>NC_137337.1:60427582-61753729 GCF_965287045.1 Carcharhinus amblyrhynchos
TATGTATACAGTCAATAATACCTGTATCACAACTGGACTGAAGTATCTTGATCTAGGCAGGCAACTTAAATATCTTTGCACCATTGGTAATGACCATTCTAAATCAGTAACATTTCTTGAATGGCACCTCAGGAGGCCAACATGAAAACCTGAATATTGTTGCACTTTGTGTGAGAGCCATACGGAAATATCTGTAATGTCCTTCCCAATGTTTTACAAATAAGGTATATTTTTGCCAAAAGAGAAAGAAGTTCAAAAGACTAATGGAACATTAGGTTTCAAGACGGCTGGAAATAAAAGTGTGCAAGTTATGTCACAGTTGTACAAAATTTCAGCTAAACTGCCACCCTGAGTAGTGGCACTGCTGATATGTGTTTAATTGTGGGTGGAGTCTGGCATCTCCCCCCCCCCCCCCCCCCCATCTCACCTACAGGTGGCAAATGGTCAGAAGAGTGATAGGATTAGAAACTTCTGGCTGAGATTGGTTGTCTCCACCTGAAGCTGGAACTGAATCTACTCCCAACACACAACACACACACACACACACACACACACACACACATTACTGCTTTGATATGTCAGCTGTACCTTTACTGATGTCTGAGTCTAATTGCAGCTCTCTCTCTCCATCAGGCTGACACATGGGGAGTGGCCTACGAGGTGCGGGATGATCAAATCAGGACTTCACTGAGTACCTGAACCATCGTGAAAGTGTGCTTGGCGGATACGTGTGCAAGACTGTGGAATTCTTTCCCAAGGGCACAGAGCCCTGTGACAGCATCATGGCCCTGGGTTTATATTGCCATGCCACAGAACCCACTGTATCTGGGTCCAGCCCAGACTGATGACATTGCCAGACAGATTGTAGGGTGCAGTGGCTACTCGGGACACAACCTGGAGTACTTGCTCAGACTGGCACAGTTCATGCACTCCACATGCCCGGGGGTGAAGGATGAGCACCTATTCTCCGTTGAAGCTGCCGCCTTGGCTCTCTTGCTGCCCCTGCAATCGACCAGCTGACCACCAAGTGTAGGCAGGCATCTAGCTACCGAAGTCAGCAAGTGTGCCAGCTCCACATCCAGTTCACCAGGGTTGACACATACAGCCTCGTGGAGGGGCCAATCTGTCTCAGTAGCTGAGAACTTAAAAGACTTTTTTCAAAATGTTGCTGCCTGACCGATTGAATCTCAACCCTTTCTGAGAACATGTTTGAACTGGTGACTCAATAGGTTCCAGAGCAGAATCACATGCACCTTCCAGTTGTTGATTTCTAGAGACTTTACTGTCACATCCTGCTGCACATGTTGGAAAAACATGTTTGAAGCTGTGGCCTACACTGGGGGAGTCCCAGCTCTGCTGAAATACTATGCCTGATATATTGTTTAAAAAGGTTTTATGATAAATAAATGCTGCTATTGTTTCTCTCGGCTATTGCCAGGCTACATGTGCCCATTACCCCTTTTCCTCAGCATAGCCTCACCCACTCTGGGTACAGACAACACCCCAAATACAACCGAACCCACAAACAGCAGTCCGCTCTGCCTTAACTCTGCTTTCCGAAAGGCCAGAAGTCTGGCAGATCTCAGTCTTAAAAGTAGTAAATGTTGGAGCATCCACAGCTTTCTGGGCAAGAGAATTCCAAAGATTCACAATCCTTGAGTGAAGAAATTTCTGTGTACCTCAATCCAAAATGATTGATCCCTTGTCCTACCCTCTCTATTCCCAATATCTGACAGTTCACCCTGTCAAAGCCCTTCAGAATCCTCGACAACCAACCACCGAAGTTTACCCACACTGCCGGACAGTGACCCCCCACACTGCCGCACGCTGACCCCCCACACTGCCGGACAGTGACCCCCCACACTGCGGCACGCTGACCCCCCACACTGCCGGACAGTGACCCCCCACACTGCCGGACAGTGACCCCCACACTGCCGGACAGTGACCCCCCACACTGCCGGACAGTGACCCCCCACACTGCCGCACGCTGACCCCCCACACTGCCGCACGCTGACCCCCCACACTGCCGGACAGTGACCCCCCACACTGCGGCACGCTGACCCCCCACACTGCCGGACGGTGACCCCCCACACTGCCGGACAGTGACCCCCCACACTGCCGGACAGTGACCCCCCACACTGCCGCACGCTGACCCCCCACACTGCGGCACGCTGACCCCCCACACTGCCGGACGGTGACCCCCCACACTGCCGGACAGTGACCCCCCACACTGCCGGACAGTGACCCCCCACACTGCCGCACGCTGACCCCCCACACTGCCGCACGCTGACCCCCCACACTGCCGGACAGTGACCCCCCACACTGCGGCACGCTGACCCCCCACACTGCCGGACGGTGACCCCCCACACTGCCGGACAGTGACCCCCCACACTGCCGGACAGTGACCCCCACACTGCCGCACGCTGACCCCCCACACTGCCGGACAGTGACCCCCCACACTGCCGCACGCTGACCCCCCACACTGCCGCACGCTGACCCCCCACACTGCCGGACAGTGACCCCCCACACTGCGGCACGCTGACCCCCCACACTGCCGGACGGTGACCCCCCACACTGCCGGACAGTGACCCCCCACACTGCCGGACAGTGACCCCCCACACTGCCGCACGCTGACCCCCCACACTGCCGCACGCTGACCCCCCACACTGCCGGACAGTGACCCCCCACACTGCGGCACGCTGACCCCCCACACTGCCGGACGGTGACCCCCCACACTGCGGCACGCTGACCCCCCACACTGCCGGACGGTGACCCCCCACACTGCCGGACAGTGACCCCCACACTGCCGCACGCTGACCCCCCACACTGCCGGACAGTGACCCCCCACACTGCCGCACGCTGACCCCCCCACACTGCGGCACGCTGACCCCCCACACTGCCGGATAGTGACCCCCACACTGCCGCACGCTGACCCCCCACACTGCCGGACAGTGACCCCCCACACTGCCGGACAGTGACCCCCCACACTGCCGCACGCTGACCCCCCACACTGCCGGACAGTGACCCCCCACACTGCGGCACGCTGACCCCCCACACTGCCGGACAGTGACCCCCCACACTGCCGGACAGTGACCCCCCACACTGCCGCACGCTGACCCCCCACACTGCCGGACAGTGACCCCCCACACTGCCGGACAGTGACCCCCCCACACTGCGGCACAGTGACCCCCCACACTGCCGGACAGTGACCCCCCACACTGCCGGATAGTGACCCCCACACTGCCGGATAGTGACCCCCACACTGCCGCACGCTGACCCCCCACACTGCCGGACAGTGACCCCCCACACTGCCGGACAGTGACCCCCCACACTGTCGCACGCTGACCCCCCACACTGCCGGACAGTGACCCCCCACACTGCCGGACAGTGACCCCCCACACTGCCGGACAGTGACCCCCCACACTGCCGGACAGTGACCCCCCACACTGTCGCACGCTGACCCCCACACTGCCGGACAGTGACCCCCCACACTGCCGGATAGTGACCCCCCACACTGCCGGACAGTGACCCCCCACACTGCCGGACAGTGACCCCCCACACTGCCGGACAGTGACCCCCCACACTGCCGCACGCTGACCCCCCACACTGCCGGACAGTGACCCCCCACACTGCCGGACAGTGACCCCCCACACTGCCGGACAGTGACCCCCCACACTGCCGGACAGTGACCCCCCACACTGCCGGACAGTGACCCCCCACACTGCCGCACGCTGACCCCCCACACTGCCGGACAGTGACCCCCCACACTGCCGCACGCTGACCCCCCACACTGCCGGACAGTGACCCCCCACACTGTCGCACGCTGACCCCCCACACTGCCGGACAGTGACCCCCACACTGCCGGATAGTGACCCCCCACACTGCCGGACAGTGACCCCCACACTGCCGCACGCTGACCCCCCACACTGCCGGACAGTGACCCCCCACACTGCCGGACAGTGACCCCCCACACTGCCGGACAGTGACCCCCCACACTGTCGCACGCTGACCCCCCCACACTGCCGGACAGTGACCCCCCACACTGCCGGACAGTGACCCCCCACACTGCCGGACAGTGACCCCCACACTGTCGCACGCTGACCCCCACACTGCTGGACAGTGACCCCACACTGTCGCACGCTGACCCCCACACTGCTGGACAGTGACCCCACACCCCCCCACCCCCCCACTGACCAAATGCTCTCAGACTCTGACCACACTCCCATACACTGACCCCTCACTCCCAGACTGTGACCCCATGCTCCCGGACACTGGTCCCACATGCCCATACACTGACCCCCTCACTCCCAGACTGTGACCACATGCTCCCGGGCAGTGACCCCCCCAATATCGGACAGTGATTCCACACTCCCAGAACTGACCCCACAATCCCAAACAGTGACCCCCCCCCCCCCCATACTTCCAGACAGCGACGCCACAATCCCAATGACCCCACGCTCCCAGACTTTGACGCCAGTGTTGGACACTGACCCCATGTGCCCACACATTGATCTCACAGCTGCAGCCATCAATCCACATATAAATAGTGACCCATCACTCCAGACAGTTACTGGCCCAGATAGTCACCTACATCACTAGCCAATGACCACTGGTCCAGTCAGTAATTCTGCGATCGGACAGTCCCACACAACAACAAACACTGACAGTGTTTCTATATCCCCAAACAATGACCCTTCAGCCCTCTGACCTCAGCAAATCTCCAGCCTCCCTGGGAGCAGTCTACTGGATCAGGAGCAGGAACCTCACCTGATACATTTCCTTAACCCCCTTCCTCAGACCATGGGCAGTGAGGCTAGCTGACGTTTGATTCGATTTATTATTGTCAAGTGTTAACATACAGTGGAAACTATTGTTTCTTAAGCACTATACAGACAAAACATATTATTCATAGAGAAGGAAATGAGAAAGTGCAGAATGTTGTGTTACAGTCATAGCTAGGGTGTAGAGAAAGATCAACTTGATGCAAGGTAAATCCATTAAAAAATCTGACAGCAGCAGGGAAGAAGCTCTTCTTGAGTCAGTTAGTATGTGACCTCAGGCTTTTGTATTTTATTCCCAAAGGAAGAGGGTAGAAGAGAGAATGTCCGGGATGCATGGGGTCCTTAATTATGCTGGCTGCTTTGCCGAGACAGTGGGAAGTGTAGACAGAGTCAATGGATGGGAGGCTGGTTTTGCATGATGGATTGGGCAACAGTCACGCTCTTTCGTAGTTCCTTGTGGTTTTGGGCAGAGCAGGAGCCATACCAAGCTGTGATACAACCAGAAAGAATGCTTTCTATGGTGCATCTGTAAAGTTGCAGAGAGTCGTAGTTAACATGCCAAATTTCCTTGTCTTCTGAGAAAGTAGAGGCATTGTTGGGCTTTCTAACTATAGTGTCAGCCTGGGGGGATCCAGGACAGGTTGTTAGTGATTTGGACACCTAAAAACTTGAACCTCTCGACCCTTTCTACTTTGTCCCCATTGATGTAGACAGGGGCATTTTCTCCTTTACACTTCCTGAAGTCAATGAAAATCTCCTTTGTTTTGCTGATATTGAGAGAGAGATTATTGTTGCCGCACCAGTTCACCAGATTCTCTATCTCATTCCTGCACTCCGTCTCATCATTGTTTGAGATCTGACCCACTACGGTGGTGTCATCAGCAAACTTGAAAGTCGAATTGCAGTTGTTTCTCTGAAGCTTGGCTCAGACTGGCCTGAGATACAGAATGTTCTGATGATGATGATGATGATGATGATGATGATGTGTGTGTATACTGGGTTTCCTGGGAACAGATGGTACTGAGGCACAGAGTCTACAGTGGGTGGAAAGAATACACGAGATGTTCGAGTCCACCAAGCTATAACACTGGAGAAAGCTGTCAGCAAAAATAGACGGGAGGAATCCAGGCTTGTGACCAAGGCCAGCATTGCAATAACAACTGAGCATGTTAAAGTCTGTAAGATTGCTCAACTTGCAGGATGTTTATGGGTTCACATTCCTTAAATCAGTCGTTCTTTCAGTGAAAATGGAAACTCATTAGCTGAGCCGTTGACACAGCAAAAGAACAAATGGTTTAAATGGGATCATAATAGGACACAAACTCTCATCGCGTGAACTGAGGCTGGAACTAAAATTCCACACAGATACTTTTAGGAGGGCCATTCAGTTAATTTACCCCTTCCTACAGCTTGTGTCCATTATCGATTTCACTCCATCTCCCTGCTCACCTGATCCACGGAGATAGGGGCTGCAATATGGCACTGAGTGATCCATACTGTTTAAATTGAACACAGTGCAGAGCAAGTGTCTTACTGATGGCAAACAATCTCAACAATTACAGCACCAAGGAGATCATTCACTTGCACTAATGGTCCTGGGGCCTGGTCTATGATCCCCCAAACCCCCCACCAGAACAGTAAAAGGACAGGAGTCTGTGATTCCACACCCAAGCAACTTATAATAAGCTTTTAGAAAACACTTGTCCAGCTTCATCTGGAGTATTGGGTGGAAATTTCTCATCCTGCTGACCACAGGAATCGCAGCAGATGGAACAGGAAATTTGGTGGACCGTGCAAATGTCTGTTGACCTGGGGTGGAATTTCTGGCCTTAGGGAAAGCAGGGCTGGAAAATCCTGCCCATTGTGTCTAATTGTGGGCACCACACTTTAAGGAGGACATGAAGGTATTAAGTCCAGAAAAGATTCATAGGAACAGTTTCCAGTCATGAGGATAGGTTGAAAAAGTTGGGACTGGCCTCCTCAGAGAAGAAAGAGTTGAGAAGAAGTTTGACGTTGGTATTTAAAATGATGTGGGGTGCATCCAAATTAGATAACAAGAAGCTGTTTCCATTGGCAGAGGGGTCAAGATCAGAAGACATAGATTTACGGAGAATGCCGAAAAGAACCAACAGCAGGAGGAAACATGTTAAATGTTGAATGGTTAGGATCTGGAAAGAACTTTCTGAACATGTGACGCATACAGGTTTAATCATGACTTCCAAAAGGGAATTGGATACTTATTTGAAGAGAAAGAATTTACAGAGTTACAAGGCAAAGGGGAATCACCAGATGAAATGCTCTGGAAGACAGCAGGCATGAATATGACAGGCCAAATGGCTTCTTTGTGTGCTGTAATTATTCTGTGACTCTAGGATGGGACAAGAGTTTTTGACTGTGATTCTTCTAGTGATGGTACAAGAATCTGAGTCCGTGATTCCCCACGGTGCTGGGATGGGGGACTGTGTCTGTAATCCGCCCCCCCCAACCCCCCGTTCAGTGTTGGGACAGGGGTCTGTGTCCATGATCTGTGTCTGTGTGGAGTTTGCACATTCTCCCTATACCTGCATGGTTTTCCTCTGGATACTCTGGTTTCCTGCCACAGTCCAAAGATGTGCAGGTTAGTTTGATTGGCCATGCTAAATTGACTCTACTGTCAAGGAGTTAGCAGGGTAAACATGTGGGGTTACAGGAATAGGGCCTGGGTGGGAATATGGTTGGTATAGACTCAATGGGCTGAATGGCCCATTCTATGATTCTCTCCAGTGATGGGTCAGGGGCCTGTTTCTGTGACCTCCCCCCCCAGTGATGGGACAGGGGTCCGTGTACATGAATCTCCCCCAGTGATGGGACAGAGGTCTGTGTCTGTGACTTCCCCCCAGTGATGGACAGGAGTCTGTATCTGTTACTTTCCCCAGTGCTAGGACAGGGGTCTATGTCCATGAATACGCGCCCCCCCCCTCCCAAGTGATGGGACAAGATTCGGTGTCCATGGTTTCCCATGTGATGGGAGGGTGAGTTGCTGTAATAATGGTTCCATGCACCATCCTGCCCTCGAACACCACCTCCCACCACTATTACTATGCCCTTTGTCACTATTAAGCTGACACTTCTAGTGGGGAGGATGTCTTTCCAGGAGAAGCAGGCTGGGGCTTAATGCTGATATTTCTGAATTCCATTGCCAGTCATCAGTTCCTCATATATGAGGCATAACTAAATAAGACCTGGCCTTCCCTGTTCCAGGCAGTGTGGTGCTAATTGGTCACTGCAATAAAATCAGAAACATAACAATGTTATATCCGAACCATTAATTATTTTGTTTACGGAATGTTGATAGTGGCCTGAAGGAGAACTTGTCTGGGAGTTGATTCACTGATAAATCCCAGGAGACAAATTAACATCCAGATAAAACATCAAAAATTCCAGGATAAATCGATATTATAGCAACTTCTCTTCCCTTCTCACGCCTGGAAACCAAGTCATGATTCATAATCAATGACAGCATATTTCCTTCAATTATGGGTGAGTCACATTGAAGAGGCAGTGCAGTTAGCTGTGTCGCTAACCCATGCTGTACCTGGCCTGGGAATGTTTGATGGAATAGTCTAGTGGGAGCTTTACTCTGTATCTAACCTATGATGTACTTCCCTGGGTAAGGTTTAATGGGATAGCGTAGAGGGAGCTTTACTCTGTATTTAAGAACACAAGAACATAAGAAATAGGAGCAGGAGTAGGCCATCTAGCCCTTCGAGCCTGCCCCGCCATTCAATAAGATCATGGCTGATCTGAAGTGGCTCAGTTCCACTTTCCCGCTTTCTCCCCATAACCCTTAATTCCCCTGTCTATCAGAAACCTATCTACCCGTGACTTAAATATATTTAGCGAGGTAGCCTCCACCACTTCAATGGGCAGAGAATTCCAGAGATTCACCACCCTTTGAGTGAAGAAGTTCCTCCTCAACACCAATCTAAACTGCACCCCCCCCCCTTATCTTGAGGCTGTGCCCTCTAGTCCTGCTATCCTTTCTAAGTGGGAAGAATCTCTCTACCTCTATCCTATCCATCCCTTTCATTATCTTATACGTCTCTATAAGATTCCCCCTCATCCTTCTAAACTCCAGCGAGTACAGACCCAGTCTATTTAGTCTCTCTTCATAGTCCAACCCTCTCATCTCCGGTATCAGCCTAGTGAACCTCCTCTGCACTTCCTCCAAGGCCAAAATATCCTTGCGCAAGTGCGGCGACCAAAACTGCACACAGTACTCCAGCTGTGGCCTCACCAGTGCCCTGTACAGTTGCAGCAAGACCTCCCTGCTTTTATATTCTATCCCCCTCGTTATAAAGGCCAGCATTCCATTTGCCGTCTTGATCACCTGCTGCACCTGCAGGCTGGGTTTTTGCGACTCATGCACAAGGACCCCCAGGTCCCTCTGCACCGTAGCACGCTGCAGCTTTTCGCCCTTTAAATAGTAATCCCTCCTACTATTATTCCTGCCAAAGTGGATAACCTCACACTTGCTAACATTATACTCCATCTGCCAGGTCCTCACCCACTCGCTCAGTCTATCCAGATCCCTCTGCAGATTTTCCACAGCCTCCACACAATTTGCTGTTCCACTCATCTTTGTGTCATCAGCAAATTTCTTCACCCTACACTCAGCCCCCTCCTCCAGATCATTTATATAAATGGTAAATAGCTGAGGCCCCAGCACCGATCCCTGCAGCACTCCACTAGTCACCAACCGCCAATCAGAATAGCACCCATTGATACCAACTCTCTGCTTCCTATTAGACAGCCAATCCTCTATCCACGCTAACACCTTACCCCAACTCCATGCACCCTAACCTTCTGTAGCAACCTTTTACGAGGCACCTTATCAAACGCCTTTTGGAAATCTAAAAACACCACATCCACCAGTTCCTCTCTAGTCACATCCTCATAGAAATCCAATAAATTTGTCAAACATGACTTCCCTTTAACGAATCCGTGCTGCGTCTGTTCTATCAAACCATTTCTTTCCAGGTGCCTCGCTATTTCTTCTTTGATGACGATTCAAGCATTTTTCCAACTACGGACGTTAAACTAACCGGCCTATAATTCCTTGCCTTTTGCCTGCTACCTTTTTTAAACAGCGGCGTAACATTAGCCGTTTTCCAATCTTCCGGCACTTTCCCGGAATCCAGCGAATTTTGATAAATAATTACTAAGGCATCCACTATCACCTCTGCCATTTCTTTCAGAACCCTGGGATGCATTCCATCTAGTCCTGGGGACTTGTCCACCTTCAGTCCCATTAGTCTATCAAGCACTACCCCTCTAGTGACAGTAATCACATTCAGACCCTCAACTCCTACCATCCTTCTATCTTTAAGATCTGGCAAACTATTCGTGTCCTCCTCCGTGAAGACTGAGGCAAAAAACTTATTTAAAGCCTAAGCCATTTCCTCATCTCCCACCACTAAATCCCCCCTCTCATCCTCCAAGGGTCCAACATTCACCCTAGCCAGCCTCCTCTTCTTTATATATTTGTAAAAACTTTTACTGTTCTTTTTTATATTGAGTGCTAGTTTAGCTTCATAGTCTATCTTTCCTTTCTTTATCACCTTCTTAGTCATTCTTTGTTGATTTTTAAATTTTTCCCAATCTTCTAATCGCCCACTACTTTTAGCCACTCTGAACGCATCAGCTTTTAATTTAATACTCTTCTTTATTTCCTTCGATAACCACGGCTGGTTATCCTTTCTCCTACAGTCCTTCTTTACCATCGGAATATATTTCTGCTGAGTACCAAAAAAGATCTCCTTAAAACTCCTCCACTGTTGCTCAGCCGTCCTACCAACCAATCTGCGCCCCCAATCTACATTCGCCAATTCCGCTCTCATCCTATCATACTCCCCTCTGTTCAAACAGAGGACACAGGTTTGGGACCCTACTTTCTTATCCTCCTTCTGCATCAAAAATTCAACCATACTATGATCACTCGTCCCAAGAGGATCCCTCACAAGAAGATCCCTAATTCTACCTGCCTCGCTACACAACACCAGATCTAAGATAGCTCGCTCCCTCGTAGGTTCCGTCACATACTGTTCAAGGAAACTATCCTTTATATCTAAAGATGTGCTGATTAATGCATTGGCCATGCGAAATTCTCCTGCAGTGTACCTGAACAGGTACCAGAGTATGGCGACTAGGGAATTTTCATTGCAACTTCATTGCAGCCTGCTTGTGACAAATAAATAAGCATAATAAATAGCCCATGCTGTACTTCCCCAGGGAATGATTCATGGGATTAGTGGTGTAGAGGGAGATTTATTCTGTATCTAACCTATGCTGTTCCTGCCTTAGGAGTGTTGAATGTGTCTAAAGATGTGTCAGTGAAGTGAATTGGCCATGCTAAATTCTACTTAGTACCCAAAGATGTGTAAATTAGGTGGATTAGCCATGGTAAACATGCATGGTAAATAGCCATGGTAAACAGCCAGGGCCCTGGATAAGATGCTATTTTGGAGAGTTGGAGCAGACTCAATGGGCCAAATAGCCTCCTTCTACTCTGTAAATATTCTACAGTTTTATGGAATGGGATGGTTTCTATATAAACGAACAATTTATACCTCACCTTACTCTGAGGGCTCTAAGCTGTAGCCCGATATTCTCTCCATTTGTTAGGTAAGCCTTCTCTCCTGATGCTGATTCTACATGTGTAACAATGTTGTGGGGGTGTGGGGTGTGAGGTGGTGATGATGCTGCCTGGGGGGGTGGGGGGGGGGCACTAAGTACAGTCTTGTAGGGGGAAGGGGACATTGGAGAACCACAAATAACAGGAAAATAAATATCACGTCCAACAGAATATGTCAGACTATGACAAGTATTGCTGCAATCACAGCCTCAGGTTTATCGGAGTAATGCAGATCTTCCTGTATGTTCAATACAAGACCCACAATGTGAACTTTCCCTGTCTCCCTGTTAATTCTCTCAGTGCTGCTCCTCTGGGAAACAAAATCCATCAATGGAGCCAAATGTCGCACAAACAATAGGAGCCAGATCAGTCAGGCGATTAGACTCAAAGGATTCAGGAATTTAACAAACATTTATTAAAGGAGAAAACAAAAAAAAATCACTCCATTATGAGAAAACATTCATTTGAAAGCTGAGAGGGAATGGAAACAGAGCAAGAGGACTGGGAAACAGCAATGAGTGGGGAACAGCCATAATTCATAACATAACTGCACTACAATATAATGGGCAAAAATGAAGAGATTGTCCCTTGATTCAACACACAATTTTCAGTGCACCCCATTGTTTGTGCAGATAATGCGGAGACACCATGGAACATGAGCAGCCCGATTTCAGCGCACAGTTTGCATTGAGTCAGTACTGGGCAATATGGGGCAAGAGGGGTTCAACTTTGTTCCACAAGGCTAGGGCCAATGTCATTGCTCAAGTCACTAGATTAGTGGGGAAAAACATAAGGCAAAAGGAATAAGGAATGTACCAAAGATATCAGAAAAAAAATCAGGAAAGTGCAAAGAACAGCTCAGAAGGGAGTATAAGGATTGTGAATGGGGCACCATTACAAAGGACCTGATAAAGGAGGGAGAAGCACTACCAAAGTTTCCCTCATCCTAATGGCCAACTTTGTATGAGGCTCCATCAAGTTGTGTGCAGATCCCCAATATGCAAACACCAAGTGTCATTATACGCTGAGGTTGGGAAGGATGGGTTTGACCATGTTACTGCAGAACACTCCAAGTAGTTGAACCGTGCATATTACCTGTCCCTTGTGAAAATGTTTGCAGAAAAGACTTTTAACCACAAATCTATCAGGCTGTAGTCTGCAGTTGATTGCCTCAAGGCCCTGAGGGAAAGGAGATGGTGGATTCTGTCAGATGGTTCTCTGAGCAAACTGTCAAAATCATTTGTCAGGATGCTTTGTCACCAGAACTTCCAAAGAAGCACCAAGACGTAGCTTGGCTGGTGGTGAGAAGGACGCTCCCCATCACATTCTTACGCATGCTCGCAATCTCTGCGCCATTGCACACTGCCCTCAAAGCAGTTGCAGGGCTGGTAGGGAGAGAGACAGCCACACACCTTCTTGCAGAATATACCTTTGCAAAGAAAGTCTGGAGAGAGATGCAGTGGTTTTAACTGAGGTTCATCCTAAGCAGCTCCATGATGCAGGACTGTGCTCCACAGAGTGTTCCCATGGATGCACTCCAACATAAACTTCAATTACTGCTGGAGGACCATCAACTTGGTGAAAGACACTTTCTGGTCTGCCCAAAACGTGATTTTCCAGCGCAAAGAGTTGTCAGGGCAGCATGGTGGCATAGTGGTTAGCACTGCTGCCTCGCAGTGCTAGGGACCTGTGTTCGTTTCCTGGCTTGGGTTACTGTCTGTGCTGAGTCTGCATATTCTCTCTCGGTCTACTTGGGTCCCCTCTGGTTTCCTCTCACATGCTGCTAGGTACATTGAGGAAGAATTTAGAATGGCTAATGTACCCAAACAGGCACCAGACTAAGGGATTTTCACAGCAACTTCATTGCAGTGTTAATGTAAGCCTACTTGTGACTAATAAATAAACTTTACTTTTTTTATCCTCAACTAAGTTTTGTATATTTGCACATTCCAAGGTTCAGGACTACGTGCTGAAGGATGCACTTAAGCTGGGGGCAATCACTACCAAGGCGCAATGGAAAAAGGCCAGTGTGTAAGGCCTTCCAGCCATAGTACATTGAGGATCTGGTAACTGTGCCGAACCCCTCAGACTGTAACCCTATTGTTGAATGTATATAGTAAATGCAAATATGTTGAAGCGCCTCAGCGTGCAACATAACCAATGCAGCTAATTTGAGCATCATTGCATTTTCTGCAATCAACATTTTTTAAACATTTGTGATATTCTCCTTATTTTATTGAAGCACCTCAGAGTGTGACATGATCTGTATAGAAAATGTGAATGTCATTGCATGTTCCTGTTATGACAATTTGAAATGTTTTGCAATGTTTCCTTTAGAAATTTTACAATGTATATTTTGCAAAAAGAGCTGAACGAATTTGGTTAGAGTTAGGGAATAAGAATGGAACTGTACATGGGCTATGTGTTATAATTCAGTGATCAGTGAAAGGTGACAGAGGAGGACATTTGGAGAAAAATGCAGGAATGATGGATTAATAACAGATTATTCAGATATCCAAAGACAGATTGCAGAAAGTATTGCAAGAGGCAAAAGAGGGGAGGGATTTCCGTCACATATTTTCTGAAAGTCTGCATTTGGTGTGACAAAGGAAGGGGGAGTGCCTCTGATACCAGGAAATGAAGTAACTGAGAAATAGTGACCACAACATTGTTCTACTCCATAGGAAAATTGAAAAGGAGAGGAAGTCAAAAATAAAGTTGATTGATTGGAAAGGCCAATCACAGATCAAGAGGAAACTGGGGAAAAAATAGCAATGAGACAGTGACAAACAATGAGAAATGTACAAACAGGAGATGGTTACAGTGCAGACAAGACATGCCCAAGGAACATAATGGGAGTGCAGCAGAATAAAGGGAGTTCCTGGGCTAAGGACAGAATTTCACATTGGAATGTGGCTATGAGGCACATAACCAAATAAAGGCGATAACACAAGGAAAGCAGATTAGAGGAAATATTGCAGCACTGCAAAGAATAGAAAAGATATAAACTGGGATGGAGGGGCTGGTGGCAGATAAATACTAACTTGAAACAACATAAATCATTTTATAAACAGAGTAACAGAATATTAAAAACAGAGCCAATTAAGGATGAAATGGGGAATCAGGTCATAGAGGTTTTTCACAGAGTTTTCTTATAGTATTGCAAGGTGGGAACAAAATAGTACCAAGAGAGATGGTGAATCAGCTGAATAACTTTGGATCAGGAAAAACTGCTGAGAAAATCCACTGAAACTTAAATGTAAAGATACCGGGCTCCAAATATTTTCACTGAGGGATGCCAGAGGGAAAATAACAGAAGCTCTAATCACAGACATTGAATCGCCCAGGGTATGGAAGCTGTGCCAGAGAACTGCAAGATTATCATGTAATAAGGGAAACAGACAAACCAGCCTACTCAGTACCAGTCAGCCTAATATCAGTCTCATGAGACAAGTCACATCTGACAAATTTTGTGAATAAGGATTTCAAAAGATATTGAACCAGGTATTGCACAGTTCAAAATTAAGGCATGCAGTACTGAAGGAACATGGCAGCATGGATCAGGAATCAGTTCAAGTACTAATGTGGAGAAGCCCTAATGCTCTGGAACACAAGTTTGAATCCTACCATGGCAGCTGGTGGAATTTAAATTCAATCAATAAATCTGGAATTATAAAGCTCGTCTCAGTAATGGTGACCATGACAGCTATCACTGATTGACATAAAAACCTGTCTGGTTCACTAATGCCCTTTAGGGAAGAAAATCTGCTATCTTCACCTGGAGTGGTTTGTGTGAGATTCCACACCCACAGCGATGTGAATGATCCCTAACAGCCCTCAGAAATGGCCTCTCAGTTCAAGGGCAATTAAGGATGGGCAACAAAAGTCAACCTTGCCAGCAATGTCCATATCCCATGAAAGAATAAAGGGAAAACAAAAGTTATGGTTAAGTTTGGCAATGTTTTATAGATATAATCGGACACATCCCTTAGTGGGATCAGTGTTGGAATTATTGCTATTCTCAAAATTTATGTTAGTGTCACACACTAATGTTGAAGTGTGTATTTCTCAAAGAGTAAGATGAACTTTGAATAGAGTTGCAGTTGACTTCAGGAGGACATATGCTTAAAGTAAGATTGGAAACAGTGGGGAAAAGCAAAATGCGTAATAGCTTTTAAAGGGCAAGTGGATAACCAACTGAAAGAGAACATTTTAAAAGACTTGGAGATGGCAAGAATTGAGACTGAAGGGAGAAAACTTTCAGACAGCAAGGAGCGATAAGGAAATGGGACATGGAAGTAATGTTAAAGTTTATTTATTAGTCACAAGTAGGCTTACATTCACATTGCAATGAAGTTACTGTGAAAATCCACTAGTCGCCCACACTTTGACACCTGTTTGGGTTCACTGAGGAAGAATTTAGCATGGCTGATTCACCTAACCTGCACTTCTTTGGACTGTGGGAGGAAACTGAAGCCCCTGGAGGAAACCCATGCAGACATGGGGAGAATGTGCAAACTCCACACAGACAGTGACTCAAACTGGAAGTTGAACCCAGGTTCCTGGCACTGTGAGGCAGCAGTGCTAAGCACTGTCTCACCATGACTGTTTGATTTAATTTGATTTGTCATGTGTTAATATACAGTGAAAAGTATTGTTTCTTGTGTTATACAAAGCATACTGAACATAGAGAAGGAAGGAGAGAATGCAGAATGCGGTCTTACAGTTATAGCTAGGATGTAGAGAAAGATCAACTTAATGCGAGGTAGGTCCATTCAAAGGTCTGATGGCAGCTGGGAAGAAGCTGTTTTTGAATTGGTTGGTATGCAATCTCAGACTTTTGTATCTTTTTCCCGATGGAAGAAGGTAAAAGAGAGAATGTCTGGGGTGCATGGGGTCCTTGATTATGTTGGCTGTCAGAGGCAGCGGGAAATGTAGACAGAGTCAAATAATGGGAGGCAGGCTTGAATGATTGACTGGGCTTCATTTGTGACCCTTTGTAGTTTCTTGCAGTCTTAGACACAACAGGAGCCAACAAAGCTGTGATACAACCAGAAAAAATGTTTTGTGGTCCATCTGTAAAAGTTGGAGAGAATTGCAGCGGACATACCAAATTTCCTTAGTCTCCTGAGAAAGTAGAAGTGTTGGTGGGCTTTCTTAACTATAGCAGCGGTATGGAGGAACCAGGACATGTGTTGGTGATCTGGACATCTAAAAACTTGAAGCTCTCAATGATTTCTACTTTGCCCTCAATGATGTAGACAGGGGCATGCCTTCTACTGTGGTTCCTGAAGTCAATGACTATCTCCTTCGCTTTGCTGACATTGAGAGAGATTATTGTTGTTGCATCAGATTCTTTATCTCTTTCCTGTACTGTGTCTCACCATTGTTTGAGATCCAACCCAGAATGGTGGTGTCATCAGCAAACTTGAAAATCGAGTTGGAGGGGAACTTGGCTATACAGTCAAAGGTGAATAAAGATTATAGTAAGGGGCTGAGGACAAAGCCTTGCATAGCATCAGTATTGAAGATGATCATGGAGGTGTTGTTGTTGTCTACCCTTACAGACTGCAGTTTGTGTGTTAGGAAGCCTAGGATCCTGTTGCAGGGGGAGGAACTGAGCCCTCGGTTACAAAGTTTGGAGGTAAGTCTGATAGGAATAATGGTGTTAAAGGCTGAGCTGTAGTCTATGAATGTAAGTCTGACATAGGTGTGTTTATTATCTAGGTGTTCCAGATTTGAGTGTAGGGCCAGGGAAAAGGTGTCTGCTGTGGAGCTATTGCAGCACTAGGCGAATTGTAGTGCATCCAGGCAGTCTTGATTTGTGCCATGACTAACCTTTCAAAGCACTTCATAATGATGGATGTCAGAGCCACCAGACAATAGTCATTAAAGCTTCACACTGAAGACTGCCAGTGACCAGGAAAATGCCTTTGAAGTCAGGGCCTTCAATCTGCCAGCCCCCAGTGATCAGGAAAATGCTGCCACTCTCCAGACTCCATCTGGCATTCCCTTGGCCCCTGCAGTTCAGGAAACTGGGGTCACAATGTTGGAGTGTACATTTTTGTGTGTAGTTTCAGAGAGAAGGCGCAGAACAACGTGAAATAGCCTCCTCCTGCTGCTTGTAAACTTTATGAAACAGGCAAATTATTGTCCAAACATTCAATAAATAAGAGCTGGGAAGGGGAAGGTCGAGGAAAATTTAAAAGAGGAACAACATCTTGCAAATCAGGCTAAATCTTGGGATGCATGGTTACTGACAAAGTCGATACTTAGTAGCATTATAGGAATGAGCAATAAGTGCCTTGGTTGGCCACATCAGAGAGAAGTTAAGATTCATTATCATAGTATTTAAGTTACATATCAGGCCAGATTGGGTGAGGACAGTCGATAGTCTTCCCATAAAAGGTCCAACAGCTTTAAATTTATCATATCTCAAAGACTTCGTGGTTATGCTATATCCCATAACCAACAGATCAGATCAAAGCTTTCAACCAGCATGGCACACTGGCAAGCACTGCTGCCTCAGTGCCAGGGACCCAATTCCAGCCTGCGTTTGTGTACAGCTTGCATGTTCTCTCATGTCTGAATGGGTTTCCTCCCACACGCCAAAGATGTGCAGGTTAGGTGGATTGGCCATGGTAAATTGCCCCTTAGTGTCAGGGAAATTAGCAGGATAAATACAAGGAGTTACAGGGATAGGGTCTGGGAAGGATTATTGCCGGTGCAGGCTCAATGGGCCGAATGGCTTCCTTCTGCACTGTAGTGATTCTATGATTCTTCTACAAACAGAAACAAAATTCTGCAGATGCTGGGAATCTCAAATATAGACAATGCTGGAAATACGCAGCAGTGTTGGTAGTATCTAAGGGACAGAAATACAGCTAATGCTTCCAGTCTGTGACCTTTCATCAGACACCATTTCCAGCATTTCCTGTGGATGGTGGTGGACAATTCACAGAATCGTTACTATGCAGGAGGTGGCCATTTGGCTCATCTTATTTGCACTAGCTTTGCAAATCATCTAGTTCCATTCTCACACCTTCTCCCCTGCACACACACTTCTCAGGTAATAATCTCTCTTTCAAATTTTTCAATAGAACTTCCTTTCACCACACTGTCAGGAAACGCAATTCAAAGAGCAACCACTTGCTTCATGAAAAAGATCATCCTCACAGGGCTTTTGCTTCTTTCACTAATTACTTTAAAACTGAGCCTTCTGGTTCCCAATCCTTTCACAAGTGAGAACAGTTCCTCCCCATCGACTCTTGTCCAGATTTTATTTGTACTTCCTTCAACTTAGTGAAGTGTATTCACTAGTCACCAAGCATCTCCTCGATACTGGGGAGGCCGAAAGCAGATTGTGCGATTGCTTTGTGGCGCATCTCCCCTTTCAGACCGCAAGTACAACCCAGGAGTTTCTGGATGCTTGCCAGTTTAATTCTCCACCTTGCTTCCATGCTGACCTCTCTTATCCGTGGTCTGCTAGGGTTCCAGTGAAATCCAATGCAAATTCTAGGAACAGCATCTTATCTTTTGACTTGGCCCTCTATAGCCTTCCAGATTGAACATTGAGTGCAACAATTTCAGATTATAACCTCTGCCTCCATTGTGTTCTATGGCATTTTGCTTCAGTGGTTAGCACTGCTGCCTCATAGCACCATGGACCCAGATTCAATTCCTGGCTTGGATCATTGGCTGTGGGGAGTTTGCGCATTCTTTCTGTGTCTGTATGAGTTTCCTCTGGGTGCTCTGGTTTCTCCCCTCAGTCCAAAGATGTGCAGGTTAGGTGGATTGGCTATGCTAAATTGGCCCTTAGTGTCAGGGGGACTACATAGGGCAAACGCGTAGGGTAATGGGGATAAGGTTTGGGACCCGATGGGTCGAATGGCCTCCTCTGTATTGTAGGAATTTTTCTCGTTTTGTCTTTCATTTTGCTGAGTTGGTTACGTCTTGTATCTTTATCATTTCATGCTACATTCAGAGGATTCGTAAATTACCATTCACACCTTATTTTGACACAACAAATGTTTCTTTACAATATCCATTACCACACTCCTTGACTGTTGTATCATGGATTCTTTTGTTTTTTTAATCTCTTCTGTCTCCACTCTGTCCGATCTTCCTTCTTTGATCCGCCTGCTCCCTCCTCTCCTTCTACTGGCTTAAAAACTTGTACATTTCTTTCTCACATCTAAAGAAAGATCATCAACCTGAACATTAACTCTGCTTCTCTCCACAAAAGCTGCTGGGTGTAATGAAGTTATCCAGCTTTTTTTTTTATTTCAGATTTCCAGCATCTGCGGTATTTTGTAGGCTGAAAATCTTGACTATTTTAGCCGCAGTGCACTATCCAATTGTTGCATCCCATCCTGGAATCCAACAGAGCCCAGGTGACTGTGCACTGACAAAGGATGAAATCTGGGGAAGTCTGTATAGTCTTCCTTTCCTAACATGAGCCACTGCAGGAACAGTTCCAGATATTTACTTCACAATCAAGCTCACACAAAGAAACAAACAGTGGCATTCTTTAGACACTTTGATTTTATTCTGATACTGTACTGCTTGTACCTGAATCATTTTTGCTAAGGTTGAACACAAATTGTGACTGATTTCATTAACTGATTGTGCATTGAGTTATGGCGTTGCAATAAAATAAATCAGTTAACCAGCCCGCACTGTCAGGGAAGGGTGGGGGAAGAAACTGATTCAGTGAACTGGTATTGCATACATTGTACAATTAACCACACAGGCCTCCTCCTCCATATATCCTCCTCAAACCTTTACCACTGTACATCCTGAAATGCAAGTCAAGCTTCCAGTGCAGCACAGTACTGAATTTAAAAAAGGCCTGAGAGCCCTGAGGTTACAACTTCTGTCACGTGTTAAACTGTGTTACGAATCTGAAACTGTTATGCAATCTCTTTAAAAATACAAACATATAATAATGTAATGTATGCTCTGACCACAAGAAGCAGAGTGGAGCAACTCAAAACAATACACAAAAATTCCAGATTAGGTCCTCTCTCACATTGACACACAGTGTCTGCAACAGGCATGATCCTATACCTGGCTAAAGGAAGATGCTCAAATGCCCATATACGTGCAGATCCTGCTCACTTTGGGACTGAAGAGTTTGACATCTCTGCAAGGGTATGTGCAGCCAGAAGAAAAGCACACTGACTTCAAGTGGAACGTAACCTGCAAGCATTAGACTATTCAAGTGTTACACCACCACCTGAATGTTGTTATCATTGTGGCTGTCCAGGGTTTAGTTAATCAAACTGCAGCAAAGCTGAACGTCAATATATTCTACTGGTTAGAGAGTGGAAATCTGTTGTATTTGTTTGATGGGGGGGGGGGGGGGGGAGGGGTGGGATGGGAAAGAGGCAGTTCACACAGTGTCTCACAGAGCTGCCCATACAAGCAGAACGATGTCTCTTAAATTATACATGGAATCTTTCAACAGATCCATTCCACTGGATGGAAAAACTAACCAGCCGGTGAATCAGAGATGTAAGGCAACACCAAGGCTGGCAGCACAGGGAAAGGACACTAGGTTCAACTAAGGAGCAGTAATAACTTGAGATAGAAAAACTCTGCATTTTAATCTTGACATTATTCAGAACATTAAGGAAATTAATCTGTTTTCACTATTTAAAATACTGTGTAGTTTCCACTCACTATTTTTTAAAAACACAGGCTTTCTTCCCCTTCCTTTGCTGAGTTTTGGTCTAGCCAATGGGACATGAGCTGTCCCTCCTAGGATTCTGGCTGAATGTTTAAACAGAGGGCAGGTCTCGGGAGGGTAGCTGTGCCTTAAAACTCCATATCTCAAATCAGATGTAGGCTTGGCTGAGATTGGACTGGGAAGATGGGGAGAGGGCAGGATGACAGGTAGGAGAGGTACGAGAGAAGGATGGAACAAATATGGGGAGAGGGAGACCGGGGAGAAATAATGGGAGTGGAGAAGAGGTGGAGCGGGGGGGAGAAAGAGTGAGAGAGTGAGTGAGAGAAAGAGTGAGTGAGAAAGAGACAGGCAGACAGACACATGGGAGGGAGAGAAAAGGGTGTCAGGGAAATGGCGAATGACAAGGTGTGAAAGAGATGGCAATGCAGAGTGTGGTGAAATGGGGCAGAGGTGCAATATGAACAAGAGGTATGACAAGGAGGCAAGAGTGGCAATGTGGGGAGAGAGGGAAGAGTTTTGCATTTGAGGTCACATTGACAATTCTAGTGCAGTGACTAATTTATTTATTTTAAGTTCTGAGAGGAACCTGAGATTCCCAAATATCAATCAGTATTCAAAGTAGAGAAATTTTAAAAAGGAACACAGCTCTTGCACAGTCAGCAGTGATCTAAACGAGGCCACTTGGCCCAGACCCTTGTACTGGTGCTAGCATTGCAAGTGGAGTCAGTGCGAAATGATAAAATAGGGTAAAATTGCTATAGTCCCAGAGGCCCATAGGCTGCTTTCTTCTTTGAGAGCTGACTGGTGGCAATTTAAGCTGAGAGTCACCACATCTCTGATGAGGGACAAGGTTGAGAAGGTGAGCCTTCATAAATAACCAGTGAAATTAAACACAACCAGAACTATAGGGGAATGGCAAAATACTGTTCTATACACATCTGGGCCCATTTCAGCATCTCTTCTTAATGGTATTGGAGGAGAAATTGGGCAATTGTGAGAAACCACAAAAATCAACCCAAGTCCATGATATGGTGTGTTGGAATGTCAGGAAGCAGCTCTGGAATGGCCATGGAATGTCTCCCTAAAACATTACAAAAGCTTTTCGCATTTCAAAAATTGTCCTATGCAAAGTATTTCTAGGTCATTGTATCCTTTATTCGGAGACTGGGATATCCACAGTTGTTACACTGTGTATTGCTGAAACTTGTTCTGGAAACAAGGGGTACCAAGTGTTTCCTATGGGTGCTGCACATCCTCCTTCCCTTGTCCTGTGATTTCTGTGTATTGATGTTTGAATTTGCTGCTATCTGCAGTAACACATCAAGAAGCCTGTGCTACACAAGGACCTACTGGAAGTTTCCAATCAGGTTGCTACATGGCACACTTTATACATTGAAAGAGAGCTGGAAATGCACATTGGGGCTGTCAGCATCTCACAAAAAGGAGAGATCATCTGCCTTCTCTCTCCCATTGACTGATCAACCTAGAGCGAATTTCCAACATTAATTTTTTTTAAGCATTAATTGATTGCCAGTGTCTTTAAACTATCATCAATGGGAGTGGAAGCGCAGTCTGGATGCTGCAGTTCACAAGCCTTGATGAGCACTGTCAAAACTCAGCAGCCTTGTACTTGCATTTGGAGGCTTCTCCTGGCCAGAGCAGGGATCAGCAAGCTATTGAGCAGGTGCCACTTTCAGTCACTGGCAGCTGACTGATGCAAATGTAACAGTGGTATGAGGAAGGAGGAGGTATGGAGGAGGGTGCGGGAAGCTGAATGCTGCTTCTGTTCTCAAGGGGAAATAGCTTCCGCCTCTGCAAATTAAAACACAAGGACTTCAGAATGTTTACCTCTCAGCACTGGAAACTAGTAAAAATTCACACGCATACAATCTCTCCATAAAATTACTATTCATCACGTGGCTGGATTTTAACCAGTCTCTGTCAGGTTAGTAAAAGATAGCAGTCTCTGTTTGATTTTTCTTACTTTTTTGTACATATTTACAAGTTCATCTATAAAAAAATAGCACATTCAAAAAGAAACAAACGAGGATTCTGTGCTCTCCTGGTAAACATTATGTACACGTCATTCAGAGGGAAAAGGCTTCTCCATGATTTCACTTATTAGGCTTCTTTTAAACAAATTCTAAACCTTTAAACACAAAAGTCTTGCAACTCGCCCTCCCCACCCCACCCACTCACTGCAGTCGTTCCTCCCCTCACCCACACCAGAACAGTTCATGGTTACCGGCCCCCGACAGTTGGGGGTTGAACCAGACTTCTGCTGGCCTTCTTGCTGGGGGACGGAGAAGGTGTGCTAGTGTCTGTTGGCGTCTGTGGTGTCCCTGGGACACTGTTCGACAGGCTGTGAGGGGAACTCAAGGGGGAGGTGCTCATCATTCCGAAGGTGGCGGTGCTAGTCGGCCGGGAGAGGGGTGACTGCCCAGGGCCGGTTCCTGCCATACCTTGAGATTGAAGAGAAAATATGGAAACAATCAACATAATTAAATTGCACATCATCATGATTCTTCTAAAATATTCCCTCACCATAATGGGAGATATTAGAGCTAGTAATTTAGCATTAATATCATACAGATTGTCAGCATCAAATGTGTCTAACAGACACAATACAGGTTAGATAAACCTCCCTGTACATGTTCCATAAAGCATTCAGAGTAGTTATAGCATGGGTTAAATAGAATAGAGTTCCCTCTACGCTGTTCCATCAAAGACTGATTGATTTTTACTGTGTTCCACCTTGCCCTCAAGTTTAATGAATAGAACTTTTAATCTATAATGCTAGCTTTATTCTGTCAGACACTTTTTATATTGAGAATCATAATTCATTAATCATCTTCAAGATGCATATAGGCAAAACCATTTGGAGAGATGGAATTAATTACCCACCCCAATTACCATGGTTTTTATTCCCCCAGTGGGTTTTTGTTAACATAGCACGTGGTATTCAAAGAATATATAATTTTAAACAAATTACCTTAATTATAATTATTAAAGGGCAGCACCGTGGCACAGCAATTAGCACTGCTGCCTCACAGCACCAGGAACCTGGGTTCAATTCTGGCCTTGGGTCACTGTATATGGAGTTTATACATTCTCCCCATGTCTGCGTGCGTTTCCTCCGAGTGCTCCAGTTTCCTCCCAGAGTCCAAAGATGTGCAGGTTAGGTGGATTGGCCATGCTAAATTGCCCCTTAGTGTCAAGGGGACTAGCTAGGGTAAATGCATTGTGTTAGGGGGATAAGGCCTGGGTAGGAGTATGGTCGGTGCCGACTCAATGAGCCGAATGGCCTCCTTCTGCACTGTTGGGATTCTATGATTCTCTTTGCTGGACTAATCCACTACAGACAGGCAAATTCAAGCTTAACCTGTTTCATGCTCCCCATCCCCAGAGTGCTGCTAAGAAACCTGGCGTAGTTATTCACTTTAAGAAAATCTCAGCACTCATGACGCAATCAAAAATGGGAATTTCAAACTGACTTTAATGAGAAACCAAGTGTCAGTAAGGTGGAAAGGCAGAAAAGGGCAGTGTAGGGTGAGGATGAATCAACCAACCACAAAACAATCAGAAAATGAAGAGAATTCTGTGCATGGATGGGTTGAATCAATGAAGACTAAAGCGATCAAAGAATTAAATATACAGGATGAACTCAGCAGAGAAGCACTGTTCTGTAGCACAGAGCAGCGCAGGTCCCAACAAATGCAAATATAAACTTACAAACACGGGCAGATATAAACAGACACTCAAATGCGCATACATGCTCAGTCACTGATGAGTGTTGTCCACTATCCCTCAGTGTTGCTTTACTCTAAGGATTCTGTTTTTGTTTCTGGCCCCAAAAAGAAGGGAGGCCAGATTGAAGCTACAGCAGTAAGGTTCTGATCAGAACTTGTATTTAGAAAGAAAGCAAGTAGTACCTTTATTATTTGCTGTCTCAAGGAGTGCAATGAATGCTGAACTCTCTTACATGAATTTAGATTTATTCACTTGCCAAAAGTAAATAAATCTACTCAGTGGTTTTGACCCCAAGTCTTGGACTGGTAATTGTGTTTATTTAGTCCCATTTTTGAAGAGAGAGAATCACGTGAATTCCATTAAAAGGTGCAGAGTAAGGGTGCTTTGTCAGGATCCATGGGCAATGATATTGGGCAATAAAAGGATTAAAAGGTCTCAACGTCAGATTATGGGAGTGGTCAGTCACATTTGAAAAGTGAAATCATTGTATTAGAGGCAGTTCAGAGAAGGTTTATGACTCATTTCTGGAATGAGGGGATTATTTTGTGGAGGAAGTTTCTATACTCTTCGGAGTTTAGAAGAACGAGAGGTGATCTTATTGAATCATACAAGATTGAGAGAATTTGATGCGTAGATACTTGGAGGATGGTTCCACGTGCGGAAGTTTAGAGCTAGGGGACACAGTTTCAGAATAAAAGGTCTCCTTTTTGGGACAGATAATGGAAGGCAGTTTTTTTTTCAGAGGGTTGGTATTATGTTAGCAGTGAAGGTCTTGTTTTGGAAATTCAAGGGCAGATTTTTGATGAACAAGGGAACCAGGCAGAGAAATGCGGTTGAGACCACTACCAGATCAGCCATGATCTTACTGAATGGCAGAGCAGGCTTGTAAAGCTGAATGGCCAACTCCTGCTTCTAAATTGCACACACAGCAATGGATTTCACTTGAAGCTACTTTAGAAGTGAGCACAATGCAAATGTGCCAAGGTTGGCATTGCACTTAGAGGCGTTCAAGGAAAAAAGCGCAATTACTGCTTAATGGCTGACACTGTCGAACACTTCCATCAGGTGCTCAGTCTATTCCTTACCTTTGGACACATTATACCCGTATGCAGCATATGCAGCAGCTGAAGCTGCTGCTGCACCTGCCCTGGCCCCTGCCATCGCTGCAGCACTGCCAGCAGTGGACTTGCGCCCTCGATTTTTTCCAGAACCTTTTGATGTACTTCCAGATCCTTTCGGACGGCCTCTGCCCCTCCCTGAAGGGCCCATGTTAATACCAGACTTGTCTTGCGAAACACCTGCAAAATAAGGAGATCCATGCATCAACAACTGAGATATCAACGCAGAATTTAAGTCCACGATTCTAATAGCGTCTATTCTACCACAGTACTCAGTGTGAGACATGCCTACATTAAAAGGAGTTGTCAGCTGCGGTCCAAAACCTGTTGCTAGGTACACAAAGTCACAGGCACCAATCAAGCTCTGGGGAAGGGGCAAAGAAGGAAATGGCTTTGTCGCTATTTTATGAACAGAATCAGTCCCCCTTCTCACCATACTGAACACAGCTTGCTTTTTTACCTTTAGTAACATACACAATGTGTGGTTCTGGCAGATGATCTACCAACTAGGGATGGTTTGTTGAGTCTAGAGGGTAAAAGGATGCTACTTGAATCACACAGACCAATCAACATCACAGCCGACCCATGTAAAATGACAGAATGGACCCCAAGGATGCATTCCAATATCCTCCATCTCCAATGGTTTCCTAGAGTCTACTGCACTCTTTTGGACATTTCCACTCAACCCCAAAGCAATAACTATTGAGGTGACAGAGAGAGAACTAGAGCAACAGATAAAATAAGGAACATGCATGTATAACACGCACAAATAAATGTAGACAAATGTGCACATATAGATATGCGTATACATACATGCAAACACAGACACAGAAATACAGACATGTAAATATACAGACACTAAATGTCCCAAATAATCTAGCAAGCCACCCAATTTTATCTAACTGCCAAGAAAAATAAAACCATCTCATATCAACTGAGGTACCAGGATTATCACTGGATCACAGTCTACAACTCCCTAACTAA
Source organism: Carcharhinus amblyrhynchos (assembly GCF_965287045.1). Taxonomy (NCBI): domain Eukaryota; kingdom Metazoa; phylum Chordata; class Chondrichthyes; order Carcharhiniformes; family Carcharhinidae; genus Carcharhinus; species Carcharhinus amblyrhynchos. Next base: position 60,454,580 of record NC_137337.1, read on the forward strand.
CAGCACAGTTGGTTTATCTATATTACAGCAGGTCAAGAAGGTGGCATTCAAAGGCAATAACTGCTGACCATGCCAGCAATGTGCACACCCCATGAATGAATAAAAAAGACAAATGTACATATAAACATACAAACAGACATGCAAATATAAACCCATGGGCAGATGTACAGACACTCAAACCCACAAATATATCGGCGCACACATATGTAGACACACATATAGAATTATTAGCCGGATATGAAAAAGCAATTCACCAAGTGCAGAGGGGAAGATTACAAATTGACACTTTGGACTGATATCACAGCTGAATTGTTCTCCTGCCTCCCACTAATCCCCAGCTGCTAATTCTATTTATAATCACAAGCTTGAGTGGTACAACAAAACAAACAGGAAACTAGACAATTAAACAGTACGGGTGACGATCACTGCCCCGGGTGACTCAAAGTCACGCAACGACATCCGACTTTAATCCAAGGTTACAAAGTAATCAACTATGTTCCCAGCACACATTTGGTGCAAGGATGGGTTGCACGACGCACCAGGAGCTTCCTGTATGTCATACCATTCACATGGTCTGAAGTAGAGCCTGCAATGGAGACTGGGGAATTGGTTGCTCTAGACTGTGTTGCAGATGTTGGATCATCAACGATTACAAGGTCACTGCTACTTTCATCAGGTGCAATAGATCCAGTGTGCTGCTCACTGCTCATGGATATCTGTGGGGATAGAGGGTACAGGTTATATAAAGTGCCTGACTGATTTTGAAACAGTGCACTGTACATCAATAGATCCCAGTAAACATTGCATGCCCCTGACAATCCATCCCCTGCATTATGGGAGCTCCTGATGTGGAAATGCCAACATTGGACTGGGGTAAACATAGTAAGAAGTCTCACAAACCACGTTAAAGTCCAACAGGTTTATTTGGTAATAAACGCCACAAGCTTTCGGAACGCTTTTCCTTTGTCAGATGAGTTGAGTGTTCTGATCACAAATGGGGAATATAAAGACACACACAATTTACAGAATACTGATTAGAATGTGAGTCTTTACAGCTAATCAAGTCTTAAAGGTGCAGACAATGTGAGTGAAGATAGCATTAAGCATAGATTAAAGAGATTTGTCTTGTCTCCAGACAGGACAGTTAAGTGAGATGTTGCAAGTTCAGGCAAGTCATGGGGGTTATAGATAGTGTGACATGAACCCAAGATCCCAGTTGAGGCTGTCCTCTTGTGTGCGGAACTTGGCTATAAGTTTCTGCTCAGCGACTCTGTGCTGTCGTGTATCGTGAAGGCCGCCTTGGAGAATGTTTACCCGAAGATTAGAGGTCGAATACCCATGACCGCTGAAGTGTTCGCTAACAGGAAGGGAACAGTTTTGCCTGATGATTGTCGAGCGGTGTTCATTCATCCGCTGTCGTAGCACCTGCATGGTCTCCCAATGTACCCATGCCTCGGGACATCCTTTCCTGCAGCATATTAGGTAGACAACGTTGGCCGAGTTGCAAGAGTATGTGCCGTGTACCTGGTGGATGGCGTCCTCACGAGGTCACGGCATCCATGTCGACGATCCAGCATGTCTTGCAGAGGTTGCTGTGGCAGGGTTGCATGGTGTCGTGATCACTGTTTTCCTGAAAGCTGGGTAGTTTGCTGCGGACAATCCCTTCCTGTTGGTGAACACTTCAGCGGTCACAGGCATTCAGCCTCTGATCTTCATTGACCAAGGCAGCCTTCACGACATACGACAGCACAGAGTTACTGAGCAGAAACTGATTGCCAAGTTCTGCATACATGAGGACGGCCTCAACCGGGATCTTGGGTTCATGTCACACTATCTGTAACCCCCATGACTTGCCTGAACTTGCAACATCTCACTTACTGTCCTGTCCGGAGACAATACACATCTCTTTAACCTATGCTTAATGCTATCTCCACTCACATTGTCTGCACCTTTAAGACTTGAATAGCTGTAAAGACTCGTATTCTAATCAGTATTCTGTAAACTGTGTATGCCTTTATATGCCCTGTTTGTGATCAGAACTCTCCACTCACCTGATGAAGGAACAACGTTCCGAAAGCTAGTGGCGTTTACTACCAAATAAACCTGTTGGACTTTAATCTGCTGTTGTGAGACTTCTTATTATGGGAGCTCCTGTGTAGATCATTTACACTGAATAAAACAGAGTAGGATATGCTTTCAGTAAACTAGAATACGTGTGGGTGAACAGCGAGAGTGAGTGAGCAAGAGCAAGACAGAGAACTAATGATACTGACACTTTCAGCTCTAAATTTCACACTAATTGACCTCTTTATACAGGGATCAAAAAAGTCACATACACAGCCATATCTAATTATCACATGATAATTAACCTCCCAACCTTCAGTCACAAAAGCTCAATCGAAAACAACTTTTGATAAAGACCAAGTCTATTTCAAATCTAAGAAAGCTGCACCACATGAACTTTTGGTGAAACAGTTCCATTTCTAAGCCATTAACAATAAATGCTGATTGCATAGAATACTAACTCCACACGTTTTATTTGGGTGCTGTAGTGAAACGTCTGCACTAATCATTCCATTTTGCCCTAAAGAAAATGATAGAATTAATTGGAACCAAGGGACCGGAACCAGGGTACGGTCACAGACACAACGTGAGTAATCACAACTTCTGAAGTGCAAAATGTCACTTCCCTCCTTAATTTTTGTCTTCCATTTTGTTTTTTCATTTACCTGTCCCTCTTACTATTCCTTTAAAAAGATTCCAGACTACCTGACCTCCAAAATATTGCTCCAAATAATTCCAGACAGTTCCTTGTTGATGCCATACCATCTATTTAAGTGATCCTGCGCTTTTTGCCTCTCAAATTTTCCTTTACCGTACTTTTTTTTGGGACAGACTTATCTCCAGATATTCTCCTTCCCCAAATATCCCCATTCAATTTTGCTGCAAAGTTCCCTCACTCTCTTAGCCCAGTCACTGCAGCAGCATGCAAAAAAGGACTGATGATAGGTTTTCTTCACTTGGTGTCAGCTGGTGGTGACAGGTGACTTCCCATTGCTATATATGGATTGACTCTCCATCCCCATACAGTAGAGAATGCTATTTCCTCCCCTCTGTTTAGTCAAGGAATTGTTTGGGACACGGTGCATTGGTAAACGTGCCCATCAGTCTTTTTGCTGACTGCTCTAAAAGCAGGCCCAAAGGACATCCTGCCTTATCAGTTTCCCTGCATGCAGTTCCATTACCTCTGCAAACAGATCCAAATGATATGAACTAGAACTGTGCAGCTGTGGCTTGCTTTAGATCCCACGTCCCTCTGCAATTCTACACTCAGCTCCTGCACTACAGGCTCAGTTTTGTATTGCATTACCTCACTGTAAGGGCTGGGCATGGCAGAGTCTACGCTGATGAAAGATTCCTCCCCGTCGGCTGATAGGTTTCCTGAGGACATATTGGAGTTATCAGCAGATGCCAACGAAGGTGTCAACATCGTCCATCCCTCTTTCCTTCTCTTCACAGCGTTCTCACCATCCTCCTTCTTCTTCTGTCAGAAGCAAACAAAAGTTATCAAAAAAAGTGGTCTTTCAACTCGCACCTCCCTTCTGACGCACAGCCATCCGTAATAATCGCAACATCATTTCTGTGAATTGGTCACACATAGACCTATAAAACAACTAAATGTTAATTTCTCGATGGCTGTAGCATGAAATTGAAGTCAAGTGACTAATTCTGGTTTGGTGCTGGGTACAGCTGCAAATATGATCCTGTAATCATAATGAGCCTCCCAAGAAGTTCCTCCTCAACGCCGTTCTAAACCGCCTCCCCTTTATCTTGAGGCTGTGCCCCCTAGTCCTACTGTCTTTTTTGAGCGGAAAGAGTCTCTCCACCTCTATCCTATCCATCCCATTCATCATCTTATACGTCTCAATGAGATCTCCTCTCATTCTTCTAAACTCTAACGAGTACAAGCCTAGTTTATTCAGCCTCTCCTCATAGCTCAATCCCCTCAACTCCGGTATCAGCCTAGTAAACCTCCTCTGCACTCCCTCCAGGGCCAAAATATCCTTGCGCAGGTGCGGCGCCCAAAACTGCACACAGTACTCCAGCTGCGGCCTCACCAATGCCCTATACAGCTGCAGCAAGACCTCCCTACTTTTATATTCAATCCCCCTCGCTATGAAGGCCAGCATCCCATTCGCCTTCCTGACCACCTGCTGCACCTGCAAGCTGGGTTTTTGCGACTCATGCACAAGGACCCCGAGGTCCCTCTGCACCGTCGCCTGCTGCAGTTTTTCGCCACGTAAGTAATAGTCCTTCCTACCATTCTTCCTACCAAAGTGGACCACCTCACACTTGCCAACATTAAATTCCATTTGCCATTTCCTGGCCCATTCGCCCAGCCTATCTAGATCCTTCTGCAGACTCTCCACACCCTCCGCACAATTTGCCTTTCCCCCAATCTTGGTGTCATCAGCAAATTTCGACACCCTGCACTCGGTTCCCTCCTCCAGATCATCTATATAAATGGTAAATAGCTGAGGCCCCAGCACCGACCCCTGGGGCACCCCACTAGTCACCAACCGCCAATCCGAATAGCACCCATTGACCCCCACTCTCTGCCTCCTATTTGACAACCAATCCTCTATCCACGCTAACACCCTACCCCCAACTCCATGTCCCCTGACCTTCTGCAATAACCTCTTGTGAGGTACCTTGTCAAACGCCTTCTGAAAATCCAGAAAGACCACATCCACCGGCTCTCCTCTATCCACCGCCCTAGACACATCCTCATAGAACTCCAGTAAATTTGTCAGACACGACTTCCCTTTAATGAAACCGTGTTGCGTCCGCCCTATCAAGCAATTCCCTTCAAGATGCCTCGCGATTTCCTCCTCAATGACGGATTCTAACATTTTACCTACCACAGACGTTAAACTAACCGGCCTATAATTCCCCGCCTTTTGCCTGGCACCCTTCTTAAACAACGGCGTAACATTAGCCGTTTTCCAATCTTCCGGCACTTCCCCGGAATCCAGCGACGTCTGGAAAATAACCACCAAGGCATCCACTATAACCTCCGCCATTTCTTTCAGAACCCTCGGATGCATTCCATCCGGTCCTGGGGACTTGTCCACAATCAGCCCCTCCAGTCTGTCGAGCACCACCTCTCTAGTAACAGTAATGTCATTAAGACCCTCCATTCCTACCACCTTTCCATCGCTAACACCCGGCAAATTATTCACGTCCTCCTCCGTGAAGACAGAAACAAAAACGTTATTCAAGACCTTAGCCATATCCCCATCCCCTACCACTAGCTCCCCTTTCTCATCCTCTAAAGGACCAACGTTCACCCTAGCCAGCCTCTTCCTTTTTACATAGAACGGAGTTGAGGAGGAACTTCTTCACTCAAAGGGTGGTGAATCTCTGGAATTCTCTGCCCGTTGAAGTGGTGGAGGCTGCCTCGCTAAATATTTTTAAGAAGCGGGTTGATGGGTTCTTGATAAGAGAGGGGATTAAGGGTTATGGGGAGAGGGCGGGAAAGTGGAACTGAGCCACAACAGATCAGCCATGATCTTATTGAATGGCGGGGCAGGCTCGAAGGGCTAGATGGCCTACTCCTGCTCCTATTTCTTATGTTCTTATGTTCCTTAACAGCTGAAAGATGGCTAACAGCTAGCAGATGTCCTGTGGCCTTGCACACTGCAAGTCTGCAGGTAAGACAGGGTTGCAAAGTGGGATAAGTAGTCCAGAAGCATTTCAACCACCATTTAGAAGCAATTCATGCACACTGTCCTCATGCCCACATTCATATCTTGCTGCAGTGCCTGCACTTGCAGCAGAGTGTAATTACAGCAAGGCAAGGATACAAATGAGCAATCTCCATTATTATGAAGAATTTATACTGGAAAAGTCAGCAGCAAGTGCATGCTGATGCTGTCAATGACCACCACCCCCCCCACCCCAAAACTGCCAGGAACATGACCTCTCAAGTACTCAAGTTCCCAGCTTGGGTGAGGAGGGAAGGGAGCTTTCCTCTGTATCTACTCGTGCTGTTCCTGTCCTGGGAGTGTTTGATGGGACAGGGTAGAGGGAGCTTTACTTTATATCTAATCTGTGTTTTATATACCCTTATTGTGCCCAGTGGAGCAGTGCAGAGAGAGCTTTACAGTGAATGTTGTGAACAATGGGCAGCACAGTAGTTAGCATTGTTGCCTCATAGCGCCAGGGACCTGGGCTTGATTCCAACCTTGAATGACTGTCTGTGTGGAGTTTGCACATTCTACGTGGGTCTGCATGGGTTTTCTCCGGGTGCTCCGGTTTGCTCCCACAGTCCAAAGATGAGCAGGTTAGGTGGATTGGTCATGCTAAATTCATAGCATCACAGAAACCCTTCAGTGCAGAAAGACGCCATTTGGCCCAATCGGGTCTGCACCGACCACAATCCCACCCTGGCCCTACCCGCATATCCCTACATATTTACCCAATACCTGCTCTAACCTACCCATCTCAGGACATTAAGGGGCAATTTTAGCATGGCCAATCAACCTAACCCGCACATCTTTGGACTGTGGGAGGAAACTGGAGCACCCGGAGAAAACACACGCAGACACGAGAAGAATGTGCAAACTCCACACAGGCAGTGGCCCAAGTCGGGAATTGAACCAGGTCCCTGGAGCTGTGAAGCAGCAGTGCTAACCACTGTGCTACCGTGCAGCCCCCACTGTGATACTTTGATATCCCAAAATGTGTAGGTTAGGGGATTAATGAGGTAAATCTGTGGGATTAATGGGGATGGGGTGGGCCTGGGTAAAATGCTCCATCAAAGAGTTGGTGCAGGCTCGATGGGAAAAATGGCCTTTTTCAGCACTGAAGGGATTCTATGATTCGGAATCTATCCTGTGCAGTAACTGTCCTAGGAGTGCTTGACACGATAGTGTAGAGAGAGAGCTTTGCTCTGCATCTAATGCATGCTGTACCTGCCCTGAGAGAGTTTGATAGGACATTGTAGAGGGAGCTTTAGTTTGTATTAACTTGTGGTCACCTACACTACGAGTCCCTGATGCTGACAGTGGATGCCTTAATTATTCTTCACCTTGATAAGTACAAGAATAGGATTTTTAAACCACAATTTAGAGTTGCCCTAAAACAGAACTGTTACAGGGCAGCTGAAAAACAATTGGATACAGTTTGCAGAAACAGTTTTTCTTCTAGAGAAAATATGAAAGTGTGTGTGAATGCACATGTATGAAAGAGCAGGCAAGGGCGATACTGTGTGCATGAGTGTGTGAAACTGAGCAGGTACATGATTGTGTGCATGCCACTATGAATGTACGAGCATGTGCACATGACCATGTGTACATATACTGTGTCTTTGTCCTTTAATAGTCAACTCATGAAGAATGAAGTTGTACTGAGAGCTGGCATGGATCTTACACTCAGTTTTATTAATGCCGGTAACCTAATCAGTAGCAGTGATGAATAAATCAACAGCAGGGGATTACAGACATCATTAACTGCACTCACAGCTACATGGATCATAGACTGTGCTCAGCACTGACACCTCCTGTCCCAGAAAGGGATCTGAGAGACATAGGTTGTGGTTGTCAGAGATCAATCAAACAGTTAACAGAAACACTGGGGGCTGAATGGCTTCCTTTCGTGTTGTAAATGCCTGTTCTCTAGGCCAGATTTTTTCCACAGGAACAGTGAAGGCCAACATTGCAGCCAATTCACACACCTACTCCCACTTAGCTGTCAGACCCTATCTACAAATGCAGGGGAGTTCCATTATCCGAGTTGCATAGTGCATGAGACATGGGGAGAAGGGGAATTCAACCAGGATGGGGAAGATTCCTCAACTTAACTCTTTTTTACTGAAAAGCTCTAAAAAGATTATTTCATTGGGTGTAGAAAGTGAAGAAAATGTTCTTGGCTTAATTTAAAGAAATAAGACCCCGTGTTGATAAAGTCCCTGATCCTGCTTCAGGAAGCCGCAAAGTGCTTCAAGACAATTAATTATTTTCTGAAGTGCAGTCACTTCGTACACAGTAAGAACCCAGTAACAGGCAAATGGTTTTTCACAGAGATATTGGTTGAGTGGAAGGTAGGCTGGGGAATCTTCCCTGGTTCTTTACCGCGTATTTGAACATGCACCAGGGCCGCCATAGACTTATGGGTTAGAGTGATTTTTAATCTGTGTTAGTGCCAAGCACGATTGAAACAGTTTGTACAACATGGTGGCACACTCTCCAGGCTGAAAGAATATATCAGCACGTGGTCACCAGATCTCATTTATCCTCTTGGCTACAACAGTCTACCATTTGAATGGAACTGCTCAGTTAAAGGGCATAGCCATGCAAGTGACTGAGACTGCATAGCGTGGGCTGTGCAATGACCACAGATATTGAGAGTCATTCCTCCTGTCACAGGTGACTCTGTACAGTAACTTGAGGCACATCCTAGATCTAGACAATACAAACAAACCATTAATCTGAAATGTCGCATTGTGTTGAACCAGTGAACTGCTAGGATAGGGAACAAGTAGTTTACACTTTGGCCAGTTCACCATTAGTTCTTTAGCTTGAAATCAGTGGAGAATCCTACATATAAATTACTGGGGGGAGCGAGAGTGGGGGAAAGAGAGATGGGAAAGGAAAGGGTCAGGCTCAAGAATGTAGCAGGTGAGACAAGAGGGAAGAGGTGAAACAGATAATAAAAACCTTCAAAAAATTCACCAATTCCTCCCTTATCCTACCCCCTATGATGTCCAGAACCAGGGGACACAGACTCAGAATAAGCGGCAGGTCACTTAGGACTGAAATCAGAAGTTAATTCTTTAACTCAGAGGATAAATTCTTTGGAATTCTCTATCCTAGGAACCTGTGGAGACTCAGTCACTGAGTAAGTTCAAGACAGAGATCAACAGATTTCCAGAAAATAAAGATACTAAGGGGTATGGGGATAGTGCAGGAAAATGGTGTGAGGTAGATAATCTCAGTAAATGGCAAAGCAGGCTCAAGGGGCTGAATACCTACTCCTACTTCTTATGCTCCTGTCATAAAGGTTCCCTTATTACGTCATCAGCTCTTTGGTAAAGATTTTGCACACAGGCCGATTATGCTCATGTGATCAATAACTCAGCCACTGCACTGATCTGCCTCCCATGTGGGAACAGGGTGTTCCATCCAATGCTCAAATGGTGAACTGTTGAGAGGATCCCACAAATGGCAACACATCAGAAGCACTCTAATATCTCTAGCCTTCTGCAGAAAGTGTGGGGGGAAGGCAAAAGCTGCCCATCTCTGAGAAGGCCAAGTGTTTGAAGTCTTTTGGGGATTTACTCTGCTCACTTTTTCACATTCCCCTGGGTTGAGGATCACATCAACTGGGAAGATACTCTCACCTTTTCTGCATATTTTTCTCGTTTCCTTTTTCGATCTTTCACTTTGTTTGATTCTTCTTGTATTCGTTTCTCTTCCTGTCGCAGGCGCACTTTTCAGAGAAATAAACAGGGAAAGAATTGGTTAGTCAACCTTGGAATACCCAAACTCACTCGTACAGTGACCAATAATTATTATTGTTTAGTTTCAGGGTCCGTACTCTTCCCACTGAAGGCATTGAAATATTTCTCAATGTTCATGTGTGACTATTGGCAAATATTCTACTGTGGGCTATCAATGCAAATATGATCAAAACATGCACACTTTTGTGAAAGGCTATGAATAATGATAAGGAACATGATCATCACCCATATGCTTGCTGCCAACTCCTGCTAGCCTCAGACCTCCAAATCTGGGGCCCACTGTGGTCAGAGATCTACGTTTTTGTGGGAAGAGAGAGTGTGCACGCGTGCAGGGCGCATGTCTTGTATATGCGTGTTTGTGCATGTGAGGAAGGGCATGCAGTCTTGTGTGTGGCACACATGAATCTTGTGTGTGGGGCATCTAGTGCGTGTAAGGCACCTCGTGTGTGGGGGGGGCATGGGTCATATGTGAGAGAGGGTGGATGGGCATGACACATGCTGTGTGTGCGCGTGCGCACGGGATGCGTATGTGTGTGGGAAGGGTGCGTGTCATGTGTGCATGCATGGAGATGGGGGTGGTGTGCCTCGTGTGCCCGCTTGGGAATGAGGTTGGACATCTCATGGGATGGTGTCTCTCTCTCTCTCTCGTGGGATGGTATATCTTGTGTGTGTGGGGAGTGTGCGCATGCCTCATGGGAGAGTGGCGTCTGCCTCTTGGGGGTAAGGAGAGATGCCCACTTTGTGGGTATGAGTGAACCACACTGAATTGAGCTGTTGAAACCCTACAGTTAAACAGCGTATAAACCTTCACTATCAAGGCTCAAAATTGAAAAGGTGCCAATTGCATAAGATCTCTTAGGATGACCCTATACATAGAATTTCATGCCAAGAGAAAGGAGCACCTCTAGGAGTTGGAAAAAGCAAACTAGACAGAGAAGACTGACTCAAGGAAGTTATTGGAGATACAGCCAAAAAGTGCTTACATTTCTTTTCCAACTCCTCATCATCCAACAGCAAACTGACAACCTCCTTTGGTTTGAGTGTGTCTGGTTTGAAGTTTCCTCCAGAAATAACCATTCGCTGAATCTGTTTAAATAAAAAAAATACAACTCAGGTTTTGACAAGCCCAACATGATCCCTAAATGCTCTTAATGATCAGAACTGTCCACTGACACGAAACTCTATGGATCTCAAGCCTACAACTGCACTTGGATCCAGTTTGCCTGAACTGGGAGAAAAAGACTCCAGCTTTAAGGCTAAGCTCAATCAAAGTGGGCACTATTGGAGAAGACCATCCTAACTCTCATGCAGAGTAAATGTCCAACAGTCTTCACATCACACAATTCAACTGGTTCCAATGAATCCAGAGTTTGACCCTTTGCTACCCTCTTTTGTGTTGGCAGTCTTTGCTGACAACTTGCTGATACCAGTCTGGCACGTTCCTTTCACTCATTTGATTTTATCCTTTTCCTAGAGTTGTCTTTTGGCTTTACTTAACATTTCCATTCGATATAATCAACTATATTATATATTTCTGGGGGCTCCCTTTAAAACTAGAACTTCTCTGATTCCTTATCTCTCTTTCCTCCTTTTAGGCACTCCTTAAAATCTAACTTTTTGACCAAGCAAATCTGTCACAATCCCAAATATTGCTTGTGGCTTAATGTCAAATTGTGCTTTATAATGCTCCTGTGCAGCACCTTGGGATGTTTTATTACATTAAAGGTGACATATAAACACAAGTTACCCTTGTAGAACTTGGCGTTGATTACAATGTATTGACTCTCAATTTGTGACATGACGGGAGTGGCAGGGTCCCTCCCTACAAGAGTATCTTTAGTAACTGGTATTGGCTCCATTCATGAACGAGTGCAAAAGAATGCTGTGTGGTTCAGTGAAGGCAGCAAGTCTTTTTACCTCTTCAACCACAATTTAATCTTGGCTAAAAGTTTTGTGTCACCTGGCTTTAAGGATCTTGCATGAGCACTGGATTGCCTGTTTCAGGTTAGACGAGGGCCGATGTAGGAAACTGGAGCACAGTGGATGGAGTACAACAGATATCAGTAAAATAAATAGAATCCAAATGGTCAAGAATTACATACTAAAAAACTACAATGCGTTTGTCTTTATCCCATAACTGAATTTCACCTTATAGCTAAAATTTCAAAATCTAATGGATTCAGGAAGCGGTGTATATAAGATGGGTGCAGTGAATCCTGTGGGAAGGGAAGGGAGGAAAGGAAAGCAAGAATAGTGAGATTCCAGATAGTGCACTCGCCTATGCATCATTTACAAGCTGAGAGAGAACAGATAACCCTGAGACAATGGGGCACTTTAGTCATTACTGAAATAGCGTAGCATGTGAAACTGTTGCCCTCTCACAGTCAACCCTCTGTGTAAATCTTTCACAAGCTACCCACAGGAGCATTACACCTCCACCTCAGCAGAGAATGGAGACATCTTAATCATTCAGTCGCGGATTACTGGCTCAGTTTCCGATTGCCAGGATTCACTGTACGTGCAGTAGTATCACTTTGCTCTCCCTGTGCTGGAGGCTGGGAATTATAGCTACGGCCTAGTTATTAAAGCTACAGCCTTGTTTGTGAAATATAAACTCGCCCTGCAAGAATCCATAGAAAACAAGACAAGCACTTCCACAAGCTAATGGGGCACAGGAGTAACCTCACTGCTTTTTGCAAACACTTGCACTCTGGCAACTATATGAGGGTAAAGTGAACTAAACTGGGCCTCTGGAGTTCTTGTGTGAAAATACAAGATTCTGAGGGGACTGGACAGCATGTGCGTCTCATGCGTGTGCGCATATCGTACCATCAGAAATATCATTCTCCCTTGTTTTAAAGAAAATTTCAAATTTTTCATACTGATGGAGACTTACTATTTATTGGCTCTCATGGGCTTTTATTAATAGGCAGAAGCCATAACAGCTCCATTAAATTGAATGGGGACCAGAACTCGTGGCTGGCCTGGGTTCTGGGCAACTTCCTCAAATGCCCTGCAAATTGGCACTCCCAACTCACTGCCCTAGAACCTGGTTCTGTCACTGGTTAGAAGTTTAGGCTCTCTGCTCAAAGTGCACGTTAGTCAGTAGATCAGCAACTCTGTCTTGTGAAATGTTGCTTTACAAACTCAATCAACCTCACCTTGCCTCAGTCATGCTGAAAATCATATTGTGGCTCAATGTAATTACAGATTTAGAGTAAAATTAACTCGCTACATGGGATGTCTCTGGAACATCTGCCATTCTACAGGAGAGATCTTTCACCAAGTTTTTGCCTGTACAAAACTTGAAACGGATATCAAGTGTGCCATGTGCATATTTGTGTGATGTCGCACCTCACTCTTCTCCTTGGCACGCTGCAGGATTCGCTCCTCTATCGTTCCCTTGCAGATGAGTCGATACACAGTTACTTGCTTGGTCTGTCCCAGCCTATGAGCGCGATCCATAGCTTGCTGATCTACAGTTGGGTTCCAGTCATTATCGTAAAATATAACCTGCAATAAACACAATTTTCAGGAAAGAGATTGCAAAGACTCGTTTCCCCATCATCTCTCTTTGTGCTCTAAGCCCAGTGGTCCTGACAGAACATTTAGCTCAATGCCATTCTTATTTTTATTCCCTAGGGATTGCGAGTTGGAGAGAAATGCATTGTAATTTTTTTAGTATACAATTCTTCACCACTTAGGCCAACATTTAGTGCCCATCTCCAATTGCCTTCGAAAACATCATGGTGACTTCTCTTTTGATTCTCTGCAGTCCATGTGGTGTAAGTACACTCAAAGTAACGATAAGGAGACAATTCCAGGATTTTGACTCAGCGACAACGTATGTCTGAATCAGGATGGTGTGTGGTTTGGATTGGAACTGCCAGGTGGTGACATTCCTATGTATCTGCTGCCCTTTACCTCCTAGATGTTAATGGTCATGGGTTTGGAAGGCGCTGTCTAAGGGACCTTGGTGAGTTCCTGCACTGCATCTTGTAGATGGTACACACTGCTGACATTGCGAATCGGTGGTGTACGATTGAATGTTTGTGGATGGGATGCCAATCAAGTGGGCTGCTTTATCCCAGATGGTTAAGCTTTTTGAGAGTTTTGGAGCTGCACTCATCCAGGCACGTGGAGAGTATTCTATCAAATTCCTGACTTGCACCTTGTAGATGGTAGACGGGCCTTGAGGAGCCAGGTGGTGAGTTGTGCGCCACAAGATTCTTATCCTCTAACCCACTCTTCTAGCTATGTCATTTATATTGCTAGGCCAGTTCAATTTCTGGTCAATGGTAATCCTCGGGATGTTGATAGTGAGTGATTCAGCATTGGAAACAAAATGTCTAGGGGCAATGGTTAGATTCTCTCTTGTTGGAGATTGCCATTGCTCAGCACTTGTGTGGCACACATTATTACTTGACACTTGTTAGCCCAAACCTGGATGCTTGCTGCATTTGGACACAGATTGCTTCTGGATCTGAGGAATTGCAAATGGTACTAAAACATTGATGATTGCACAATGAACATTCCCATCTCTATTTTTATGATGGAAGGAAGGTCAGCTAAGGATCGTAGAACCATAGAAGCCCTACAGTGCAGAAAGAGGCCATTGGGCCCATCCAGTCTGCACCGACCACAATCCCTTCCAGGCCCTACCCCCATATCCCTCCAACCTAAGCATCTCAGGACACTGAGGGGCATTTTTGGCATGGCCAATCAACCTAACCCGCACATCTTTGGACTGTAGGAGGAAACTGGAGTACCCGGAGGAAATCCATGCAGACACGAGGAGAACACGCAAAGTCCACATAGACAGTGACCCAAATCGGGAATCGAATATCGGTCCCTGGAGCTGTGAATCAGAAGTGCTAACCACTGTGCTACCTGATGGTTGGGCAATGATGCAATGATGTCCTGGAACTGAGGTGATTGACCTTCAACCACCACAAACATCTTCCTTTGTGCCAGATATGACTCCAATCAGTGGAAAGTTTTCCCGCTGATTCCCATTGACTCCAGTTTTGCATGGGCTCCTTGACGCTACATTCAGTCAAATGTAGCTTTGATATCAAGGGCAGTCACTCTCATCTCACCTCTGGCATTCAGCTCTTTTGTCCATATTTGAACTAAGGCTGTAATGACGTTAGAAGCTGAATGGCGCTGGCAGAATCCAAACTGCCATGTACTCAGATTATTGCTAAGCAAGTGCTGCCAGGTGGCATTGTTGATGACCCCTTTACTGATGATTGACAGTATACTAATGGGACAGCAATCGGTTGGATTGGGCTTGTCTCGCTTTTTGTGTACAGGACATATCTGGGCAATTTTCGACAATGCTGGGTGGATGCCAGTGTTACAACTTTATTGGAACAGCCTGGATGGGGGCACAGCAAGTTCTCGAACACAAATTTCCAGTACTAATGCCAGAACATTGTCAGAGCCCTCAGCCTTTGCAATATCCAGTGCCTTCATCCACTTGGCACTTCTGGTTGAAAATAGGTGCGAATGCTTCAGCCTTATCTTTTGTACTCGTGTGCAGGGTTTCCCTGTCATTGAGGATGGGGATATTTCTGGCACCTCCTCCTCCAGTGAGTTGTTTTAATTGTCCACCAGCATTCACAGCTGGCTATGGCAGAACTGCAGAGTTTAGAGATGATCCATCGGTTGTGGAGTCATTCTGCTCTGTCTTTCACTTGCTGCTTATGCTGTTTGGCACGCAAGTAGTCCTATGTTATAGCTTCACCAGGTTGACACCTCATTTCTAGGTATGTCTGATGTACTCCTGCACTCTTCGTTGAACCAGGGCTGATCCTCTGGCTTTGTTGTAACACTAGAGTGGAGAATGTGCTGGGCCATGAGGTTACAGATTGTAGTTGAGTACAATTCTGTTGTTGCTGATGGCACACAGCACTTCATAATTGCTTGGTCTTGATTTACTAGATTTGTTCGAAGTCTATCCCATTTAGTATGGTAAGCATTACACAACATGATGGAGTGTATCCTCAATGTGAGGACACCTCGTCTCCACCAGAATGGTGCGGGAATCAGTCCTAGCGATATTGTCATGGACAGATGCAGCAGGTTGGTTGGTCAGGAGGTGGTCAAGTACGTTTTCCCTCTTGTTGGTTCCCTCACTACTAGCAGCAGACTCAGTCCAGTAGCTATATCCTTGATGACTTGATTACCTTGGTGCTAACGAGTAATGAACCCATTCGGCAATGGGTACTGAAGTCTCTCATCCAGAGTACATTCTGCGCCCTTGATTCCCTTGTTTCCCCCTCCCCCCCCCAAAAAAGTGGTGCTCAACATGGGAAGGTACGGACTCATTAGCTGAGGCAGGGATGGTACGTGATATTCATCATGAGGTCTTTGCTTATGTTTGACCTGATGCCATGAGAATTCTTGGGGTTCAGAGTTGATGCTGAAGGCTCTCAGGGCAACTTCTTCCTGATTGTATATCACACTGCTGCTAACTCTGGTGGATCTGTCCTGTTGGTGGGACGAGACATTTTCAGGGATTTTGATGGTGTTGTCGAGGACATTGTTTTTTAAGGTATAATTCCGTAACTGTTACGATGTCAAGCTCTTGCTTGATTACTCTGAGAAATAGCTCTCCCAAAAAGTCCCCAGCTGTTAGTACAAAGAACAACACAGCACGGGAAACAGGCCCTTTGGCCCAACGAGCCCACACCGCCATTTTAACATTGAGAGTGCCTTCTTCTACCTATGACCTTTGTCTACGCCTACTGGACTCCACAATAAAGGAACCATAGCCAGATTGAGGGACGACTAATTTAGGGACAATTTGTTAACACCAATCAGCCTAAGAGCACGTTTTTGGGGTGTGGGAGGAAACCAGAGCACCCGGAGAAAACCCACACAAGCACAGGGAGAATGTGCAAACTCCCACAGACACTGGCCCAAATCCACGCATCTGCACAGCAAAGAGTGATAGTCACTGAGCTGTCATGTTGCCCGTCAGCTGGACGAAGGAGAGGGGCATGTTGTCCGATACTGTGTTGGAGGGAGTTGTAGACCCGTTGGAGGAAATATCTATTACGAGGGAGGAAGTGTTAGGGTTTTTAGGTAGTATTAAAACTGATAAATCTCCGGGGCCCGATGGCATTTATCCTAGGCTGCTTAGGGAGATGAGAGATGAAATTGCTGGGCCTCTGACGCAAATCTTTGTCTCTTCTTTGGACACAGGTGAAGTCCCAGAGGACTGGAGGATAGCGAACATGGTACCATTGTTTAAAAAGGGTAGTAGGGATAACCCGGGTAATTACAGGCCAGTGAGTTTGATGTCAGTGGTAGGGAAGTTGTTGGAGAAGATCCTTAGAGATAGGATGTATACGCATTTAGAGTGTGGCAATCTGATTAGTGATAGGCAGCATTGCTTTGTAAAGGGGTCATGCCTTACGAATCTGGTAGAATTTTTTGAGGAGGTGACAAAAATGGTTGACAAAGGACAAGCCATGGATGTCGTCTATATGGATTTCAGTAAGGCGTTTGACAAAGTCCCTCATGGTAGGTTGGTGGAAAAGGTTAAGGCTCATGGGATACAAGGACAGGTGTCTAGATGGATTGAGAACTGGCTTGGTAACAGGAGACAGAGTAGTAGTGGAAGTAATAAGGAGCACTTTGCGGGGTCTACTGGACTGTTATCATTTCCAGTGCCTAGGCTGATGCCAAATGATCACATCCTGTTGAGTTGCTTTAGTGGTTTGATACAACTGAGTGGCTTGCTAGACCATTTCAAAAGGCATTTAAGAATTCACTGCATTGCTGTGGGTCCAGATTCATATGTAGGCCAGACCAGGCAAGGATGACAGATTGCCTCCCCTGAAGGACATCAGTGAATCAGATGCGCCAGAATTCCAACAACACAGAAAAGGTGAAACTGTATCAACTCTCTCAAGAGATCTTACTTAGGCTTCTTCCCCACTCGATCTGTATAACCCACACATTCACCATGGCTAATCCATCTAACCTACACATCTTTGGACCCTAAGGGGCAATTTAGCATGTCCAATCCACCTAACCTGTACACCTTTGGGAGGAAACCCATGCAGACATGGCGAGAATGTGCAAGCCCCACACACGCAGTCACCCAAGCTGGAATTGAACCCGGATCCCTGGAGCTGTGAGGCAGCAATATTAACCACTGTGCCACTATGCCACCTATCTGCCATTTATTCCTGCAGTATGATAACTTTGCTATTAGTGTTCCTCAATAATTTCCTGGCTACCCAACAATTTACTCAAGGACTACTCTCAGGAATGCTAAACCATAACATCCAATCACGTGATTGCCCCCACACAGTGATGGGATGGTTGACAGTATCTGCGGTGTCCCCACAAGGTAATGGAACAGCAGTGGAGGTGCAGTCACTCCTTCAAAGATGGGAAACGAACCAGAAACTGACTTCTTACTGTAAGTACAGGGCTAGATACTGGATAGAACTCCCTCTGTACTGTCCCATCAAACACTTGCAGGGCAGGTACAGCACAGTTAGATACAGATTGAAGACCCATGTACACTGTCCCATCAAACACTGCAGGACAGCTGCAGATTAGATACAGAATAAAGCTCCCTCTATGCTGTCTCACCAAAAGTGCTCGAGTCCTCAGTCTTAGAAGAAATCCCTCTACGGCCATTTTCTGTTTCCAACACCATTACCCTCTGGCCTCACTAAGTGAAGATATTGATAATTTAGGAACAACTTTGTTTTGTGTAAACCGTGCTGAGATTGTATATTACTAAAGAAAAACCCCAGAATGTAGTTTGTATTGGTGAGAAATGAATCAAGAAGGGAAGGGTGCAATCAACACAAGGTAACGTAGAATTGGTTATTGAAAGAATATTTCTGTTCAGTGCTTGGGACAAATAATTTGAAATCAGGTATGTTACAGGCAGTTTGAAACTGACAAGCAGTCTGAAATACATTTCAACATTCACTCTTTTACTCTAGGGAAAGAGAACTAAAAATACTCCAATCTCTCACCGTATCAGCAGCTGTCAAGTTGATGCCAAGGCCACCAGCTCTGGTGCTGAGAAGGAACACAAAGATATCTGTTCTGCAGGAAGGAAGAAAAATAAACTGTAGGTGAAAAACCGAAAGGGTGATCATTCACATACAATGGTTCCAAGAGGCTGGAACATGCAAGGAATTAGAGCCAGGACTTGAATTTCCCTTTCACATTTTTTGGAGTCCAGAGCAATAATGATATTCTGCCCTCAGTTGCTTTCATTACATGCTATAAATGATTGCTGTCACTAGCATTTCAATGAAGTATAATTCTGCATGAGAACTTCATACAGTGCTGACTTCAAGTTTGAGAAACACCCAGCAGCATAACTCCAGATTCTATAGTAAGAACAGGGAATTCTTACGACATAGTGACTGAAGCAAACATGGATGCATTTAAAGAAAAGGTAGATAAGTACATGAGGCAGAAACCAACAGGAGGAGATAAGGTGAAATTAAGTAACATGGAGAAAACTCATGTGAAGCATAAATAGATGTTTTGGTATTAAAACATAATATTAGCCAGTAACAGATGTGACAATATTCCTCAGGCAATTCTAATAGTGTGTAACTACAACAAACATACTGAGCCAAAAACATCAGACTGCCACATCAGACTGCTTGGGTGTTTAGTTCAAATGCAAAACATTCTCTGGACTCTTGGTGACACCAAACACTGAGGAAACCCAAAACTCTGCAAGCAAAGTGTTTAACTCATGAATGACTATCACCACGCAACTCAGCCGCCACAATCCCATAAGTCACTGAATGCTCTCCATAGACAGAGTATAATGCATAGCCTTCAGTTTCAGTGTTCTATAAGCTGCTGTTATGCTCTCTACCATTTGAGCCCTAACCATCACCTATATGTAAGTCATTTTCCTATACATTGAAACTGTTGTCAGTTTCCTCTCTGAAGGAATGCACACATGCTGTACTTGTCCCCATGTGCCAGTTTAATTAGTGAGACAATGATGGATGAAGGTCTTATTTTAAAGACTATACAAAAGATCAGAGGATGCTAATAAAAGTAATCTTAAAGAAATATATTAGGAAAAGCTTCTTTATTGAGTGTGGCCAATGCTTCTGCTCTCGCTGACCTACAATGCCACCTGATCCAGGAATAGCTTAATTTTGAAATTCTTATCCTTGTTTTCAAGTCTCTCTGCTGTTTCACCCTTCCTACATTTGTAACTTTCTCCAGCTCCACAAATCTCTGAGATCTGTGTTCCTCTGCTCTCTTGCCCATCTACTATTTTAATCGTTTTGTCAGTGGTGACTTTTTCATTTCCCTTGATCTGTAAAATCTAGGTCTGTAAACACTCTCTCTTCTCCTCCTTTATGACATTCCTTAAAATCTACTTGTATGACCTGTTATCATCTCTCATGTGGCTCTAAGTTGATTTTTTTTTAATATCTCTCCTGTTAAGTGCCTTGTGACTTTAATTCACATGGTGTAGGCATAGTTGGTAAGGTCCAGTATTTATTGCCTTTGTCTAATTGTCCTTGAGAAGATAGTGGTGAACTGCCACCTTAACTTGAGTAGCTTTCATGCCTATTTCAGGGGATAGTTGATGGTTAACCACGTCAAGCCAAGTAAAGAGGTCATATTTTCTTTCCAAAGGGACATTAGTGAATCAGAAGGGCTTTTAAAAAAAATGACAATCTGGTAGTTTCATGGTCAGTTACTGACACTAGCTTTTTATACAGATTAACCTAATTAATTTAAATTTCCCAGCTGCTTTGGTGGGATTTGAATTAATGTCTCTGAATCAATAATACATCCATCTGGATTACTAGCCCAGAAAAATAACTGCTGGGCTTCTGTAGCTCTCCAAATTTCAAAGGTGCTGCTGTGTTGTTGAATGACACTGTTACATTATTAAACTTTACCTTTCTCACCTCATGACCTCCCCAAGAGGTTACACGGCTTCCAGTGTTAACGGGCCGCAAGACAGCAATTGTTGGTATAACTAGCTCTAGCACTGAATAAAGGCATGGCTGAGGTTGGCCAAAACATGCTACTGGATTTCTCTCAGGCAGTTGAAACAACACAACCCTACTGGGAAAATAAACTAAAACACAGGTTAGGTCTATGGAATCTGTGCGCTGCATCAGATTAGCTTTTAACAATAACTACCACCAGGGATCAAGAATCTAGTGTAACTCTCAATGCATAATGTTTACACTGAAGCCACCTCCATCTTTCATTACACTGCCCGTTTACAATGTCCTCACATCTAGTCCCACTCCAAGATTCTCCAGCAAGTCATTGTGACCCCTCTTGCTCAATATTCATTCCTGTGCATTCTCTCCACACGGTGGATGTGGGGTGGGGGTGGGGGCAGAATCTATGGTCTAGATTTTGAAGGAGGACTTGAGCCTTCAGTTTTGATACTATGTGCATGTTTCAGAATTCCAGTGACAAGGGTGAACTCAAGCCTAATGCCAAAGCAAAACTGCAGCAAAATAATTGACAGTGATTTTTTTTCTAAATTTCCTTCAAGTTCATGCTGCTACTGTTCAGCCATCTTCTGTTCATGGAGCTTAAAAGATTTTAACTAGATCAGAATAACTGATACATAATTCAAAATAATAGCAAGCCTCCAATCTACCAGCAATCCTGTCCATGCTTCAGTCTGATAATGCTGTGGAAGTGGGTTTGGAATAGGTTCATGATAAAGTTTGTGATAAAGAGAGCTTTAGCCTGGCTTGATCTACACAGATAGTTGGCCAAGGAGGACTGGTCTGACTGTAGCAGAAATGAGTTGGTGAAGAATAGCTACAAAAACTGTGCCGATTAATCTTGAACTGCTCAAACAGACTCAACTTGTACAGACCCCATAGCAGAGGGTGAAAAAACTTCCAAAACAAAATACAACAAACAGCATCATGACCCTTTTTTCTAATGCTGAAATCTGGTGAAGACTCAGGACAGTTCTTGGGCGCAAACAGGATCTCAATGGAAAACCATGCCAATATCTCTCTACGTGAAAGTTAAACAAATTACAAAGAAATTAAAATAGTTGCAATATTTTAATAAAGCAGATTCAGGCTTCTTTCAGACACATCATATACCTGCTCTGGAAGTCTGCCACCATGTCCCGTCTCTCAGATATTTTTGAGGAACCATCCAGTCTCATGTAAGTGTGCTGTCTGAAGACCATGTACTCCTGAAACCGCAACAGAAATGGGAATCAGCAAAGAGAAAACAGGATTCACAACTACTGGCAGCCAGAGGTACACTGATACTGACAGGCCAATTCATACGCATGCAGTATGAAAGCAAGAAAGTTATAGTGAACATTTATAATACACCAGTTTGGCTTCAACCGAAATGCTGTGTCCCACTCTGTCACCACGCTTTAGGGAGGATGTGAAGGCTTTGGAAAGAGTGCAGAAAAGATCTAGAGTGGCTCTAGGGATGAAAGACTTCAGTTACACAAATAGATTGGAGAAGTTGTGGCGGTTCTTTTTAGAGAAGGCCGAGGGAAGATCTCAGAGGTATTCAAAATAATGAGGGGTCTGCAGACAGGGAAAAACTGCACCCATTAGCAGAGAGATCAGGAACCAGAGAACACCAATATAAGGTAATTGGCAAAAGAACCAAAAACAACATATGGAAACACCTTTTTATATAGAAAGTGGTTGAAATCTGGAAACCAGAGTGTGTGGCAGGGGCAAATTCAATCATGGCTTTCAAAAGGAAGAAAATTGAAAGTGAAACAATTTGCAGGGCGATAGGAACACAGAAGGGAAGTAGGACTGGCTGAACTGCTCTTACAGCGAACAAGCGTGGACACAATAGGTCAAATTACCTCCTATAGCCATTCTATGATACAACAATGATATAAAATAAACTGGGATTAGGGACTGGGCATGCAATTGTATTATAATGCAAGTCTGGTGAAGGGTATGCAAAAGGGAATCATAACTGTATGTCAAAATTGGAGAAGTAGAGGGGTGCCTCAGTTGTATGCATAACATGGGAAAGCAGAGGGGAGTGAGTCCCAGCTGTACCTTAACCTGGGTAGGCAGGTTGAAATAACGATTCTGAGAATGCTTGATGGGTAGATGCTGAGGGGATATAGCTGTGTGTTGGAATCTGAAAGTAGGGGACACAGTTGAAAATTTCTTCTCCAAGGATCATTTGTGTTTGGGATTATCATCCCTATCAATAGTGCAGGCTGGGTCACTGAACATATTTAAGGCTGAGTTAAACAGATATTTGAACGCCAGGGAGTCAAGGATTATGCTGGACAGCAGAAATGTAGAGTTTCGGCCACAAGCAGATCAGCCATGATCTTACTGACAATCTTACATTTGAGTCCTAACCTGGGAAAGCAGAGGGGAATCGCGGCTGTACATTAACCTGATCCAACAGAATGCAACCTATAACAGATTGATCTGAGTGCAGCATGTGCTGAAATAATAAATTAACAGCAGCGACTGAATAGTGGATTGTGTACTCATACTTCCTGAACTTCAACTGGACGAGGCAGGCATGCTCATATCATGCCAAACAAACCCGCAGCCAAAACAGCTGCCAACAGGTGGACTATGCAGACTTCTTGTGCATATGCTGTAGAATTTACCTACTCAAGAGACTGAGGTGCTGAGCTGGTTGTGGCACAACCCCTTGTAGACGACGACATTAGTCTGCAGAAAATCTTCCAAATCCTGATTTCAACTTGCTGTAATAGCCAGCTTTTGAGGTGGAATTCAGGCAAGGATTTTTTTTTAAAGCTTAGCTTTTTGCGAGCGCCAGAATACAGTGAGGGCAAGAGGTTAACTTGGTAAATACAAAACTGTCAGGCTAACTTTGCTGCAGAGAAAACAGGGATTGTGGTTGAGAGAGAAAAAAGTTTTTTTTGTGCGTTAAAATAGGGAGTGATCGGGAAATGGGATTGGCAGCTAGAAAGCAAGCGTGACTGAAATACTGCATTAAGTTGGAAAAATTTTAGCCTTTTGGAATTAATCCAGATAATGAAAAAGCCCTTGATATTTCAACAGTTTTATCATTAAGTTAGTTTTATTGCGCATGATACTAAAATAAGCCAGCACAGGGAGATGGCAATTCTCTGGAGCTGTTGGCAATTGAACAGTTTGGGGGATTCAACAGCTGTTGAAGGGACCTGCAGCAACTCAGCAGGGCACAGTAAAACGGTGCTTAAAATTGGCAGAACACTCCCATAGCAGGCCCACTCCCAGACCCCTATTTGTTTTCTTAGTCAGGACTGAACATCCTGTGTTTCTTGTGAAATATATAATTCTTTCATCTCAGAAATGACAACATAATTCCTGAACTGCTAGCATTCATTGGAGTGTTTTTGCTGAGGGGTGGGAAGTGAAAAGGAACACCTCTCCCCTTGCTCATTTTTATTATTCAAATGAATGCAGTTGAATTCCCAATCCATCAACAATCTGCCCCACAATCATGACCATTACTTTCTCATTGAAATATATCTCCCCGCATCTTCCCCAAGGCAGCTACCTTCTCCATAACTGTTAACACTAAGTCACTGACATGAAGTGCCTTCCACAGATGCTTGGAGTTATCATGATTGTATAAAAACTGGAAAGCTACAAGTACATTTAGTGATGGACTCAAACGTGGGGTCAGTTTGCATTGCTCTTTGCTGTGTTCAAGACTGACTGCCCCATGCCCCAATCAGTGCTGTCAACTGATTTCAATTAGTGACACAGGCGCAATGCAAGCAGCTGGGGCAGTGGTAAATCCACTCCTCATCATGATCCACGGGGCACTTGCTCAAAGCACATCCTAGTTTCCCTATAGTGCAGAAACAGGTCATTTAGTCCATCGAGTCTGCACCTACCATCTGACAAAGCATCCCATCCAGACCCTATTCCCACAACCTCATATTTACCCTGCTAATCTCCCCCTAACATGGTGATTATGATCATTTCTTGGCCCTGGGGACATTCATTTATCAGAGGCCACCTCTGATGTACCAGAGAGACCAGCGTCCCTGGAAGGGCATACCAGCAATGGTCAGCACTTGATTGAGAGGAGGAAATAATATGCAGAAGGTCCTATTAACAGAATTCCACCCAAAAAATAAAATTGTTTGCTCAAAAGAGGACGTACCTTTATCCCCCAAACTTCAACTTTCCTCTTTCCCTGCAGGCCAGACAAACAAGCAACGGACCACATCCTACGTGCCAGTGCACAATGGCTCTGATCCCTTCCCCTCCCCAACTTTGTGCTGTTGAGATGACGGCAATAACCCACAGGACTAAGACTTGGATGCATTTAGGTCTGTAATACCGACTATACATTTCTAAAAAAAGGAACAAACATTTCTTCTTGCAAGGTTCACATTTCCACATTTTTAATCCAGTCAGATCCAGTCACTGTTGCAGCAGGGAGAGCTTTTCTTCAACATCTGACGTGGTCTCATTGAAGAGGCTGGAAATCAAAAAGCTTGCTACAGGGAGAAAGATTAAATAAACTACCTTCAGACATTGCACCACCCATTGCATATACCAGGCAAATAATGTTTGCACGTAGACACACTGCTGCCTCAAACTGCCAGGGACTCAGGTGGATCGGCCATGCTCCCACGGTGACATCAGCATTCAAGTGTGTTCAACAAGCAGCTGTTGGACAGGGGATTCACCCATAATCTCCTCCAGCTCTCCAGACCATTTACGCTCCTTCAACTCTGACTTCTTGTTCATCCCTCACTTTCTGCTTCAAATGTGGGCAGCATGGTGGCACAGTAGTTAGCAGTGCTGCCTCACAGCTCCAGGGAGTTGGGTTCAATTCTGGCCTCGGGTGACTGTATGGAATTTGTGTGTTCTCCCGGTGTCTTTCTTTGGGCGCTCCGGTTTCCTTCCACAGTCTAAAGATGTGCCAGTTATGTGGCTTGGCCATGCTAAATTGCCCTTTAGTGTCCCAAGATGTGTAGGTTAAGGGGATTGGCTATGCTAAAATTTTGGGGTTATGGGGATAGGGTGGGAAGAGGCCCTGGGTAAGACGCTCTTCAGAAAGCTGGTGCAGACTTGGTAAGCCGAATGGTCTCCTTCTGCACTGTAGGGATTCTATGATCATTGAAACTTATAGAATATGAAAGGCCTGGATACAGTGGACACGTTTCCATTAGTATGAGAGACTAAGATTCGAGGGCACTGCCGCACAGTAAAGAGACAACTCCTTATAATTGAAACGAGGAGGAGTTTCTTCAACCAGAGGGTGGTGAATCCGTGGAATTCATTGCCATGGAAGGCAGTGGAGGTCAAGTTAAGTATACTTAAGACAGAGGCAAATAGATTGATGGTAAGGGGATCAAAGGTTAGGGGAAAAGGCAGGAAAATGGGGTTGAGAAACATATTAGCCATGACTGAATGGCCAAGCAGACTCGATGGGCCAGATGGCTTAATTCCGTTCCTATATCTTATGGTTTAACACTGGTGGCCATGCCTTCAGCTTTCCAAAGCTAAAGCACTGAAAATCCCTCCCTAAACACCTATGCTTCTCAAACTCTCTCCCCTTTAAGGAGCTGCTTTAAACCCACCACTTGACTGAACGATCTGTTCTAATATCTTTTTAGAGAAGAAAGATGTGCAATTATGGAATGCCTTTTGTGACCTTAACACATTCCAAATTATTCTGCAGCCAATAGAGCACTTTTTAAACTGTAATCTCTGCTGCAACGTATGTTCTCACGAACAGTCATACGATTGACCAGATAATCTGCTTTAATGATTTGATCGAGATATAAACATTGCCTAGGACAGTAGGAGTACTAACCATCATGTTCTTCTTTAAACTGTACTATGGCATTGTACTATGTCTGCCTTAGGGGCAGACTGGAGGTCGTTTTATTGACTGATTTGACTCCGACTGTGTAACACTCCCTCACAATGGACTGTCAGCCCAGATGCCTGTTCTCAGGTCTTGAGACTTGAACTCACAAGCTTCTGACTCCGAGCCAAGAGTGCTACCAACCAAGGCACAGCTGTCAAATTGGTTTAATGCAAAGTTTTGTCTCATTAAGCTTCAGTGAAGCGCCCTGGGTTTTTTGCTACTTGAAATGTAAATGCAGGTTGTTGTTGTAGTAACATTATTGCACACATAATTGGGGGTTCACTGGTACACAGTCATGCTCACCATGGGTTGCTATAGTGGAATTGCTGCCCTAAATGCTTAACACTTGTGTAGTATTCTTATTCTGATTTATTAATCCTTCTGCAGTCCTTATGCTCTTCTATACAGCTTGAGTTCAGTCAGAATAATCGCTGCTCCTATCTGCATTTGGTAAAATATACTGCCCAATATTACTGCACAATACTCCTGGTGGCCTGCCATTAGTTCATCAAAGCTTCCTTCCTTTCTACATTGAACCTCACCCAAGCGACAATGGCTGGCTGCATGGTTTAACAACAATTCAATGTTTCGGCACACTTTGCTCCCACAGCAGTTGGCAGTCACATCATCAATGCATGTTCTCAATCCTATTTACACAGTGGGGGTGGGCTCTGCCTCCAGTTGGTGGAGAAAGGAAGGAAGATTAACCAAAAGGATGATACTGATTCCTGAGCACACTGGACACGTTTCCATGGCACTAATCAAGCCATAGACTCCTGGCCAATAACTGCAGACAAGTTTATTGTCTGATCCTGCCCAGGCCTGTGTTTTATTGCCTTCCCCCTCCCTCTTGCCGTAGTGCTCTTGCTAAGCTGAAACCACTTCTACCTGTTTTGTTTGCAAGCATACACCTGCCTAATGGGAACTGGCCACATACCAGCTTATGCTTTCCTATAACTGCTGATTTTCTAGATTATTGCTGTGTTTTGACATTGCACTTTCAATACAGCAATTTGAAACAGATTCTCTGCTCTCTCGCTCACTGAACCAGATCCTCTGTTCACTTGCCGTTCAACGTAACATCAAACTGAATAATTCATGAGCAGTTTAAAAAGATAGGACTCCCTTTTGTTTAATCCTTCAGAATGGATCAAGCCAACTGTATTGAGATGACTAGAGCAGTTCCACTTATAAAATATACTATCAAGATTGCATAGAAGGAACATTTTAGGGCCCTTAATAAAACATGTCACTCTTCTGTCCCTTACCATGCCTAGAAATGGAAAGCAGCATAGCCTTACTACCTTGAGCTCTTTTCCAGTACAAGAAATTTGAAGGGATTTAACTTCCAGTTCGAAATTTCGAAAGATTGCAATTCACTTTTACATCCCTTGTCAGATTTCTTCAGAAATGCCCACATATAGAATTGATTTATGGAAAGAATAGAGATGAAAATCTTGGTGTCACTTACACACTAACAGTTCATAGAATCCCTACAGTGCACAAGGAGGCATTTGAGCCCGTTGACCCCGCACTGACTCCCTGACAATAACAGCAGGCATTTTTGGCTCACCCAGCCCACCTATTGGCAGCATGCTCAAATTTCTAATTTTGTTGCGCAAGATTAGAACTTATTTGGATGGATGAGGGAAGATGGATCAGAATGGTCCTTCGTACCCATAATTATCAAGATTTTCTATCAAATGGATAAATCAAGCTGGGAATCCTGGTCATTTTTGTTTCTTATAAATCAAGAACATCTTACATTCATGTAGCTCCTTCGAAACAGAAAAAATATCAACTACTCATTTTACACGCCTAATGAAACAAAAATTAATACTGAGGTAAAAAAGGAACTGCAAGGATGGGTGATTAGAAAAAAGGTGGGTTTAAAGCATGGTCTGGGAGGAGGAAAGAGGGTGGGAGAGGTGCAGAGAGCTTAATGCCTCAGCGGTGGAAGGGAACACTGCCAATAGAAGGTAGAAGAAACCAAGATTCTTAATAGAGCACATGTGAAAAAATGTAAAGTTTTTGGAGTATGCCAGGGTGAGAATAGGTGACAGAGCTAAGGAGGGATAAGATCTTGAAGGGATTTTAATGCAAGGATGAAAATTTGAAGATTGGGATGTAAGGGAATCAGGAGACAATGTGGTAAACAAGAACAGCGGTGGCAGGGGAGCAGGACAAGATCCTGGCACCCTCTCGACTAGCAATTCCACGCATCACATCCTCTCCCCATAGCGCCGTCAGTGTTACCCATAAACTGAGCTCTAAATGTCCATTAGTGCTCTCTACTTCTTCCCAATAGGCTCAATGATCCCAGCAGCCACAGACTGCTGTCTCCCCACAGCCACTGCGCTGTCTGCCCAGGCCACCCGTCCCCACAACCACTGAGCTGTCTGCCCAGGCCACCCGTCCCCACAACCACTGCGCTGTCTGCCCAGGCCACCTGTCTCTACTGTGCTGTCTGCACAGATCTGCCGTCTCCCCACGCTCTGTATTCTCTGTCCAGATGCCATCTTCCCAGGAACTGTATTGCCTGCTCAGGACTCAGTCTCCACGCACTGCACTGCTGGCCCAAATCTCCATGCAGAGTGTTGTCTATCTAGAGCCCCATCTACCCAAGCACTGCATGGTCTGCCCAAGTATCCCATCTCCCGGAACACTGCATTGTCTGTCCAGACCTCCACCACCCAAATACTGCATTTTCCATCCAGACCCCCATTTTGCCAGCCACGGCACTGTTCACATGGACCTCTGATCTCCCCATGAATTGTACTATCTGCTTAGATGCCACCTTCTCATGCATTACACTGTCCAGAACCCTATCTCCTTACACATTGTACTGCCAGCCCAGACATACATCTCTATACACACGGTGTTGTTTGTTCAGATGCCATGTCCCCCACGCACTAGACAGTCCACTCAGATGTCTTCTCCACAAGCACTCAGTGTCTGCCAAACAATGCACTGTCTGCCCAAATGCAGTCTTTCCATGTACTTTATTATCTGCCCAGACACCACTTCCCCACCTATTGCATTGTCTCTTCATGTACTGATCTCTCTAGCAAGACAACATCTTACCATACAAAGCAATGTTAACCCAAACACTTGACCATCCATGGTTCTGCTTCACACGATGCTCCATATCACCTCCTGGAGGTGGCATCCATAAAATGCTATTAAAGATTAGACCTGGACTGTGACAACCATTAAATGCAGTGGCTTGTGATCAAACTTTTGTTACTGTCACTGATTAAACATTTACTAAACATCTGCCTTCTGAAAAAGAATTCAAGTTGTAGACTCTGCTGATTTCCAGGTCAGTTGTGGTTTTGTACTGTGTAAAGGATTTTATTTGTTCAGGGAAGAAGGAGGAGTGAGTTGCTTTCTACAGGTCAGGGTGCATTAGGAGTCCCTATGACGTGAGGTAAGCTGAGTGAGAGAGTCTGTTTTTACTGGAAAGTTGCTATGTAAGCATTAGTACCATTATGTTGCTGGCGAGATTCCCACGCTTGGGATAGGAAATGTAGCAAAGAGATATATTTGACAGTAACGCCTAATACTGGTTTATGTAAAAACTAGTGACATCCATTCTTTTCCACTTTGATAATGCAAGTAGCTTTTCAAACAGATTGTCCTCATATAACTCAATCACCTGAGAGTTAGACATTCTGTATATTTAATTATGTCATTGAGCAAATAATACCTCAATGTTCCTTTAAACTTAGCTGCTATGCACAGGTTTTCTTTGAAAAAAGCACGCAGTTCCTTTAATTTTTTTGTGCAGCCTTGCACACTTCAGTAAGGCCTTTGACTTAGTATGTGGATGGCCCGACTAGAGAGGGGGCAAAGCTTGACCTCTTGGAAAATAAGGAATGGTAGGTGACAGAAATGTTAATGAGGGATCACTTTGGGACCACTGACCATAATTCTGTTTTAAGGTAGCTATGGAGAACAATAAGTCTGTCCCAAAAGTTAAAATTCTAAATTGGGGCAAGGCCAATTTTGATGGTATCAGGCAGGAACCTCCAAAACTTAATTGGGGGAGCCTTTGGGAAGGCAAAGGGATATCTGGTAAGTGGTATGCTTTCAAAAGTGTGTTAACCAGGTTCAAGGTAAACACATTCCCCTCAGAGTGAAAGACAAGGCTGGCAGAAGTCAGGAACCCTGGATGACTTGGGATATTGAGGCCCTGGTCAAGTAGAAGAGGCACATGACATGCATAGGCAGCTGGATCATGTGAATCTTGGGGGTGTAGGAATAGAGTTAAAAGAGAACTCAGAAAGGCAAATAGGGGACGCAAGATTATTTTGGCAGACAAGGCAAAGGAAAATCCAAAGAGCTTCTACAAATACTTAAGAGGCAAAAGAGTAACAAGGGAGAGTAGGGCCTCTTAAGGATCAATAAGATCACCTACGTGTGGATCCACAACAGATGGGTGAGATCCTAAATGAATATTTCTCATTAGTATTTACTGTTGAGAAAAAGCATGGGTGTTAGGGAATTTGGGGAAATAAAGTGATATCTTGAGTGTATATATTACAAAGGAGGTGCTGGAAGTCTTAAAGCGCATCAAGGTAGATAAATACCCGGTGATCTGATGAAGTATATCCCAGGATGTTGTGGGAGGCTAGGGAGGAAATTGCGGGTCCCCTAGCCGAGATATTTGAATTATTGACAGTCATGGGTGAGGTGCCTGAAGACTGAAGAGTGGCAAATGTTGTGCCTGGGAACTACAGGCCAGTGAGCCTCACATCTGTGGTGGGTAAATTGTTGGAAGGTATTTTAAGAGACAGGATCTACAGGCATTTAGAGGTGCAAGGACTAATTAGGGACAGTCAGCATGGCTTTGAGTAGAAAATCGTATCTCACAAATTTGATTGAGTTTCTTGAAGGGGTAACCAAGGAGGAAGATGAGGGCAGTGCAGTTTTTGTTGTCTACATGGACTTTAGCAAAGCTTTTGACAAGGTACCGCGTGGTAGGTTATTGCATAGTTAAATCTCACGGGATCCAGGTGAGGTATCTAAATGGATACAAAATTGGCTTCTGTGGTTGTAGAGGGTTGTTTTTCAAACTGGAGGCCTATGACCAGTGCTGTGCCTCAGGTTGTCTGTCATTTATATTAATGATTCAGATGAGAATATAGTGGGCACGGTTAGTAAGTTTGCAGATGACACCAAGATTGGTGGCATAGTGGACAGTGAAGAAGGTTATCTCCAATTGCAATGGGATCTTGATCAATTGGGCCAGTGGGCTGACGAATGGCAGATGGAGTTTAAGTTAGACAACTGTTGAGGTGATGCATTTTGGTAGATTGAACTAGGGCAGGACTTACTCAATTAATGGTAGGGCGCTGGGGAGTGTTACTGAACAAAGAGACCCAAGGGTACACGTTCATAGCTCCTTGAAAGTGGAGTCACAGGGGGTCAGAGTGGTGAAGGCGGCATTCGGCATGCTTGGTTTCATCGGTCAGAACATTGAATACAAGAGTTGGGATGTCTTGTTGAAGTTGTACAATACATTGTTAAGGCCACACTTGGAATACTGTGTGCAATTCTGGTCACCCTATTATAGAAGGGATATTATTAAACTAGAAAGAGTGCAGAAAAGATTTACTAGGATGCTACCGGGACTTGATGGATTGAGTTAAAAGGAGAAGCTGAATAAACTGGGACTTTTTCCTATAGAACATAGAACATAACAGCGCAGAACAGGCCCTTCGGCCCACGATGTTGCGCTGACCAATTAAAAAAGCAATGACCCTCTAACCTAAACCAATCCCTTTCCATCCATAAACCTATCCACGGATCTCTTAAACGCCCCAAACTAGGCGCATCTACAACTGCAGCAGGTAGGGCATTCCAATCCCTCACCAAACGCCCCCAAACTAGGCGCATCTACAACTGCAGCAGGCAGGGCATTCCAATCCCTCACCATCCTCTGGGTAAAGAACCTACCTCTGACATCCGTCCTATAACTACCACCCCTTAATTTAAAGCTATGCCCCCTCGTGCTAGCTTTCTCCATCCGAGGAAAAAGGCTATCACTGTCCACCCTATCTAAACCTCGAATCATCTTGTATGTTTCAATAAGGTCCCCTCTTAGCCGCCTTCTTTCTAACGAAAACAACCTCAAATCCCTCAGTCTCTCCTCATAGGACCTTCCCTCCATACCAGGCAACATCCTGGTAAACCTCCTCTGCACCCTCTCCAATGCCTCCACATCCTTCCTATAGAGTTCCTATGGAGCATAGGAGGCTGAGGGGTGACATTATAGAGACCTATAAAATAATGAAGGGCGTAGACAAGATAGATAGTCAATTCTTATTGGAACGATGGTGGTTGAGGGGCAACCTGATAGAAGTCTAGAAGATTGAGAGGCATGGACAAAATAGATAGTCAGAAGCTTTTTTCCAGGGTGGAAGATTTAATTACTAGGGGGCATAGGGTTTAAGGTGTGAGGGGCAAGGTTTACAGGAGATGTACAAGGCAGATGTTTTTTTGTACAGAGGGTGATGGGTGTCTGGAACTCATTGCCAGGGGAGGTAGTAGAAGCAGAAACAGTAGTGATTTTTAAGAGGTGACTTGATAAATATATGAATAGGATGGGAATAGAGGGATATGGTCCCTGAAAGGGTAGAGGATTTCAGTTAAGTCAGGCAGCTTTGTCGGTGCACACTTGGAGGGCCAAAGGGCCTGTGGTTATGTTGTAATATTCTATATTCTTTATTCTTTGTCCTTTGTTATTTGTAAATCATCCCAGAACAAGGGCTTGTGTCACATCTTGTAGACTGCAGGGTGGCAGTGCAACTTAGCAGGAACATTATAACACACTGAAGTGCCTTAAAAGTAAATAAAATGTAACAATGAGCTACATCAGTGAATATTAGGAAGTGTGGCCAAAAAGCTTGGTCAATGTCCAAGTCAACTCTGGTGCAGAGAAAAGAATGCAGGGATGTGAAGGAGCTGATAGAATTGTCTTGGAACCTTCCAACTCCATCAGCTTCCTTAGTTGAGGCAACCTTAGAGTTGAGCAGCATTCATTGATACCTTGGAAGACTGACGTTGGGCAGGTGAAGCAGTCCCAAGGCTTCCATTTTAGCACGTTCGCCACACATTTGCTTTCTTCTCCGTATAGCACAGCTCTACGAGCACAGGCCTTTCCTCCACTAAAGCAATGAAAGCAGGAATCAATGGCATCTATCCTTAATTCCTGAAAAACTTGGGACCTTATGGAAGTGACCGGTTGGCTTTTTTCTTTGCTAACATCCAGGCAAATGGTATCATTCCATTCAACTGGGGAGGGACTAAAGTCACGTTCACCTTAAAGCCAGGGAAATCGGCTGCTCACCTATTTGTTATCAGACCACATCTCTGCTATGCACATCTTATAAACTGCTTCATTCTCTCCTCCTATCCAGACTCTCTCAACTGATGAAGCCCAATTTCCCCAATGATCAAACAGTTGCAATATGTTAGGAATTGACCAGGTACTAGCAGTTAATATTCACACTAAGACTGGCTAACAACACATGTACAGGACAGATATTGTACACACCGGCTTTCATCAACATATGACCTATGCAGAAACATGGTCTTCTGTTAAAAACTGCTAGATTTTTCCCAGTGGCAGGCTACAATGCCTAACCCTTCTTCAATGCTGAGCTATTGGTGATACAGGATTTCATTTGGACACCAAACAAGCTCCACAAGAATCCTTAGTGATGAAGTTCCCAGCATCTGTGAATGACATCTCCCCCATCACCTCCAAGAAATTTTTATATGCAGCTGATTTGGTCTTTGCTGCTTAGGAATCCAAATCTGAATCTCAGCAGCATCTTGTCGTAGGACTTAGTGATCAACAATATTTCAACGACTGGCATCTCCTTCTGAACTCAACTGAGGCCATAATCACTGATTTCACCTTAGCAACAGATAGGCTAATGGCAAACTGCATAAACACTTTGAAATCATCCTAGGCTGCAGTGCATGTAAATGAACACCTGAAAAGTGTCACAGAAAACATCAAATAAGCATTATCCAGAATCAGTAATCACCAGCTAAGTCTCCAGTGCACACATGCTTCTACTTGTAGCCTTCATTGTGTAGTCCTCCACAGAAGACCAGAATAATAGGAAGTGGGATAGCTTGATCTTGGTTTCATCAAAGCTCGGCACAACATCGAGGGCTGAAGGGCCTGTACTGTGCTGTACTGTTCTATGTTTCTAAATCTTGTGTGGGCAGAGCACAGCCACTCTGAACAGCTGGACACTGCAAATACTTTGAATGAGACATTTTGACT
This sequence comes from Carcharhinus amblyrhynchos, assembly GCF_965287045.1. NCBI lineage: Eukaryota > Metazoa > Chordata > Chondrichthyes > Carcharhiniformes > Carcharhinidae > Carcharhinus > Carcharhinus amblyrhynchos. The sequence continues at coordinate 60,489,274 of NC_137337.1, forward strand.
AAAAGGACAAATGGCACAACTTCTGGGTTGATAGCAATATCAATAGCAAATACTTGGTGAGTGATTTGATAGTGGAATCTCTAGAGTTCGACCTCCCTCACACTGTTGTCTACACTCAAAAAGGGATTTGCACTCCATGCATGGACATCCCACCTTGTCCACAAATGGAATTTCAAAGAGAACCCAACATGTGACTGTGGTCAACACATACAAAATGTAGGAAAATCTCAGCAGGTCTGACAGCATCTGTGGAGAGATAGATATAATGTTTCAAGTTTGGATGACCTTTTGACAGAAGTCATTCAAACTGGAAATATTAACTCTGTTTTCTCTTCACAGATGCTGTCAGATCTGCTGAGATTGTCCAGCATTTTACGTTTTTGTTTCAGATTCCACCATCCGCAGTAACTTGCTTTTATCTAATGTGACTGTGGTCACCTGGAGAAGACTGTTCATCACATTGTGAATGAATATGGCAATGAAAATTTGTCACAGAATTCAGATAATCCATCTAACAATGCGCCTTGACTGCCCAACTCAGACTTCAATTGTAACTCTACCAAGATATTACATGCAAGTAGTAAAGTTTGGCCAAACAAGTAGTTTATGAACTGTGTCTCATTCTACAATACTATTTCTAAAATAACCTGCTTCCTAATTGGCTTATTGATATACTGATCTAGAATACTTTCTTGAATTCATTTCATGAACTCGTCCCCACACTATTACTGAAGTAATACTAAATATTACTTATTTGCCCAGTCTATATGAAGACTTAAATACCCCATGATTACTGTAATACACTTGGTATATGCAACACTAACTTTCTGATTTATAGTCTGCCTGACACTACAACTATGCTTAGCTGGCCTATGAACTACTCTCATGGTTGTTTGCTGCCCCTTAGCTTCAACCCATATGGATTCTACATTTTGATTTATTCTATCCTTTCTTAAAAATTTGTTCACGGAATGTGGGCTTTGCTGGCTGTGTAAGCATTTATTGCCCATCCCGGAGTCACGTAGCTGTAGATCTGGAGTCACATATAGGCTAGGCCAAGTAAGGATGATGAATTTACTTCTCTAAAGGACATTAAAATGATAGATGAATTTTTAATCAGGAAGACCTCTCCTCTTTCAAATTTTGCCCATTACATTTGGAAGTTCAGTATCTTGGAATATTTAATTCATAACCTTGGTTACTCTGCAGAACATTAATCTGTGTTATAAATTTGTTTTGTTGCAAATGCTTTACGCATTCAAGTAATTTTGTTTTCTGATTTTTCCATACGCCTTCAATTAGACTTTACTCAAATTTTTATGATAAAACCTTTAGTCATTATGTCTATATTGGTTTTGATCCAGATGGTGCCCTGCCTCTTATCAATTCTTTATGTATTCTTTTTTCACCTCTAGCTCGTCAATCTCTGGATAATAAACTACTATCTCTCCCACTGCCCCAATCCCAGTAGCATAGGCCATACTTGATTTGTAATGTTTTTCATCTCCTCAATCTGTCCCTAAATTCCAATCTTGTTCAATGACACATTTATGCACCTAATCTAAGTAAAGTAGTCTCCTCGGTATAAGTTGCCACTTGAAGCTCTTTCAATACTCTCACTGTGAAGGTGGATATACTTACTTCGATCTTCACTAAAACTTGTTCGTTTTAAATCTGTGTCCTCAAGCTCTGTGCTCCCAAATCATCTATGCCTCTCAGTGAATGATTCGCTCACATATCTGGACTTTAATTCCCCAGTCGATAAAACACAGTTCAGTTCAGAGTTTCTCTAGGGAACATGGGGCACAAATCCCAAGCTTCTTAATTGTCATGATTATAGACAGAGAACTGAAGGACAAACTGTTTTTGATTTGTCATAATTCATGTGAAAGATTCCAACAATTTGTTTGTTCATTCAATTTATTTCTGGCTGCACCTATTTGTTGGCTTGGTTCTAGTCTCTGACAAGGGTCTACTTTAATGACATTCTGCATCACTTGATCCTCAGTAGATAGACTTAGCCTTGATACAATAGTCCCACTCAACCTTGAGTCAGCAAGTTCTAGGTTTAAAATGCACTTCAGATGTTTGAGCACATGATCTTGAGTGTTACATTGATGGTGCCGCTTCAGAGATGAGATATTTAAACCTAGTCCTCATCTGCCCTCTCAATTACAGTTGTAAGAGATCCCATGGCAATATTCCTCATGAGGTATGAACTACATATCGCCCTGGTATCCTGACCAAAATTTATCCCTCAACTTCACTTAGATTATCTGTTCATTACTTAATTGCTGTGGGATCTTGCTGAGAGAGCATATCCAACATTATACCAGTGACAAGAATTCAAAAATACTTTATTGACTGTAAAGCATTTTAAAATGTGCAGCCATGAAAAATGCTGTATTTCATTGCTGTCTTGCATATGTATCAGCATGATTTTGGCCTGAAGGCGCCAGGACAGCGCAACACCTTGTCTGAGCAGATCCTTCTTGGTATAGGGATCAGTTTTTGCATCATTGTCAGACTGTAGATTTCTGCCTGGTATGGTCAGCACAAGGTAGGTCTTTTAGTTTGTGTGTTTCCTCCATGAGAACATTGACATCAAAATGTATTTCAATGGGTATATAGCCCCTGAAGTTACAAAAGACACTATACAATGTAAGTTTATCTTTTCTTTGACATCCTTCTTGCTATAACGACATTTGTTTATCCTTCGTCTATCCAATCCCCTTCATTTTCTCTTCTCCTAAATACAGCAAGACTTGTTAGGGCATGATTTCATGGGACCAGCTCCCTGAATTCCAGCCATTAACAGACAATGAGATCTATACTAATAGAGCTCTATGTAAGACTAGAGGACCCTTGCTGAAAGTATATTGTACATCCAAGATGTTGGATTGGGTCTGGGATTGTTATGAATACAGGAGTTAATAGCATGGGATTGTGTGTATACTTTACTGAGTACCTTTTTCTCCTTATAGGAGTTTCCTCAGTGTGCAGCTTAAAGCGTGGACTGCATGAAGCCACAATTAATTTGAATAAATCCATTAGAAAATAATGATTTAAATTACAAACAACAGACTTGCTAGGCTCAGAAATGGAACCATTCCAATCAAAGTTCCAAGCATGGTACCTGAAGTAGAATGAATTGTTGGATGCTCGTGACAGAATGCGAGATATACTCAAGGCTAAAAATCTCTGATGGAAGAGACAGAGGGCATTCATTTGAAAGCAGACGCTGAGCCAGATTCGCCAGGCAGCAAACAGGCTTTCTAACTGAGCGTGTTCAATCATTTCGACTGAGTGCAGGTTTCGATCTAATCTCAGGATGTGCTAATTGCTGACATGGCCCAATATTCACAGGTGTGTCACTGAGAACAACTATGGGCTCAGGACCTTTCCATGAATTGACAGAGGCTGCTCTTTAAAGTGTTCAGACACTTCCTGTTAGCACAGCAACTTTCCTGCCTAGGCGATGGAGGTGGAAAATAGCTCAATTGATGTACAATAGGAACTGTAAAAAAAAGTGCATGGCACAGTTTTCGGAGTAAGAAGTCTCACAACACCAGGTTACAGTCCAACAGGTTTATTTGGTAGCAAACACCACTTGCTTTCAGGGCTCTGCTCTTTCATCAGGTGAGTGGGAAGTTCTGATCACAAACAGGGCAGATAGAGATACACATTCAGTTTACAGAATGCTGATTAGAATGCAAGTCTTTACAGCTAATCAAGTCTTAAAGGTGCGGACAATATGAGTGGAGTTGGCATTAAGCATTAAATCTATGCTTAATACAATCTCCACTCACATTGTCTGCCCCTTTAAGACTTGATTAGCTAAAAAGACTTGCATGCTAATCAGTTTTCTGTAAACTGAGTGTGTGCCTTTATATGCCCTGTTTGTGATCAGAACTCCCCACTCACCTGACGAAGGGACAGAGCCCCGAAAGCTAGTGGCGTTTGCTACCAAATAAACCTGTTGGACTTTAACTTGGTGTTGAGGTTTCTTACTGTGTTTACCCCAGTCCAACGCCAATATCTCCACAACTTGACAGTTTTCGGACACAGTGATGCAAAGTGAGTAATTCACTTATGTATCCAGTGGTCTCAGAAACTACAGTAGGATATTTGAAACTGTAACAAGTCATGAGGTGTAAATTGTCTGCAGACAATCCTTGTGCAGAAAGAGAAATGCAAGAACCTTTATCAGGAGCTTCAACAGAAACAGAGCAACAGCCATCAAGCACTTCAGTGACTACTCCTAAGTTTCAATGTGCTTCATTCAATGCACCATTGGTAGCCTGTGTTTGGAGATATTCAGAATTATTTGCACAACACTCAGTGATTAAGTATGCAAGCACGTAAACAGATGGAAAAGTAAGAGTTAAAAGGCAGTATCTATTAGTAAGACTTGCATGAGGCAGGAAGTAGTCGCAGTATTCAGGTAATTCCATAACAATTGTCCCACAAATACTGCTATCAACTGGTACCAACAGCAGATCTTTCTTCTCGGCCACCGAATGCAAACTTGTGAATAAATGTAGTGTTTTGATTAAAAGAAAAGTCTGCAACTCTCCATTCACCTGACGAAGGGGCTAACCCCGAAAGCTTGTGAGTATATTATCAAATAAATAGGTTGGACTAAAACCTGGTGTTGTCAGACTTTTTACTGTGTTTACGCCAGTCCAACGCCGGCATACCCACAGCATGACAGTATGGTGCAACAGGGTTGGTATATGCATCATGGAACTATTAATTGCACAACCATGTGCATCAGCATAGTGCTGAAAGTGGAGAAACTTTGTGTAGGTATTTTGGAGGCGCTGGAATCAGGCCCAATCTGGGGTTGTACCATTGTTTGTTTCACTGCTGCTGATGTTAAGTGCTAAACTGACTTTACCTACTCCCTAGAAATAATGAATGATGACAACACCCAGTATAACACCAAGCCATGCACAAGAACTCCCAGCTCTCATCCAGCTATGTTCACCAATCACAGCCAGGGATGGAGTAGGAACAGATTTTACTCATTTGTGTGTCAAAATCACAATAACACCACCAAAAGATGAAGATATAACAGTACATGCTATGTTCAACGTACCACCCCTGGAGTTAGCAGGTTGCCTTTACAGGTCAGTAGTTTCCTACTATATAGCCTCGATTTACAGATTGTGAATACTTACAATGCACACCAAGGTGTACAAGATATATTTCTACTTATATGATGCAAGTTGAAGTCTGCTGTTGAAATTAATACCTGTGTGGCTTACAGCATTGATATACAGAAACTGCACTGGGTACATGGCAAGTAATTGAAGGGTGATTTTTAGGATAACTTCTGATCAAAGTAGATGGTTTGTAAATAAATAAGTTCACGTGTGGTCTTCATTTATGATAAAATGCCCAACACAGGGTGGAGGCATTGTATTCATGCTATTACATGTCCGGTGTGCAAGGTTCAGCTTGGGTCAAAGCATCTTGATGCAGAAATAGACTGGTGGATCTGATTTAACTGGAAGCTACACCATCTATCCAGTGTTGTAGATTTATTGCAATGAATTTTATGCAGCATGCCTGGTGTATTTTACCATTACTTGTGTTAGTTTGCAGAACATTACCAAATCAGTACTCAGCAGAACCTCTCGAATACAAACTGAAACCAATTAAAATGAAAACCAAACTATTCAGAAATGATACTGAATCTGGCTTGCTGTATTGAGTGCCCTGAGCTTTACACAAAATTGGACAATTGTAGTAATGATAGTAACTCATCCATTTCTCCAACATTGTAAAATTGTTTTTGAAATTCCTCACTGTGCATGTTTATAGACAGATAACATACTTCAGCTTCTCATAATAGACTGGAATTAGAGGATTACTACCAATCACTACAGGCACCTCCACATACAATACACACAGGCTGCTCATAGCAAAGGAAGACTGGCAGACTGTTCAGTACCCATAAGGAATCAGAAGAGTCACATCTGAACAAATGGGGATAAAAAGAGAGAAAAGGTGAAAGAGGATGATCGAGAATAGACTGATGAGAGGTAATTAGCCTAACTGGATTTGTCCTCCTTTTGGTAGGTGGACATACCTGAGCAATTTCCACATTATTGGGCAGATGCCAGTGCTATCATCATTCTGGAACAGCGTGGATATGGGTGAACCTCGTTCTGGATCACATGTTTTCAACATTACCAGGGAAATGAGATTAGCTTGGAATTTTTGATAAAAGGTTAGGGGAGAGCATGGGGCAGTGGGATTAGTTTGGAATTGACACAGGGTGAGGAGAAGACAATGGGGTCATAGATTTAGTTTGAAATTGATATGGGTTTATGGGGATTAGTTTGGAATGTATACAGGACCAAGGAGAGACAGCACTAATTTGTCACTTATGAACAAATTCAGTGCAGATGGGCAGTTGGCCCATCCAGAAAATTACCCACCAGTGCTACCTCAAACAGGGCATATAATCAAATTAAATCATTCAGTAAACGTACTGCCCAACACATGCATGTTATTGGTAATAAATGTTTAAGATAAAAAGCCATTTGCCTTTGCAATTGAGATACAAACATGGACACTAGCTTTTATTTAAAAAACAAATGTACAGATGTGATATATAACTTGCATTTATCATAGAATAAAATCACAATCTCTACAGTGCAGGAGGCTATTCAGCCCACCAAGTCTGCACCAACTCATACCCAGGTACCTGTGACCAGATGTATTTTACCCCACTAATCCCCCTAATGTATACATATCATGGAATACTAAGGGGCAATTTAGCATGGCCAATCCAGCTAACCTGCACATCTTTGGAGTGTGGGAGGAAACTGGAACATCCAGAGAAAACCCACACAGACACAGGGAGAACATGCAAACTCCACACAGATAGTCGCCCAAGGTCAAAACTGAACACAGGTCTCTGGCACTGTGATGCAGCACTGCTAACCACTGTACCACCATGCTGCCCCTTACGAAGGGATTTTAGCTGAAAAATACATGTCAATACACACGTAATTCTCACGGAGGGGAGAAAAAGAACTCAACAAAACTGATCAAGTTCAAGAACATGAAATTGGCAGTACACAGCTGATCTGTCATCAGCTGTGAAAAAGCCTGCTGATTCTCAACACTGATGGATGGCAGCACACTGCCCACAATTTCTATTGCCAATCCACCAGCCCATATTTAGATTTTTTTTTAAAGCTAGCCTTCCAGTAGAAAAGGACAAGATAGGACTTGTTTCTGATACCATGAACTCAGTTGAAAACAGGTAATTTGTGCTAGCGAGGAGATGTGCATTGTCAATTAGCAGGAATCACAAATTAAATGCTAATTAGTGGAAGTGAGGTATGGTTACATACACAAGAGTAGATACATGAGAACACACAACCTCCCAAGGAGCAGGCAAAAGCTATTTGCTTTCAAAAAAAGAGAGATTAATTCATATATAAGGAAAGCTATGGTGGACATGAAACCGGGGAGTGTGTGTGTGTGTATATATGTATATAAATATAGCAGGTTGTGGGGAAAGATAGGCTAGAGAGAGACCAAATGGGGTCTGGGAAGAGATTGGAGAGAGATTGTGCATGCCATGGGTAGGGGAGGGGACATTGACAACGAGCGTGCCATGGGTTTGGGAGGAGGTGCAAAGAATGAGCAGGCTGGTAAGGGGGAAAGAGGATTGGAGAGAATGAACAGGCTTATGGGAGCAGGGAGATGGTCGAGAGTGCGAACTAGCCATATAAAGAAGGGGCTGGAGACAACAGACAAGCAAGGGGAGAGTTTAATATGTGAGCAGATGGTCAAAGGAGAGAGGGGCTTAGAAAGTGAGTGGATAAGCAAAGTAAGGTTGTCAACTTTAGTTTGATGCATTCTTGGAGGTTTGATAATGTGACAATGGATCACATGCTATTTGTGATGTTTGACCATTCTTTACAAACCAATATTATCAAGACTGTACAATTTTGTTTTATAATGAAATGAATAATAATTTGTAAATCAAAGAAGGAACACAAAATAGAAAGGTTTAAGGTTAAATTGTCTGATGTATGGCACTATTGGCCCAGTGAGAAACACTATGTAAATACCACCATTCCAACAAAAACATCATTGCTATTTTTGTGCACAATGAAATAAGAGAACTGGAGGCAATAATAAATTGCAAGGAACCAGATATGGGTAGGGATTACAGAGACACGAATACAAAACACAGGAATATACAGACTGGGAATTAAACACAGCAGGGTGTAACATACTTAGAAAAGATGGAGGGAAAAAGAGCTGTGGAGTTGCTGTACTTAGTACATGTAGCCAGCAGAAAAAAGTGACAACTATCAGTTAGGCTGAAACAGGATCCATGTGGACAAGATCAAAGATAAAGGATCAATCACAATAAGAGAGGATAGTCTACAGATTACAGACCACCTAATGGTGGAAGAGGCAGCTGCAGCAAGTTGATTAGGTAACTGGTTTGAACTGGTTCCCTAGCCAGCAGTGGCTGACTTAGCTCACTGGAATCTGAGCTAGTATAAATATAGGAGTTTTAGCAGATGCATGAAGCAAGTTGCATGAAGGTGGTAGCTGGAGGTTGAAATAGGATTGATGAAGGGAGGTGGTGGTGTTCTGGCCATACAAAAAGGAGCGGTCCAAGCACTGGAGCCGGAGTCGATAAAACCTGATAGCTGAAGCCTGGGGACATTAGTTAGGTGTCGGTAGTTGATTGGTGAGTTTTAGGAAGGATGAGTAAACTGGCAACAGAACTGTGGTGCAGAGAATCATTTGAAATGAAGGGAGGAAAAAGAAATGATCAATGTAATAGAGATGATGTGGACTGGGGTAAACACAACAAGAAATCTCACAGGTTAAAGTCCAACAATTTATTTGGTAGCAAATGCCACTTAGCTTTCGGAGTTCTGTCCCTTCATCAGATGTGTAGGGAGTTCTGATCACAAACAGGGCATATAAAAGCACACATTCAGTTTACAGAGTACTGATTAGAATGTGATTCTTTACAACTAATCAAGTCTTAAAGGTGCAGACAATGTGAGTGGAGATAGCATTAAGCATAGGTTAAAGATGTGTATTGTCTTCAGACAGGACAGTAAGTGAGATGTTGCAAGCCCAGGCAAGTTGTAGGGGTTACAAATAGTGTGAAATGAACCCAAGATCCCAGTTGAGGCTGTCCTTGTGTGCAGAACTTGGCTATTAGTTTCTGCTCAGCGACTCTGCGCTGTCGTATGTTGTGAAGGCCGCTTTGGAGAACCTGAAAATCAGAGGCCAAATAGCCACAACCACTGAAGTGTTCGCCAATAGGAAGAAAACAGTCTTGCCTGATGAGCGGTGTTCATTCATCCATTGTTGTAGCGTCTGCACAGTCTCCCCAATGTACCATGTCTTGGGACGTCCCAACCTGCAGCACATCAGGTAGACAACGTTGGCTGAGCTGCAAGAGTATGTACCGTGTACCTGGTGGATGATGTTCTCATGTGAGATGATGGCATCCACGTTGACGGTCCAGCATGTCTTGCAGAGGTTGCTGCGGCAGGGTTGTGTGGTATCGTGGTCGTGTCCTTCTGAAGGCTGGGTGGTTTGCTGCGGACAATGGTCTGTTTGAGGTTGTGCAGTTGTTTGAAGGCAAGAAATGGGGGGTGTGGGGATGGCCTTGGCGAGATGTTTGTCTTCAATGACATGTTGAAGACTCTGGAGAAGCTGGCGTAGCTTCTCCGCTCCGGGGAAGTACTGGATGATGAAGGGTACTCTGTCCACTGTGTCCCGTGTTTGTCTTGAGGAGGTCGGTGCAGTTTTTTGCTGTGGCATCGGAACTGTCGATCGATGAGTCGAGTGCCATATGCTGTTCTTGTGAGGGCATCTTTCAGCGTCATGAGGTGTCTGTTGCGATCCTCCTCTGAGTAGATCCTGTGTATACAGAGGGCTTGTCTGTAAGGGATGGCTTCTTTAACGTGTTTAGGGTGGAAGCTGGAGAAGTGGAGACAGTTCCAATGCGCCACAGTGAAAAACCAGATCGACCTCCTCAGAAGACAAACATGGGACACGGTGGATAGAGTACCTTTCGTAGTCCAGTACTTCCCCGGAGCGGAGAAGCTATGACATCTTCTCCGGAGCCTTGAACATGTCACTGGTGAAGACGAACATCTCGCCAAGCCCATCCCCACTTCTTGCCTTCAAACAACCTCAAACAGACCACTGTCTGCAGCAAACCACCCAGCCTTCAGGAGAACAGTGACCACGACACCACACAAACCCTGCCACATCAACTTCTGTAAGATATGCCGGATCAGTGACACGGATGCCTTCATCTCAAGTGAGAACACCATCCACCAGGTACATGGTACATACTCTTGCAACTCGGCCAACGTTGTCTACCTGATACACTGCAGGAAAGGATGTCCCGAGGCATGGTACATTGGGGAGACCATGCAGACGCATGCCACATGGTAGGTTATTGCACAAGGTTAAATCTCATGGGATCCAGGGTGAGGTAGCCAATTGGATACAAAATTGGCTGGACAACAGAAGATAGAGGGTGGTTGTAGGGAGTTGTTTTTCAAACTGGAGACCTGTGACCAGTGGTGCACTTCAGGGATCTGTGCTGGGCTTACTATAATTTATCATTTATATTAGTGATTTGGATGAGAGTTAGGAGGCATGGTTGATAAGTTTGCAGATGACACCAAAACTGGTAGCATTGTGGACAATGGAAGGTGGTTATGTAGGATTGCAATGGGATCTTGATAAATTGGGTCACTGGGCTGATGAACTGCAGATGGAGTTTAATTTAGATAAATGCGAGATAATGCATTTTGGTAGATTGAATGAGGGCAGGACTTACTTAATGGTAGGGCGTTGGAGAGAGTAATAAAGAGATATAGCAGTACAGGTTTATAGTTCATTGAAAGTGTAGTCACAGGTGGACAGGGTGCGAAGAAGGCATTCGACATACTTGGTTTCATTGGTCAGAAAACTGAATACAGAAGTTGGGACATTTTGTTGAAGCCACACTTAGAAGACTGTATATTCTAAAATGCTACCAGGCCTTGATGGTTTGAGTTACAAGAAGAGGCTGGAGATTGGGACTTTTTTGTCTGGCATGTAGGAGGCTTAGGGGTGATCTTACAGAGGTCTATAAAACAATGAGGGGCGTAGTCAACATCTTTTCCCAAAGGTAGGGGAGTCTAAAACTAGATACACAAACGGGTCCATCCAGAGGGGCAATTGTTTTCACACAAAGGGTGGCGAGTGTCTGAAACGAGCAGTTACAGAGTTACATAGATAAAGTGGGTATACAGGGCCAATATATAAGCCAAACTGGGACTAGCTTAATGGTATAAACTGGGCAGCATAGACAAGTTGAGCAGAAGAGCCTGTTTCAATGCAGTAAACATCTATGACTCTGTGACATTACTATCGAATACTAGAGTGTACACTCTGTATTATGTTCCTGGAAGATCCTGTTAAGCTTGGTTGACAGAGCCGAGCAAAGTCAAGAAATTTGATCAAAGTGGTTGGACCCCGTCAGGGTGAGACCTTGTTTGCAATTTTAGTTTAATTGGTGAGGGCGTTCATCCTCTGACACGTTACAGGCTTTGAGATGATGGCTGCAATTGTGAGCAAAGTTGTGGATGATAGTCACAGCTCTGTGGCACAAATCATTGGTACTCACATTGATGAGTTGCAAGATGCCCAAAAGAAAAATGGTCGAAGCAGAGGAAAGTTAGTTAAGAGGGGAGTTTCCTCAATGGAGTCTTATCATCAGTCCTTGGAAATCTTGATACATGGTATGTCGGACATCTGGTTATTTTGGGGAGATGGGCCAGAGAAGGAATGTCCTTGCACCCAATCTCCTGAGGGGAACTGATGATAAATTCCCAGTTTAATTTGAGAACTGGCTGCCAGGCTTTCGTTATCTCTATTTGAAGGCTGGACATATCAAGTTGGAGGAGGCGTAATACTGCATCTGGTTTTCAAGATCTGGAGTCTGTTATATATCCCAATCGCTGGCCTTGTGTTGTCTTGACCCATTCATTGAGAAAGGCAGGAGGCAGCCTCAACTCGATGAGACTTCACCACCTGCTAGAGCCTAGGTCTTCCTCTGCCAGGGCTTCTGAGTGACAACACAATACAGATGTTGAGACCTTGATGAAACTATGGATGGATCTTTAATCTTGCTCGAGAATCCTGTCAAGGCTTTTGCTTTTATAATTTTTTTTGTGATTGTAGCCTTCTATCCTGACAGGGGTGTTTGATATATGAGCACTGAGGCATATCTTGCCTTTAATCCTGTTATTCAGCTAGGGATTTACATTTATTCATAATTAAATGCATCCACTGGTATGTTCTGGAAGTGGAATAAGGGAGACCTTAGTTTAGAGTGTGTTACCATTTACATTTAATTTTAGTTTTTCTGCATATCAGAGAAGTAGAGTGGGTAAGGGGGCCTTGCCCCTTGTCAAATTTAAATCTTTAGGGTCCAGTGTGTGTTTTAGAGATAGTTCTTTGTTTGTGAACAGATAATGGGTCTCTATCATTCCGAGGAGCATGCTGGGATGGTTATATGGCAAGGAGTCTCACAACATCAGGTTGAAGTCCAACAGGTTTATTTGATAGCAAACTCAAAAGCTTTCGGGGTTTGCTCCTTTGTTAGGTCAAATTAACTCACCTAACGAAGGGGCAAACCCCGAAAGATTGTGGGTTTACTGTCAAATCAACCTGTTGGACTTTAACCTGGTGTTATGAGACTTCTTGATGTGTTTACCCCAGTCCAACGCCAGCATCTCCACATCATGGTTATATGGCACCAGAATTATGGGATATTTATCTTTTTTATATTGTAATCCTGGTATTTATAATGATGGATTATATAGTGTACTTTAATAATACAAGTCTTAGCAGGGTGCCTGTGCTGACAGGGCCTGAGTGGTTCCACCGGTGTGATTGGAAATAGGCGCAGTTTGGTTTGTTTGAAGCCCAGGGGAAATACTCCTTGGCCATTGGCCCTTCTTTTAATTGAGTCATTGTCCTAAGGTTACCTTGGGTGGGAAGGTTAGGTCCATTCCCCAATCCAGTGGGGAATATATTAGACAAAGGAATTAAGAAGAAATGGATAAGTTTGATTCTTCTGATTATTCAATCATTGATGAAGCATCTGAATCCCAAGAGAAAAAGGCAAGAATGTTCAGAAACAGTACGAGAGGAACATGGCCTGTGGATTTTCATGGACAGGAGATACCACTTGGCCCTTAGCTGAATGTCTCATCTGCGGAGAAGTTGGCAAACGCTGCAATGGTATGCATTATGTTGTAAACCTCTCCATCAAGAAAGTAACCACAGTAAAAGTGAGTGAGTCTGGTGTTTATGAGCAATTGATTCATCTGAAAGAAAGTGGATACGCTGTGGAATTGTTTGTCCTATTGAAGTGTGCAGTGTTACTGAAAAGGACGAGAACCATTGGCATACACTGTCAAACAAGGTCTTATGTTATAGTCCCATCCTGGTGTTCTTCTCTCATAGGTTTCTTTTTGTTATCTGGATAAGTTATGGCTGTTATTGGCTCCATCTTGTTATCTTTAGTCCTTTAGGGTTCTCCTCAACTTGTCGGGAAGATTATATCTCCTCACAATATCCTGTTTGTAGATGTCTTGACAATTTATTTTTCTCTGGTTGGTGGGATTCTCCTTGGCAGAAGACAGGTTAAATTTTCCAACTGACAATGGGGCTTAAGCAGTAACTCTAGTATGGATGGAGATGAATGAGGCTGGTTGTGTTGTGAGCCCACGTGTGGTGCGAGAATATTTGGCTTATTGGCTCTTTTTTTGAAATCTGTGTCTCAATATTTCTTACTTCCTTTGGCTGTGTAGGTAAGAGTAGCAGCTATTTTGAAAATGTGTATTCAGTAAGTATGAAGATTATACTCCTATTGGAAGGTACCCTGTTACCTGTGGGGCCCAACAGTTCAGTTAGATACCTGGACTGTTTTATCTGTATTTTGAGAGGCTATGCTGCTCTGTTCCTGTTATCCTAAGTGAGTCTACACTATCACACCCTGTCTTGGATTTGAGATTGTATTTTGATCTTCATCTCCTTCACTGTTCAGTGGTTCTGAGATGCTGCTTAAGGCTCTGACCGATTGTATTGGACCCCACAAGGGCTCTCTTATGCTGTGTAGCTCAGTCATTCTTATCCTGTGGGCAAAAGTGTGCACCATATTACCATGTCATGGGTTTATCCTGATAACCCAAATCTGTGTAATATTCTTTCATTATCCATTGCAATTGATAAACCAAAAATTTTCAGCTTTGATTAACTAAAAATTTTTAGCTTTGATTTGATTTATTGTCACACATATTAGTATACCAAAAAATTGAAAAGTATTGTTTCTTGCACACTATACAAACCGTACTGTACATAGGGAAACAAGAGAGTGCAGAATGTAGTGTTATAGTCATAGCCAGATGTAGAGAAAGATCAACTTAATGCAAGGTAGGTTCTTTCAAAAGTCTGATGGCAGCAGGAAAGAAGCTGTTTATGACTCGGTTGATACATGATCTCTGTGACTTTTGTATCTTTTTCCCCTGACAGAAGAGGGTGGAAGAGCGTATGTCTTGGGTGCATGAGGTCCTTGGTTATGCTGGCTGCTTTTCCGACGCAGCAGGAGTTGTAGACAGTGTCAATGGATGGGAGGCTGGTTTGAGCGATCGATTTGGGCTTCATCCATGACCCTTTGTGGTTTCTTGAGGTTTTGGACAGCGCAGAAGCAATACCAAGCTGTGATACAACTGGAAAGAATGCTTTCAATGATGCAGCTATAGGAGTTGAGAGTTGTAGAGGACATGCCAAATTTCCTTAAACTCCTGAGGAAGTAGGCATTGGTGGGCTTTCTTAACAATAGTGTCCGCATGGAGGGCCACCTAAAAACTTGTAGCTCTCAACCATTTCTACTTCATCCCATTGATGTAGACGGGGCATACCCTCCACTACGCTTTCTGAAGTCAATGACTATCTCCTTTGTTTTGTTGACAGAGGGAGAGATTATTGTTGTCACAACAGTTCACCAGATTCTCTCTTTCCTGTATTATGTCTTGTCATTGTTTGAGATATGATCCACAACCGTGGTGTCATCAGCAAACTTGAAAATCGAGTTGGAGAGGAATTTGACCATACAGTCAAAAGTGTATCAGGAGTGTAGTAAGGGGCTGAGGACACAGCCTTGTGGAGCACCAGTGTTAAGGACGATTGTGGAGGTGGTGTTGTTGAATCTTGATTAGATCACCCTTGAGAGTTCTGGTCCATATTATATAAAGGGGATATTAGAAGCACTGGAATAGTGCAAAAATATTTTATACGAATAAATATACCTATCAAAAGAGTGAACAGATTGGGTCTCTTTCCAGAAAGTGGAGAGGTGATCTAATAGAGATATTTAAATTATAAAAAAATTTGAGGTAGTAGATAATTTTTCACCTGAGGCAAAACTAGAGACTTCCAATATAAGAGTCACAAAGAAATCCAACAGGGAATTCAGAAGAAACAATCTTTATTCAGAGTGTTGAGAATAATGAACTTGTTACCAGAGACAGTTGTTCAGAGAAACAGAACAGATGCACATAAAAGTGAAACTAGATCAGTATATGACAGAGCAGGAAATGAAAGGTTATGCTGTTAATTGTTGGATGAAGAAGATGGGAGGAGGCACAAATAGTACTTAAATGCTCGCATGGTCTCAGAGTTACAGAGAATTCTTGACGCAGTGATGCACAATCCCACACACTATTGTCGAAGCCCAGCTTCAAGATGATGTGGTCTAGTCCTCAGGGGGCAGCACGTAAGCTATGTGACTGGGAGAACCGATCAAATTATACAATATTGCATTATCATAGTATTGCCAAACTTTCTTCCCTAGTTTGCCTTTCTTCCTCTCCCAGGACTCTCAGATCTATTATCTTTACAACTAGTGGGGAAACAGTGTCTCTGAACAGCCGAGGGACAGCAGCACCCATATATAGCAGTTTGATTGCAAGCTATGACAGCCAGAATGTTGCACCAGTTGAACCATAATTACAAGGACCATTTCTCCCAAATTGCTAGCAGCAATACTCTGGTGACAAACAGCTCATTCTGGGGGACTCCCATAAGTAGCAGTATCGGGAAACCTCAGAGAGATGGTGCGAGACGTGGAGAGAGTTAAAGGAAGTGTAAGACATATTGGCAAAGAGAGAAACGCAGAAGTTTTCACTTCTGGTGGGAACCATATATAGTTCTGATTAAGGATCTACTTTTAACAATTGTATTTTTCCACTACCTGATACTCAGTTCCATGTTATGTAGAGGAGGAATCTTGTTACAGAAATGGATGATTGAGGTGGGTAGGTGATGGTCAAATATACCAGGTTCTAGCAATAATGAAAAACCCAGGAGAAATCTTGTGGTTTAAGTAATCAAGTTAGGAAGCATTGTTGTGCCATTTGGAATATTACTCTTTTACATTCTGCACAATAAATGAATATCATGGGAAGTTGTCCAGGGGAATTAAACCAAAGTATCTTCTGTGCAATTGTTTTTCTTACTGTCACCACACACAATAATATGAATATGCAGCAGCTCATTGGTAGGCCTGCACTGGGATAGACAATGAAATAGTAGCTCTCTCCAAACAGACTCATGTGTTCTACCTGGCTACTGCATACACTGCAGGATGGTGCAGTACCAACACTATGTCAGAACAAAACTTACCCAAGACAATAAAGAACACAGTGCACAGTTGTAACATCTAATGTGGAGCTTCTCAAGCCACAGCTTGTACCAGAAATTCACAGGAGGTAAAAAGCCACATAGGACTCACGATCTAGGTAATTTCAACTGTTCTTGCTAGATTTCCTGATGCACTCCCCAGGTCACAGGCTGGGATTGCATCATAAATAGATATCATGTTGTGCGACAGAGCCCTAGAATTCTTTTTCCCAGTCACTAACTGAACCCAGCAATACTTCATCCCAGAAGTATACAGTTCAAAACACATTCCATGGTCACTGTCCTGTTAGGTATATCTTCAAATTCACATTGATACAACATAACATTTCATAGAGCATCATAAAACTAATTGAAATTCCATTAGTAATGATCTAAGAACAGAAGCACTGGCAATGAAGGTTCAGCACAATATTTCGGCACAATCTCTACATAATAAAACCCAGAATCCCAGACATCATTGCTCTTACCTCAGTCACAAAATTCCAGGTTTTCAAAAACAGATTATCAATATGCATTCACTGAGTGCATACTGGCTGCCATCTTTCATAAGAACATAAGAAATAGGAGCAGGAGTAGGCCATCTAGCCCCCTGTGCCTGCCCCGCCACTCAATAAGATCATGGCTGATCTGAAGTGGATCAGTTCCACTTACCTGCCTGCTCCCCATAACCCTCAACTCCCTTATCGATCAAAAATCTATCTACCCGTGACTTAAACATATTCAACAAGGTAGCCTCCACCACTTCAATGGGCAGAGAATTCCAGAGATTCACAACCGTCTGAGAGAAGTAGTTCCTCCTCAACTCTTCTAAACTGCCACCCCTTATTTTGAGGCTGCGCCCTCTAATTCTGGTTTCCTTTCTAAGTGGAAATAATCTCTCTACCTCTACCTTATCTAGCCCCTTCATTATCTTATGCATCTCTATAAGATCCCCCCTTCAGCCTTCTAAACTCCGACGAGTATAGGCCCAATCTACTCAATCTCTCCTCATAAGCTAACCCCCTCATCTCCGGTATCAGCCTGGTGAACCTTCTCTGCACTCCCTCCAAGGCCAATACATCCTTTCGCAAATAAGGGGACCAAAATTGCACAGTACTCCAGTTGCGGCCTCACCAGTACCCTGTACAGTTGCAGCAAGGCCTCCCTACTTCTATATTCTATCCCCCTCGCGATAAAGGCCAACATTCCATTTGCCCTCTTGATCACCTGCAGACGGAGTTTTTGCGATTTGTGCACAAGGACCCCCAGGTCCCTCTGCACAGTAGCATGCTGCAACTTCTCACTACTTAAACAATATTCCATCCTATTATTTCTTCCAAAGTGGCTAACCTCACATTTGCCAACGTTACACTCCATCTGCCAGGTCTTTGCCCACTCACAGCCTATCCAAATCTCTCTGCAGACTTTGTGTCCTGCACGCAACTCGCTTTCCCACTCATCTTCATGTCATCAGCAAACTTTGTTACCCTACACTCAGCCCCCTCCTCCAGATCGTCTATGTATATGGTAAACAGTTGAGGCCCCAGCACCGATCCCTGCGGCACGCCACTAGTCACCAACTGCCAACCAGAAAAGCAACCATTTACTCCAACTCTCTGCTTCCTGTTAGATAGCTAATCCTCAATCCACACTAACACTTTACCCCCAACTCCATGTACCCTAACCATCTGCAGCAACCTTTCGTGAGGCACCTTATCAAATGTCTTCTGGAAATCTAAAAAACACCACATCCACCGGTTCCCCTCTGTCTACCGCACTAGACACGTATTCATAAAAATCCAGTAAATTCATCAAACATGACTTTCCCTTCATGAATCCATGCTGCATCTGCTTGATCGAAGCGTTCCTTTCCAGATGTCCTGCTATTTCTTCTTTAATGATGGATTCTAGCATTTTCCCAACTACTGATGTTAAGCTAACCAGCCTGTAGTTATCCGCCTTTTGTCTACCACCTTTTTTAAACAGCGGCGTAACAGTAGCTGTTTTCCAATCCGCCAGCACTTCCCCAGAATCCAGCAAATTTTGATAAATAACTACTAACGCATCTGCTATTACTTCTGCCATTTCTTTCAGTACCCTGGGATGCATTCCATCCGGTCCCAGGGACTTGTCAACCTTCAGTCCCATTAGTCTATCAAGCACTATAACAATAAATCCATTGCAAAAGTACTTCAACGACAGTAAAGTACTATGTCCAGGGGCTAAGAAAAGCACTATACAACACAAACCGTTCTTTTTATTTGGCTTTTAACTCAGCATTCTTCCCATTATTAAAGGTCTATTTTTCTGGCCTTCTGAATCTAGTCAGATATAGAGATATAAATAAAGATATACAATATAAAGATATTAGCAATTTGAGTAAATTCCCTTTTGTGGATCTTTGTTGGAAATTGTACTTTACACGACTTTGCATTGAACTATAAATGCCTACTTTATGATCTCTACCCTAGTTTTTGCGATCCCACACATTATCCTTGGTTTCCTGTGCCCCCCTATTTATACGGCAAACTTCCACTTCATTCCGTGTGCCTCTGTCCAAATCATGAACAGGCGAGTTGAAAAAGTGATTTATAATGTCGATCCATAAGGCACATCACTTGCCATATTCCATCATATCCAAAGGATCCCTTTTAATTGCACTTTTTGCGTTCTATCCTTCAGCCATCCCATTTGGAAACGTTTAGTCCAAACCTAGGATAGCATTATCAGTTCCTATAGAATGCTTCTTCAGAGTACTGATTGGTAGATCATGTCTCTCCCCTTTCTCATGGATCTTGATTCATCTGATGGTGCAGAATATCCTTATATCCCTTGGTTCAAGATGTTGAGAACCCATGAAGACTGACCTGTTTTCTATCATCATCAGTGAGCACGCAGAAATCAAGCAAGTCCAAAACTATCCTGATTTGAGCACCAAAACTTAATTATAAAAACTTTTCCTAAGAAAAGGCCATTACTGGGCTGACTGTAAATAAGAACGTGGGAAGGAGATAAGGGATGAGGGAGATGCGGAGTATGGTTCCTACAAGTGAAGAGAGATCCTGGTGTGTGATACAAACCTTAGCGCCAACCCATGTGAGAGCAAAGTGCCAGCTGGCTTTTGAACAAGAGGACATACTGATGTTGAAATCATACAAGCAGGGCATGCTTTTGGTAGATAATATTCTCATGCACACAGTGGGAGGAATTCTCCCATTTTGAGACTAAGTGTGGTGGCTGCAGCCCCACCAACCAGAATGGCAGGACCGCATGATTCAACCACTTGCCCGCAGCTGGGTATGAAGGTCCTTGCGCCATATTTTAACACCAGTCCAGCACATTTCATTCTGTCCAGCCCACTTGCCTGTCACAAGACTGTGCACAATGTCAACAAACCAGAGGGAAAAGGCTAGCAGCCTTAAGATGTCTGAATCTCGACTGAACCATTTCCCCCACTCCAAGTTCATCACACGCAAGATGACCATGACCCATTTGGGCCTCTATCGACTGCCTCTTGACTCTTCATTGATCGCCCTTCAGTAAAGGATGTGGTAGCCCATTGATCCCCGTCCCAACCCACCACTGTTTGAGAACTTTTTATGCAGGCTTGTCGGGGTCCAGCTTTCCTCCACTGTCTTTCCTCTGCCTTCTTCAGCCACCTCTTTGCCCCCCCCACCTGCCATCCTGAGTCTTCATCCTCCCCTTCTCTGTGACAGCCCACAAGACAACCCCCTAACATAGCACATCACCCTCATTTGAACTTCAGACTTTTGTTTGGAGAGGGGGGTGGGTAGAAGGAGAAGAACATTGTAGTCCCCAACCCCAGGTGCAATACTGAACAGAAACGTGACACAGGAGGATCCATGGGTACAGCAGCACAGTGTTGTCCACAAACACCAACTCAGAATGGAGATGGATTGCAGAAACTGGTGAACAGTGCATCAGGAGCAGCACAACACTATGGCAGAAAGGATTGGGCGCACTCACCTTGAAATCTCTGACAAACTGAGCCTTGAGCATGTCACTCTTTAGCAATCAATCAAGTTTGTCACTGACATCACTTCCCACTGACAGGTCTTCCAATCATGTGATACGACAGGATACTGGCAGGCAGCTGTTTTAATGGAGTGCAAATGAGGCTCACACCTCCAGGATGACTGACCTGCCATTAACCAGTCAGTGGAAGAATTGCAACATTGTTCTACGCTGGTGGGTTTCCTAGTTTTTGGCTTATGCCAGTTTCCACCTGCTATGGGTGTGTTGGCAGAATTCCACCCAGCATTTCTGTTCTTTCAGACATATCTATCTCAGATTTGTGAACTGCATGGTCTCATGAGATTTTCCAAAAATCAATTCATTATTCTGCCTAGAACTATCCCTTTCATAATACCCTGGAGAAAATGATTAGGACCTGGAAAAAGGTTTGTTCAAATTGAAAAAGGAATTGCTACCTAAAAACAAGCTGTAACAACTCAAATAGTCAGTATTTCAAAATTGAGAGGTTTGCCCTCAATGCTGTAGTCAGAGAAATTATAACAGTGCAGCAACAGGCTTTTAGGTTTGCTGGCTCTTTGCTCAATCAGTTCCAAAGACGCAGTCATCAAACTGAAATGCAGGTATCATTTTTTTCACCGCTCTGGTATTTCCTTTTGCAATTTGAACAGTAACATTTTATTCAGTAAGAATCAGATCGCTCCTTACCTCCAGCAGATCAATCATGCGTGTCATCTGGGAGTAAATGAGCACACGATGACCCTGAGCTTTTAAGCGCGTCAGTAGGATATCGAGCGTGTGCAGCTTCCCACTGTCTGTGATCAGGCTTTCTTTGTCTGAAATAAACACATGGAGTTTTAAGAATATTTAAATGTTTCAAAGTGAAGTAGTGCTCCCACTTCCCTCTTCAGCTAATTTTCTCTCCCTCGCTTCAATATGATTCCGTGGATACTAACTAGCTATTGTGTGAACTTAGACAGCAAATGTTGGTAGGGTGCTTGTCAGAGATTTCAGTCCATCCTGATCCTACACCCACTCATCACCTTTCTTTACTCAAAGCACTTTCCAATATAAAATCAATTGCCCAATTTAGCCCTGACTCTTTAATGGACATGAACTCCTAGCATCACCTGAGCCACAGGAAGCTGCATCTGATTCAAGTTTTAATTTTTATTTCAATTATTATTAATTATACGCAAGCTGTACAGCCCTAGCTAATTTTCTCCTCTCTAGCTAATGAGGCCAATTATAGCTCAGTGTTTCATGCAAAGCCCAGTAAAATACAAGTCCTGCTTTGCCTTATTAAGAACTACAGTAGGAAAAAAGGGGTGAATGAAATAAAGCAAAACGTAAAAAATTAAAAGAACAAGAAAATGGGACTAGGAATAGTTCTTTCAGTCAGGGTACAGACAGGTTTTCTCCTGAAAGAGCTTCCGAATCAGTTTTACAGCACAATGATGTGAACCACATAGTACCCAGGTTGTAGGGATGCAGACTGAACTCTCAGCAAGTTATATTTATATACTGCTTTTAACATCATGATAATGTAGCAAAATGCTCCACAAGAACATGATAAAACAAACTAAGAAAATATTCGGTCAGATGACTAAAAGCTTGGTTAACGAGACGGACTTTAAGGAGGGTTCTGAAGGAAAAAAGTGAGGTAGATAGATGGAGAAATGCAGTGAATGTATTCCAGAGTTGGGGCCCAGGCAACTAAAGGCTCAACTACCAAAGATGCAGTGATTATGATGGAGTTGGCACAATAGGGGTGCAGATATCTCAGAGTCTGGAGGAAATTACTGAGATAGGGAGCGTGGAAAGGCCAGGGAGGGATTTGAAAACAATGAGAATTTAAAATCAAGACATAGCCTGACAGGAGTGTATTGGTGCACTCATGTCAAGCTAACAAAGTAACAAAGACATCAATGAGGATTTTAGCAGAAGACAAGCTGAGGCAAGGATGAAACCAGGCAACATTACAGCAGTAGAAATAGGCCGTCTTAATGACGGCACGAAAAGGAGTCTGGAAGCTCAACCTGATTCAAATGTGACGCCAAGGCTACAAATAGAGTGGCTTAATCTTAGATTGCTACCAGAAAACTGATGTTGGTAGCTTGGGAATGGAGTTTGGAGTGAGGACGGAAAACAATGGCTTCAAATTTCCCACTGTATCATTGGAGAAAAATTTTCAGTATTGGATAAGCAATCTGATAACTTCGCCACTGTTGCCAAAATTGAGAGAAGTAGTGATGTAGAGCTGGGTATATGCGAAAATTAACACTGTCTTCAGATGATGTCACTGAGCAGCAGCATATGGTTAATAAATAGGAGACGACCAAGAATATAGTCTTTAGGTGCACCAGTAGGAACAGGAAGATAACCATGAGAGCATGGAGCTGTGTTGGAGCCACACAAGTGACAACTGTGGAGAAAAGTCATGGGCTAACAGTCAAAAAATGGAGGAGAAAGAATGACAGCAGGTGTAATGAAGGAATGCAGGTGACTGGGAGCTCAAGTTTTACATTTGCAGCTTCATGCATGTAATATAATGTCAACTGTAACTTCCAGGTTCATTCACCTTCCCTTCCCCCCTCTGCACAAACTTTCACAGGACCCAGTTTAAAGTAAAAGTGTTCACTCTCTCCCTGCTGCAAGAAATTACCAGATGATCTTATAACCAACATCTCCAC
Source organism: Carcharhinus amblyrhynchos (assembly GCF_965287045.1). NCBI lineage: Eukaryota > Metazoa > Chordata > Chondrichthyes > Carcharhiniformes > Carcharhinidae > Carcharhinus > Carcharhinus amblyrhynchos. The sequence goes on from NC_137337.1 coordinate 60,512,715, forward strand.
AACATATACACAAAAGAGCTATCAGCTGATAATTTTCTGTACATTCAATTGGCAAGGAGGAAGCAGAGGCCAAGTGTTGAACAGGCTCATTTGATTTATTGTCACATGTAGAAGTCTACTGCAAAAAATATTGTTTCTTGCGTGCTATACGAAACATACTATACATAGAGAAGGGGAGGGTGCAGAATGTAGTGTTACAGTCATACCTAGTGGTTAAAGTAGCAGAGCATTACCCATCTGGGAAATAATTCTAGCACTGCATAATGTACATTCATTATACAATTATAAAACATATCAACCTTCATGAGTATCATGATTAATATAAATTTCTTTGAAGAACTTCTGAGATGTGTTAGGGTGGCACGATGATTGGCACTGCTGCCTCACACTGCCACGGCCCCAGGTTAGACTCCCGACTCAGATCACTGTCTGTGGGGAATCTGCAAGTTCGCCCTATATCTAAGTGGGTTTCCTCCTGGTGCTCCGGTTTAATCCCACAGTCCGAAAGACATGCCGGTTAGGTGCATTGGACATACTAAGTTTGCCTGCTTTGTACCTGAACAGGCGCCAGAGTGTGGCGACTAGGGGATTTTCACAGTAATTTCATTGCAGCGTTAATGTTAGCCTACTTGTGACACCCATAAATAAACTAAAATACCATGTGATTTTCTTTAGGCCACACTTGGAGGCACATTTTTCACAGGAAGCCAGGATTACTGGTATATACCAGTACTCATCAATAATCATATGGTGATTTATGGCAGTAGAAAAAATGCTGCTTTTATAAGCTCTGAGAAACACACGCAAGGGACTTAAGAAATGCAAGGAATGCTGCATCCTGGAGAGATGAAACCTCCCATACTCCAGGCTAAACTATAGACAACAACAATACTCTTGTTTCTTGCAGTAACAATTTGTCCTCTCTGTACTGAGAATGGTTTCAATACCAACCTAAACATTCTCACAATGCAATGGGGCAAAGCAGTAATGGGGCAAGATGGCTCTTATTTTTGGCAGCTGGATATGGCCAGCAGGAGCTGCATTGTAGGTGGGGTTCATTTCATACTGTTGGGATATTTCTCCAGGGACAGATAAGGACTGGAAACATGAATTAATGTATTATCACAAATCTCTGATTGTTTACACCGAGGGAAAATTAACTATAGAAAATGGCTGGGAAAGGAAAAATGCAGTTTGATTTAATGCTGCTGACCTCAGTGGGAGGGTGTTGGATGGTCCGAGAATGAAAAAGTAAGAATGCAACCACTGAAATTCAAATTCTGCACTCTTTCTGTTCATTAGATTGGGCATGGAGTTTTGTAAGATTACACAAACTGCACTGATTTAACAAATATCAGAGCAAGAAACAAGTGTGGGATGATTCCCACATTCTTGACTGCTACTACACCCCATCACTTCACAGCTCCTATGAACCAAGTATCTTGGAGCAACCTCCATACGCAAAAAAAATCATGGATTTCCTGACTAGCATTGTTGGATACAGGGGAGTGATACTTTGACCAACCCCACACTGAAAATTCCCTTGGAATGACAGTCTATCACTCACCATGCCTGCTCAATATAGAACTTGAATTGAAAAGTAAACGTTCACATCTTCAGGATGTCTCAATACACTCACAGCAAATGAAGTATCTTAAACATAGCTATGGAGACAAACAGTGCCAATTTGTGCACAGAAAGGTACTTCAAAGAGCAAATAAGATAAATGAGATAGTCATATGCTTTTGAAGATGTTAATTGAGAGAAGAATCTTGACATCAGGTGAACTTATCTGCTTTTTGAATAAGACCAGGTACCAGGAGATATTTTTTGTCTATTCAAGTAGACTGGGTCCCCAAAAGATATCGTTATCAACAATGCAGCCTGGATTGTGCACTCAGTTAGTGGAATGTGCACGTGAGTCAGCAATTCTAAAGAGGTAACTGTTTTTAGATGGAGTTCTGAAGGACTTGAACAGAGTGTTTCTGTCATCTGTTTCCCTTCTATTTGCTGATGGACCTGCAGTATATTTCAGGAACGCTCAGCTTCAATTTCATGTTGATAACTTCCATTTGCTGCCCCAAAGAATGACTTTCTAATACAGCACTCCTCAAATTAACATCCATATACAGCCAATAAATACCGGAAACTAACCCACAAGCACCCAAGAGCTCTGCTTCCAGTTGTTTCAGGTGTTTTAAGTCAATAGCTTTCCCTGTTTGAACTTTGTGGGATTGAAAGCTTGGAAAGGGCCGTTCCTAACACTGTTGCCTTATAGGTGGATCAATCCTAAATCAAAACAGGGAATCATCAGTGTCAATAACTGGAGATATTTGTAAGTTAACCAGAACAGAATTTAAATTTTTCACATGAGCTGCAGAAAACACAGTTCTTTGCTAGGTGGCCCATGAGCACAACTATTTTAAAATACTCCAGAAAATGTGTTCTGACTGCAATGGGCATCATTACTAAAACATGGAGAGGCAGCAGGTAAAAGGTGACCGTGGATTATCCCTTTCATTTCAAATATTAGGAAGCACATTATAATGCTGAAATAAATGTACATCATTAATTAAGACCACAAATGTCAGGGGAACTTCATTCATTGAAGGAGTGAGGTCAAATACAACAACTGCTCCCAGCATCTTTCCTTCCTCTAGTCTCTCCCCATTTTTTTCTTGAATTTCACATTGACTACATATCCCCAGCATCCAGGCTCCAGTGGTGGTGCCCTTGCCAGTATCTCACCCAAGATCCCACTTTGATATGTGAATTCACAGGTATATCCTTCATTTTGTAAATAGATTTACTGGTTCTGTAAACAGCAAATCCATGTACAGTTTCTTTTCAATTGAAAGTGCAATTTACAACCTATAATACACTTTATACAACATGTGGATTTCTAATCATTTCAAAGTAATGGGAGTACCATAACTAAATGTGAGATCAGGGCAGCAACAAAAGTGATAACCCAATATTTACTTTTCCTCTGATTTGGAATCAGGAAGGTTGAGCATTTTTCATAGGTAATCTGATTGAAACTTCTGACATTGAAGTAGATTGAGAAAGGTGTTGTTCCACTGAAAGGGAATGGACTTGTAAGGAAGGACAAATAAAGTCAATAACTGAATACGTTTCTGGAGAGGCATATGGAGTACACCTCAAAAATTAACCTACTTTAGTTCTACTGGTTCTTGGGCATTACCAGCAAGGTCAGCATTTATTGCACAACTCTAACTGCCCTTGAGAATGTGATGACAAACCAGCTTCTTGAACCACTGAAATGCAAGTGGTGTAGGTACAACCCCCGTGCTTTTCTCTGGACAGGTTTGATACTGTGCAATTAAGGAACTACATAGCTGTGGATCCTGGGAGTCACATGTAGGCCAGCTTACATAAGGCTTCATATTTTGTCCAATGAAGGAGCCAATGGTTATTAGTGAACCAGGTGGGTTTTTGGCAACTTTTGCAGTTCCATGATCATCAGCATTTTATTCCAAATTTGTTAACGAATTGAATTTCAATCCCCCCAGTTGCCGCGGTGGGATTTGAACTCAAGTCTCTGGAGCTTTCGTCTGGGCCTCTGGATTACCAGTCCAGTAACATTGCCATTCTGCCACTGCCCTCTTTCCCAGCCTTAATATTCCTAGAACTTCACTGACTGTGGAGGGTATTAAAAGTAGACATTGTTGTAGCAGCAGGCCCAAAGTAACTCCCCACTTGATCATTTTTCTTGGAAAACACATCATGGGAACTTTGACTCTACGATACAATCTGACTTGTTACATTACTAGAATATTCCAGGAGCATGGAAAAACACAGACAGCAAGATAAAGGGATAAGCAGCAAAACAAGAAAGCTTGTGTGGACTTGTATATCAGAATGTTGGATCTCATTGTCACTGTGCAGTTCAAATCCAACATTTGAAGTAACCTTGAGGATCACTTTCCGAAAAGTGGCTGCAAAAATGAACTGGCTCATTTGTCTACAAGAGCCCCATCACTCACTTTACTCAATAAAACTGTGTGTATGAACAACAGTCTCCCACCAGAAACTTGCAAAAGAACCAGTTCAATGAGTCTTCTGCTTTTGTACTGAGGAGCACAGCAGGATCATAAAACACCAAGTTTCCACCAATTTCACCATGTGTCAGCCTTTAACACATTCTGTCCCCCTGGGGCAACTTTAATCTATTTCCAGAACCTTACATTACACAACATGGGACTTCATTACACACGGCTTCTTTAATCCAGTGTTACATTATCACATTTCCTTCACAGTTAACATTTCTACTATGCAACACTAAATTGACAGTACACCTCTAGGTCTGGTCTCAAGTTAACTTTTAAATTGTCAGCATAACTTCAGACTTACAGCAAGATAGGGACTGTGTGCGTGCTGCACTGTCAGAGGTATATTCCAACGGTCACAAAATTTAATCAAGGCCATGAAGCCTACTCAAAAGGATATTGAAAATCCTTCAAAAAGGGCCAACAATCCCTCTCCTAACCAGAGTATCAAAGCCAAATGGTTAGTCATGCATATAGTTGCTCTGTGGGATCTCACTTTATGCAAAATGGTTAGTGTGTTTGCTGCCACTGCACTTCAGAAATGATTGTTGAGCTTTGAGGTTTTTAAGAAGCACATTATACTAATAGGAGTTCAATTTCTTGTTTGTCTGATGGTACAATCTTCCAAGAACTATACAAGTATAATCCCTTTTTAAAAGAAGGTTGATCGACGTGTAATTATTCATGTCATGGCTGCAGTGTCAAACTCTCTGAGACCTTTGAGAGGAAAGCGGGAGTGTTTGAACTGTAAAAATATCCAACAAAACTCAGAGAAACGTCAGTACTGTTTGTGAACCTAGCCAGTCTATTCTTCCTGTTTGCAATTTATATTTAGATGGGAGCTGGGAAGGGAAATAGGAGATGGTTTGGCCCAGATGTGGACTGCTCTATAACTCATTTCCACAACAGGAGGAAACTCAGAGGCAAGTTTCCTGGTTAGCTTGCTGGCAGGGAACTCGAGTGAAATATTTAACAGAAGCAAGCTGATTTTCTACTTTGAAGTGGCGGAGGGGAGGGAGGGGAAGGGTAGTGGAGGAGAGTAGTGCCTGGAGAACAGCAGTAAAGGAATTACAGCAAGCTGACAGTATAAATGGACTACTTTGATATTGAGGCTGAAGGAAATTCTATTTCGTATGTAACAATTAGTACATACAACTTAAACACAAATTATAACAATGACTGACCGCCTAGCGATGGTTCATTGTCTCACAGTATGCCAGTCTCCAAAATGACTCCATCCCCTAATCCCCCTAGGCTAAGGTTAACTATCTTTGAAGAAATAAACTTTGTAGAATTAGTTTTGTCTTGAGGAAGTAAGAGATTAGTGCTATTTCACACTTAGTTCCCCCAATATTCCAAGATTTATAATCCCAGGGAGATCGTGCTTGATATTATTGGCATTAGTACTATTTAAGACCAAAGAACTGACATTAACTTTAACTGATGAACTGTGACCCAGACAATTCCACAGAATTCCTATCACAGTGTCTGTGTACCTGCCCCGAAGGCGTTTCCTCTACTGATCACAATTCTATAGGTGCCTGACTACCTTGTGTCATGTCCCAGTTGATAGCACTCTCATCTCAGGTGACGTTTGAACCCAAACCTTGATAGCTGAACACAGAATTCAGGCTGTCAATGCAGCACAATACCAGGGGAGTATTGGAGGTGCAGTCTTTTGGATCAGATGTTATATTCTCAAATGAATATAAAAGATCATTTGATATTATTCCAAGTAAGCAGGGAAATTATCCCTCCTATCACAGCCAATATTTATATTTCAATTAAAACAGATCTGGCAATCATTTGCAGTTCATAAGACTTTGCTATGTGCAAATTGGCTGTCATGTTTTCTACAATACAACAGTGATGACATTTCAAAAGTATAGATTATAGAGTTGAGACATCCGGAAGTCATGCAACTATGATAAAGGGATAAGCAGCATAATAAGAAAGCTCATGGTTTTGTATATTAGAATGTTGGCTCTCATTGTCACTGCAGCTCAAACCCAACATTTGACGTAACCATGAGGATCACCCTCTGAGAAATGGGCTGTAAATAAATGAAATGTCTTCTTTTTCTAGTGCTCAACCACATGCCCATTCTTCAAGTGTGAGAGTGACAGCAGGTTGCTTGACAATGGAGGGTGTCACAGTCCAGCTCAACCTGCCTTCACTCAATGCACGTATACTATTTAACAGGGGTAAAGACGGGAGTCTTGGGGCAATATTTCTAGTCCCTGATCCATACAACACAACACCCGTTATAATGTGGACACTCCCTTCCCTCCCACCACCCGAGCTCAACTAATAATCCAACTAGGGCCAACTTAGGCTTCTCAGCCTGTTATTAAGTACCACACCACCTGATGCAGTTACCTAAGGAGCCACTGAGGAGCTAGAAAGGACAGAGTGAGGCCAGGCAGTTTTGCAGAAAGTAATTCCCAAGCGTCACAGCAACTTGTTGACATGAAGGTTTCAAGCTCCATTAACTAGGTTTATTGGAGCACCTTCTACACCCAGAAACACAACATCGAGCAGAGGTGCGTTCAGGCATAGCATTTCAGTCTGAACGCAGCCCAACACGCTGGGCCCGCTCTCCCTACACTCAAACATGCAAGTCTGGACACTGAATGATAATGTTTAATTTTTTTTAAAATCAAAACATTGATGAAAGGTAAATAGCACAGTAACAATATAGCCAACTGAAAATGTTTAACCCTTTGAGAACTGTCATGTAGCTAAAACAGAAAGCGCAAATTGACATGCTTCAGTTTAATGCAGGAATACAGACCACCAGCCAAAACGAACTCAGTATCACTGATGTGTCCTTACTTAGAGGCTCTCTGATCTGTACCAGTATCTCTCAGTTTCATATCCTTGGGAGCACATGAAGTGGAGGACATTAACCCACAGATTTAAATACGTTCATGTCTGATCTTTGACCTATCATGATATACCTGCTTTTGCCCCAAGTTTGTTAATACTTTGATTACAAAAACCTATCAATCTCAGATGTAAAATGTACAATTGATTCAATATCAACTGCTTTTATAGGAGAGAATTCCTGACTTCTACCATCCTGTGTATAAAAATAGCTCCTGATTTGGGTTGAAAGTCTTGGCTCTAACTTTTAGACTGTGGCCCTGAGTCAGAGACTCCCCCAACCAGCAGAATGAGTCTCTATCTACCCCACTAGCTCCCCTTAAATCTACTCAAGACTTTGAAATCAAACCTCACCTAAACTTTCTAAATCCCAGGGAATACAATCCTAGTTCAACATAATCCCTCCTTCCAATTTAACCCTTGGAGTCCTTAGCCTCATACTCTGATCTGTGGCCTTAACCACTGAGACCCTCTAATATACAGAGCTAGCTTAGTATTACACCAAGGCACGTCTTTGTCCCTGATGTTGAACTTTGTTTCTCAAGTTTAATTACCATATAAATACAGATACTGACAGTCCACAAGGCTCCCTGACTTCTGTCCAGCCTCAATCCACAGGATAAAAACAAAATTCCTGAAATTACAAATTGTGAATCAACTTGGCAGGTGGGAGGGGATCTCACTATGATCAAACTCCATTAAATCAGGCAAATTGTCAGGATCATTCACAATCCATAGTACAGTTGGTCTGGAAAACAGAAACACATTGGTGTAGGAGAGGACGAATGCAGGAGAGGAATGTAGGAGCGCAAGGAACTACAAATGGTCATGAATGTAGCCCAATTCATCATGCAAACCTGCCTCCCATCCATTGACTCTGTTCACACTTCCCACTGCCTCGGTAAAGCAGCCAGCATAACAAAGGACCCCACACACACCAGACATTCTCTCTTTCACCTTCTTCCATCATCAGGTGAAAGGTACAAAGGTCTGAGGTCACATGCCAACCGACATAATGACAGCTTCTTCCCTGCTGCCATCAGACCTTTGAATGGACTTACCTTGCATTAAATTGATCTTACTCTACACCCTAGCTATGACTGGAAAACTACATTCTGCGCGCTTTCTTTTCCTTCTCTATGAACCATATGCTTTGTCTGCATAGCAGGCAAGAAACAATACTTTTCACTGTATATTAATACATGTGACAATAATAAATCAATGAAACCAAATGTTCAGCCTTTTATTTGATGCCCTGAGTAGGGGGCATACAGTGGAGACTCTGGGGCACTGCAAAGGTGGCTTCACTGTGCACTGAATCTGTGCTGTAACTGTCTTGGGAGTTTGATGAGATAGTGTGAAGGGAACTTTATTCTGTACCTATCCTATGCAGTATCTGTGGAGTTTGTTTGATATCTGAAATGGACTATGTTCCATATATCCATACTAGTCCTTGAGCACAGACCAGCCAACACAATAGGTTACAATGCCCTGAGTAGTATGTGGGTTAAGCCCACCCAGTCAACTGTATTCACATTGGACAGGAACCCAATGTCCTGAATTACGTTACGTAAACGTGTGTCAGCTCCTCTGCTATTGTCATGTCACCAGCAGTCTCCAGTAGATCATAGTTACTGGTTGCCAAGCGTGTGGAGACCTGTGTGGGAAGCTAGTGAACTCAGCAGCGACACTGACCGTGGGGTCTGTGCTGCACCATGAGGGGAAACTGTGCCGGAAGTATTTACTACAGACTGCTGGTCCTTAGAGAGGACAGTGGCAGTGCAATCCACCACGTAAACAGATCACTTTCTGCCTTTTAACCCTGTCTCTATGAGTCAGATTGCAATCACTCAGTCATTTCCCATTCATAATGATGGAAATTGCTGACACCTTTAAGAGTGAAGAGGTCAAAGACAGCTACAGCTGCTGTTACACTCAACACTGTGCTGTGACATTGAAGAGTAATAAACCAGGCCTCTAAACTCCCTTGGCTAGGTTCAATGTCACCAAGGAGCTTGCCCCAAGTTATATTTGTAATACAATCAGTTATTCTAATCTAAAATGTCTGAAATAAAACAAAGCGCTGCCAGTTTTATCAGCAAGTATCGAATGCTGTCATCAAATTCAAGGCAGCAAAATCAACAGTGCAATACATTCCAAATTCTACAGCTCAATGTTCCACCATAGTTATAGAGTAAGTAATGTGCCCAGCTTATAGTGACAGACCAGTAATTAGCCCAGTATTATGGTGATATCTGTACCTACCAACAGTGTGCTCTGGTGCAGCACAGTAACAGACCTGCATCCACTATTACTATGCTCTAAATGTTGTACAATGACATGCCTGTCACACCTTTACAATATTTCAGTGTGTGGAGGACAGAGTGCAGGATTACACTGCTGTACAGTTCAGGTGAACATTGTGCAATAAATTCACACAGTGACACTTCAGTGAAATGTGATGCATTGATGAATGTGTGAATGTTGCAATTCTCATATTATAAGGTTACTTTAATGTCTGTGGTTTCACAGTGTAAGCGCGAGAGGCAGCAGCCATGAGGCAGAGTGATCAGATACTTATGTGACTGGACTGAAGACTGGAAATATACAGCCTGAAAAGTCTGTTGCGCTAAGGTGCGAAAAGAAATTGGGTAGAATTCTATCATTTTTGGTCTAAGAGTCAACTCAGGCAGGAAAAGTGATGTGTAGCTTGCTGGCTATTCTTGTCATATTTTTTGACGTTTAGGCAAAAAACATCAATGAAGCAGGTCTCACAATGTCATCCAGACCCAACCCCACCAGCAATGTCAGCTTTCAAGAGATTGAAGTGCCCTATTCATAAAAACATTTAAAGAAATAGATACCTTGCTCCCACACAGGAACTCTTCCCCACCCAACGAGGCCTATGTAAACGTCCCAAACCTCTACAATGGAAGCGCTGCATCCCTGGCATTGTCCTCTGTGGCAGTGCAACCCCCTCCCCCTTACCCAGGTGCATACTTAATGTGTACCCCTAGCAGGAACTGTTCACCAGGTCACTGTTGGGTAAACGCTGGAGGGGGAAGAACACCCCTTAGGTGGAGGGACAATACAGCAGGGAAGATTACTAAAGATCTGAAAATATATGGTAATAACGTTTCCAATCTTTCTTTTCATGACAGGAACCCCATTATATCATTGGCAGGGACAATGGGGATGGAAAATCCTGCTGGCACAAAAGCTGGTTGCAGACTCCTGTTGGAATTTCTGTCCCCACTGGCTTTCACATCCACTGAAAACAGGGACAGAGAAACCAGGCCAGTGTCCTAGTCTGGGGCCCGAATGTTGTTCCTCACAACTCCACAGCTCTCCATTACCTTCTCTTTTTTGCTGTGTTAGTATTCTACCACCACCCAATGGCAGTGATCAAGAACTACAATTCCCTATACTGACTGCAGCAACCTTCAGACTCTGCCTTGAAAATAACAGCTGGTCGCAAGTGTGATTTCTGGTCCCGCAAGCAGTGCACCCCTGCCTGTGGCTTTCCTGGCAGTGTGGGGTGGCTTCATGGGAAATCCTATTGACAGCAGTGGGACCAGAGAATTCCACCACCAGCGAATAGCACGCTGCCTCCTGCCACTGAGAAACTCACAACTGGCAGGCTGGGGTATACCTGATATCTTCTGCCAAATCAGTCATCAAATTGGTATTTTTTTAATAATGGTCTTGCTCCTGCTGGATCTTGGTGCTACAGATCAAAAAAGAAAATGGACTCCAGAAGGGAGACAAGAATGGTTGGAAGGATGATCAAAAAGGACAAGTAGGCACTTTGAGACAGGACAAAGCAGTGTACAGCGGGGGCACATTATATACACATTGTATACACATTAGAGAAGGGGAAGGTGGAGTTTGTGATGAAGGGAGCAAGGATGAGGGACAGTTTTCCACAGATCACATCAATCCTCAAGGTGAAAAGGAGTAGTTTTAGAAAGCTGAGGCGGTGTTTATGTTCAAGGGAAATGGGAAAGAGGTGTTAAGAATTAAAGAGATCATTATACAGAGGTCATTAGCTGGCCTCATCTTTCACCAAGAGAGCCAATGTGCAGCACAAGGACAAGAGAAACAAGAAGGGTAAATGGGATTGAGGAAGGACAGGAGAGCAAATTACAATGGAGGTTGAAATAATCAAGATCACTTCTGCTCAGCATTTTATTATCATACTTCAGGTGAGGGGCAAGATTGACAAGTCAGTGCAGCCTACAACGTTTAACATAGACGTGGTCAACAGACTGCACAAGAGGCAGCCCTTCATGAATAACCTCAGCCGATACCAAAACAAGAGAGTAACTCCATCGAACTAATAAAACGGAACGAATTTCTCCCACCTTCTCCAAACACCAGGGTGAGACTTATTGTAACAACACGGCTGACAGGCAAAAAAGCTTAAAATTAGCAATTTAATGACTGGAGGGATGTAATGCCCTCCAATAGTTAACGATGTTTAACAATTAAAGGGTGACAACAATTTTACTACACTGACTGCACAGAAACAGTGTGCCAATGACTGAAGTTCCGCTGTCTGCAGCCTTTGACTTTGAGAAACCTTCTCCACAGACTCATCAGGTTGCCCTAATCAAACTCTAGCTAGCACTCCAAACTGTGCAGCTCCTTACTTCAAGCCTTTCCTTACTTGTCTGGGCGTGTAAAAGTTTAGTGTCACCCAATCAGTTCTTGCAGATTTACCTTCTTGAGCCCTGCACATGGGCCTCACCTTTGATTTCTTTATCATAAATGAGGGTTCAGATTCTGGGGGTGCTGAATATTATGTTTAGGCTTTGCTCCTGGTCAAATTGACAGGGTTTTTGTACGCAACAACTTGATTATTAATCTCACATCAATCATTTCCTCTCTCGCACTTCCTGTTAGTGTAGGCTGGCAGAGAAACACAAACATGGTTTTCCTGTCCCTTTCCTCCAATTCCTTGGCCTGAACCTTGCAGATGGCGTGATCAGGCAGACTTTACTCAAAAGCTGTTTTTCTGAGAGCAGCAGCTAACACTGGCATGCTCCACATATTTTTTCCTCTCTATCAGCTCTAATCTGCAACAATTTGAGAACAGTTGGATTGTTTACCATCGAACTGTCTCAAATAAGCAATTATTTTGAAGAATATATTACAATCCACTCCTCTCAACAATAACTGTCCAGGAGTGAACATATGAACAACGAGCAGGAGTAGACCGTTCAGCCCTTCAAGCCTATTCCACCATTTAATATCATGACTGTTCTTATACATCCTACCTAACTCCAATAACCTATCACGTCCTTGCTTTTCAAGCATCTATCCATCTCTGCCTTTAAAGAATTCAAAGGCTTTGCCTTCCACCATCTTTTCAGGAAAAGAGTTGTAAAGACTCATGACCCTCAAAGAATTTTACCTTATCGCCATTTTAAATGGGGTATACCCTTATTTCTTAAGCAGTGAACCTAGTTCTAGATTCTCCAAGAGGAAACATCCTCTCCACATTCATCCTGTCAAGGCTCCTCAGGGTCTGGTTTCCATCAAGTTGCCTCTTTCTCTTCTAAACTCTAGCTGATATAAGCCTAGCCTGTCCAATCTTTCCTCATTAGACAACAGGCCCATTCCACCTATTAACCTTGTAAACATCTTCTGAACTGCTTCCAATGCAATTACATCCTTCCTTAAATAAGGTGACCAAAACTGCATGCAGTACTTCAAACGTGGTCTCACAAGTGCCCTCGACAACTGAAGCATAACCTCCCTTTTATTTTGGTTTCACTTCCTCTCATAATAAATGATAATATTCCATCAGCTTTCCCAATTACTTGCTGTACCTGCAAACCAGCCTTTTGTGATTCATGCACCAGGTTCCCCTGTACCTCAGAGCTCTGCAATCTCTCACCATAATGTGCTTATTTTTATTCTTCCTGCCCAAATGGACCATTTCACATTATGCTCCATTTGCCAGACCTTTGCCCACAAAACACATTTGTATCTTTTTGTAGATTTCTTCTTCACAACTTACTTTCTTACCTATCTTTGTGTCGAAAAATTTCCAAGCATCCCTTCATCCAAGTCATTTATATAAATTGTAAACAGTCAAAGTCCCAGCATTGACATATCACTCAATACATGTTGCCAACCTGAAAAAGACCCATTCATAACTACTCTCTTCATGTTAACCAGCTAATCTTCTAAACATGCCAATGTCACCCTCCTCTATACCATAAGCTTTTCATTTCCAAAATAACCTTTGATGTATCATTTTATAAAATGCCTTCTGGAAATCTAAGTACAGTACATCCACCAGTTTCTCTTCATCCGCAGCACATGATTAAGAGGTTGAACATGATTTCCCTTTCACAAAACCATATTGACTCTGCCTGATTACCTTGAGCTTAGCCAAGTAGCCTGTTATAACTTCTTTAATGATAACTTCTAACATTTTTCCCCATCAGTTTTAATTTGAGTGTTTCCTCACTGCCTTGTACACCACAATGTAATTCAAGCCATCCTAACCATCCCTCACTGACCCTAAAAGGGGAAGCACTTAGATGTTACAATAGGTCTCATTACTATGGGGTTGGAGAAATGCAGCCAGAATTCTTGTGCTTGATCTTTGTTGGTAAGACACAACACATTTAAAAATAACATGTGGTCTCCAGATTCTACTGGCATCGCAGCAGCAGGTAGCATTACAAGGGTCAAGTTATACAAACTAATGTTACGTGATCATCCTCCATGTTTAAGCCAGTTATTTCCAGCAGCAATAGATAAACTCAGCACAGGGTAACAATGAACTAGTGTAATTCCCAATGGTAGATACCTCACTAAAGATGAGTAAAGACTTCTGTGTTCACTTAAGGGACCAGAGAAGTTAGCAATCCTTGCCAATTCTATTTACTTTGACAAATAGCATTGGTTCCACTTCTGTTTAATTGCTCTGCCTCTCCAGTGTTTGTTAAGTTCCTGCCCTGGCTACTGAGCAACACTTCAGGCCACTGTTAGTAGAATTGTGCAAAAGTGCATCTCACTTCACCCATACTAGTGCCACTATTGCCACAGTTCGGTCCACCCACTCACTGACCTTAAATGTCCCATGCCATGTGGCCAACTAAAGGAAACGTTAATGCTAAGTATTGTATATTCCTGCCCTCAGTGCTCAATTTTGCAGATGTAACAGGTTTAAGGAACAAAATGGATGCCTCCCGTACCCATGGTTCCCTGATCTTCAATGAATTTTACTGACTAAAGCCAAGGACTTGAGGGATGCACGGTGGCACAGAGTTAGCACTGCTGCCTCACAGCGTCAGGGACCCGGGTTCAATTTCCCGTTTGGGTGACTGTATGGAGTCTGCATGTTCTCCGTGTCTGCGTGGGTTTCCTTGAGGTGCTCCAGTTTCCTCCAACAGTTCAAAAGACATGCTAGAAGGGTGGCACAGTGGTTAATACTGCTGCCTCACAGCTCCAGGAACCTGGATTTGATTCCTGGCTTGGGCCACTGTCTGCGTGGAGTTTGCACATTCTCCCCATGTCTGCATGAGTTTCCTCCGGGTGCTCTGGTTTCCTTCCACAGTCCCAAAGACGTGCACATTAAGTTGACTGGCCATACTAAATTGTCTATAGTGTACCATGCTGTGTAGGACAGAGGGATTAGCAGTGTAAATGTGTGGGCTTGGGATGGGATTGTCGTCAGTGCAGACTCGATGGGCTGAACGGCCTCCTTCTGCACTGTACAGTTTTGATGATTCTATGACTATGACTTCATTCAGTTAATGTTGTTGGTATGGAGGGAAATTTTACATCATGTTATTCATTTGGTGGGTTGCCCCCCTCCCCCGCCATTCTCTGCAAAGCTCTTTCAATTTACTCGTTCCTTTCTCCCCCTTCCTGACCTATTCTTCCCATTCCTCTCACCTGTATTATCCTGCCTCCCCCTCCCGCTCCAATCTGCCTCCAATATTGCAGTCCCATGCCCAGGTCATTCTGGTCTGCCTCCAATATTGTAGTCCCATGCCCAGGTCATTCTGGTCTGCCTCCAATATTAGTTATGCAGCTGACTGTCATCTGTAATGCATTCCCAATGTATCCACTTGTTCCATTATTTCCCTATATGGCAAAGTTGGCATTTATTGACCATCTTAGCTCTTTGGGATAAACAGTTGTTTGGCTGATCCTTTTTTGGAAAACTGCAATATCAGGAGCCTAAAGATTTGATTTTTGCCAATGATTGAAAAAGCACAAGCCAAATATACAAGAAAGAAATGATGAAGTATAGTAACCAAATATACAGCTTCATTTCCCATCATTTCAGATTACAGATGCCAAAACACAAAAACATTCCCAGAATGCACCAATGATCATTGTTTCTATCAGACATTAACAACGAATGTTCACTGTGACCATCCTTTAAAATATTACAACTTTATATCATATTTCATCGTGCAATTTAACATGAGTCATCAATATGATAAAAACTGGTATTTGTAGGTAAGTCGCCCCAGGCAACAATTATTTTAAATACATGGCAATGCCTCACCAGGGCTGCTTGCTTGTATTGTTGGAGAGATTTTTAAACAAAATTCGTAGGGGAATGGGAACCAGGTTATAGCATTATAAAGAAGAAACAAGCTATACAAAGAGTTCAACGAGATAGATAACACCAGAATAATAAATAGTAAAGTATTAGGTGAGGTCAGATAAAATACAAGATCATCTAACTTAAGTTGACAGCACATGCAAATGTATGAAATAGGGGAAGTCACAGAGCGATCAAAGACAATTGCTTAGAATTAAGAAACCACAGCAAGTTTGCAAGGAAATTACAGAAAAGTGCAAGAACTGAAGGTTACAACGGGACCTCTTAATATTGAGTGGGATAATAGTGTTAAAAAAAAAAGAGTGGGAAGTTTTTGAAGTGTGTTTAAAGAGAATTTACAGGTTGAGTATATTTCTGGGTCAACAAGAGAAGGCACTGCAGGATCTGGTTCTGAGGAACAAGGTGGTCAAAAAAAAATCAATCGTCCATCAGGGAATATTTAGGATAGAGTGATCATAAGGTTTAGGTTCAACACAGAAAAGAACAAGGAACAATCCAGAGTAAAAATACAAAATTGGAATGGTATGAATTTCAGAGGTTTCAGAGTGACTTCAGTTTACCTTGGACAAGTCCAAAGTTGGCAGGCAAAACTGGGCTACCTATAAAGGGGATCTGTTTTTGGTACAGGTGAGAAACATTCCCACAAGGTGGAAAGATAGGACAAACAAAGCAGAGCACCTTGGATGATGAAAGAAATAGAGAACAAGATGAAGCAGAAAAGTAGGTGTAATATAGGTCAAATGGATAATGAGAAAACCACGCTGAATATAAAAAGTTCAAAGCAGAAGTGAAAAAAGAAATGAGCAGCAAAGAGTATGAGCAGCTAATAGGGAATCCAAAAGTATTTGGTAGACATAGAAATAGTGAAAAATAGTTAGGTGGAGGGAGGCCAATAAGAGACCTAAAAGGAAAGTTACACAGAGCTACAGGCAGAAGGTCTGCTGAGGTATTAAATGGATACTTTTCATGTCTTTACCAAGGATAAAGATGATACCAAAGTCATTATTAAAGAAAGGTAGTTGAGGGCTAAACAATGATAGATGACCTATTAGGATGGCTGGCTGTGCTTACGCAAGTCAGCAGGACTGGATGGATATATTCCAAGAATATTGAGAAGTAAAAGATGGAAATTATAGAGGAACTGGCCACAGTCTTCCAATGGTTTTTGATAACAGGGATATTGCTGGAGGAGAATTGCTAATAGCACATTCTTGTAAAAAAAAAGCAAAGATAAACCAAGCGCAAAAGACCATCAGTTTCACCTCTATAGTGGGAAGGCTTTGAAAAATAATAACCCAATCATGTGCACAACTATGGATTAATTGTGGAAAGCTAGCAATTTTGTTAAACAAATTGTGCTTAACTAACTTGACTAATTTCTTTGATATGGGTAATTTCACTGTAGTAGTTGTATATGGACTTCCAAAAGACATCTGATAAAGTAACATAATTGGCTTGCCAGCAGAGTTGAAGCTGTGAATTAAAAGGCACAGTGGCAGCATAGATGTAAAATTGGCTGTATGACAGAAAACAGAACAAGAGTGGGAAGGAGTAAGGTGTACAATGGTGTTCTTCCAGATCCTTCCCAAGGTCACTGATTTTCTTAATGTCTATTAATGACATTGGATGTACAGGGCATAGTTTCAAAAATTTCAGATGACAAAACCTTGCAGGTATTGTGATCTATGAGGAATATAATGATAAACTTCAACAGAACAAAGACAGAATGGGCAAACATGTGGCAGATAGTAATAGATGCAGAAAAATGCAAAATGATAACACTTTGATCGGAAAAGTGAGGAGATGAATACACAACAACACATACAATTGTAGAAACAGAAAGCTGGGGGCATAAACCATTGAAGATAGCTGGGTCATAGGGGAGGGGGAGGGGGAGGGAAGAGAGTTAGTGTAGACTCGATGGCCCGAACAACATCCATTCCCACTGCAAAGGCTCTTATGGTTCTAAGCTGGGATGTTTTTCCTCAGGCGATGACTTTTAGGAATTAAATTAATTTTTAGGTATTAAATAAATTAGGTATTGGACAGAAGTATTCAAAATCATGAGAAGTTCAGAAATTTATGAGCGCTAAACTACTTCCATTGGTGCATGGACCAAGAACTAGAGGATACAATTATAAAGTAATTGACACAGTTACTAGAGGTTGTGAGGAAATTGTTACTACATAGTAAGCATAGTTTCTACACAGTAAGTGGGTTCATGAAAGGCAGGTCATGTTTGACCAATTTGGTAGAATTCTATGAGAACATTACATGTGCAGTGGAAAATGGGGAACCTGTGGATGTGGTGTATCTTGACTTCCAGCAGGCATTTGACAAGGTGCTGCACCAAAGACTGCTGCATAAGATAAAGGTGCACAGTGTTACAAGTAATGTATTAGTTTGGATAGCGAATTGGTTAACTAACAGAAAACAAAGAGTGGGGGTAAATGGGTGTTTTTCTGGTTGGCAATCAGTGACTAGTGGTGTGCCTCAGGGATCAGTGTTGGGGCTGCAATTGTTTATGATTTACATAGATGATTTGGAGTTGGGGACCAAGTGTAGTGTGTCAAAATTCGCAGATAACACCAAGATGGGTGGAAGAGCAAAGTGTGCAGAAAACATTGCAAAGGGATATAGATAGTCTAAGTGAGTGGGTGAGGGACTGGCAGATGGAGTACAATGTTGGTAAATGTGAGGTCATCCATTTTGGTAATAATAACACAAAATGGACTATTATTTAAAATGGTAAAAAATTGCAGCATGCTGCTGCGCAGGAGGAACCTGGATGTCCCTGTGCAGGAATCTTGAGGAGTTGGTTTGCAGGTGCAGTAGGTAATTAAGAAGGCAAATGGAATTTTGTCTTTCATTGCTAGAGGGATGGAGTTTAAGAACTATATTGCAGCTGTATAAGGTGCTGGTGAGGCCACACCTGGAGTACTGTGTACAGTTTTGGTCTCCTTACTTGAGAAAAGATATACTGGCACTGGAGGGGGTGCAGAGGAGATTCACTAGGTTGATTCTAGTGTTGAGAGGGTTGGCTTATGAGGAGATACTGAGTAGACTGAGGCTATACTCATTGGAATTCAGAAGAATGAGGGGGGATCTCATAGAAACATATGATTATGAAGGGGATAAATAAGATAGAAGTAGGGCAGTTGTTTCTAGTTTTACTAGAACTAGGGGGCATAGCCTCAAAATAAGGGGAAGCAGATTTAGGACAGAGTTGAGGAGGAACTTCTTCACACAAAGGGTTGTGAATCTGTGGAATTCCCTGTCAAATGAAGCAGTTGAGGCTACCTCATTGAATGTTTTTAAGGCAAGGATAGATACATTTTTGAAGAGTAAAGGAATTAAGGGTTATGGTGAGCAGGTGGGTAAGTGGAGCTCAGTCCACAAAAGCTGATCACAAAAAGATCAGCCATGGTCTTACTGAATGGCGGAGCAGGTTCAAGGGGCCAGATGGCCTTCTCTTGCTCCTAGTTCTTATGTTCTTAAGTGGTTAGTAACTGGAATGCAGTGCCCAAAAGCGTGGCTGGGAGTAAAGTCAACTGTAGGTTGCAAAAAGGGAATTTCATGAAGTACCTAAATGAAGGACATTAGCTGGGCCATGGCAAAAGAACGGGGAGTGGGATTGCTTGCGTGACTGTGTGGAGTTTGCACAATCTCCCCGTGTCTGCACGAGTTTCTTCCAGATATTCTACTTCCAAAGATATGCAAGCAAGGTTGACTGACTGTGTGACATTGATCCTTAGGGTCAGGAAATTGACAGGGTAAATACATGGAATTAAAGAGATAAGATTGAGATGGGATTATTAATGGTGTAGGCTCGATGGCTGAATGGTCCCCTTCTTTAGTGTAGGGATTCTATGGAACCATTTTAGGATTCGATTATATCCCCAGTAGTAGACATGTAGAAAGACAAGGGTCATCACCTACAATTGCAATTTTTCTGCAGGATATTTCAGACAGTGGATTCACTGAACTGGGATCCATCTGCAGGATATCTAACAGTAGGCACTTTCATCAGTTCCTCCTCCAATCTCTCAGCTTTTAGACATTAGTGCATCCTTTCAGTAAAAGAGGAAATCAGAGGGAAATCTTTGCAGTGGTTGGAGTGATATGCAGCACAAAGGAAGATGTGGTTGTTGGAGGATATTGCTACAGGAGTTAATCACGGTAGTGTCCTTGGCCCAACCATCTTCAGCTGCTTCATCAAAAACCTTACCTCCAACAAATTCAGATGTGGAAGCATTCACTGATGATTGCACAATGTTCAATGCTACTTCTCAGATACAGAATCAGTCCACGCCTATAAGCAGCAAGGCCTGGACAACATCCAGGCTTGGGCTGAAAAGTTGCAAGTAACAATTGTGCCATAAATGCCAGACAATGACCATCTCCAGCAGCAAGACAGAATCTAGCCACCTGTGCATGACACAGCAGCATTGTCATCACTGAATCCTCCAAAAAGCCTGACAGCCAACTACAAGGCACAAGTAAGGAAAGTGATGAAATACTCTCCACTTGCCTACTTGAGTGCAACTTCAACAACACTCAAAAAGCTCCACACAATCCAGAACAAAGAGGCTGCCTTGATCAGCACCCAATTCATAACATTAAACATTTACTCATTGATGCATAAGGATATCAGCATGCAACATATCAAAAAAGTGCAGCAGTGCAGCAAGGCTCTTCGAACAGCACCTTCTGATCTCTGCCAGAGTGTAGCAGAGTAAAAGGTCTGACACCACCAGGTTTTTTACTGTCAGACTTTTTACTGTGTTTACCCCAGTCCAACGCCAGCACATCCACATCAGAGTGTAGCAGACACATGGAACACTAACAACATCACAAACTTCCTTCCAGGCCATACAACATCTCAACTTAAAAAACAATCAAAATCCTGGATTCCCGTGCTAACAGCATTTGGGTCTATCAACACAGATAAACTGCAGCCATTCAAGAATGTAGCTCACCATCAGCTTCGCAAGGTCAATTAGGGATGAATAACAAATGCAAGCTTTGCCAGTGATTTGCACCTTCCATTCAAGGATAAAACTAAGTACAGGCCTATGTCCAGTTTAAGAGCACTCATCAAGGCAGTCCTGTGGTGTCAGAGGCCCAGAATTTCCTCCACAAGGTGCTACTGGCAAAAAAAAATTGACTGCTCAATTTGTAGGTTCTTGTTGTCAAGTCTGCAATTTTGTGAATGGTTGTACAGGGCAGAAGCACCCTAGACAATTGGTAGTCTTCATATATGTTTTACCAACCCTGAGAAGGGCCCACCTGATTTTTGCATGCACAATTTGCCAGTTGTTTTCTAATCCTTAGAGGATTAATAGGGCAATCGTACTCCAGTGGGAATGCATGCAAATACTTACCTCCAGCCTGAATGTTAAAGGATAGGAAGTAACCTACAGTAGCTGAAATCCAGCACACAAATTGCATCTCGATTTCATGCAATTTCCTCAAAGCAGTCATAATGTGATAGAAACAAACGATCAATCAAGGTCCCACATTTGAAGATTTGAGCTCATAACAGACTTGCATGCATCTCTTATACAACTATATAATAAAACAATGGGGGGGGGGGGGGGGGGGGGGGGGAGTTCTCATCTACTTACCAGGGATCCGAATGAAAGACCAGCCATGTCTGGACTGAACAGCTAACAAGCCCCCAGGACTTTCAAGGAAGAAAAAGGACAACCGATTTCTCCAATGATGAGCTAGATCTGGAGTTCCATACAAGAGGCACTGTTTGGCAGTGAGGTGACCCCCTTCCCTCATTAATCGGCGCTCGTACTCTGCACTCCGATCACAACAGTAGATGTCCCGTGGAACAGCAGTCACCTAAGACAGATAAGGCAGGACAAAAGTGTTAACAGAAAAATAGTTACATCGATACAGTTTATAGTTAATACCAATCTCATTATGCATGGTGACCCACATCTTGTCATCAGCAGCAAATGATTGACTCTAGTCATTCATTACAGTGACATTCTGGGCTTCTGTAGGAGTTCACTGGAATTAAAAATCCATTTCAACGGCATGCAAGATGTGGGTATGCAATTGTCTGTCTCCTGAACCAGACTGACAAATTCTTACTGGCGCAGAGATCTAAACTAAAAATCTAAATTACAATATTTAATTCAATCCCAATCAAATGCAGGAAGTGAAAGAGAGAGAGGGAGGAGAGAAAGACAGACAGGACTGGGAGAGATAGAGACAAAGAAAATGTGAAAATTATTCATATCTCCAAAAATGACTAAAACTGTGAAGAAACAAGATTCCACACTTATAAAAGTTAACTTTTAGCATCAGTGAGGCTGTATGGCAGTAATTAGGATGAACTACAGTTAAAAGTTTACTTACACATGAACTAATGAAACATGAGCTTTTTTGGTGCATTAGAGTATTTAGTTGACAAATACAGCAACATCACAATTTCAACTATGCATGTACACTCCTTGGAAATTGCTACCAGATTGACTCAGTATTATTTTTATCACAATGCCCAGGTCAAAGACTTCAATTTACTACACTGTGTCAAACTCACTACACTGAACATCAGTACACTGCATAGTTAGTGTCACTCTCATGGTACCTACCCATTAATAGTGCACAGCTAGTGTCAACCTCACTACTGCACAGTTAGCACCACCCTCAGTAAGCATCAATACACTGATTATGTTCCTGACTTTGTCACCCTGAAAGCAGTAAACCTAGTACTGACTACAGCTTGAGCCTCAACTATGTGCTCAAATCACGGAGTGAGTTTGAAACCACAACTTGAATTCAAAGGTGGAGCCTTACTAACTGAACCATGTTGAAAGCTCAACGGTTTTAAATCGCAACACTTCTCCCACAGAGCTAATTGGCTGGTGATACGTATGATGATCAAATTCCCCCTATGCGCCACTTTTCAATTTTAACTATATTGAGAGAATGTAATATAATTTCATGATGCAAGTTTTCGAGTCGGCATGCCTGCAGTCTACTGACTCCAAGAGATCCACTTGCCATCAGATTTCTATAATTATCATAAAAACAGAAAATGCTGGAATAACTCAGCAGGTCTGGTAGCGTCTGTGGTGAGAGAAACAAGGGTTCATGCTTGTACAATATGACTCTTCTTCGGAAATGGAAGGTGATAAAAATATGCTGGGCTTTATGCTGTTGAAAAAGGGGAGAAATAAATGGAGCAAAATAGAAAGCCAGGGATAGATTGGAGATATTAAATAACAAAGATGTCATGAAATACAAAACAAAATGATAGTATTAAACAGTAAAAGCCAGAATTAATAGCAGAATGAAGGGCAGCACTCTATTAAAGCAAAATAGCAGAATATGTTAATAGCAGAAAAAGGGTCAGCGCTGCCTGAAAGCAAAAACATGGGAACATGTGTTAAACGGGACAGACGTCGAACCAAACTCAAAACTGGGCATCCATGAGGCGCTGTGGGCCAACAGCAGTGGAATTGTACTCCAGCACAATCTGAAACCTCATGGCCTGGCATATCCACCATTACCATTAAGCCAGGGGATCAACCCGAGTTCAATGGAGTGTGCAGGTGGGTGTACCAGGAGCAGCACCAGGCATACCTAAAAATGAGGTGTCAATCTGGTGAAGCTACCAAACAGGACTGCTAGCATGCCAAATGGCAAAAACAGCAAGTGATAGACGGAGCTAAGCGAACATATGACCAACAGATCAGATCCAAGTTCTGTAGTCCTCCTGCATTCAGTTGACAACGATGACAAACAAATTAAACAACACACTGGAGGAGGCAGCTCCACAGTTATCCCCATCCTCAATGATGGAGGAGCCCAGCATATCAGTGCAAAAGATAAGGCTGAAGTGTGCGCAGCAATCTTCAGCCAGAAGTGCCAAGTGGATGATCCATCTCAGCCTTCTCCAATGATCCCCAGCATCTCAGATGCCAGTCTCCAGCCAATTTGATTCACTTCACATGTTGGAAGCACTGGATACAGCAAAGGCAATGGGCCCTGATAACATACTGGGATTAGTACTGAAGACTTGTGCTTCGGAACTTGCCGCTCTCCTAACCAAGCTCTTCCAATACAGTTACATCACTGACATCTACCCAACAATGTGGAAAATAGCCCAGGCATGTCCTGTATACGAAAAAAACAGGCCAATTACCGCCCTGTCTACTCTCAATCATCTG
Organism: Carcharhinus amblyrhynchos; assembly: GCF_965287045.1. Lineage (NCBI taxonomy): Eukaryota > Metazoa > Chordata > Chondrichthyes > Carcharhiniformes > Carcharhinidae > Carcharhinus > Carcharhinus amblyrhynchos. The sequence goes on from NC_137337.1 coordinate 60,536,462, forward strand.
TAAAGTGATGGATGGGGTCATCAGTGCTATCAAGCAGCACCTGCTCAGTGACACCCAGTTTGGGTTTCGCCAGGGTCACTCAGCTCCTGATCTTATTATAGCCTTGGTTCAAACATGGACAGAAGAGCTGAATTCCAAAGGCGAGGAGAGAGTGACAGCCCTTGACATCAATGCCATTTGACCGAGTGTGGCATCAAGGAACCCTAGCGAAACTGGAATCAATGGGTATTGGGGGCAAACTCTCTACTGGTTCAAGTCATACCTCCTACATATGAAGATGGTGATGGTTATGTGTGTATGGTCAGTCATCCCAGCTACAGGACATCTCTGCAGGAGTCCCTCAGGGTAGTGTCCTAGGCTCAACAATCTTCAGCTGCTTCATCAATGACCTTCCCTCCGTCATAAGATCAGAAGTGCGGACGTTCGCTAAAGACGACGCAATGCTCAGCACCATTTGCGACTCCTCAAATACTGAAGCAGTTCATGTTCAAATGCAACAAGATCTGGACAATATCCAAGCTTGGGTTGACAAGTGGCAAGTAACATTCGAACCACACAAATGCCAGGCAACGACCATCACCAATAAGAGACATTCTAACCACTGTCCCTTGACATTAAAAGGTGTAACCGTCACTGAATCCCCCACTGTCAACAACCTTGGAGTTACTGTTAACCAGAAACTCAACTGGACTCACCACATAAACACAGTGGCAACAAGAGCAGGTCATCTCCTGACCCCAAAGCGTTTCCACCATCTGTAAGGCACAAATCAGGATGTGATGGAATACTCCCCATTTGCCTGGTTGGGTTCAGCTCCAACAACACGCAAGAAGCTTGACACCATCCAGGACAAAGCAGTCCGCTTGACTGGCACCACATCTGCAAACGTTCAACCCCCTCCAACTCTGACGCTCAGTAACAGCCGTGTGTACAAGATGCACTGCAGCAATTCACCAAAGATCCTTGGGCAATACCTTCCAAACTCTCAATCACTTCCATCTAGAGGACAAGGATAGCAGATAAATGGGAACACCACCACCACCTGTAAGTTCCCTCCAAGCCACTGACTTGGAAATATATCGCCATTCCTTCGCAGTCGCTGGGTCAAAATCCTGGAACTCCCTCCCTGTTAGCTTTGACGGCCAACTCGTGGACTGCAGCGATTCAGAGAAGCAGCTCACCACCACCTTCAAGGACAATTAGGGATGGGGCAATAAATGCTGACCAGCCGGCGACGTCCACATCCCATGAATGAATAAAAAAAAGATACAGACAAGGTGGGAGATTTAAAAAAATTCAAAATAGAGGGCAGAGTTCATGGTCTGAAATTGAGTCCCGAAGATTATAGAAGTGCCTAATCAGAAGATGAGGTACTGTGTCTCCAGTCTGCATTGGGCTTCACTGGAACATTATAGTTGGTTGAGCACAAAAATGAGAGTGTGACAGCAAGATGATGTATGACTGGAAGATTGGCATTATGTTTGCAGACTGAGAAGTGTTTTGCAAAGCTATCACCCATTTAGTCCCCCCAGTGTAGAGACAGCTGCATTGTGAGCAGCAACAACAGTAGACTAAATCAAAAAAAGTGCAAGCAAATCACTGCTTCTGTTGGAAGCAGGGTTTGAAGCCTTGTGTGCAGGTGGGGGAAGCAAAGGGGCAGGGCGTTGCACCTCCCATGATTGCATGGGAAGTTGCCTTGGGAAGGGGATGATGGAGGAGAAGATCTGGAACATGGAGGGATGGTCCTTCAAAATGCTGACTAGGCCGCGTTTGGCGATGGTGCAAGCTGGAGTTGGCAGAGGCAAGCGGGTATAGAAACTAAATCTATATTTGTTGACTTCCTAACTGTTACAGTGTGCTACTTAAAAGCATTTTGCGTAACTGTAGTTACTTTTTTGCACAACTAAAAGAGCTGCTTGGCAGCAAGTTATTATTTGCAATTCCCCCCTGGAAGGGCTGAAATCCATAAGCCAATTAGCATGTAATCCCAAAGTTGGTGAAGATTCAAACTACCAGACAGGCACTAAATGCAGACCCCAGCAGCAATTTCTATCTGTTCTGATGTTTCACAGCAGGAATCTGTTCGAATTTGAAAAAGCTGAACCCAGTGTGTTCTAAGCTACAGTTCTTTTGAATGAAATGCATGGTGTGCTTCGAGCTTGAAGTCATCGCCTCCTGGCCAAGTTTCAAGTTTTGGTTTATCACATTGCTGCAGATGGATGGCAGGGCCCTTCACAACTAATCCTGCCAAAGAACAAACTGCTGAGCAAACACAGCCCATATACGCGCAGCAAATATTTAACATGATGGGCAGGAAATGCAAACACTGAAGTGCAGCCAGTTTCCATTATCACCAAAACCTGCCCCCTCTCATCCCTTTCTCTTCGCAGATGCTGTGGTCGATAGCACCTGGACTTGATTGCTGCCTGTAAACTCTGACTAAGATGCTAATCTATTCTATAAGCTTTCTTTCATTTCAGACAATGACAGTAATTACTAGACAACTGACTGGAACTGGGTTAATGATCTCTTGAGGACAGCACGACAGAAAATCAGCACTTTATGTCAGCATGTGGCTCTAGTGCCTCCTGATGATGAGGTGACTGGAGTTCATGGACTGAAGTTCAGCACTGACTCACCAGGTCATGTAATTCAAGCTATTTACTTCAAGTCGATACAACTTTTGCCCTCTGTAAACTGACAGTAGGCAGCTTTGCCTTGGACAACAAGTCACTGAAACTGAACTGCCTCTTCCTTGACACAAACTACAACTGCTGAACAGTGCCAAAGCTGAAATCTGCAATAACCCATCCTGCTCAGACTACAAAAATAGCTGAGTTCCTCTGTGCAAAAAATAAAATCCTGATCTAAGTCCTATACACACCAGATCTGCTTTAATGTTGAATTCAAATGCTGAGATAACTGCTAAGCAGCAGGGAGAGGGGCCCCTCTCAGCCTCTTCTCGGGCAGCATGGTGACTAGCACTGCTGTCTCACAATGTGAGGGACCCAGATTAGTTTGATTGGCCATGCTAAATTGACCCTAGGTGTCAGGGGATTAGCAAGGTAAAGATGTGGGATTATGGGAGTAGGGCTTGTGGTCAGTAAAGACTCGATAGGCTGAATGGCCTCCTTCTGCGCTGTGGGGATTCTTTGATTTTGATAGTTCAGGATCCCATGATACTACATTAAAGTTGAGTACTGTGTTTTCCTGGTGCCTTACCAACATTGTTCTCAACCAGCGCACCACTAAAAAATGATGTTTGGCCATACATCTCATTTGCTATTAAAGAATCTTGCTGCAATCCTACATAACTAACTGTATTTCACGTGTGTGTGAATGAGATGCATGGGATCAAAGAGGACTCAACCCAGAATAAGTAGCTGCAAAAATGCTACAGCAAATAGTGGAGCAGCAGTGTAAGAGATTTAAGTATAACATTATTACAATAGAGCTTAAATATCTTCCAACTAGCAGGGAAGAGGATAGGTTCAAGGTAACAGAGCTATAAACATCCCAGCAAAAATTACATTAAGAACATAAGAAATAGGAGCAGGAGTAGGCCATCTAGCCCCTTGAGCCTGCCCCACCATTCAATAAGATCATGGCTGATCTGTCGTGTCTCAGTTCCACATTCCCACCCTCTCCCCATAACCCTTAATCCCCTTGCCCATCAAAAACCCATCAACCCACGTCTTAAAAATATTTAGCGAGGCAGCCTCCACCACTTCAACGGGCAGAGAATTCCAGAGATTCACCACCCTTTGAGTGAAGAAGTTCCTCCTCAACTCCAATCTAAACTGCCCCCCCCCCTTATCTTGAGGCTGTGCCCTCTAGTACTACTGTCCTTTGAGCGGGAAGAGCCTCTCCACCTCTATCCTATCCATCCCATTCATCATCTTGTATGTCTCAATGAGATCTCCCCTCATTCTTCTAAACTCTAATGAGTACAAGCCTAGTTTATTCAACCTCTCCTCATAGTTCAACCCCCTCAACTCCGGTATCAGCCTAGTAAACCTCCTCTGCACTCCCTCCAAGGCCAAAATATCCTTGCGTAAGTGCGGCGACCAAAACTGCACACAGTACTCCAGCTGCGGCCTCACCAGTGCCCTATACAGCTGCAGCAAGACCTCCCTACTTTTATATTCAATCCCCCTCGCTATGAAGGCCAGCATCCCATTAGCCTTCCTGACCACCTGCTGCACTTGCAGGCTGGGTTTTTGCGACTCATGCACAAGGACCCCAAGGTCCCTCTGCACCGTCGCACGCTGCAGTTTTTCGCCATGTAAGTAATAGTCCTTCCCACCATTATTCCTACCAAAGTGGACAACCTTACATTTGCCAACATTAAATTCCATTTGCGAGTTCCTGGCCCATTTGCCCAGCCTATCTAGATCCTTCTGCAGACTCTCCACACCCTCCGCACAATTTGCCATTCCACCAATATTGGTGTCATCAGCAAATTTCGACACCATACACTCGGTTCCTTCCTCCACATCATCTGTATAAATGGTAAATAGCTGAGGCTCAAGCACCGACCCCTGGGGCACTCCACTAGTCACCAACCACCAATCCGAATAGCACCCCTTGACCCCCACTCTCTGCCTCCTATTTGACAACCAATCCTCTATCCACGCTAACACCCTATCCCCAACTCCATGCCCCCTGACCTGTAATAACCTCTTGTGAGGCACCTTGTCAAACGCCTTCTGAAAAATCAAGAAACACCACATCCACCGGCTCTCCTCTATCCACCGCCCTAGACACATCCTCAAAGAACTCCAATAAATTCGTCAGACACGACTTCCCCTTAACGAAACCGTGCTGCGCCTGCTCTATCAAACAATTCTCCTCAAGATGCCTCGCTATTTTCTCCTTGATCACGGATTCTAACATTTTACCTACAACAGACGTTAAACTAACCGGCCTATAATTCTTTGCCTTTTGCCTGCCACCCTTCTTAAACAACGGCGTAACATTAGCCATTTTCCAATCTTCCGGCACTTCCCCGGAATCCAGCGATGTTTGGTAAATAATCACCAAGGCATCCACTATCACCTCCGCCATTTCTTTCAGAACCCTTGGATGCATTCCATCCGGTCCTGGGGACTTGTCCACAATCAGTCCCTCCAGTCTGTCGAGCACCGCCTCTCTAGTAACAATAACGTCATTCAGGTCCTCCACTCCTACCATCTTTCCATCGCTAACACCCGGCAAATTATTCACGTCCTCCTCCGTGAAGACCGAAACAAAAAAGTTATTCAAGGCCTCAGCCATTTCCCCATCCCCTACCACTAAGTCCCCCTTCTCATCCTCTAAGGGCCCAACGTTCACCCTAGCCAGCCTCTTCCTTTTTATAAAAACTCTTGCTATCCTTTTTTATATTAAGCGCCAGCCCAGCTTCATAGTTTATCCTACCCTTCTTTATCAACTTCTTTGTCATTCTTTGTTGACATTTAAACCTCTCCCAATCCTCTTCTCGCCCACTACTCTTAGCTACTCTAAACGCATCCACTTTTAATTTAACACTTTCCTTTACCTTCTTTGCTATCCATGGCTGATTATCTCTCCTCCTACGATCCTTTTTAGCCATCGGAATAAATTTCTGCTGAGCACCAAGAAAGATCTCCTTACAGATCCTCCACTGTTCCTCAGCAGACCTTCCTTCCAACGCGCTCCCCCAATCAACATTCGCCAATTCCTCTCTCATCCTACCGTACTCCCCTCTGTTCAAACAAAGGGCACATGTCCGGGAACCCACTTTCTCCTCCTCCATCTGCATCAGAAACTCCACCATACAACGATCACTCTTCCCAAGAGGATCCTTCACCACAAGGTCCCTAATTCTACCCGCCTCACTACATAACACCAGATCCAAGATAGCTCGCTCCCTCGTCGGCTCCAACACACACTGTTCAAGGAAACTATCCCGGCAGCATTCCATGAACTCCTCCTCGAGCCCACCGCGTCCAACATGGGTCGACCAATCAATATGTAGATTGAAATCCCCCATAATTATCGCTGTTCCATTCCTGCACGCCGCATTTATTTGCGCGTTAACAGCCCGCCCCACCTCCAGATCATTATTTGGGGGCCTATAAACGACACCCACCAGCATCTTCCTCCCTTTGCTGTTCCTAATCTCCACCCACAACGATTCCACTTTCTGCTCTTTGGTTCCTATATCATCCCTGACTACCACCCTGATGCTATCCTTAATCAGCAGAGCTACGCCCCCCCCCTCTCCTTTTTCCTCCCGCCTATCCTTCCTAAACACTTGATACCCCTGGACATTCAGCTCCCAGTCCCTGTCACCTTGCAGCCACGTCTCTGTAATGGCCACCAGATCATATCCATTTGTGCTGATCTGCGCCACCAGCTCATCCACTTTATTCCGAATGTTTCGTGCATTCAGATAAAGTGCCTTCATCCCAGCCTTCACCTGTACCCTATTTGCCAGAATGCCACCAACCATACTCACGCCCCCTACTCCCTTCATTATTGGGACATCCTTGGCCTCTTCCCTTACCTGTCCCCTCTCCTTTACTTTAGTCCCCGTAATGTCACCTACCCTTGCACCCTGTCTTCCCCCCCCCCCCCCCCGCCAATTAGTTTAAAGCCCTGTCTACAGTCCTATTTACACGATTTGCCAGGACTCTGGTCCCAGCCTGGTTCAGACCAACCCTATCCCACCTGAACAGGTCCCACCTACCCCAATACTGGTGCCAATGCCCCATAAATTCAAACCCATTCCTCCCACACCAGTCCCTGAGCCACACATTCATTTCCTTAATCTTATCAACCTTACGCCCGTCTGCACTTGGTTCAGGCAGTAGTCCGGAGATAACCACCTTGTCGGTTCTACTTTTTAATTCCATTCCCAGCTTTTCATACTCCCTCCCCAGATCCTCAGTTCGCATTTTGCCTACGTCGTTGGCACCCACATGTACTACAACGACCGGATTCTCACCCTCCCACTCCAGGTTCCTCTGCAGCCCAGATGCGACATCCTGGACCCGAGCACCAGGCAGACAACACACCTGTCTGTGCACTTTGTCATTGTGACAAAGGACAGTGTCAATACCCTTAACCACACTATCCCCAATTACTACTACGTTCCTTTTCACCTTCTCTTTGTCTATGTCCTGTGTCTGCATCACTGTACCGTGTGCAGTTTGCTCACCAACCTCACAGCCCTCGTTCTCGTCCACACTGGAAGCAAGAACCTCAAACCTGTTATGCAGATTGAGAGGCTGAGGCATTTGGTCCCCACCCTCCTTCCTCCGGTCCCCACCCTCCTTCCTCCTCTCAGCAGCCCCCTCTTGTTCCTGACCCTTAGAGTTAGCCAGTCTAGACGGGGTGGATGTCTCTTGCACCCCATTGTCAATGGCACCCTCTCTCCCCCTGATGAGCCTCAGTATCTGTAGCTCAGAGGCCAGCTCATCTACTTTGAGCTGGAGCTCCTCCAGCAACCAGCACTTACTGCAGACATGGTCACATGGAAGGACCCTGGGGTCCACCAGCTCCCACATCATACAGAAACAGCACATCACATGCCCCTCCATTATTCCCTGTAGTAATATTGAACAATTTCAACGCAAACTTACCTGGCCCTTTTCTCCAAAGCCCTTTGTTCCTAAGCCCTAATAGCTCACTCTGCTTCCCTCTCACTCCGCTGCCTGCTGCCTATACCAGGCCTACTTTTACACCTGGTGCTGTTTAAAAGCCTGCTTACCCACAAATCCCTGCTTTCCACTCCCTTTGAATTCTTAAAGCGGTAAACACAAAAAGCCCGCGAAAATGCTTTTAAATGATTTAAACAGTTCAGTTGAAAAACAAGAGTATGCAAGAAACATTTGGGAAGGAGGGTGAATTACAGTAAAGAACTGTGACATAGAAGTCGGAGAAGAGAAGAAACAAAAAGGACATTAGCAAGGCTCAGAGTAGAAGAGTCATTTACAACACAGGAGATCATTTAATCCACTGAGTCCATGCTGTGTCTCCGTGAAGCAATCAGGTCAAGCCACATTCTTCTGTTCTATCGCCATTCTGTCCTGCAAGTTTAGTTCCTTCAAGTTACCATTGTCTCAGCTTCTACCACCCTCATGGCATAAAGTCCCAAATCATTACCATTCGTGGAGTAAAAATATTCCTCCTCACATGCCCCTGCAATGGTTGCGCAAAACCTTAAACATGGGTCAGAGTCTGAGTGCCGTCAACTAATGGGGCAGCATTCTGTCGTTCATCTTTTCCAAACCTGTGATGATCTTGTACAACACTCCTCAATTGCTTTTGCTTCAAGCACAGCAACCCCAGCTTCATTAATCTAGCTAAGATCTCCCATCTCAGAATTGTCAGTGTAGAAGGAGGCCATTCAGCCCATTGAGTCTGCACCAATTCTCAGACAGAATACTTTACCCAGGCCCAGCCCTCACCCATCCTCATAACCCCACACATTTACTCCAATAATCCTCCTAACCTATACACCTTGGAACATTAAGGGCCAATCCAATAAACCTGCTCATTTTTGGACTATGGAAGTAAACTGGAGCACCCGAGGAAACCCACGCAGACACGAATTTAGACAGAAGTGAAAGAGGAATGATATCAAATATATGCTTCTAATAGCGAACATGGACAACTGCAGGACGACATAGGCATACTGGTGAAGTGGGCAGAGGTGCCAGTTTACTGAAGGTGCAATGCGTTGTTACTAATTTGAGACTTAAGACAAGGGAATGCCCTGAAATTGGGAACAATAAAACCATACTAACTTTTGCCCAGAGACAATCAGGTGACAGTTACAAGTTAAACCTTAAAGATTTTACCTTAGCAACATCATATGGTGAAAGAGTACCACCTTAACTGTTATTTGTTTAGTACCTTAGAACTTAAATATTGCTGAAGAGAGACATGTTGGTGGAGAGTTTTGTCCTACACTCATCAGGACAAACAGAAGGGTGCCAAATTCTAAACGAGGACTACAGGTGACAATGGTGTTGGTTGTTAGCAAGTCAACTCTGGTTGGTCAAAGCATTGCATGAAAGAAGCAACAGGGAACTATAAGCTCCCTAAGCTCCCAGATAATTCAGAAAAGACGCAAGGCTTGAACATATTCGTTTTGTTTGCAGGGAAGGGATCCTTGCATGCGAATGTGGGTTGCTTCTAGCAAGCATAAATGAATAATACTAAGAACTTGACTGATTATTTTAAATAGGTATGGAGTGTGGAGCTATTATCACATTCAGGTTGTTCAGCAAGTGCTTCCCACTTGAGGAAGTGCATCTAACTAGGCATTTTGTTTTGAGTTTTGCAAGCACTGCTGGTTGCGTAAACTTGTGCTCCATCTACTGTGGACAATCAAAGGAATATGATATTTGATTCTATCAACCAATCACTGGGCCTCCATATCGTGCATCTTGTTGGCACTAAAACACAATGCTGCCCAATTGTGTGGGAAGCAGAACATATTTTTGGACTGTTCGCAGTATCCTGCCAGTGGAAAGTACCACTCATGTAGCCACTGCAAAGTGATACATGTTGCTTCACCTGTTGTTCAAATTTTTGAGATACTTCGCCTTTCCAGATTAACTTAAGATATACCGGATACCTTTCAAGTGGAAAAGTGGCAGCCTTTAACACAAGTTTGTGTGATACACAACAAACAATGATCTGCTGCTGTCAGTCCAAAAGAACGTTCTGCCTTCCTCCAAATGAGCAGTGTTGCACATGAATTTCAATGTTGGTGCATGCCAGAAATATAGACCATATGTCCCAGAGACTAGCTAATTGAATCAAACAGCGTATTCCTTTTGGTTATTTGTAATAGGCAGAGTAAAAGATGCTCAATGAACCTGCACTCGCAAAACCAAAAACAAAACACCCACCATTAGGTGAGATTCCCTGTCTTAAGCAACACCTGCTGACAATTCTGTGCGTGCACACAGGTACACTAACACAAAATTTAAGATAATCAGTCAAGCTCATAATGTGGCTCATTTACACTTGGTAGAAGTGACATATTTCATATGAAGGGACCAGTTCGCCACAAAAAGGTACAAGCTCAAGCCTTGTGCTGTTTTGACTTACTCAGGCGATTGGAGAGCCTAGCATTCCATTGCTTTCTCCATGGCAAAGCCTCAGCTAATCAAAATCAACTTGCCAATCAATCATTACCCTTTTCTCCTGAATATAACTTGCGATTGTTGAAATTTGGCATTTGTCCTGATGTATGCTAGATGGAAAGCTTCAGCACCATGTGCCTCTTTTCAGCAATACTTTTACTGAATATAGTTAAATATTTTTGATAGTATTACAAAAAAAAAAATCAGTACTACAGTAATGCTGTGTCCAATTCTATGGAGAGGTAAGATAGAGAAAAGTGTGTTGGAATGCGACATGTTGTAAGGTTATTACATTTTAAACTGTCTCCTTTAAGCTAAAATAATATCCCAAAATGGGAACGAAGAACGAGTGAGAGGGTGCGAGCCCACACAAGCCCGTAAATACAAATACTGTGGCTGTAAGAGCGGGTCAGAAGTTGGAAATTCACCTCATGCCTCCGAAGCCCAGACAATGCAGAAATGTGACAGAATACTCTCCACTTGTCTGGATGAGTGCAGCTCAACAGTATGCTGGATAAAGAAAACTGCCTAATTGGTAGTTCATCTCGTATCCTGAAACATCTGCTCACTCCACCATCTTTGCACAGTGGTTGCAGTGGGTAACATCTACAAATGCACTGTAGCATCTAAGGCTCCTTTGGCAATAATTTCCACCCTACGACCTTCACCATGTAGTAAAACAAGAGCAGCAGACACACGGTGAACACCATTACCTGCAAGTTCCCCTCCAAGTCACACAGCACCCTTATCGGGAACTATATCACCATTTCTTAATTATCACTGGGTCAAAATCCTGGAAGTCCCTCCCTAGCAGCATTGTGGGTGCACCTGCACCACATGGTCAGTAGCAGTTTGCCACCACCAGCACACCACCTGCACAAAGGCAATATAACTGGGCAATAAATTCTGTCCTTGCCTGCAGTATTCACATCCCAAGAATAAACAAACAAAATTATACTGCAATAAAGGAAACATTGCAAACAGTAGAGAACAAGCATACAAAAGAACTTGGAAAAAAATGCCCATCATTCTACTCATGTAGAAAGTATGCTGTGCTGGTTGGTTGCTGTGAGATACACATTATCAGTGATAATACAGCTGGCTGTTTACACAGGTATAGCAAACCCCACAATAATCTAACTCTGTCCAGCAACCCAGAAAACAAACAATGCTATCTATTTATAGACCTAGGGCTTTGAAAGTACAGCTACTGTAAACCAACCAACTGGTCCATCTGACAACCCATAAAATACTCATGTTACTGATCCAAATCATTTCTGTTAGATTGAATTGTTTTAGTGTAATAAATTAAACATTTCAAAATACTCAAATAGTCATTTATTACAGCAATTTGTGCAGAAGGTATTTTCTGGTGATCTACTGTCATTAAGATAATTGTTCTTCATGTGAAATACTTGACTCCCAGTCCTCCCAAAACAGATACGATTTCCAACCTGCAATGCTCCCCCGTGACTGTGAAAGCCAAATGAATGGATTTGGATGCTTACCTTGGGTATGTTGTTATAAAGGAAGGCTGGCATTTCTGTGGGTTGACTGTGGCGGATGGATGAGGTAGCCAATTTCCGTCGATGGACAAGGTGCTGTGAATGGCTGATTATTGCTTTGCAATAGCCAGTAAAACAAAGATCCTGTGACACAAACAGATTGTTCATCAAAACTGCAATTCTCAACAACAATTCACTGCAGAGTGTCTGTAAGTTACCAACTGAAGAAATGGACAGTGGGCATTCCCTGTCCCAACATGTTTCAGTTGACTTTACAAATGAAAAGGCTCAGGTTTGAGCTTCCGTTCTGATACACTACCATGGAATGACAAAATCCTTCGGGATTCAGACATTCAATTCTGACAAAATACTTCACTCAAACAGTTGAAGCAGGCAAGTGCCTCAATGCACTATTACAGGATTCACTCAATCTTGTTCCTTAAAAAAAATGAAATGCTCTTTATTAACTGCACTGTCAGCAAATGCTAGCTGTGCGAACTGCAAGATTCGCCTGGCATCTGTTTAACAAGCAGCATGAGCCTGGATGCGAGTGGGTGCACATTGATAAGTGGTATGACACTGGCATTCATTAATAATGGTACAACATTGGCGCCACACAAGTACAAGGCAATGACCATCTCCATCGAGAGCAAAACTAATCATCTCCTCATGACATTTATTGGTATTACCATTGCTGGGCCCACACTGTCATCATCCTGGGGACTGCCACTGACAGAAAAGGACAGCACAGTGGATAACACTACTGCCTCACAGCTTCAGGACCTGGGTTCGATTCCAGCCTTGGGTGACTGAGTAGAGTCTGTACATTTTCTCCAAGTTTGCATGGGTTTCCTCTTGATGCTCCGGTTTCCTTCCACACTCCTAAGATTTGTAGATTAGGGGGATTACTGGGATAAATATTTAACTGTTACAGGGATAGCGCTTGCATGAGATGCTTTGTCACAAAGTCAGTGCAGTCTCAATGGACTGAATGGCACTGTAAGAATTCGATGATTCTATGAGAAACCTAACTGGGACAGCCACATAAATTCCATAGCTACAAGAGCAGGTCAGAGATGAGGAATTGCTTGTTGCCAAGGCTCAAAGTCAGAATTGTGGTGAATACTCTACTTGCCTGGATGAGAGTAGTTTCAACTATACATAAAACAAGCTCGACACCATCCAAAACTGCCCAGTTGGTACCCCACCTGCTGTATTAAACACTCATCCCTTCTGCCACCTACGCAGTGGTAGAGGTATACACATTGATAAAATGCACTACAGCAACTCACCAATACTCCTCAGCATCTTCCAAATCCACAACGTCCACCATCTAAAAGGACAGGGTCACAGACACATAGGAACGCCACCACCTACAAATTTCTCTCCAAGCCCTCCATTACCCTGGCTTGGATCAAAATTACATTTCCTTCATTGTCAGGATCTTTCAGGATCAAAGTCTTGGAACACCCTAACAGCAATGTGAATGTATCTACAGCACATGGATGACAAGGCAGTAGCTCACCACCAGGACAACTAGAGGCTGTCATTAAATGCTGACCTAGCCAGCAAGGCCCATGTGCCATGAACAAATGGAAAAAAAGGAGAAAGAATTACTTATGGACCAACCTTTTTGGTGCTGCATTTATATCAAATAAATGATTTAATACTCAAGAGATGATATTCTCTTCCCTATGCTCAGGTAAATAGTTTGAGCCCCACTGTACATTTCATCTAATAGTCGTTCTGATTCAACTCGGATGTTTTAAAACCTGGAAACACTATGACTTGTTCATTCTCGTTCTCACCTGGAAACTTTGGCTGCTGTGAATGTTGGGGAAAGACGTGCAGGCATCCACCCATATGATCAAATCAGTGCTGTTCAGATGTTGCCTCTTCACCTCACTCTCTCTCCAACTACGTGCATGGTGAAGCCTGTAGGAAGCTTTCTGTGATAAAAAAAGAGCTAACCATCTGTGGAGAGGAAAAGGTGACACTGAGATGTCCTGAATTTTACTCTATACTTTAATGAGTTACTGCACTTAAAGGTATGGCTGCCCTAAAAATAAAAAGATCACCCAGTGCGCATATTTCCACCAATAGTCTGTGCTCTTTAACTATAACAGGGCAGCATTCTTATCTCAAAATCTCAGCATTTCAGAAATAGTAAAGCACCTGCATGCAAAGCCAGGTCAGAGTCGGGAAGAAGAAAAGGCTGGGAAAGAACAATTGTGAGAATAACCATTTTGAAAACCTATGCAATTGTTCAGTTAGTGTAGATAGACTGAGCCATCTGCAGTCGAAACACTCGTCACCCAGAGGCAGCCTTCAGTGCTTGCAGTCATTCTCCAAAGGAACTGGACCTTGCTCCTCCGCAGAGTAATTAAAAGCTTCACTCAGCAATTATACAGAAGATAACAGTCAGGCTGATTTGTGGCTGTGAGTAATGGGAATGCTGTTAGAACATTGCTTGGAATTAACATGTCCTGTCAAAGTCCACAGAGAAACAAATAACCCAGGAAATAATCAAAAATAACCAGCAGGCTCAGTTCAAATCCCTGTTTGCTTTGATCATGCGAGAAGTTGAGTATGTGATACAATTATTCCCAATCAGCACCATCTAGGAACAGATGACTACAATAATTCCTCAAACAGGTGCCTTGCAGCCTCCTGTACAGAGAAGGGAAGATCTGCTTACACACCAGGAGGGGTGGGAACACAGCAATTACAGAGCAGTTTAAGAGTTCAGGATAAATACCAAAATAATTTTGGAGCAAGGCTGGTAGGATAGAGTCTTCAGTAACAATAACCTGCATTAAAGTCCCATGGTGCTTCAGAGAAGTGTAAGCTGACAAATCAACATAGGTTAGAGTAGTAAAAAAAGCTTAGTGAAAGAGATTGTTTTTTTTAAAGGAGGGTCTTTAAGGAGAGAGGCAAGATTAATTGAGAACCTTCCACATCAATGCTGTGCTGTCTGTTCCAGGAGACAGCTCGTTTCATGAGCCAGCTTCTGATGAGACTTGGCAACGTATTTCAGACGTACATTCAAAATGGTTATCATACAGGATATCATTCAGTTCACTGTGCTTATGCCAGCTCCCTGCAAGAGTAACTCACCTAGTCCCACTCTGATCCTTCTTCCTACGGCCTCGCAATTTTTAAATTTTCAGATAATTGTTTCATTCTCTTTAGAAAATAATTGAATCTGCCTCCACTAAATTTAATCATCTCTTCTCCAAGAAGAACAGCTACAGCTTCTCCAATCAGTTGGAGCTTTTCTGTACCCTCTATAATTCCTTCACATACTTCCCAAAGTGTGGTGCCCAGAATTGACACAAAACTCCAGTGGAGGCAAGCTAGTTTTGTTTTTAATCCAGGTTATCACAACTTATTTATTTTTGTACTTGATACCCCTTTTTATAAAGCAAAAGAGTAACCACTGGAAAATCTCAGCCGGTCTAGCAGCATCTGTAAGGAAAGAAAAGAGCTGACGTATTGAGCCCAGATAACCCTTTGTTAAAGCTTTAATAAAGGGTCATTTGGACTCAAAATGTCAACTCTCTCTCTCTCCTCACAGATGCTGCCAGAACTGCTGAGATTTTCCAGTGTTTTCTCTTTTGGTTTCAGATTCCAGCATCCGCTGTAATTTGCTTTCATCCTAATTATAAAGCCCAGGACCCCGTTTGCTTTATTAGCTGCTTCCTCAAGTTGCCTTGCTACCTTCAGTGATTTATGCACATTTACCCCCAGATCCTTTTGCTCACATATCCCCTTTGCCTTTCTTAATCTTCCTACAAAATTATTTACTGTACACTTCTCTGCTCATTCCACTAGCCCATCTGTGCTCTCTCGTAACATAGTACCATTCTGCTCACAGTTTGACAACACTTCCAAGTTTTGGATAATCAATAAATTTTGAAATTATGTCCTGCACCAAAGTTTATCAACAGACATCAGGAAAACAGATCTTAATACTGACCCTAGAAAACTCCACTGTATACTGTCCTCCAGGCCATAAAACTAATACTCTGTTTTTTATCACTTAGCAAATGTCATATCCATGCTGCCATTGTCCCTTTTATCCCATGGGCACTGACTTTACTGACAAGCCCATTGTGTAGCACTTTATCAAATGCCTTTGGACATCTATGTGTACCACATTAATCTTCATCAATCCTCTGTTACCTCATCAAAAAAAAAACTCAAACACAATTTGCTTTTAACAATTCGGTTTTGGGCTTCCTTAATCCATCTGTATTTGCCCAAGTGACTGTTAATTTTGTTCTGAATTACTCGAACATACTGCCTCAAAGTAGTAGAAGCAGCATCACTGAATATTTTTAAGGCAGAGACAGATTGATGTTGGGCAAGGGAATCAAAGGTTATTGGGGATATATGGGGAGCTCAGCACAAACAGATCAGCCATGATCTTACTGAGTAGCTGAACAGACTCAAGGGGCTGAATAGCCTGCTTCTGCTCCTATTCTGTATGTTCAGGTTGTTTCAAAACACTTTTCCACCATTGATGTTAAACTTAATGGCATGCCGCTACTGGGTTTGTACTTGCACCATTTCTTGAACAGAAGTGTGACATTTGCAATTCTCCAGTCCTCTGACACCACCTCTGATTCTCATGACAGATTGTCTGTGTTGACAATTTCCACCCTTGCTTCCGAAATACCCATGGGTACAACTCATGAGGTCGAGGTGACTCATCCAGACCAGGTGCCTTTTCAACTTTTAAGTACAGAAAATCTATCTAATACTTCCTCTATCATCAAATTTCTGCCCATCCAGTGACTCGATTACTTTCACTGACTCGAGAAGCACCTTCTGATGAATCGATGGCCTTTTCCATCTGTTATCACCTGGTCACCCACAACATGCATTTTTAAAAGGGACAGTATTTCAGGTATATTTTATATTTCCTCAATGGAGTGACATAAACACCAAAATGGGGATAGGTTATCCTCCACAAGAGTAGTTTTGATTTTTGTCCCATTCGTCTACCATCATAATTTGGACACCAGATACACTTGGTACAAGAGGACAAGCTTGCCTACTGAATTTTAGACACATACACGTTAGTCTCATACCAACTGCACTCACCTTGCAAGCATCCCTTGAAGCATCACATTTGACATTTCAGAGGGCGACACATCAATGAATCGCAGAAAAGAAAAGCAACTTCCTTCATCGTTACCTGGGTGAGAAAAAATCTCTCTTTAGAAGTTTGACATCCAATAACTGGGCAAAAACCTGGAAAACACTAACCAAAATCCTTACCTTTTCTATGGAAGAGAGACTGATGGATATGGGCTGGGGAGAAGGGGGACAGAATGACTCGTAACCACCTAAATCAAAGAGGGAGATCAATGAATAAAGGAAGCAACTACACAAGGTTTGATAAACACCAGCACTGAACAGCTAACCCAGGCAACTCCAGATGCCTCTGTAAGAGAGGCAACACTCAAAACATAATTCCCCATCATCCCCCTACAAATAGGCAGATTCACAGTCTCCTATTCAGATACTTCTGTGGATATGCAAGAGCTTTCATCACAGCCACAAACAGAAAAGTCAAAGCAAAAGCATTCTGGATTAGATGTAGGCTTCCCATAGCTGGGACTCAGTTCCAAATCCAGCCCAGACAGATCGTCGCACTGACTGGTGTTGTATGGATTCAACATGCAGCTGTCTTGCACAGTTTCAGGAGGATGAACAAAGAGCATAAAACTGGCATGAATTGGTAATGTCACTCAGGAAGGCCACAGGATGGCTACGATGGGAAACTAGTGCTCCAAGAACAGTGAGGACCTTCATGTACTAATATTGCCACTCAGAAGTGCAAGGAAACGGATCACTTGCCATTTCAAACCTCAGCTCCCTCTCAACATCCAATCTACCAGAGGGACAGCCTACTTTGAGATTAACTGGCACTGTGTTTCGGAGAGGCCAAAAAATCCAAAATATTTTGAGACGACAACAAATTGTTGATGTGGCAGCAGATATTGTGATTAAACACCTGCTTCAACAACGGTCAAAGTTTGGTATTAAACCTTTGAATATTTAATGGGAAAAACCTATTTTTTAAAAAAAGCAGCAACTTTTCCATGAAATACAGAAGAGATAATTGTGGATCTGTTGCTTGCTGACCTGTTGCGACAATGATTGAAGTGATTGATTTGTCCATCCCTGTAAATAAGTTTGGGAATGTTGTATGGTTTCAGAGACATATGGAAAGGTGATTTAGTCTCTTGCCGCTCGAACAGTTCCGGATGGTTACAGACCTGGAACAGAGAAAGAAACCTGAACTTCCACAGAACATGAACACAAGTTCATAACAATCACAACTATCCAGTTTGTCGATACAGAAATTCATAGATGCACCTGCATACATGAATAAAATATTCTTTCATTCATGTAAGTGTGTAAAGCTTCTGTCCCTTGGTCTGTTCTGATTTCTTGATGTTTTGCTGGCGAAAGCAGACATCAGGATTCAGTGTCGAGGTCCTGATGGTTCACTGGGTGAACGGCTCAAATCCTGGTCTGTACTCATTCCCTGATGAATTACTAATCTCTAATGTGTGCTGAACTAGTTTAACTCAGAAGAAAAACGGAAATAACCAGGGTCCTTGATTCAAGGATGTAGTTTGGGTCTTGAGTTCCTCTCCTTCAACACTATGGATTCCAAAATAAACAATTCCAGATAAACCCATGTAAGCACCCTCCACCACCCTGCCAAAACACTGTCAGAAACCAGAATTGTGGCTTGCTAAATTCCCATTTTAACCAAACATCCTGCCCTTACTTTAATATCTTCAATATAATTTCTATGTTAAAATTTATAATGAAACTGTCCCATAAATTCCACCCATCTTGCCTAACGATGGTATTAGTTCACATGGTAGGTTCATTCCAAATATGGAGATTGGAATTTACAGCAGCAAAATATGATAGGAACTGCATGAAGATGTTAGACTAATGTAGAGTCTGATGTGTAGGAGAGCAGAGGGATCTGGAAAGCTTAAGGAGGGGGACAAAGGAGATTACTGACCTTGCGGAACTGCATGACCAGGTTCATGAGGCTGCTGGTGGTGTTTTGGGCCTGCTGCGTGGTTCCCATGGACGACTGGAGCAGGTCTTCAATGGAAATTTTGTTCTTTAAAGCCTGGTACAGCATTTTTTGTCTGCTTTTCAGCTGGCAGTACATGAGGATCTCAATCTACACAGAGAACCAAGCAGAACAGTGTTTTTAGGA
Source organism: Carcharhinus amblyrhynchos (assembly GCF_965287045.1). NCBI lineage: Eukaryota > Metazoa > Chordata > Chondrichthyes > Carcharhiniformes > Carcharhinidae > Carcharhinus > Carcharhinus amblyrhynchos. Next base: position 60,555,352 of record NC_137337.1, read on the forward strand.
GATATTAGATGCAGGATACAGGGCAGCATAAAGTGGAGCACTCTTCCTACATCTGTCAAATATTACTTCAATGAAAATGAAACTGAATATGAGAGTATTGGTGCTCCAGTCCATTATGCAACATTCAAGGAGGAATAAATGACTTGCACTCAAATTCTCAGAACATCCCACAGAACCCTTACATTAATTTAACTCTATCACTGATATTGTGAAGTCAAATGCAGCAACTGTGTTTAATTTTTTCTAGGGAGATTTGCTCACAAGCAAGCAATTGACACTTATTGCACATCCCCAATTGTCCTCGAGCCAGCTACAAATGAAAGCTTACTGGGTCATTGTAAAGGACATTTAAGACACTGCACTGTAGTAGGTCCAGAGTCACATGTAGGCCAGGACAGGACAGGTAACGATGGCAGATTTTCTCCCTGAAGGACATTCGCAAACCAGATGGGTTTTGTCTGCATTTATTACCATCCCTAGTTGCCCTTGAAACTGAGTAGCTTGCCAGGCCATTTCAGAGGGAAGTTGAAAGTCAACCACATTGCTATGCTCTGGAGTCACATGTAGGTCAGACTCGGCAAGGATGGCAGATTTCTTTTCCTAAAAGACATTAGTGAAGGAGATGGGTTTTTCTGGTAACTGATAATGGTTTCATGGTCCTCAGTAGATTCTTAACTTCAGATTTTTTTAATCTAATTCAAATTCCACCACCTGCTGTGGCAGGTTTTGAACCCAGGCCCCGATAACATTAACTGAGTATCTGGATTAACAGTCTAGTGATAATACTGCTAGGCCATCGCTTCCCTACATTATTAACAAGGCTAGCATTTTATTCCCGATCTCTCATTTAACTGAACTTAAATTCCCCAACTGCTGGTGTGGGATTTGAACATGCATTTCTGGAGTATTAGTTGAAAGGCTCTGGATTACTGTTCCAATAACATTACCATTAAGCTATTTCCTATGCAAAGGAAAATCCCGCAGCACTAAATGAAAGAGCAGAAAAACCAAGTTTGCGCAGAAGGAGAAACATGGGTGCAAGAATCAGGAGAATTTCCTCTTTCTCTTGGAAAAACTTAAGGATGTTTATGTTTTGCTGAGCAAGCAGTTGGGCCCAAATCCAATTTCTCAACTGAATCACGGCAACTCTTGAAACAAAGAACTCTTTTCTGTATTGCACTGAAGTCTCACTCAGATTTAGGAGAACTTCTGAAGTGGAACTTCAACCCATAGTCTTTTCAAGAGTAAAACAATTGTGCTATCACTGCACCAAGCTGACACTTATCATACACAGGAATAACATGCAAGAAACACCTCAAAATACCACAGCCCTGCTACAACAATAGTGTAAGACCATTTTTATAAAATAGGTGCATTAGCAGATTATGTCTTTCAAATAATTTTGTTGACTTATACACAGCATCCTTACTGCAACAAACTTCAAACTAAAACCTCACTTTCAAAGCACAAAAGTGACAGAATTAATATAAATAAAAGCAAAACTACCCAGAAAATTTCAAACTACGCATCAGTTTTCCCTGCAGAGGTCAGAGTTAATATGTATGCCGTTTGTTAGTATAGGTTGAAAACAACTCATGCTGTCTGTAGTGCTGCTTTGGGAACTCAGCCACTCCCGTTCCTAAAACACTGCAATTTAATGTGTATTACCAAGGTAACAGCGCAAAATTCTAAAATTTCTTCTTCCAAGCTCCAATTGCAGTAATGTTACTGCAACAAACATAAAAATTAACATAGAGCTTGACAACACTGCCTTACAGTGCAGAACTCAGCTCAATTCCCAGCATGTGCAAATCACAGTTGGTATAACAAGGTCTGTTCCAAAGACAAGGAGGGAGCAATCAACCAAAACTTGCTTTAAAGAAATACAATTTGTGAATATTATAGGAAGAAAGAATGGCCCCTAGCTGCAATGTGGTTCAATAACTGGCTAATATCAACAATTAATTCTGATTTGACTTATTTTTGTCACATGTATTAGTAAATTGTGAAAAATATTGTTTCTTGCATGCTATACAAAGCATACTGTTCATAGAAGGAAAGGAGTACAGAATGTAGTGTTACAGTTATAGCTAAGGTGTACAGAAAGATCAACTTAGCGCAAGGTAGGTCCATTCAAAAGTTTGATGGCAGCAGGGAAGAAGCTATTCTTGATTTGGTTGGTGCGTGACCTCAGAATTTTGTATCTTTTTCCCCATGGAAGGAGATGGAAGAGGGCATGTCTGGGGTGCGTGGAGTCCTTAATTACGTTGCTGCTTTTCCAAGACAGTGGGAAGTGAAGATAGAATCAATGGATCAGCAGCTGGTAATTTGGGCTAGTATACAAATAACTGTGGCCAATTGTGGTGTAGTGATTGGGAGCAAGTGTGAATCAGCACCAACAGGTCATGGGAAAGAACCACCAGAACAAACTGAGCTGATTGCTTGTGGAGCTCATCATTCCAGGTGGTTAGTGGATTACAGGTGGCCAAAATATCTCACACAGCTAGAATCACTAGCGGGGAAAACAGTGCTGCCTAACCTTACCTTGTCAGAGAGTTCATTCTCCACATCCTTTTTGATCCTCCGCAACATGAAAGGTTTGAGAATCATGTGCAGACGTGACAGCTGGTCTGCAAAATAACGGATGGAGAGAAACAATTGGGATTAGCTACATTTAGCACTGGCCCCATTCTCAGTACAACCCACTGTACTCAGTAAGAGAATATTTTCAACATATGATCCGATCAGTGAGTGGCACAGAGCACAGAACTAACCCCAATCCCGCCAAGTCAGGGAAACAGGGCTCATCACACAACAGCTGGTCAAAATAAAACTTAAAATATGTAACACCTTCATAGGAGTACTGGAATAAATTTGAAGAGCAACAAACAGCACTATTATCACAACTGCCCACAGCATCATGAAGGAACATTCAATATTAATCTCACCAAGCTGACAGCCATTGCTGGGACAGAGGAACTTCTCTCCGCACCACTCTGTGCAGTTTGACAGGTTCAAAGTAAAATCAGGCATCAGAAGGGAAGTCACAGGATTTTTCACCCAGAGAATGGAGATGTGAAATAAGTTACTAAGAAAGCATCTTGAAGCTGACAGTACATCTAGTGGGGGATTATAGTGAGAATACAGAATTTTTTTTTAAAAGAACAGTTATAAAGGATTGAGTTGGGGAACTATTTGATATATTCTTGATCCTAATAAATACTGTTCCTAAGATAAATGCCTCTCTAATTCTGGCCCTACATTCCTCTCCAATTCTAACAAGTGCACTCGCTTTATTACGTTTTTTCCTAGACGTATATGGAGAAGTTTGTAAAAATGAAAATAGGAGAACAATTTCTCCCAAAGGGTTAAAAGAGTCTACAGACATGTCACTTGAGAGATAGAGAAAGAGGGCATAGATTCCAAGCAGGTAAGGAAAGATAGATACAAACTGAGGGCAATGATTTCAAATGGGTCATTGTAGAGACATGTAGGCTGAGTGCACAGTCCCAGACAGATCTGTTGAGCAAAGTGTAGAGAGTCTTTATTTCAGACATGTCAGTAGAAAGGGGTGCAGGCAGAGGAAAGCCCATAGACAAAAAACTCAATTAACAAAATAGTACTAAATATCGCAAAACAGTACTTACTCTCATCGATGGCAGATTTGTTCTCAGCGTGGCTTTCGATATCTTTGGAAAACCATTCGTTGAATTCATCATGAGAATCAAAGAGTGTTGGCATGATAAAGTGTAGCAGCGCCCACAGCTAAGGTGAAAAACAATATAACTGTGAATACAGCAATACAACAGGAAAAAAGCTTTACACAACAGTCCAGAAAAATTACTTGTTTAATCACAGACCCTTCCACCCCAACAGGCATGATGCACAACAAATATTAGCACCCATGATACTCATGTCCAACAGACTTATTTTCTGCCATAGTTCCAACTGCTTTCCAAATAGAAATTCTCCAACTTCATCCATTTAATAGCACACATATTAGCAAAAAGAAGGAGCTCAATAGGAAAAGGAAGTACCATGTTTAAAATGGAACTTAATTGGCTTTGTACTTCAGCAAGGAGTCCAGTGTGTGTGTGTGTGTGTGTGTGTGTGTGTGTGTGTGTGTGTGTGTTTGGGACAGGCGAGGGCCACCAGGTGAGCAGAAAAACACAATGAGGATAGACTGGTACACACAAAAAGGATCGCAGTCCCAAAGCAATCAGGATCACTATATTCATGATTCCTCATTCTGGACCCCTCAGCCACTGGAACAAGCCTGCTTCTATGTACCCAAATCTATCCTTGCACAACATTAATATTAAAAAAAAAGAGAAGAGAAACAAAGCACAAACTTTGCCCTACACAGGAGGGCAAACTAATTTCTCACAAATTGAGTTTCCTACTCACATTTCTTAGGTACAGTTACTTACGAGTACCTGTGATATTACAGTGCTCCCGTGGAGGGTACTTTAACTTACTGACCTCTGCCATAGTGTTCTGAATGGGGGTCCCTGTCAGCAGCAGCCGGTTTCGGCACTGAAACTGTAGCAAAATCTTCCAACGAACACTGCACAAAGAAAGGAAGAACTTAGAAAATTCAAAATAATGTATAATAGTAGTGCCACCAGTTTATATAACTGCCTGGGAGAATCTTTTAGTGGAACTGTGCCCCAGCAAATCAAATCCTTCTTACTCCTTCAAAACAATGAAGATATGAGGAATATACAAAAAAAAAGAAACATTAAAAAAAGGAGTAGGAGTCTGCCATCTGGCTCTTTGAACCTGCTCTGCCATTCAATATGATCATGACTGATCCTCTAACTCAACATCACACTCCCATGCTCTTCCCACACCTCTCTTTTTCAGGTTGCAAGTAACAGAATATATTGTGTTTCAATATTGTTCACATTAACATACAGTTAGTTGAGCATCAATGTCAGTTGGAAAGAAGTTTTCCAAAAGCAAATGGGAATGTCATCCTGGTATATGTGGAAATACTTCCTTGGATTAGGATTTAGAAGGCATTCCAATGCTTTGGCCAGTGATATTATAATGTAAATGGGCACCCAGTGTTACATGGGTTAAGATACAACTTCAGCGGTGCTAGGATAGTAAAGTTCTGGGGCCTCTGCTTGAGCAAAGTGCTGTGTAGTTAGCCTTGTCGAATTGCAGGAATTGGGAGTAACTGCCTTTGCGTTAAGAGGGTGCTGTACTAATGAATGACAATGAAACTTGTACATCTGCCTCTCTAGCACTGCTGTCAACGTCTGCAGATACCACCCCCCCCCCGCCTCCCAGCTGTATACCTGGTGTTGTGAGACTTCTTACTGTATCCCCTCCACAACACTGCTGTCAACACCTGCCATCCAGCTCCACAGGTCAGAAGCTGATCAATGTGTGAAGATTTTGATTAGAGGGGTTTACCTGGAACTGCTTTTGAGCGCTTGGGCCTCGTCCAGCACCATGTACTGCCACTTCACCCGTTGGAAATACTTCACATCCTGAACTACCAGCTGGTAACTGGTTATTACCACATGGAATGGTGCATTTTGGGTGTACAATGTTTTCTAAAACCCAAGAGAGAGCAAGGACAGTAGTTACTCATAATAAATCAACTCAGTGAAAGACTGCAATGTGACTGCAGACAATTTAAAGTCCTCCCCCACCCCATAACATCAATCACTCTAGAACTCACCAGCAGTATGCAAATAACTGAATATGATGCAAACCAACCAGCCACCATACATGAAAGGGATGTTAGACAACATGCAGCAACTCCATTAACAGCTCTATTACAGAGAGAAACATTCAGCATCAACTGTGCCAGAAAGTACTTGTGTGGCAATATTGTGAGATTTGAGGTAGACACCACACTGCCTGTTTTTCCTCATCTATCATGACACCCCTAACTGATGTAACTCATAGGCACAAGTTCAAGATGCTAAAATTAAGTGGTAAATTAGTTTAAATGATGTCAAGTTGCCAGCATTGGACTGGGTTGGCACACTAAGTAATCTCACAACACCAGGTTAAAGTCCAGCAGTACGAGCTTTCAGAGTGTTGCTCCTTCATTAGGTGAGTGAAGAGTTCAGTTCACAAACAAGGCAAATATAGACAGACTCAATTACAAGATAATGGTTGGAATGCGAGTCTTTACAGGTAATCAAGTCTTTACAGGTACAGGCAATGAGAGTGCAGAGAGGGTACAGGTTAAACAGGTGTGAATTGTCTCCAGCCAGGACAGTTAGTGAGATTTTGCAAGCCCAGGCAAGTCATGGGGGTTACAGACAGTGTGACCTGAACCCAAGATCTTGGTTGAGGCCATCCTCAATGCTGAAGTGTTACCCGGTCAACACTGTCTATCTGATACTCTGCAGGAAAGGATGACCCGAGGAATGATACATTGGCGAGACCATGCAGACGCTACGACAAACGGGTGAATGGACACTGCTCGACAATTACCAGGTAGGAGTGTTTCCTTCTCGTCGGGAAACACTTCAGCAGTCAAGGGCATTCAGTCTCTGATCTTCGGCTAAGCGTTCTCCAAGGCAGCCTTCACAACACATGACAATGCAGAATCACTCAGCAGGAGCTGATAGCTCAGTTCTGCACACGAGGACGGTCTCAACCGGGATCTTGGGTTCAGGTCACACTATCTATAACCCTCACAACTTGCCTGGGCTTGCAAAATCTTACTAACTATCCTTGTTTAAGACAATTCACACCTCTCTCCACTAGCATTGCCTACACTTGTAAAGACTTGATTACCTACTAAGACTCGCATTCCAACCATTATCTTCTAACTGAGTTTGTCTCTATACATGCCCTGCTTGTGAACCGAACTCTTCACTCACCTGATGAAGGGACAACACTGAAAGCTTGTGCTATCAGATAAACCTATTGGACTTGGTGTTGAGACTACTTACTGAAATTAGTTTAAGCAATAGGTCAGTTAAGGTGCAGGAGCAGACAAAGGGATATTTCAGAATGCACAGAATAGATACATTCCAATGAGAAAGAAAAAGTCCAAGGGGAGTCGTGGTTAACTAAGAAAGTTAAAGACAAACTTAAAGAAAAAGCATTTAATTGTGCAAGGATGGATGGCAGGTCAGAGAGTGGACAGAATATAAAAAAAGCAAAAAATGACTAGAAAATGATTAACAAGGGAAAAATTAGAGAATGGGAGAAAGTCAGCTGGAAATAAAAAACAGATAATAAGCGTTTGCATCGATATTTAGAAAAGAGTCGACAAAATGAATGCTGAACCTGGGAAAAGTGAGTCTGGGGAATGAATAGAAAAATCAAAGATGGCAGATGAATTGAATGGGCATTTTGCATCAGTTTTCACCACTGATGATACAAGTAAAATCAGTATAAATTAGGAAATAGAAGGGAGGGAGAAACTCAAAAAAATACAATCACCAAGTAGTGCTGAGCAAACTGTTGGGAGGGTGAGCTGACAAACCCGTGTTCTGATGCACTACAACTTAGGGAACTTGAAGTTGCCATTGAGATAGTTAATGCATGGGTTTTAATTGTCCAAAATTCCCTAGATTAGGGGAAGTTCCATTAGTTGGAAACTAGTTAACGTAACTCCTTTAGTCAAAAAAGGAGACAAAAATCTAGAAACTATAGGCCAGTTAACCTAATATATCATAGGAAAAATATTCAAAGTTTTATGAAAAACATTATAACAGGGTACTTAAATAAATTTGTGGTAATCAAGCACGATTTTGAGGAGGAAATCATGTTTAACCAATTTATTGGAGTTCTTTGAGGGAGTCACTTGTGCTGTGGATAAAGGGGAATCAGTGGATTTGCAAAAGGTGATAAGGCAACACATCAAAGGTTATTGTGGAAAATAAAAGCTCATTATGTAGAAGGTAGTATATTGGCATGGAGGGAAGATTGGCGAGCTAACTGGGTAATTTTCTCGATGGCAAAATTTAATGAGTGCTTTGCCACAGGGTTCAGTGCTGGGGCCTAACTCTTCACAATTTACATTAATGACTTGGATAAAAAGACTAATGTTGCTAAATTTGCTGATGAAACAAAGATGGAAAGTAAGTTTTGGAGAAAAAATATGGAGTCCATATTGGGATATAAATTGGTTAAGTGAGTGGGCAAAGATCTGGCAAATAAATATAAACAATGTGGACAAATGTGAAATTGCCCATTTTGAAAGCAAGAGATAAAGATGCAGCTGGGACATAGACCTCAAAAGGGATTCGAACAGCAGACTAACAAACTGAGATACTGTTGGGCCAGGAGCCAATACAGGTCTGCAATGACATGGGTGGCATGTGAATGGAACTTTGTACAAGATAAGGGCAGCAGAGTTTGGATGAGTCATTCGAACCTCCTCTTTGCAAACATTCCCACCTGCCTCTCACCATTCAGCAAGGGTCACAGTGCAAGTGCTGAGACTCGAATAACTTTCTGCTTCCTATCCCAGGTTCAGCTGCTGCTCAATAGCACTGCCAGGCTGAGCAAAGCAAACATGTGGTCAATCTTGGTCTGTCTGGCAGGTTTGAATTAAAACACGAGGGGAATAGAATAAGGCACTATGCTGAACTGTTTACACTGCTGCTCTACCCTGTTTAGCAGTTAAAAACAGGACAGATAGTCGGTCAGTTAGGTAAGAATCAGAGTAAACTGTACCTGGCTCCAGAACTTCCTGATCACCTTTCTATCATGAGGGTTCCCCCAGTATGGTAACACCTAAAATTGGAAGGAAAAACAAATATGCCGAATACATTTCAGAAATTACTCGATACAATGAGTAGCAAATTTGATGTACTGGAATCGAAGGTGAAAGGCAAACAACTCATAGGCCCACAGAATTGCTACAGTATGATTGGAGGCCATTCAACCCATCAAGTCTGCACTGATTCTCCAAAATAGCATTTTACCCAGGCCCACCCCCCCTGCAATCCCAAGCATTTATCACGGCTAATCCACCTTCACATTTTAAATTGTGGGAGGAAACTGGAGCACCCGGACGAAACCCACGTAGACATGGAGAGAATGTGCAAACTCCAGAAAGACAATCACCCAAGACTGAAATCGAACTTAGGCTCCTGGTGCTCTGAGGCAGTAGTAACCACAATGTCACTCCATACTCCTATTTATTTTACCATGCCCTCATAAAACAATGCATTTAGTGGGGGCATAAGGTTTAATACTGACAGCAGTTAATCTGGACACCAGATTCCACAAAAGGCAGCAAGTGACCAATTAACATTAGGAGTCTGTATGCCTCTTCAAAACAATTACTCTATTTCTCTTTCCACAGGGGCTGCCAGTCCTGCTGAATCTATCCAGCATTGTGTGTTTATTTCCGATTTCCAGCATTCGCAATATTTTGGTTTTATTTTAGTGAAATGGATTCAACTGAAAGGTTGAAAAATTGTCAATAATTGGACAGACTGCAGATTGTCACAAGGATAAAGGAGAACGTGAGATTTTTTTCTGAATAGATTATTAAAGCGTGGAATGTTCCATCTCAAAATTACCATTGATGCACATGTATAATATCAACAATGGATAAAGCCATAAAAAAGACAAACACAATCTTTGCAGCTGGAGAGATAAACTAGAAAAACACAAAAGGTAATGTTTGATTTGTAAAAGATCTTGTGCTCCATTTGAAAAATTTTAACAAATCAGTTCCCCATTACAGGAAGGATATAAAAGCGATGTTTATTCATCTCAAAGATCAAATGCCCTCTGGTGTCAGTATTAAAGACTGCTGGGTGAAAACTCCAATCTCAGCTGCCTCTGTGCCAAAACTAAACCTAATGCTGTAGGATCCTGGTCTAGAGTTTGTGGATGACAAAAATATCGTTATTCATTCTGCAAATCACTCTCACAAACTTCTGAATGCTGCAAACAAGAAACTCGGCCTTGAATGTTGTTAAAACAAAGCTCAGAAGTTGTTGATGTCACACTCCCACACTGTGTCAGTGCAGAAAAGCACCAGAAAAATTCCAACAGGGATGCCTCCTCCAGATTCAATAAGGGGACTGTCAAAAACTCTAGTTATCTGCATAAGCATTCAGACAAAACAACTGGAAAAATCAACCTTGGTGTACAGGACAGTTTCCAGAGGCCAAAATACACCATCCTTGCCAGGTTCCATTTTCTCAACTCTCAAATGGCCAAGGTTTCAGGCATAAATGACAAAAAGAAGTTTGCTACCAATCGGTTACAATGACTGCAACTTGTCCACCAAGCTGCATCATGCTTTGAGTCACAGCTCAATGATGAGGCAGAGCCATGGCACAGTGGGAAATAAAAAGGGAAGCAAGTGATGCACTCTGGATCCCATGACCTTCTGGAGCACCCTGCCCCACACGCCCAAAGCTCTATAGGCTGAGAATCAACCTATTCAGGCACATGAAGACCCATGGCAGAAACTCATGGCCCAATAGACATCACCCTGGAACTAAAGAATAGCCAACAAGAGGGGGGGGGGGACATGTGCAAAAATAGGTTTTGAAATACTTTGCACACAGGCAGTTTGGAATGATGAATTTTCTGCCAGAAATTCCTGTTTAAACAGTACCCAGAAATTTCTATTATTGAATTTGTTACATGACAAAGAGAAATAAAGATTTGGAAAATTACTAAAATTGCAAATAGATTAGTTGGACAACTGGAGAAACCTTGGAGTGCACGTTCTCAGGCAGCAGGACAGGTGGATGAGATAGTCAAGAAACCATTTGGAATGCTTTCCTTTATTGGGTGAGGCATTGAATAGAGAAGGGATGTAATAATGGAATTGTATAAAACACTGGTTAAGCCACTGCTGGAGTTTCATGTACAACTCTGGTCAACACTTTAAAGGATATAAAATGCTGTGGAGACAATACAGGGTATATTTACAAAAATGTTGCCAGGGCTTGGAAATTGCAGCAATGAGGAAAGATGGGAAAGAAAAAGGTTGTTTGCCTCAGAACCGAGGAGGCTAAGGGATATTCAAATGGAGGAGTATAAAACTATGATGGCCTAAACAAGGTAGACAGGAAAGACTTGTTTCCCGTAGCTGAAGGGTCAATTACCAAGGGCACGGTTTAAGGTGAATAGTAAAAGGATCAGAAGGGACCTGAGGAAAAGGTTTTTCACCCAGAAGCTAGTGAACATCTGGAATTCACTGTCTTATTTGGTGGTTGAGGCTAAAAGATGCGTGGGTCTGCATCTGAAGGGCTGCAACCTGCAAGGATACTGACTAGGTGCTGGAAAATGAGATTAAAAATGAGCAGCTAGATTCTTTTCTCTCTTTTTGGCCAGCATAGGCATGATGGGCTGAAATGGCCTCCCTCAGAACAAGCATCCTGGCAAATATACCTCCTTCAAAAAACAATATCATTTGGACATTTATCTCATTGCTGTCTGTGGAACACTGCTGCGAGTGCCACAGCCATTGCATTTCCTACATAACACTGAATACACTTCAAAACTAATTAATTGGTTATAAGGCCATTTGGTGCATCCACTCTGCACCAACTATGACTCAACCAGGTCATCCCCACATCCTATCCCTGTAACCTCACACATTTACCCTGCAAATCCCCTAACTTGCACATCTTTGGACGCTAAGGGGCAATTTAGCACAGCCTGCATGTTTTTGGACTGTGGTGGGCACTGGAGGATCGGGAGGAAACCTACACAGACACGGCAAAAGTGCAGAAACTCTACACAGTTACCCAAGGCTGGAATTGAAAGTGGGCCCCTGGCTCTGTGAGGCAGCAGTGCTAACCACCGTGCCACCTACGTTGCTTCATCCCAAGGTATGAAGAGCATTATATAGAATGCAAGTTCTTTGTTCTATGACTTTCCATTAGAAAAGTTGGAAAACCATAACCATCATAAAATAAACTATTTCAGCTTCATAATACAAACTACTTCTTTGTCTACCTAAGGGCAAAATCGAGCAAGTCACTCAGAAGCCAGTAGACAGGGACTGAAATCTATGCATTAGATAACTCCTATTTTCAGCTCATAATTCTACAATTTCTGACCATGCCCCCATATCTCAAACATAACAAGCGTTCTGTTGACCTTGTAGCCAGTGAATGTGCCCTTTTCTCTGAAAGTAGCATAGAGTTAGATCATTTCTTCAGTGCCTCTGTACCAAATGCAGTCAGATTTCAGATTTACTGACAGCATGTGTACACATTCATTTGCAGTAGTAACTGGTAATGCAATACTGCCACCTGGTGCCAGCTCTACTCAAAACCAAGCACAACAGCAGTTATCTCAATCTACTGAGGCATCTACACAGTTAGATGCACAATGTGTACTCTCTCCCCACATGGACAAACACATGCACCTCAACACAGAGAGCATGGAGGTCTGGGTCTGGCTCAGCACCGGTATGGTTCCCATCATTCAAATCATTGCATTTGTTCGGTCACTAATTAAGGCAGAATTGTAATGTTTACAATTTAACCTATAAAGGGCATCTGTGTCTACTTCAGAATTCAGACCAAAAAGCCTGGAGAGAACATCAAGGTGCTGCAGCAGTACAAGCACTTTCACTGCTTAGATCTCATACACACTTGCATCTTCCAGCTTGAATTAGAAAATGCAATAGCAATGGCTGCAACATTACAAACATTCATTTCCATACACCAACACAACAAAACCCAACAACACCACTGTCTCCTTCTTGTCTATTACCTTGAATCGTGGGACGAATCTGGAGAACTCCTGATGCCAGTTGTTAAGTGTTGAGGCAGGAGAGATGATTAAGAATGGACCCCAAATATTTTCTCTCTGCACAATAATTAATTCGGTCAACAGAAATGGACTAAATTCAGTTAAACAGAAATATTTTTAAAAAGACTTAACAATTTTTGTATGAGCAGTAGTCGAAAGGCAGTGATTTTCACCTCGCTTGTGTTTGTATCCCAGCGAGACTGCAAGGTATTAATGTGAAGAGAATGCAGCTGACTGACAACACAGCTCATCATTACAAACAGGCCACAAATTGTAAATTATTTCTGACAGTGAGCATGCAAAGATGGGAGCCGCAGAAATGGAGACGTAACACAAATGGAAGAGGGTATTCCTCCCAAGTAAGGATACAAATCAGACAAGTTGGAGATGTCAAGGAATGTCAAATTTGTATTCAATCCATCAGTCCTACGTAGCCTCAAATCAATTCCAGACTGAGCACAAAGTTAAATTAGGTTTGTCTGCTTAAACATCCTCAGTAAGCTTACAAATTGGACTGAAAGGTAGAGAAGCATTGAGGAGGAAAGTGGGCAGGTGGTGCAGAAAATGGGCCAATGCAGCTTGGAATTTGAAACTGATGTTTTGACATTCTGTATGGAGATTCTTGGATTTCCATATTGCAGCTATAGCTATCTTGATTTAAATTTTGTGCAAGAGGGCTTTCAATCCAGCCCATTTCCAAATGGTCGAATATTCCGAGTGTAGAGTGTCTTTGTGAAACCTATGCCTCACCTGCTCTGGAAGCCTTTGATGGGATAGTATGGGAAATTTTATTCTGTACAAATACAGTACCTACCCTGGGAATATTCCACAGGGAAAATGTAGAGGGAACTCTGGGCCAGTCAGGCAGATGAAGATGATGAAACCAATTTATACCAAATGAAATAAATTAACCAGTGCTGGTGGTGGTGGGGGGGTTTGAAGGAGTTTACCCTACAGGAAAAAAAGGAGGAAAACAGCAGAGACAGGAACTCTTGAGCATTAGTCAGATTTGCTGATGAAATTTATCTAAAGCTGCACAGCATAAAGCAAGAAGCTGCCTCATGCAGCACTGATGTGCTGAGGATTCAAATACTCTATAAATCTCACCTCAGCTAAATGTGCCAAGAAAGCAATGCTCTGTACCGTCTTACCGAGCCCCATTTCATCAGCCAGAATCCCATTGATACCCTGAAGCGAAAAGAAAAAGAAATTTAAAACAAGATAGAGCCATATGAAGCCATGGTGGAGGCAATCATACAGTACTCATATCAGTCAGGCATTCATAGCAAAGACAGCACTCCTATCCAGCTCTCCCTTCAAACAGAGCTGCGTTGTCAAACAGTACATGGACATGTCAGTAACACTAACCATAGGTTCGGAGACTGTCCGTTGGTGCTATCAGGGAGCTACAAAAGTTCTGTGTGAGACAGTGGTAAATAGTGGGTTTGGAGATAGCTTGAATTAGCTACCATGAATTGCCCTCTTTGTGAATGGAAAGCCCTACAGGTAAACTACCATTATTGAGTGGATAAGCACATGGTCCAGAATTCATTTTCATAGAACTCTACCTTGCAGAAAGAGGCCCATCGAGTCTGCACCGAGCACAATCCCACCCAGGCCCTACCCCCATATCCCAACATATTATCCCTACTAATCTCTCTAACCTACACATCCCTGGACACTAAGAGGCAATTTCTTAGCATCGCCAATCAACCTAACCCGCACATCTTTGGACTGTGGGAGGAAACCGGTGCACCTGGAGGAAACCCACGCAGACACGAGGAGAACATGCAAACTCCACACAGACAGTGACCCGAGCTGGGAATCGAACCCAGGACCCTGGAGCTGTGAAGCAGCAGTGCTAACCCACTGTGCTACCGTGTCGCCCCATTATTTTAAAGCAATTCAAAGACATTATCGATAATGGGTAGAAGCAGCTGCATTCTGATTCATGGGTCACAGGCACCGTATACTGCCTATCATTGTCAATGGTGTGGTAAGTGAGACCCTCACTATCATCAAAGACAGAGCGACTCCTGTGCATGCATACACGCATACATGCATGTACACATTTCATTTGCTCATATTTTACCTGTTCATAGAGGTTAGCAAGCCAATTCATGCCCTTCAGTTGGTAGGCCTTAAGTTTGCCATTGAACATGGAAGGTTGCGGAATATCTTCACCAGCTCGAATGGAAGGATTGGCCAAGCTATAACTCTCCCCAAAACCAGTCCCTGACTCATTGGCTGCCCGCAATGCTGCCATCCGACTCTCTTTTGCTTCTTCATCAAACAATCGAGTCTGAAACCAAAAGGACATACAATGGTGACCAACTGTAGAAGCTGTAGTGTTCAGAAGTACAGACTGGAACAACAACCTATTCTGAATCTTGTGTTGTAGTGGTTACTGCCACCGGCAGTAGGATCTTCACTGTGAGATTTTTAATTTCAGTTCCTGCTGTCACAATGCCTGCTGGTAGAATGAAACACATAATAATGTCCCATTGAATACCTGATCGTTCTAACCAATTTTAATGTTGGACCCATGAAAATTCAGAATCTATACACTCTGCAGTTCAGTTGTAACCTCATTCAGGCAGGGCAAGCTTTCCACTTGAACCCCACTCTCACACTTAGTTAAGCACAGTACATGCAAAATTATATTTACATAGCACTTAAAAAATAAACACGTTATAACACCAAGTTACCATCTCTATTCAGTAACATAACACAAAATCCATGAATTGAATAGCGAATTATCAAACCAAGCGACCCACAATAATACAAACCAAATCCCCTAACTCACACTAATTGCCAGTTTAATTCCCTCTTATTGCACCAAGGTGCTACTTTCCAAAAGGGATATATGAATGTAAACTGACACGTGACAGCAGCACTTCTCACAAGGTTAAAGGTACCAGTGCAAAACAGCACATATATAGGTTAGCATATGACAGCAATGAAGGAAAGGATACATCATCCTAATGGTGTATGGCACCTACAGCTGCCGAAACTTTGGTCTTCACTATGTATGTTTCTTCTATTTCCCAATAATTGTTTGTTCCACACAAACCCCAATTTATCAACCAAGCAATCTTGTCCAACATCAAGTCTTTCTCTCACATCATTCGCAAACCTACAGTGGCTCCCTGTCCCCAACATAAATTCAAATCCTTCACCTAAAATACCTCCATAGACCTGTGGCTGTATCTCTCCAGCCTTGCATTCTCTTTCTATAACCCCTACCCCAAAGGCTTTGGGTCATTTTGGGCAAAATTTTCTTGCCCCCGCCCCCCCGCAAACTTTCCTGACTTACATAATGGCCTAGATTTTTAAAAATCTGTGGATGACAAAACTTGGTTGCAACATGAACTGAGAGAAAATAGATTGGTGGAATGGGCAGACAAATGATCGATGACATTTGACACAAGTAAGTGTGAAATGATTCATTTTAATACGAAGAATGAGGCAATATAAAATCAAGCGGACAATCCTAACGGGAATTCGAAGCAGAGGGACAAATCTTTAAAATAGGCAGGGTAGGTTGAGAGCAATGCATAAAGCAGAATGAGATTCTGAGCTTCAGAAATAAGGGCGTAGAGTACAAAAGCAAGGAAGGATGTTATGATAAACGTACATAAAACACTGCTTTTCAACTAGATTATTGCACCCTGTTTTAGGAAGGGTCTGAAGACATTAGAGGGGGTGCAGGAAAGATTCATGAGCATCATTCCAGGGATGAGGAACTTCAGTTATGCAGATAGATTGGAAAAGCTGATGTGTTCTCCTTGAAAAGAAGATTGAAGGGAGATCTGATAGAGGTATGTAAAACCATGAGAGGTCTGGCAAGATCATAGATCATAGATCATAGAACCCGACAGTGCAGAAAGCCGCCCTTCTGCCCATCGAGTCTGCACTGAACACAATCCCACCAAGGCCCTACCCCCATATCCCTACATATTATACCCACTAATCCCTCTAACCTATGCATCCCTGGACACTAAGGGGCAATTTCTTAGCACGCCAATCAACCTAACCCGCACATCTTTGGACTGTGGGAAGAAACTGGAGTACCCAGACGAAACCCACGTAGACACGAGGAGAACGTGCAAACTCCACACAGACAGTGAGCCGAGCCAAGAATCGAACCCAGGACCCTGGAGCTGTGAAGCAGCAGTGCTAACCACTGTGCCGCCCTAGGTAGACGGAGAAAATCTGTTCTTATTGGTGGAAGGAATGAGAACCAGAGGACATTGATTTAAGGTGATCGGCAAAAGAAACAATGACACAAGAACCTTTTTTTAAGCACGGCAAGTGGTTGGCATCCGGAACGCACTGCCTGAGAGTGTATGGCGGATGAGGATTCAATTTTTAAAGATTAGACCATTACCTGAAGAAAATAAAATTTGCAGGGCTGTGGGGAAAAGACAGGGGGAGTGGGACTTGGAATGGGCAGATACTCACATGACCCACCAAAGGTCTCCTTCTGCGCTGTAACCATTCTGTGATCTTTGACTTGCACTAATACTAATACTGAATGCATTACATAAACGTCAACTGTTGTTCTTCCTGTTTGCTCACCCAGAAATCAGAAACAAGCAACAGCTCACAGCAACAGGAGTGAAAGTGAACAGCTGTGCAACCAGCAATTAAAAACCATCTGTGATAAATGGAAAATTATTAACATCAACACACTAACATAACATGTGCTCTGAAGTCCTTCACAGTCAACACTACCACTCAGAAAACCCAACAGTTCTTATCTTTTCATTGGAGACCTGGGTGTGGATCCAGCTCTATTGATGGAATAAAGGTAGCTCTCCATTGGCTGCAATAATGTGATCTGGTGAGTTAAGGAAATCTCACCCCAGATCCCGGAGGGGGCAAATTTAAAACACCCCATTTAACACTAAATTAGCAAACTCATGTCAGATGGCATTTATAGTAAATGTCATAATGGTGAAATAGGATGCATTTGATGCCAAGATGTTTGCTGGGGCAGATTAGAGGGGATGTTATTTAGCTGCTATAACAAATATGACAGTTTTTCATGCTGACAACAAGTGCCCAAGTGCACATCAGTTCCATTATCATGCACCTACATGATCCATTCTTGATCAGAGATCTTGCATTACATGAGCACCATTCTAGGGATCAGGAACTTCAGTTATGCAGATAGATTGGAAAAGCTGGTGCTGTTCTCGTTGGAGAAAAGATTGAGGAGATATTTGATCAAGGTAGGCAAAATGATGAGGTTCTACATCAAAGCACACTGTGGTGAAAATACAGCACAAAACAAATACTCGTCACCGTGAAGCATATCTTGCACCCCAGAACAAGGCCAGGAGAGCCACAAGTGAACATAATGATTATTAACACCTGTAAAACTCGAGCCACTCACTTTGGCTTGCTGCACTCGAAAGGCATCCTCTGCGTTCTTCAGTGCCTGTGCTTTATAGTATTCACTATCTGCAAAATAGTAAAGTAACACGTACATTAAGACCCTGGACATGTCATGGTTATGCTGCCACTGGGGCGCAAGTTCACCCCACTGGTTATCTTGGGCAATCAGATGGGATGAGTAACTGCATCTTCCAGCCTTACTTCAAGTTCAGTACTACTGAATCAAGGGACCTCTCCTCTAATGTCTCGTCCATGTACACCTAATTTAACAGTGAAGAAATTACAGAAATCACAGAAATCAAAACAGAGCAAAGGCAAAGATTCAGTTGTCATAAAAAGTTCTACAAGAGACCAGTAGCCCCAATTTATCTACACACCCCCATCCCAAACTTGCCTCCTTGTAACCTTTGGCCTTAGCTGCAGCTCCTCCCACCTCCAATCTCACCTGACCCCACATCAATCACAGCCTTTGATCTAAATCCCCCTGCCCACCTCATTGCGACCTACTTCCCCTCTCCACCTTAACCCACAACCATGCTTCCCCCACCACTCTGCTCATTTTTTTGTACTACCCTTCATTTCTTCCAACTGTCTCTGGCCCCAGTTCAACTTTCTATTTCAGAAGCTTTTCCTGGCACCTCATTTCATGATATGATTTTTTCCAAGTGAAAAGGTTTCCTTCTTGCGTCACATTCAATCTTGCATTCTTGAGATTCAAATCGTCACTAGGAGGTATACTTTACCCTTCACTAGCTTAAACATTTCAAATAGGTTTTTGCAAAGACTCCTTGTTACATGAGGACGATGTCATTAACTGTTAAACCTGCTGGCTTTCATTGTCCTCCAATCATTCACTGCATCTGTAAGACAGCAGGAGTTGCAAGCTACGGAGCAACATCAATATCAGATAGGCTTGCATGTCTATAATCATGAGGAAGTCCATTTGACCAAAGCCAGTGATATCTTGCTAGCATATCCACCCATTACCTTGGTTACATCCTTGCAAGGTAGGTCACATCAAAACAAGCAGTGCAAGCCACTGTAAGGAAATGGTGGGATTAAAATGTTAGGTTCATGTACAGCAGACACATTTCAGTCTGCATCAAGCATGCACTCACAAAGCATTCCTCATGTGCAGGAAGATATCTTTGCAATAAAGAGGAAAGAAAACTAGTGTACTTTGAGCTTGAGGAGAAAGGAATGGAGAGGTGAAGATGGGAACTTTAAGCATGATTGAAGAGGACAGTTCTGAGAAGATTTCTGAATGCAGAATTGAGTTGGCAAAGCAGGGAGGAGTGAGTCGACAATTCTAGAGGGTATCAACGTAAGGGGTAAACAAGCAGTCACCAATGCTGGAGCAGAGAGAACAACAGTTCAAAAGAAAATCTGTCTTATTACAGTTAGGGAACAACAGTATTATATGAAATTATAAAGCAATTCAAAAGCAAGGGCAACAAACACGGACACAAAAAAAAGATGCATTTTCCATAAGCCTGAAATAAAATTGCAAATGCTGGAAATACATAAATGCAAACAGCATCCACAAAGGAACTAGTTTCTGATTTAGGTTGACTTTCCATCAGAGCAGCCAGGACTTAACTTATGCATCATACAGTTTTCTATTGAAAGACAGAGGATTGCACTTCAGCCATGTGACAGATGCAGTACAGACTACATGGAGAGAATATACTACATATACACTTAATTGTGTTTGCATACAGACACACATATGCATTAACATATTGAAATGTTACTAAAACTGGGCGGCATGGATAAGTTGGGCCGAAGGGCCTGTTTCCATGCTGTAATTCTCTATGATTCTATCTGGGTACAAAGAGAAAAGAAAAATATGTTGGATTAGCTCAGGCGGTCAGGCAGCATCTGTGGATAGAGAAACATTGCGAGTCCGTATGACTTCTTCAGAAGAGGGGTAGAAATGTGATGGACTATGTGGTTGGAGAAGACCAACTGAGTCTATCCAGCATTATCCATCTCAGCCTTCTTTGGTGAACCCCAGCATCACAGATGTTAGCCTTCAGCCAATGCCATTCACTCCACATAGTGAGAAGTCTCACAACACCAGGTTGAAGTCCAACATGTTTATTTGCTAGCACGAGCTTTCAGAGCACAACACCTTCATCAGGTGAGTGGAGAATTGGGTTCACAACAGGGCATATATTATGCCCTGCTCAATTACAAGATAATGGTCGGAATGTGAGTCTTAATAGGTAATGAAGTCTTTAAGGTGCAGACAATGCGAGTGGAGAGAGGGTTAAGCACTGGTTAAAGAGGTGTAAATTGTCTCAAGCCAGGACAGTTAGTAAGATTTTGCAAGCCCAGGCAAATCTAGAGGTTACAGGTAATGTGACAGGAACTCAAAATCCCCAGTTGAGGCCATCCTCATGAGGCTGCTTGTGAACCCAATTCTCCACTCACCTGATGAAAGGACCAATGGCAGCATCTCCACATCATTTGCTCCACATGATATCAAGAAACAACTGAAGGCACTGGATGTGCAACAGCTGTATGGGCCATGACAACATTCTGGCAATAGTCCTGAAGACTTGTGCTCCATAACGTGCTGGGTCCCTAGCCAAGCTGTTGCAGTACAGTTATAACACTGGCATTGTGGAAACCCAGGTATGTCCTGTACACAAGAAGCTGGACAAATCCAACCCAGCCAATTACTGCCCCGTTAGTCTACTCTTGATCAGCAGCAAAGTGAAGGAGATGTCATCAACAGTGCTGTCAAGCAGTACTTAAACAGCAATAGCCTGCTCACAGATTTTCAGTTTGGGTTCTCCCAGGATCACTCAGCTGATCGCATTACAACCTTGATTCAAACATGGACAAGAGTTGAATGGCGGAGATGAGATAAAAGTGACTACCTTTGACATCAAGGCAGCATTTGACCAAGTATGGCATCAAAGTGCCGTAACTAAATTGAAGTCAATGGGAATAAGGGGAAGCTCTCCACTGGTTGGAATCATACCTTGCATGAAGGAAGATGGTTGTGGTGGTTGAAGGTCAATCATCTCAGCTCCAAAAAAAAATCACTTCAGGAGTTCCTAAGGATAGTGTCTTGGGCTCAACCATCTTCAGCTGCTTCTTCAATGACCTTCCTTCCATCATAAGATCAGAAGTGGAGATGCTCACTGATGACTGCACAATTTTCAGCACCATTCGTGATTCCTAAGATACTGAAAAAGTCCATGTCCAAATGCAGCAAGACCTGGACAATATGCTGCCTTGAGCTGCTAAGTAACATTCGTGCCATACAAGTGCCAGACAATGATCATTTTCAACAAAACAGGATCTAACCATCACCCCCATGACATTCAATGGCATTAACATTGTTGAATCCCCCACGATCAACATCCTGGATTGTCATTGCCCAGAAATGAACAAGCCACATAAATACTATGGCAACCAGAACAGGTAAAAGGCTTGGAATTCTGCAGCAAATAGCTCACTTCCTGACACCCCAAAACTGTATACAGGGCACAAGTCAGGTGTGTAATGGAATGCTCTCCATTTGCCTGGATGAGTGCAGCTTCAACAACACTCAAGCTTGACACCATCCAGGACAAAATAGCCTGCTTCACTGGCACCCTCCATACACATTCACTCCCAACACCAATGCACAGTGGCAGCACCAGGTACCATCAAATAGATGCATTTCAGGAACTCACCAAGGCTCTTTCAACCTTCCAAACACATGATCACTACTGTTTAGAATGACAAGGGCAGAAGATACAGAACATCACCACCTGGAGGTTCTCCATTCTGACTTGGAAATATATCGCATTCCTTTAGTGTCACTGAGTCAAAATCCTGGAATTCCCTCCCTAACAGAAGTGGTGTACCTACACCTCAGGGACTATAGCAGTTCAAGAACTCAGCTCATCACCATCTTCCGAAGGGCAACCAGGGATTGGCAATAAATGCTGGTCTGACCATGACTTTTTAAAAAAAAAATCAGCATTTTCAGTTTTCATTTCATTTCAGATTTCCAGCATCTGCAGTACTTTGCTTTCACATAACTGGTTACTTTGACATCTGTTATTTCTGAACTCAGATGGATTAAACAACTTTTATTGATGATGCATGAGTAAGAGGAGAGTTCTCAGCAGACCCCAGCGCAATCTCCTGTGTGGTGGATTCTCCATGAAATGGATTCACTGTGCAATCATTATCTGCAACTGACACACTAAGAGCTCTTGTTAAGGTGCAGTCTGTTCTAGAGTAACATGTTGCTAATTTATGCATATTAGTCCTGAGCTGTGCTCCCGGGATTTACAGCAACGTAGCTATACAGCAAGGGTTTGACTTGTGAAATGGTGGAGTCAATACAAAGAACAAAAAAAAATTACAGAACAGGAACAGGTGCTTCGGCCGTCCAAGCCTGCGCCGACCATGCTTCCTGACTTAACTAAAACCCTTTACCCTTCCGGGGATCATATCCCTTTATTCCCATCCTATTCATGTTATTGTCCAGATGCCCCTTAAAAGCCACAACTGTATCTGCTTCCACTACCTCCCCCAGCAATGAGTTCCAGGCACCCATCACCCTCCGTGTAAAAAATCTGCCTCGTACATCTCCTTTAAACCTTGCCCCTTGCACCCTTAAACCTATGAACCCTAGTAATTGACTCTTTCACTCTGGGAAAAAGCTTCAACTATCCACTCTGTCTATGCCTCTCAATCTTGTAGGCTTCTATCTGGTCACCCCTCAACCTCCGTCACTACAGTGAGAGCAAACCAAGTTTCTCCAACCTCTCTTCACAGCTAATACCCTCTAAACCAAGCAACATCCTGGTAAATCTTTTTTGTACCCTCTCTAAAGCCTTCACATACTTCTGCTAGCATGGCAACCAGAACCGAACACTATATTCCAAGTGCAGCCTGACTTGCCAATTGTTAAACTCAATGTCCCGGCCAATAAAGGCAAGCATGCTATATGCCTTCTTGACGGCCTTTTTGACTATCTGCTCCACCTGCATTGCCACTTCAGTGATTTGTGTACTTGTATCACCACACCACCTCTGATCCCTTTGCCTATTAATACTCTTAAGGGTTCTCACATTTACTGTATATTTCCTATCTGTATTAGGCCTTCCAAAATGCATTACCTCACATTTGTCTGGATTAAACTCCATCTACCATCTCTCCGCCCAAATCTCCAACCGATCTATATCTTGCTGTATCCTCTGATGGACCTCATCGCTACCTGTAAATCCACCAGTCTTTGTGTCATCCACAAACTTACTCATCAAATCAGTTACTTTTTCCTCCAAATCATTTATATATATTACGAACAGCAAAGTCCCAGCTCTGATCCGTGAGGAACGCCACTTGTCAAAGCCCTCCATTCAGAAACGCATCCTTCTACTGCTACCCTCTGTCTTCTTTGAGCCAGTTTTGTATCTACCTTGCCAGCTCACCTCTGATTCTATGCGACCTCACCTTCTGCATCAGTCTGCCATGAGGGACCTTGTCAAAGGTCTTACTGAAGTCCATGTAGATAACATCCACTGCCCTTCTCTCAATCATCTTCATCACTTCCTCAAAAAATGATCAAGTTCATGAGACATGATCTCCCCTTCACAAAACCATGTTGTCTCTCACTAATACGTCCACTTATTTCCAAGTGGGAATAAATCCTGTCTCGAAGAATCCTTTCCAATAATTTCCCTACCACTGATGTAAGGCTCACCGGCCTGTAATTACCTGGATTACTCTTGCTACCCTTCTTAAACAAAGAAACTTTGGCTATTCTCCAATCCTCTGAGACGTCTCCTGTAGCCAGTGAGGATACAAAAAGTTCTCTCAAGGCCCCAGTAATTTCCTCCCTTGCCTCTCTCAATATTCTGAGGCATATACCATCAGGTCCTGGGGACTTGTCTACCTAATGTTTCTCAAGAACTGCAATACCACCTCCTTTTTGATCTCAACACGACTCAAACTATCTACACACCCTTTCCCAAACTCCTCATCCACCAAGTCCTTCTCTTTGGTGAATGCTGACGCAAAGTATTCAATTAATATCTCATCCATTTCCTCTGGCTCCATGCATAGATTCCCTCTCTTGTCTTTGAGTGGGACAACCATCTCCCTGGTTATCCTCTTGCTCTTTATATAAATGTATAAAAAGCCTTGGGATTTTCTTTAATCCTGCTGGCCAATGCTTTTTTGTGAACCCTTCAAGCCCTCCTTACTCCTTGCTTAAGTTTCTTTCCACTTTACTTGTATTTACTTGCTTTGTGTGTTCCCAGCTCCCTAGCTTTGACAAAAGCTTCCTTTTTTCCTTTGACTAGGCTTATATTATCTCATTATCCAAGGTTCCCAAAACTTGCCATATTTATGCATTAAATCTTTTGGCGATTCTTGGGTTTTACAATGATGCATGTAAAAGTTTAATACAGCATCGCACCTTTGACCCAGGGACACTCTATTCAGTATCATATAGCCAGCAAGTCTTCAGAACAAATTTGGCGGGGGGGGTGGTAAAAAGCACACGGAAAGAGAGAAGAAAAAAGTGTATTGGGAAGAAAGATGCAATTTACCTTTCCCAGTTTTTGTATCAGAGTGAAGAGTTCAGAAATAGGAGCAGCAAATGTAATGCAGTCGAATATGGATTTGGAACGCATGCACATAAATAAAGTTGGAAAGCATCAAGCACAAGCCTCTAAATCACCAAATGATATACTAACAATAATAGACTTGGTGGAGAAGAATAGCAGAAAGAACAAACAAAAGAAAATTTGGGAATTTTAATATTCTTGGTGATTAGGTATTAGGATAGATCGAGAAATATACAAGGAGGAGCTGGGGAGTAGCTACATCGATCAAAGCACCCATTATTATGCTAGAGGGAACGATGGATGTGAGGGATCAAAGACAGAACATATTTGATTAGGGTTAAGAAACAACAGGTCACTGAATGATGGGAAGGAAACAGAGGCGCAAACTTGCAGGTATTTTATAGGAAAGGTGGACATGATAATGGGCACCTTCAATGATGCCAATAGAAACTGGGATAGTAACAATATAAAGAGGAAAGAGGAATAAATTCCTGAAATGTATTCCTAGTACACCAAGCAAAGTAGTCATCCTGGGTATGGAGGAGGAGGGGAGAGTGGAGCATGTTTCAGTAGGGGCATAAATGGGGAACAGTGAACACAATATCAGGTTATAGTCATGGAAAAGGACAAGGTGCAACGAAGCATAAAAATACTTCAACCGGAGGAGGGTTAGCAGTAATCCAAAATGAAAATCATGCCCAAGTGGACTGAAATAAAATTTAATAGGCAAAACAGTAATTAACAATGGGAGACTTACAAAAAGGAGATGGCTCAGGTATAGGATGGACTCATTTGTGAACAGGGGAAAAGAAAAGTGTCCATGGATGACGAAAGATTTGGGAGTTAAAAGGAAACAGAAAAAGGCAGCTGACAATTGTAAAGTTCTGAATGCAGTAAAGAACTAAGCTAAATATATAAAATACAAAGGAGAAATAAAGACAGCAATGAAGGACAGGCTGAGGCTTTGAGAAAAGATCAAGTTTCCAATATACAAAAGGAAACCCAAAAGTTTTAAAAACAGAAATTCCAAAAAGTTAGTCAAAGTGTAGGACACTAAAAAGAGGCTGAGAGCATAGCTGAGACATCAAGTAAGTGTTCGGGAACTGTCTTCACAAGACAAGTAGCAAATAGGCGGAAGCAGTGGTGACATTGGATAGGATAAAAAGAGATAGGGAAGATGCATTTAAAACGTCTGCAGTCCTCAAAGTTGAAAAGTTACCAGATTCAAATAGGATACATCCTAAGTTATGAAGGAAGAAAGAATGCAAATCGTTCTGGCCACAAGCTCCAAACCTTCATGAATATGAGAGTGATGCCAGAGGCTCGCAAATATTATACCCCTGTTTAAAAAGGGGAGAGGTATCAATGGACCAGTGCGCCAAACATCGATACTTTTGGACACAGTAATATAGTACAAAATTAATTTGCATTTGGAAAATATGGGCTAATAAATGAAAGTCAGCAATTTGTTATAAGCAAATCACACTTATTTGATGGAATTCTTTGATAGTCGAGGACATTAAGAACATAAGAAATAGGAGGAGTAGGCCATCTGGCCCTTCGAGCCTGCCCCGCCATTCAATAAGATCATGGCTGATCTGTTGTGGCTCAGTTCCACATTCCCGCCCTCTCCCCATAACCCTTAATCCCCTCTCTTATCAAAAACCCATCAACCCGCGTCTTAAAAATATTTAGCGAGGTAGCCTCCACCACTTCAACGGGCAGAGAATTCCAGAGATTCACCACCCTTTGAGTGAAGAAGTTCCTCCTCAACTCCGTTCTAAACCACCCCCCCTTTATCTTGAGGCTGCGCCCTCTAGTCCTACTGTTCTTTGAGCGGGAAGAGTCTTTCCACCTCTATCCCATCCATCCCATTCATCATCTTGTACGTCTCAATAAGATCTCCCCTCATCTTGTACGTCTCAATAAGATCTCCCCTCATTCTTCTAAACTCTAACGAGTACAAGCCTAGTTTATTCAGCCTCTCCTCATAGCTCAACCCTCTCAACTCCGGCATCAGCCTAGTAAACCTCCTCTGCACTCCCTCCAAGGCCAAAATATCCTTGCGTAAGTACAGCGCCCAAAACTGCACACAGTACTCCAGCTGCGGCCTCACCAATGCCCTATATAGCCACAGCAAGGCCTCCCTACTTTTATATTCAATCCCCCTCGCTATGAAGGCCAGCATCCCATTCGCCTTCCTGACCACCTGCTGTACCTGCAAGCTGGGTTTTTGCGACTCATGCACAAGGGCCCCGAGGTCCCTCTGCACCGTCGCCTGCTGCAGTTTTTCGCCACGTAAGTAATCATCCTTCCTACCATTATTCCTACCAAAGTGGACCACCTCGCACTTGCCAACATTAAATTCCATTTGCCATTTCCTGGCCCATTCGCCCAGCCTTTCTAGATTCCTCTGCAGACTCTGCACACCCTCCGCACAATTTGCCGTTCCTCCAATCTTGGTGTCATCAGCAAATTTCGACACCATACACTCGGTTCCCTCCTCCAGATCATCTATATAAATGGTAAATAGCTGAGGCCCCAGCACCGACCCCTGAGGCACTCCGCTAGTCACCAACTGCCAATCCGAATAGCACCCATTGACCCCCACTCTCTGCCTCCTATTTGACAACCAATCCTCTATCCACGCTCACACCCTACCCCCAACTCCATGCCCCCTGACCTTCTGCAATAACCTCTTGTGAGGTACCTTGTCAAATGCCTTCTGAAAATCAAGAAAGACCACATCCACCGGCTCTCCTCTATCCACTGCCCTAGACACATCCTCATAGAACTCCAGTAAATTCGTCAGACACGACTTCCCCTTAATGAAACCGTGCTGTGTCTGCTCTATCAAGCAATTCCCCTCAAGATGCCTCGCTATTTCCTCCTTGATGACGGATTCTAACATTTTACCTACAACAGATGTTAAACTAACCGCCCTATAATTCCCCGCCTTTTGCCTGGCACCCTTCTTAAACAACGGCGTAACATTAGCCGTTTTCCAATCTTCCGGCACTTCCCCGGAATCCAGCGACGTCTGGAAAATAACCACCAAGGCATCCACTATCACCTCCGCCATTTCTTTCAGAACCCTCGGATGCATTCCATCCGGTCCTGGGGACTTGTCCACAATCAGCCCCTCCAGTCTGTCGAGCACCGCCTCTCTAGTAACAGTAATGTCATCGAGACCCTCCAGTCCTACCACCTTTCCATCTCTAACACCCGGCAAATTATTCACGTCCTCCTCCGTGAAGACCGAAACAAAAAAGTTATTTAAGACCTCAGCCATTTCCCCATCCCCTACCACTAAGTCCCCCTTAGTGCAGTGATATTGTGTATGTAGTTCCAAGAGGTGTTTGAAATAAATAACACATAATGGAACTGCTAGCAAAATTGAAGTCCACAGATTAAAGAGACAGTGGACATTTGGATACAAAGCTGGATAAAGGGACAAAAAGCAGAGTGTAAATTACATTTGGGGCGCATGGCTATTTTTGATACGTTAGTGACAAGAACTTAAGTATACAGGGCATAATTTCCCATTTGAAGATAATTTAAAACTTGAAATGGTAATAGACTAAGGAGAATCTAACAAGACTGGTGAAAAAGACAGTTAAAGGGCAGAAGGAATTAACACAGATATATGAGCTGATACGTTTTGGCAGGAAGAATGAGGAGATGCAGTATGGGCTAAACGGTACAATTTTAAAAAAGGGTGCAGAAAAGACAGCAGGGGCTCCAAGTACACAATTCTATGAATGTGGTAGGATAAATTTGAGAAGGATATTAACAAAGCATCTTTGATTCTGAGCTTCACTATTAGATATCAAATACAAATATGTTAGGTTATGTTAAACTATATAAATCACCACTTGCTCTTCAGCTGTAGTAGTGTTTTCAATTTTGGGCACCAAACTTCAAGGAGGCATCAGAGAAGATGCAGAGGTTTACCAAAATGCCATCAAGGTTAAGGAATTTCAATAATGTGGAGAAACTGAGGTTGTTTTCATCAAAGTGAGGAAGGTTAAGGAATTTGATAGAGGTGTTCAAAATAAATTAAGGAAATGCTGTTTCCAATGGCAGAAAGGCCAATAACAACAAGACACCAGATTTAATGCAATGGATCTAGAGACAACTTGAGATTTTCTTTCTGAAAACACTAAATCATTATAATCCAAAATGCTCTGCCCGAAAGGAAGGTGGAAGGTAATTTAGTAACATTCAAAATGTATTTTTTTATATATTCAATTTCCAAAGGGAAAAAAATCTCAGTAAAAACGATGGGGAAAGAACAAAGGCGTGGGATTCATTGGATAGCTTTATAAAAGAGCCAAAGAAGATATGATGGGTCTAATAGCTTCAGTGCATGAACTGTTCAAGGATATTGCTCCCCTTCACACGTATCAGTATCAACGCACGTTCAGTGATGACCAACAGTATAAGGCTGGTCTCTCATTTATTCAGTTCCTTTCGGATGTGTACTGTGAAATGGGACAAATTGGGCAAGACACATCATGTTCAGGCTCTGGGTTTTGATTGTTAATGACTGTGGATAGACTGGTATTTTTCACTGGTTTAGTATTATTATAGCCCAGCATCAAGACAACTTGTGTGCAGGGGTATAAAATCCCAGGTTGCACATTTTCTCCTTGTATTGTAATGCTCCAGTCTGTACCTGCCCAAACTATTTATTTTCTACAGCAAACATTGGTCTGCTTGTTGATGTGGTTCAAAGTGTCTGGAATGTGTTTTTTTTTTGCTGCTTGTTTCTATTGGCTCTGTAGAAGGACAGCCAGGAATGGGATCTCTATGGAGGTTTGTCTCCCTTTGCCAACCCCTTAGGCTCCCAGAAAATCTGAAAACAATGCACAGAAAACCTAGGCAGGCCAAAACAATTAGTAAAATGTTTGATGCTCTCATGTCTGTTTAATCTAACTATCTCTAGCAGAGGGGCTGGAAATTTTGTCCCAAATTCTTGGCAACTCATTGATGTAAAGAGCAAAAAACTGGTGGAATTCAACTAGGGGCAAAGGAATAAATTGTATAACTTTATATACTCCCATTTTGGAACTTAGCTGCTATCCAGCAGCAATGTGTGTTCACAATATGGATGAGTCAGACCATACGGTGTGCATAGGTAGGTTGCAGACCAAATGAATTGTGACAATGTATTGTAACATTATAATAATGACAACCTGGTTAATAATGCACTGACAGATGACTCAAATGAACATTTGGTCTGGTTTGGAGACACAGACAAGGAGGACTCGAGCTCAATCCCTGTCTGGAATTAGTTGGGCTGATCTTCCACCTCAGCTACAACTTCACATTTGACTCCTATATCCTTTGATTGCCTTTGTGAGGGACTAGACCCTCACCCTGTATAATTTTAAAAAAACAGAAAAGCACATTACTATCTTTAAAACAAATTCAAACTGGACAAGGATTTAAAATGACTGAATCTATGTCTATGACCCAAACAAAAGAAATACCTGGCAGTATCAAAGCAGCACCCATTGTTATCCCTGAACAGCCATTAACAACCCCCAATGGATTGCCCAGTCCAAATTCAAAGAGCTATAAAAGGCCATTTGCATTTTCATAAACCAGACTGGCCAACTGGAGTCCATCTGTCTGCTAAAATAAAAGATCAGCCCCTGCAATCTTGCTTTCAATTCCTAATGGTTGAGACATTTAACAATCTTGGGCATCCACACAAGAATACAAAGTCTGTGAAGTGGGGAATCACATGACATCAATTTCTGGACTGTACTGGCTCTCTGAACTGCAAAGTCTATTGGCTTTTAAAAAAAAACAGACTAACAGTGTCACAGACAAGAATCTCTGGCACAGGTTGGACACCTAGACCCAACAGCTCTGCTTCTGATGAAAATTCTGTACCAACCCTATAAGACTGATTCTTCTCTACATTCCTATCTCATTGTGTGATGTCAACACCATCTGAAAAGTAAATTATACAGCTTCATTTTCAGTTCACTGGCCTTTGTGAAGCAATATCTCATTGGTCTTTGACTTTGGAATCCGTATGAAACAATGTTTAGTTTCTCTGCTGTCTCGGCACTGTAAATTTTTTTCTATATCCCTTTATTTTGCTGTATGAATGCAAAGGTGGGGGGGGCAAGAAACACTGCAAACCCTCTTTAGAGCTTTGAGTGTCTGCAAATAAACTAACCCTTTCAGTTCACCCTATCCTGAGTTTGCTGTAGAATTAAAAGAAAATTGGATTGTGCCAAAAAAAGCATCCACAGCACTTTGCAGCAGGGAATTCAAAAGTTCAGAATCTTCAAGTGGAGAAATTTATCATCTCAATCCAAAATAACCAATTACTTATGAGACTGTCCATCTTCGTTCTAGACTCTCCAAGTCAGGGGAAACAGCTCTTTGCAAGTACCTACCTTGTTCAACCCCTTAAGAATTTTATTTGTTTCAACGAAATCACCTTTCAATCTTTTAAGCTCCAGGGAACATAGGCCCAAACTAATTAATCATCTTTTAGGACAATTCTTCATCACAAGAATCAGTTCAGTGAATTTTCAATGTACTTCCCCAAAGCTAAGTATAATCCTTCCTTTGGTAAGGAGGCCAAACTAAATGTATAAATTCCTTTATAATAAAGGCTCTCCTAATAAAGGTTTATTGTATCTGCACGTTAACTTTCTATGATCTGTGCCCCCAAAGACATAACCTGTCTATAACCTTTTACAATCTGTCTCCCCGCAGCTTACTTTCCCACCTAAATTCTGTGATTGTAACGATGTATCAAACTTGACACAACACATTCAGTTCCTTGTTTATGCCATTGACAAAGTTTGTAAATAGGTGAGACACAAGCACCACTTGCAACATGAAAATTACCCATTTATTTCTACTTTCATCTTCTGTCTGTTAACAAATCTTCTAACCATGCTTACATATTATGCTCAATTCTATGAGGCCTAAAATTATGCAACAACCACTTAGGCAGCATCTTATCAAGGGTTTTTGAATATATAAATATACTACATCAGTTTGTTACCCAACATCCTCATTAAACTCCAAACCACTGTCAAGCAAAATTTCCCTTTCACAATTCCACATTCACTCTGCCAATTCTTAAGTGCCTTGTTACTCTCACCTAAAATATATGGATTCTAGTATTTTTCTTATATTTTGCCAATACTGCAACCTCCATGTACACAGCTTAGTCCCTCTGTACTAGGGTACTGAAACGGACAGGCCTTACCCAAAAATGCAGGATCTGTTAAGGTCAGATTTCCAAAGGCTCAGGTTCATTCACATGGCAGCAAATCAGCAACATCAGGATCAGAGGAGTTTCTAACATGGTGGCACAGGGAAGAGCTGACATGGGACAAAAAAGGATGGAGGGGTACAAGGACACTGGGCAATGGATCTTTCGTCGTCTTTGAAATAAAATCTCCATTTGAGTGCCATGGTGTGCTTTTTTTTTCCTGAGTCTGAGTGTTGGGATACTGTCAGTAAAAAACTCACCCACCAGAACAGAACAGGATATTGGAGATGTGACACTGAAACCCACTGGAGGCCATTTGCTCTTTAATCACAGGTGTATTAAAAGTAGTCAAAGCAGGTCACTCAGAATCTAAGTAATTTCCAGCTAACGATGCCATAAATCTTCCTTTGGTAGCATGCTTCACCAATCAAAAAGCAACTAATCATAAAACAAGGTGCATTATACAATTGGTCATTGAGTATAATTTCTTATGCAATTGTATCTTTTTTTAGTACGTGGAATTTTCTTCCCCAGAGAGCAGAGGTGAATGGGTCATTGAAGTTATTCAAGGCAGAGTTAATTATGATTTTTGATAAACAAGGGAGTCAAGAGTTGTGTGGGATGGGGGCAACCAGGAAGTTGAGATGAAACCATAACCATTTCAGCCATGTTTTCATTGAATGGCAGAGCAGGCTCAAATAGCCTACTCCTGTTTCTATGTTCCTTCGATTTAAAACTGGCTGTCTGAGTGAAACGTTATTTTTAAAAAATACTACATGGCTTCCCCTTTAAGTTCCTTTGTTTCTATCCTGCACATGTGGATTTTAATAAGAATATGCTTTTACAGATACTGCACTCCTTCCAGCACACCACTAATAAAGTTATTCTGTCATGTATGAGTGTAGACAACAAGAGCAATTTCCAGTTGTAGTCACTGAATGCTGAGACCTGCCTGAAAGGCGTTTTGATAAGATGCAGCACGATAGTACAGTGGTTAGCACTGCTGCCTCACAGCACCAGGGACCCGGGTTCGATTCCCGACTTGGGTCACTGTCTACATGGAGTTTGCATGCTTTCCTCATGTCTGCGTGAGTTTCCTCTGGGTGCTCCAGTTTCCTCCCACAGTCCAAAGATGTGTGGGTTAGGTGCATTGGCCATAGTAAATTGCCCCTTAGTATCAAGGAGACTAGCTAGGGTAAACATATAGGGTCATGGGGATACAGAGCATGTGGGATTGTGGTCAGCGCAGACTCAAATGAGTTGAAAGACCTCCTACATTGTAGTATTCTATGATGCTCTATTAGAGTCTCACTGAGAAAATGAAAGAAATGTAATCACATAAATAGAAGGAACATCTGAGACAGAAAGCAACAACTGCGGGAAAATGAATGCTTTCAAGCGAAAATGAGATGAGCATGGTTAAACCAAGGCTTCATCTTTCCTCACAGGTGAGGATAAAAGATCTCAGCACCATTTGAAGGGAAGCAGAGGAATTTTCAATTTGCTGGTCTATGTCCACACAAACACACAAAGGTGGCGGAAGCCTGGGGATTACAGAAACATACTGATTCACAGACATACACTTTCACTTTGAGTATTATAGCACTTTCTTACCATAATCCTCTTGACTGACATTAACCATCACTCCTCCTCCGATGTCAATCTGTCTGTACATCACACTGTCGTCCAGCTTCATCAAGATTTCCTCCTGCAGTGCATCATTCCCAGAAGCTCTTTTCCGGCTCATGAAGTGTGCATACAGCTCAGTTTGTGTGATTAAGAAGTTTAATTTTCGCTGCTGTCGCTTTGCCTAGGGTCAATAAAAGCAGGTCTAAGAGTTGTCTGGTGGAGGTGAGCAAGTATGAGGAACAAGTGAGTATAGGCTGCACAGAGGTGTAGTATCATGTGAAAAGGTGGAAGTTTCGAAGCAGTATGGCAGGTAAGCTGCATATTTCTTTTAAAAAAAAGCATCACCTGTTTATTTTGTAGATTTCTAGGCAAGTGGGTGTAGGACAATTAGGGCATTTTTGTACACAAAGCCTTCAGGGAGAAAAGGTTGGAAAATGAGTTATCCATTAGGTCGATTCCAGGTTTGAAGGGATCTTTTTAGGAGGAGAGGTTGAATAGGTGTTATTATACTCATTGGAGTTCAGAAGAATGAGAGACAACCTTATTGAGGCAGACAGGATTCTCAGGGGGGCTTGACAGGCTAAGAGCTACATTTCCTGTGGGGCAAGTCTGGGACCAGAGACACAAACTCAAAGCAAGAGGTGGCCTATTTAAGATATAGGTGGAAAGGAATTTTCTCAAAAAAGTGAATCTATGGAATTCTTTACTACAGAGGGCTGTGAAGGCCGAATTGATAGGCGTGTTCAAGGCTGATGTTTAGTCAGTATAGGAATCAAGGTTATGGGGATAAGGCAGGAAAGTAGAATTGAGGATTATTATTTCAGATCAGTCACAATCTCATTGAATGGCGGAGCAGATATGATTGGCCAAATGGCCTACCTCTGCTCCTGTCCCATCTCTTATGGTCTATTAACCCCAAAATCCTTTGAATGTTCCTTATAACTCTTCAATCTGCATGCTATTGTCACCCACAACTCCAGGTCCCTCTTCAAGTGTAGTCTTTAACTATACCCAGACAGGAGTGGAGACGTGTTCAGAATTTCTTAACTCAGTAATACTTTGACCAAACTGCAGGTTCTGTCATGAAGAATGTTCCCCCTCAGGTCAGCTGTCGAATAATTTATTTTAAATGTGTGCAAATTTCCACAAAATTCCCTTCATGCTTTCAACCAGACTGCAGTGGAACATGGCCAGCAAAACTGAGCCTTATGGAATTTCGATTGTGACCAGGGCCCCATTCAGCTCTACTCCCAACAACGATGCATAAGATTTCCACTTTTCCCTGCCTTGCCTTATGATCACATACAATTTAATTTTTTTTAACGAATTTCCTATGTGGCACTTTGGAATCAAGTAATCAATGCCCAAAAATATAGACAATTTGAAGAATTCTATCACATCAATGAGGTAAGGCATCCAGGAAACCCACAGAACTCTAAGCAATCTTAAATCATATCCCACATAATGCCCAACAGCAAAGTTCTTATAATGCATGTCAATACACAGGTTTGCAATTCCCAAGGTCTGATTTTTTCACTTAAGCAATGGTAACAAATAAACCTTTCCTCACTCCATTTGGAGCACTGCAGAAATTGGAGTAAGTGCGTCGAGTAGTTACCCACATAGAACCTCCCTTTGTGCTTAAGCATTCTTGGATAAACAGAATTAATTGTATGAATCTCAGGTCAAATGAGATCTAGAATACCATATTGAGTGCTATGCATCACATCACACTTCAGGAAGATTTCATCAATCTTGGAACAGTTATTGCACAGATTCACGAGAACAATACCAATGTTGAAAGGATTATATACGGGGATAAGTAACATCACTTCTACCCTATCAAATACAAAACCAAGTCTATTCCCTCTGGTTGGGAAAGTTAAGATCAAGAGGGGCAAAATCTTGAAATTAAAGTTCGCTTTATGCAGAGAGCAGTGGAAATCTGGAATTCTCACTAAAAAATTAATTTGGCTGGGAGTCAATTGAACATTTAAAAATCGTCATGGAATTAAGAAACCTTACAATGCAGAAGGCCATTCAGCCCATCAAGTCTGCACCAAAACCAATCCCAGGCCCTATTTCCAAAACCCCACATATTTACCCCATTGATCCATGTAACCTATACTCCTGGAACACTAGGGGCAAGTTTGCATGGCCAATGCGCCTAACCTGCATATCATTGTGGGAAGAAACTGGAGCACCCAGAGGAAACGTACACAGATATGGGAAGAACACGCAAATTCTACGCAGACAGTGACCCAAGTTGGGAATCAAAGACAGGACCCTGGAGCTGTGAGGCAGCAGCGCTAACAACTGTGCACTGAGCAGCCCCAAAACTGAACCCGATGGATTTTTACAACAAACAATGATTTCATGGTCATCATTAGACTCTAATTCCAGGTTTTTAATGATAGAACATAGAACATTACAGCACTTGATGGTGCACCCACCTGTGAAACAATCTAAAGCCCATCTAACCTACACTACTCCAATATCATCCATATGTTTATCCAATGACCATTTAAATAGCCTTAATGTTGGTGAGTCCACTACTGTTGCAGGCAGGACATTCCACACCCATACTAGTCTCTGCGTAAAGAACCTGCCTCTGACATCTGTCCTTTATCTATCACCCCTGAATTTAAAGCTATGTCCTCTCGTGCTAGCCATCAGTATCCAAGGATAAAGGCTCTCACTGTACACCCTATCTAATCCTCTGATCATTTGTACGCCTCTATTAAGTCACCTCTTAAACTTCTCTCTCTAACAAAAACATCCTCAAGTCCCTCAGCCTTTCCTCACAAGACCTTCCCACCATATCAGGATGTTGCCTGGTAAATCTCTGCAACTTTTCCAATGCTTCCACATCCTTCCTACAATGTGGCAAGCAGAACTGTAAGCAATACTCCAAGTGCAGATGCACCAGAGTTTTGTACAGCTACAACATGACCTCATGGCTCCAAAACTCAATCCCTCTACCAATAACAACTAACACATTGTGTGCCTTCTTAACAAACCTATCAACCTGGGTGCCAACTTTCAGGGATCTATGCACATGGACACCAAGATATCTCTGCTGATCCACACTACCAAGTATTTTACCATTAGCCCAGTACTCTGTATTCCTGTTACTCCTTCCAAAGTGAATCACGTCACAATTTTCCGTATTAAACTCCATTTGCCACCTGTCAGCCCAGCTCTGCAGCTTATCTACGTCCCTCTGTAACCTGCAACATCCTTCCGCACTGTCCACAACTCCACCAACTTTAGTGTCATCCGCAAATTTACTAACCAATCCTTCTACGCCCTCATCCAGGTCATTTATAAAAATGACAAACAGCAGTGGTCCTAAAACAGATCCCTGCAGTACACTACTATAACTGAACTCCAGGATGAACATTTCCCATCAACCACCACCCTCTGTCTTCTTACAGCTAACCAATTTCTGATCCAAACTGCTAAATCACCCTCAATCCCATGCCTCCGTATCTTCTGCAATAGCCTACCGTGGGGAATCCTTTCAAACGCTTTACTGAAATCCATATACACCAAATCAACTGCTTTACCCTCATCCACCTCTTTGGTCACCTTCTCAAAGGACTTTAAGATTCGTGAGGCACGACCTACCCTTCACAAAGCCTTATTGATTATCCCTAATCAAATTATTCCTTTCCAGATGACTATAAATCGTATCTCTTATAATCCTTTCCAAAACTTTGCCCACAACAGAAGTAAGGCTCACTGGTCTAGAATTACCAGGGTTTTTCTCTACACCCCTTCTTCAACAACGCGACAACATTTGCTATCCTCCAGTCACCTGGCACTATTTTTGTAGACAATGACGACCTAAAGATCAAAGCCAAAGGCTCTGCAATCTCCTCCCTAGCTTTCCAGAGAATCCTAGGATAAATTCCATCCGGCACAGGTGACTTATCTATTTTCATACTTTACAGAATTGGTAACACCTCCTCCTTATAAACCTCAATCCCATCTAGTTTCACAGCCTATATCTCACTATTCTCCTCAACAACACTGTCTTTTTCCTGTGTGAATACTGATGAAAAATATTCATTTAGCGCCTCTCCTATTTCTTCGGACTCCACGCATAACTTCCCACGACTGTCCTTGACTGGCCCTAATCTTACTCTAGTCATTCTCTTATTCCTGATATACAGATAGAAAGTTTTAGGGTTTTCTTTAATCCTACCTGCCAAAGACTTCAGGTACATAAGAACATAAGAAATAGGAGCAGGAGTAGGCCATCTAGCCCTTCGAGCCTGCCCCATCATTCAATAAGATCATGGCTGATCTGTCGTGGCTCAGTTCCACTTTCCCGCCCTCTCCCCATAACCCTTAATCCCCTCTCTTATCAAAAACCCATCAACCCGCGTCTTAAAAATATTTAGCGAGGCAGCCTCCACCACTTCAACAGGCAGAGAATTCCAGAGATTCACCACCCTTTGAGTGAAGAATTATACCCTTTGAGGTAGAATCCACTGCATGGAGTTTGCACGTTCTCCCCACGTCTGCGTAGGTTTCCTCCGGGAGGAATTTAAATTCAGGTTAAAAACCACCATGTGCTGGTGGTTTTCGACCTGAATCCTCAGAACATTACCCTGGGGCACTAATTCTATGCCAACTTCTCCTAAACAGACTTATCAGTCATTCTTGAAACCATTACCTAGTTATACAGAACTGGAGTTCTGCTGAAAAAAAAAAGACAAGCATTTGATCTTGCATTCATCAAGCCAGATTCGAGAATGCCAAATTTCAAAGGAAACAACAATTTATGCTGCATGAGAAGAGAGGTGTTGATTTGTGCTAAGTCAACTTTGATTGGTCGAGGCGATCATGAAAAGCGTACCAGGGAGTCAATGCCCCAATGCTTTCTGTTTATTTAAAACAGTACGATTTTTGGAAATATTCCTTTTGCCTGTAGCAGACAGATTTCTGCATATGGTTGTACGTAGCTTTATCAAGCTACAATGAGCTCAAATAGTCCAGCTGATAATCTTAACTTGATTGCTTAGCACTGTCGGAATTGGACAATATTTACTAATCAATCTGTTCAGCAAGGATTGTAAGGAATCCGAAACAAGGAAGAAAATTGGAGTCAAGATACAGATCAATCATGATTTAATTTAACAATGGAACAGGTTCAAGGAACTTCAAGACTAACTTGTGTTTTTATGTCCCGATTATAAATACTGCAATGAGACCATCGCTCAATCTTAAAAGTTGAAGGG
Organism: Carcharhinus amblyrhynchos; assembly: GCF_965287045.1. Taxonomy (NCBI): domain Eukaryota; kingdom Metazoa; phylum Chordata; class Chondrichthyes; order Carcharhiniformes; family Carcharhinidae; genus Carcharhinus; species Carcharhinus amblyrhynchos. The sequence continues at coordinate 60,594,192 of NC_137337.1, forward strand.
AATACAAACCACATTTATGCAACCTGAACTCAATATGACTCTTTAGGCATTGGTATCATTCAGAAGGAGAACCAGATGGCATGGTGGCAATGGTTAGCACTGCTGCCTCACCGCGCCAGGAAGCCAGGTTGAATTCCAGCCTTGGATGGCTGTCTGTGTGAAGTTTGCACATTCTCCCCATGTCTGCAGGGGTTTCCTCCAGGTGCTGTAGTTTGCTCCTACACTCCAAAGGAGTGCACGTTAGATTGGTTGGCCATGCTAAATTACTTCTTAATGTCAGGGGGATTAACATGTGGGGTTACAGGGGTAGGGCATGGGTGGAATTGTTGTTGGTACAATCTCGATGAGTTGAATGGCCTTCTCCTGTACTGTAGGTATTCTACAATCCTATGATTTACTTGTTCTTGGTTTTGGAATCTGCTTGGTTAAAGGAATAGTCATTTACATTTCTCCAACCTAACTGGCCAGAGACCGTGCAAATAATGAACCTATTCTATCTCAGAAGCTCTTGCCTTCCTAACAATGCTCTATGCACTGTGAAATAATGGAAAATAACTCAAGAAAGACTCTAACCTCACGCATCTCTTCATCAAGTTTTCGCTGTTCCAGAGCCTCTTTCTCTGCCCGTTTCCGATGTTCCTTTTCAACCTTGTCATACTTTTTCCAGTACAACAGCATCTCTTTGGTTAGCCTTCGGGCCCGAGGCAGTGTTTCCTTACAGTTTTTTTGTGCCTGGATGGCAGCCCTCCGCACCTCTCGCATGCACTGGTGAGCCAGCTGGGGGACAGATACAAGATGTATATATCAAATATGCTCAATTGTTCAAGTTGGGGGATACTTTGTGCAGCACTATAGGCTGATAAACTCTCCCATCACTCTATCTAACCCAAAGAAGGTTGCACTCTTAATGCGTATGCATCAGAACTCTTTCCATCTCAAACTATCGAGACAGTCTCTAGCAACTAACCATTGACATCTTAGTCATTTTCTGTTACAGGATCATACAGTGCAATGTACTTCAGCCTGCATAAGCACTTAGTTATTAGAACTGCTGCTCCAATTTTGGCTTGCACTGTAATGAAAGCACTGCGCCCATTGATAAAGTTAATCTTTTCAATAACTTGAAAAAGATCAGAACGCTTTATGTCCCAAATCCACCCTCTGCCCCAAACATGAGTAGGCAGGGCCCCAGCGAACCGGCCCCAACTCACCCCCATCCCAGAAACTCAGTGTGCACAGCCCATTCATTTATCCAGAATTTTCAGTCCAAGTCTGACCTACCTTCTTAGTGTTGGTGAGGATCATGTTGCGTGCAGAGGACTTCTGCTTGTAGACCTGCAATAAAAAAAGTACAAGCCGTGTTTTAATCAGTTCCTCCTCGGCACAGTATACAAACTCAGCAAACCCTTGCAGCCAGCCAGTCTTCACCTTGGGAACTTCCTTTTTGGCAATACTGAGCCACACCTTGCGTCGTCGTGCATTCAACTGCTCTAAATTCAGATGCTTTTTCTTTGAACCTAGTGGAGGAGCATCATGGGAGAACTTGGCAAATATTTTCATCTCTGTCCTCCGTGGGGATTCTCCAGATGAGTGCTCCTCTTCACGTTTCTTCCTCTTCTTCACTTTCTTCAATTTGGCTGAGAAAAAGGAGATACAACAGTAAAGGATGTCATTTATCCTCTTGGATGTATACCATCCTATTCTGGTACAGCCCACCACCTCAAAATGACAAACAAGGAATTATTTTTAACTGTTTAAATAGAAACAACCCACTCAAGTCAAAATCCTACAAGTACTAAGCGCATAATTAAAAAGGTCATTTCTTTCTGATTTTAGTTTCCCTCATGCCTTCAGGTTAATTTCTACACCAACAATGCCAGATCTAGTTGGATTACATCAGTCACTGCTCCTCTGCCAAAAAAGTGTTCACCATCCCAGGATCATTATGACATGCAGAGATAACCCCAAGATTCTTTTCTGGCTTATTACACATCCCCTGAAACCACCCCTTGACCTACACCCTCCATCTTCATATCTAAGTAGTACACGGACCTCTTTGATATGATGATTGAGATCATGCACTCAGCAGACTTGGGAGTTTCCATCACCTCCTTTTGCCACCAAACCACGTTTTTCCTCTGCCCTGGCTTTGAACGCTCATCTTCTCTACCACTTTCCCTAATTCCTTTAAACTGCCAAACAATCAACTTCCCTCGCTATGTTAATCATTCCCTCTCCTCAGATACTACCCCCTTCCTTTCCAATCTGCTATCTCCTGCCCTCAAAGCAATCACTTCAAATCCTCTGTCCTTTCAGGACTGATGTAGTCTTCAGTGAGATTGTTCTATTATTGAGCAGATTTTTGATGAAAAAACCCACAGATGAAGCTAGACATGGAGAATGACAGACTGATTGTATTTAGAAAAACTGGATTTGCATTTTAATTGGGGAGGCCATTACTGTCTTCTATTAAGGAAGCCTGATATCTCTCGTCCTAGAATTCAAGCAGTTTTGTTAACTTCTGGTGATAAAGATGATTATTTGGAATCTGCATTGACAATTTGTACATCTAGTGCCACAAAAATTGAAAGTTGTACTGCAGGATGTTGGAATGGCTGATAATAAAAATGACAACCTTATTGAGCAAGTCCCAGCTCAGTGTGCTGTGTGTTAAATATTGAAGGACAACATCACGTCCTATTGAGTGTCTACTACTGGCCAGGGAATTTAGTGATGTAATTGGAATGGACTTTAAAGTATGGGACAAGGATTGTATTTTTTGGCTACACTTTGTAGATAAGGCAAATAGATTTGGCCTGTAATATATGGAAGGTGAAACACATTGCCAATAATGTCAGAGAAACATACAGGTACCAGATTAGGGATGCCAATGAAATTCCTGATGAATGACGGAAGGGAATTGTGAATGAGAAATTTAGGGCATGTGAAAATTTGAATTGCAGTTATGTATATTGGGGCTCAGGCCTGTTCAGCAACATCTTATGCAAGAGGAATCATGCAGTGATAGATGACATGTTGCATAAGGTACTTGAACATTCAGATGCAAGTTGAAAACTGCTTTGGTATGGTGAGAACATGCATACAATTCTTTACATACAGTTGGGGGCACAGTTATAATTGCTATACAAAAGAAATCTGAATTTGCTTTCAATGCTCAGGTGCTCCCCTGCTCTTGAAGGGGATACCTACTGTTAATGCTGATTTTTAGTTAAGGTAATTTGGCTTATTACAATGGGGCGGGCAGAGGAAACCAAAAGATCTAGGGAATGTTCCAGGCCGTGAAGGAAAATGTGAGATTGTTTAACTTGGGAATCAAATAATAAAAGTCTATTCTTCACAGGTCATCAGAATCATGAACATGGGGTGTGATAGACGGTGACAAAGCACCATGTGTCTCACATACTGAAGTGGGGCAGAGCCTAGAGGACAAGATATAATGGTTCTCGAGTTAGACAGCAATAGAGAGTGGGTTGTGAAGAACAGGAAGTGGCTGTTTTGTCCAGCAGTCAGCTGCCCAAAGTGGGTTTCCAGGTAGTGTATTGTCCAGCTGAACCAGATAACCATACGGATGCAAGAATAGAGGGATGGGCAGAAAAATCTCCTGGAACACAAAAATTGGCTGAATGTTCAGCATTGATACATGTTGATAACTTCCTGTGGAATGGCACTAGTGAATTTCAAGAGAGTTATTTACAAAATTAGGATAGACCTTAAGCTTCGAAGTCAGGCTAATGGATCCATGAAAAATATCGGATCAGAAATAAAACAGGACAAATCTGAAGTTACTTGAATCATATGAAAAATGTTTGGCCTATTGCAGTAAGTCAAGCCAAGTCTCCACAAAAAGATGTAACTGCTTCCAATGATGCGTCGGAGTAACTGCAAGGTCTGGTTGAGCAATTAAACTAGATCAGAAAGCAGAAGGCGCCAGATGCAAGTTTTGATGTTATTTAATTGAGTACAATAACAAAGCATCCCAAGGTCCAGGATATCTTACAGGCAAGCAAAACATTAAAAAAGTTTAAAGATGGAGAAATGTATATTCAAGTTTCTCTCTCTGGGTGACACTACGAATATAAAATCAATTTGTGTACAGTGAGGGTCTCAGCTTTATATTTTTCCTGGCTGAAAATGGGAAATGCTGTCCCTTGACTTGGGAACCAAGAAATTAAGGAAAGCAGTAAAGAGGATCCTGGCTGCAGAGACTCTTGAACTAGTGGGAGCAGTTGACATGGCAGTCTTTTGATCTAAAAGATTAGAGGAAATACTACATGGGGGAAAATGATGAAGGCAACATCCCAATAGATTGTTACAAATCGATCACTTTGGAATAATGAACATGCCACAAAGACTGAGTAAAAAGATTACACATTGATATTGCAAATTTAAAACAAACAGTGGAGACAAAGGAAATCCCTAAGCTCCAGTGGGTTGACACAAGCCATCAGTTAGTGGACTGTTTTATCAAAAGGAATGTTTATAGCGAAAAATTGTTGGACATATGAAGAGGACGACTTGGGATAAGAATTTTATTTCAAAAAGGCTGATTTATTTTTTCCTATCTTCAGATTTTTATTTTTCTGAAAAAGAAATGCACTAAACTTTTCTAAAATTGTGCTGCAATCAAATACATGCTTTCAGTTGGTAATTAAGCACAGCTGTCCCAAATTGAGGAATTGGGTAAGAGTATATAAACTAATTTACTCAGTGTCTGAGAGGAATTGGCGAGTCAGTGACTTTGCTTTGCTGTTTTGGAAACAAGGTACAGGCTAGCTTCAGACTCATTCTTCCTCAACAATCAGAATGAACAGACTTAGTTAAATTTTCATCTATTCAATGGGAAGGAAGTGGGAGAGACATCTGATCAGATCATTTCAATCTTATTAACAAAGAAATCCACGAGCTCCTTTCACTCATTCTTGGAGGCGAGGGTGGAGAGAGGTTTAAGATGACTTGCGGTTGAAAAAAGCAGCTTGCACCCCAAGATCCTAAAATAGTGAGCAGTTTTCACAAGTGAGAGCAGCATCATGTAATGCTTTGCAATTCTGCCCTTTGCCACTGATTCAAATCGCCCTTGATGGCTTCTATTTCAACTTGAACCACAGTTTTCAACTTCAAAGGCCTATATGACTCCGTGCAAAGCTTCCATCCCATAGCTGCCCCATCACAAGACTGCCTACTTCATCTCTCTAACATTGCCCAACTCCAAAACTGCCTCAACTTATTTGCTGAGGACACACAATTGGCAATCATGCAGTGAAGGCTTGGAGGTGAAGGGTCAAAGGAAACTGCACTAAGATATAACAAAGCACAAACAGAAAGGGCTGCAGGAAACCAAAAAAAGTTCAATAGAATTGCCACTCACCCTTCATTTTTTTCTCCTCTTTCTTCTTTTTCCTGCTGGGGCCCAGAACATGCCGTTGCTGCTCATAGAAATGATCATGCGTGGAAAGTAGGCCGGTGCTGTAGTACTGGTACTGCTGGAGCTGGGGGGCATATATAAACTCAATAACATCTTGGTGGAGATACTCCCAATAACAGCATTACTTCAGCCGTATCATGGACACACGTCAAATTAACACTCCAACACATTTAGAGTTGGGCAGAGAATGGTGGCAGTGAGCTGAAGAGGCGAAAAAGAGCTTTCAACATGACTTTGAAAATATCCACTTGGCGGAGATGTGCTGGGGGACCAAGAGTCCATGTAGGCCAGTGAGGACAGGGCTTAAGGACAAGCATGATAGCAAAGGATAGTAATGTGTTTGATGAATGTGTTTCATTTACCAAATGAAGAACAGAAGATTTTGAAATAGTGCAGTCAAAGATATGGATAAGGGTTTCAGCAGCCAGTGGATTGAGGTCACCAATATTACCAAGAAAAGCTTGGTGATGGAAAGAATTGGAATTGGAAGCTCAGGGTGTGTTTAAGACAGACACTTGAGGTTTCAAATAGTTCTGTTCAACGAGACAGCAGCTGGGGAGAAAGACAAAAATTGCAGGTGAGGGTATGGAGCTTGTGGTTGAAGCTGAAGATCATGATTTCAGCTTTCCCAATGTTTAACTGGAAGAGGTCATGGATAATTTAAAACTGGATGTCAGGCGAGTTGTCAATAATGGCAATGGACGGATGGAAAAAGATGGGTGAAAAGGAAGAGCTCAATGTTGTCAGTGAGTACCTGACTACTTGTTGCTAGATGATACTGGCAAGGGGCAGCATGTGTTTGAGGGTGGGCATGGAGCAAAATGGCACTTTCTTTCACTGCCCTTTCTATTGCTCCCCTGCTATCTTGATTCATCCAAAGTTCAGGGGCAAGTGATGTGCTTCAGACTGACTCCAGTGTCAATCTGAAACCAACCTCCAGGACATGCTTCACATACTTGACCAGCAAGGATCAACTCCAGATATAACCATATAACCATCGCATCTAATCATTTTGAGAGGGGGCGTTCCACACTTCTGCCACCCTTCGTGTGAAGAAGTGTTTCCTAATTTTTCTCCTGAATGGTCTGATTTTAAGATCACGTTCCTTTGGCCTAGATTGCCCACTGGTGGAAAAGTTTATCTAACCAGCTGTTCTATTACTTTCAAAATTCAAACTGCCTCATATTCCAGGGAATACTAACATAGTTTATACACTGCCTCCTAATAATTTAATTCTAGTAACATTCTGGTGAATCTGCATTGATGAATCTTCAAAGGCCAATATATGCTATGCAGTGGTGCCCAGAAGTGCACACAATACTCCAGATGTGGGTAAATCAGGGCCTTGAATAACTGTAGCAAAATCTCCCTTAATATTCAATGAAAGTTAACATTGCATTAGCCTTTTTAATTTTGTGTGTGTGCTAACTATTATATTTTAGTGCCCTAATTTGATCCTAAATCTCAAGACTTCCATAATTCCTAGTTTTGCACCATTTAATACTGGCATCATAGAAACATTAACACTCGAAGTAGGTGTAGGCCATACGACCCTTCGAGCACGCTCTGCCAAACATTTTGATCACGGCTGGTCATCGAATTCAATATTTTGATCCCCTACTTCCTCCCATAGCCCTCGATCCCTTTAGCCCCAAAGTACCTCTAATTTCTTCTTGAAATCACAATGTTTTGGTCAAACTAAATTCAGTGGTATGAGTGCCACACATTCAGCACCCTCAGTGAAGAAATTCCTCCTCATCTCAGTTCTAAAAGGTTTACCTTTTGTCCTCAAATTATGACCCCTTGCTCTGGACTTCCCCACCACTGGGAACATTGTTTCTGAATATACCCTGTCTAATCCTGTTAGAATTTTATGTTTCTATGAGATACCCTCTCTCTCTTCTAAACTCCAGTGAACATAATCCTACTGACTTAGTCTCTCCTCATATGACAGATCTGCCATCCCAAAAGTCAGCCTGGTAAACCTTTGCTGTACTCCCTATATAGCAAGGACATTCTTCCTCAGGTAAGGATATCAAAACTGCACACATCAACAAACTTACTGATCTTAGCCCCCACAGTTATCCATGTCATTTATATAAATGATGAACAACAGGGGGACCAGCACAGATCCCTGGCCTCCAGTCGCTAAAGCAGCCACCTGTCATCACCCTCTGTCTCCTACTGCTAAGCCAATTGTGAATCCATCTTATTAGATCACCCTGTATTCCATGTGTATCTTACAAATAGACTATAGGGGTTCCCCACAGTACAGAGCTCAGACCTCAACACATTCTTTCTTCAGGGCAAAATACTGCCAAAATAACCACCTTCGTTCACTTTAGTGAACAGTATCCTCTTTCTGATGCAAGTACCTCCCTATGTGCAGTCTCCATTAGTTCTTACTGCAGGGAACACATTTGTCAACAACCTTTCTTCATTCATTCTCATTATAATCACTCTTTTGTCCTTAATACTATGTTCACAGACCCAACGATCCTAAAGCAGCTCTGCTCCTCAGTAACCTGAGGAGTGCCAGAGATGGAAGAACTGATATATGCTGCAGCTGCTTACCTCTCTATCACTGTGCACTTTGCTCTGGTGTAGCTTCCTGTACTTGTGCAGACGCAGCATGTCATGCAACTCCTCCTTGGTGAGCATAAAGTCATCCTCAGTGTCATCATCATCCGTATTAGAGTCCGACGTCTCATTACTCAAGAGAATGCTCTGCACAGAAAAGAAAAATCATTTGGTCAGTGGCAAGTCAGATCTTGGCCTGAATAGAAAGAACAGCAAAGAAAACCAAAGGTTAATCAGGAGAAAGAAATTATGAGGGGAAACATTAAAAAGGAAATAAGTAGTAAGTGTTAGTAATCTCAAGAGTGAGAATGCAGACTAAATGGCAGATGAATTGAGCAAATATTTTGCTTCAACCTTCACTAGTCAAGAATACAAAAACATTCCAGTAATAGCAGTACATCAGGTGACAGGAGGGAGAGGGGAACTTGGTAAAATTACAGTTATTAGGAGGTGGTACTGAGCAAGCTGATCGACTTGTGGCTGCCATGCATCGAGTTCCAGATGGACATTATCCCAGGGTCTTAAAAGCAATGGGTAATGAGCTAGAAGGTGTGTTGGTGTTAATTTTCCAAAATTCCCTAGATTCTGGAAAGTGGTAAATATAACCCTGCTATTCAAGCAGGGTAGGAGGCAGAAAACAGGAAGCCCTGGGTCAGTTAGTTTGATGTCTGACATGAGGAGTGTGTTTAAAGAGGTTTTGCTGGGCACTTGTAAAAACTCAGTAATCAGGAAAAGTCCACATGGCTTTGTGAAAGGGAAATCATTTTTCACCAATGTTAGACTTCTCTGAAGCAGTAACATATGTTCTGGAAGCAGAAGCCTGTAATCACACTAGCTGAATTTCCAAAAGGAAAGGTGCCACATAAAAGATTATTAGGGAAAATAAAAGCTCACGGTGTAGGAGTAACATGGACAGAAGATTGGCTGACTGGCAGAAAACATTAAGCATAAATGAGCCCTTGTCTGTTTGGTAGGATATGCTAAGTTGAGTCTTGCAGGAGTCTGTGCTGGGTCTTGGACTTTTCATAATTATCAACAATGACTTGGACACAGTAGCTAAATTTTCAGATGACAAAGATACGTCAGAAAATATGTTACGAAGAAGCATTTGAGGCAGTTCAGAGGAAATTTACAAGATTGATACCTGGAACAATCAGCTTGTCTTAAGAGGATAGGTTGGACAGGTTGTCCTCATCTCCACTGGAGTGTAGAAGAATGATTAAAGCACATAAAATTCTGCATAGTCTTGACAAGGTGGATGTGGAAAGGATGGTTCCTCTTGTGCGCAAGTCCAGAACTGGGGAAAAATGTTTCAAACTTAAAATGAGGTGGGGGAGTGGCCAAGTTTTCACGAGCTCAGACACTTTTAGCTTGTTTGTTTATCCTGATGCACAATCCGTAATTATCCGATCCTGATGCGTATAATCCACGTTCCTGGAAGACCCTGCCTCAATTTTGGCGAAGGGAGCAATGTCAAGAAAATCCTTTTGGATTGAGGTGGTCAGAGATGGTTGGGTTGGGCCTAGTTCACAATGCTGGTGTGAGCGGGCCTATTCTTCTGTGATACTGTTGGCATCGAGATGATAACCACAATTACAAGACGATGTGGATGATGGTCTTGGCTCCTTGGCACAGAGTTTTGGTGCTCACATTGATGAACTGCAAGCTATCCTAAACAGGACGAATGGAGCAGAAAAGAGAATCCTGTCAATTGAGTGGGCAGTTTCCTTCGTGGGGTCTCATCATCAATGCTGGGAAATTCTGTTGCATTGTGTTGTACATCCTGGCTGACTTGGGGAGATGGGGGCAAAGGAGGAGTATCTGTGTGCTGGGTCTCCTTGGATCGTGGGGATGAATTCCTAACCAAATTCAAGAACTACTGTTAAGCTTTCACAATCCTTGTTTTGAAGGCTGGCCATCTTGAGTTCGATATGTTCTTGAGGCTTGGGGTCAGTTGAAAATTCCGACCACTGGTCTTGCGTGGTCTTGTCCTCTGTTGAGAAGGGTTGGAGGCAGTGTCGATGGCGCCAAGACTTTTGCTGGGGTTTTGGGACAATAATATGACGGAGCCACAAAGGCTTTGGTGAAACTCTGAACGAATCCTGGATGACGCTCAATGATCCTATCATAGCTTTGGTCTTTTCAAGCTCCATAGATGGTTATTTCATTCTGCAATTCATCATTAATCCTAAACGTTGTCCCTTGCGATTATAAGTCTGACTTTGTGATTTTTTTTTTTATCCTGATTTGGGAGTTTGCTGCCTGTTATGCTGTGAAAATCAGTGCAGTCTACTTTTTTCCTTTTTGATGGTATTCATGCACTGGCATGCTCAGATGGTGGAATGAGGGAGGTCATAGTTTTAATTATTTGTGTCCCTTCTTTCCATTGAAGAGTATGCTGAGTTGGGTAAGACATGAGGGTTGCAAGGTATTTATCTGGTTTGTTTTTTTAAACTGTGTAATCCTTGCATTTACATAAGAGTACAATTTTTAGTACCCTTCATTTTTTTTTATACAAGATGAGTAGCACTATAACAGGGTGCTGTATAGGTGATTTGGTATGGTCTTACAAGTCCTCATTACGAGTGAGGAGAATCCCCCATGAGAACTATTGGGGTTTGTTTTTATGTTGTAATTTTGTTGTACTGGGACTTAAGAATCCTTGCTTGTTTTCTGCCAAGTACAGACAGATCATGTATCCCGGAAAATACTTTTTTTTTGGTCACTGGTGTCTTTGGTGTTGTTGGGATTGAAGGGTAATCCTTGGATATCTAGCCCTATTAGCTTACTCTTCTATTTTGATTTGGCTGCACAGGTAGTGGTCATTTGGTTACTTAGCTCATGCAATGTACGGTAGGCAAATTATTCAGTTGTTTGGGTTTTTCTGATGTGGGGAAATAGATTGAATCACGTTGATAGAGGGACGCAAGTGGCACCTCTTGGGTATCTGGAGAAGGGAATAGTTTGCTTTGTTCAATGTATAATGTTCAGTGTGTAAGAGTGACGTGAATATTCTTGGCCTATGGTCTTTATTCTACTGTCATTGAGTAGGTTAATGGTGTTTATGTCTGGGTCAGGCGGAGGGCATATTAGATGCGGGACTAGGTTGTCCTCCCCTAAGATGTCCCCCTTCAGGGGGCCTCTGGAGTGCTCTCCTTCTTGAGACTTGGTTCCCCTGGTGGCCTGTTGGCTGTAAGACCTTAGTTTGAGTCTGGGTGCTTTGGTTCACCATTGTTGGGAATCTCTCAGTTTGGAGATTAGGCTGGTTGGAGGAGAAGATCGCATCCTCCAAGTGGTGTTATATGGAGACTTTCAATTTATCCATCTTCCAGGTGCCAGTGGGTGGGGTGGGGATGGGGAGAATACTTTTGGCATCTATTGGATAATCCTGATGCTCCCTTATTTCTTTATTTTGTTAGGAGAAGGCAGGTCGTATCACTAGCCAAGATCCCTGTTGATGCGTGCTTTGATGATTCTTCTCCTTGTCAGTGGTTTCCTTCATGAAATATGGTTTAAATTATCTGATGATGGGGAGCCTGATTGGTTTTTGATGTGGTTAGGGAGCAGGGAGGTTTGATGTGTTGCAAACCGAGGGGAGGTGCATGAATCCTTGACTTATTGATACCTATAAATGAATGAGTGTGAATGCTGCCATATTACATCTTGTACTGATGGTATGTAGTATCCTGATGTTTCACTTTTTCCAGATTATCCTTTAATTGCTTGGAGATCCCTCGATGTTGAGTTAGACCCTGGTTGGTTGTATGTTACTCTGTAAGGGTGCATATTGTGCAGCTCTGTCTCTGTTATCCTGCGGAGGGGTTGTACACCATGGGGACATGTATTTATGGCTTTAGCATGTTATCCAGAGATCCCCACCCTTACTTTATCGTACAAGAGGAGACGCCGGCTGTGGTGACTGAATTTGGATCATTTGTATGAATACTCGCTGGTTTTTTTATGACTGATTACTTTCCTGTACAAGATTTTGGAAATTTCTTGCATCTTGTGGTAAACATAAAATGTAACTTTCAACAAAAATATCCTTTAAAATAGTTTAATGAACATTTTAGGACCGAAATTAAATTTTTTTTTTGAGGACTGTGCGACTTTGGACCTCTGCTTTAGAAGCCAGGTCACTGAATATCTTAAAGGTGGAGATGAATTGATTCTGTTGACTAACAAGAATCTAATGTTATCAGGGGTAATTGGAAGAGTGGAACTCAAAACACAAACCAGCAGGCAGAGCAGGCTCCAGTTGCCAAAATGTACATGAATGGGATTTCTGTATAAATTAGATTTTGTAGACTGGTCCAAGATTTATAATGAAACAGATATCACTCAAAGGGCAAAGAACACAGAGATAGGCTTTATGGGCCAGTGTTAATCATACTAGGCAAACAGGATTCCAAATCCCATAGCCCATACTGATCTCATATGCCTTTATCCCACATATTTTCAACCATTTAAATGCTGATTTGGGTCAGGAAGATTCTTGGAACTGATCCCTCTCTACTGATTTCACCTTGCTGGAAGGACAACCTCCAAAGCAATCATGCCAAGTGGGAGAAGCTCTGAGGAAGTTACAAATTTAAGTCTCTGCTTCTGTTAGCTAATCAATTGTCCATCTATTCTAAGCTTTACAATCCTCAGTTCTAAAGTTCTTGCATTTCTTGTATCTACCTGGGACGTAGGACTGACAATTACTGGAGATAAACTTTTTTCCTATTCTGTCCCTCCCTTCCATCAAATAAACACATAATTCCCCAATGTTTTAAAATATTTAGATCCTGTCTTTTCAAGTCTTTCTTCATATTTGTTTGTCCTTGTGTTAGCCACCATCCAAATGGATCAGTGCTGTGCCTTCTGGATCCAAAGGTAAACTGCACACTAGCTCTATTGCTCTTCATTATGCCCTTCCACTTCCTTTGAGCCCTCAGACTACGACTCCTAAAGTGAGGCACCAAAAGCTCAGCTCAGGGCTGAACAAAACACCAAGACTGCAAATTCAGCTGCGTGTGGCTGGCAGCACAGTGGCCAAGAAGTAGTTTAAAAAGTTGGTCAAAATCTGTAGCTACCATTTTTCTGATGTTCAGCTTAAACATTACCCAAAAGTTCTATACAAATGTACGTCTAGAAAGTGTCTTTGATAGTGAAACACGTCTATGTTGAGATTGAAGTCTGTTCCTATCCTCACTTAAGTGTTAACAGCCCAATAGTTGATGTGGTTGAAAATCTGCCGAAGAATTGGATAGCTCCCCACTACAAAGACAAGAACCAAAAGCCAGTTTATTAGATCAGTCAACACAACTCTCCCATTCATTAACTAGATTTCCACAAGCCAAGGGGCAGACAGGAGCAAGGAAAAAGGTAGACAACATCCAGTCCTCACCAAGCATGCCCTCAGTGTAGCAAATAGTAGTCACCATACCGGAAACTAGCCTCAGTTATTTGTGTGAATGAGCATTCAGAACATATTAGGCAAGGATGGACTTTAAATCCAAGCACACAAAACACATACTGGATCACCTGGGTAAATAATTCAAATCACATCCGTATATCAACAACCAAATATCCTTACCAATGTGACATGTAATTACTGAGCGGCACAATGACCTCACTTCAAGAGGAGCCTCAAGCATGCTGGAGCTTCAATAGTTTAAGTTGTGGAAAATCTAAACTGACTGGCACATGGAAGGAGGAACAGTGAGACAATTCAATGGAGCTATGTCACTTTAGGTGTTGCCCAACTAAAGGAAAGCATAGGAGCAGATTAGTTTAGGTAAAATATTAGCTTAAGTGACATGTAACTGTCCAGATAGTTTGAGAGTGCATCATTTCATCCAAGCACCGTGATTATCTCAAATATCAACTATGCATTAGCATTGACCTCACTGTACCAAGGGAAGAGAGCAATAGGGTACGAGATCATAAACCCTAAGGTATTCATGAAGTTAGACTAGACCTCAAGTATTTGCTATTTTAGCATTAATGTGAGGATATGCTGTTTCACTCCAAGTGCAATTCTACTGACAAACTGGGAAGCTTTTGTCAAAATAAACTTTATTTAACAATACAGTTTAACTACAACAAACTAAATTAGCTCAACATTTAAAGAATACTTAATCATGACAAGATACAATTCTTAACTGCTGATCTATCTCTATTAGTTCCAATTCAAGCAATGTTCCTCTTTCAGACTTAAAACCCCTCTTCACAAACAGTCAACAACATAAGTCCATGTGTTTTTAGTCACAGTTGTAGAGCCTTTTCAGCACCTTTGGAGTCAGAAAAAAAAAACCACCTGTCTTCTGACAGCCCCATGCAGTAGTATCCAGAGAGAGAGAGACACAGACAGAAGGACACCTCTTGCTTCTTTCAAGACCAGGCAGAAAACTGATCATTTTTCCTGTAAGCTTAGCTCCTTCTATTAGCACATGACTCTCTTTTTTTGTCAATCAACCTAATCAAACTAGACTGAAACACCAGGGGGGAGAAACCAAATAAACAAAAATGCACTAACTTGTTCTAAAATGAGTACTTACCTTGATCTTCCAGCTACTAACTTAAAGGCTTCCCTAGACAAATCAGCACATCGTATAACACTAGCTAAATGTAATACTTAATAAAAGAAACATGATATAAATACATTTCTTAAAGGCACACTATCATCACAAGCGAAATACAAAAACTGCTTCGTGTTTCTGTCTTTGACTAATACTTCTGCTCAAATTATAGAATCCTTACAGTGCTGAAGCAGACCATTCAGTCCATCGGGCCTGCACCAACAACAATCTCACCCTGGCCCCATCCCCTTAACTCCACACATTTATCCTGCTAATTCCCCTGATACTAAGAGGCAATCAATGAAACCTGCACATCTTCGGAATATGGAAAAAAACTGGAGCACCCAGAGGAAACCCACATATGCAGGGAAAATGTGCAAATGCCGTAAAGATAGTCACCTGAGGCCAGAATTAAACTTGGGTACCTGACGTTGAGAGGCAACAGTGCTAACCACTGTGCTACCATGCTCTGTGGGATGTGTACACATTATACCAAATCTGGCTTGGGCTAAGTTACATCATCCTTCCTAGTTAGTCAGTTTGCTGACAATCAATATCTGACCTCACATACAAATCATCACTTGGGTAGATGTTTCAATGTTGCCAGTGAATGCTGAAGTGCACCCAAAAAAAGTCAGCTTTGGAATGAAACAGAAATCTTGAAGAAAAAAAACAGCTTCAAGTTTTACAGCATACAGTAACATTTCAGCTATTATTAGGCTTCCCCAATAGTCAAGACAACAAAAGGACGAACAAAGAACTTAGATTTATTCAGTATTTTACATCCTTTGGATTTCCCAAACCACTTCAGAATCTAATGAGGCAAAGTCATTATTATAAAGCATGCAAGCACAGCTAATTTACACACAAGTTCCCAAAACAGCAAGATGATAAATTATTGGCCATTTTTGAATGATCGAGGGATAAATAATGGCAGATAATACTCCCTTAATCAACTTCAAAATAGTGCCATCGGCTCTTTTATATCCATATGAAAAAGTGATGGGGCCTCTGTTTAATGGCTCATCCGAAAGTCAGTATCTCCAACAGTACAGCAAGCTCTCTGTGCTGCACAAATGTCAGGCTGGATTTTGTGCTCAAGTCTATAAAGTGGCATTTAGACCCACAACATTCTGATTAATAGGTGACAATGCTATCACTGAGCCAAGGCTGGCACTTGGGTAGTATTACCACACAGCAGCCACAGTATTTGCATATTAGATAAGTATTGACCTAGGCCTTTCAATCTAGTAGTAATTTACCCTCGAAACATGAAAGCACATGCACAGGCTTCTTTCTCACTTCTGTTTACAAAGGACATCCTGCAACATGTCAGTGATTGTGTGCTGTGTGTGAGAGTTGATCAGCAGGAACTGAACAATGGGCATTTTCCAGAACTACTGTAAGCTGTACATACTAAAACATAGCACACCCCCTCAGGGAGATCACTGATACCATGCGGGAATGAATCAAATTACAGACACTGTTACATCCTCACCTTCAGCCATTTCCTGCTTTTCTTCAATTTGCTGAAATTGTATACGTTCCCCTTCTCAACTTTGAGTTCTGCTGAACATAAACATTGCAGGTAATTATTAGTCACCATCATCCCACAATGCTCTAACAAAGCAAATCAGTTCATGAAATATTAAACTGCGTACCATAATTAACAGCGTTCTTGGTTAACAGGAAGCATTCAAAAATAATAGCAACCAAAGGCAATGAGATAGCACAGATCTTCTGGTAACATTCTAACCATGTCCTTAAAATTAAAAATTTATCCAGTGTAAAATAACTTGTTGCAAACACTAAACCTATCACGGTCGGAGTTTGAGGTATGGTGTCATTCCCAGAACAGACAGTATTTTGTTAAGAGAATTCTACCCAACCTTTAAAGCAGGTTCACACTAACGGGAGCATGGGGCTTGTTCAGATTCTCACCTGGATGAAAGGCACCATTGAGCGAGGTTGGGGCTGTCAGTGTTCTGCTGTGCCCAACTTCTGGTTGCTCTCCCAGATCTTCTTCAACAGGCTCCTTTTTAATGCAGTTTAGAAGATTCCCAGAGCCCATTTTAGACAGTGAGGAAGCCTCCTCGAGCCCATCATCACTCTCATCACTATAACGGTAAGGAGAAGAAACATACAAGTTTGGTTGCAGAATGAGACTAAAACATGAGAATACCTGGTATTACAGTCCAAATATTGAAATTGCTTTCAAGCCACTTTAGGACCTGGTCTGGCTACATGCAACTCTAGGTCCACAGCAATGTGACAAATCTTTAAAATACTCTCAATTCAAGGGCAATTAGGGCTGGATAGTAAACGTTGGTCCAGACAGCAATGCCCCCAAACCCAGTAATGAATCAAAAAAATAACGTATTAAAGATCCAGTTCAGAACAAGGGATCCCTTATCCTCCATCTTTCTTTACACCCTCGCTATGATTGCAACACTACATTCTGCACTGTTTTCCTTCTCTATGAACAGTATGCTTTTTCTGTATAGTGTGCAAGAAACAATACTTTTCACTCTATGCCAATACATGTGACAACAATAAATAAAATCAAGGATTTCTGCAAGTGAGCACATGATTAAATTTCTGAAAGCAAAACTTCAGATGTCCTGCATCCGCACTACTGGGTATGCAGGAAATCTGCTTACCTATATGCAGTATTCTGCTTTTTGGTTAGGGCAATTCTCTGCAGGTTTACATTCAACTATCAGTTGCAACCATTTGTGTACTCTGTTCTACAAATTATTTATAAGCGGTTTTAAAATATGCAATTCCCATCATCAACCCATGAACAAAAGCAGGGCTATAGCAACCGAAGCTTTGAGTGGTTGGCTTACCTGGAAATAGATTTGTTGAAGACACTTGCAGCCTGGCGCAGGAAGGGGTCAAGTCGTAGTGCACGCTCCAGGTACTGGAGATGGAGGGGCTTTGCCAGCTCTGGACCACTCCCATTCTCACTCTGAAGTAAGTCTGCTGCCATAGAAAGTTCCTCTCGTGCAGGAGAAACTTGGCCTTCTGAAAGTACTACAGAGATCAGGCAAATACAAGTCAGTAACCATCGCTGGAAACAAGTACATTCTTATAACTTCACTGTGTGAGCAAGACAAGCACTAGACACACTGTAAACAACACAATAAATAAGAGTAGGCCATTCAGCCCTTTGGATGGTGGAGCAGGCTCAATAACCTCATGACTGATATTCTACTTTAACATAATTTTCCTGCTCAAACCTGTGTCCCTCAATGATTTTTATATGCAAGAAATCCATTGTTCTCAGTCCTTAACAGGATCAATGATTGCCTCCACAGGCCTCTGGGGCTGAGTATTCCAAATATTCACCACTGAGTGAAGAAATTCCTCTTCATCTCAATTCTAATTGGTTTGCCCCTTGTTTCTCGAAACCCAGCCAATAGAAATGTCATTCCTGCATCTCCCTTGTTGAATGAATTTTTAAGTTTGAATGTGATCATTTTTCAAAACTTCAAAGAATAAAGGCTCAGTCTATTTAACCATTCCTCACAGGACATCCCTCCATCCAGAACCATTTTGCACTTAATACATCTTTCCTTAAGTAAGGAAACACAAACTGCATACTCACCAAAACACCTGCAAAGGCATTGGCTTACTGGGTATTGTTGCTGGACTACTAATTCAGAGACCCATGGCAATGTTCTGGGGAGCCAGGTTCGAGTCCCACAACAGATGGCCATGAAATCATCGTCAATCCCTGTAAAAATCCTTTGGGTTCTCTAGTATTCTTTACGGAAGGAAATCTACCTTCCTTACCCAGTCCGGCCCATGAGTTCCACAGCAATGTGATTCACACTGAAATGGCCTCAAGAATGGGCAATAAATGCTGGCCCAGCCAGTGACACCCAAATCCCATGAATGAATAAAACTACGAAACTCTTAAATGCTAACATACCATCTTCCTTCTTCATTGCCTGTTGTATTTGTATGCAAGCTTTCATGACTCATTAACAAGGACACCAAATCCTTCAAAAGCTCAACACTTTCCAGCTTCTCACATTTAAGAAATACTCTATTTCTGTATTTTCTGCTGTTTTTGAGAGTGGCTGGAGCCCCAAGCACTGATCCTTCACACCCCACTTATCACAGCATGCCAGCCTGACAACGGAACATTTATTCCTACTCTCTTTTGTCCATTATCCAATTCTCAGTCCATGCCAGCATATTTCCTCCATCTCAGGTCCTGATCTTGTTAACTAATCTTTTACGTGAGACCTTATCAAAAGCTTGCTGAAAATCTAAATATACCACATCCATCGGTTTCCTTTCTCTATTCTGCCAGTTACATCCTTAATAAAACCCAGGAGGATTGTTCAACATGATTCCCACTTCATAAATTCATGTTGGCATTGCACGCACAATCCTACCGTTATTTTTCAAGCATCCTGTTATCACATCCTTCGTTATAGATTCAAACATTTCTCCCTGGACTAACGTTAGGCTAACAAGTCTGTACTTTCTGATTTTCCTCTCTTTCAATTTCCTTCCTTAAAATGTGTGCTGGGTTGCAGGGAGGGGGGAGGGTGTGGTGGGATGCTCTTTGGAAGGGTTGTAAAGGTTTGATGGGCCCAATGGCCTTCTTTTGCACTATAGGAATTCTATGATAGGGTTACATTTGCCACCTTCAAATCTACAACAACCATCCCACAGTCTCTAGAATTTTGAAAGGTGGTAATCACCAAAGCATCTACCATCTCTAAAGCCATTTTCTTCAACACTTTGGAACGTAAATCATCAGGTCCAAGGGAATTATCTATTTCAAATCCCATTAAGACGGTGGCACAATGGTGAGCACTGATGTCTCTCAGTGCCTAGGACAGGATTCAATTCTGGCCTCGGGTCACTGTGTGGATTTTGCACGTTCTCCCCATGTCTGTGTGGGTTTCCTCCAGATGCTCTGGTTTCTTCCCAAGGCTGTGCGGGTTAGATGGATGGGCCAATTTATTGGTTGGGGGGGTTGGGGGGGAAGAGAGAGAGAGAGAGAGAGAGAGAGAGAGAGAGAGAGTGTGGGGGAAAGAAAGAAAGGGTGGGGGAAAGAAAGAGAGGGTGGGGGAAGAGAGAGGGAAAGAGAGAGAGAGAGCGGGGGGAGGGAAAGAGAGAGAGAGATAGAGAGCGGGGGGGGGAAGAGAGAGAGAGAGATAGAGAGCGGGGGGGGGAAGAGAGAGAGAGAGATAGAGAGCGGGGGGGGGAAGAGAGAGAGAGAGATAGAGAGCGGGGGGGGGAAGAGAGAGAGAGATAGAGAGCGGGGGGGGGAAGAGAGAGAGAGATAGAGAGCGGGGGGGGGAAGAGAGAGAGAGATAGAGAGCGGGGGGGGGAAGAGAGAGAGAGATAGAGAGCGGGGGGGGAAGAGAGAGAGAGATAGAGAGCGGGGGGGGGAAGAGAGAGAGAGAGCGGGGGGGAAGAGAGAGAGAGAGCGGGGGGGAAGAGAGAGAGAGAGCGGGGGGGAAGAGAGAGAGAGAGCGGGGGGGAAGAGAGAGAGAGAGCGGGGGGGAAGAGAGAGAGAGAGCGGGGGGGAAGAGAGAGAGAGAGCGGGGGGGAAGAGAGAGAGAGAGCGGGGGGAAGAGAGAGAGAGAGAGAGCGGGGGGGAAGAGAGAGAGAGAGAGAGGGGGGGAAGAGAGAGAGAGAGAGCGGGGGGGAAGAGAGAGAGAGAGCGGGGGGGAAGAGAGAGAGAGAGCGGGGGGGAAGAGAGAGAGAGAGCGGGGGGGAAGAGAGAGAGAGAGCGGGGGGGAAGAGAGAGAGAGAGCGGGGGGGAAGAGAGAGAGAGAGCGGGGGGGAAGAGAGAGAGAGAGCGGGGGGGAAGAGAGAGAGAGCGGGGGGGAAGAGAGAGAGAGAGCGGGGGGGAAGAGAGAGAGAGAGCGGGGGGGAAGAGAGAGAGAGAGCGGGGGGAAGAGAGAGAGAGAGCGGGGGGGAAGAGAGAGAGAGAGCGGGGGGGAAGAGAGAGAGAGAGCGGGGGGGAAGAGAGAGAGAGAGCGGGGGGGAAGAGAGAGAGAGAGCGGGGGGGAAGAGAGAGAGAGAGCGGGGGGGAAGAGAGAGAGAGAGCGGGGGGGAAGAGAGAGAGAGAGCGGGGGGGAAGAGAGAGAGAGAGAGCGGGGGGGAAGAGAGAGAGAGAGCGGGGGGGAAGAGAGAGAGAGAGCGGGGGGGAAGAGAGAGAGAGAGCGGGGGGGAAGAGAGAGAGAGAGCGGGGGGGAAGAGAGAGAGAGAGCGGGGGGGAAGAGAGAGAGAGAGCGGGGGGGGAAGAGAGAGAGAGAGCGGGGGGGAAGAGAGAGAGAGAGCGGGGGGGAAGAGAGAGAGAGAGCGGGGGGGAAGAGAGAGAGAGAGCGGGGGGGAAGAGAGAGAGAGAGAGAGCGGGGGGGAAGAGAGAGAGAGAGAGAGCGGGGGGGAAGAGAGAGAGAGAGAGCGGGGGGGAAGAGAGAGAGAGAGCGGGGGGGAAGAGAGAGAGAGAGCGGGGGGGAAGAGAGAGAGAGAGCGGGGGGGAAGAGAGACAGAGAGCGGGGGGGAAGAGAGACAGAGAGCGGGGGGGAAGAGAGACAGAGAGCGGGGGGGAAGAGAGACAGAGAGCGGGGGGGAAGAGAGAGAGAGAGCGGGGGGGAAGAGAGAGAGAGAGAGAGCGGGGGGGGAAGAGAGAGAGAGAGCGGGGGGGGAAGAGAGAGAGAGAGCGGGGGGGGAAGAGAGAGAGAGAGCGGGGGGGGAAGAGAGAGAGAGAGCGGGGGGGGAAGAGAGAGAGAGAGCGGGGGGGGGAGAGAGAGAGAGAGCGGGGGGAAGAGAGACAGAGAGCGGGGGGGAAGAGAGAGAGAGAGCGGGGGGGAAGAGAGAGAGAGAGCGGGGGGGGGAGAGAAAGCGGGGGGGGGGGGGGGGAGAGAGAGAGAGCGGGGGGGAAGAGAGAGAGAGAGAGAGAGAGCGGGGGGGAAGAGAGACAGAGAGCGGGGGGGAAGAGAGAGAGAAAAAAAAGAGAGAGAAAGAGAAAAAAAGAGTGAAAGAAAGGAAAAAAAAGAGAGAAAGAGAGAGAAAAAGAGAGTATATTTACCCTTGATTAGCTGTAAAGGCTCACATTCTAAAATCGGTATTCTGTAAACTGTGTGCGCCTTTATATGCCCTGTTTGTGATCAGAACTCCCCACTCACCTGACGAAGGAGCAATGCTCCGAAAGCTGGTGGCGTTTACTACCAAATAAACCTGTTGGACTTTAACCTGGTGTTGTGAGACCTCTTACTGTGATCACCACTTGCCACAACCCTTCATTCAGAAACACACTCTTCCACTGCTACCCTGTCTTCAGTTGGTAGCCCCTCACTTTTGAGACAGTTGATCTGTTGGCTATTTCAAAAGATACCAGCATACAATTGAGGCTGACAATCCAATGCTGTCCTGATACCAGTGCTTTACTGAAGGAATGCTGCACTGTCAGAGGTATCATTTTTCCAAATAAGATCTAAAACCAACATCCGGTCTGCTCTCTCCCATTAAAGAGATAACACAGCACTACTCAAAGAACAATGTCACAGCCGATACGTATCCCTCAATCAACAGGGATAAAGGTGTAATCTGGTCGTACATCTCATTGCGACTACTGCTGAATACAAACTGGCTACTATATTTTCTATCATGATAACAACACTTCAGAAGATACTTAATTGGCTGTGACGTGCTTTTGGGACTCCTTAAGTCAAAGATATTGTATA
The DNA here is from genome assembly GCF_965287045.1 of Carcharhinus amblyrhynchos. Lineage (NCBI taxonomy): Eukaryota > Metazoa > Chordata > Chondrichthyes > Carcharhiniformes > Carcharhinidae > Carcharhinus > Carcharhinus amblyrhynchos. The sequence continues at coordinate 60,616,502 of NC_137337.1, forward strand.
AATGTAAGCTTGTTATTTTTCTTCTAGGTTCAGTTGAAGATTCGTAGAGTTTGACAACGATAAAGCATGCTCTTTTTCACAGCTGTCACTCAAGAAACAGCACTGGACATTGTTGCTTACCAGATATTACTACTATACCCTGTGTTATAATATTCTCTGTTGCCACTGTCACAAATTGTAGTGCTGGGTTCAATGCTATTCTTGCTAGGACTATTTAGTAGCAAATAACATTGCCTGGCACTGGTGTGATGTGAGTGACAATCTGCAACAGCAGAAAATCTAACCATCTTGCCTAGTCAGTTAACAGCTTTACCCATTGCTGAAACCGCCACCATTATCATCCTGAGGTTCACCATTGGCCAGAAACTGAACTGGACCAGCCATAAAAATACGATGACTACATGAGCTGGTTATAAACTGGGAATTCTGCACAAAGTAACTAACTTCCTGATTTGCCTACCATCTACAAGGCACAATTAGGAGTGCGTTGGAATATTCTTCACTCACCTTGATGAATGTAGTTTCAGCAATATTTGAGCTCAGTATCGTCCAGGGCAAAGCAACACATTTGATCAGGACCCCATCTGTTATTGTAAATATTTATCCTCTCCCCCACTGGCACACAGTGGCAGTACCACGAACAGGATGCACTGCAGCAACCTGAAATCACTTGTATCCAATATTCATTCCTCAACCAACTTCTCAAAACATAGGCCCAAAATTTCCCAACATCAGACACCTTATTTGATGCTGATCATACAAAAAACAGTGGAAGTGGTGTAGAAGTTTTGTCATTGGACTAGTAATCCAAAGATCCGGATTAATGCTCTGAGGGCCAGGGTTTGAACCCCATTCAAAGGCCAACGATGACCATGAAACCACTTTCAACTGTTATGTACATATGCCATATATGAAAAAATTCGGCTCAGTTGTGCTTCAGGGAAAGAAATCTGCCATCCTTACTTGGTCTGGCCCAAATGCAACACAAACATCACAGCAGCGTGACTCGCTCTTAAATGCCCTCTGCAATGACTTAGCAAGCCACTCAGTTGTAGCAAACTGCTACAGAACATTGGGATATGGAATGAAATCGGATGCACCACCCAGCATCAACTTCAGCATCAGAAACAACAACCTTGTCAACATTGCCAGATCTTCTTGACTAACATCTGGATGCTTGTACCAAAAGAGCTGTATGAGACTCGTCAAGCAACAGCCTGACAGTCATACTCATGGAATCCTATCTTATAGATTGTGCGCCAGGTACAATCATCATCCCTGTCTCACCAGCAGGACAGACCCAGCAGAGGGTGGGGGAACAGTCAGGAAGAAATTGCCCTAGGAGTCCTCAACACTGACTCAAGACCCTATGACATCTCATGGCATCAGGTAAAACATAAGCAAGTAAACTTTCTGCTCATTATCAGCTGGCGGCAAGCGAGCAGAATGTGTTCTGGGTGGGGGATTTCAATGTCCATCACTGACAGCAGCTTGGTAGCTCCATTACTGACAATAGTGGTCAAATCCTCCAGAACATGACTGCTAGATTGGACCTGCAGCCAATGCTCAAAACACGAAGAGGAAAAAAAATTAGACCTCATCCTCACCAACTTGTCTGCTTCAGATGCAACTGTCCACAACAGTATGAGTGACCACTTCACAGTCCTTGTGGAGAGGAAGTCCTGTCTTCACATTATGGATATGCTCCATCATTTTACATACATTCCAACACATTAAGTAGTACAAATTTAGCAACTCAAGACTCCTCAGCCGTGAGCTGCTATGGGCCATCAACAGCAGCATACTTGTACTCAATCTCATGGACTGGCACTTTCCCCTACTCCCATTACCACCAAGCCAGAAGATCAACTTTGGGTCAATGAAGAGTGCATGAGGACATGCCAGGAGGAGCACCAGATATACCCAAAATTGAGGTGTTGACCTCAACATACCAAACAGCATAAGTAACAAGTGATAGGCAGACCTAAGCAATTCCACAACTAACAGGTTCGAAACAAGCTCTGTGGTCATAGAATCCCTGTAGTGCAGAGGCCATTCGGCCTGTTGAGTCTGCATCAACTCTTATCCTGGTCCACCTTTCTGCCCTATTCCACCTAATCTACACATCTTTATATTGTGGGAGGAAACCTGAGCACCCTGAGGAAACCCATGCAGACATAGAGACCATGCCACATCCAGCCATACATGATGGTGGGTAATTAAACAATTCACTGAAGGAGGTGACTTTATCTTCAAAGATGGAGGATTCCAGCACATCGATAACGAAGATAAGGCTGAAGCATTTGCTACAAGTGCTCAGTGAATGATCCATCTTGGTCACCTTCAGAGGTCCCCACCATCACAGATGCTCGTCTTTAGCCAATTCGATTCAATTAAGAAACAGTTGAAGGCACTGGATACTGCAAAGGTGATGAAATCAGGCTCGCGCCTGATGTATGAAGACCTGCCCTACTGCACTAGCTGCACCATGAGCCAAACACAGTCCCACCAGCCTGCTCTTGATTATCAGCAAAGTGATGGAAGGGGCCTTCAGCAGTGCTTTAAAGCAACACTTGCTTAGCAATAATCTGCTCAATGACAGTATTTATGTTTCACCAGGATCACTCTGCTCCAGACCTCTTAACAGCCTTGGTTCAAACATGAACAAAAGAGCAAAATTTCACAGGTGAGATTACAAGTGACTGCCTTTGGCAACAAGGCAGCATTTGACTTAATGTGGTATCAAGAAGTCCTCGTAAAACTGGAGTCAATGGGAATCAAAGAAAACTCTGCTGATTGGAGTATTACATAGCATGAAGGAAAATGGTTATCGTATTTGGAGGTCAATCATCTCCATTCCATCATTGCAGGAGCTCCTCAGACACATTCATCTCAGCTACTACATCGATGATTTTCTTTCCATCAGAAGGTCAGAAATGAGGATGTTACTGAAGCAGCTCATGTCCAAACGCAGCAGACCTGACCAATATTCATAGAGTTGACACATGTGCCAGGCAATCACCATCTACAACAAGAGAATCTAACCATCTTGACCCCAGGTTTTGCTAGGACATTCAATGACACACCATTGCTGAATCCTTCACTATCAATATTTTGGGAGAGAGACCATTAGCCAGAAACTGAACTGGACGAGGCAAATATTATGGCTACAAGAGAAGATTAGAGGCCAAGAATGCTGTGGCAAGTAACTCACTTCTTGATTTTCCCCCCACAAATCCTGTCCACCATCTACAAGGCACAAGTCCAGAACGTGATGGAATATTCTCCACTTGCTTGGATGAGTGCAGCTCCAACAACACTCAAGAAACTCAACATCATCCAGAACAAAGTAGCCCACTTGATTGGCAACCATCCACAAATATTCACTCCCCCCACCACCAACGCACAGTAGGAGTGTACATCATGCACTGCACCCAAGGTTCCTTAGGCAGCTCCTTGCAAACACACGACTGCTATCTACAGTGATAAAGGCAGCACACATGTGGGAACACCATCATCTGGAGATTCCTCTCCAAGCCACTCACTACCCTAACTTGGGAATTTAACCATCATTCCTTCACTTTAATTGGTTCAAAATGCTGGAACTCCCTCCCAAAAAGCACTGTGGGTGTACCTGCATCACATGCAGTGGTTTGAGGCGGCAGCTCACCACAATCTTCAAGGGCAATAAATGCTGGCCTATTAATGAATAGAAAAAACTGCACGGGATGGTATGAGCTCATCACGTCAGCTTCCGGGGCAGACAGGATCAGTTGTAGTTACGCAGGAGTTGGGTGACTATCCAGGTGGAAACTGTCCAAACTCTGACTTTATCTCAAGAATCAGAGACTTTTTCCAGAGGTGTGGAGGAACATGGCAATTGCTCATTGGAACTTTAATTTTCTCAGACAATTCCCATATCTATTGTGCCAAGATTTCTATGGGGTCTCACCACAGACCCTAATCGCACTTTTGTCTCTGATGATCCAGATACAAGATCTGGGCCACATTCCTGTCCCTGATATTATCACTGTCCTGAATGGCAAAATGTATGCTAGCTCTTACACTATAAAAGAGAAGTTTATTGAGGCATACATAATTGAGGGAATTTGACAGGGTGGATACCAAAAGGATGTTCCTCTTATAAGAGGGACTCAAACTTGGGGACACAATTTAAAAATAAAGGGTTTCCCATTCAAGATGGAGATCAGGAGAAATATTTCTCTGCGGGTCGTCAGTCTGTGAAGATTACTTCCCCCAAAAGCAGTGCAGGCAGAGTCATTGCACATTTTTATGCCTTAGTTAGATTCTTGACTAAGGGTTTGGGGGTAGAAAGCAAAGTCACGGCCACAATCAAATCAGCTGTCATCAAATCACACAGCAGGTTCAAGGGACTGAATGGCCTACTCCTGATGTAAATTCATTTGTTCACAATTGAAATGGCATTACATATCATTAGTCCACTGAGTTACTGTGCCTGATGCTATAACATGCCTGTAACCAAACCAATGATTCTTGTGTTGTGCCCACTGTTGTTAAACCCTCAAACTAGTTTTGTGCTTGAGACCAGTATTGTGTTATTACTGTACTTGATAGCATCCAATACATGCTATTACACCTATGTGATACTAGAAAATTCAACATGTGTACTGTGCCTGTATATTACTGAAGAACATAGCTTATCACTCGTCCTAATCTAAACCTTGGAGCTTCAATAATATTCAGTACGATCTGCACTCCCCTCCATTCTAAGACACCATCCTTTCAAAGATGTGATACCCAGATCTGCATAAAGTATTCCAGGCCTGTTCTAACCAGGACTTCGTATCACTGTCACAAAATTTCATCCTCTTCATATTCTAGCTCTCTCGATTTGTAGGCTAATATTCAATTAGCCTTTTCAATTATTTGTGCAAGACAGTTTTTTTTTAAACTGATCCGTGTACGTGAAGCCTTAATTATCTCTACTAGTGAAAGTGCACAGAGGTTACATTCTGCCCATTTTCTTTATCTTTGAATGTGCCAGGAAACATAGGTCGTTTTAAGTAATTTGTATTTGTGGTATTGGAAATAGAGTAGAGCTTTCAATAAGTTTAATTTTGTGTTTCTGTATTTGAATGGATTGATGACTTCAGTTCATGCATGGCACTGGGGGTTTACAACAAGCAAGCAAGCAGGGTTTAAAGGAAAACTAGGGTGTTGTTTGGCAATCGGAGGCCAGCTTAGGATAGAGAACATTTGAGTCATTGTAAGCTGGTGCCAGAAGGTGGTGGACACAGGGAAGAGACAGCAGATTTTCCTAAGAAGAAAATAAAGTCCCAGAAACCAGGGAATTGGGGACATAAAGACTATCTCAGGAAGACAGCCTTTTTATTGTGGAAAGAAACAGAGGTAAGAGATTGCGCAAGGTCCCGTTCAGTGAAGTTAAAGCAAAGAAAGTGCTGCGTTAAAGAGAAGCTGCATGAACCAGATTTCAAGTTGACTAAACAAGAATCCAAAAATCAGAGGTAAATCAATTATTTGGTGATGCCCTAATTCAGGCTGTGAAGTAATTGTGTTCTATTGGCACAGCTGGATACCACAGAAATTGTGCAGAAGCCAGAATGCGCATGGCAATCCAAGGCAAAGGAACACCAGGAGGTGAGATTGAAATCCTGGAGGTGGAATGTTGGTGAACTCATCTGAAAGAAAACTTTGGGGAAAGATTCCATGTGTGTTCTTTGAGTGTGAAGTTTGGAAACACTTATGTGGAAGTTCCAGTGAGACCAGTTGGATCAGCTTGACAGGCAACTGCTGGGATCTGATAAGAAATCAACAGAGTTTGTACTGGGTGATATCTGTCACTTTGTATCAAAGTGTAGTGTGTCTGACCACAGTTGGTTTACATGGATTGTGTACTTATGAGAAAACTAGAGTGCAAGAAATATTTCATAACTTGTGTTATCCTTACAAATCTGTGTACATCTGTGAAGAGATAGGTGAGAGAGTAGTGTATTATAGTTCATTGTTTGGCACGGTTTTATTATTTTGTTAAAAGTTAAATTGGCAGTCCTGTGACTGTTCATCCACATCTGTAATTTTATTCTTTGTTTAAAATCTACCAAACTGGGATCATAATGGTGAGGGACGAATTTATACAAAAGGTATCCTCAAGGCTATTTCTACAATTTTAAAAACTTAACAAAGATCCTTAAATGGCTGAAACTGTTTGTCTGTGACCAAAAGTAGCTACTTTGCAGTTTTGGAAATCTTCCACCTTGTATCCCCGAAGAGCTACTCGTGACCATTTGGGTATTTCAGAAGCCAACTTCTAAGAGAGTTGCACTGAAAGCTGTTTACATTTGATAACCCAGCTACCAAGTGCAGATGTAACATCGAATAAGATACTGGTCTCCCAAACATTCAATTTAACCCATAATGACAGACTGGAACACAGCCAATTTCCAAATAATGGATAAACACGCAAAGGGGTAAAGTAACATGACCTAGATGACTGGCTTTTTGAATATTGCCTTGCCAGGCTGAATAGCTCAGTGTGCTGTTCACCATTTAACTGGCAGCCTGACACAGGGTGAACATATGGCCCTATCAACACTGCCTCTGCTGGTACTTCTAAACCATCACCTACAAGAGTAATGTTTCTCTGCATGCTTATCTCATCACACAAAATTAACATTACTGAAAAAGTGAATTCTACAACATTGTTTTTCAGTCTACTGAACTGTGTGAAGTAATGGACTTTTGTCTCTGGACTGTGGAATCCACATGAACCAATATTTATTTTCTCAAGTAGTCCTCCACTTTACAACATTCAACTTATGATGAACAGCGCTTGTATTTATAAATTAACACCCCATTTCAACTTTAAAACATTGGTTTTGATTTTACAATGCCACACCAGTACATCCATTTGTGTGCACTGACATTCTGCACTACACATCTGTAGGACAGGATATGTTTATTGGGTTGTTCAGGTGCTTTATTCCGTTAAAATGTTTTGGCAAATTGTTGCAATTTTAATGCATTTGTACAGTGTATTTAATTTGTGCTCAGACTCACGGATATTCAAGGTTAAAAAGGCAACTGACTGACCAATAGCCTTGTTATGTCCCCCACACTATCCAAGGAACATGTGCTCAGTGGTGCAGGCATCAACAGTCATCTCAGCATAAAGGTAAAGAGTAGAACTAAAAATCCCAGAGAACTCTGGGTGCCAAGGGATAAATGTGGAGATGCTGGCATTGGACTGGGGTAAACACAGTAAGTCTCACAAAACCAGGTTAATGTCCAAGAGGTTTATTTGGTAGCAAAAGCCACTAGCTTTCGGAGGGCTGCTCTTTCATCAGGTGAGTGGGAGTTCTGTTCACAAACAGGGCATATAAAGACACAAACTCAATTTACAAAATAATAGTTGGAATGTGAGTCTTTACAGGTAATCATGTCTTAAAAGTACAGACAATCATAGAATGTCTACAGTACAGAGAGAGGCCATTCGGCCCATCGAGTCTGCATCAACCACAATCCCACCCAGGAACTACCCCCCATATCCCTACATATTTACCCTCTAACCTACACATCTCAGGACACTAAGGGCAATTTTAGCATGGCCAATCAACCTAACCTGCACATCTTTGGACAGAGAGGAAACCAGAGCACCCAGAGGAAACGTACGCAGACACAAGGAGAATGTGCAAACTCCACACAATGACCTGAGCCAGGAATCGAACCCAGGTCCCTGGAGTCGTGAAGCAGCAGTGCTACCGTGCCACCCAATGTGAATGGAGAGATGGTTAAGCACAGGTTAGAGATGTGAATTGTCTCCAGACAGGTGATTTAGTGAGATTTTGCAAACCCAGGCAAGATGTGGGGGTTACAGATAGTGTGACATGAACCCAAGATCCCAGTTGAGGTCATTCTCATGTGTGCAGAACTTGGCTATCAGTCTCTGCTCAGCAATTCTGCATTGTCATGTGTTGTGAAGGCTGCCTCGGAGAACGCCTACCCAAAGATCACAGGTCGAATGCCCATGACCGCAGAAGTGTTCCCAAACGGAGAGAGAATACTCTCCTTGACAATTGTCGAGCGGTATTCATTCATCCATTGTTGTAGCATCTGCATGGTCTCCCCAATGTACCATGGTATTCTGCAGAACACCATCCACCAGGTACACGGTACATACACTTGCAACTTGGCCGTTGTCTACCTGATACACTGCTGGAAAGGATATCCCGAGGCATGGTACGTTGTGTGTGTGTGTGTGTGTGTGTGTGTGTGTGTGTGTGTGTGTGTGTGTGTGTACCATGCAGATGTTATGACAACGGATGAATGAACACTGCTTGACAATCATCAGCCAAGAGTGTTTTCTTTCTGTTGGGGAAGACTTCAGTGTTCATGGGCATTCGGCCTCTGACCTTCGGATAAGCGTTCTCCAAGGTGGCCCTCACGACACACGATAACGCGGAGTTGCTGAGCAGAGACTGATAGCCAAATTCAGCAAGTGAGGACAGCCTCAACCAGGATCTTGGGTTCATGGCATACTATCTGTAACCCCCATGACTTGCCTGGGTTTGCAAAATCTCACTAACTGTCCTGGCTGGAGACAATACACATCTCTTTAACCTGTGCTTAACCCCCTCTCCACTCACATTGTCTGTACCTTTAAGACTTGCTTACCTATAAAGACTCACATTCCAACTATTATTTTGTAAATTGAGTTTGTGTCTTCATATGCCCTGTTTGTGAACAGAACTCCCACTTACCTGATGAAAGAGCAGCACTCCAAAAACTAGTGGCTTTTGCTGCCAAATAAACCTGTTGGACTTTAGCCTAGTGTTGTGAGACCTCTTACAATGGGATATACCAGATTGATAGAAACATGGGTAGATGATGAATGGAATGGATAGGATAGAGGTGGAGAGACTCTTCCCGCTCAGAAAGGACAGTAGGACTAGGGGGCACAGCCTCAAGATAAAGGGGGTGTGGTTTAGAACGGAGTTGAGGAGGAACTTCTTCACTCAAAGGGTGGTGAATCTCTGGAATTCTCTGCCCGTTGAAGTGGTGGAGGCTGCCTCGCTAAATATTTTTAAGACGCGGGTTGATGGGTTTTTGATAAGCGAGGGGATTAAGGGTTATGGGGAGAGGGCGGGAAAGTGGAACTGAGCCACAACAGATCAGCCATGATCTTATTGAATGGCGGGGCAGGCTCGAAGGGCTAGATGGCCTACTCCTATTTCTCATGATCTTACGGCAGATACAGGGGACCCAAAACAGTGAATGCCGTAGAGCAGTATAGAAAGCTCAGGGGCATACTTAGAGCGGGCAAAGAACCATTGGTGGGCAAAATAATAAGGCCCATCAGGGGCCAAAGTGATAATGTGTGTGGAGCCAAAAGACAAAAGGTGAGGTATTGAATGAGAATTTTGCACCTGTTTTCACGTAGGTAGAGAAAGCAGGGAGGGGACTGTGATATAATTGAACAAATTAGCATGGGGGGAGGGGTTAGCAGTTTTAGCATACTTAAAAGCGAATAAATTACCAGGTGCAGGTGAGATGTGTCCTTGGCTGCCGTGTGAGGTGAGGAAGGAGGGAAGGAGATCATAGGGCTCTGACGCAAATGATCAAATCTCCTCTGCCCACAGGATAGGTGCCAGAGGACTGAAGGACAGCTAATGTGGCACCATTATTCAAGAAAGGAAGTAGGAGAAAACCAAGTAATAATAGGCAAGTGAGTCAATCATCAGTAATAGAATTTTTTTCAATAATTTCCCTGAGAGACAGGATTAATCTCCTCTTGGAGAGGCAAAAATTGATCAAGGATAGTCAGCATGGCTTTGTCAGGGGAGGCATTGTGTCTAAGAAATTAACTTGAATTTTTTTTGAAGAGATGATTAAGTGTGTAGATCGGAGCAGTGCAGTTAACGCTGTCTACATGGACTTCAGACTTTTGACAAGGTCCCACATGGAAGACTGATCAAGAAGGCAAGAGCCCATAGGATCCAGGGCAATTTGACTAATTGGATTCAAAGCTTGCTTACTGGTAGGAAGCAAAGGGTGACGGTCAAAATTTGTTTTTGTGACCTGGAGGCCTGTGCTCAGTTGTCTACAGCCGGGATTGGCGCTCAAGTCCTTTGCTGTTTGTAGTGTATATTAAGTGATTGAGACTTGAATGTGGGAGGTATGATCACCAAGTTTGCAGATGACATGAAAATTGGTGGTGTGGTAAATAACAAGGAGAACATAGAACACTACAGCACAAACAGGTCCTTCGGCCCACAAGTTGCGCCAATCACATCTACACCTACCAAGCCATAGAACTATCTGTAACTTCCAATGCCATTAGATCCCATACACTCATCCAGAAGTCTTTTAAAAGACCCCAGCAAGTTTGCCTCTTACCACCACCGAAGGCAGCTGACTCCACTCATTCACCACCCTCAGTGTAAAACTTTCCCCTAACATCTCCTCTGTACTTGCTTCCCAGCACCTTAAACCTGTGTCCTCTCGTAGCGACCATTTCAGCCCTGGGAAATTGCCTCCGAGAATCCACCCTGTCTATTCCTCTCAACATTTTATAAACTTCTATCAGGTCACCTCTCAACCTTCGTCCCTCCAGGGAGAAGAGACCTAGCTCCCTCAACCTATCTTCATAAGGCATGCCTCCCAATCCAGGCAACATCCTTGTAAATCTCCTCTGCACCCTCTCAATAGCTTCCCCATCTTTCCTGTAGTGAGGCGACCAGAACTGCGCACAGTACTCCAAGTGGGGTCTGACAAGGGTCTTATAAAGTTGCAGCATTACCTCCCGACTCCTAAACTCAATCCCTCGATTAATGAAGGCCAGTACACCATACACCTTCTTGACCACATCCTCCACCTGCGAGGCCGATTTAATAGTCTTGTGGACCCGGACCCCAAGATCCTTCTGCTCTTCAACCCAGCTAAGACTCCTACCCTTGATATTATACTCCTGCATCCCGTTGGTCCTGCCAAAATGGACCACTACACACTTATCCACATTGAAGTCCATCTGCCACTTCTCCGCCCAGTCTTGCATCCTATCTATGTCACGCTGCAACTTCTGACATCCCTCCAGACTATCCACAACACCACCAACCTTTCTATCGTCGGTGAACTTACTAACCCATCCCTCCACTTCCTCATCCAGGTCATTTGTGAAAATGACAAACAGCAAGGGTCCTAGAACAGATCCCTGGGGCACTCCACTGGTGACCGACCTCCATGCAGAAAAAGACCCATCCACAACCACACTCTGCCTTCTGCAGGCAAGCCAATTCTGGATCCACAAGGCCAAAGCCCCTTGGATCCCATGCCCTCACTTTCTCAAGAAGTCTTGCATGGGGGACCTTATCAAACGCCTTGCTGAAGTCCATGTAAACCATGTCCACCACTCTTCCTTCATCAATGTGTTCAGTCACATTTTCAAAGAACTCAACTAGGCTCATAAGGCACGACCTGCCCTTGACAAAGCCGCGCTGACTATTCCTGATCATTCTAAACTTCTCTAAATCCTCATAAATCTTGTCCCTCAGAATCCTCTCCATCAACTTACCAACCACTGAGGTCAGACTCACCGGTCGGTAATTTCCTGGGCTATCCCTGTTCCCTTTCTCGAAAATAGGAACCACATCCACAATCCTCCAATCCTCCAGAACCTCTCCTGTCTCCATCGACGATGCAAAGATCATCGCCAGGGGCTCTGCAATCACTTCCCTCACCTCCCACAGTAACTTGGGGTACATCCCATCCGGTCCCAGCGACTTATCTATCTTGAGATAGATAAGGAGGAAAACATTGGATTGCGGGATGATATAGACAGGCTGGTTAGATGGGCAGAACAGTGGCAAATGGAATTTAACCCTGAAAAGTGAGAGGTGATGCATTTTGAGAGGACTAACAAGGCAAGGGAATACATAATGAACTCAAGGAAGTACAGATGACCAGAGGGGCACATTTTCAAAGATCCCTGAAGGCAGCAGGACAGATAGATTAGATGGTTAAAATGGAATACTTGCCTTTATTAGGTGAGGCATAGAATGCAAGAGCAGGTAGGTTATCATGGAACTGTATAAAATATTCATTAGGCCATAGCTGGAGTACTACATGCAGTTCTGGTCAACACACTATGAAGGGTGCGATTGCACTCGAAAGGGTGCAGAGTAGGTTTACCAGGATGGTGCCTGGGCTGGGGCCTCTCAGCTATTAAGAGTAGTTGATTAGACTGGGGTAGTTTTTCTTAAAAAAAAAACTGAGGGCTTGTGCATCAATGTGTACAAAGTTATGAGGGACATAGATAAATAGAAAGAAACTTCCCCCTTAGAGGACAGTTCAACAACCAGGAGGCACAGATTTAAGCAAGGGGTGAGATGTCAGAGATAGAGGGCAGTTGAGGAAAACACATTTTCACCTTGAGCAATGAGTGAATCTGGTACTCACTGCCTGAAAGGGTAGGAGGAGTGGGAACACTCAACAATTAAGACGCTTTCAGATGAACACTTGAAATAGTATAGTATACGAGGCTACGGACCAGGTGCTGATGACCATTGAAGACCTAATGGGTCAAAGGGCCTTTATCTGTACTGTAAAACTTGGACTAGGGCGAGAGTTGAGCATTTGACACCGATAGGCATCCCATGAGTGATTTCCAGCCTTGACAAGGGACCAATCACCCATTTGTACCATTGTTGTTCTGGGAAAATCAGTTCCAACTTGCAACAATTCAACTTGCAATGAGGTTTTCAGGAACCAACTGTGTCACAAGTCCATAAACTACCTGTAGTGCAAAACCTTCTTTTTCTTTCCCTCTCTTTACTGTTTGGGTATAGAAGCAACATTGCGACCCAGTTACGCAAACAAACTAACGCTTTCAATTATCTTGAGTTTGCTGTGAGATTACCAGAAAAGAGCTGCATAATTCTAATCACATTAACATAGCTTGGCAGAGCTCCTAATTCATTTTGTAGCCTTTTACATTTTACTTCCTCATACCAAAGATCAATCCAAAATGTCCCCTCTAAGCCCCAATATCCTTCCTCTCCTAGAGTTCAACACTACCTACAACCTTAAAGACTTGAACTAGATTATAACATTACTGCTTGGCTTTTATATTTCACAGCTCACAAAGAAGAAAATTGCCTCATCCACCAGTGATGCTGCCATTAAATTTTTTTGAACCTGTGAACAACTATTTTCTTCCACAGCATTGCCTTTGAATTTAAATGCTGTTATTTTATTCATCAAGTGCATCGTCTGATCCCAGGATGGTGCTCAGCTTCTAACTCCTTCACTTTCCCCAGCACAGAAAATCAGTTACAAGCATCAGATCGATAAAATTTTAAAACCATAAACTCAAGTGGTTAGAGCAATAGATTTGTGTAGGATTCCTGCTCCTGATTGAGGTTTAGCACTCCTTGACGGAAAGTGTATCAGGCACAGTTATATTTCTAACAGATGAAAACAAACCAGATGCACACCAACAATTGCCGCTTGGTTGAGGAAGTAGAAGACTCCTGTCACCTATCAAATTGCACCCAAGTCTATGCATCCAGGAAGGTAGAAAAATGGAATGCTGCATTGCAGGAGTTCTCATTTACAGTGCAAAAGTACTCATTCTGGTTTGCGATACCACATACTCACAATTTTTGACACCCCCATATAGAATACCTGTGCCGGATATCAGAGGGCACTAACACTGATGAGCAAAGCTCAGGAGTAAAAAAAGAGAATGGGAAACAGTTTTAATTATTTTGTGAAGAATTAATTTCAATCAGCTTTCACAACATGACAAATGAATCAGAAAAGAATCCCCACAAATTAAAGTTTCTCAGACTCACTATTAGAATACTAAAGCAATGTAAGCTTCACGCTAGGTCATGCCCTTAATTCTTCAGAGTTAAGGAAATCCATCTGGTTCTGGCAGCTAGACAATTGTCCTGCAACTGGGCAATAATTTACAGGGTGTCATACTATAGTGAAAACCTGCCCTACATACACAGTGTGACACCACTTGGTTTGCAGCTCCCATCCAGTTCAGCAGAACTCAAGGATCTGTTATTAGAGCATGAAACAGAGACTTTTTGTATTCATCTGAAGTGTCGTATTTCAGACAAAAAACGTACAGCTTCATAACATTTTTCTAACGTTCTGACAAGTCTGTCCCATTCAAGACTTCACAAATGGATTTAACAAGACAGCAATTGTGTTCATAGATCTGTAACAATTTAAAGTTTGCAACAAGCCCAATGGATGTACTGAACACTCAAGGTGATTTCTATTGGCATTGCAAACAATGGCATGGACAGGGTATCAAAGCATGAATTGTTTCTATGTTGTATTACCAAAATGCAACAGTCATTCAAGTTGACAGCATTTCTAATTTTTTTTCCAGAAAAAGATGGTGAGAAGGAAGATTAATTCAGGCTTCTAAAACAAATTGAAATACTGCAACAAAACAAACGTAGTATTAAAATCAGGGTGTAGAACTAAGAAGCTGAGCCAGTAGAACTGAAAACAAATGGTAAGCAAATTTCAAGAGAGTTACACAGATGGTTGTTTGATGGTTGAAAACTTGAGTATTGTTGAAAGACAACAATTGATCGAAGCTTTTCATCTTGCACTTATCAGGACAATCAAAAGAATACCAATAACAGAGGGCAACAACTTTTTATACTGTCTGAGAAGAGTGCTAATTGGTTAGCAAGTGGACTGAATGGTAGAGGTGTTGCCATGGAAAATGCACCAGTTAATGATGACCAACAGCAAACTGTAATGCATTTTTGCAATTTAAATCAGGCAGCTTGACTCCAGTCAAGGCATTGTCCTGAGGAATGAACCAGCAAATAGCTATCAGTCATTTCCTAAGTCGAAACAGGCACTGTGTGTGTACATGTTTCACGTGATTGCTTGATTAGACAACTTTTGCTAAATAATCCTCAGGGTGGTAAAAAATTACAGAGAAACAACTTAAGATGGTTAGTCAGGCTCATCCTGTGTACTGGAAGTTACATATATTAACACAGGGCATGTGGCCTGTTCTTTACAAAGAACGAGTACATAATACCAATCGGCATTCTCTTCTCATACACAATATAAAGTTGTTGCTTTCCAGGACATTTGCATTCTTATGATGGTGTTGATAAGTGCAAGGTTAAAAGCTCTGACAAAATGTCTTCATTCAGCGATATTTAAGAGAGTTGCTCGAAGTATAGGATAAATTGCCCAAAATACACAATGGGGAGAAACATAAAGCGAAATGAACAAACACTAAAGGTATAGTATAAAAAGTTATTCAAATCTATTCACAGAAGGGAAATCACGAAAAGGTTGGTTTAGAAGGAATGACTAGAAGTTTGACCCAAGAGATCCCTTCAAGGAAGTTAAAAAAAGAGAATAGAACATTGAGGGCATTCACGGAAGCACTACACTGAAGGATATGCCATGACGCTTCAGGTGCTGCAAAATACAATGTTTAAAGCTTATTTATTAGTGTCACAGGTAGGCTTACATTAACACTTCAATGAAGTTACTGTGAAAATCCCCTAGCTGCCACCATCTGGTGCCTGTTCAGATTCAGAGGTTGAATTTAGCACGGCCAATCACCTAACCTGCACGTCTTTCAGACTGTGGGAGGAAAATGGAGCAACTGGAGGAAACCCACGCAGACAAAAGGAGAACATGCAGACTCTGCGTAGACAATAAGCAAGCCACGAATCGAACTCAGGGTCCTGACAGTGTGAGGCAACAGTGCTAACCGCTGTGCTACCATGCTGCCCAAGGTATGATAGTGCAAGAAGTCAACTTGAGTTCAAGTCACACTTTGAAAACAATTAATCTAGCTGGCACAAACAAATTACCAGGAGAGTCACTAACTGTTGTAAAATCCTAGCTTCGAGGAGAGGACTCTGCCAGTCTTACCTAAAGATGACTAAGGGCAAGACTCTCATTTGTACTACCAATTGCTATACAGGGAGACAACCATTGGAAATTAGCAGTGGGCAGTAAACAGTCTTCCTGTGTTGCCTACATTGAAAGGACAAATAAAAAAAGGTCACGTCATACAGGAAACAACAGCCATTTTCCAGAGTAAACTTTGTACTTGAACAATGATCAATTTTTTTTGGTATTGGTTGAGGGAGGAACGAGAGATTTCACTGTTTTTTTCAAGCAGCGCCATGAGACCAAGAATATATTCACCCACTATGCAAACAGAGCTTTAGTTTATATCTTGTGATAAAAGGCAATTTTAGAAAGCATCAATTCCTCAGTAATGCACACAAGTGACAGTTTGCATTGTGCAAGTCCTAGAGTGGTTCTTGAGCCTTGTACCCACAACCTTTGGACTCAGGCTGCAGTGTCACTAAATGAACAAGATTGGAAAGATTCTGATGCGATAGTTTGTTCCTATCTCTTGTTCATTGCAGGCATTTGCTGATATTCCCATCTGCTGTCAAAAAAATGATCAATACTACTTTGTGCCAAGCTATGTATTTCTATATTCATTCAACAGTACAGCGCACTTGGGCAGCAGTAACCTGAGCCAGGATTGAATCTGAGATCCGCTCCCCCCCCCCCCCCCCCGCCCCAAGAGGCAACAGGATGGGCCGCCAACCAGCCCACTGTTACAGATACTGCAAGAACAAGCCATACCCCAAATCCCATTGTTGTCAAGTGGTACCCGATCCCAAGATCAGGATTTTTGAACTTGGCCGAAAGAAGGCGAAGGTGGATGAGTTCTCACTATGTGGGCACATGGTCGCTGATGAATATGAACAGCTATCCTCCGAAGCTCTGGTGGCTGCCCGTATCTGTGCTAAGAAGTACATGGTGAAGACCTGTGGCAAGGATGGTTCCTACATCCGGATGCACCTTCATCCTTTCCATGTCATCTGCATCAACACCATGTTGTCGTGTGCCAGCGCTGATCGCTTGCAAACTGGTATGCACGAGGCCTTCAGGAAACCTCAGAGCACCGTAGCACGGGTGAACATCAACCAGGTCATCATGTCAGTGCAAACCAACGCACAAAACAAGGAACACGTAATCAAGGCCCTCCGACAGGCAAAGTTCAAGTTCCCCAGGCAGCAGAAGATCCATATCTCCAAGAAATGGGGCTTCACCAAGTTCAATGCCGAGGATTGTGATAAGATGTTAGCAGAGGAGAGGCTGATTCCGGAGGCAGTGGGGTCAAGTACATGCCTGCCCGGGGCCCCCTCAACATGTGGCGGGCACTGCACGCAGCTTGAATGCGTGGCACTGCTGATGGGACAGTTCAAACATTAAATGGACTGGAAAAAAGGGACACTTTGTTGTCACATGGCTTACATTGAAACAACTGACCCAACTTGGGCTAGGCAGGAAGGTGAGTAAAAAGAGGAGGAACTCCAAGCTTTCTGCCTATAATCACTATAGAAACCAACGCTACGAAGCAAATGCGAGGGTACCAAGTCTGAGATCATCTCCTATTACTGTTTAAGAACACATACAAAGAGTGGATGAAAGGCTACCAGGACATTCGGGACTGACCACTGTCCCGTCAGTCAGGAAAAATAAACTAGTTACAATCAGTTTGAAAGGGAATGCCACTGATATTCCGGAAAATTGTCATGGAGCTTGAGCTTAAGGGAATTCTTCACAGAAACAGAGACACTGAACTAGCTGGAAAGGATCTCAGGAGCAATACATTGCCCTAAAGTGCAACAGGCAATTATATGTAATGTTGAAATACCTTAGTGAGATCTGACAACATTGAACTAGAAACATCAGCATGGTGTTTAGTGAGTAATCGTTTATCGTGAACCGATGTGGATCTACCTAACTTGATTAAGTCCAGTACCCTTTGCTGATTCCTTGGATAACTAATTCCTGATTTCTCTATACTACATGCCAATCTCTAGACTCAGGCTATCAAAAATATACTAAATCAGAGTCCCGGTCTCTCGCCTTCAATGCAGCACAGCCAAAAACTTAATGCATCTAAATTCAACAGCGTAGAGAAGCACATGCCTGCAGTCAAATTCCAATGCACGCCACATTAAACTGTCCCTTTGCATACTGAATGACAGAAAATAATGTGACGAGCCCAAGTAGACTCACAAGAAATACTTCTATTGCCACATTTTCCAATCATCATTTACTTATGATACCAGGAGGATTTGCTGACTTAATTCAGGGGTACAGCAAAGGCACACCGTTAGTTTTCAGACGTGTACTACCGAAACCAAGCTCTCCTAACCACAATCTCTGACTTCTCCACTTTGCAAAACTATCAGATTGCTCATCTAACATCGAGTACTAGATGAGCAGAAATATCCTTCAACAAATATTGGGCAGACTGAAGTTATTGTTTTTGATCCTGACTCCAAATTCCATTGTTAGTTACTAACTCCATTCCTCTCCCCAAAATTAAGCCAGTATGTTTGAAACTTCTGTATCAAATTTGATCAAAATGAGTTTCCAACTTCAAGACATTACTGAAACCACCTATTCTCACCTCTGTAACACTATCCGATTACATGCATCTCAACTCATCTGCCACTGAGCCCTCATTCACGTCATCGTTACCTCTAAACTTGACTATTCCAATATTCTGGCCGGTCTTCCATATTGTACCCATGTAAACTTGAAGATTAGAAATTTTACTGCCAATGTCTTAACTGACAGCAAGACCCATTCTCCTATCACCTTGTGCCCACTGACCTCTGCTGGCTGCCAGTCAAGCAACATCTTAACTTTAAAATTCTCAACTTTGTTTCAAACCCACCCATTGCCTTGCCTCTCCCTTCAATCTATTCAAGGTCTATAACCCTTCAAAAAGTTAAATGAATTGGGATACATAGATTTTTTTTGACTATGCAAACATGCGCCAAGGAGCCTTTTCTATGATTTATATTGGTGGCTGTGCCTCAAGTTGCCTTCAGCTCCAAGCACAGGAATTCACTTCCGACACCACTTCACGTCTCCCCTCTCCACCCCTGCCAAAGACACTCCGTAGACCTACTACTTTGATCAAGCTTTTGGTCACCTGACATAATTTCCCCTATGTGATGGGGATGTCATACTTTGTTTCATAATGCTCTTGTGAACAGCATGGGGCATTTCATTATGTTAAGGTGCTATATAAATAACTTCTGTTTATCAATATCAATTACCATTACAGAAGATGATGGCTCAGTGGTATAATGTCACTGAATTTGTAATCCAAAGGCGCAGGCTAATGCTCTGTAGAGTACGGGTTCAAAACCCACTATCGAAGCTTCTAAAATTTTAATTAAATTAATAAATCTGGAATTACAAGTCATGGAGGCCATAGCTTGTAATTCCAGATTACAAATTATTGCAAAAATCAATCTGGTTCACTCCTGTTCTTGAGGAAAGAAAACCTGCTACCCTTACATGGTCTGGCTTACATCTGAGTCCAGACCCACAACAGTGAGGTTGATTCTTAAATACTCTAAAACAGCCTAGCGGTTCAAACGCAAGCACAGGTAGGCCTTTTCAGTGACACGCAAATCCCATGGAATTCCTTTCAACTAGTTAAAGAAGCTGACGGCTCAAAAGAGGTTAGTAAAGTTTCCAAACCATGCAATAGAACAGAGTATAGAAGGTGGCAGGAATCTAACCTCAAGCAGAGTAAAAAAAGATGACAAATACGAGAAGGGAAGTGGTCAATGCAGGACTAAGGGCATTGTACCTCAATGTGCACAGTCTAAAGAACAATGTAAATGAGCTTTTTGCGCACACTGAAATTGGTCAGTACGATGTTGTGAGCATCAAAATATGCAAGGATGTGTGACCTATCAAAAGGACAAGCAGATGGGCAAAGGTGGCGAGGTTACATTGTTAGTAACGAATGAAGTTAAATTGATAGCAAGCAGCGATTTAGGATCGGAAGGAATAGAATCTCTGTAGATAGTGTTGAGGAATCACCAAGGTAAAAAGACCCCAATGGGAGATATGACCAGGCCTCCTAGCAGTAGTCAGTAGAAAATAAATGAGGTAGAAAAGGTATACAAAAAGGCAAAATTACAATAATCATGGATTTTCCCAGTCCACTTCAATATGCAGGAGGACTGAGAAAATCAGGTAGATAGGGGATCCCAAGAAAAAGAAATTTGTGGAATGTCTAAGAGATAGTTTTTTGGAGCAGCTTGTGACACAGCCTACTAGGAACAGGCAATTCTGGATTTGGTGTTGTGTAATGAGGCAAACTTGATTAGGGAACTTAAGGTGCAGGAACTCTTGGGGAGCACTGACCTCAATGTGATAGAATTAACCTGCAGTTTGAAGGGAGGAAGCTGGAATCAGATGTAGAAGTATTATAATTAAAGGTAACTACAAAGACATAAGGGAGGAGATGACCAGAGTTGATTGGAAAAGGAGCCTAGCAGGGAAGTAGCACAGTGGAGTAGCAATGGCAGGAGTTTTTGGGAGTTATTTGGGGGCCCAACAGAAATTCATCCCAAGGAGGAGGAAATTTGCTAAGGGGAGGACAAGGCATCCATGGCTAATGAGGGAAGTCAAGGACAGCAAAAGAAAAAGCGTACAAAGTGGCGAAGATGAGTGGGAAGCCAGGGGATTAGGAAGCTTTTAAAAGCAAACAGAGTACAACCAAAAAAAAGGGGGTGGGGGAGAGAGGATGAAATACGAGTGTAAGCTAGCTAATAATATAAAAGAAAATAAAGAGTTTTTTTTCAATATATAAAAGGCAAGTGAGGCAAAAATAGACATTGGACTACTGGAAAATGAGGCTGGAGAAATAATAAGAGGAAATAAAGAAATAGCAAAGGAACTGAATAGTTACTTTGCATCAGTCTTCACGGTGGAAGACACCAGTGGGATGTCAAAACTCCAGGAAAATCAAGGGGCACAGCTGAGTGTAATGGCCATCACTAAGGAGAAGGCTCTGAAGAAACTGAAAAGGTGTGAAGGCGGTTAAATCACCTGGACCGAATGGAATACACTCCAGAGTTCTAAGAGCAATAGCTGAGGAAATTGTGGAGGCATTGGTGATAACCTTTCAGGAATCACTGGAGGTATGAAGGGCACATACATTAAGAACTCTCACAACACCAGGTTAAAGTCCAACAGGTTTATTTGGTATCACAAGCTACAAGCTTTCATGGCAGGGAGGGTCCCAGAGTGCTGGAAAGTAGCTAATGTAACACTACTGTTTAAGGAGGGGGGGAGGCAGCAGACAAGAAATTATAGGCCGGTTGGCGTCACTTCAGTCATTAGCAAGATCTTCACATCCATCATTAAAGATGGAGATCATGGAGTATTTAGAAGCACGTGATAAAATAGGATTGAGTCAGCATGGCTTCTTCAAGGGGAGATCATGTCTGACAAATCTGTTAGAGTTCTTTGAGGAGGTAATAAGGAAGTTAGATGAGGGAGAACCAGAGGGCATGATTAATTTAGATTTCCAAAAGGCCTTTGACAAGGTGCTACATAGGAGACTGTTAAATAAATTAAGAGCCATGGTGTTAAGGGTAAGATCCTGGCATGGATAGAGGATTGGCTGACAGGCAGAAGGCAGAGAGTGGGGATAAACGGGTCTTTTTCAGAATGGCAGCCATGACTAGTGGTGTGCCTCAGGGGTTGTGCTGGGACCACAACGTTTCACAAGAAACATTAACGATTTGGAAGAAAGGCACTGTTGCTAAGTTTGCAGATGATACAAAGATATATAGAGGGACAGGTGGTATTGAGGAAGCGGGGGGGGGGGGGGGGGGGGGGGGGGGCTGCAGAAGTACTTGGACAGGTTAGGAGAATAGGCAAAGTGGTGGCAGATGGAATACAACGTGGAAAAGTGCGAGGTTGTGGTATTTTGGAAGGAGAAATGGAGGCAAAGACCATTTTCTAAATGGGGAAATGCTTAGGAAATCAGAAACACAAAGGGACTTGGGAGTCATTGTTCAAGATTCTACTAAGGTTAACGTGCAGGGTCAGTCAGCAGTTAGGAAGGCAAATGCAACATTAGCATTCGTGTTGAGAGGGCTAGAATACAAGGGCATGGATGTACTTCTGAGGCTGTATAAGGCTCTGGTCAAACCTCATTTGGAGTATTATGAGCAGTTTTGGGTCCCGTATCTAAGGATGGATGTGCTGGCCTTGGAAAGGGTCCAAAGGAGGTTCACAAGATTGATCCCTGGAATGAAGAGCTTGTCACATGAGGAACAGTTCAGGGGTCTGGGCCTGTACTTGTTAGAGTTTAGAAGGATGAGGATGGGATCTTATTGAAACTTACAGGGCACTTGCAAGGCCTGCATAGAGTGGACGTGGAGAGGATGATTCCACTGATAGGAAAAACTAGAACCAGAGGGCACAATCTCAGGCTAAAGGGGCGATCCTTTAAAACAGAGATGAGGAGAAATATCTTCAGCCACAGAGTGCTGAATCTGCAGAACTCTTTGCCACAGAAGGCTCTGGAAGCCAGGTCATTTGAGTGTCTTTAAGCCAGAGATAGATGTGTCCTTGATTAATAAGAGGACCAGAGATTATGGGGAAAAGACAGGAGAATGGGACAAGAAAAATATCAGCTATGATTGAATGGTGGAGCAGACTTGATGGGCCAAGTGACATAATAGTGCTCCTATGTCTTATGGAAGAATGAAAAAAAAAAATCCAATTCACGACTATTTTCTGCTAAAAGGTTTAAAGATTTGGTATTTATTTTTTCTATGAATTGTCAGCTAAATCAAATTACAATAATGGTGCAACCTTGATTTTTTTGCCAATTGTTTGAGCACGGTGTTCAAACATTCTCAAGCAAGATGTTGAGTGTTTGTACACTAGGACTCTGAGGCTCTGCTTGCATTGAGATTGAATTAAAAACAAAATGCTCGGCATAGTGCTCAGTGTAAAGGAAATTTTCACATCTTAATGCCACTTCCTCAGAACCAGAAGATAGTTTCATCTGCAAAATGTAGTGGAGAATGCCACACTTCAGTGCCTGAGCCCATATCTGCAGTCAAGGTACAAGATACCAAAACTGCTCCCCCTGCCCACCCACAATGATATGCCACCTGTGATACAGACAAGCAGTGCAGCAAATCAAAGGCCAAAGATCACAAACAGTTTTATTTACCCTTTACAATTGACTGTCAATAGCTATTTTGCAAATATTCACACACTGGAGCACCCTGTATAATAAGGAGAGTACACTATTCATTTCATTATACTCATGTAGATTTTGATGAATCACTCTCAGGAGAATTCAGTGTTGTGTTACCAGGTGAGGCATTGAGCAGTGGCTAGGCATGTTGTCAGAAGCTTGGTTGGGGGCGGGGAAGAGAAAGACTGACATGCAATTTATCCCAGGCTGTTGGCATACATCACATGTTATCTGAATAAAGCCTCAGAGATAGAGAGAGAAGTGTGTGCATTCACTGGTTTGATGAGCAGATGGTGTAAGGACAACCCTGGGACAGCAAACAAAATTATTTTGGCATTAATTTTGTCTTTTTTTGTCTAAACATTTTCCATCAATTATTGAAATATGGCTCGATTCACTCAAACTTTGACAATTATATATCACTTAATTTAAAATAATACTTAATGTTCTAATCTATGGAACATCCATCTTTTGTTCCTCAGTTTGGGTTTAACCATTTTAGTTGGGGAAATGTTTGAGGTAATACAATTCACCTCAGCACCTCTCGAAGGAGGGCAAGAAGTCAAGCATGCATGATCTGCAAAGTGAGTCAGCTGTGAAACATGCAAGGGGAGAAACAAAACTGGATTCGATTCTGATGCCTGCTGCACGAATAGCCTCTTAATACTATCCAGGATTATTCCTGGAAGAGTACCAGAGGGATGCCACCTTAGCAATGTGAAGCAAGCAGAGAATAATGACAAAATATTTCTCTGACACAAGATTATAATCCCACAGAATTTAGTTTGTGTTATATCACATTTCAGGTACACATAGCTACTGGTAAGTGAAGAAAACCACATTAAACCCAGGGCTGTTAAATCAGGTGTAAAATGTAAATTTTTAAAACCAACCACATTCTTCTGAAACATTATGGGCTTCTTTATGGTCACATCAGACAATGTTCTATTTCTAGCAGCCCTCACATCACAAGGCCTTCAAACATTGAAATCAATAAAGATGTGAAAAACAACTAGATTTCACAATTTTTTTTAAAAAAAGGTGATTGCTCTGATGATTGTTAATTCCAATAATTACATGTTGAGGTTGAATGAGTCTGAAATTAGCCTCTACCTTAAACAAATTTACTTCCAAATCAGCACAGCAAAGTCAGGCTCTCCCAGTTCCTCCCAAACACCCAGATTTTTTCATTGATCGCACAATCTGACGTGGTGGGATTGAAACACAGGTCTCCAGCAGATGTCCCATGATTTTTGAATAGATCAGCAACAGTGCCACTATACAACCTCCTCCCCTCCCAGGCACCCAGAGTGGACAGGTTAGTGTACTCAGACAATGATTCTTTAACCCTTACCCAATTGGGGGCTGATGTATTTAATTACCAAATTTAAAGCATGCATTCTATTGCAGCACAAATTCAACGTGAACAACACCACACAATTTTCTCAGGAATAAAGGGGAGCAATCATCTTGGTGTTGAACCATCTATCACCTGGGGTGCTGTCATTGCTATTGCAACTGGGACTGGCCAAGATAAAAGTCCGTACTGTTCTAAGTTCCCTCATTATTCCGGGGAAAACTGCATCTTTACATCTAGACTACAGAATCCCTTTATTATTTTGAACATCTCAATTCACTTATCCCTCAATTTTCTAAGCACAAGGAAACAAACTACGTTCATCCAATTTGACCTCAATTTAACCCTGTAAGCACTGGTATGAGCTTAGTCCAGCAAATGGTTATCAGGAGATGTTTCAGGGGCATCCTCAAAGTCTCCCTGAAACAAAATGTCTCAGGTAGAGGTGGGACCTGTACAAATTGGACAGGTTACACCTGGGCATGACTGAGACTGATGTCCATGGGGGACTGTTTGCTAGAGCAACTGGGGAGGGTTTAAGACCAATATGCCAGGGGATTGGGAATCTATGTAAGGAGTCAGAAAAGGAGGGAGCAAGGACAAAAACAAAAAAGGTAGAAAACGAAATAAGAAAAGTGATAGGCAGAGAAACCAAGGACAAAGGTCAAACAGGGGTATAAAGAAAAATATTGGTTTCTTAAGGAGAGCAAGGCAAACAATATTAAAAAGACAAGCTTAAAAGGTTCTGTGCCTTAATGCGCAGAGCATTTGCAATAAAGTAGATGAACTAATCGTGCAGGTAGATGTAAATGGGTACAATATAATTGGGATTTCAGAGACATGGCTTCTGGGTTATCGGGGTGGGAATTGAATGTCCCAGGGTATTCAATATTTAGGAAAGACAGGCAAAAAGGAAAAAGGTGGTGGAGTGATACTGCTGGTTAAAGAGAAAATTAACACAATAGAGAGAAAGGACATTAGCTCTGACAACATGGAGTCCGAATGGGGTAGAGTTGAGAAATACCAAGGGGCAAAAAACATCAGTGGGTGTCATATGTAGACCTCCAAACTGCAGTGATCTTGGGAATGGCAGTAAACATGAAATTAGAAATGCACGTGATACAGGAATGTTAGTGATCATGAGTGATTTTAACCTGCACATAGATTGGGCAAATTAAATTACCCACAATGCCACAGAGGAAGAACTTGAGTGTGCACAGGATGGCTTTTTTTGACCAATATGTGGAGGAACCAACTCGAGAGCAGACTATTTTAGACTGGGTACTGTGTGATCAGAACGGAATCATTGCCAATCTAGCTGTACGAGGCCCCCTTGGGAATGACCATAGGAGTGAAGTAGTTGATTCAGAGACTAGGGTGCTAAATCTTAATAAAGGAAACCATGAGGATATGAGACACAAGTTGGCCTTGACAGGTTGGGGAGCATTACTTAAAGGGATGACAGTGGACAGACAATAGCAAACATTCAAGGAGCACATGGAGAAACTACAGCATCTGTTTATTCCTGTCTGGCACAAAAGCAAAATGGGTAACAGAGCCGATTCATGGCTTACAAAATAAATTTGAGAAAACATCCAATTTAAGGAAGAAACAAATAGATTGGCCAAGAAAAATAATAGGTCTGAGGATTGGAAGCAATTTAGAATTCAGCAAAGAAGGACCAAGGAATTGACTGAGAAAGTACAGTTCAAAAGCAAACTTGTAGGGAACATAAAGTCTAGCTCTAAGAGTTTCTATAGATATATGAAGACTAAGAGGTTGGCAAAGACAAATATAGCTCCCCTACAGACAGAAACGGGCAATGTATAATACAGGACCAAGAAATGGCTGAGGAACTGAACACATAGGCTCTGTCTTCACAAAACAGGACAAAGCAAATGCCAGTAATGTTGGAGAATGCAGGATTTTGCAAGGGAAGAACTGAGGAGATCAATATTAGTAGAAAAATGGTGCTGGGAAAATTGGTGGCATTGAAGGCAGACAAATCCCCAGGGCCTCATTAGTACTCTGGGATGTAGATTAAGTGGCTCTAGAATGGTGGATGCAATGGTGGTCACCTTCCAGGATTCTAAAGACTCTGGAACTGTCCTTGCAATTGGAAGGTAGCTAATGTTTCTCCAATATTCAAAAAGAGAGGTAGAGAGAAAACAGTGAATTATAGACAGGTAAGCTCAACGTCAGTAGTGGGACAAATTCTCAAATCCATTATTAAGGACTTTATACCAGAGCATTTAGAAAGCAGTGGCAGGATCAGACAGTCAGCATGGATTCATGAAGGAGAAATCATGCTTGACAAATCTGTTGGAATCCTTTGAAGATGTAACTAGCAGAATGACAAAGGGGAACCAGTAGATGTGATATATTTGGACTTTCTGACAGTGTTTGACAAAGTCCCGCACAAGCGATTATCATGCAAGATTAAAGCACATGGGATTGGGGGAAGTGTATTAAGATGAATAGGAAACTGGTTGGCAAAGAGGAAACAAAGGGTAGAAGTTAATGGGTGCTTTTCAAATTGGCAGGCAATAACTGGTGAGGTGCTACACAGATCAATGCTAGGACCCAGCTACTCACAATATATATTAATGATTTGGATGAGGGAACAAAACATAACATCTCAAAGTTTGGCAATGATACCAAGTTGGGTGGGAGGATGAACCGTGATGTGGATGCAGATATCCTTCAGAATGATCTGGACAGGTTTGGTGAGTAGGCTTATCAATGGCAGATGCGGTATAATTTGAGGTTAAGTGTGAGGTTATTCACTTTGGAAGCAGAAACAGGGTGGCAGATTACTACCTGAATGGCTGTAAATTGGGAGAGGAGAGTATGCAGAGGGGCTTGTGTGTCCTTGTGCACTAGTCACTGAAGATAAGCATGCAGGTGCAGCAGGCAGTAAAGGCAGCAAACAGCATGTTGGCCTTCATTGAAAGAGGTTGAGTACAGGTGCAGGAATGTGTTGTTGCAATTGTACAGGGCCTTGGTGAGGCCACACCTAGAATAGTGTGTGCAGTTCTGGTCTCCTTTTCTGTGGAAGGATGTTCTTGCTCTCGAGGGAGGGCAGCAAAGGTTTACCAGGCTGATTCCAGGTATGGTGGGACTAATGTAAGAAGAGTGATTGACTAGGTTAGGATTGTTTTTGCTGGAGTTCAGAGGAATGTGGTGTGTGTGTGTGTGTGTGTTTGTGTGTGTGTGTGTGTGTAGAAGGAAATCTCAGACTTATAAACTTCTAATAGGACTAGACAGGCTAGATGCAGAGGGGATATTCCTAATGGTGGGAGAGTCCGGAACTGGGGTCACAATCTGAGGATTCAGGGTAGACCATTCAGGATGGACGCGAGGAGACATTTCTTCAGCCAAATAGTGGTAAACCTGTGAAAGTTATTACCACAGGAAGTAGTTGATTTTAAAACAAAAATTCAAAACATTGAATTTATTCAAACGGCATCACTTGCGGCGAACGGGATCAAAGGTTTTGGAGAAAAAGCAGGATTAGACTATTGAGTTGGACAATCAGCCATCATCACGAATGGCAGAACAGACTCAAAGGGCCGAATGGCCTCCTCCTATGTTTCTATACAAGATTCCCCTTGATTTGTGAGGATCTCTTGCTCAATGGTGGAAGTCAAACACCCCACCCAACCACCTCATCAGACACTATCTGCCCCACCTACGACAGAGTGTTGCAGATTCAGTATTCGACTTCGTAGTCACCTCAGAACCCACAACCCCACAGTGGAAAGTCAGTCTTGGTCTCAAGAATAATCCTGGTGAATCTGCAACACAACCTCTTCACAATCATTGTACCTTACAGTTCAACTCCCAAAACTAAACACAATATTCTAGTTGGGTCCGACTGATAAACATTTATCCAATTGCATTTTAAATGTCATCATTGGTGCTTCAATTACCCTTTCGGACAGTGCACCCCAGATCATCAGAACTCTCAAAAAAAAAATCATCTCCTCAAATGGGTCTTTTGCCAATTACCTTAAATCTGACTCTTAAGCTACTGTAGTTTCTCTGTATTTATTTGATCAAAACCATCCAAAGGTGTGTACGTTAGGTGGATTAGCCAAGGTTAAGTGCATGTCGTTACAGGATATTTTGTTGGGGGGAGGAGGAATCTGCTGGGAAAGCTGCTCTTTCCAAAAGTTGGTGCAGACACGATGGGCTGAATGGCCTCACGTACTATCAGGATTGTATGGTTCTATTTATGATATCAACGGCCATTAAAGTCTCCTCTTATGTTCTCCTATAAGCAGAGAAAGTTAAGTTCTTTTAGTCGCTGCATGTTACTGAAGTCTTTCATTCCTAGTACAATTCTCGTAACTCTCTTCTATGTTCCCTTTAAAGACTAAGCCTGACACCATTCCTGAAGTGTGGAGCTCAGAACTGACTATAATACCCCAGTTGAGATCTTCCATATCAATGTCCATTCAATTTTATATTTTGTCCTGTCACCTTGAAAAATTTGTGCATTAGAACCAACCCCCAGGTCAGTTTCTTCACCCCTTAAAAGCTGTACCGTTTAGTTTATATTGCCTCTATTTTTTCTACCAAAATGAATTACTTCATATTTCCTTGCATCAAATTTCATCGACCACGTGACTGCCTTACCACTATCTTAATATGTTTATAAAAGCCTTCACTATCAGCTTTGAAAGCTGTTGTTATTTTTCTCATTTTCTTTTTATACCTATTGTATCCCTTGACTGCTTTTTATGGCCTCTTCTGTCTGCTATATTTCCATTTACCATGCTTTGGTGTAAGCCTCGTCATTGATAACTATCTTTTACCACATTTCTTGATCAGTTGCTTAAATACACGTGCAGCCTTTGAGGTTTACGGGCACTTACTACTGAAATGCTATCCATACCGTTGCTACCTGTAGATTCTATTATCCATAGCTCGTCTTGGGCCCACCTTTTACCTTGCATCCACCAGAAACTTAAAAGTTCATGCAAAGCTCTGCTGCCTGTAACCTAACTCACATTAAGTCCTGTTAAATAAATGGAAGTTATTACTGTGATACATGCCATGTTTAGCGAAGTTTTTGATGCCTGATAGGACAATGGTGAGATACTATTATGCATCATCCTTGCCCGTATGCCGAACTGTGGATTCGAGTCCCATCTCTCAAACTTTCTACTTCAGCAGTGCATAAGTCAAATTCACCTCTTAAGGAAACGATACGAATATCGGTTGCAAGAACAGAACAGTCAGATTGGCAATTGTTACATCACTTCAAGACCTGGACAGGCAGTTTGGCATTGAACACTGATCCCAGAGATTAAGACAAGGGAGTATTGTTTAAATCATTTAATAAACTAAGCAAGACATGGTGCTCCCAGCAATGATTTTCTAGGGGCAGCAAAACATTTCTTCCAAATGCTTATTCGCTCAAAAACATTTTGCATAGTAATGAACATTTAAAAGTAAAAGGAAGAACAGGCTTCAATGAAGACTTTGAGAATTTGAACATTAGTCCACGCTGATAGCAGCCAGGGAGCCTTCATTTAAGCAACACTGTGAACCACCTTCACCCAGCACTATTCAACGTAGAAGTCACAGTGAAAGCACAATCTTGCTTGTCACTGATGCTAACATTCAGTCTTGAGCCTACATGAAGAGCAGGCACACACTTTAATTACACATCAGAAGTCTACTGACAAGGTTTCACAGTTCCAACATAATTTCCCACTACTGCCCAAATTTGCTCTGTGGACTTAAACTTGAACCCCTCAGCTCTGCCCAACTCAAATCTCCCTTATTCCTTCAGAATCAAGTCCCATACGAACATCATCATGATCTGACATGTTCACTCTGCCCGCTTGGCCCAACCATCTTTTAAGCAAACTGTCTCCCATCTGTAGATCAACCCTCATACATCAATAATGGAACGATGGGAGATGCCATGGTGTTGGGGATACCTCACATTCTCCAATACAGTTTTATTTGAAACAGTCTTTACTGCACCAGTTGAAATGCCTCTCAAATATTTTGGTGCCACACATCACAAGTATAAAATCTGTGCAAAACAACCAAATAGGAATCTCACTGCTTGTGACAGCTGTGCAATATTCAAACAAACTTTCACTGAATAGACTAGTAAGCCATATTGCAGAATGTGTATAAGTCAAAGTAGGCTCAGGAAAGACAGAGGTAATAACAGTACGAATTGCACCTTTTAGAAAATGAGAAAAATGCCACAAATGACAGATGGGATTCTACTATGTCTATGTTGGCTTGAGACAGTAAATAGAGGGGCCTTATGGAAAATCTTAGCTAAACTTGGATATCTAATTCAACCATAAATCTGTTATAGAAATTTCACAATAATGACCAGAGTCACTGACTGTTGTGAAAACACTGACCCTTCTGATATAACAAGTAATATGAAGCAGCGGTGCATCATGGCCCCTATGCTCTTCAGTATTTTTTTTGCTGCCACATATTCTGGGGAATTTGTTGGAAATGTTGATGGAATATACATTCAATTCAACAGCTGGCAATCCTTTTAACCCTGATACCTTGGCTATGGATTTCAATTATCAGACATACAGGATCATTGTTTCCAGATTGTGACCTCCTGTCACACTGTGACCATGGCCTTCAACAGATTATTGATCGTTTTTCAAAGCCAGCTGACAACTATGGACTATCAACTTGAGGACAGATACTCCACCAACCACCACCAAATTCTGACTGTATTCCACTACTACAACGATCAATGACACAACCCAAAAAGTTGTAAATAAGTTCACTTGTCTTGGAAGCACAATCTCTAGAAATGTCTGAATTGACAGGGGTGGCAAATAGAATTGTAGGAGCAAGCTCAGCATTTGCCTGTTAATGCAAGGGATTGTGGAGGAAATGAGGTATCAAACTTATAACAGAGCTTGTTGTGATAATACCTACCCTCCCATAAGCCTGTGAGACATTGACTATCTATCTATTCCACACATTCAGGTAGTTGGAGGTTCCATACAAGATGTGTTCAGAACATCATGGGCATCAAATGGAAGGACAGGTGCCCTTTGCTGAGGTACTTCAAAGAGCAGAAATATCTAGAATTGGATCTAAAATTGCTTGCATTTAACATTGAACCTTATGTACTATTTAAATAGATTAGAGGGGATTTAGGGTGCTGAGGAGAGGGAGGTACTCCTTTGCTTTTTCCAACTTTTTCACACTGCAGTGATTGGTTGTTGTTCTTAAACTAAAAGGTCAGTTTGTAGGGCATGAAAATAGAGTTGCTAAAATGAGATTACAGGGTTCACAGAGATGTAGTGGGAGACATTTAAAGGGATATTTATGAATACACAGGTGTATTTCAACGAGCAAGTAAAAATTCCACTGGGTGGATCCTCCACACGGTTAACTAAAATGTTAAAGATAGCATCAAACTGAAAGAAAAGGCATTGCACAAAGATGAGTGATAGGTCAGAAAATTGGACAGAAAACAGCAAAGAATAACCATGCCAAGCAATATGGTGGCACAGTGGTTAGCACTGCTCCCTCAGTGCCAGGGACCCAGGTTTGATTCCTGGCTTGGGTCACTGTTTGTGTGGAATTTGCAGGTTCTCCCAGTAACTGCATGGATTTCCTCTAGGTGCTGCAGTTTCCTCCCACAGTCCAAAGCTGTACAGGTTAGGTGGATTGGCCATGCTAGATTGTCCCCTAGTGTCAAGGGGACAAGGTAGGATAAATGCATGGGGCTATGGGGATAGGGCCTGGGTGGGATTGTGGTCAGCATGGACTCGATGGGCCGAGTAGCCTCCTCCTGCACTGCAGGGATTTCTGACAAAAAGATCAAGGGAAAAATAGCTAGAAATAAAAAGATGAATAGTAAGATTTTTTACAGATATTTAGATAAAAGAGTTAAAGTGTACCTGAAGAATTCACAATGGAAAGTAGAGAGATGGCAGATGAATTAAACAGATACTTTGCATCAGTTTTCACCATCAATAACACCCCAGAAATAACTATGAATCAGGAAGTGGAAGGGAAGGAGGATTTCAGGAAAATTACAATCACCATGGAAAAGTGGCACTGAGCAAATTGTGGAGCTGAGGGCTGACAGATCCCCAGGTCCTGATGTATTTCATGTTTGGGATCTTGAAAGAAGTGAATAGTTAGATAGTTGATGCATTGGTTTTAATTTTCCTAGATTTGCGGAAGTTCCATTAGAATGCAAAATAGCAAATGTAACTCCTTTTTTCAAAAAGTGAGACAGAAAGCTGGATGCTACAGGACAGTTAGCCTAACATCTGACACAGGGAAAATCTTAGAAGCTATTGAAGATTTTACAAAGGGGACTTGGAAAATTCATGGTAAAGTAATCAGACAGGGCCAACATGGTTTTGAGAGCGAGAAATCAATTTATTGGCGTTCTTTGAAGAAGTCACTTATGATTGGATAAAGAGGAACTAGTGGAAATACTGTACTTAGATTTCCAGGAGGCATTTGCTGAAGTGCCACACATAAAAGTTCATGGTGTAGGGGGTAACACTGGCAAAGATAGAAGATTGGCTAGCTAACATGAAGCAGTTGGCATAAATGGCAGGATGCAATAAGTGGTGTGCCACATGGATCAGTGGTGATAGCTCAACTTTTCACAATTTCTATTCATGAGTTAGATGAAGGGACAAAATGTATGGTTTGAGAAATTTGCTAATGAAGATTAGTAGGAAAGTAAGTTGTGAAGAAAACAGAGGCAATAAAGGGGCACAGACAGAATGAGTGGGAAAACATCTGGCAAACAGAATATGTGGCAAAACATGAAATGATGTATTTTGGTAGGAGAAGTAATTTTATCTAAATGGCGAGAGATTGCAGAGCTCTGAGATTCAGGGATCTGGAAATCCTAGTACATGAATCACAAAAGGCAGGTACACCCAGTAATTAGGAAAGCTAATAGAATGTTCGTGAGGGAATTAGTTGCAAAAGTTGGGGTAGCTGAAGAGAAACATTTCCACCCAGAAGGTGGTGTAGGTCTGGAACTTACTGTCTGAAACAAAGAGTATTAGAGGCAGAAAGCTTGGTCACATTTAACAAACATGCAATCCAAGTGTCACCATCTGCGAGGGTTGACCAAGGGCTGGAAAGTTGGATCAAGTCAAATAATTATCTTTCTTTGGCTAGCACAGAGATAGGCCAAATGGCCTGTTAAGGTGTCATAAAATATATTCTGGATTGGTTGCTTAAATGTGCACATCAAGAGTGGTCCAGTATCACTGCTGGCTGAGCAAACCATCGAGGATGTACCTGCCAGATTGGATCTGCAACAGAGATAGGCCAAATGACCTGTTAAGGTGTCATAAAATATGTTCTGGATTGGTTGCTTAAATGTGCACGTCAAGAGTGGTCCACTATCACTGCCGGCTGAGCAAACCATCAAGGATGTACCTGCCAGATTGGATCTGCAACAGGTGATGAGGGAACCAAAGAGGAAGCCTACTAGACCTGGTCCTCAATCTACCTATGCACCTGT
The DNA here is from genome assembly GCF_965287045.1 of Carcharhinus amblyrhynchos. Taxonomy (NCBI): domain Eukaryota; kingdom Metazoa; phylum Chordata; class Chondrichthyes; order Carcharhiniformes; family Carcharhinidae; genus Carcharhinus; species Carcharhinus amblyrhynchos. Next base: position 60,650,504 of record NC_137337.1, read on the forward strand.
CCACGATGGCATAAGTCAGAATGGCCCATAAACCAGACCTATAGATATTAGTTCCTGTAAAGGCAAAGTTCAATCACCACAGTGAGCACATCCACTATCAAGATAAAGGCAAAATACTGCGGGTGCTGTAATCTGAAACAAAAACAGAAAATGTCGGGAAAATCTCAGCAGGTCTGACAGCATCCATGGAGAGAGGATAGACCCAACATTGAGTCTGGGTGACCCTTTGTCAGAGCTGACAGCAAAGAAAATCAGACAAGATTTACACCAAGGTTAGGGGCACTGTAATTGGACAAATGTAGTTCCTTAAGAACCCTCAGACAATTCCTTATCTACACCTCTGTTCTGCCAGTTCACACATCCCAATCACTTAATGAACACTTTCTCAGCCTTCATCTTCACCATTCCCATTTCCTTTGTCCAAATACAGCCCCTCTGCCTGCTCCCCACTATAAATCTTGTCTGATTTTCTTGGCCGTCAGCTCTGATGAAGGATCACCCAGACTCCAAATATTGGCTCTATTCTCTCTCCACAGATGCTATCAGATCTGCTGATACACCCACCATCATGATGTGTGGCACATAAGATTCAGAACAAATCCAGGAGTTTAAAACTGGGCACCGATGAAATACTGTGGGCAGCAATATAAATTATGTTCAGCCACAATTTGTAACCTCTTGGTCTAACATGTCCATTTAATTACTATCAAGCAAGTGGATCAACTTTATTTAGTGCAGTGAAAAATGCAGAGAGCCAATTGGGCCAGTGGGTTGACAAATGGCAGATGGAATTTAATTTAGACAAATGCAAATGTTACGCCGTTGTTTAAGAAGGGTGCCAGGCAAAAGGCAGGGAATTATAGGCCGGTTAGTTTAATGTCTGTGGTAGGTAAAATGTTAGAATCCGTCATTAAAGAGGAAATTGCGAGGCATCTTGAAGGGAATTGCTTGATAGAGCAGACGCAGCACGGTTTCATTAAAGGGAAGTCGTGTCTGACAAATTTACTGGAGTTCTATGAGGATGTGTCTAGGGCGGTGGATAGAGGAGAGCCGGTGGATGTGGTCTTTCTGGATTTTCAGAAGGCGTTTGACAAAGTATCTCATAAGAGGTTATTGCAGAAGGTCAGGGGACTTGGAGTTGGGGGTAGGGTGTTAGCGTGGATAGAGGATTGGTTGTCAAATAGGAGGCAGAGAGTGGGGGTCAACGGGTGCTATTCGGATTGGCGGATGGTGACTAATGGAGTGCCCCAGGGGTCGGTGCTGGGGCCTCAGCTTTTTACCATTTATATAGATGATCTGGAGGAGGGAACCGAGTGTAGGGTGTCGAAATTTGCGGATGACACCAAGATTGGGGGAACGGCAAATTGTGTGGAGAGTCTGCAGAAGGATCTAGATAGGCTGGGCGAATGGGCCAGGAAATGGCAAATGGAATTTAATGTTGGCAAGTGTGAGGTGGTCCACTTTGGAAGGAAGAATGGTAGGAAGGACTATTACTTACGTGGCGAAAAACTGCAGCAGGCGACGGTGCAGAGGGACTTCGGGGTCCTTGTGCATGAGTCGCAAAAACCCAGCTTGCAGGTGCAGCAGGTGGTCAGGAAGGCGAATGGGATGCTGGCCTTCATAGCGAAGGGGATTGAATATAAAAGTAGGGAGGTCTTGCTGCAGCTGTATAGGGCATTGGTGAGGCCGCAGCTGGAGTACTGTGTGCAGTTTTGGGCGCCGCACCTGCGCAAAGATATTTTGGCCTTGGAGGGAGTGCAGAGGAGGTTTACTAGGCTGATACCGGAGTTGAGGGGGTTGAGCTATGAGGAGAGGCTGAATGAACTAGGCTTGTACTCGTTGGAGTTTAGAAGAATGAGGGGAGATCTCATTGAGACGTATAAGATGATGAATGGGATGGATAGGATAGAGGTGGAGAGACTCTTCCCGCTCAAAAAAGACAGTAGGACTAGGGGGCACAGCCTCAAGATAAAGGGGGGGCGTTTTAGAACGGAGTTGAGGAGGAACTTCTTCACTCAAAGGGTGGTGAATCTCTGGAATTCTCTACCCGTTGAAGTGGTGGAGGCTGCCTCGCTAAATATTTTCAAGAAGCGGGTTGATGGGTTTTTGATAAGAGAGGGGATTAAGGGTTATGGGGAGAGGGCCGGAAAGTGGAACTGAGCCACGACAGATCAGCCATGATCTTATTGAATGGCGGGGCAGGCTCGAAGGGCCAGATGGCCTACTCCTGCTCCTATTTCTTATGTTGTTATGTTCAAAGCAATGCATTTTGGTAGATTGAACCAGGGCAGGACTTACTCAATTAATGGTAGAGCACTGGGGAGAGTTACAGAACAAAGATCTAGGGATACATATTCATAGCTCCTTGAAAGTGGAGTCACAGGTGGACAAAGTGGGGAAAACGACATTCAGCATGCTTGGTTTCATTGGTCAGAACATTGAATACAGGAGTTGGGATGTCTTATTGAAGTTGTACATGACATTGTTAAGGCCACACTTGGAATAAATACTGTGTGCAGTTCTGGTCACCCTATTATAGAAAGGATATTATTAAACTAGAAAGAGCGTAGAAAAGATTTATTAGGATGCTACCGGGACTTGATGGATTGAGTTATAAGAGAGGCTGAATAGACTGAGGCTTTTTTCTCTGGAGCGTAGGAGGCTGAGGGGTGATCTTATAGAGGTCTAGAAAATAATGAGGGGCATAGGCAAGGTAGATAGTCAATATCTTTTCCCAAAGGCAGAGGAGTCTAAAACTAGAGGACATAGATTTAAGGTAAGAGGGGAGAGATACAGAAATATTCAGAGAGGCAGTTTTTTTCCCCCCACACAGAGGGTGGTGAGTGTCTGGAACAAGCTGCCAGAGATAGTAGTAGAGGCAGGTACAATTTTATCTTTTAAAAAGCATTTAGATAGTTACATGGACACAAGTGTGTATAGAGGGACATGGGCCAAATGCGGGCAATTGGGATTAAATTACAGGATTTAAAAAAAAAAGGTGGTGTGAACAAGTTGGGCCAAAGGGCCTGTTTTCATGCTGTAAACCTCTATGACTCTATGCCAAGAGCAGTACTGAGCAAACCAAAATGTGGTGTCAACCTGGCTAAAGTATTGAAGCTACAACATATTATTTCTGTGCCTAACAGCAGAAAAAGCATGGAGAGATAAGAGATCTCTCAACTAACAGATCAGACTTAAGCTCTGTAGTCTTGGCACATCTAGTCATGAATCGCATTGGACAATGAAAAACCTAAAAGGAGCTCAGAGCTCCACAAATATCACCATTCTCAAAGAAGGAGCATTCTAGCACACAAGTGCAAAGGAAAAGGCTGATGGCACTCTATACTGATAATGTCAGAGATCCTGACAATGTCCCAGTAATAGTACTTGAGGCTTGTGCTCCAGAATTAGCCATGCAGTGTTGTAGCCAAGCTACAACACTGACATCTATCCGAAAATATGGAAAGTTTCCTAAGTATGTCCTGCCCACAAAACGCAAGATAAATTCAAATATTGTCCATATCTGATTGATCATAGCAATAACCTACTCACTAATACTCAGTTTTGGGGTTCTGCCAATACCACTCAGTTCTTGAGTTCTTACAGCCTTAGCCAAAGCATGGGCAAAAAGAGCTGAATCCCAGATGTAAAGTGTGAATGAATGCCCTTGTCATAAAAGAGCACTAGCAAAATGGAAAACAATGAGAATCGGGGGAAGGCTCTCCAATGAGTCATATCCAGCACAAATGAAAACGGTTTGGCTGTCAATCATCCCAATCCTTGGATGTTGCTGCAAGAGTTTCTCAGGCTAGTGTGGAGGCCCAACCATTGTCAGCAGCTTCAGTGATCTTCCTCCATTAGAAGTGGGGAAGTCTGCTGATGATTGCATAACGTTGACCATCATTCTAAACTCTTCAGACACTAAAACAGTCTGTGTCCATATGCAGTAAGCCCTGGATAACATTCAGGGTCACATTGATAAGCAGCTAGTGACATTCACACACACAATAGTGCCTGAAATGCCACCTCCAAGAGAGAATCTAACCCTTAACATTCGATGGCATTACCATCACTAAATTGCCATTATCACCATCGATGAGACAATGACTTGGACCAGCCATATCTGAGCAGGTTAGAGGCTGGGAATTGAGGCGCATAACTCACCTCCCAACTTCCCAAAGCCTGTCAACCTGGCTGGACGAGTGCAATGCCAACAACACACAAGAAACTGATCACGCAGGACAAAATAGTCCACGTAATTGCCACCACAGCCATGCAATGCAGTGGTAACAGTGTGCATCTACAAGATGTACAAGCAGGAACTCATTCAATAACATCTCCAAAACCTGCAATCTCTACCACCTGGAAGAACACCACCAACTGCATATTTTCTCCAAGGCGTGCATGAATCTGAATTTTACTGCTGTTCTTTCAGTCATTGGATCATAACCTGGAATTCTCTTCCTAACAACACTGTCAGCACACCTACATGACTACATGAACTGCAGCGGTTGAAGGTGATGGCTCAACACCATCTTCACAAGAGCAATTAGCAATGGGTAACAAATGCTAGCCTTGCTAGCAACACCCACAGAAAATGTAAAAATCTTTGATTCTATGCATCTTCAAAACCCTGCTCATAGTTCACTTTTTGGGTAAATATTCAATAAATAGCCAGGTTTGATTCTTTTTTATTAAACCAAAATGAGATATGACAAAGCAATATTTGCAGATCTAACCAAAATGCCCTCATACTCAAGGCCTCAGTTCCCCACTGTAAACTTTGAAGTTTACATTGGACCATTTCCTCAGAAGTAAATGTTTCACAATTGCACCAAGCGACTGGATAAAACATGCACTAACAAATTTAGATGAAAAGTTTGGATTATAAAGGTTGTGTTATATGAACAGGAGAGGTCATTCGGTTATTGTAGAATCCCGACTGTGCAAGAGGTCAACATTTGGCCCATCAAATCTGCATCAATTCTCTAAAAGTGCATTCACCATCCCCAATCCCTGTAACCACACATATTTATCCCACTAATCCTCCTATCCTGCCCATTCTTGAACACCGAGGGGCAATTTAGCAGAGCCAATCCTAACCCGCACATCTTTGGACTGTGGGTGGAAATTGGACGACCCAGAGGAAACTCATGCCTATGCAAGCAGAACTTGCAAACACAGACACAGCCATCCAAAGCTAGAATCAAACTCAGGTCCCTGGAACATAAAGCAACAGTACTAACCACTGTGCTACCTGATAGTTTATGGAACTTGGCTACAGAATGATTTACTAAGTTTACACCTCCACAAACGCATGGTGGGCAGGTTCCTATGACCTACAAACATCAAACACCCACAGGGAATAAATTATACCCTGTAGTTTATTTCTACATAATGCCAGATCCAGGATAGGTAAATAAGGTGTTTGAGAAACCATATGATATTCTCCTCTATCCGTTAAGACAGAGAATACAAGGGCAGGCAGGCAATGCTGGAACCATGTTAGGCCACAGAACAGGAAGGATGCAATTGCACTAGACAGAACGCAGCAGATTTAAAAGATTATTGCCAGGACTGGAAAATTTGGGCAAGGAAAGACAGGACAGGTTTGACTATTTTCCTTGAAGCAAAGGAGGCTGAGTGGAGAGTTAATGGAAATCCATATAAAACCTTTTCTCAGGGTTGCTGACCCAAAACCCTACAGGGGTCTGGTCACAGATGGCCCAGCTTTGAGGTGGTTTCACTCATTTTTAGGTCTTGGTGCTCGTTACTGAATACGCCTTACAAGAGGAGCATGTGGATCTTGGATAAAGACAGGATCAAGTCTGACTGTTAGCACCAAAAGACAACTAGAAGGAAACAAGTAGAACTGCAATACTGATATGATTCAGGTTCTTTAAGACAGCAAAAATACTGGGGACACATAGGACAAATATCTCTGATCGCATTTGTAATCCAGAGGTCAAGTTGATTCAATATTCATTTCATGAGGAGCAGGATAACCAGCATGTACATCTTGTTGACTGAACTGATTAGCTGTGTCTCCAAATCTTAAAAAAAATTACCTTTTACCAAAATAAAAGTCATAAACAAACTCATTTGCTTGAACTGAAAAACCCATTCTATTTATTTATGTTCAACAAAATAATTGATAAGACAGCATCCAGTTTCTGAAGGCAACTTTTAGACTACTAAATTCTCTAATCTATTTCAACATTTGTGGATTCGATTATTTTCAGGCACTCCTTGTGGTTGATCACAAAAAATATATTGCACTCAACAAATAATTCATGTAGTTTTAATTGGTTTTATCCCACTATTAACGAAAGTGAACTTGATTTGGGTGGGGGGGGGGGGAGGAGAGACAATCTAAACTGGCACGTGAAAATTACTTTATTCCTCAAATCCAAAATTCTGGCTGTCAGAGTACCAGACTGTAATCCGAGATAAAACACCTTGCACGTGGATTTCAGTATCATTTTGTTAACAGACGGATTGTACTTTTTAAAAGTCATGACTTAAAGTAAAAAAAATTCAGCCCCCTCATCAAGAATATACCTCCCAATTCCACCCCCACCACTCCGGTTTGCAAAGTGAACAGGCCAAGGAAGTAGAAAGGAAAAAAGTTGAAGGCGGGTTAGTGGCCGGCAATCTGAAATAATCATACCAGGCAATTTAGAGTATGAGGGCAGAGGGAATTGAAGTTTGAGAGGCCAACTAGGCCCGAGAAGGAAGAGGCAGACACTGCGCGGAGGGAGGGATAGGCGCTCGGGGGGGGGGGGGGTGCCTGGCCCTTTAAGCGGCCCCGATACTCCCGCACTATGAAGCGGGGCCGGGGGACGAAGGGAGCCCGGAGACGCTGGGTGCGAGAAGCGAGAAGACTCGAGTGGAGAGGAGAACACGGGCAGGCCTAGCCTGGAGTTTCCACCTTCCATCCGCCCGATCCGCCACACACACGGAGGGGGAAAAATATCTCTCAAGACATCGGGCCATTTCCCATTAAAATAAGCAGCACAAACGCCCGTCCACCTCCTCCTCCCCCCCAACACACTCACTCACTTACACTCACTGCCGCTTACCTCGGCTCGCCCCTGCTTCTGCCTCGCCGCGCCGCTCCTCTCCCCGAGCCAAGATGGCGCTTGCTTTGGAGAGGCAGAGGTTGCGATGTCTGACAGAGGGAGCGGGGCGGCCGGTTTCGCAGCCGCTCTGCCTGAGTCCCTCCGAGCGCCGCCGCCGCCGACCGCCATTGCGGCTCTACCCCCGGCCCCCCCAGGCCGAAGTAGCCGAGCCCCGACTAGCTTCCACCCTAGAGCCCAGCCCAGAACGGAGACCCCCCGCCGCCCCTGGGCCCTCCACAGCATGCCACTGTGAGGAATGTCGGGCCCCTCTTTCTTGGAGATCGGTCATTTCGAGCGAACTCGTCCGAGAAAGGCATGCATTCGATAGGAAGGCAAGACGGGCCATCGATCGACTCGACCATCAACTTTCATGCCTGGCTCGACGGAAAATGCCGAAGTGTGTATGACGCCACTCGGCCGGCCCTGGAATCAGCCAATCAAACCCCTGCTTTTGGTTCCTCGTGCGGCTCCGGGAAAGGAGGGGCGGGCTGCCAAGGGGGCGGGGCTTGGCTCATCTCGCGATATCTTCACTCCAACGGTTGGCCAATTTCGAAAAGAAGGCGGAACGGGCTCCTGTCAATCACTAGGCTATAGGACGCAGGCGCAGAACTAGCTGCACGTGCTGGCTGGCGGGTAGTTGGGCTGTTAGGAATTGGGTGTAGGCGCTTTACAGAGGGATGATGGATTCAGCTTTGTTAGGTGAGCTCCTTACCCAGAGGGTTAAAGTCACCTTAGCGTGCGGCACTTATTCAGGATGTCTCCGACATGTGGATACCGCTACCAAGGCCGTCGTGTTGGACCAAGGTGAGACCAGTGCGTGGAAGGAGGAGGAGATTAAGAAGAGGGTGAGCTGGGCCTTTTAGGGAGCTGAGAGACAAATTCGCTCTTCATCTATTAGGCTCCAGCGTCAGTTAGTCAGTTGTTTCAGTCAAAAGGTTTACATCCCGTTCCCAAGGCTTGAGCCCACAAATCAAGGTTTCATTTCAGTGCAGCGCTGAGGATGTGTTGAATTATTACACGTACAGCCTTGTGGATGGGGTGTTAAACTGAGGGCTGAAAGATTTGATGGCACTACTTTGAAAAAGACCAGGGGAATTATGCCTGATGTCCTGGCAAATAACTATCCTTCAACCAAGTTCATTAAAGCAGATTATCTGACCATATATCACATTGCTATCTGTGGGAATGTGTACAATTCAGCCGTTCCGTTATGACCGTTGTTATCCTTGTGGAGATCAATAACATGAAAGAACTGAACTTTCCAAACACTTACAGAAATTTGATGGGCAAGATTTCATTTTTTTAAAAAACTTATTCTGTAACCATCAAAGCAAAATCAATCTAAATTAAACTAGCATTAACAGGCAAACTCTATTCAATAGAAATTGTAACTTGTACTTAAAATAACAAAGATGGGTCTTACAGATGTCTCGGGTTATACACTCAGCAAATGTAGTGTTAATCTCAGCCTCAATGTCCTTTAAAACTCTGTCTACATCTCAAAATTTCAGTTTGTCGTCTTCTGGAATTTTGCTTGATCCCCAGCTAAAAAGTGAAACCTTATTAGGCACAAGTAAGTTTTACATTAACATTGCAATGAAGTTACTGTGAAATTCCCCTATTCGCCACACTTGGGCACCTGTTTGGGTCGATGCACCTAACCAGCACACCTTTCAGACTGTGGAGGGAAACCAGAGCACCTGGAGGAAACCCACGCAGATACAAGGAGAACATGCAAACTCCACACAGTGACCCAAGTTGGGAATTGAACCTAGTGCTGTGAGATAGCAATGCTAACCACTATGCTGCCCATCAACAACAATATAACCTAAGTTCCATGAGTACAAACTTAACCAAATTGACTTACTGTTACAGAAACTACTCAATTCTGACAAGGGTCTTGATGATGTGGTTCCACCAACATCTTCAAGTAATCAAAGCAGCTGCAGCATAGAAATGGCTGCAGAAATTGTGTATTTGCCATATCCTAGCTCCTGGAACCAGCCTGCATCATCTTTGGCCTGCCTGTGCTGCGCTACTTGTCAACTAAGGTCAGAGAACACGGTGTCTTCCAGTGGTTTTAACCAATTTCATTTTCCCCAGAGCCCTTAAAGGTTTTCTTTCTGTTTTTAATTCTCCGTGAAAGCTGAAAGTTCAGTTCTTTTTCAGTTCCTTTTTAGGTAGAATCTGACTCGAGGAAAAATCTAAATTTTGAAACCATGGATTCCGTTACATATTAACTTCATTTCAATAGTACTTTATTATTTCTGAAGTGCTTTGGTAAGTCTTGAGGACATGAAAAATGCTATAAAAATACAAATCTCTTTCTCTTTAGTCTAATTTTGCTTTCCAAGATCTTTAGTATTCTAGTTTCTCAAAAAAGTATCCGATTCCTTTTAAAACAGTAAACTGAACTCCTTTTCTTTGATTTTTGACAGTGCATTTTTTTAATTGTTTGGTTCTGCAGACTGGTTCATTCAGTGTTGATTATTTTAGAAATTGCTTTGGGCATTTTTTTAAGCCAATAATCCTGATTTTGCTTTGTGTTTTCTACCTCTTCAGTTCTGACGTGCCATTGTTTTACTTTTAAATTGGGGGACAAAATCTGTAATAACAAAACTGAGCATGGATGATAAATAGGCAATGTGCTCCAGATAGAAGGCTTGACGTAACTATTTAACAGCCTATCAGTCGGATCACAAAAAATTGAACTTGAGATACTGTCTGCCATCAAACTCATGTTTAGCAATATTACATGGCAGCCACATCAGTTCAAAAGAACATGCAATTGTAAATAAAAAAGTGGGATTGGCGGGAATATATTTTGGAACTTAGAACACTTAACTAGGAATTACGGAGGAGCAGAAATATCTAGGGCCCAGGCCATGTACCAAAAACATTAAATCTAGTGGACAAGACCAGAAGATGTAGGAGCAGATGTTCAAATCTGCTTTGCCATTCAATGAGATCATCTGATAATCTTCAACTCCATTTTTCCCGCCTTATCTCCATAACCCTCGGTTCCGCTATTCATTAAAAACCTATCTCAGCCTTGAATGTACTTAATGACCCAGACCGCTGTGGTAAAGAATTCCACAGAATCTAACCTCTGAAAAGAAATTCCTCCACATCTGTTTTAAATGAGTGACACCCTACTCTGAGACTATGTCCTCTGGTCTTGGATTCTCCCACAAGGGGAAACAACCTCGCAGCATCTATCTTGTCAAGGTCCTCTACGAATCCCATATGTCTCAAATCTCCTCTCATACTTCTAATCTCCAATCTATCCCAATAAGAAAATTCCTCCATACCCAGGATCAACCTAGTGAACCTTCTCTGTACTGCCTTCAGTACCTGTATTTCCTTAGGTAAGGGGGCTATAATTGTTCACAATATTCCAGGTGTGGTCTAACCAGTCAGTGCCTTGTATAATTTTAGCAAGACTTTTCTATGTTTATATTCCATTCCCTTGAAAATGAAGGCTAAAATTCCATTTGCCTTCCCTGTTACTTGCATGCTAGCTTTTTGTGATTAATAGAACCATAGAAAATTACAGCTCAAATAGGCCTTTTGGCCCTTGTCTGTGCTGAACCATTTTTTGTCTAGTCCCACTGACCTGCACTTGAACCATATCCCTCCACACCCTTCTCATCCATATACCTGTCCAAGTTTTTCTTAAATGTTAAAAGTGACCCTGCATTTACCACTTTATCCGGCAGCTCATTCCACACTCCCACCACTCTCAAGGTGAAGAAGCCCCTCCTAATATTCCCTTTAAACTTGTCTTCTTTCACCCTTAACCAATGCCCTCTGGTTTTTTTTCTCCCCTAGCCTCAGTGGAAAAAGCCTGCTTGAATTCACTCTATCTATACTCAATTGCCTCCTGAACTGTAGGAAGTCTGAGACTTTACCTGTCTATACATATCCCTCTAGATTTTTGTCATGCTTTCCCATCTATTTATATCATCCGTGAACTTGGTAATAATGCATTCACTTCCTCATTAATATCTATTGTAAATAATTGTGTCCCCAGCATTGATTTCTGTGGCACTCCACTAGTTACAGGTTGCCTTCTCTTATCCAAACTTTGTCTTATGACTAGTGCACAAAAATCAAGTCTAATATTAACCTTTACCTCAAGTGGGCTGGAATGCAACAAGTTAAAAATTACACTAGAATTGTATGAAGGTGTGCTTAGACCCCTATCTGGGATGCTGCATTTATTTCTGGACACTCCAACTCAGGAATAATATATTGGCTTTGAAGGGTTAAATTTTAAAGACGAGTTGCATAGACTAGGCTTGAACGTGGGGCAGCATGGTGCACAGTGGTTAGCACTGCTGCCTCACAGCGCTAAGGACCCGGGTTCGATTCCCAGGTTGGGTTACTGTCTGTGCAGAGTCTGCACATTCTCCCCGTGTCTGCATGGATTTCCTCCAGGTGCTCCAACTTCCTCCCACAGTCCAAAGAAGTGTGGGTTAGGTGGACTGGCTATGCTAAATTGTCCCTTAGTGTCACGGGGACTAGCTACGGTAAATGCAAGGGATTATGGGGATAGGGCCTAGGTGAGATGGTGGTCGGTGCAGTCCTAATGGGTCAAATGGCCTCCTTCTGCACTGTAGGGATTCTATGATTTTCTATGATAGAAGAACAATAGGTGATCTAGTTGAGTGTTTTAAGACGATTGAAGTGGAGCAAAATTTGCTGTGGTGGGAGAATCAAGATCAAGAGCATAAACGTTAACATTAGATTTCGGCAATGCAGTAGGGATGTCAAAAGCTTATCTGAAAACGTGGTATTGAAAATCTGAGCACTTGCCTCAAGCCAATGATAGCATTAAAATGTCACATTCCATTTGATAGATTTTTGTTAGCCGTCGTATTAATTGTTAAAAAACAAGGAGGGTAAATGGAATTAGATGTAGATAAGTCACGATCTAATGGAATGGCAGATCATGCTTGAGGAACAAAATGGCCTCTTCCTGTTCTTGTGTTCTGAACTGGTCAATTTCTAATTTTTTTTTGTTTCTGCAGTTGAAGATTTGGAAAATAACCGGAAGCTGCCTGGCATCAAAATGTTTTTTGGCTATGAGATCAAAAATTGTAAGCATTTTCACTAATACCTTCTCTTTGAACAATATTATAAAATATTTTAGTAATCCAATTCACCATCTTCCCAGAAAAGAGATGAATTATTTTTCCTAAAGGGTACAGACAGAGAAGGTCCACTTGCCCATCAGTCTGAGAGCAACCTAGCCAGATTGATTGGCCCTTTGGGTTGTAGAGTGACAAGAGAAAGCAGCTTACAAATGCCTCAATACATAAATATGCACTAGCTTGTCCTGTCCCTATTTCTAAACTCGCTAGATGCTTGAGGTTGGTGAAAGGTTTGCATGTAATAAACTTATTAATTGTGAGCTCAGATTGAGATTGACAGTGTAGGTGAGGGAGCCCTTGAATGTTGATACCATTCCTAATCATAGGTCTGCAATGAAAAATTTGAGAAACTGATTGGAAAATAGGTGTCGTTGGTTCTCTAATTTTTTTTTAAATTCAGTTTTCCCTCATTAAGCCTTTGTAGATTTGTGCAGGGTTCAGTATGCAGAAGGTGCCTACAGAAATCCAACCTCAACAATGTTTATGCCCTTCTGCCTTCCCTTTTTGTTCTTAGCCATAAGAATTTTTGAGATGGTACATTTTGTGGAGTTTCCCTACAGCGGTTCACTGCTTGCTAAAACGATGAGCCTTGGTCCACTGTTGTTCCTGTATTAAAAAAAAATTAGATACACAAGTGAGTCAGTAATCTAGCCTCCCAATTTGTTCCTCTTGCCCCTTCCCATTTTTGGTGATCCACTGATCAGTGCATCTAAAGTCAGGAATCCAGTATGCGAAGGATCAGTTGAATGATTAGTTGACATTGGCCGCCCCTCGATTCAAGTATGATGTCTGCTTGGGGTTGGTGTTTTTGCCGTGATTCTTCATGTGACTGAATGGATTGATTCATGACCGCAGGTCTCTAAGCACATGAGGCAGGACATCCCACAAGGTAGTGGGATCCAGAGTTCAGGATTTGTTGCTTTTTCTTTCCTTCTCTGCTACTGCTCTGCCTCATCATTTAAGGCATTTGGATTCGAAACGTAATGCAGTTTGGTTGTTGCATCTTGAGCAGTTGGAAGTTCCTTCCAACAATTAATGTGAATGCTACTGTAAGAAAGCTTCAAAGTTTCTTTGAAACACTTCCTTTGTCCCCTCATGAAACACTAGCAGTTTGAGAGTTGAGAAAACAAGACTTGACCATGGAGATGCTTTTAAGCTATCTGGACACATTGTCTGTATTTAATCCTGCAGGAATTTTGCCTGAATGCTTTTGAAGTAGGCTTCAAGATGGATACTAGTATTTGTTCCATTGAATCTAGAGGATGCGGCAGTGGTATCTTTAGTGCTCTTATATGGCTGATACACGGTCCACATCTCATAGTAAAGGATGTGATGATGACAACTGCTCTGAACAGAAGGACTTTTGTTGGCCTGTGGAGGTTTTGTTGTCAGACACTCGATGCTAAAGTTTAGAAGGCTGATCTGGTTTTGGATCTGCTTGTCATGGAAAGTGCTAAACATATTTCAGAGCCATCGTATGTGGGGTGTGGAGTATTTAGATTGACCAGGTTTGGTCACACCCCAACCTCGTCCTTACAATCCCACATATTCTATAATGGTTAATCCACCTAACCCATGCATCCCTGGACATTAAGGGGCAATTAAGCATTACCAATCCACCTAACCTACACTTCTTTGGTCTGGGAGGAAACCCAGGCAGACACGGGAAGAATGTGCAAACTCTGCCCAGACTGTCACGCAAGAACAGAATCAAATCCAGGTCCCTGGTGTTACGAGACAGCAGTGTTAACCATTGTGCCACTGTGCTGCCCAAATTAATTGAATTTAAATTCCATCAGCTGCTGTTGTGGGATCTGAACCTAGACCACCCATTCTGTGCCTCCGGATTACTAGTCGTGTAACGTTACCTCTTTCCACTCATTAAGTTGCAACACTTTATATTGCTAAATTCCTACAGTGATAATTGGAACAACTATTAAAATAAATTTTAAAACATTTAAGAAATACACCAACTCATTGTACTCAACTCCTACATGCTGCCAATCCTCTTTGCCAACCCTTTGGTTCACCATATATACTGATGCCTGACACTTCCTCTCACCAAACTCCCACTCCCAGCCTCTACTGTTCGCTTCCTCCTTCTCCTGAACCCTTACTGTGAGTGAGAGATCTGGAGATGAGCCTCAAGACAAACTTCAACTTGTAGGAGATAAGCTGCAAGATGAAAAGTCAGCAGCATTCAGGAGAATCAGAGAGCAGGTTGTATGTAGAGGCAGGGGTGCAGTGAGCAGGATCAGCAGCAACTGAAAGAGGCAGTGAGCAAAATCAGCAGGCTCTGGGAGATTGGGGAGTGGAAAAGACCATGAACCAGAAGGGTGGCAGTGACTGAGATAGTCAGGATGTAGGAAAGGCTTGCAGCTGGAGAGGCCACTGACTGGAGGGTCAACAAAAGGCAGGGTCAGTGAGTGGGAGAAGTTGCTCTGGTATAGTGTTGATCAGACCTGGCATGGAAAACATTTTAAAAACAAATTCCCAATTCTGAAAGCATTAATTGTCAACAGACCAATGCTAAATGGGGAGGGGGGGTGCAGTTTAAAACAGGGACTTGCTGTTTGGGGCATTACAAGTCTTGACTGTTTGAAAACAGTATTGTGTTTGACTTGGTATCAATGTCAGCGATATAATAAATAAATAAACTCTTAAAAAGTGGGTGATGCACTCCCTTGGGTTGTGATCTCACATGCACGTTCTTTGACGTATGGGTTGCCATTGACAGCCCTAGGGCCAATTTGTATTTTCTGTCCCCTAGTATTTTCATCAGGGTTGAGCAGGTTTTGGAAGGCTTCTGAAATCCTGCCTTGTTTGACAATTTGTGAAACTTGGGGGAAGCCCGTTGATGAGTTGGGAACACTGACAGCTAAATGCTAAATGATTTGACAGTTTCAAATGTCATTTTTAGATCCTGTCTTATAAGCTAGATGTGTTTTACTGCAGTGATTGATTGTAGGGCTCTGTCCTGCAAAGGTAAGTTGACCATTTCATTGACCATCATTGTGCAAGTGTTGAGATGCATTAAAGTCCTTTTCCCATTGGGGGAAGTACTATTATGCATTCAAATCTAAAGAAAACGGAGCTTATGACTCGGGTGTCATGATCTAAAAAATGTAAATGTCCACTTTGCTTTAAATCTGAACAAAAAGGCTCTGAAGCTTTCACTTTGAGAAATAAAAACCACTTGACTAACAGGTGTAATTTAGAGAAAAACAAGGGCCATCTGTTTTTGCAGCCGCAGTAGACTTCATTATTTGTAAAGATTTGTTTTGACAGCTGAACCTATTATGAATGTTGAGCTGTGTTTCAGAAGCATTACCATCACATCAAAATTAGGTGTGTTCAGAGTTTGACAATTTTAAGAGGTTGTAAATCAATTATCTGCTTTTGCAGTGGTTATTTAATACAGGTTTCTATTTTCTTACTATGGAATGAACATTGGACAAGTTGGGTTGAAGGGCCTGTTTCCATGCTGTAAACCTCTAACTCTATGACTCCATTATGACCTTCACTTGCCCCCACCCTCCCCTGCATCAGCTCAACCCCTACCGATATAGCAGCAGAAAAAGTTGACCCTGTATAATATCTATATGTTTGACAGTTTCAAACTAAGTGAGAAGTTTTCAATAATTGTAATTAAAATTATTAAATGGAAATTTAATGTATTGGCCCCTTGTTAGAGTTGATGTCAGAGATCTGAAGTTCCCTCAACAATTGTGCATGTTGTTCACATGATACTCTTAGGTGGAGTTTCTTGGCAATCTGTTTGACTGTGGGAAACTACAGTCAAGCTTGAAGTTGTTTTCATCCTACGTCCATCCACACATGGGTATCTGTTGTCTAATTAAGACCAGGCTGCTTTGTTAAGGCTCTGCAATCAGTTGCATCCATCCCTGCTGCTATGTGAGCTGAGATTAGCTAATTTGATAGAGGGTTAGAACCTGAGAACTTCCTAGTTTATATGGTTCAGCTATTAATTGGAAGTGTCTATTGCACTTTTAAGAATTTAATGTCCTAACTTATTTCATTTGCTTTGAGGCTAATGACAATTGCATGCATATAATGTACACTAGATTCCACTTCTTGCTCATGTGTATCCTGTGTTTGTTTCAGTGGAGATCCTTGATGCCTTATCGACTAGCTTGTCCAATGGATCAGCAAATAAGACAACAAATGTCAACAAGTAAGTGGCAGGCTGTTCACAATGCACATGTTTTCTCATTTTAACTCTAGCTGCCTGCAAATGTACTATCGCTGTTATATTGCTTTTTGTGATGCATTGTGTTGACTGAAAACCTTAAGCTTCACAGGTCAACTCCAATCCATAATAGTCTGAGCATCATTATGTAGCTTGTGTTCCCGCAGTTGTTTCAGATACCCACTGCTAATAGAAAATTATACCCTGGGCCAGTTGTAGCAAATTTAGGGAGATAAAAACATATTTCCCACCCTACAAATGTTCTTCAGCCTCTTTCAGAATTATTCCTACTAATGTGTGATACTGAGATTCTTTTCCATTTTCTACTTTTTGGTGCTTAATTTTTGTTTTGATGGTTCTTGCTCACTACAAGTGAGATTGCTCCAACTCCTTTTGCATTCATTCAACAGGCTGGAGGAACTCTCAGCATCAGCTGGGTTTCAATTCTGTTCACACCAGAAAAAAATTGATGTAATAAACTGTACTGTCCAACAAGCCCCTATGTTTTGATTCTGATATTTGCGTCTTCGTAGACTGTGGCAACGTTCTGAGACTGAACAGGACAGTTCATAACCTAAGTGTCATATTTGACCGCAAAATAAGATTCCAAAAGACATTTGCACTTTCACAGAGACTGCATATTTCCACCTCTGTAACATTGCCTAACTCCATTGCTACCGCAGCTCATCTGTTACTGAAACCTTTGCTCATGGCTTTGTTACCTAGTAACTTGGTTATTCAGATATGCTTCTGGACAGTCTCGCATGTTCAATCCTACATAAACGAAGGACCATCCATTACTCTTGCTGTTCTTGACCTTATCCACACCAAGTCCCACGCACCTATCACTTCCATACTGAGAGGTTCCCAGATAAGCAAGGTTTGGACTTTAAATTTGCATTCTTATCTTCCAGTCTCTCCTGGCCTCGTTCTGCCCCACAATCCTCATGTCTGTGCTCCTCCAATTCTGATCTCTTGAGCATTCTCAATTTTAATCACTCTATCCAACTTCAGTTGCCAAGATCGTAAACTTTGGAATTCCTTCCCTAAATCCACTAATCCTGTCTTGTTCTTAAAAATGCTCCTTAAAACCTACCACTTTGATGAAGTTTTCATCTAATCTAATAATTCTTTTTCCAGTTCAGTGACAAATTTGTTTTACAATATTTCTGCAGAGAGCACTTGGATATTTTCCTACATTAAAGGCACCATATGAATACATGTTGTTGTTGACTAAATTATTAGGACATTGCATAAACTTGGTTTGTAATGTTTTGAGTTTAGATTGAAAAGTGATCTTAGCTAGGTGTTTAAAATGTTAAAAGAATGTGATATATCAATATGTAGAAACAATTTCCACTGGCAGAGTATTCAACAGCAAGGAGACATCATCTTAAAATGAGAGAAAATTAAGCTACAAAATCAGGAAACACTTTTCACACAAAGGGTATTGGAAATCTAGATTCCTCTATGCCAAAATATTGTGGACATGGGGATAATTGGACCTTTCAGACTGAATTATATAGATATTTGTTAGTTGAGGGTCCCGAGGAATATGAAGCAAAGACTCCATATTGAGTTGAGATACAAACCAGCCAGGATCTATTTAAATGATTGAGCAGGCTCAAAGGGTTGAATGGATACGCACTTGAGGTACCGTAACCTACAGAGTACAGATCAAGAGATGGAAGAATGGATTAAACAGGATGATGCTTTTTGGATTGGCGTGAACATGCTGGACTGAATGCCATCTATGTTTTGTGTGCTGTGCTGTCCCTTATTCTAGCTGTCTTTGTAATTCCTGTCCCTCTCCATGCTTGTTCCTGCCAAGGTTACCCAACTTTGCAGTGGGAAATAGGCACATCCATTTCACTTGTATCTAATTATATGCCTGTGTTAATAAAAATTTTATCAATGTGCTCCTCACATGCATCACTACTTTATGATATGTAATGATGTAGAGACAATGTGTGATTACTGATTAATTTTAAAAGGATCTTTTAATCAAAATGTTTGAAAACCATTGAATTAAGTTAAAGGGCAATAACCATATCTATCACTAAAGTTTGAGAATGATTGAATTCAAAAACACACCAAAAATGCAAATGAAGCTTCATTAAATTTCCAAAGATTTGTGCTGTGCTCTATTTAATTCCAAATAACTAGCATCCTGTCCCCAGACAAATGCCAGCACAACTGTAAAACCATCCATTTGGCAGCTCATGGAATCTCCAACTCCCATCTTTTCTCAGGAGACAAAGTCTGTGCACTCTTTAACAATTTGCCATTGGTATCCAAGAGCAAGGTTATCATTTTCTGTATTCATAGAATCACTACAGTGCAGAAGGAGACTATCTGATCCTTCGCGTCTGCACTGACTCTCCAACAGAGCATCTTACCTAGGCCTTCTCCCCGTAACTCCACACATTTACCATGGCTAATCCATCTAACCTAGGACACCACGGGGCAATGTTTACAATGGCAGTCCACCTAACCTGCATATTATTTTCAACTGTGGGAGGAAACCCATGCAGACACTGGAATAATATGCAAATAAATTGAACCCAGATCCCTGGCGTGAGGCAGCAATACTAACCACCCAGCGTTGCATCAACTACATTTTATCCAGTTCAGCTACAAAGCTACGCCGCAAGGTTCAGGTTCTAGGTTCAATCCCATTTGAAGTCTTGAGCAGAAAAATCAAGGTTGATACTCCAGTACAGTACTGAGGAAGTGCTACATTGTTAAAGGTGCTGTCTTGCAGATGAGGCATTGGACAGAGGCTCTGGCTGCCTCGCAAGAGCATGCAAAAGATTCTGTAGCATTATTTCAAAGAAGAGTAGGTCATTATTTATCCCTCTATCATCATCTCTTTAAAAAAAATTATCTGTTCATTATATTGCTGTTTGTGGGAGCTTGCTATGTGCACATTGGCTGCCGTGTTTCCTATATGACTGCACGTGAAAAGTACTTAATTGACTCTAACTGATTTCACATATCTGATGGTCAAGAAAAGCACTATAGAAATGCAAGTCATGTTTTTGATTATAATAAAGAATTTATTTGGGTTACCAAGGCCAATTGCACAATAGTCAATCCCTGCTTAAAGCTCTGTGATTTTCTATCCAACGAGAGAGAGAACATGTATAATTTATATTGCTTATTTCAATCCTAACTTTTTTTTTAAAGTAACAAAAGGGACACACCGGAGGACACAACCCCAGAGAAGGCTTTCAAAGAGCAATGTTTTGCAGGTACATGAGCAGTACCATGTTAATTTGGTATAAGGAGACTCCTGTTAAGTGAAATTGAGTGACTGCTTTAAATTGCTAGATTAGAGAATTTGGGAGCAAAATGGTAATACTTCTGAAGACATTAAATGAGGGTACAGCAAATTGTAGCAATTGTTGATAAAGACTAGACAAGGAAGACATTCGAGTGGGCAGATAAATTGTGGATGTAACTCAGTGTAGAATAATATGAAATATTATTATTTTGGATGTAAGTGGAAAAATATATGTACTTCAAATGGTAAGATTTCAGCTGATTAGAGAAACAGAAGTTCCTTGGACAGATACACCACACCTTTTAAATAATTCAGGACAGTAAATGGCAATCATCATCCTTGGCTTTTGATTCTGGAAGCATATTTTTAAAAGCAAGAGACAATGTTGAACCCATAGAAACCTTGGCCTCTAGTCTGAGTGTCAGAAACCATTTTTGGAACCACACTATTAAACAGAGTTTTGAGGAAGCAGAAAGGATATAGCATGGATTCACCAGGATATCAGCTGAAATTATTGGTTAGGTAGGAAGAGATGTGAAAAATCGAGTCTTTCTAGATTTGGGACTCACTGGAGCTGGTAACTTTAAGGAATAGCCTGACACAGACCTTTTAAGGTTATGATAAGGTGAATAGTGGTCGGCAAGATTGTAACAAGAGTCAAATTAAAGTAATCACAGTAGAAATGAAGGGCTAATTACATAATAAATTAAATTCCTTCAGAGGACGAGAAGGAGGATGTAATAACTGGAAATGAGAAAATGGCTGAGGCATTGAACAGGTATTTGTCAGTCTTCACAGTGGAAGATACAGATTGATGCCAAAAATTGATGACAGGAAGGCTATGGCAGGTGATAACCTAGAAACTATCATTATCACGAAAGAGGTAGTGTTGGACAAGTTAATGGGGTTGAAGATAGACAAGTCTGGTCCTGATAGAATGCATCTCGGGGTACTAAAAGAGATGATGGGAGAAATAGCAAATGCACTAGTGTTAATTTACCAAAATTCGCTGGACTCTAGGGTGGTTCCCGCAGGTTGGAAAACAGCAAATGTGAGCCGCTGTTTGAAAAAGGAGATAGCCAAAAGACAAGTAACTATAGGCCAGTTAGCTTAACTTCTGTAGTAAGGAAAATGCTTGAATCTATAATCAAGGAAGAAATAGTGAGACATCTGGACATAAACTGTCCCATTGGTAAGACGCAGCATGGGTTCATGAAGGGCAAGTCATATTTGACTAATTCAGTGGAATTTTTTGAGAACATTACAAGTGCAGTGGACAGTGGGGAACCTGTGGGCGTGGTGTACCTGGATTTCCAGAAGACATTTGACAAGGTGCCGCACCAAAGACAGCTACATAAGATAAAGGTGCACAGTGTTACAGCTAATCTACTAGTATGGATAGAGGATTGGTTAACTAACAGAAAACTAAGAATGGGGGTAAATGGGTGTTTTTCTGGTTGGCGATCAGTGACTAGTGGTTTGACTCAGGGATCAGTGTTGGGGCTGCAATTGTTTATGATTTACATAGATGATTTGGAGTTGGGGACCAAGTGTAGTGTGTCAAAATTCGCAAATGACACCTAAGATGGGTGGAGGAGCAAAGTGTGCAGAGGACGTTGAAAGTCTGCAAAAGGAGAGAGATAATAGTGAGTTAACGAACGTCTGGCAGATGGAGTACGATGTTGGTAAATGTGAGGTCATCCATTTTGGTAGGGATAACAGCAAAATGGACCATTATTTAAATAGTAAAAATTGCAGCATGCTGATGTGCAGAGGGACGTGGATTCCTTGTGCAGGAATCTCAAGGAGTTGGTTTGCAGGTGCAGCAGGTAATTAAGAAGGCAAGTGGAATTTTGTCTTTCATTGCTAGAGGGATGGAGTTTAAGAACAGCGAGATTATGTTGCAGCTGTACAAAGTGCTGGTGAAGCCACACCTGGAGTACTGTGTACAGTTTTGGTCTCCTTTCTTGAGAAAAGATATATTGGCACTGGAGGGGGTGCAGAGGAGATTCACAAGGTTGATTCCGGAATTGAGAGGGTTGGCTTATGAGGCGACACTGAGTAGACTGAGGCTAAACTCATTGGGAGTCAGAAGAATGAGGAGAGATCTCATAGAAACATATAAGATTATGAAGGGAATAGACGAGGTAGAAGCAGGGAAGATGTTTCCACTGGTGGGTGAAACTAGAACTAGGGGGCGTAGTCTCAAAGTAAGGGGGAGCAGGTTTAGGACTCAGTTGAGGAAGGACTTCTTCACACAAAGGGTTGTGAATCTGTGGAATTCCCTGCCCAGTGAAGCAGTTGAGGCTACCTCATTGAATATTTGTAAGGCAAGGATAGATCAGTTTTTGAACAGTAAAGGAATTAAGGGTGATGGTGAGCAGATAGGTAAGTGGAGCTGAGCCACAAAAAGATCAGCCATGATCTTATTGAATGGCAGAGCAGGCACGAGGGGCCAGATGGCCTACACCTATATGTTCTTATAATGGGCAATTAGAATGTACAAATCTGTGACATAAAACACTAAAGGCAGAGTCCATGAAATGAAATTAGTTCTGTAAGAAGAGGAATTTGGAAGTATATGGTGCAAGCACGAAACAGTGGGATTTCTGTGAAATTGATTGGAGAACATATGTGATGTTTGTGGATCAAGCAACATCCTTTCACTTGTGTCCATTGTAGTTTTCTTGCAGTCTTGGTTAGAGCAGGAGCCACACCCAGCGGTGATACGTCTGGAAAAGGTGCATCTGTAAAAATTGGTGAGAGTCATAGCAGACGTGCCGAATTTCTCTAGAAAAAGAAAAGGTGTTGGTGGGCTTTCTTAACTGTAGTGTGGCATCGAGGGACCAGGACAGATTCTTGGTGATCCGGACACACACAAATGTGAAGCTCTTGACCATTTCCACTTCATCCCTGCTGTAGACAGGGCATGTTCTCCACTATGCTTCCTGTATCACTGACTATCTCTTTCGTTTTACTGACATTGAGGGAGAGATTATTGTCACTGCAGCATTTCACCAGATCTTCTATTTCTTTCCTGTACTCCATCTCATCATTATTTGAGATCCAACCCTCTGCAGTAGAACCATCGCAAACTTGAAAATGGAGTTGGAGCACAATTTGGCCACACAGTCATTAGTATATAAGGGGTATATCCTTGTAGGGTATCAGTGAGGGTAATCATGGAGGAGGTGTTGTTACCCATCCTAATTGATTGTGATTTGTGGATTGGAATGTCTAGGATCAAGTCACAGGGGAAGAGCTGAACCCAAAGCAGAGTTTGGAGATGAGTTTCAAAGGAATAATGGTGTCGAAGGCTGAGCCATAGTCAATTAGTAGGAGTCTGACACTGTCGTCTTTGCTATCCAGGTGTTCCAGGTTTGAGAGTATGGTCAGGGAGATGGAATCTGCTGTGAACTTGTTGCAGCGATAGACGAACTGTACTGGATCCAGGCAATCTGGGAGGCCGGAGTTGAACTGTACCATGACTAGCCTTTTCAAGCACTTCATAATAATGGATGTTAGAGCCACTGGGCAATAGTCATTAAGGCACACTGCCTGGCTGTTCTTTGGTATGGAGGTGATAATCATTAGGGGTGGCATGGTGGTTGGTGCTGCTGCTTCAAGCTCCAGGGACCTGGGTTCAGTTCCAGGCTTGGGTTGCTGTCTGTGTGGGATTTGCGAGTTCTCCTTGTGTCTGCGTGGGTTTCCTCTGGATGCTCTGGTTTCCTCCCACTGTCCAAAGATGTGCGGGTTGGGTTGATTGGCCATGCTAAAAAATTGCCCCTTAGGGTCCTGAGATTCGTGGGTTTGGGGGATTAGCGCATAAATGTGTAGGGATATGGGGATAGGGCCTGGGTGGGATTGTGATCGGTGCAGACTTGATGGGCCAGATGGCCTCTTTCTGCAGTGTAGGGTTTCTATGATTCTGTGAGCTCCTTGAAGCAGGTAAAGACCTTAGATTGGTATAGGGAAAGGTTAAAGATGTCTGTGAATACCTTCGCCATCTGGTTTGCGCAGGATACATTGGGTTATGGGGTAGGGCCTGGATGGAATTGTTGTTGGTGAAGAATCAATGGGCCAAATGGCCTCCTCCTGCACTGTATGGATTCCAAAATTCTGTTCTATGATTCCATATTGAGGTACATTTTTAAAGGTATTAATGTGAGTAAGTTAATAAGTGAATGAGTGGGTGGGTTGGAGAGGTAGTTGGGTCACTTGGTGGAGTAGTTGGGTTGTGTCTGGAGTAGTCAGGTGGGAAGAACAGTCAAATCAAGTGGGAAGGTAGTTGAGTCAGGTCGGGGACTGTAGTTGGATGAAGGGGGTGTTGGAGGTGGTCAGTTTTGTTGCTCAGTTCAGTTATGCTGGCTAATCACTTGAGTTAGACCAGGCATTAACCAGTGTAACATTTCCGGGTAAGTAGGCACGTCTTGCATATCCCTCCCAAGTTCAGCACCTGTGTGCTCCAGGACTTGTGGGGTCCTGATGCTCATATCCTTATTTATGTATCACGTCTGATGACATGGACACTGGAAGGTTTGGACCATTAAGGATATTATTAAACTAGAAAGAGTGCAAAAAAGATTTACTAAGGTACTACCAGGACTTGATGGATTGATTTATAAGCAGAGGCTGGATCGACTGGGACTTTATTCTCTGGAGCGTAGGAGGCTGAGGGTGATCTTTTCGAGGTCTATAAAATAATGAGGGGCATAGATCAGCTGGATAATCAAAATCTTTTCCCAAAGGTAGGGGAATCTAAAATTAGAGGACATAGGTTTAAGGTGAGAGGGGAGAGATACAAAAGTGTTCAGAGGGGCAATTTTTTCACAAAGGGTGGTGAATGTCTGGAACAAGCTGCCAGAAGTAGTAGTAGAGGCAGGTACAATTTTGTCTTTCAAAAAGCATTTAAATAGTTACGTGGGTAAGATGGGTATAGAGGGAAATGGGCCAAATGCGGGCAATTAGGATTAACTAGGGGTTTTCAAAAAAGGGTGGCATGGACAAGTTGGGCCAAAGGGCCTGTTTCCGTGCTGTAAACCTCTATAGCTCTGTGAATGTGTCCTCCTTATGAGCTGATTTGTATTTTCTATGGTATCCAGTTCTGTGGATCTGATTGGTTTGCTAATATTACTGTTTTCCTAATTAGGAGCTTTACAGTTTTGTCAAATTTGCAGGAAGTTCAGGTACCACTGTTAACTTTGCGATGTTGAAGACTCAATAACTGATCCTGACAGTAACATTTATTCATGTTTTTAAATTTATTTAGTATTTAAATTTTGCACATTTTATTGTTTGCGAAGCCTCTGGAACTCTCTTCCTCAAAAGTCAGTGGAAGCAAAAATTTTTGAATCTTTGAATGTTTTTAAGGCAGAGTTGATAGATTCTTGATTATCCAGGGGGTGTAAGGTTATTTTGGGTAGGCAGGAATGTGGGTTTGACGTTACAGTCAGATTGGCCATGATCTTATTGAGTGACAGAGCATGATATAGGAACCAAGTGGCCTTCTTCAGATCCCAATTCATATGTTGACAATTTCACAGTCTAAATTCACACATTCAAGGAGTTCCTTGGTGCAGATTTGTGCATTTGACCCAGAGATACATTCACATTTCTATTTAACGTAAATTTTTGTGTCTAACTTTTTTTTCAGTCTAAATTTGGCTTCACAAGCTATTACTGTTTCAGGGGATCAGTAACTTTGCAAACCAATGGCTGTTGATCAATCATGAAGATGAACGTCCTGAGATAAGCATGTCTTCATTAGTTTTCCTGTTGTAATTTTACTGCAATTTAGCTTATAATGTTACAATTTTTATCCTGTTTGAGCTTTTAAATGTTTGGGGTCAACTCACTCAGCTTATTTTTCCACTCTTTCATAATTCAGCCCTATGAAGTAGGGGAGCAATGTGTCACTCTTGTCTGAACTATGTCTGGAGTTTGACTGTCTCCTTTGGGACCACAACTGAGCAAGGTGCTCAAGGCATGAGCAGAGTATTGTACAGTTTGATGTTTCATCTGTGTTGTTTGGCATTCTGCTTACTTTATGAATCCTCCACAGTCTGGTTCCCCTCATAACATGGAACTAAGTAACTTGGTAGTCATTTGGCTTTGGACCGAAATTGAAACATAGAATCAAAATGTAAAATAGGGCCCTAAATGCTGGGTGGACTTGAATCCAGGAGTGTTTCAAATCCAACGTTTAGACCTTTTCTGCGGCACCCCCATACACACACTCTGCCTGAAAAACATCAGTGATTCTGAATTGTGCTGCACAAGCCTGTGGGCGGGGCTTATTGCACCCGAAACACTGCTGCTTTGATTGGCACCTCCAACTGCGCATGCTCACAAAAAAAAGATAGAATGCTGCTCCCCTACCACATCGTGCGGCCTGGATAATGCCTCCTTCTGGCCCCCACAGACACTGCCCCACTCCTACAACATTACTAAGCCCCTTATCCCCCCCCCACCCACCTGCCCCCAGACCGATCGTGGCCCCCTCCCCCCACAATGATCTCAGGCAGAGTGGCAGCAGACCCCTCCCACCCTCTTACCCCTCACCCATCTCAGGCAGCGTGGCAGCGGATCCCCCACCCCCTCCTCTCACTATACTCAGGTAGAAACACAGCAGACCCCTCACTCACCTCAGGCAGAGAGATCCACCCTTCACCTACAGATATCAGGCAGGATGAACCCTCTCACCCCCACCCTTGATCCTCCCACACAAGCCCCCCCATCATCTTCGGACTCCATGGTTGTATGGCATCTTCCTCTCTTTCTCCCGTCCCCAATCATTGAGGCACTCATGTGTCTCCTGACTCCCCAACAGCACCTGCTAGTGCTCACTTGCCTTTCCCTCAATGCTAACAAGTAAACTGCATGTAACTTGCTGGAATGCTCTGCCGAACTGCCTGCAGCTGATCTATCCTAACACAGGGCAGCTCCATTAAAAACTCAAGAATGGATAGGCGTTCCTGCACAAAATGCACACAACCAGTGCCCGGATTCTGAGGGCAACCTGAGGAGACTACTGGATGCAGCAGAGGCAAGGCAGGACACTCTGCTCCTCCTCTTCCTCCTCCTCCTGCCGCCCCCCCCCCCCCCGACTCAGACCAAGAGTGGTTGATGGAAATGCGGCCTGGGAGGAAATAGTTGCCTTGGTCAGTGCCAGGATACTGGCCCCTGCAAACCAGGAAGCAGTGCTGGAAAAAGGTCAATGACCTGGTACATTCAGCAAGGGTGAGTGTCAAACCCCATCTTGCCCCATGTCCTCACATCCCCAGCATCCTGCATGCTTCCAAGCACCCCCTTTCTCTCCTCACCCTATGAACCCCACTGTGCTTGTTCTCTAAGAGCCATCACCTGATATTCTGCAGGAGTTACACCGCCATTTCTTTCATGGTTCCTTCTGTCTCCATAGGAGAAGACCAACCACAACACCCGTGAGAAGGCGGGTCCTCTGCCATACCTCCGGGTCCTCACCCCCTTTAAGGAGCGGGCGCTGGAGCTCTCAAGGGAAGGGGAGATGCGGGCTGTCAATGACAGCATTGTCGGGCTGCTGTCAAGACGTGAGCACCTGTCATTCTTTCAATCGTTTTGAGGCGACTTCTCGGGGGCATGAGTTTCAGGGTGCGAGGGGCAAAGTTTAAAGGAGATGTTTGAGTGTCTTTATTTGCGGAGAGAGGGCAGTGGGTGTCTGGAACCCACTGCCAGGGAGGTCATGGATGCAGATAGGAAAGTGACCTTTAAGGGGCATCTCTACCATTATGTGAATGGAATAGGAATGGAGGCATATAGTCCCCGGAAGGATAGGGATTACAAATCAGATGGGCAGCCTGGTTGCTACAGGCTTGGTGAGTCAAAGGACCTATTCCTGCGATTTAATTTTGTTGGTTCTTTATTCTATGTTCAGTGGAGAAATGTGAATCGTGTTTGGCATCCCGGATTCCTCTTTCTCCTTTGCACTTAACCTTGTGTCCTGAGTTGCAGGGACAGATCCAGACGCCCTGGGGGTTCTGGACTACAAACCCCTGCAGCAACTCCCATCCATCCTCGTCAAGACAGTTCGGTTGAGTCCTTAGAGGATATGAGTGAAGGGACCTCCGAGGGCTTTTGGCATCAGCTTCCACCTCACAACTCACCATCCCAGATACTGACACTTTAGTGGTCCAGTTAGTATTGAGGCTTCTGGGTCACTGGTGAGCACGACACATCTGATATACATTGGGTGGAGGAGGGAACGTCCGAGACCTCTGACACGCAGGGACCTCCCGGAGGCGAGGACTCAGCTGGCCCCAGGCTACATGCTGGTCCTCTGAGACCACTTCTCTCTCAGCTGCTGGAGTTGCAGCAACAGAGCCAGGGAATGCAGGAGGGGTGACGGCCGTGCTGGACCAACTGTGAGGCTGTTAGGATGAGTCCCAAAGCTTTCAGGTGGACCAGCTTTGCCTGTTTTGTGTTCCTAGGCCAACACTGGAGGGTGGAGTCTGCAATGGACAGCCTAAGGCAGAGGATTCTCACCATGAGTGGCAGGCTCCAAGTGATGGCAGAGTCACAGGAGGCCATAGATGAGAGACCGAGATTCTGCAGACATGGTGGGCTATGGCAGCAGCCATTGAGAACATGGCCCAATCTCAGAGGGTCATGGCTAAGGGCTTGCAGAGTGCAGCCCAGTCTCAGAGGGCACTTGCTGCAGCCATTGAGACATGGCCCACGACTCAAGTGCTCATTGCAAAGGACTCGACCACCGTAAGTGGGATGTGGGTGGTCCTCCAGTACACCGGAGCTTCTGGGGCTCACTGCAGAAGCACTGCCATCCCATGGAGTGACCCAAGGGAGGAAGAAGGGCTTGAGACTATTCTGGGGCCTTCCAGCCAGGAGGCTATGGCTGTGGCTACATCTTCTGACTCCCCTCTTCCTGACACTGGGGCATCACAGGGACAGCGAGATGAAGAGGGTGTAACGGAAACATCCCAGACGCTTGGGAGATGCCCTCCAGAGGAAGCCTGACACGCGCATCACAGGCCACATTCTCTGGTGTACATTCTAGGGAGTCACTGAGATGTAGTCATGGGCCACATAAGGTAAGGAAGTTGTAGTTGCACTGAAATGGCATGGGTGAAGGGCTGCAGTAGTTAAAAAGATGTTTAAGCACTAACATTTTCTGTTCATAAGTTTTTATGCTAGAATGTCTTATTTAAACACCTTTATTGCAAATAAATGTTTTTTTACCACCTTCTTGTGACAAATTTGTCTTGATTCTGAATCCATTTCCATTGATGATCACCAGAGGGATGCTTTATGTTGATGTCAGTTGGGGAGGCCCCTCAATGCTGTGTCACTGAGAAAAGGAAGACGTTGGTTCCCCAGGGCCCTGTATGGGATTTCCAGTCCCTTACACAGATGTGGGCCCAGGTCCCAGCGTGCATGCAGAGCACAGGTAGGAGTTAGACTAGTTTGCACCAGGGCATCATCACGGTGCTTAGTGAGTTGTCATCACCCTGCTGCCTGCCAAAATACTCGCTAACACAGAGTACCCAGACCCATTGCTCTGATGTTGCAGGATATAGAAAGAATTTCAGGGGGGTAGGGGGGTGGGATGGAACGCAAAGATACAAACCCCTAATGAGTGAACTGCCTGGTAGTAAGGGTCTCCCTTAAGCTACCAGCCCTTCAGCGCCTGGTTGCTGTTCCTTGGCGTGATCATCCTCCTCTTACTCCTGCTGGTCTTCCTTCCCAGTAATACCCAGCCAGTCAGCCTCCACATCCTCCTCTTCCTCCAATAGGTTACCTCTCTATAGAGCCAGATTATGCAAAGCACAGCACACGACCGCTACGCAGGAAGAGATCACTGGGCTGTTTTGGAGGGCCCACCAGATCGGTCCAGATACTGGAATCCCAATGCTCGTCTCCACTATCGCATGGGTGGCTGCATGGGCCTCATTATAGTGTGTCTGTGCCTCAGATACAGGCCTCTGCACAGGCATCATCAGCCATGTCTGAAGCAGGCAACCCATATCACCCACAAACCACTCCCGCAGCCCGGGCTTCTCCTCAAATGCCTCCAGGATGTCCCAGCTCGTGACAATGAAACTGTCATGCACATTACCTGGATGTCTTGCACAGACATGCATAATGTTCATGTTGGGGTTGCACATGAATTGATCATTCGGAGAGTGGAACACCTTTCTGGTGGTGAATCTCTGTGGATTCTATGGGGAGAGGACCTTGGGGACAACGTGAGTGCAATCAGTGGTCCCCTGAACATTAGACATCCATGCAATGGCTGCAAACCCTGCAGCCTGGGCTTCCTGATGGGCTTGGTCCAGGTTGAGTTTGATGTACTGCCCAGCCCAAGCATACAGGGCTTCTGCGACATGCTTGACACAGGTGTGCTTGGCAGATTGGGAAGTTCCACAGACACCACCACTAGGGATCTGAAAGGAGCCAGTTCAGAGTGGCTGTCAAAAAGCCACCGAGAGAGAGAGGCCCCCCCCCCAAGGTGCCAGGTCCTGCAACAGGTTGCGCAGGTGTTGCACTGTCTCCTTTCTGAGGCAGAGATGTTGGTGGCACGTGGTGTCCGACATCTGTTCAAATGACACTTGTGCATGGAACTGCTGGGGTCTCTGCTCCCTCCTTCTCCTGCGCCCCCCACCCCCCCTTGCCTTTCTGGGTGAATGGCAGCCACCCCCTGCCTCTGGTGGTCGTTTCCCTCTCCTCCTGCAAGTGGTAAAGCCTGGGCCTTCTGTGTCCGTAATTCTTCCTACAGCTCCTCCTCCTCCTCCTCCTCCT
The DNA here is from genome assembly GCF_965287045.1 of Carcharhinus amblyrhynchos. Lineage (NCBI taxonomy): Eukaryota > Metazoa > Chordata > Chondrichthyes > Carcharhiniformes > Carcharhinidae > Carcharhinus > Carcharhinus amblyrhynchos. The sequence goes on from NC_137337.1 coordinate 60,681,068, forward strand.
CCTCCTCCTCCTCCTCCTCCTCCTCCTCCTCCTCAGCTCCAGCAGCAACCAAAAGAACAGCAAGATCGATTGCTTGCATTGCAAAAGCCATCTTATCACTCTGAAAGGGGCGGTGGGGGGAGATGGAGAGGAATGCATGGTTAAGGGACACTGCTTGCCCTAGCACATCAACAGTCACAAGCTCCCCCAGCCACATGCTCCCCACAACCACAGCTCCTTGTAAAGGCGAGAGGCTGCAGCAGTGCAAGTTGCGAAGACTTTGTGCACATCCTTCAACTGGGAGTGAGCTGAATGCACTAGGACCCAGCAGCACCGCTAGACTCGAGGTCAATGCTAAGACCCAGGCCCATTTTGCAAGTCGGACATCAGAGACCCTGCAGAGCAATAGCCCCCCACAAACACGCACACTCTCAAAGCCACCACCAACCTGACACAGAAAATGGCTGCAACAACAGGACATCCGTGAGTAAGCAGAGAGCTGTCAGACACTATGCACTTACCTCCTCGCTAACCCTCATTGATGGAGCTTTGAGTCGGACTTTATTGAGCATGTCTGATACGTGCCGATTCCCGATTGACGTACGCAGTGGTGAAAGGGGAAGTGCAGGTAAAGTTGGGTGTCCAGCATTTTAATTCAGTTTTATTCCATTCAAATGCATTTAAACTGCTGTTGCGCCCATTTTGGGCACGGTCCCAATCGCAGCCATTGGAAAAGGAGGAATGGGCACAGATTGTGCCACTCGCTTCACGCCTGACTTTACCAAGTTTTCACATGCAAAAGCGTGTGCAACTTGATGGTAAAATCGGGCCCACAAAGTTTACCGTATGCCTAAAAGGGTAATTGGATCCATCAGACTTGGAATAAAGTTTGGAGATTACTTCTACAACAAGCAACCTTTAACTGGAAAAAAGCTAAGTATGAAAGATGAATGACATTGGAGATGATACGTTTTCTGTCTTCCCCAGTGAAGTTCATTGTATTCCTATATGTATGGTTACAAGTTAAGTATTTGTATTTGCAGATTTGTAACTGATGTTGATTTCTTACAGAGTTGGAGGATGAAAGCTTGGAATACGTAGTCATCGATCAATTTCACCAAAAGTTTGGTCCTGCTGTAAGTTCACTAGTTTGAGTACTTTTGCCTTTTCTCTCTCAGATATGACTGTCACAATTAAGTAGACTTTTTTTTTAATGAAATAGGGAGGGTCCAATTGTGAGTGTTCCCATCCAGCTCTGAGTAAATTAATGTTAATCTCTTTTTTGATTCTTAATTAGAGGGAATTAATATTAATTTTTACCTCTGCCCTGGAGCCCTCATTAGTTCATGGGATATTGAACCACTGAAGAAATATCAACCTTGCCTTCTTGGCCATATGGCCATTCCTTATTTATTTTTGTCCTTATTTATTTTTGTCTTTGATGGTTAAGCACATGGAAAGCTGTTTGACTGAGAAGAACATCTATTGCTTACTGTCACCTGTACGTTTTACAGTACAAGTCACAAGATAGTGCTCTTGGTGGCTTTTTCCTTCCTCTCCCTAACCAGGATCAATTCAGTGATTCAGTACAGATCGATTAAATCTTCACATGCCAACCACTTTCAGATGAGATAAGATTTTGGTCCATTTCACCCATGAATCTGCTACCTTCCCTTCAGCATTTCTAATAACCTGGAATCTTATTCATTGATGATCCTGTCTGTTCCTTCTCGAAACCCATTAAGACATTTTTTTGTTCCACACTCTTGTTCTATGTGCTTACCATCCTTTCAGTCAAAGAACTTTTTCTTCTACGTTTCAACTTTCTGTTGTTAATTTGAAAACACTTGTGCTTAAATTCTACACAAGGCAGAAAGTTTACTTGGATCTAATTTGTTCAAACATAAATAAGAGCAGAAATGAACCATTCAACTCCTCAGAAACTGCTCCAATATTTGTGTGATTATGGCTGATTGTTGGTCTCAATTGTGCTTTCTTGCCCGCTCCCTATACTCTTGATTCCTTGAAAGAACAAAAATCTATCTTCTCAGCCTTAAATATATCCAATGATTGAGCATTCACAATCCTGAGTGAAGAATTATTTCCTCAACTCAGTTCTAAGTTAATGACCCCTTTTTCTGTGCTCCCATGTTCTTGATTCCCTAAGCAAGGAAAACAACTTTTGTCTATCCTTTTAAGCCTCTTCAGAATCATGTATTGTCAATAAGGTGACCTGTTATTCTTCTAAACTCCTGAGCATATAGGACCAATTTACTCAGCCTCTTATCCTAAGAACCAACCAAAAAATGAATGCATGGCTGGAATAAAAAGGCAAATATGTTATTTGCCTTCCTAATTGCTTCCAACACCTGTATGCTAACTTTATGTTCTTTGAATGTACTCATGTGCCTCTGAACATCAACATTCACAAGTTTTATGCCAGGTTTGAAAAATCCTGTTTTTCTAATCTAATAACCAAAGTGAATAACATCATATGTTCTGATATTATTCTTCATATGTTTATTTGTTGCCCACTCACTTAATCTTATAATTTAACACACTTTACGAAAAGCCCTTCAGTTTTTTCCTTTCAAATATTAGTTGTCAATCTTTCACCTCTTAATTTTTAAAGCTATCCTGTATTCGTTTTTTTTGGTATTCAGTACACAATAATATCTTAATCGATGTTGGCAATAGAATGATTATTCGGAAGCTCTTTGGCTTGAGGACATCATAACTGAACATCTGTCAGTTAAGATTGCATTTCTCATGGGTAGGATTGAATAGATCCGATCAGTTAGACTTTGCTACAGTTGACTATTTCCCTGGCTAAATCTGATACTGAGAAACTCCAGGCATTTACTTGGAAGGGAAGACTAGTACCTTTCACCCACTCCAATACTAGAAGGGAGGGAAACTGGAAGGACATGTTATCATTTAAAAAAAACTGCTATGCAGTTGTACAATACTGGGTACCATCATCAAAAATGATTTTGTTGTTTAAAAATTATCCAGCAGTCACTCCCAAAGCTTTCACGTAAAATAACTGGGAGCATGATAATGATCAATTGCCTGTTGAAAATACTTTTGCTTAAAACTTCTTTAACGTCTGAAGAATTAAGTTCATTTTGAATGAATCTATAATTGAACTGACTAGCTCCTGTGGTTTGCATTGATAAGTTCTTTGTGTATAAGAGAGAAAAGTGATACCTTTGAGTGTATATTGAAACTTGCTGCTGCAGAATGTAAAAAAGGAACCCCAATTTTTGGGAGGAGAATTCATGATAGTGTTTCAGAACTCTTGAAACTTAGATCAGGCGTGGCAGGGTACAGATAAATATTGTAAGTGAAATAAAGTGATGGTTACAGTTAAGAACACTTTTTATTTTATTCCATATCTTTCACATGCACAGTATGAGTGATGCTTATTATGCTGAGCTCTGGTACTGTTCTGTCCTGGGTACCAGTTGATGTGAATAGGGATGTCCTAATTCTCCAGGGCTCCTTCGACAGCACCTTCCAAATCACAACCTTGTCCACCAAGAAGGAAAAGGCAGCAGATAGATGGGAGTGCTGCTATCTGCAAGTACCCCTCCAAACCACACTCCATCCTGACTTGAAACTAAATCAAAGTGTCTTCACTTTCATGGAACCAAAATCTTGGAACTTCCCACATAACAGTAAAGTAAGGTTACTTGCACCATTTGGACTGTAGCAGTTCAGAAAAGCAGCTCATCACCTTTTAAAGAGCAATTAGGAATGGGCAACAAATACTGGCCTTGCAGCAATGCCCACTTCCCAAGAAATAATTTTCTTTAAAAGTTTCCTTGGCTCTGAAGTATTGGCATTTTCATAAAGAAACAAACAAAGAACAAAAACAGCCCGGGAAACAGGCCCTTCGGCCCAACGAGCCCGTGCCACCATCTTAACACCACCGGTCCCCCCCTCCACCCATGACCCTTATCCAATGTTTTTTGGCCATCCACATTGAGGGAAACTAATTTAGGGACAATTTATTACTGCCAATCAGCCTAATAGCACACCTTTGGGGTGTGGGAGGAAACCGGAGCACCCGGCGAAAACCCACGCAAGCACGGGGAGAATGCACAAACTCCCACAGACACTGGCCCAAATCCATGTGTCTGCACAGCAATCAGTGATAGTCACTGAGCTGTCGTCTTGCCCAGTATCTGGTCCAGTTTAAGCACACACTAACGACGTGAAGCACTAGGCCAACCTTGAACAACCAAGAGCAGCCCAAGTACGACCCATCGCGTGTATGCCCCTCGTTGGACACAAGGCGGACCGACTTAAAACCTGTGAATGAAAAAGAGGGGAAAAAAATCATTATTGTACCATATCCATTTACCTTACCAGGGACTCCCAATGCTAATGACCCTTATTTAAAACAATCTCCTATATCCATCCATCCCCAACCCACTCATGTGCCTGTCTAAGTTACTCTTAAACAACTCTAGCCTGTTTGCCTCCACCACCTTACTTGGCAGAGCATTCCATACCCCCACTACCCTCTGTGTGAAAAACCTCCCTCTAATATCTGTGTTATACCTCTCCCCCCTCACCTTAAGCCCATGGCCCCTTGTCCTCTGTGTCTCTATCATAGGAAATAGCTTACCTCTGTTTACTCTATCTATACCCTTCATAATCTTATATACCTCTATTAGATCCCCCCTCAGTCGCCGCCTTTCAAGGGAAAAGAGCCCCAATTTATTCAATCCTTCCTCGTACCTCAGTCCCTCCAAACCAGGCAACATCCTGGTAAACCTCCTCTGTACTCTCTCCAGAGTCTCCACGTCCTTCCAGTAGTAAGGCGACCAGAACTGGACGCAGTACTCTAAATGCAGCCTAACCAACGTTCTGTACAACTGCAACATTAGACTCCAGCTCTTATATTCTATACCCCTTCCTATAAAGGCTAACATACCATAGGCTTTCTTCACCACACTCTCCACTTGCACTGCCACCTTCAAAGACTTGTGCTCTTGCACCCCCAGGTCTCGCTGTGATTCTATACTCCTTACGGGCTTACCCTTTATCATATAACTCCCCCCTACATTATTCCGGCCAAAATGCATCACCTCACATTTATCCGGATTAAACTCCGTTTGCCAAGTATCTGCCCAATATACCAGCCTATCAATATCCTGTTGTATTGCCAAACACTGCTCCTCACTGCCCACCAATCCAGCCATCTTGGTGTCATCAGCAAATTTGCTGATCACACCACCTACTCCCTCTCCCAAATCATTTATATACACTACAAAGAGAAGAGGTCCCAGTAGTGAGCCCTGCGGCACACCACTAGTGACAGACCTCCAGCTAGAAAAAGACCCCTCCACTACTACTCTCTGACTCCTCTTTGCAAGCCAGTTTTCTACCCATCTCGATACCTGGCCACATATCCCATGAGCTTTAATCTTCTCTACCAACCTACCATGAGGGACTTTGTCAAACGCCTTATAGACAACATCAACGGTTCGTCCTTCGTTGACCATTTTTGTCACCTCCTCAAAAAGTTCTACCAGATTCGAAAGGCAAGACTTCCCCTTGACAAAGCCATGCTGTGTATCCTTAATCAGATCGCAACGCTCTAAGTGGTCGTACATCCTATCCCTAAGAATCCTTTCCATCAACTTGCCTACCACTGACGTTAAACTCACTGGCCTCTAGTTACCCGGGTTATCCCTCCTACCCTTTTTAAATAACAGTACCATGTTTGCTATCCTCCAGTCCTCTGGGACCTCACCTGTGTCCAAAGAAGAGACAAAGATTTGCATCAGAGGCCCAGCAATCTCATCTCTCGCCTCCCTAAGCAGCCTAGGATAAATGCCATCGGGCCCCGGAGATTTACCGGTTTTAATGCTACCTAAAAGCCCAAACACTTCTTCCCTCGTAATCGATAGATCTTTCAATTGGTCTACCGCTCCCTCGATGACTGTACCAGACATCAAGCCCCTCTCCTTCGTGAATACCGACGCAAAGTATTCGTTCAGGATCTCCCCCATTCCCTCAGCCTCTAAGCACAATTCCCCTCGTCTGTCCCTGAGAGGACCGATTTTACCCCAGCCACTCTTTTGCTCTTAAGATAGGAGTAAAACACCTTTGGATTCTCCTTTATCCTACCTGCCAAAGCCATCTCATGCCCCCTTTTTGCTCAAGTTGATCTTTCCCTGGTTACAAGTTTCTTTATCCTTCAAATTGTATCTAATGTCATGAAAAACTAGGGAAGCCTTTTCTGTCCAAGCTGTCTGCCCTAGTCAAAAAGTATTGTCAACTGACAGCTCTGCTCACAGGTAATAACACTCCAACTGCAAACAAGGCACAAAGGACTTGATTATTGATATGTTTTATCAGTTATTTTGAAGCTGGAATATACAGTCTAATTTGCTATCCTCTTTTCTTGCCCATCCAAGATTACCCAGTCTACTTAGTTCAAACCTTGAATTAATCCTCATTAAATTGTCAGCCATTTAATGATACTAAGATCATTTGTCTGTCTCCCTCATGTAGAGGACTGAATCTACATAGGGTCATTGTTTAAAAGCTAAATCAAGTATTCAGTTATCTCATGTCTTGCTAACATGTTGCATCGTGAAGAAGTGACCCAGTCAGTAAACAATGTGAGAATATAAAAGGTGATACAAAAATACAAGTTTTCCTTTCATCAAACTATGGTCTAAGAAAGTAGTTCATAACAAACTAATCTTTTGCTCGTTTCTGTTGATGGGATTCATTCAGTCTGTTTCCAATTTGCAGCATCTTCATTCAGCAATTTTCATGTTCAAACATTTCTTCAGGGGAGGTGGATTTGAAAAATTGCACCAGGCAATGCCTGTGACTGGGAAAGTTACCACAGCCGTTATGTTTTCTGTCTGAGGCTTCCAGCCATGCTCCTCTCTAGAGAGGATGTCCAGAAGAGCCAAAGAAGACAATTCTCACACCTATTTCATATAGCATAAAAAGATGGTACTCTGTTTCTGCTTCACTTCAACTTCTGCTTGTAAAGTGTTTTTAAACATATATTTGGATACTTCACTGATCTCAATATGGAAAACAATGTTTAGAAACTAATTCAAAAGTTGAGAATGGAAGGTCAGCAGACTGCGGAAATAGCTTGGAGGTAGCAAAAGGGATCTACATTGGAACAAGAGAAGGCCACTTCGCCCCTTGAACCTGTTCCACCATTCAATTAAATCATGGTTGGTCTGTATTTTAACCTCATTATTCCAATTTTATTCCATGTTCCACGATATATCAAATCTTATTGCCACCCAACCTTCTAAAATTGACAATATAGGCTAAATTTATCTCTCAATTTATCCCTTTAAGCCCTGATATCCTTATAGTGATTCTGCTCTATACGCCTTCCAAAGATAATGTACTATCCCTGAGGGTTGATGCCCAGTATTTCAGATGGAATCTGACAAAGGCTGTGCACAGCTGATGCCTTTCTTTTGAATGCCTTTGAAACAAAGAACAACATTTAATTAGCCTTTGCGATTACTTTTTGTGCCCATGATTATTTTTCAGTGAACTGTGTACATGGATGCTGTTGAAGAAAGAAAAGAAATCCCATATGTCTTCTGTTGAATATCTCAGATTGAACTTCATCTGCTGTAGTTTGATGCACTCAGTAATCTATGTCCCTTTGGAGCATCTTCTCTCATTCTTTCAGTTAACTGTGCCTTCTAGTTTTGTGTTATATCACCTCTTTATTTGTTCAAACCATTTCAATACATGGTGAAAAACGGAGGATGCCATACAATATCTTGTCTCACCTCACTGATCAAGAATAATCTTATCCTTACACTCTGTCTTTTATTTCCCAACCAATTACTGACTTATTCCTCAATGTTATCTCCATGAATTATAGACATGGTAAAGAGTGGTGAAAGATTGATATCAAAGATTTCAAAAATTTGCAAGATTCTCAAGATTAACGTACAAGTTCAGTTGGCAGTTAGGAAGGTGAATGCAATATTAGCATTCATGTCAAGAGGGCTCAAATACAAGAGCAAGGATGTACTTCTGAGGCTTGTAAGGCTCTGGTCAGACCCCATCTGGAGTATTGTGAACAGTTTTGGGACCTGTTTCTAAGGAAGGATTTGCTGGCTTTGGAAAGGGTCCAGAGGAGGTTCACAAGAATGATCGCTGGAATGAAGAGTTTGTCATATGAGGAACAGTTGAGGACTCTGGGCCTGTACTTGTTAGAGTTTAGAAGGATAAGGGCGGGATCTTATTGAAACTTACAGGATTCTGCGAGGCCTGGATAGAGTGGACGTGGAGAGGATGTTTCCACTAGTAGGAAAAATTAGAACCAGAGGGCACAACCTCAGACTAAAGGGATGATCCTTTAAAACAGAGATGAGGAGGAATTTCTTCAGCCAGAGAGTGGAGAATCTGTGGAACTCTGCCACAGAAGGCTGTGGAGGCCAGGTCATTGAGAGTCTTTAAGACAAAGGTAGGTAGCTTCTTGATTGATAAGGGGATCGGGGTTATGGGGAAAAGACAGAAGAATGAGGATGAGAAAAGTATCAGCCATGATTGAATAGTGGAGCATAATCTATGGACCAAGTAGCCTAATTCTGCTCCTATGTCTTATGGTCTTATAAAGACTGACTTTCAGGGGAGCCACTGAATTACCAATCTTGGTTGCAGATGCTGTGTTCCAGTTAATTGCTGTCATCATCATTCTTTCTGACCCTGAGGAGAGCTTCTGGCTACATTTCTATTCTAACACCAAGACCATCTACAACCACATTTGTAACATCCCTGATCTTCTCAGTTGTCTCAATTCATCTCCTAAAACCTTCATCCATGTGTCGGTTGTCTCTGCACTCAACTTATTCCATGCTTTCCTGGCCAGCTTCCTACCTGTGCCTTCCATAAATGCGTCTTCATCCAAAACTCTTGCCCATGTCCTAAGGCAAATCAAATCCAGTCCACCGATCAACACAAAGCATGCTGACCTACATGACAGAATCTTTCATCAAGATGGAGAATGACATAGTTAATCCTGAGACTATGTATCTTAATAAAGGAAACTACAGTGGTATGAGGTGTGAGTTGGTTATGACAGAATGGGGAACAGTACTAAAAGGGATGACAGTGACAAAGAGTCAAGGAGTGCATGGGTGAACTGCAACAATTGTTTATTCGAGTCTGGTGCAAATTAGAACTCAAAGGTAGCCAAACCATGGCTTACAAGGGAAATTAGAGATAGTGTTAGATCCAAGAGAGAGACATTGGCCAATCAAAATAGTAGAGTAAGGATTGGGAGCAGTTTAGATATCAGCAAAGCAGAACCAAGGGACTGAATAAGAAGGGGAAAATAGAGTATGAGATTAAGGCTAAAAATTAACTAAAAGTTTCTATGTGAGGAGGAAAAGATTGATGAAAACAAATGTTAGATCCCTTAGAATCGGAGGCATTAATTCATAATGGGGAACAAATAAATGGCTGACCAACTGGATCCAAATTTGATCCATCGTCACAAAGAAGGACGCAAGATACCAAAAATATTGGAAACACATGATTTAGTGAGAGGGAGGAACTGAAGGAGACCAGTAGTTGTAGAGAAATGGTGTTGGGGAAAGTTATGGGATTGAAGGCAGATAAATCTCCAACACCTGATGATTTACATCCCAGAATACTGAAGAAAGTGGCCTGAGAAATAGTGGATGCACTGATGGTCATCTTCCAAGATTCTACAAGTTCTGGAACAGTTCCTGAAGTATGAAGGGTAGCTAATGTAACCCCACAATTTAAAAAGGGAGGTAGAAAGAAAACAGAATTATAGATGTGAGCCTGACATTGGTAGTGGGGAAAATCCTACAATTCATGATTGAAGATTTTATACCATAACACTTGGGAAAACAGTGACAGGATTGGAAGAGGGTCAGTATGAATTTATGAAAGGAAAATCATGCTTGACAAATTTATTGGAATTTTTCAAGGATGTAGCTAGTAGAATTGATAAGGGGGAACCAGTGGATGTGGTTTATTTGGACTTTAGAAGGTTTTCAACAAAGTCCCACATAAGACAGCATGTAAAATTAAAGCACGTGGGGTTGGGGATAGTGTATTGAAGTGGATAGAAAACTGGTTGGCAGACAGGAAACAGACTAGGAGTAAACAGGTCTTTTTCCAAATGGCACAGTGACTAGTGGGATGCTGCAGAGATCAGTGCTGGGATCTCAGTTATTCACTATATAAATGATTTAGATGAGGAAACTAAATGCAATACTTCCAAATTTGTAGGGACACAGAGCTCGATGGGAGAGTGAGCTGTGAGGAGGAAGCAGAGATCCTTCAGTGTGATTTGGACAAGTTGAGTGAGTGGGCAAATAATTGGTAAATGCAGTATAATTTGGATAAATATGAGGTTACCCACCTCCAGAACAAAAACAGGAAGACAGATTACTATCTGAGTGGCTATAATTTAGGAGAATGGAATGTGCAATGAGACTTCTGTGTCCTTATACACTAGTCACTGAATGTAAGCATGCAGGTGCAATGGGCGTTTAGGAAGGCAGATGGTACGTTGGCTTTCATAGTGAAAGAATTCAATTGCAGGAGCAGGAATGTCTTGCTGCAATTACACAGGGCCACACCTGGAATATTATCTGCAGTCTTAGTTTTATCTGAGGAATGATGTTAATTTTCTGGAGGGACTGCAGAGAAGGTTTACCAGACTGATTATTGGGATAGCAGGACTGACGTATGAGGAGAGATTGAATCAGTTAGGATTGTATTTGTTGGAGTTCAGAATGGAAGGGATCTCATAGAAACCTAACAGGACTAGACAGGGTAGATGCAAGAGTATATTCCCAAAAATGGGGGTGTCCAGAAAGAGAGGCACAGTCTGAGGATACGGGATAGACTGTTTAGGACAAAGATGGAATTTGCTACCACAGGAAATAATTGAGACCAAAACTTTATTTTTTCAAGAAGCAATTTATAAAGCACTCGAGACAAAGGAGGTCGAAGGATATGGGGGGGAAGATTGGGACATGCTATTGAATTTTATGATTAACCATGATCATAATGAATGGTGCAGGCTCAAAGAGTCGAATGGCCTCCTCCTACTTTGTGTTTCTACATTGGCTCAGCACACATCCCTCGTTTTTTTTTCAAAAAATCACCTTTGTTTTCAAATCTTCCATGACTTCACCCTGACTAACTCTAACCATGATGTAGAAATGCTGGCATTGGACTGGGGTAAACACAGTAAAAAGTTTCTCAATGCCTGGTTTAAGTCCAACCAGTTAATTTGATAGTAATCCCACAAGCTTTCAGAAACGGTGTGCTTTCGTCAAGTGTGTGGAAGGTTCCACACTTATGAGGAAGGTTGCACACACCTGACGAAGGAACACTGTTTCCAAAAGCTTGTGGGATTACTATCAAATAAACTGGTTGGACTTAACCTGGTGTTGTGAGACTTCTTACTAACTCTAACCACCCTTGACTCTTTGAGACCTTTGCATTCCCCACTTCTGATCTCTTCCATATCTCTTTACATCCTTCACCAGTGGTATCCATGTTTTTAGTTGCTGAGGCATCAAGTGTTGGAATTATTTTTATAAATCTCTGCTTTTTAATCCGTAAAGCACTTTAAAACCTACCTAAAACTGTCCTAATGTTTCCTTTTGTGACTGAGCTTTAATGGCATCTCTGTAAAGTAGCTTGGGATGCTTTACTGCGTTAAAAGTGATGTTTGAATGCAAACTGTTGTAACATCCTTTAGCAGCAGGGTCTCATTCTGCCAGCAGGGGAGGCTGCCAAGCCATTTATTCAGTCTGGGTTGAGATTTTATATTTGCTTTACATGTTCCTGACTCCATCGTAGCTGATGTGGAGATGCTGGCATTGGACTGGAGTAAGCAAAATAAGAAGTCTCAACACCAGGTTAAAGTCCAACAGTTTATTTGGTAGCAAAAGCCACTAGCTTTTGGAGTGCTGCTCTTTCATCAGGTGAGTGGGATTTCAGTTCACAAACAGGGCATATAACGACACAAACTCAATTTACAAAATAATGGTTAAAATATAAGTCTTTACAGGTAATCAAGTCTTAAAGGTACCAACAACGAGTGGAGAGAGGGTTGAGCATAGGTTAAAGAGATGTGTATTGTCTCCAACCAGGACAGTTAGTGAGGTTTTGCAAGCCCAGACAAGTCGTGGGGGTTACAGATAGTATGACGTGAACCCAAGATTCTGGTTGAGGATGTCCTCGTGTGCGGAACTTGGCTATCAGTCTCTGCTCAGCGACTCTGCACTGTTGTGTGCAGTGAAGGCTGCCTTGGAGAACTCTTCCCCAAAGATCAGAGGCTGAATGTCCGTGACCACTGAAGTGTTCCCCAACAGAAAGAGAACACTCTTGTTTGGTGATTGTCACCAGACAAGATTGTTCTCTTCCTGTTGGGAAACACTTTAGCGGTCACGGATATTGGGCCTCTGATGTTTGGGGAAGAGTTCTCCAAGGCAGCCTTCACTGCACACAACAGTGCAGAGTTGCTGAGCAAAGACTGATAGCCAAGTTCTGCACTTACGAGGACAGCCTGAACTGCGATCTTGGATTCATGTCACGCTATCTGTAACCTCCATGACTTGCCTGGGCTTGCAAAATCTCAGTAACTGTCCTGGCTGGAGACGATACACATCTCGTTGACCTGTGCTTAACTCTCTCTCCACTCCCATTGTCTGTACCTTTAAGACTTGATTACCTGTAAAGGCTCGCATTCCAACCATTATTTTGTAAATTGAGTTTGTGTCATTGTATGCCCTGTTTGTGAACAGAAATCCCACTCACCTGATGAAGGAGCAGTGCTCTGAAAGCTTGTGGCTTATGCTACCAAATAAACCTGTTGGACTTTAACCTGGTGTTGAGACTTTGTATTCCATCATACCTTTCAGGTATTTGTGAAGTCTGGATCATAAATCAAGCACTCAACATTGTTATTCGGACAATAGAACGGACTTGGAAGAAGCATTTGAACAATATTGTTGCAAAGCACTGGATCCTAGTCCCGTTGATTGAACTCCACTTAGTGCTATTGCATTTCTTCTCATGACTCGAAGGGATTGTTACTGGGTAATTCGCCCAACACTGATTTTCAGTACCCATGAGTTGCCAGGTGCAGGAGCTTTTGGAAAAGGAGACGACATGGGTCTTGTGCCACATTTTCTATACGTCTCTCTCACACTCCTGTCTCGTGGATGGTCACAGAATAGCATTCTGATCACAACTTCAAATACAATTTACATGGCTTCCTGATGGAAGAGAAATAAGGGTGGCTGAAAGTACAAATGTCAGTTTCTAAAGGATTGTGTCTTTTGTCTGACTCTGCAGATCTTCCACATTAAACAGCAAAGTGTGATTGGGGTTGCAGTGGAAGGAATTGATATCTGCCGCTTTGGAAAGCTGTGCATGATACAGGTACTTTTCCAGCCTTATATCAGTGCCTGGGCAGTCATTGAATTCCAAAATATCAATGTTTAATTTTGTTTTTAAATACTTATCAGAGGTTAAGACCCCATGTTAACCCTAAAAAGACCATATTAGCTAAAGTTGTCAAAACTATTTTACAGCTTTAGCCAGTGCTCATTTTAGAGCACCTTATAAAGTTTCCAAGTAACATGCCTAGGTTTCATCACCCAGATCCATATTATCCCTTCTGTGCCTTGTATTGAAACAATTGAGGAACATGCAGCCATTGCTGGGAAGATTCGATGAAGACATGTTTTCTGTAACTGACCCCTGTAAACAGACAATTCCCTAAGGACGTGAGCAAACCAGATGGGTTTTTCTGAAAACCGACCATGGTTTCATGGTCATCAATAGATTCTTAATTCCAGATTTTTTTTTCCCTTAGCCACATTACTGATGTGGCTGAGGTTGAGTGAGGATCACAGCATTTGGTATCAAACAGTAATGCTTTAACAAGCTGTGCCTCCCTTGGTCACCTAGTTTACTTTTGAACTTCTGTTTTTATTCATGAGGCTGTTGGTTTTGAATGCCAGTCTAGTGTTACATTGATATTGTGCCTTTTAAGAAATATGTGTACCATGTTTCTTGTAAGGATTATGTTTAAAAATTAGCTCTGTTTACAAGATGCTGATTTTGTTTGAGATAACATGCAGCTCCGTGCTGAGAATCCAGGATAAGTTTTGAGTAGGTTGGTTGATAAAGACAGATAATTGGTGGAGCTATGGTTGCAGGAGAGAGTTTTTTAAACTGTCACTTTCTGCCTGGTCCTGAAAGAAACGAGGTGTCTTTTTGTCTCGCTCTCGGTCTCTGGAGACTGCTGTTTGTGGCTGTCAGAAGGCAGGTATCTCTGTCTTGCCCTCCAGAGTTATTCAACGACTGTAGGACTGTTAACAAGCCTGAGTATGTAAACTGCTTCTAACTAGTTTTGAAGAGGAATTTAAGCCTATATGAGGAATATTGCTTAAATTGGAACTAATAGAGATAGGTTAGTCGTTATGACCTGTAACTTGTCATGGTTAAGTATTGTTTAAATGTTAAGCTATTCCATTCTCTGTAGTTGAATTGTTAAAACGAAGTTTGTTTTGATAAAAAACTTCCTATTGTTTTGATTGAATCACACCTGGAGTGAAACACCTTATCCTCACACTAATGCCAGAATAAAAAAACCTCTTGGGGTCTAGTTGTAACATACTTTGAGGTTTCTGCTCTGGTACCTTAACAGCTCCTTATTGAGTCATGGCTTTTACTACCTTCTGAGTATCATTTAATTTTTTTTTTCACTTTTTTCTAGATTGCAACAAATGATCATGTTTATTTGTTTGATGTTTACCTCTTGGGACCAGTGGCATTTAAGAATGGACTGAAAATGATTTTGGAGGATTCTAATATACTGAAAGTAAGTTGGCACAATTGTGGTCTATACAGGCATGGAATTGTGCCATGCTGCACAGCTTGGGCAACAGGCAAATTGTCTGCTGTTTGCCCAACCTAAATGGCTTTGATGTGTTAATCCTGCAGATTTTGGAAAAATACATAATGTTTCTTCACTCAGCATATTCCCTGGTCAGCAGTATGACCATTTTGGGAGATGTCTTTGAGAGATTCAGGAACGCAATCAGATCGTGCCCATTTATGATATAGAGCACTGGAATACTAACCTGTAAACGATACTTCTCGACCTTAAAGGAACTGGAATAGGTTGTTTAGCAGTTTGAGACTGTTCATCAGTGAAATCATGACCGATTTGTAATCTGACTCCAAAAACTTAAGTCTCACTGCTGCATTGCTGGTAATAAGAAAGGGAAAAAAATATATAATTTCTTTTTCCTGTGCTTTTTTCACTAGCCAGAGGACAACCAGCAAGGTCATCAGGAGCAACGTAACAGCAAAAGTTGCAGCACAATCAAGCTTAATTTTAAGGCACTGTGAACCCAAAGAGGTTTTCACAAGTGGCATTATTTCCTGTCATCTTGTAATTAATTTTGATTTCTGTGTGACATTTGGTATTTTATTATGTTATGTTCATTTATTATCCCTGTGTACAAATATAAATATTGATTTGTTTTAGTGAACTCTGTATGCTTCATGTTTTCCAAATGTCAGTGGTGCTGCAGGGGCTACAAACTTTATTAGAGATTGGCTGCTTTAATTTGAAGATGAAGGATTGCCTCCTCTGAAATGTTTGAGATGGCACTCTTGGCATGAGGTTCAAACCATTCCCAGACAGCCTAGCTAAAGGTGCATTTAATTAAGACATTGCAGTGTCCTTGCCTCCCTTATAGTTCCTGAACTTTGCCTCCACATCCTTACTCTGTAACTTCCTGGGCTCCTCATCAGATTACTGCAGGTCTGGATGTGATCCCAGAATCCTGATTTTGTTCCTGGAGCTGCCTCTCCATATTGGATAGACAAATGGCAGGTGAAATTCAGCGCCAAGAAGTGTGAAATTATTAATTTTGCTAGGAGAGACAATATAAGCTAAAATATACAATTCTAATGCAGATACAAAAGTAAAGGGACTTTTGTTGATGGTGACAGGACAGATTGAGAGAACCATTATTATTGCATTAATGTTCTAGGCTTTATTAATAGGGGCATGAAATACAAGGATAAGGCAGCTATGTTAAACATTGGTTCAGCCTCAACTGGAGCATTGCATCCAGTTCTAGGCGCCACACTATAGGAAGGATGTGAAGGCATTAGGAAGTGTGCAAAAATGATTCATAAGTGTTTCCAGAGATGAGGAACTTCTGATGCAAGGATTGGAGAAGTTAGAATTGCTTTCCTTGGAGAGAAGATTTGGTGGAGCTATTCAAAATTATGAAGGGGCTAGACAAAGTAGATAAGGTAAGCTGTTCCCATTAGTGGAAGGATACAGAGTGAGAGGACACCAGATTTAAGGTAATTAGCAAATGTCATGCAGTTAGTGATTAGGATCTGGAATGTGCTGCCTGAGAGTGTGGTGGAGATTCGGTAATGGCTTTCAAGAGAATTGAATCATTATCTGAAAATGGAAAAATGTGCAGTGTTGCAGGAAAATGGCACTAAATGAATTGCTCATTTGGAGAACCAATGCAAGCACGTCAGGCCCAATGGCAGCCTGTGCTGCAACAATTCACTGATTCTGCCTCAACTTCATTTGCCCACCGACTACCTACATACCTTCTTTCACAGAGAAGAAAAATATGACTTGGTCTATATTATATTCAGCAATGAAGCAGCCACAACCTCCTGCTATAGGAACTTCCGAAGTTCCATAACCCTTTTCAGAGAAGAAATTTCTCAGTTGTAAAAGATCCCACATCCTGATTCTCTACCTGTGTTCTAGGTTCTCCAGCCACAGGAAATAATCTCTACGTCTACCCTGTCAAGTTCCTTTAGAATCCTGCATGTTTCAGTGAAATTGCCTCTTATTATTCTGAACTCAGAGAATATTAGCTCAATTTATTCAACCTCTCATTATAGAACAACCTCTCATTCTCATGGTGTGAGAAGACTGCAATCCTAATCAGCAGGTTGACTTCACTGCACATTCCACCAGACTTTGGGTAGACTTGGTAACTTTTTTGTTTTGTGATTAATTCAGGTGATCCATGACTGTCGCTTGGTTTCTGACTGCCTGTACCATCAGTACAGAGTGGATCTCACGAATGTCTTTGATACTCAGGTGAGCGTGCGTTTTGTCATTGGTTTGAGAACTGGTATCTTGAGTTTAATCATTCGTGTAGGTAGCTTTCTCTACTTGATGTCTCCTCCTATTCTGTGTTTATTTTTTATCTTTTATAAAAGCATCCTTTTAATGTGGAAGCCAGATGAAGGGCCATAGCTCATAAGAATTAGGAGCTGGAATAGGATGTTTGATCCTTTAACCCTGCTTCTGCTGTAAGCAAGATCATGACTGATCATCTACATCAACTTCACCTTTCTGCCCTATACCTGTATTCCTTAAATTCTTGGAAACCAAAAAATCTGTCCTTTGTCTTAAATAAACTCAACAATTGATAATCCACAACTCTCATCATTTACCAGTAGGTCCCAATCAGTGTGCCACAATTAAATAATATTCAAAATATTCAAAATTCATGTAAATAAACTAAAATTAACTTTCATCTTCAGCTCTGGTCAACATCTCCAGGTCCTTTGAAATGTCAGCCCTGTCGTGCATGCAGCTGCTGGGAAGCGACTACTGTTGGAATAATTTTACATTGCTAATCTGAAGCACATGCATAGTTTAGATTTTTGTGTTGCTCATGCACATGGGCCTGACCAAGATTTTTTTGAAATTCCTAGCTTCATGAATGGCCCTTTTTCTGGCTGGTGCATGCTCGCGACTCTGTGTTCCCCAGAACCTTGAGGTGCCAACCACGAAACTGAAGATGAAGGTTCCATGTCCTTCCACAAAAAGCAAAAACTTAATATGCAAAATCCCTGGGCGAAGCAAGGGATGATGTGCAGATGCCAACATTGGACTCAGATAAACACAGTAAAAAGTCTCACAACACCAGGTTAAAATCCAACAGGTTTATTTGGTAGCACAAGCCACTAGCTTTTGGAGCGCTGCCCCTTCATCAGGTGAGTCTGATGCACGGACGACAGGGGAGAAGCAAGGGAGACAGGGAGAGGTTGGAAAACAGGAAAGGGAGAAGTAAAAAAAAACAGATTTCCCAGTAAGGGAAGAAGACTGGGGTAATAGACTGGAACCAATGAAATTAAGAACAGGCGAAACAGGCTGCAATTAGAAAAACGGCTATGAGAAGCTGACCTTGAATGAAGTGGGCTGGGAAAAGCTCCAGTTGAAGAAACATCAAAAGAAGCCCCAAAGACCTAAGAAGGCAACCAAAGTTTGAAAACTCCGTGCTGTGGGGTGTTAGGATAAGGATGCACCTTCGGAAGAGTAGTGCTCGGTTTGGCACAGACAGAGCTGGTTGTGCTTATTAATTGAGGCTTGAGGCATTTATTGTATAGTGTGATGTGTTTGACCACAGTTTGCCATGGATGAGCTCATGAAGAGGTGAAGAATTCCTCTGACATTTGGGCAAAAGAACAGAATCCAAAGAGGGAAAAAAAAGCGAGGTGTATTCACAGACTATACGATGACTGCTACTTGGCTTTTGGATCTTCGTGGACTGGTAGTTCCTCTTGCCCTGTTCCAGAATACCTAATTTGCAGGCAGAAGCTCTCAGATGCTGCGGTGGTACCAAGTATGCTAAACTGCCATTTCAGTACAAATACTGTTCGCTCTCCAGCAAAAATGTATAGTATTTCAAATAGCTAAGAGTATGAAACATAAAGCAAAATCAACATATGATGGAGTGTCTGCAGTTTTAGATAATGCATAGAAGGTGAATTACCTGGCAGTTGAGGTCAGCCAAATCGAAGAAGCTGCACACCATTGTTGAAACCCTAATTCTGCGGAAGTATTGTGACAGGAATATTGGGAGCTGATACTGTCCAATAAATCAACACAGTTCCTCATTCTAATGATACAGCCACATAGTATATTGATAGTGTCATTTGTTATTGAATGGGTGCTTCAGGAGAAATTAGAAATGAGTCAAAAAATTGCAATGACTCCACAGATATTAGTGGATACTGCCAGCTCTTAAACCAAAGAGAGCAAATAATTACCCAATAATGTGACTTAGAGGAAATATTTTGTGTTACAACTGTCTTAACTGGGCTGAGTGCAGTAGCATCTGCACACTGACCAGCTTCCATGACAGAATTAGTCAAAGGATTTGTGAGTAAGGTGAAAGAACAGAATCCTGACTTTGAGATCAGCCACTGTGCCCTACACCATGAAGCCCTTGTTGGCCAAAACAATAGCATCAGAGTTAACTGCAGTATTAGACACAACAGTGAAATGATGAATTAGTGTGAAATTGCACCTGTTTGCTATTTTGTATGAAGAGGTGGGAGCCAAGTACCAGGGTTTACTCTCACACACAAAATTGCGATGGCTATCTCAGGGAAAGGTTCTTGCTCGTGTTTATGAGCTCGGAATGTGCTGAGAGCTTTCAGTTGTGCATGAATTGCCCCACAGATTTAATATGTGATAATTCTTGGTGTGCTAAAGTTGCATATCTTTCAGATCTGTTCTGCCATCTGAAAGAGTGGAATGTT
The DNA here is from genome assembly GCF_965287045.1 of Carcharhinus amblyrhynchos. Taxonomy (NCBI): domain Eukaryota; kingdom Metazoa; phylum Chordata; class Chondrichthyes; order Carcharhiniformes; family Carcharhinidae; genus Carcharhinus; species Carcharhinus amblyrhynchos. The sequence goes on from NC_137337.1 coordinate 60,700,676, forward strand.
AAATGCAGAGGGAAAAAGATCATTCTGACTTCCACAGATAAAGTTCAAGGCTTCAGATCAAAACCGATCCTTCAGCAGAATAAAAGTGGCAAATGAGTTGATTTTGAGATGTCCAAGCTGGCATCAGCAAATCCCACTGGCAAAACTATACTCAACCTCGTCTCCACATATCTTGAATTGCTACAAGAGATGTTCAGTGCTACTTCCCATGCATGCATGTAGGAAATTTAAGAATCAGGACAGGTTAGGCTGTGTAGGAAACCTCCTCACCCATTCAATTTCTCCAGCCCAACTTGGCTTTGGTGAGTTCTGTCTGGTGAATGGCTGTGCAATGCATCCTGTACACAAAACAAACCCTCACTGTACATAGAATTACAAACAATATACAATGTAAAAACTGGCCTTTGGGACAAACGTAGGCATTTATGCTCCACTCAACCCACCTCCTCCTGTCCTTCCTCAAACAACTGTGAGCAAACGCTTCATTATATTCTCCCTTGTGCTTTTTTAGTCAATCCTTCAATGCATCTATATACTTTTATAATCTACAGGTTGCAGATGTTCTGCAGTTTTCCTTAGAAGCGGGAGGACTTCTTCCCAGCTGTGTCAGTTCTTTGGAAGAAAGCCTGATCCGTCACCTTCACCTCCCCACAACAAAAATCCTGTTCCTGCAGCACAGTGAATGCACAGTCAAGGTATTTGGCAACTGTTTGGATAGTATATATAATACTGCCCCAGGATGTTTCTGTTGAATATAATTTACATTTCAGTGCCAAGAAGATGATTGTTCAAAATATAGAAATGCAGCACAAGAGACTGCTCAGCCCATCATGCCTGTGCTGGCTCTATGAAAGAGCAATTGCTTCTTCCCTTTTCCTTTTTCAATTATTTCTCCAAGCCCATATCGAAAGTTGAATCTGCTTCCCTTCTGAGCAGTGCGTTCCAGATCACAGCAAGTTGCAATCGACCCATTTGCCAGTAATTTTCTTTATTTACTTGATCCTCTGGAGGATTGGGAGAACATTAAACATCAACAAAGGGTTACTAAAAGCAGAATCAAAAGAACTAAGATGAACTATGAAAGGAAACTAGCAGAAAACGTAAGTATGATAAAACGGAAGAGAATAGTGAAAGTAAATGTTGGTCCTTTTGAGGATGATAATGGCGAGGTAATACTGGGAAACTCACAAATAAGAGGCACTAAATCAATGTTCTGTTTCTTTTCACGGTGGGAGATATTTTTTCCCCAGAACCTGCAGTTACTGCAGAGGAACTTGATGAAATTTGCAATGACTAGGGAGAAGATATTAAATAAACTGGGATTAAAGGTGGAAAAATTCCTGGGCCTGATGGCATGCACCCTACGGTATTAAAGGAGGTGGCAGTAGATATAGTGGATGCATTAGTTATGATATTCCAAAATTCCCTGGATTCACAAAAGATCGTAAGAAGTCTCTCAACACGAGGTTAAAGTCCAACCAGTTTATTTGGTAGTAAACCCACAAGCTTTCGGGGTTTGCCCCTTCGTCAGGTAAGTGGAGAGTTGAGAACTCTCCAGAAGGTTAGATCCCAGGGAGTTGGAGAACTCTCCACTCACCTGACAAAGGGGCAAACCCTGAAAGCTTGTGGGTTTACTATCAAATAAACTGATTGGACTTTAACCTGGTGTTGTGAGACTTCTTACTGTGTTTACCCCAGTCCAACGCTGGCATCTCCACATCATGACTACCATCGACTCCACAAAAGATACCAGTGGATAGGAAATGCACCAATGTGACACCCTTATTCAAAAAAAAGGAGAGAGGCAAAAAAGTGGGAAACTGCAGACCAATTAGTTTGACCTCTGTGATGGGGGTGTTGCTGGAGTCAGTCATTAATAGGAGATAACTGAACACTTGAAAAAACAAAGCTTAATTCACCATGTCAGTATGGTTTTGTGAAGGGCAAGTTGTGCTTGACAGACTTGCTGGTCACACCTCAAAAGAACTCCAGCAAGGTGGATAATGGGGAACCTGTAGATATAGTATATCTAGACTTTCAGAAGCATTTGACAAGATGCTGCATAAAAGACTGATCCAGAAGGTTAGATCCCAGGGAGTTGGTGTAGAGTAGTAGCTTGGACACAAGATTGGCAGACTGACAGAAAACAGAAGGTTGGGATAAATGGACCCTTCTCTGGATGGTGAACTGTAACTGAGAGCCTTTTACCTTGGATGGTGATGGCTAACACAAAGGGACATAGCTGTAAATTAAGGGGTGGTAATTATAGGATGGATGTCAGAGGTAGGTTCTTTACTCAGAGGGTAGTAAGGTCGTGGAATGCCCTGCCTGCAGCAGTTGTGGACTCGCCAACTTTAAGGGCATTCAAATGGTCAGTGGATAGGCATATGGATAACATTGGAATAGTTTAGATTAGAGGGTCATTAGATTGGTTCCACTGGTCGGCGCAACATCAAGGGCTGAAGAGCCTGTACTGCGCTGTTATGTTCTATGTTCTAGTGGGGTGTTGCAGAATTCAGTTATCAGACCTCAACTATTTATAATCTACATAAATGATCTGCAAATTGGGACCGAGTGTAACATAACAAAATTCGTGAGGGATGGATAGATACTAAAATATGTGGGAAAGCAGGTTGTGGTAAGAAGGTAAATAATTTACAGATAAGTGCAATGTTATCCATTTTGGCCGGAAAAATAAAAGGGCAAATTATTATTTAACTGGGAAGCAGTGCAGAGAGTGCTTGTGCATGAATCGCAGAAAATGGGTATGCAGCATATAATAAGAAAGGCAAATGTAATCTTTGCATTTATTACAAAAGGATTAAATTTTAAAAGTAAAGAATTATTTGTTACAATTTTATAAGGTGTTGGTGAGACCACACCTGAACTATTGTGTCCAGTTTTGGTCTCCTTACTTGAGGAAGGATGTGGTGGCACTGGAGGCAGTTCAGAGAAGATTCACCAGATTTCAGGAATGGAAGGGCTGTGGTATGAGGAGTGGTTGAATAGCTTGGGCTTGTACTCACTAAAATTCAGAAGAATGAGGGCAGGTTCTGATTGAGGTATGTAAAATGCCAGAAGGAATTAATAAGGTGGACTGAACAGATGTACCCCCTTGTGGGACAGTCTAGAACAAGAAGTCATGGATATGGATTGAGAGGAGGAGAAACTACTTCTTGCAAAGGATTGTAAATCTGTGGAATTCACTGCCCCAGAGTGCAGTGGAAAAAGAGATAAAGGTGGCATAGCGGTTAGCAATGCTGCCTCTCAATACCAGGGACCCAGGTTCAATTCTGGCCTTGGGTCATTGTCTGTGTGGAGTTTGCACATTCTCCCTGTATCTGTGTGGGTTTCTTCCGGGTGCTCCAGTTTCCTCCCACAGTTCAAAGATGTGCAGTTTAGCTTGATTGGCTATGCCAAATTAACCCTAGTGTCAGGGGCATTGGCAGGGTAAAATAGGGTTGCGGGAATAGGGCCTGAGTGGGATTGTGGTCAGTGTACATCCGATGGGCCAGATGGCCTCCTTCTGCACTCTAAGGATTAGAAAATGGAGTTGAGATCAGGGTTAGAGCAGCCATGATCATGTTAAATGATGGAATGGGCTCGAAGAGCTGAGTTGCCTTCTCCCACTCCCAATTTTATGTTTACGTAAATCTTTTAACCATCCCTGTAGTCAGGAGCTCCTCCAGCCTGTCCATTCTCCTCTGTAAGTAAAGCAAAAAATGAGAGATGCAGATTCTCACTGTTTGGAACTGATGAACTGCTTGACTACTCCTGTCACTTGGCATATTACCATCATTTTTTTGAGGTGTTTAGAAATCGCCATACTCTAAGAAATGGCAGATGAATTGATGACTGGATGCTATTCGTGATAAAATTGCAATGAAAATGAGACAAAATACAAAGTAGACAAGAGTTGGGCATTTTAAAAAAATTATATCTTGCAATTTATACCAAGATTCTAAGTCATTGGTTTTGGATAAGTTTTTCTTTTTCTCTTCACCTCTATTCCAGTCCTCAGTTATTGATCCCTCAGTAAAACCAGGTAGCTAGGCTCATTTCAAGATTCTAAACTAACAGCAGAAAGAAATTGAGAATAAATCTAATTTGGGCAATTTTTCTCTCCAAGTTCTTTAAAGTTGTATGGGTCTATGTAAGCATTTGAGGGCCCACTTCAGCAGTACAAGCTAGTGAGAAGTAAAGTTCAAAATACATAGAATTTCAGTGCCCATCACTTGACCCATCCTACCTGTATTTCCTTGCACTTGCCTCCAGTTTGCAAGTGCACATTCATCTCTCAACTATCTCCAACTGAAGAGTCCACACTTGTCTCCTTATTCAGCACACTGAGTGTCATACCAATATATTGGTGTTCGGTGCACTATCGGGTGTAATGCTTCCTGCAAAAGTAACTGTGGGCAGTCCAAATTGGTCACCTTAGTATCCTGTGTGGGGGGCCAAGTATATCATTATTTTTGGTTCCAGAGCCATTGTGGCTGATTACAGCACTTTTTTGAATATTGAGCTACAGTTGGGGCAATGCAGTATGATACATGTAGTAAATGGTTCAGTGAAGTTGGAATACAAGAACCACGAAAGGCCTATGTATGAGGAATCTGAACAAGATTCAGAGGAAGTGGTAAGTTATTTATCTTTGGGCCCAACTTGAAATTACTTTGAAGAGAAGTCAATGGCCATCATGATTCATTTCTCATCTCTTCTCTTATTGTCTTTTGGTGTGCAGGTCAACCCAAAAGTGTGGACTTGTCGTCCTCTCCCTCTAGGCTTAATGCAGAGAGCAGGATTGAAGGTGAAGTACCTGCTTTCACTCCGTTTTGTCTTAATGGACAAGTTAATGGTGGATTTCACAACTCAGGTGGACAATTACCTGAGCATGTACAGAAATATGCCCTGCATCAACCTGGGAAGTGCTGAGGTAAGAACTGCTTGGCAATTTCTTAAAATTCCTTCAGGTGTTACCTTCTGCTTTTGTTGCTCTGTGACACAAGCAACCAGTTCCCAACTCGAGAATGAGCAGCAAATTGATTACTGTCCCACGGCAGCAGATGAGGCTGCAATGTACAAAATTGGAAATCCAAGATGTTAGATGGTTTCTGAATTTATCAGAAAGTAGGGTGTTATGTAACAAGTATTGTGGTGGGTGCTGCCATGTACCACTACCCTTGAACCATCCAAGTTTGTCCTTCCTGTAATTTTTTTCAATGTTTATATTTTAACCAGTACACTTCTGGCACAGTCTGGTGGTGATGCTTGATGTTGTAACTGTACTGTGCTCTAAAAGAGAACGTCCAGCTGTCTGCTTACAAGCATCTGCAGCTTTGTAGAATTTCTATAATACCAGAACTTGCAAAGAGGGAAACGCACTAAATCAGGCTTGTTCAATATTTTTGGGTGGGGGGGACATGTGTCAATTTTTATTCTCAGTCAAGGGGCCAATGGTCTAATTTCAGTAAGATAAGGTTTCCTACAACATCAAATATGAATTTCAAAATTATCAATGTCAAACCAATTAATTTCAAAGAAAATAATTAACAAAAATGCCCATTAAAATGTACGTAGCAGCAAGGTTCATCAATTAAACTTAAGCAGAGGTAGAGAGAAATAGACTAGGCGCTAGGCTAACAGGGAAGGGGTGGAGAATCAAGCCTTACCCAAGGAATTGGGTTTAAAAATACACTTGACTTTGCCTTTGGAGGCCAGCGCAGAATGTGCGCCACAGCAGAATTCATACAAAAGTAGGTGGGCTGTCATTCCGATCCATTTTGTAAATAGGCTTTTGAGAGGGAGGATGAAGAAGGCAGGGTGTGCATTTCCAACTCACTCCAAGTCTCAGGATTCTCATTCTCATGCATGTGTGCACACACATCCACTCTCGCTCTCTCATACAACCTCAGTGCATGCACACATACTCCCCACGGAGTTTGGACACCAAACCAGAGGATGGTAGCCAGGCCCTCTTCTCATTTTGGCAGTTCGCTTCAACCCCCAGCTGCTCGACGAATCTGCCCCAACCTCCTCCAGGTTGTTGGAAAGCCCTTGCTTTCCATACTCTACTTTTTCTTTCTCTCACACTCTCTCTCACACTCTCTCTCTCTCACACTCACTCTCTCTCTCTCACACTCTCTCACTCTCTCTCTCACACTCACTCTCTCTCTCTCACACTCACTCTCTCTCTCTCACACTCACTCTCTCTCTCTCACACTCACTCTCTCTCTCTCACACTCACTCTCTCTCTCTCACACTCACTCTCTCTCTCTCACACTCACTCTCTCTCTCTCACACTCACTCTCTCTCTCTCACACTCACTCTCTCTCTCTCTCTCTCTCACTCTCTCTCTCTCTCTCTCTCACACTCTCTCACACACACACACCCCCAAGCTTTTCCCCTGATGGCCTGCCTGCTTGCTTCTCCATCTTGGTCCTGTGCTCCTTCACAGGCTGCCACCTGTGCAGAAGAACAATAGAGAGCTCACCCTGAAAATAAAGGGGTGGCCAGTCACCTTCACATGACTTGCTGCATGTCCAATCAGAGACTGATTCTCTCCTAAATTTGCTGCTAGTCCTACTGCAAACTCTGGAGGGAACCTTTCTGATTTCAGAAGCAGATCTTTCATTCAACTTTCCCATAATTTGAAGAGTGGGTCCGCAGGCTGGACACAAGGGCTTCAGGAGTCCCTTTTGGGAAACTTCAGAAACCATACTACTTTACTAGCCATTATTTTGTTTTCTGTCATTCTCGATGCATAATATCCATTATGTGTTCATAATAGAAATTGCTGGCTTTCTGTGCATTGTCAGTCACCATTCAGAAGAATGGGGTAGATTAACTGTCACAGGTGTGACCCAGTATTCTGATAATCAACCTCATGTTTATTTCCAGTCATTTGTTCCTTTCAAATTTCCAGACTTGACTGACTGCCCCTCTGTTGCAACTGGGTGTCCCTGAAGATGGAGCATGTGGTATCCACAGGCACCATCAAGGCCTTCCACGCTCATTGGGCATCGTAGGGACTGGAGTTTGTTATCAGCCCTTTTAATCACATTTTAATTTGATGTTTGAAATTTAATTTATGCTTTGTTTTTGTTTCGCGAAGTACCCTTTTAAAGAGATGTTCTTTTTGTTCTGCCCCTCAGTTTAATTTAATGCACCAAAAAGAGTAACAATACAGTTGCACCATAGTGCTACACTGAAGAAAAAAAGTTCAAGAAATTTAACGTTTTTGTGAAGGTGGCAATTGGGTTCATACATCAAGGGGTCACCTACTGGAGTCAGTTAGCTCTGTTGGCTGAATTGTGCTGCAAAGCGACACCAACAGTGTGGGTTCAATTCCCATACGGCTGAGGTTATTTAGAAGGCCCACCTTCTGAACCTTGCCCTCGCCTGAGCTGTGGTGAGCCTCAGGTTAAATCACCACAAGTCAGCTCTCCCCACTTAAAAGGGAGAGCAGCCTATGTTCATCTGAGACTATGGTGACTTTACTTTTATTGGAGTAACCATTAATATTGAGGGAAATGTCAAAGCTTTTATTTAAAAATGACTGTCAGAAACCTAAGCTGTATTCTTTAAAAAGCAAATCTTTTGCATTTGGAGTTAATGCATGTCTTGTCAGTTCTGTCTATCAGATGAAGCCCACTGCAGGGAGCTATGTTATTGCAGCTAGGGTGACATCAAAACAAAAATGTCCTTTTTTTTGTAGTATGTGTCGTGATCATAAGGTATTCCAAAGCTCCTTCCAGAAAATTAAGTAATTTTGAAGTGTAATGTCAGAAACGCAGCAATCGATTTCACACAGCAAGCTTCCACAAGCAGCAATCTGACAAACAAATTATAATGATGATTGAGGGATAAATAATGATCGGCACACAAGATAACTCCAATGCTCTTCCTGGAAATAGTGGCATAGAATTACTCACCTGAGAAGCAGCCAATTCAGTATCTTTTCCAAAAGCTAGTATCACCAGCAGTGCAGGGCATTCTCAGTACTGTACCAGAGTGTCAGCCTTGGCTTTTTTTTTATGTGCTCAAATCCTGGAGTGAGACCCAAACTCATAACCTTCTGACTTAGAGGTGAGAATGCTACCAACTGAGCCATGGTTGCCATGAAGCTGGAGAATTTAATAAAACCAATGCACTGATAATTTTGCTTTTGATTATAATGAGGCACCCTACTGCTCAAGTATGAGTGGGAGAGTCTAAAGCCAGCATTTTCCCAATGAAGCGTTTAAACTTCTAAGACTGGAGATATAGAGAACGCAGTGTACTTCTTCCCAGCTGAGTATGTTTCAAGGTTATGACTTAAAATGGTCACGGGCATATACAGAGTCTTTAATTTGTACTGATGAGTTGAACGCTTCCTCTCTGTGGTACATAATCTTTTTTACCCATTTGGGAAGAGATACAGATCACAGCACACAGCTTCCCATTAAATTCTCAATTTCTTGTATGTAAGTTGGAAGAACAACTGCTTTGGGAAATGGGAAACATCCCATTCTAGTACTGATGTTGGGTTTCATGCTGTTGGTGTGTCAAGAGTGAGGTTTACACTATCTCCAACTTTTCTGGGAATGCTAAGCACTAATATTAAACTGAAAAAGAAGTTGAGGGCCAAATGAAAGGGTGAGTGTTTGGGGAAAAATGATAATTGACTCGATAGTACAATTCAGGTTTTTTTAATATTTCTTAAATTTTAATTAGTTGATTTTTTTAAGAAACTTCAGGCCCTTTTACAGATGTTATCGTATTGTCATTTTATAGTCTCCTGAAAATATGTACAAGGCTGGCAAAAAAAAGCAATCAATTAAAGAATAACTCTTGTGATTGAAAATTTGGGTAATGAGATGACAAACAGTGGTTATCTGCTGCTAATTACCTAGAGTAATGCCTTGTTTCAGGCTATCAGATCTGCTTTTAATACCTTTTTTACAATTGAGTGGTTCATTGAGCAACTCCAGAGTGCATTGCAATTCCTCCACGAAGTGTGAAACTGGAATCACATTACAAGTTAAAATAGGCAGAGATGGCAAGCCTCCCAACCTGTTGCCACTCTATTCTGATTTCAATTTCTGTTGTTTTCCCTGTGTATTATTCAAACATATATGTATTTTATTACTTGCCAGAATTACTCAATGGAACTTCCATATGAATTGAAAGAGTTAACTGTTATTCAGAGGCTAAGAAGAGGGGATGCTCTGAAAAACTATAAAATGGATGAAAATGGCCTTCTGGTGAGACCTTGCCCTCAATCTGAGAAAATTCCTGAGGTGAAAGGAAGGGTAATAAACATAGACGACATTCCAGAGCTTGAAGCTGCTGACGCTTCAGGGGAAAATATATTAGAAATGCAGAATGATGAGATTCCATTGCTTGAACCAAGCCTTGATTGTGGTGAAGACCTTTGTCCTCCCCTGGAGGAAGTCAGCCATTCAGCATTCTAACCGACAAAAATCACTGCTGCCAGTGCCCAGCTGTGTGCAGTCAACTGACTGATCCCAGAGATGGTGGAGTTGCATGTTCTTCATCCTGTGGAGAAGATCCACCTTTTTTCAACTTCATGTCACTGTCCCCAGGTGTGTTTCTGCCTGCCTCACAAGATCTTTAGACAAAACCAAGACCTGCTCTGCAGACAACATCTTTCAAATTGGATTCTATCCCACTTTTCACAAATATTATTTGAGAAAAGGGAAAACTTTGTGCTCTCCATCTTGGCCAGGGCCTGCTTCAGTTTACAACAGCTTCAATGTAATTGAATAGTTTGTTGCTCCATTGTACTGTATGGGCCTTGAATTTCCCACAGTGATTTTCAATTAAGCCATACTGTTGGGAAGGGAATCAACTAAAGGTCAGGTGCATCATTCATGGCAAGAGAAACGAAAGAGCAAGCCACCATCTGCCCCATCTTAACCTAAGGTTGAGATCTGGATCCACAGTCCCAGCTGATTGCCTTAGGTAGACGTCAATTTAAAGGAAAAAAATGACTGAGTGGTTAGTTCAGAGAAAATAAATGTGAAACAGTAGCATTACATCACCAGTGAATAACTGCACTAATGAGACATCTGTCTATTGAATTGTCTCGCACACTTCCAGGATATTGTATTTTTAATGCTGACCTCTGACTTATGGCATTATTTTTGTTTATTTTTTGGAAGTCAGACATATAAAAACTGTATCAAAGTCTGTCTTCCTAAATAAATGATTTATTCCTGTATAGACCAAAATATACATTTTTAAAGCGTTATTAAGGAAATAATGTTTACCAACCTGTCAATGTTCTGCTGTCTTTTTTACTATTACCCATGAGAAGATGGTGGTGAGCCACTGCCTTGAATTGCTGCAGTCCATGTGTTGCAGGTTGATCCACAATGTTTTAAGGAGGGAATTCCAGGATTTTGACCCAGTGACTCTGAAAGAATGGTGATATATTTCCAAGTCAAGATAGTGAGTGGCTTGCGGGAGAACTTGCAGACAGTGGTGTTCCCATGCATTTGCTGCCCTTGTCTTTCTAGATGGAATGGTCGTTGGTTTGGAAGGTACAGTCTCAAGAGCATCTTGTAAATGGTGTACACTGCTGCCACTGTACATTGGTGTTGGAAGGAGTGAATGGTTATAGATGTGGTGCCAATCAAGCGGGCTGCTTTGTCCTGGGTGGGGTCAAGCGTCTTGAATGTTGTTGGAGCTGTACCGATCCAGTCAATTAGGGAGTATTCCATCACACTCCTGACTTGTGCCTTGAAGATAGTGGATAGGCTTTGGGGAGTCAGGAGGAGAGTTACTCACTGTAGTATTCCTAGCCTCTTTTTGCCATTATGGTGAGTTCAGTTGACTTTCTGGTCAATGGCAACCCCAAGGATGTTGACAGTGATGGTAACACCATTGGATGTCAAGGAGCAGTGCTTGGAGTGTCTGTTACTGGTAATGGTCATTGCCTGGCATTTGTGTGGCACAAATGTTATGCCAATTGTCAGCAAAGTCTGGATATTGTCCTGATCTTGTTGCATTTGAACATGGACTACTTGACTATCTGAGAATTTGTGAATGGTGCTGAATATTGTGCAATTATCAGCAAACATCCCCACTTCTGACATTATGATGGAGGAAAGGTCATTGATGAAGTAGCTGAAGATGGTTGGGCCTACGACACTACTCTGAAGGGCTACTGCAGAGATGCCTGACTCTCCACAACCACAACCATCTTCCTGTGTAGCAGGTATGACTCCAACCAGCAGAGATTTTGCTCTCTGATACCCATTGATTTTCAGTTTTGCTAGGGCTTCTTGATGCCACCCTCGGTCAAATGCAGCCTTGATGTCAGGGGCTATCACACTCCAGCTCACCTCTGGAATTCAGCACTTCCATCCATGTTTGAACCAAGGCTGTAATGAGGTCAGGAGCTGAGTGACCCTGCAAAACCCAAACTGGGCATCATTGAGCAGATTATTGCTGAGCATGTGCTGCTTGATTGCACTGTTGATGACCCCTTCCATCGATTTACTGATGATCGAGACTAGACTGGCTGGTAATTGGTCGGGTTGGATTTGTCCTTTTTGTGTACAGGACATACCTGGGCAATTTTCCACATCGTCAGGTAGATGCCTGTGTTGTAACTGTACTGGAAGAGCTTCCCTAAGAGAGCAGCAAGTTCTGGAGCTCAAGTCTTCAGTACTATTGCAAGAATGTTATCAGGGCCCACTGCCTTTGCAATAGCCAGTGCCTCCAACCGTTTCTTCATGTCACGTGGAGTGAATCTAATTGGCTGGGCATCTGAGATGCTGGGGACCACTGGAGGAGGTTGAGATGGATCGTCCAGTTGGCACTTCTTGCTGAAGATTGCTGTTAATACTTCAGCTTTATCTTTTGCTGGGCTCCTCCATCATTGAAGATGGAGATATTTATGGAGCCTCCAGTGAGTTGTTTAATTGTCCACTGCCATTCACAACTGGATGTGATAGACCTGTAGAGCTTAGTTCTGATCCATTGACTATAGGATAGCTTGGTTCTGTCTGTTACTTGCTGTTTATGACATTTGGCATGAAAGTAGTTCTGTTTGGTAGCTTCACCAGATTGACAACTCATTTTTAGTATGCCTGGTGCTGCTCCTGGCATGCCCTCCTGCACTCTCCATTTGAACCAGGGTTGATCCCCTGGCTTGATGCTAATGGTTGAGTTGGGGGTATGCCAGGCCATGAGGTTGCAGATTGTGCTGGAATACAGTTCTACTGCTGTTGACAGCCCATCTCATAATGCCCAATCTTGAGTTGCTAGATCATTTCAAAGTCTGTCCCATTTAGCATGATAATAGTGTCTTACAATATTATGGAGGTTGTTCTCCATGTGAAGACAGGACTTCATCTTTACAAGGACTGTGCGGTGATCACTCTTAGCGATACTGTCATGTGCAGGTGAATCTGCAGCTGGCAGATTGGTAAGGATGAGGTCAAGTATGTATTTTCCTCCATGTTCATTCCTTCACCACCTGCTGTAGACCCAGTCTAGCAGTTATATCCTTTAGGACCCAACCAGCTCGATCAATAATGCTGCAGTTGAGCCACTCTTGGTGGAGTACTGAAGGAGGATGGTACATGGTTACCAGTAAGAGGTTTCCTTGTCCATGTTTAATCTGAAGCCATAAGACTTCATGGGGTCCGAAGTCAATGTTAAGGATTCCTAGGGCAATTCCCTCCCAACTGTATACCGCCACCTCTGCTGGGTCTGTCCTGACAGTGGGATTGAACATATCCAGGGATGGTAATGGTGTCTGGGGTGTTATCTGTAAGTCATTCTCATTGAATGATATCTGGCTTGACTAGTCTGAGACAGCTATCCCAATTTTGGCACTTGTCCCCAGATGTTAGTAAGAAAGACTTTGCAGGGTCGACAGGGCTGTTTGTTTTGCCATTGTCTTTTCCAGTGCCTAGGTCGATGCCAGGTGGTCAGTCGGTTTCATTTCCTTATTGAGATTTGGTAGCAATTGATACAACTGAGTGGCTTGCTAGGCCATTTCAGAGAGCATTTGAGAATCAACCACATTGCTAAGGCTGTGGAATCACGTGTAGGCCAGACCAGATAAGAATGGCAGATTTCCTTCCCTAAAGAGCATCAGTGAACCAGATGGGTTTTTCTGACCATCGTCAATGGTTTCATGGTTATCAGTGGACTCTTAATTCCAGATATTTTTTATTGAATTCAAATTTCACCATCTACCGATGCTGGATTCAAACTTGGGGTCCCCAGCACGTCAGCTGAGTTTCTGAATTAATAGTCTAGTGATAATATCACTAGACCATCGCCTCCTCGGGCTCCCAACTGTTGGATAATTGTTGATAGCTTTTCTCAGGTATTCTGAAACTAACTTGAATTCAAGTAAGCATATTGCACTTGAAGGTGTGGAAAGTCATCTGCCTAATCCAGAGTCTCTCTTTGAACATGTAGACGATGGATATTTGGCTGACTCGGGTGTGGGTTGAAAGAGTTTTGTTTTGGCAACATTCAAGGACAGGCCGAATATCTTGCACACACAATTGAAGAAATGGATAGTGGGTTATAAATCTGGCATGAGATAAATTACATTGAAGTCATCTGCAAAATAAATAATGTACATTTAGGGGAGTTTAGTCTTGGTATGGAGGTGATAGGCAATTAGTGTGTCTCAACCTGAATGATACTTGATGCTGATACAAGGACAGTTGACCTTTGAGATGAATAGCCACTTGGATATTGTTGTAGGTAGTACAGGAGCTGTCACACAGCTTTACTGAAATCCAGTCCACATTTTTTAAAGGCATCTGTTTCAGTTCTCCCATTCAACACGGCTACGTCGTGTCATCAAGCGTGTACAGGATTGTGATGAAGTTTCTTGGGCATCCAAATCTTTGCAATACCACCACAAAGCTTCGCAATTCACTGCTTTGGTTAGGTGAATGAATGTAATGAAGAGTTCCTTGTGTTGTCACTGACATTTTCCTTGGATTTGGCTGGCAACAAAGACCATATTGGTGGTTCCTCTACATTTTTGAAGAGTTAAAGCCTGGATTTTGATTTCCTGGTTGGGAGTGCAGAAATAGGACATCTCCCAACTCTAACCCCATCTGACAAAAATAGGCTCAGAAGGGGAACAAAGAAATGGCTGAGAAACCGAATACATGCTTTGGTTCTGTCTTCACAAAGGAACACAAATAAAATACCAGAAATGTTAGGGAGCACAAGATTTAGTGAGAAGAAAGAACTAAAGGATATCAGTATTAGTAGAGAAATGGTGTTGGGGAAACTGGTGGGACTGAAGGCCGATAAAATTCCCAGAGCCTGATGATTTACATCCTAGAGTATTTAAGGAACTCGCCTGAGAAATAGTGGGTGCATTGGTGGTCATCTTCCAAAATTCTATAGACTCTCCTACAGATTGGACGGGAGTTAACGTAACCCCATTATTTAAAAAGGGAGGTAGAGCAAAAACAGGGAGTTATAGATAGTGGAGAAAATTCTACATTCCATTATCAAAGATTTTGAGTAAAACATGGACAGAGCATAGATTTATGAAAGGAAAATCATGCTTGACAAATCTACTGGATTTCTTTGAGGATGAACTAGTCGAGGTGATGAGTTGGAGCCAGCGAGTATGGTTTATTTGAACTTTTAAAAAATGCCTCATAAGAGATTAGCATGTAAAATAATTAAAGTACAAGGGTTTAAGATGGATAGAAAACTGGTTGGCAGGCAGGAAAAGAGTAGGAATATACGGGTCTTTTCCAAACGGTAGGCAGTGATTAGTGGGGTATCACAGGGATCACTGCTGGGACTCCAGCTATTTACTATACATATTAATGACTTACATGAGGGAACTAAATGTAATATTGCCACGTTTACAGATGACACAAAGCTGGATGGGCGAATGAGCTGTGAGGAGGATGCAGAGATTCTTCTGTGTAATTTGGACAAGTTGAGTGGGCAAATAATTGGCAGATGCAGTATAATTTGAATAAATGTGAGATTATCCACTTCTGTAGCAAAAACAGGAAGGCAAATTACTATCTGGCCATAAATTAGGAGAGGGAAATTGCAATGAGATCTGGCTATCCTTGCACACCAGTCACTGAAGGTAAGTATGCAGATGCAGCAGACAATAAAAAGGAGAAATGTATGTTGGCCTTCAAAGCAAGAGAATTCGAGTATAGGAGTAGGGATGTCGTGATGCAATAATACAGGGCTTTGGTGAGGACACATTTGAAATATCACGTGCTGTTTTGGTCTCCTAATTTGAAGAAGGATCATCTTGTTCTGGCGAGAGTGCACAGAAAGTTTATAAGTCTGATTCCTGGGATGGTCGGATTGATATGAGGAAGATTGAATTGGTTAGGATTATATTCGCTAGAGTTCAGAAGAATGAAAGGGGATCTCACAGAAACCTAAAATGCTAACTACTGTTAAAAGCTCTATCTGATAACCACTTGAGAACTGTCAATGAAACTGCTCCCTCACTAGGTACCCCATTGTGATGTTACTTTGTAAAATCACATATGATGATAATCCTCAGGCTTATGTCATCAAACACTAAAACATCAACACTATCAAAAACTGCCTTATCTTTCCAAAGGTATCCCAGGTGTCACATTCAAAGGGGTACCTTACTTCCAAAAGAATACCCTGGCTATCCAAACAAACGCACCTGGTCTAATTTGAAACCTATCTCACCAAATCACATGGGTCGAAGCAGCTTCTGATTTATATAGGCAATGCTTTCAGGAACAATTAATGTGTTGTTTAGAATCTGCCCCTCTTCACCCCCCAACATAGTGGAGATGGTTCAAGGGTGAGATTATGGATTTGGGCTTCTGTCAGAGAGCCTTTCTGTCTATGTGAAAATTGTGTCCCTGGAGGATTTCCTTTGCACAAGAAGTAGGCAATTCAGGACAATGAGTGTCAGTATTTCCCTGCTATAGACAAGACAGAAATACCCTGATAGTTTTCTCTGCACTTATGCTCTGTCTTCTGGATTTGTCTTTGGATATCAGTTTGGAGCTGTTGGCATGCTGAGAGACAATGAAAAGCCTGTTCATTTTTATTCCAAAAATCACATTTGCACATAATTTTCATCGAACAACTCCTGCTGACGACGACTGCTCGAACTTGGCCACAGGATTTAAGAATAGCTGACGTTATACATCCAACTCAATGGGATCAAATAAAGATTTTCCAGACTTTTTATGAGCTGCAGTTGGAATTCCTCTTTGATTCGAACAAAAGGAGTAGGAATTGGCCATCTGGACCCTTGAGCCTGCTGCAACATTTAGGATGATCATGGCTGATCTTTTCGTGGACTCGCTCCACTTACCCGCCCACTCACCATAACCCTTAGTTCCTTTACTGTTCAAAAATTGATCTATCCTTGCCTTAAAAACATTCAATGAGGTAGCCTCAACTGCTTCACTGGGCAGGAAATTCTAGATTCACAACCCTTTGAAGAAGTTCCTCCTCAACACAGTCCTAAATCTGCTCCCCCTTATTTTGAGGCTATGCCCCCTAGTTCTAGTTTACCCACCAGTGGAAACAACTGCCCTGCTTCTATCTTATCTTTTCCCTTCATAATCTCATATGTTTCTATAAGATCTCTCATTCTTCTGAATCCCAATGCGTATAGCTCAGTCTACTCAGTCTCTCCTCATAATCTAACCCTCTTAACTCCGAAATCAACGTAGTGAATCTCCTCTACACCCCCTCCAATGCTATTATATCCTTTCTCAAGTAAGGAGAACAAAACTACACAGTACTCCAGGTGTGGCCTCACCAGCACCTTATACAGCTGCAACATAATCTCGCTGTTCTTGAACTCCATCCCTGTAGCAATGAAAGACAAAATTCCATTTACCGCCTTAATTACCTGCTACACCTGCAAACCATTTCCTTGTGATTCTTGTACAGGGACACCCAGATCCCTCTGCACAATGGCATACTGCAATTTTTTTTACCATTTAAATAATAGTCCATGCTGTTATTCCGACCAAAATGGATGACCTCACATTTACCAACATTGTACTTCATCTGCTAGTCCCTCACCCGTTCACTTAGACTATCAATATCCCTTTGCAATGTCCTCTGCACACTTTGCTCTGCCACTCACTTTAGTGTCATCTGAGAATTTTGACACACTACACTTGGTCCCCAACTCCAAATCATCTATGTAAGTCACAAACAATTGCAGTCCCAACTCTGATCCCTGAAGCACACCACTAGTCACTGATCGCCAACCAGAAAAACATCCATTTACCCCCACTCTTTGCTTTCTGTTAGTTAACCAATCCTCTATCCATGCTTATGCACGACCCTTAACACTGTACACCTTTATCTTATGTAGCAGTCTTTGGTGCAGCACCTTGTCAAATGCCTTCTGGAAATCCAGATACACCACATCCACAGGTTCCCCATTGTCCACTGCACATGTAATGTTCTCAAAGAATTCTACCAAATTAGTCAAACATGACTTGCCCTTCATGAACTCATGCTGCATCTTACCAACAGAACAATTTATATCCAGAGGTCTTGCTATTTTTTTCTTGATGTACTACTTTCAAATTGAGACATTGATTTTCTTCAGTTTTTATCAGTGGCAATCACAACAGATGGAAAGCAGCATGTAGTCCAACTATATTGGAAACAGTTCAGGTAAGGTTTACCAGACTAATAAGTGGAATGGTTTGTCTTATGAGGAAGAGTTGGACATGCTGCGTTGTATACATGAGTTTAAAAGAATAAGAGGCGACTTGATTGAGACATGTAAAATTTTGAGGGATCTTGACTGGATATGGAGAGGATGTTTCCTCTCATTGGAGAATTGAGAACCAGGAGTCACTGCTTAAAAATAAGGAGTCACCCATTTAAAATGGAGATGAAGCAAAATGTTTTCTCTGAGGATTGTGAGCCTTTGAAAAGATATTGGAAGCAGAGTTTTTGAATATTTTGAAACAGAATTGGATAGATTTGGGTAAGCGGGGGGTGATCAGTTATTGGGTGATCAGTGGGATGCAGATTTGAGGTTACGATCAGATCAGTTATAATATTAAATGACCCACTCCTTGTTTGTAAGTTAAAATCTATATAAATCAACATCCCATAAGAGGGACAAGAATGTAAAGTTATTTCATCAGATTATTCTACTTTTGTACTCTTAAACACTGGAGAATACAGCAATAATGATCTTGTGCCAAAAATCATTACCCAGAATGTCGCATCAGAGACCACACAGCTCCCACGTTTAATTCCTGCTCTATGATCAGATTAGCTGACCTTAACTGGAACAGTCAAGTTTGTCTCAATCGCTGAGCTCCATCATAAACAAAAACATGATCTTTATGGGGGCCCCGGTAAGGGTGTGTCAAGAGCTTTGTTCTAAATTTAAAAATCAGGACCTTGAGAAAGGTTATCCTGTAATAACTATCCAAACCACATGCTGATTGCCATAGGGACAAAATGATTCGGATAGTAAATGTTTGACTGTAAGATTACTGTGGGAAGAAGAGATTCATTTTTCATGACATTGATACTAGTGGCAGTTCAAGAAGGAGCTCTGCAGGCCACTCCTTCCAAATTGCATCCTTTGCTGATCCTTAACAATAATCGTACTGTTTCCACTGTTCAGTGGTCTTTACTGAAATCTCTTCTATCTGTAACAGTCATTGTATCCTCTGTAAATTTGATACTCTCTGCCTTTTTCCATGTTGCCTGTCCTTTCTAAAGATCTCAGCCTGTCAAATTTAGCTCCAAATCAAGTTGTAACCAGATCTATATCATTCTACCAATATGTACCAATTTTTAAAAAATTGTGCAAGTATTTCAGCAGTTTGTAGGACCTTGCAGTGCGTGTAATGTCTGTCGCCAAATGGGTGAATGAGAATAACAATCTCATGATGGATTTTTGGGGCTTCTGGTATAGAAAAACAGATTAGCAGATAAACCAGTGAACGCTTTGGAGTGGTGATGACACTAGTTGAGAATTTGCTATATATTAAGCAGCAAACCCAAGTGTTGGGGAAACAGCTAGAATTCATTCACTCCAATGATCTAGTATTTGTATTAATTTTGTTTATGGTGTATCAATTATTTGCCCATAAGATTTTCATCTCGTATGGTAAATTAGATGAAGAAATAAGAATTGTATGTCCATATTTAGTAGATAACAGTAAGTTGGGAGACATGAGTTAAAAAGGCTGTGGATTGACTAATTGAATGGGCGGAAGGCTTTTGATAAGTTGCCATATTAACAGTTAACAAGGGAGTTCGAAGCCGTGGGTGGGGTTTTCTGAGCTCAGGGTGAAGGGGGTGGTATTGGAGGCTGTAAACTCAAGTGCTGAAGGTGTCCATACGCGGGAGAAGTGAGGGTATCAGGAGGTGGGATTGTCAGAACTTTGGGATGGTGAGGAAGTTGGGAGTGTTGGAACTCTTGGCGGGGGGGGGTGCGATTTGAGGGGGTTCAGAGCTGAGGAAGTGGGGAAGTTGGAGGTTGGAAGGGGTCGGAGCTTGGTCAGGAGGGGTCAGGGTTGTGTCCTCAGGTTGCCTGTCAAACCCGGGAAGACCATCAGAAGTTGGGGAGGAGTTGGATAGGTTCGGAGGGGAGATTCCCATGGGGGTGGGTTGGTTAGGGGTTTGGGGGAGTAGCCATGGTGAAAGGGGATGTCCCATGGTAGGGGGAGTTCCGGTTTAAGGGAGGAGTCCCATTTGGTTGGTTTATGTGGAAAGGTTGAGCATGAAGTTTTATAGCGGAGCGAAAGGTCCTTTAGTCCAATATTCGTGCACCAGCCAACAAATAGCTACCTAATCTCACTTTCCAGGACTTGATCTGTAACCTTGTATGCTGTGGCATTTCAGATTTTCATCTGAATTCATGCTGGGCATATACTCTTTGGAGTTGAGAAGAAAATCTTAAACATTTGAGATTCTGAGGGGGCGTGACAGGGTAGATGCTGAGAGGTTGTTTCCATTCATGGGGGAATCAAGAAATAAGGAGCACAATTTAAGAATGAGTTTCCCATTTAAGGTGGAGAGGAAGTTTTTTTTTCCTGAGGGCTGTTAGTCTTGGGAATTCTCTTCCCCAGTGTGAGTGGAAATTGGATCGTTGAATATATTCAGGACTGAGTTGGATAGATTTTTGATCTACGAGGGAGATGTAGTGGGGGTGTCAGGAAGAAAAGTGGAGTAAAGGCCACAAACAGACAAAACATGATTTCTTGAATGTACCTCCCCACCACATTTTCAAAGGCACTTAAGGATGGGCAATAAATGCTGGCCTAGCCATTGATGCCCATATCCGAAGAATGAATTGAAAAATTGTGATGGAGGAGATTGTTCACTTTAATTTCATATTGTAGAATCCAGTGCATGATAACTTGATGAGCAGACTGCCACCTTTGCATAACCTGTTGGATGTTCGTTCTATTGATTTCAAATCAGTAAGCAATCTGCTTTGCAAATGTAACAAACTAGGTGGCAAAGTTAAAATGATCCTCTGGACTAGTGTGTGTTGATGGACAAAGGCCTGCATAAACCGGTCACAGCAAATGGTGATAACTGTTTGCAACTCCATACCCCAGAATTTCTTATGATTAAAAACTGTAGAAGATGGTGTTCAGTGCAGGGAAGAGTGAAGTCCTTCACTTTGAACCAAGAACAATAAGTCTGAATATTTTCTTAATGGTGAGAAACTGGGCAATGTTGGGGAGGAAAGGTTATGGGTTGCTGTCTGTACTCACCTCATTAACGCTAATGCGCAGAAACAAAGTTCAGTGGAATGTTGGTCTTTATTTCAAGAATTCTGGAATACAAAAGTGAGGAACTGTTGCTTCAATTGTACAGATCCTTGGTTGGACCCCTTCTGGAGTACTCTGTTCAACTGTGAACATTGTTCCTCGGGAAGGATATTTTGGCCTTGAAGGAAGTATTGAGCAAATTCACTAGAATTATGCAAGGCTTAAAAAGTTGAATTGAGAACAAGTTGCATCAAGCTGGTTTATATATTCCAATGATCTTCAAAGGATGAAGTAATTGATGTATTTAAAATGATGAAGGAATTTGATAGGTTAATGTGGTCTTGTGAAGGAATCCAGAATAAAGAGGCAGAATTTTAAATTGAGCTTGGCTGTTTAGCAGTGGGATTACAAAAGGTTAATGGAAATATTATTCCCCCCGCCCCGCCCCGGCCAAAGAATAAATGCTAAGCCAGTTTAAAATGTAAAGACTTTGATGGATTTATGTTTGGCAAATATATAGAAGTGTACAGATCACAGATGAAAAAATGGAGTTAAGGTACAGATCAGCCATAGTCTGATGGAATGGCAGAATAAGCTCCGGGCGCTGAATAGCCTCCTCTGTTCCTGCCCTGGTGACAGTGTCAGAACATTGAAATTTATTCTTCTTTCAATTTATTTGTCACCTTTGATGCTGGCATATTTACTATGCTTAATTGATTCATCCATGAAAACTTTCTGTGAAACAGCCTTAAGAGTTGCTGCTGTACTATAAAAAGCTACAACCTTTTGTCCATTTACTAGCTGCTAACTAATAAATGGGAGCTCTTGATCCCACACACTCTGCATTTGTGCTCTCAGCCATTCTGGGGTATGGAGTTGCAAACAGTTATCACCATTTGCTCTGACCGGTTTATGCAGGCCTTTGTCCATCAACACACTCTCTAGTCCAGAGGATCATTTTAACTTTGCCACCTAGTTTGTTACATTTGCAAAGCAGATTGCTTACTGATTTGAAATCAATAGAACGAACATCCAACAGGTTATGCAAAGGTGGCAGTCTGCTCATCAAGTTATCATGCACTGGATTCTACAATATGAAATTAAAGTGAACAATCTCCTCCATCACAATTTTCAATTCATTCTTTGGATAATGGGCATCAATGGCTGGGCCAGCATTTATTGCCCATCCTTAAGTGCCTTTGAAAATGTGGTGGGGAGCTACATTTTTGAACCACCGCAGTCCATGTTGTGTCGGCACACCACAGTGCTGTTAACAAGGAAGATCAGGATTTTGACCCAGCGATAGTGAAGGAATGGTGATTTCCAAGTCAGACTGGTGAATGGCTTGGAAGGGATCTTCCAAGTGGTGGTGCTGGTCTTTTCCTAGATGGTCACAGTCATGCATTTGAAAGGTGCTGTCTAAAGAGCCTTGAGTTCCTGCAGTGCATCTTATAGATGGCACACTCTGCAGCCTATATGCATTGATGGGGAGGGAGTGAATGTTTGTGCAAGGGATGCCAGTCAAGAGGGCTGCTTTGGCCTGGATGATGATGAGCTTCTTGAGTGCTCTTGGAACTGCACTCATCCAAGCAAGTAGAGAGTATTCCATTACACTCCTGACTTGTGCCTTGTAGTTGGTGGATAGGCTTTGGGGAGTCAGGAAGTGAGTTGCTTGCTGCAGGATTCCCAGCCTTTGACCTGCTCTTTTAGCCAAGGTATTTTTATGGCTAGTCCAGTTCCATTTCTGGTCAATAGTAATTGCCAGCATGTTGTTAATAGAGGATTCAGTGATGATAATGCCTTTGAATGTCAAGAGGTGATATAATCTATCTTGTTGGAGATTTAACATGCAGATGCTAATGGATGTTTGTAGTATTGAATCTCACAATAGCTACTTATGGACAAGAGTGCTGGGGACCCTGCAGGCAATTCAATCCCTAACTAACTCATTCGTAAAAATGCCAAATGCACATTTCTTCACTATTCTCAAGTTACCGCACAAGATTGTATTGATTCATCTGGTTTGTTGAATTAAACATATGTTGTCGAATTTTTTTTTTACCAGAAGACAAATGTTCTCAAAACTTTAGAATTATTTTGGGTCCTCTTTCTCTTCCTCCATTTGTAAAACAAATAAGTTGAACTTCTCAATGGCCTAAGTTTAAGAAGGTGCACGCTTGTACCTTTTTTTGATTTGTCAGATAACGCAGCACAATAGATGCACCACACCTCAAATTTTTCCCAACTGTCTGCAATGTTTTTATTGAATACCAGTGGGTTGAAACATGAAGCCCTTATGCCATACTGCCAACTCAAGACACTATATACAAGTGCTAGGTTCCCAAACATTGATAACCGAGGACTTGTAACAAACAATGCTTTATTCACTGGCTGAGCAGTTACGCCATGCTAGTGCTCTGCCCCAACTCCAGGGAAAACATTCGCATTCCCATCACATGATCCTTTTTGTAGCCACATCATCACATGACCACTCAGCTGGACAGAGGAAGAACACCTTGGAAGAATCATGTAATGAGGCACTGTAGGTTGAGCTCAGAAAAAGGAAGGGGCAGTCACTATAATGGGGCTGTACTAAAGACCTCCCAGAAGCCCACAGGAAGTTGAAGAACAGATATGTAAGTAGATTTTGGACAAATGTAGAAATAATAGGGTTATTGTTGTGGGATACTTTAATTTTCCTCATAGTGACTGGAAATCCCTTACAGCTAGGAGCCCAGACGGTGAGGAATTTGTGTGTCCAGAAAGGTTTTTTGAAACAATATGTAGATAGTCCGAATAGAGAGGTGGCTATACTGGACCTGTTACTAGGTAATGAGCCTGGCCAGGTCATCAAAGTTGCAGTGGGCAAACACATGACGAATAGTGAACACAGTTCTGTAAGTTTTCAGATACTCATGGAAAAGGACAAGTGTTGTCCTAGGGTTAGGGTGCTAAATTGGGGAAAGGCTAACTATAGCCAGATTAAGCAGGAATTGGGGATTGTTTGGGAGAAACTGTGAGAGGATAAATCCACATCTGGCATGTGGGAGTCTTTTCAGGAGCAGCTAATTGGTGTGCAGGACAGGCATATGCCTGTGAAAAGGAAGTCATGATGTGGGAATGCCAGCGTTGGACTGGCGTAAACACAGTAAAAAGTCTGACAACACCAGGTTTTAGTCCAACCGATTTATTTGATAATACTCACAAGCTTT
Source organism: Carcharhinus amblyrhynchos (assembly GCF_965287045.1). Classification (NCBI taxonomy): domain Eukaryota; kingdom Metazoa; phylum Chordata; class Chondrichthyes; order Carcharhiniformes; family Carcharhinidae; genus Carcharhinus; species Carcharhinus amblyrhynchos. The sequence continues at coordinate 60,724,635 of NC_137337.1, forward strand.
CGAGGGGACTGCCTCTTCGTCAGGTGAATGGAGAGTTTCTCTCCATTCACAAGGAAAGCTTGTGAGTATATTATCAAATAAATAGGTTGGACTAAAACCTGGTGTTGTCAGACTTTTTACTAGTGGTGTTGCACAGGGATCAGTGCTGGTGGAACCTCTGTTGTTTGTAATGACTTGGAAGAAAACATAACTAGTCTGATTAGCAAATTTGCAGATGATACTAAGATTGCTGGAGTTGCAGATAGTGACGAACGTTGGAGAATACAGCAGCCTGTAGGTAGGAAAATTGGACGGAGAAATGGCAGATGGAATGTAATCCGGACAAATGCAAGGTGATGTATTTTGGTAGATCCAATTCAGGTGGGAGCTACAAAATAAATGGCAAAACTATCAGGAGTATCGGCACACAGTGATCTGGGAGTACAAATCCACCAATCCTTAAAAGTGGCAGCACAGGTGGAAAAGGTGGTGAAGAAAGCTTAAGGCACGCTTGTCTTCATTGGCCGGGGCATTGAATATAAAAGTAAGCAAATTATGTTAGTTATATAAAACATTGGTTAGGCCACATTTGGAATACTGCATTCAATTCTGGTCGCCGTACTATCAGAAGGATATGGTGGCTTTGAAGGGAGTACAGAAAAGGTTTACCAGGATGTTGCCTGATGTAAGGGTGTTAGCTCTGAGGAGAGATTGAATAAACTGGGTTTGTTCTCCTGAGAAAGATGAAGGCTGAGAGGTAACCTCATAGAAGTTTAAAAAAATTATGAGGGGCATGAATAAAGTGAACAGTTGGAAGCTTTTTCCTGGGGCAGAAATGACAATCACATGGGGGCACATGTTCAAGGTAAGGGGTGAAAGGTTCAATAGAGATGTGCATAGGAAAATTTTCAGAGGATGGTAGGGGCCTGGAATGCACAGCCAAGTGAGGTGGTTGAGGCACATACATTAGTGACATTTAAGCTTTATCTGGATAAACACATGAACAGGCAGAATATAGAGGGATACAGGCTGTTGGTCTAGATAGGACACTGATTGGCATAGGTTTGGGCCAAAGGGCCTGTTCCTGTGCTGTACTATTCTTTGTATACTATGCAGAGAGACCTTTTCATTAGATCTAAATAATTTGTTGATGCCTTGAAATACAATCTTTTAGAAAGGTTAACCACTGCTTAGGTCAGACAAAGCACCTGGAAAATTCAATGAGTGAATAATAAATTCCCACAAGCTGTAGAGTGAGACTGTCTTTATGCATTGGAATCCTACTCATGGTTATAATCTGGGGCCAGTATCTGCTGGTAACAGGAAATGCATGAATGTGCTTTTCCCAAGACATTGTAATTCAAAGTCTGCCATTTCACCTTTCAAATTTCATGAATCTTTTAGACAAGTGTGTAATTGAGTCATGAGAGACAGTTAAAGGAAAAGCAGAGTTCAGAGCAAATGGTTTAGACTGTTGTCCTTCTGCTGACAGGGCACCTTGGACAGCAGTATCAAGAAAACCTGCAACATTCTGTCCTACTTACCAACTGCCTTCTAATAAATGGGAGCTCCTGATTCACAAATCTGCATTTGTACCTTCAGCTATTATGTGGTACAGGCACACCCTGCTCAACTATGGTGGTCATCATCCTCAGACCAGAACAACATGTTTCGCATGTGGTAAACGATGCAATACATGTGACAAGTAGACGATTTATCAAAACCACGGCAGCCTTAATTTACCACAGCCACACTGCAGCTGGACAGTCTTCCAAGCTTATGACCATCATAAGCCAGGTGAACAAATTGGAGCTCAGCCAAAGCAGCAAAACCACTGAACTACCAACTACTGTGAGTGTCAAAACCATTGCAGAAAAGGGTGAGATCTTCAACACCCTCAACATGATTTGCAGCAATGCAAATCTGAAAGTAAAAATTGACACTGGAGCAAACTAAGATATTGCCCAACTGAATGCTATGGGAACTAGACCCATATGCAACACTGGACCCCAATACGCAGGTGGACCTTGAGGCTTATGGTGAACAAAACATGGACAGCACGGTAGCACAGCGGTTAGCACTGTTGCTTCACAGCTCCTGGGTTCGATTCCCGGCTCAGGTCACTGTCTGTGTGGAGTTTGCACGTTCTCCTTGTATCGGTGTGGGTTTCCTCCCACAGTCCAAAGTTGTGCAAGTTTGTTTAATTGGCCATGCTAAGAAATTGCCCCTTAGTGTCCAGGGATGCATGGATTAGTGGGTATATGTTGGGATATGGGGATAGGGCCTGGGTGAGATTGTGTTCAGTGCAGACTTGATGGGCCGAAGGGCCTCTTTCTGCACTAACCAAATCTTTCTTATTCAGATAATTATCCAGTTTCGTTTTGAAAGACACCATCAGGCAGTGCAGCCCAGATCCTAACCACTGGCTGTGTTAAAAGGTTTTTCCTCATCTTGCTATTGGTTTGTTTATGATTCACTTTAAATTAGTGTTGTCCGGTTCTTAGCCCGTCCATCAATGGGAACGGCTTTTCCTTATCATTTTCGTCCAAACCCACGATTTCGAGCATCTCTATCAAATCTTCTCCCAACTTTTCTACTTCAAGAATAATAAGCCCTGTAACACCAATCTATCCCAGCACGGGAACCATTCTCTAAACTTTTCACGTGCTTCGTGTGTGGTGCCCAAATTTGGACATGATCTTCCAGTTACAGCTGAACCGATGTCTTGTCAAGTTTCAGCAACACTTCCTTATTTTTGCAATTGGTGCCAGTATTTATAAAGCTCAGGAACCTATATGCCTTGTTAACTGACTCTCTCAACCTATCCTGCCACCTTCGACCCGCAGCTCTCTCCGTTCCTACATCCAAGTTACCCTTTTATTTAGAATTGTTTCTTGACCTTCATTCAACCAAAACACATCATTTCACACCTCTATATTAAATTTAATTAGCCATTTGTCTGTTCCTCGCACCTATGTCCTGTAACGCTGTATCTTTCTAGCATTCGAGCTTTTTGTTTTGTAAAAGAATTGGATCTTTCTTGACATTGATGTTGGGCTCTGGGCCGTAATGTGAGCGGACTCTCCTCCGGCTAATCCCGGCACCGGGCCCGTCCGCCAGGCGATGACGCCACAGATGCAGGTCGCGGTGACGTGGATGGGGGCGGGGCGCTCGCGGCCGGAAGTTCAGTGAGCGCGCTGCCGAGAGTCAGCAGGAGCCCGGGGCGGAGGTACTGACGGAGAGAATGGGATCCAGAGCATCTAGTCTGCTCCGGGAGGAGGAGATCGAGGAAATCAAGAAGGAGACCGGCTGTGAGTGTGCGGTCCACAAGGAGCTGGTGGAGTGAGAGAGATGAGGCGGGAAGGAAGGAGAGGAGTGACAGTAATGAGGGAGGGGAGTAGGGGCTGGGGGAGGGGAGGGGGAGAGAAGTAGGGGCTTGGGAGGCGGGAGGGGAGCAGAGGGGGAGGGGAGGCGGGAGGGGAGCAGAGGGGGAGGGGAGTCAGGGCGGGGGGAGGGGAGTGTGGGGGAGGGGAGTGGGGGGAGGGGAGTGGGGGGGGAGGGGGGGTGGGGGCGGGGGGAGGAGGGGAGTGGGGGTAGGGGCGGGGGGAGTCGGGGTAGGGGCGGGGGGAGTCGGGGTAGGGGCGGGGGGAGTGGGGGTAGGGGAGTGGGGTGGGGGCGGGGGGGAGTGGGGGTAGGGCGAGGGGAGTGGGGGGAGGGGCGAGGGGAGTGGGGGGAGGAGTGGGGGGAGGGGAGTGGGGGTAGGGGCGGGGGGAGTGGGGGGGGGAGTGGGGGTGGGGGGGGGGGAGTGGGGGTAGGGGCGGGGGGAGTGGGGGTAGGGGCGGGGGGAGTGGGGGTAGGGGCGGGGGGGAGGAGGGGAGTGGGGGTAGGGGCGGGGGGGAGGAGGGGAGTCAGGGCGAGGGGAGTGGGGGGAGGGCAGTGGGGGTAGGGGCGGGGGGAGGAGGGGAGTGGGGGGAGGGCAGTGGGGGTAGGGGCGGGGGGAGGAGGGGAGTCAGGGAGAGGGGAGTGGGGGTAGGGGAGGGGGGTAGGGGTGAGGGGAGGGGAGTGGGGGGAGGAGTGAGGGGAGGGGAGTGGGGGTAGGGGAGTGGGGGGAGGAGTGAGGGGAGGGGAGAGGGGGGGTAGGGGTGAGGGGAGTGGGGGGGGAGGGGAGTGGGGGGAGGGGGGTAGGGGTGAGGGGAGGGGAGTGGGGGGAGGGGGGTAGGAGTGAGGGGAGGGGAGTGGGGGGGGAGGGGGGTAGGGGTGAGGGGAGGGGAGGGGGGAGTGGGGGTAGGGGAGGGGAGGGGGGAGTGGGGATAGGGGAGGGGGGAGTGGGGGTAGGGGGGAGGGGAGTGGGGGTGGGGGTAGGGGAGGGGGGAGTGGGGGTAGGGGAGGGGAGTGGGGGTAGGGGCGGGGGGAGGAGGGGAGTGGGGGTAGGGGCGGGGGGGGAGGAGGGGAGTCAGGGCGAGGGGAGTGGGGGAGGGGGGTGGGGGGAGGGGAGGGGAGGGGGGTGAGGGGAGGGGAGTGGGGGGTAGGGGGGAGGGGAGGGGAGTGGGGGGTAGGGGGGAGGGGAGGGGAGTGGGGGGTAGGGGTGAGGGGAGGGTAGGGGCGGGGGGAGGAGGGGAGTCAGGGCAAGGGGAGGGGGGGAGGGGAGGAAAGGGCGAGGGGAGGGGAGGAAAGGGGGAGGGGAGGAAAGGGCGAGGGGAGGGGAGGAAAGGGGGAGGGGAGGAAAAGGGGAGGGGAGGAAAGGGCGAGGGGAGGGGAGGAAAGGGCGAGGGGAGGAAAGGGCGAGGGGAGGGGAGGAGAGGAAAGGGCGAGGGGAGGGGAGGAGGGGAGGAAAGGGCGAGGGGAGGAAAGGGGGAGGGGAGGAAAAGGGGAGGGGAGGAAAGGGGGAGGGGAGGAAAAGGGGAGGGGAGGAAAGGGCGAGGGGAGGGGAGGAAAAGGGGAGGGGAGGAAAGGGCGAGGGGAGGAAAGGGCGAGGGGAGGGGAGGAGGGGAGGAAAGGGCGAGGGGAGGAGGGGAGGAAAGGGCGAGGGGAGGGGAGGAGGGGAGGAAAGGGGGAGGGGAGGAAAGGGGGAGGGGAGGAAAGGGCGAGGGGAGGGGAGGAGGGGAGTAAAGGGCGAGGGGAGTAAGGGCGTAAAGGGGGAGGGGAGTAAGGGGGAGCGGGGTGTGGGAAGGGGGGGCGGGGGTGTGGGCAGGAGGGAGCGGGGGTGTAGGGGAGGGCGGCGGGAGGGGGAGGTGGGGTGAGGGTGGCGGGGGTAGGTGGGGGTGAGGGTGGCGGGGGGAGGGGGTAGGTGGGGGTGAGGGTGGCGGGGGGAGGTGGGGGTGAGGGGGGCAAGGGAGGGCAGCGGGGGGGAGGGGGACAAAGGGGATGCAGTGAGGCGTGACGGGCAAGGGGATGCAGTGAGGTGTTGATGGAGGGACTTGGGCAGGAAGGGTTAGAGGCAGAGGTATGTGGGAGGGTGGCCATGGGCTGGAGGTCTGGAAAAGGAGGGTAGGGTGGGGGACTTGGGCTGGAGGGAAGGAGGCATAGGAGTGAGACAGCATGAGAGAGGGGTAAAGGGGGGAGAGTGGGGAATAATCAGACGTTGCAAGGTGTGGGGGTGCGGACAAAGTGGGTGCAGTGTTATGAGGAGAAAGTGGTGCATCGGAGTGAATAAGCAGTTTGGAGTGGGATGGGGGGGGATAGAAGGAGAAAGGGCTAGAGATGGGGAGGGAGGGAGAAGGATCGGGCAGGAAATGGGGAAGGTGGGATTTTGGAGGGTAGATTGGAGAGAGATGCCTGGCTTGGGGGAGGAGGGAGGGAGGGGACAGGAGGAAGAGGGATGTGGATTATTATGGTGTGGGAAGGAGGGAAAGATAGGAGGCTGGGGATCATTATGAGGAGAGGGATGGGGAAAGACAAAGGAGAGAAGCTCCGGTAAAGGAAGGGAAGGACAGATTGGGAGATAGGCCAAGAGACTGACAAACTGTGTGGTGCAGGTATAGCTCCAGTTGACTGCTATTGCTGATGGAGTTGCTGTGTTTGAGAACTTCGTGTTGCTTCATATCCAGCTGAGCAAGATTGAGGCTGTTTTTATGCAGGGCAGTCAGCAGGTGCCCTGTCACTCAAGTGGAAAGACGACATTCTAAGCAACCCTTCCCTAAAGCTGTTTGATTTCTCTGTTTTTCTTAAAACAGTCTCTCACAGCCAGATCACACGCCTTTACAGCAGATTCACCAGCCTCGATAAGGGGGAAAATGGCACTCTTTGGTAAGGATGTACAATTCGTTGGGGACAGCTAATTTGTTACCAGCAGAGACTGGTCCTCAGGTACTGTTGGGTTCACTAGAGTCTTAGAGTCGTGAACGGGAGTCCGTTGCATGAAGCCGAACTGTTTTATTAACTAAATTTATTATTTACTCACTGGAAGGAACAAAGTAGATCATAATGCTGGGAGGGAATTATGTAAGGCTGTCCAATGTTGCCAAAATTTGAGAAGAATTGTTTTGTATAATGATTTCTTCCTCACTTAGAATTCAAAAGTTCATGGACCAAGTGCAAGACTAGTTACTTTCTAACTTTTAAGGATTTAAATTGACATACTGATGGAACAATTTTTATTAGTATGATAGTATGTTCTCAGTTGATTCTCCAGCGCATATAATCAAGATTGATTTAAGTTTTGTCTTGGGAGATTAAGATGTTGTCATTCACCCTAAAACCCTTGCACAAAGGCTGCTTTCCATGTTTACCTTTAAAAATGTTGTTCCTGCTATATTGCAATTGTTTTCAATTCTAAAGCTGCAGAATTTCTCATTTCCTTAGCCTGTATAGTTTATCAAGGCAAGTCTTGCTGATTCATCCTAACTACTGACTGTCAGCCCTTTCAAGGATGTTGTCAAGAAAATCCCATGATCCTATTCAGGACACGTCAATGGCCTAATTTTCCAATGTTCTGATTTTGGCTGTTTTCAATTTGAGTTTTGGTCTATTCATTTAGTCATTTTTAAAACGATTATGTCCATGAAAAGATCAGCCATGATCTTATTGAATGGAGGAGCAGGCTTGAGGGGCCAGATTGCCTACTCCTGCTCCTAGTTCTTATGTTCTTAAAGCACCTTTTAATGTAATAAATCAATCCAAGGGGCTTTAAAAGGTGCAGGAGTGTTTTTGGGTGATTCTTTTCTCCTGGTCAGCTTCATATTAATGCATTGTAATGAGAATTTCTTGTATGCTGTTAAATGTATGATTTTGATGGCTTGTGGTATATCAGTTGATTTGTCCTCATCTATTTGTTTAAACCTGGTGCCGTTAGTGTTTGCATAAACAGTGTTCTAAATTATCAATGCTCATCAGAAGGCAAGTTTTGCATTTTAATTGAAACTGTATGTTCACTTAATTTCAGAAAACTCTTGATTTTTGTGTTACGTATTATTGAAGCACAAAGCAATTTTCTCTTCATTCATGGATGTGGACATCTCTGGCTAGGCCAGCAGTTATTGCCATCCCTAACTGCTGTTGGGAAGGTAGTAATGAGCTGCTGCCTTGAACCACTTCAGTCCATGTGGTCTAAGTACTATTAAGGAAAGAATTTCAGGGTTTTGATCCAGGGACGGTGAAAGAAAGGCGATATATTTCCCAAGTCAGGATGGTGTGGTTTGGGAGAGGAATTTCCAGGTAATTGTATTCCCTTGTGTCTGTTGCCCTTGTCCTTGATGGTAGAGATTTGAAAGCTGCTGTCTGCGGAGCCTTGATGAATTTCTGCTTGATGGTATACATGGCTCCTACTGTGTGTTGGTGTTGGAAGATGTCAATCAAATGCTTTGGCACTGCTTCTTGAGTTGTTGGAACTGCAAGGTAGATGCCTTGTATCTTGCTGTTGGTGGACAGGTTAAATTTTCTCGTTGAAGATAGTGATTGCCTGACATTTGTGTGGCAGGCACATTACTTGCCACTTTGAGGCCCAAGTCTGAATATTGCCCAGGTTTTGCTGCATCTGGACATGGACTGCTTCAACATGAGTTGAGGATGGTACTGAACATTGTGCAGTCCCCCTTATGATGGAAGGAACATCATTTGATCATAACAAGCTGAAGGCAGGTAAAATTGCCAGCTCCAATACATCCCTCCCCGATGAACTCAATGCATTCTATGCCCGTTTTGAGCAAGAGGGCAGTGAGGGCACACCCTCTATCCCGGAAGCCTCGGACGAACCTATATCCGAGGGCACCATTGTCAACATCAGAGCAACCTTTTCAAAAATCAATCCATGGAAAGCAACTGGCCCAGACGGGATACCTGGACGAGCATTCAGGTCCTGTGCGGACCAGCTAGTGAGGGTATTCGCAGACATCTTTGACCTTTCTTTGCACTAATCTGAGGCCCCTACCTGCTTCAAGAAAATGACCATCATCCCGGTACCAAAGAAAAGCCAGGCAGCGTGCCTTAATGACCATCATACAGTGGCTCTGACATCCATCATTATGAAGTACTTCAAAAGGTTAGTCATGGCACATCAATTCCTGCCTTCCAAACTGCCTGGATCCACTACAGTTTGCCTATCTCCGCAGCACTTCACAGCAGATGCCATCTCCCTGGCCGGCACTCAATCCTGGAACAGTTAGATAATAAAGACACCGACTCATAGACTACAGCTCAGCCTTTAACACCATTATTCCTACAAGACTGATCTTCAAACTTTGTGGCCTGGGGCTCAGCGTCTCCCTCTGCAACTGGATCTGAGACTTCCTAACCCACAGTCAATAAGGATAGAAAACAACACCACCTCCACGATCATCCTCAGCCCCTTTACTATGCTCCTTTTGTGCCTTTGACTGTTTCCTGCCAACTCGGTTTTCAAGTTGGCTGATGACACCACCCGTATGGGTTAGATCTCAAACAATGACGAGACACAGCACACAAAAGAGAGAGATTATTGTTGTTGCACCAGTTTCTCTATCTGTCTCTCTCTCTCTCTTCAGGAATCATAGCGGAGTGAATGTCCCTGTCGTCTTCAACGGGGGCGAAGTAGAAATGGTTGAGAGCATCAAGTTTTTAGGTGTCCTTCCATGCGGGTGCTACAGTTAAAGTCCATCAGTGCCTCTACTTTCTCAGACTAAGGAAATTTGGCATATCCGCTACAACTCTACCAACTTCTACAGATGCACCATAGAAATTATTCTTTGCAGTTGTCACAGATTGGTATGGCTCCTGCTCTGTCCAAGTCCACAAGAAACTACAAAAGGTTGTGAATGAAGCCCAGTCCTTCACTTAAACCAGCCTCCCATCCATTGATTCTGTCTACACTTCTCATGCCTTGGCAAAGCAGCCAGCATTATCAAGGATCCCACACACCCCAGACATTCTCTCTTCCACCTTCTTTCATCGGGAAAAAGGTACCAAAGTCTGAGGTCATGTGCCAATGGGCTCAAGAACAGCTTCTTCTCTGTTACCATCAGACTTTTGAATGGACCTACCTTGCATTATGTTGATTTTTCTCTAAACCCTAGCTATGACTGTAACGTATTCTACACACTCTTGTTTATTTTTCTATGAACAGTATGCTTCATCTGTATAGTGCACAAGAAACAATACTTTTCATTGTATATTAATACGTGTGATTAAATCAAATCATTGATGAAGCAGCTAATGATGGGTAGGCCTAGGACACTACCCTCAGGAACTTCTGGGATGTTCTGGAACTGAGATGATCGACTAATAACAATCACAACTTCATTTGCTATATGTGACTCCAGCCCAGCGGAGAGCTTTCCCCCAACTCCCTGTTTTGCTAGGGCTCCTTGAGGCCACACTCAGTCAAATGTGGCTTTGATGTTAAAGACAGTCACTCTCACCTCACCTAATTCTGAGATTCTTTGTCTCCAGCACAACAATGACTTATTCCTTGGTGACATCCAGAAAAATACAAGTTGTTATACATCAACCTCCTGAATTCAGTCAAAGGGTCCCTATTTCTGAAGTGTCTCTGCTTGCCTATAACTATTGTTTCTGGTAACAATCTTGAATCAGAAGAATACAAGAACTAGGAAACTACAGTTATGAGAAGGAACTGAGATGTAGGGCCTATTTTCACTGCAATACAGAAGGCTAAGAGGAGGTGTAATTGTTCATAATTATGCAAAGTTCTGATAGTGCATCGGGAAAGACTGATTCAGTCAGAGAGAACAATGGGAAGGGATAATTTATTTAAAACCCTTTCTGAGCAAAGGAAGAAGTTAGACATTTTCTTTCCAAAGAGTTTTTGCATTGTTTTGCTGGAAGTAGTTACATCTGTTAAGAGAAAACAACAAATGTGAAGCAAAGAAAGAGACAAGGCTATGGATGCAAGAGTAGGACCATGGATTAGTTTGGGATTCATTTGGGGCTGTGGTGCATAGTGGGATTAGTTTTAAATTGATACACAATTTGGAAGATAGGGCAGAACAACGGGATTAGTTTTAGATTGATACAGGGTTTGGCAGAGATGGCAGGACAGAGGGATGAGTTTGTGATTTATATAGTGCAGGGTTTGATACAGGTCCATGGCAAGAGTGAGTCATGAGGATTAGTTTGGAATTGATATGCGTTTGGTGGGGGAGAGTGGGTCAGTGGAATCAGTCTGGGTTTCATAGAGCTATGGGGAGAGTGGGGTGACATGATTAGTTTGGAATTACTACAGAGATGGGGGGGTGGGAGGAGAGGGCAGTGGGATTAATTTTGGATCAATGCAGGGTTGCAGGAGAAAATGGGATTAGGTTTGGATTGATGCAGGGAGGGCTATGGGAAGAGAGTGGATTATTCTAGAACAAACGCAATGCAAAATGTTACTCTTTTCACTGGTTCCACAAATCTGTGCCATGTCTTTTCTGTTTTTATACCTCTGTAGTTGAAGAAACAGAATTATGCACAATACTATACTGCCTTGTAGAAGTTTAATGTTTTCTCTTTAGTATTCTGAGAGCCTTGATACTTCTCCCCATCTGTGTCACTTAGTTCAATTAAATTCTTGTTCTAAATTGTACTGTGAGGTTGTGCTATTCTGTGTAGTATCCATCCGCAGATACCTCTGTCAGTCAGCCATCTATTTTATGGTGGGTATAGAATGGCTTGATGCCTGATGCTTGGTATCAGGGAAACTCTCATATTTCAGAAATAGTCTACCCACCCTGAAGGTGCTGATCAATACTGAGCCACAGTTCCACAATAAAGGCAGTGATGGATATATGACACAAACAGTCCTCCTTCATGTGTGAGCCCCATCTGTAGTGGCAGGCTATTCAACCACAGGTATCACAACAAAGCCCATTCCTAATGTGAGCAAGAGGGTCACTCGGATAATGAGCTCAAGATGTTTTTCAGACCTTGCTTTGATAAATAAAACCAATTATGGGCACTTTTAATCTCACCCCGAAGTAAAATCAGCTAACTAAAGAGTTTGAGTCTGGAAGTGCATTAGTTTGAGCAGTCGGTAACTGGAACAGCTTTGCAGCAGAGTCTTCACTCATAAGCTGCTTGTCCATTTTCGATCTATTTTACATCCTGGTGCAAGTCTCTTTCTACAAAGGGAAACCTGTGAAGGTCTTGTTAACGTGGGACAGAGAAGTTTCATTTCTATAACTTACTAATGCCAGATGATGGCTCTCTTGTGAAAACTGTATTGTAAAATGATGACTCAAACTAACATCAAACAGCATGTTAATTCATGGCTTCTCTTTGGCATTGTCTGAGCATGGTTTTTCAAAGTTAGATTACTTCCGTATGATAGCAGCTCTGATTTCAAGTTAAAAGCACTTATTGTATTTTCAGATTCCACCCAGCTTAAACTAGCTCCAGTTAAGTCACCTCTACGGTGAGGGCAAGGCCAGACAACTTTCTACAAAATGTCGAGGAAGCAGCCTGCTTGGCTTGCAATGGGACATGGTTGAGAATTCATGCTACCATCAAGATTCTGTTACAAACCAGTACCAGCATTGTTAGTTCACTGTCTGCAGTCTCTTCCCTCCATCCTCCATTGATGGCTGTACTTCTGGCCTTCTAAGGAAAGTAAAGAATTTGCATGCATAGGATGGTTTTCACAATCTTGGGTTGTCCCTTTTGTCCTAGGTTGGAGAATTTGAACATTAGGAGGATGCGACTGAAAGAGCTTTACTAAGTTGCCAAGTGCATCTTGTAGATGTACTTACTGCATACCTGTGGTAGAGGGAATGAATATTTTAAGGTGAAGGATGGGCTGTTTTTGAGATTGTGTTGAACTTGTGTATTTGGAGCTGCACTCATCTTGGCAAATGAAGAATATTCCACCATACTCTTGACTTGTACTTTTAGATGGTAGGCTTACATCAGGCTTTGGGGAGTCAGGGGTGAGTTACTCACCGCAGAATTATTTGCCTCTTATAGAATTCAAGAATATGAAATCATTTGAATGTCATGGAGAGGTGGTTTTTTTGTATTAATTTATTATTGTCACATGTATTGGGATACAGTGAAAAGTATTGTTTCTTGTGCATTGCACAGATGAAACATATTGTTCATAGAGTACATAGGAGAGAAGGAAAGGGAGTGGAATACTGTGTTAGTCATAACTAGGGTGTAGAGAATTCAATTACTGGAGATGGTCACTGCCTGACACTTAAGCAGTAAAAATGTTATTTGTTTTAGTGATATTGAATGCGGAATAAATATAGGACAGAAAACCAGAGAGAACTCCCCTACTCTTTCAGTAGAGCCATGGGATCCTGCATTGGTTTAACATTTCATCCGAAAGTGTGCTAGGATTGTGTTCCAGGTTTCAAGAGTAGAATCACAAGTGCCTGACTCCAGAGATGGGAATGCTACCGACTTAACCACAGCCAACACCTCTGGAATTTCTTTTACCGCTTCTCAAGGGAAAGCTAGATAAACACATGAAGGAGAAAGAAATATAAGGACATGTTAATAGGTTCACGCGGAATGTAAATTGTTCTCCTGTTGAGGACCTCAATTACTATTTTGACCGAGCTCCTCTTAACTCTTCATTATCTTGATTTTTCTGATTATACTTCTTAAAAAGTTCTTTGCACATTTTTCTACTAAAAACCCTGCATGGTCTTGAGCAGCATATTTTGTTTAAATTGGTGGCCTGTGGGGCCACTAAAACTCTCATTTTTGAGAGACCAGTTCCCTAATACTATTAGCTATGTTGATAGTCATTCAGCAAATTTCCTTCAGTAAGCAGGAGAAATTACTACAGAATCATGCAGCATATGGAAGGAATGCCTGTACCTTCACTTCGAAAACTAGGGTGCATTGCTGAAAGGACCTATGGGTACCTGGTCAGCACAGTATGTTTAATTTGCTTGTGAAGTTGTCTTGAGAAGCTTATTTTCCAAATGCAGCCCTGACTGAAGTAACATTGCTTTCTGAGCATATAATAAATGCTTTTTGTTGAGAACTTTAATCTGCATCTTGCTCTTCAAGTTCATTAGAAGTGCTCATTGCTGATATCTCTCCTCTTGCCATCTATTCGCCCGTTCCCCAGCCCCAAAAACCATCATTCTGTGTATGCTAAATTCACTCATGTTATGAATTCAAGCGAAATGTTTAGTCTTCAACATGTGTTCAAACCCTTTATTTCTCCTATCGCTAACTATTCTGTCTGAGTGATAATGATGCCCCAAACAAAAGATGACTCCTTGAGGATGATATTTCACAAGAAGCTTACCGTAACCAGGGTGTGTAAGAGCAATTTTGGATGTGGTAATACATCAAGAGCCTGTTGATCTTTAAGTTGTTTGCCTTTCAGGAAGTTTAAAAGAAAATTAACATTTGTTTCTGAGGTGATATTATAAAATGTGATACAGCGATGATTCACAGCACTGGAAATAACCTTTTGTGAAATTAAAAGGGTTGTGTTTTCTGCTGATGCATGCACTAATAAATCACACTTTTTTTCTGGTTATAATTCTTGCCTGAGGCCCCCAATTTCATATATGTCCCTAACTGTCCAGGATCAATGGGAGCTGGTGACCCAGGGCTGTGAGATTTTGAGTCAGTCACTGGGATTTAGTGTGAAGGAGAAGCGGGATTCTCTCTGTCTACTCCAAGCCCTCACTCAGTTCTTAACCTGCAGCTTCTTCAGGTGTTTGACATTGAAAAAGAATGTTTACACTCAATTAAAAGGAAAACACTGGATGTTGGAAATCTGAAATTAAAACAGAAAATGCTGAGCAGGTCTGGCAGTGTCAATAAATAAAGAAACAAGTTACTGTTTCGAGTCCATATCCCAAACCAAAGAAGGGTCTGTAGAAGAGTCATATTGATTTGAAACATTAATTATGTCTCTGCTGCCAGACTTGCTGAGGTTTTGCAGCATTTTCTGTTATATTTGAAAAGAATGTTCTCTGTTCATGGCTTCAGTTGCTTAGGTTAATACACTATAATTGATTTATTGTAAGGCATTAACCTAGAAGTGGAAGTTTTCAAACCAACTTGCCTTTCCTAACTGTGTCTCAGCCCACGAGCTTGGGGTCACTGTTTGACAATGTTAGACTTAACTGATGTTTCTCCTCCTCTTGTGAGTTGTGCAACCATTTCATTCAAAGTCGGGTGTAACTACTATTATAGGACTGTGTATATGGCATAACTCACTGTAGGCGAAAGTAAATGATATTAGTTTCAACAGAGTGATTATCCATTTTGACAGGTAAGGCTAACAGATACTGAGATGACGTGCGGTTTTATATTTTCAACCTTTTGAACTAACAGAAGGATGAAAATTATCATTGTAATGGTCTACCTTAAGATAGTGGGATGTATTGGACTGGTTAAGTATGCGTCAAAGGTAGCCATGATCCCCAGAGCCTCATAACTGCCTTGCAGAGTTGAAATATTTTCATATTATCCATGATGTTGGCCATAGGTCATCTTCTGTCTCCATGATAACATTTCTAGTGGTTGGAGAATGGAGTGGATGAGTTTCCACATTGGAAAGGGCAGGGTGAGCATTGAAGGGCTTTTCTTACTCTTTGTGTTCTAGTTTGTACGCTTTAATTAGGCAGTTGGTCATCATTTCAAAGACCCTTCTCCAGTTTATCTAATCATTCTGTTGCACACTTAAATCTTTGTGTTTCTGTCTTCTTAGTCGTGAAGATTTTCAGCGGATCCCAGAGCTGGCCATTAACCCATTGGGTGACAGGATAATCAATGCTTTCTTCCCAGAAAGGTAAGTAATGTGCCAATGTGGCTTTCTGTAATTAACCCTCGAATTTGTTTCGCATATGATGTTGCTCCACACTCATCTTCAAAGTCTTGCTTCAGTTCTGACAGTCCCTCTAATCTTGAGCTGCTGCTCATATATTGCATCTTGAGATGTTGAAAAACTGGGTTGGAAGGATTGGAACATTGCAATTAGAAGAAATGCTCCCACCCCCATCAGCAAGAGTTTCTAGTTCCATTTCGTAGTCCCTGTTCATATTCTGTAAAGTATTCCTACTGAGCATTAATCCAGAATTTATCATTCACCAGTTTCTCCCAATGTCTTCCCATTTTATAATTTTCAAAAATGTGAGCATCGCTGGCAAGACCAGCATTTGTTGCTCATCTTTGCTGTTGTTGATGAGCTGCTGCCTTGAACTGAAATACATTATAGATTTTTGATACAATTGAATGGATTACTGGACCATTTCCAGAGGCCAGTAAGAATCAACCCATGTTGGTGTCAAACTGGAGGCCAGATTAGATAAGGGTGGTAGGTTTTCTTCCCAAAACACCATTGGTGAGGCAGTTGGGACAATCTGAAGCTTGACTGGTCACCATTACTGAGACCAACTTTTTATTTCTCAGTCTTTGAAACTGAACTCAAATTCATAAATTGCTGTGGTGAGACTTGACCTTGCACGCCACGTCACTCCTCTGCTGTCGGTAAAATATCAGACTGCTTAACTGAGCAGAAATTTCTACTATTTGAATACCGGGAAGGTTGACACCCTTTGATTTTGGCCCCCCCTCCAAACTTTCTTGCCTAGCTAAGGACTCCATCACTCCCTGACAGTTGCTTGAGATTAGACCAGTCCATTCATAATCTTGGTGTCATATTTTCTTTCCAATCACATGTTTGCAACATCACCAAAACTGCCTGTTTCCACCTCTGTAATGTTGCCCACCTTAGCCCTTGCCTCAGTTTGTCAGCAACTGAAACCTTCATTCATGCCTCATTGCCTCCAAACTGCACTCCTGGCTAGTCTCCCATGTTCTACCCCCCTCAAACTTGATGTCATCCAAAACTCTGCATTGCTTGTCCTTAATTGTATCAAGTTCCATTCATCCCTGTGCTCATTGACTTAGTTTGGCTACCAAGCAAGCAATGTCTTGATTTTAAAATTCTAATCTTCGTTTACAAATCCCTGTATCCCCCCTTGCTTGTCGCTATAATCCACGTCCCTCATCCCTTCAAGATATCCGTGCTTGTCTAATTCTAGTCTCTTCGGCACCCCTGATTTTCATTGCTGTACCATTGATGGCTGTGCCTTCAACTACCTAGCCCAAGCTCTGGAATTCCTTCCTTGGGGCTCTCCATCTCGCTTTCGTATACGACATGCCTTAAAATCTATCTCTCCGACCAAGCTTTTGACCATCTGCCTGTGCGGCTTGGTGTCTAATTTTGTCCAGTAACGTTCCTGTGAAGCACCAAATGTTTTGTTTAAGGTGCTATATAAACTATTGTTTTGAAGGAATTAAGGATTGAGACTGTGGAAGTGCTGGCCATAAGCTTCCTTAGATACAGGGATTGTACTAAATGGCTGGAGAGTTTGTGTTGTACCCTCCTTTTTTTAAAAAAAAAGTGGGGGGAAGAAGAATAAACTGGCAATTAATTATAGACAGGTCCGTCCAATGATCTCGGGGAAACTTTTAGAAACAGTAATTTAGGAAAATGTTAACAACTCCTTGGCCGAGCATAGACTAATTGCAGAGTCAATGTGGACCTGAAGAGGACAAACCATGTTTGACTAACTTGATTGAATATTTTGTTGAGGTAATAGAGGGTGGGTGGATAGATCAGGTGCTGTATGAATTTTCAAAAGATGCATGATAAAATATATTCCAGCTTGTTAACAAAATTTGAAGCCAATGGGAGAAAAGGGCAGCAGCGACATGTATACAAAATTGGCTAATGGATAGAAAGTAGTTTGAACAGCTAGCTGTTCTTCAGATTGAAAGGAGAGGTACAGTGAAGATCCCCAAGGAAATAATACATGCTAAACATTACAGTTTTAAAGTGGGTGTATAGAAGAAAAAAACCTGGGGTTTTTGTGCACGATGTGTAGGGGTTTGGGAAAGGCAGGGGAATGGCACTAAGTCATGATGCTCACTAGAAACGCTGGTCACAGGATGGGCCAAATGGCTTCAACCTGTGCCATAACAATTCTGTGGTTTTGAAATCTTTGAAGGTAGCAGACAAGTTAACAAAGCAGTTAATAAGACCGGTTTTCGTGGGCTTTATAAATAGAGGCATAGAATACAAAAGTCAGGTTATGCTCAACCTGTATAGAACACTAGAGCTGAAGTATTGTGGAGAGCAGAAAATAAATTATTGGAAAAGCTTCATGGATGTGGGATTGCAGTTACATGGATAGGTTGAAGAAACTAGGGTTGTTTGCCTTTGGGCATGGAAGGTGATGAGATTTGATGATGTTTCCAATCATGAAGAGTTTAGATAAAGTAAATAAAGGAAACTGCCTGATGGCTGAAAAATAAACAGCACAGATTTAAGGTGATCGAAGAAAGAACCAGGGCTGATATGGTTGGGGGGGTGGTTTATGCTACCAGTGTCAAAATTTGGAATGCACTGATGATACAGATTCGATGGTAACAATCAAAAGAGAATTGAAATTTTAAAAATTACAGGGATTTTGAAGAAGAGCAGCAAAGTGAGACTAATCGGTTGCTCTTTGAGTCATCACACACTGGATGGACTGGGCACCTTCTGTGCTGATCTTTTCTCTGAACATACAGAATGAACCAAGATAATTGCTTTAATTCTGCCTTGTTGTTGAGAGTACAGAAAGACACAAATTGTAGCAGTGGACTAATTGGGAGGTCACATTTTCCATAATGCATGCCTGAGCATCCATGTAGTGTTTTTATATACCATCTCTAATGCAGAAACAATTCTGAGACAATTTGCGCAGGAGGCAGGAATTTATGAAATAAAGTAATGAAAACTGAGCCAGGAATTAAAACAGTGACCAAACACTTGGTTATTTATTTATTTAGCAAATGCAAATCCCCAAAGTCAAGTAAGTGATAGCCTCTTCATCTGCTCAATTTAAGGTGATTAGTCCACCACTTAGTAGAGGTGGCACACTTTGGTAACACTTTGTTCAAAGATTGCCATTCGAAAGATAAGGTTTCTCATTTGTTCATCGAACAGATGTTTGGTGGATCTTACTCAGGAAAGTTATGCCATATGGGGTGCTGAGTTGGAAGGTGGACAGTACGTGGATTGAATAGATCGTCATTGTGTAGTAAGTGAGATGCAGCACAGACTGTGTCAAGCAGCTTGTGGGTTTTTCAGTCAGTGGAATCATGTTTGCAACGACAGGTAGCTAGTGGAAAGATGTTGAGCACAAAGTTTCAGTTCTGAAATGCACTGTTGCATCCAGTTGAGCGTCAATAAGATGTGTGTGAGATGATCTTTGCCAAAAAGGTATACAAGACTTTGCTATGGAGTATGATGATGTAAGTGCAGAGCTCCGGAGTGTTGTGATAGCAGCCCCATGCATAGATCCAGCATGTTTGTTTAATTCTTTCTGGTTTTCACATTTGCTGGTGTTTTCTCCAGATGTTCCCAGAAAGACACAGTCATATCTAGTGTCACTCCCAAGTATGTTCCCTTGGAATCATACTTTAATCTCTAGCCATCCTTGTAGATATGCAATTCTTTCTTGGCACTGGCATGGTGGATTATGGTTTTGTTGCGATTTGGTGTGAGACTTAAGTAGTTTATCAACATCATAATGTCTTCGTTAGGGGTGTGCCCCAGAGTGCTGAACGATTGAGGTTGGGTGACACAACAGGCTGATACAATGTGATACAGGCTGATAGAATGAAGGGGGTAGATGTTCTGTGGGAAGATGTATGAGCAATTTTGAAAAACCTGAGGGTTGATAAGTCCCCTGGGCCAGATGGGATACATCCTAGGATACTTTGAGAGGCAAAGGATGAGTTTGCGGAGTCTTTAGCTTTGATCTTTGGGTCCTCGCTGTCCATGGGGATTGTGCCAGAGGACTGGAGAGTAGCAAATGTTATTCCTCTCTTCAAGAAAGGAAATAGGAATGACCCTGGTAATTATAGGCCAGTTAGTCTTACTTCGGTGCTCAGTAAGTTAATGGAAAGGGTCCTGAGGGGTAGGATTTATGACCATTTAGAAAGATGCAGTTTAACCTGGGATAGTCAGCACGGTTTCATGAGGGGTAAGTCCTGCCTCACAAATTTGATTGAATTCTTTGAGGAGGTAACTAAGTGTGTAGACGAAGGTAGAGCAGTTGATGACGTACACGTGGATTTCAGTAAGGTGTTTGATGAAGTTCCCCATGGTAGGCTCATGAAGAAAGTAAGGAGGTGTGGAATAGAAGGAAATTTGGCCAATTGGATAAGTAACTGGCTGTCTCATAGAGGGTGGTGGTGGAGGGAAAATTTTCAGACTGAGGCCAGTTACCAGCGGTATACCACAGGGATCAGTGTTGGGTCCTCTGCTGTTTGTGATTTTTATCAATGACTTGGAAGAGGGGGCTGCAGGGTGGGTTAATAAATTTGCTGTTGACACCCAAGATTGTTGGAGTAGTGGATGAGGTGGAGGGCTTTTGTAGGTTGCAAAGAGACATTGATAGGATGCAGGGCTGGGCAGAAAAGTGGCAGATGGAGTTTAACCCTGACAAGTGTGAGGTGATTCATTTTGGTGGAAAAACTTGAATGCGGATTACAGGGTCAACGGCAGGGTTCTGAGGAATGCGAAGGAACAGAGAGATATTGGGGTTCACATCCACAGATCTCTGAAGGTTGCCACTCAAGTGGATAGAGCCATGAAGAAGGCTTATAGTGTTTAAGCGTTTATTAACAAGGGGTTTGAGTCGTGGGGTTATGCTGCAACAATACAGTACCTTGGTGAGACCACATTTGGAATATTGGGTGCAGTTCTGGTCACCTCACTATAAGAAGGATGTGGAAGCATTGGAGAGAGTGCAGAGGAGATTTACCAGGATGTTGCCTGGTTTGGAGGGTAGGTCTTACGAGGAAAGGTTGAAGAAGCTGAGGCTTTTCTGTTTAGAGCGGAGGAGGATAAGAGGTGACTTAATATAGGTTTATAAGATGATGAGGGGATAGATAGAGTGGACTTGCAGAGACTATTTCCTCAGGTGGATGTAGCTGTTACTAGGGGGCATAACTATAATGGTGGGAGATATAGGAGGGATGTCCGAGGTAGATTCTTTACTCAGTGGTTGGGGTATGGAATGCACTGCCTGCTGTGATAGTGGAGTCGGATACTTTAGGAACTTTCAAGCGGTTATTGGTTAGGCACGTGGAACACACCAGAATGATAGGGAGTATGATTGCTTGATCTTGGATTCAGACATAGCTTGACACAACATCAAGAGCCAAAGGGCCTGTACTGTTCTATGTTCTATGTCAACAGATGTCATCGGCAATAATGAACTTGTGAAGCATGATTGTTGGCAGATCATGCATATGTATGTTGAACAGGCCAGCACTGAGCCCTGTGGCAGTCTATTGGGCAGTCTTCCCTGTGTTCTGTCTTGTCTAAGTTGAACTCTGAATCATCTGTTGCAAATGAGTGTTTCCTTAAGTGTCCTGACTCAGTATGGGAACACAGCAGAGTTTATCTGTAACCAGTCCACTATCTCATGGCATTGGATCATACTACAAATTTACAGGAGAGAATGAGACCATTCATCGGCTTGGGCTTGTGTCAGTAGAGAGAAACATAACCAATCTAATGTCATCGTCCAGCTCTTGGTACATGGCTCTGTAGGTTACAGTAAATTGAATGCATTCCAACTGTTTTATAAATCGGATGAGGATGTCTGTCTCTACTACATTTTCGGGCAGTGAGTTTCAGACCCCCACCACCCTCTGGGTGAAAATAATTATTCCTCAATTCTTTTACCAATTAATTTCAACCTGTGCCCCAATTATTGATCTCTCTGCTAGCTGAAATAATAGGTCCTTCATAGCCAGTATCCAAGCCCCTCAGAATTTTATACGATTCAACTGAATCTCCCTGCCTCTACCAAAGAAAACTGCCCAAACCTACCCAATTTTTTCTCATAAATAAAACCTTGGTAGCATCTGTAAAATCTCTTCTGTACCCTCCCTAGGTGGCACAGTAGTTAACACTACTACCTCACAGCAGCCGGGGACCCAGGTACAATTCCCGGTTTGGGTCACTGTCTGTGTGGAGTTTGCACATTCTTTGTGTCTGCATGGGTTTCCTCTGGGTGCTCCGGTTTCCAGCCACAGTTCGGAGATGTGCAGGTTAGGTGGATTGGCCATGCTGAATTGCCCCTTAGTGCCAGGGGACAAACTAGGGTAAATGCATGGGGTTGAATGGATTGGGCCTGGGTGGAATTGTGCTCAGTGGAGTCAAATGGACTGTACTGTAGGATTCTATTATTGTAGTATTATCACTTTGTCTCTGAAATGCATTGATTGTATGCAGTATTCTGGCTGTGTTTTGTTAGTATCGCAGTTCTAACATAACCACTTTGCTGTTGTACTCTAAGCCAATAAAGGAACACATCCCATTTGCTTTTTAATCACCATACATATATGTCATGCTACCATAGACATGTGCTCCAAGACCCTTCCATCCTCCCAACTTGAGTCATACAGTACAGAAGAGGCCCTTCGGCCTATTAAGTCTGCACTGGCAAAATACACTAAATCTACTCTAATCGCACTTTGTAACTCTTGACTCAGTGTTTTGAAATTTCAAGTTCCCATCCACATACTTCTTTAAAGGTTGTGAGGTTTTCCACCTCTGCTACTCTCCCAGGCAGTTGCGTTCCAGACTCTTACCACCCTCTGGGTAAAAGGAGTCTTCCTCCAAATGTTACCATTTATTATATGTTCCCTTGCCTTGTTTGCTGTCCCCCAAATGCATTAACTCCCACTTCTCCAGATGAAAATCCACTTTCCTCCATTCTGCCTAGCTGACCCATCTATTGATATTTTCTTGCAATCCACAGCTTTCTTTCTGATGATCAACCACATAGCCATCATCTACAAACATCTTAATCACATCCCCTACCTGCAACTCTAAATTATTGTTGCAAAGCACAAACAGCAAAGGTCCTAGTGCTGAGTACTGTGAAACCCCACTGGAAATGACATTCCAGTCAGAAAAAAGGTCAAATTTTCTTGTCATAATCCAGGTCAGAAACTCGAGGATGTTTTATGAAGTCAGCCCAGACCATAGGTTTTGCACGGGTAAGCATGAGATGTTTCACTCCAGGTATGATTCAAGTGACCCACTAGGAACTTTTTATCGAACAAAGTTTATTTAAGAACACAGTTAGCATATAATTAAATTACTATTTACCAATTACAAAAAAAAGTGATGGTTTAAACCTTAACAGCTAAATATGCAGTTCCTAGTAAACAACCTCCACAAACGTGACACACAAAGCAAGTATGCTCATGTGATGCTGGATTTTGCAACTTTACAACACTTGCTGTGAATTGGTCCTTTGAATGTGGAATTGAAACGCTGAGGCTTTCCAATCCTGGAACCTTTAGCACACCGAGAGGGAGAGACAGCGACACTACTTTATTCCAGCTTCTAGCTAGCTAGCCATCAACAACAGAATTTTCAACCTCAGAGAGAGAGACAAATTTTTTAAAACCCTGCTTTCATCCTGCTGTTCAAACAGCTTCTGCCAAAATGAAAGTAAAACCTTTGGATTTCTCCTATGGGGGGTGGTTATTGTCCAAAAGTACTTGACGTGTCAATCATGCACAAATCAAACCCCAAGCAGCAATTCCAAAAGGGTCATAAAACTTCAGGATATTGCATTAGGCCCAGATTAAAAATAAACATTGCTTCAATTATTCTGCTTCAGCAACCATAAAAGATACCAGTACAGGTAACACAGCATCAAAACAAATATGCCAGGCCTTAAAAAAAGAAACTGCAGAGAAACATGATTAAAGCACATTTATTAAAGGTACAGTATTGTCACGTTTAAGGCAAAGCTCAGTACAAAAGGAATAGAAGGATCTGCTATTTGAGTAGGTGAATTTGTGGCCTGACATGTAATGGGGTCACCTTTGTCCTCACCTTTCATCCCACCACCACCTATATTTGACAGATCGTCTGCCATCCACCTCCAATCTTGTCCCTATACCAAACATATCATCTTTCCTGGCCAGTGCTAACCCCACATCTCCATCTCAGCTTTCCAAAGAGACTTCTCCCTCCATAGCATTCCCAGCACCCTCTTTCATTTACCCAATTCCTTCCCAAGAAAGCACTTCCCAGAAGACGAGTGCATGTGTATCCATGTGGGATTCATTTGGAAACCATGTGAGGTATTGGCAAACTAATCACGTATGTGATGAACTCTTTGCTTTATTTCATGCAATTCAGTTCTTGCCTGGTCCTGTTGCTGTCTTATCTCCCTGTTATTGATGAGGCTGGATAGTGCTGACCCTGCACTGAGCTCTGAAAGCTGTATGATCATTCTGTACAATTACTGCTGCTGAGCTGGGCTTCCTGCCACTGAACCTTGGATTTTTCTTTCTAAATGTGCTCAGTGAAGACCAGGTCAACTTCCGGGGTTTTATGCGGACTCTTGCTCATTTCCGACCCATTGAGGAGAGTGATAAAAACAAAGACCCTCGTGTTCCTGAGCCCCTCAATAGCAGGAACAACAAACTGCTCTGTAAGTAATCCAAACTTGTCTATCTGCTTGTCATTATGGGGGGAAAGATTACTGCATTTGCAGGTTAAGCAAGGAATACTGAGCTCTTAGATTATTCTGTATTTAAGTGCATTGTCCGGTGTGACTCTGAACTGTATAAAACAAGGGTTCAACCTCGGGATCTTCTACTGAGTGAATTTGAGACATGATATTGCAGTGGTGGTTGGGGATAGAACATTATAACGCAGTACAAGCCCTTCGGCCCTCGATGTTGTGCCAACCAGTGGAACCAATCTAATGACCCTCTTAACCTATACTATTCTAATATTATCCATATGCCTATCCAATGACCATTTGAATGCCCTTAAAGTTGGCAAGTCCACAACTGCTGCAGGCAGGGCATTCCACACCCTTAATATCCTCTGAGTAAAGAACCTACCTCTGACATCCGTCCTATATTTATCACCCCTCAATTTAAAGCTATGTCGCCTCGTGTTAGCCATCACCATCCGAGGAAAAGGGCTCTCACTTGTCCACCCTATCTAATCCTCGGATCATCTTGTATGCCTCAATTAGGTCACCTCTTAACCACCTCCTGTCTAACGAAAACAACCTCAAGTCCCTCAGCCTTTCCTCATAAGACCTTCCCACCATACCAGGCAATATCCTGGTCAACCTCCTCTGCACCCTTTCTAACGCTTCCATATCTTTCTTATAATGCGGCGACCAGAACTGTACGCAGTACTCCAAGTGCGGCCGCACCAGAGTTTCATACAGCTGCAACATGATCTCATGGTTCCAAAATTCAATCCCTCTACCAATAAAAGCTAACACACCGTATGCCTTTTGGGTGCCAACTTTCAGGGATCTATGCACATGTACACCGAGATCTCTCTGTTCATCCACACTACTAAGAGTCCTTCCGTTAGCCCAATACTCTGTAATCCTGGTACTCCTTCCAAAGTGAATCACCTCACACTTTTCCGCATTAAACTCCATTTGCTACCTCTCAGCCCAGCTCTGCAGCTTATCTATGTCCCTCTGCAAACTGTAACGTCCATCTTCACTGTCTACAACTCCTCCGACTTTAGTGTCATCCGCAAATTTACTAACCCATCCTTCTACACCCTCATCTAGGTCATTTATAAAAATGACAAACAGCAGTTGCCCCAGAACAGATCCCTGTGGTACTCCACTAGTAACTGAACTCCAGGTTGAATATTTCCCACCAACCACCACCCTCTGTCTTCTATCAGCTAGCCAATTCCTGATCCAAACTGCTAAATCACCCTCAATCCCATGCATCCATATTTTCTGCAGCAGCTTACCATGGGGAACCTTATCAAATGCTTTGTTGAAATCCATATACACCACGTCAACTGCTTTACCCTTATCCGCCTCTTTGGTCACCTTCTCAAAGAACTATAAGGTTTGTGAGGCACGACCTACCCTTCAGAAAACCATGTTGACTATCCCTAATCAAATGAGCAGGTAGTTCGTCTCTGCCTCTAGATGAGATAAATCTGCAAGGATACCTATTATCAGTGGGAGCTGATGCAGCTACTGGTGTGTAGCAGCAGGTGAATACCATTTCAGCATGGGCTGAAGATAACCACAGGATTCGACTGGTGTAGTGAGTAGTGACCAACACTTTACCTCAGCAGTGAAACATCAGTTATTCCTCTTGCACAAAGCAAAATACTGGAGTACTTCCCAATGCAGCAAATGACTGAACAACCAATTACTCTCTTAGCTGCTACTCAGAATTATAAACTTTGAAACAGGCTAACAGTAGTACTTCCCATTTGCACCCCCATTGACTGGATTTATGCCCCCATTCGCACCCCTTACTGACAGCATGATTGCTATAACCCATCACTCACAACGTTTCCCTGCTTCACACCATCACCTGACGAAGGGGCTAACCCGAAAGCTTGCGAGTATATTATCAAATAAATAGGTTGGACTAAAACCTGGTGTTGTCAGACTTTTTACTGTGTTCACACCATCACTGACAGCATTAACACACTATTCCGCACTCTTCACTGACTGACAGTATTATTCTATTTCTTTACCATTCACTGACAGCATTGCCCTCTTTCCATACCCCTCGCTGGTCGTGTTACCCCCTTCCATACCCCTCACTGGCAGCATTGACCCTCTTCTGCACCGCTCACTGACAGCCCTCTGTTTATAATATTACCCTCCCTTCCATACCGCTCACTGACTGCATTGCCCGTTGCCCCCCTTCGCCCCCGTACCCCTCACAGCACTGCCTTCTTTCTGTAACACTCACTGAAAGCATTATACCCCATTTTGTGTATTGGTAGAGGTGTTGTGTCTGGGGTTAGTCCAGGGTGAACCTGGAATCCCACATGATTGCATTTTTGCAAGACATGTTCTCATTAGATGAAGCAGTGAATGTCTCTTCTCTACAATGCTTGCTTTCCACCCCTAACAGAGTGCTATTGTTATGTCTGGCCTGCTGATCTGAGAATGAGGGGGGTGGGGGGAGTACAACATGTCAAAGATTTGTCTGAGGGGATTGAGATAATAAAGTTTACATGATGTGAGGGTGGCAAGATAAAGAGAAATGAAAGTGGTGAAGGACAGAAGAGAAGCAGCAAAACGATATGAGTGAGGTTGCATGGGACAATGGAAAAGAGGAGAGAAATAAGACTGAATAGAGATGATTATTTCTCACCAGATGAGTTCAGTGCCACACACAACTCTCCTTGTTGCTTTATTTTCTGGTTTTTACTTGGCTCAAACATTGAGATTGTGTGATCCATTCTCTTCCATTTCAGTTGCATTCAGGCTATATGATCTTGACAAGGATGACAAGATTTCGCGAGAAGAGCTCCTGCAGGTAACAAGTGTCTTTTTCATAGTGCTATGTTAAACTGCACTAACCAAGAGTGGGTGGCAGAAAAGTGATAAATCCCTCCAGTATAGATCTTAATGTAACATTACTGATCAGATTTTCTCCAACATAGATTCACAGCAACTTTCCATTGGAATGTTTTTATGAATTTGTGGTATGGACACTATTTGACAGGGTTTGCATGTGCTGCCAAGATCCCAAGCTCAATGACCACAAGCCACTGTATGTCTCTCTATCTCAGTAAGTCCCAACACAATTTATAGTCAATTAAGTTGTAGTGTCCTAACTATGTTAGGGATTGTGCATTTTAAACAAAGAAAAAAATGTGGTTTGCGCATGTAGATTCAAAGTAACACACAACAGGTTTATTCTAGACACTCTTGCCTGTAATTAAAACAGCAGCCTATGCAGCATCATAATGATATCACCATCAAATGACTGGCTCTTGAAGCAATCCTGCAACTATTTAAGTATACAACAGAAGTATCACTTCAGTAATGCAGGAAGGCAGCAGCTTCCCACAAATAGTAATGTGATGGTGATCAGAATTTTAGTGATTTTGAGTGGGGGTAAATGCAGGATACAGAGAAAACTGTCCTACTCTGAATAATTTTGTGGGTTCTTTTCCATCCCCACCAGAGATGGCAAATGGGCCTCAGTTTAGCTCTCATCTGAAATAATGCATCTCTTGCAGTGTAGCATTCCCTCACTAGAGCAGCAGCCTGACTAGTGTGCTGAAGTGGCTGGAGTAGAGCCCAACCCACTACTTGAGACTCAAAAATGAGAGATACACACTGAGCCACGACTGACATTAATCCACATGCGAAGGATTAGTGTACATTCTCACAGCAACCAGCAGTCCTGTTATATTAGCATGGATTCACCTATTCCCCAACAAGCTTTATCTTTGGAAGTCTGGGAAGGCATTTTTATAAAATAAAGACTTGTTGAAAGGAAATACTTAACCTCCAGAGCCTCCGGGGATAGGGGTATGATCCTCTCCATTGTCATTGTCTCCTCCAAGTCGCACTAGGATTTCTGACTAGGATTTATATTACTGCTGTTTTACCAATAATGTGTCAAAATCCTGAAAAACTTCATAACAGCATTGTGGATGTCCTGCGGCACTTCAAGAAAGCGACTCGCCACCACCTTTTTCAAGGTGAGAAGTCTCTCAACACTAGGTTAAAGTCCAGCAGGTATCATGAGCTTTCAGAGCACTGCACGGTAGCACAGTGGTTAGCACTGCTGCTTCACAGCTCCAGGGATCTGGGTTCGATTCCCAGCTCAGATCACTGTCTGTGTGGAGTTTGCGCACTCTCCTTGTGTCTGCGTGGATTTCCTCCGGGTGCTGTGGTTTCCTCCCACAGTCCAAAGATGTGCAGGTTAGGTTGATTGCCCCTTAGTGTCCTAAGATGTGTAGGTTAGAGGAATTAGCAGGTAAAAAATATGTAGGGATATGGGGGTAGGGCCTCGGTGGGACTGTGGTTGGTGCAGACCTGATGGGCCAAAGGGCCTCTTTCTGCACTGTAGGGTATCTATGTATCTGCTCCTCCATCAGCTGAGTCACTCCAAAAGCTCATGATACCAAATAAACCTGTTGGTCTTTAACCTGGTATGGTCAGACTTCTTACTATGCCTACCCCCAGTCCAATGCCTGCATCTCCACGTCATGGCTCACCTTAAGTGCAATTAGGGATGAATAATAAATGTTGGCCTTGTCAGTGATCCCAAGAAAAACACTAGGAAGGAGGGACATGGGAGCACTTAGATTGGTTCTGATATGTGAAGGTGCTGACTTTTAAAAGGAAGACTCAGTTCAGTGCAGGTAGTGTGACAGGTCAGTTCAATAGCTGTAGTTTATTCTCTTTTGTCAACACAGGTCCTTCGCATGATGGTGGGGGTCAACATTTCTGAAGAACAGTTGGGGAGCATTGCAGACCGGACCATTCAAGAGGCAGACCAGGATGGTGACCTTTCTATCTCTTTCACAGAGTTCCAGAAGGTATGAGGGCAGTTTGCGCTGCTGCTTTCAATTGAAACTGGTATATTGTCTGTTTCTCTCTAGGGTATGGAGCAGTGGCAAACACATCAGTACACTTCCCCAGTGTGATACAGTGACAGACCTGTACGAGCCAGTGCTGTGCCTCAGTATTATACAATGACATCTGTACCAGCCAATGCTGTCCCCCAGTGTTATACAGTGACTGACCTGAAACCACTAGTGCTGTACCCCAGTGTTATGCAGTGACTGACTTGAATTCACCAATACTGTATCCCAGTGTTATACAGTGACAGACCTGTATTGATCAGCATTGTACCCCAGTGTTATACAGTGACAGTATTCTAATCCAGTGTTACAGCTTACTCATCAATTCCTGGAGCCCAAAACTGTGAACTGTTGTCTTTTCTGTGACCAGTTCATTGGCCCTTACACTTGCTGCTTCCCTCCCTGACCACCCTGTTCCCAGCCCCTTTCACTCCATTGCTCACAACGAGGAGCACTTGAAGTACTCCCACTTCCCCACCTCCCCAAATCCCTGCACATTCTTCCTTGGAAAATGTGAAAAGATTATGGCATAGAAGGAGGCCACTCTGCTCATCGTGTCTGTGCCAGCCAAAAAGCACAGCCTAATCCAATTTTCTAGCAGGCGACCTGAGCACCTTTAAACAAATTGAGGAGTTTTGCCTCTAAATCGTTTTAGGCAGTGAACTCCAAACCGTTACCACCCTGTAGGTGGAAAGTATTTTCTTCACCTCCCCACTTATCTTTCTACCAATCATTCTAAATCTTATGCCAACAAGACACTGACTTCTAACAGAAATAGGCCCTTCCCATCCACTCTGTCCAGGCCCCTCACAACCTTGTACACCACAATCAAATAACCTGTCAGCCTCCTGTTCCATGGAAGACAACTCCAGCTTATCCAGTCAGTGTTGTTAAGTTATTAGGATCTTTGGGCCAGTTTCAGAACTACTGATCTAGCCATTCTGCTGCAGTTGGTTATGTTGGATTATTAAAGGACAATTGATACCAAAAAGATTCAAACATACTAAAAACACAAGGGCATTTGTAGGGAGTGAATAATTTTGGATTCCTCACCTAGATCTCCAAATAATACCAAAGTTCTTATGTGGTCAATGGACATTTTAAGCCATGCATTCCAAATACTTCCTCTCCCCAATTCACGCTTGTATGCATTGGAAGAAATAGTTTCAAAATGATGAACTGGTTCATTCGCAATTCATAGATATTTAAAAAATCTATGCATCCCAGCACTACACCCCAGAGTTGTACAGTGACAGGCATGTAACCCACCAAAACTCTACCTGTTTGTTATACAATGACTGACTTTACTCACCAATACTGTATCCAAATTATGTACAGTGACAACCCAGTACCTGTTAATATTTATACCACAATATTTCAAGAACAAAGAACAGTACAGCACAGGAACAGGCCCTTCAGCACATCAAGCCTATGCTGATCATGTTATCCTATCTAGACCAATTGCTTGTATCCCTCTATTCCTTGGCTGTTCATGTATCTATCCAGATTAGTGTTAATGTCGCTGAAGTGTCTGCCTCAACCACCTCACTTGGCAGTGCATTCCAGGCCCCCACCACCCTCTGTGTATAAAAAAAAGCTTCCCCCACACATCCCTACTGAACTTCTCGCCTCCTGCCCCCCTACCTCCATCGCTTACTTTGAATTTGTGCCCCCTTGTAATTGTAACTGACCTGTACCCAGTATTAGTGACCAGCCTGTACTCATCAATTTCAACTTGCGTTGCTCTGCTTGACGTATCACTGCTTACTTGCCTTCTGCTGTTTGTTTGCCTCTTTCTATGCCCTCTGGCTGATAATTTATTTTTCTCTGTTCGGTCTACCTGCCAGCGTTGTCTCATTGCTGAGTTTAGTTCTTACTCTGTGCTCTCTACCTGCCCACCTGTGGTTAGTTTATTTCTCTCTTTCTGCTCTCTACCTGCCCAGTTTGATTCTCTTTCCTCATTATCTGTTGAGTTTATTTTTTCTCTTTTGTGTTCCTACTTGCTCAATTCACCTTCTCTCTCTTCACTCCCATCAGGTGTTGGAGAAGGTTGATGTTGAGCAGAAGATGAGCATCCGTTTCCTCCACTGAAATCCACATGGGAAAGTGAATGAGCAGACGAGATCTCCACACAATGTCTGCCTCTGACTACATCAACATATTAGCTAACTACGAAGAAAACTTTTATCAGTTGCACAGGAGAGTGTCAGTCATTCCATAGGTTCCCCATTCCTCAGCAGCTGTGGAAGTCATTAGTCTGTATGGTTAGTTCTGAGTCCCACCAGTAAGAAGTGTTGTATGTTTCACCTGATTATCCTAGGTATCATTGACCAGTAGCCCATTGGACTGAACAGGCTAATCGGCCTTGCTGGTGGGCCATTGCTGCTATTCAGGAGGTGGTTAATAGAGGAAACTAGTCCTGCCTGAGGGGTCCATGATTGCCATGGATTGCACTGCTCTTATATTGGACTGCTTCCCCATCAAACTGTGCAAAACTGAGAGGATGACAATCAAGTGCTTTTTAAATTGAATTTGTAGGTTTTTCTGATTGGGGTTATTGATTATGGGGTATTTATTGATCCAGTGTTGTGGTTTTCATGATATTTGCTATTACAGATCCTTAGTGCCAGCCAGTTATTTTATCTTGTCTGTTCTGCTTGTTATGTTTTAGGCCCAATCTCTTCAACTCCCTATAAGGAGAACAAAGGTTGCCTTTGAGGAAGAAAACACTACTTTCCCCATGGTTTCTGGCTTTCTTGTACACTACTTGTCACTTATTTAAATGTGTATGCCAACACAGGATTTCACCAGATTTTACTTGGCAATGATGATAACGTTATAGGTCTTAATGCCTGCTGGTCCCTTGGTGGTGGGGGGAAGGGGAGAGTTTGTATTTGCAGGTGCCTCATAGGGGTTGTGGGGGGAGGAGAACTATGGTGTTAAACCAGCAATTGCTTCCTAGCTTTCACCCCTAGTGGGGAAGCCTTTATAGTAATGGTATTTTTACTTTTGCTGCCAATGAAGAGAGGATTGTGTGTCGCCCTCTCTCTATCTTCATTAATTAGCTGCTGTACAGCAGAAACTAAACTTGACAGTGTCGCTGTTCTGATGATATCAGTTCCTAAATGTGGCAACACATTTCTGGTGCTGCTGAGATGCCATTGGTCATTCCACTTCATAGTATTGAGTACAGGCAGCAAGGGAACCCCAAACATTATCAAAACTTCAGTGTTGCTGTGTGATGTAATTGGAAAATGTCCTCCCTGCCCTTCTGTATGAACAGACATCTCGAACAGAGTCACAGTATTTGTAACATCAGCTGCCACACTGCAGTATTTATAATTAGCTTTTGCTGTTGAACCTACCCAGTTGTGGTGATTCTTATTGAAGTTCAGTGTCACAGTAACATTACAACAGTATTTATTTTGCTGCGATCTCAGTGCTAGCACAGCGGAATCAAGGAAGGACTGCAGCTGTCCCAATGTTATAGAGTTTGAATTGGTCACAAAGTTTTTCAGGGAGATGAAGAACAGGTTATTTTACCATCTTGTGTGTGCTCAACAAATTCAAAAGCCCATTTGTGCCAGTGCGCACCATGTACATTCCTGGGATTGCTGCGGAATTGTCGGGTTCTGTCCAGGTAAGGCACACCCTCGCCTGAATTTGATCTCTCAGGGAATGTCAGAACCTGAAGACACAACCCTGCTTCTGTGTGTTGTTCTGGTTGATTTTTTTTTTGAGGCTAGATGTTTCTTTCATAAGCTGTCATCATGATTGTCAGAGCTAGGATCCCATTCAAGTCCTCAACTTTTGGTTACGTGCCTTTATTGGGTATCTTTGGGTATCTTCTGTGGACCATCTGATGAGGGACTTGTGGGAATGTGAAATCTTTAAACAAAGGGTTGAAAACAGAAAGACTGCCCAAGTTGTTTCATTTGCATCATGGCTTCACCCTCCTTCATTTCCCCCCTTTCCCTTCCCCCAGGGTACATGGGGAAAGCTGTTAATTATTAAAATTTTTCCTTACAAAAAACTGAGTGGGAATGGTAACCAGACTGGTCTGATTGAGCTGAATGCAATGCAAGCTGTTGAATGTCAGTACCTGGCTCACTGACATTGTATAGAATTATTTTGTCCTGTCTTGAATTGAGCCTGCGCCTTCCCTATGAGAAGAGTATCTAGCTGTAAATTTCATAAATAAAACATTTAATCATCCTTAATTTGGATCCTTTATTCCTTTTATTTTGATTTGGATTACATATCTTGAGTAACGTTTGGATATTTTTTTCTCTCCTGTGAAGAATTCACTTTGTGGTATTCGAATAACACAGACCTGCACTGAGTTAGCTGATAGCTTTACTTGGCTTCAGCAATTCTGGGCCTGCCACTGCTGGGGGCCACGAATGCATGTGTGAGAGACCTGTCCTATTGACAATAACCAGGGTATGCTGATTTAAGATGTTTGGCAAAAAGAAACAAAGGTTACATGAGAAAAAATGTAACACAAGTAGTTTGCACTACCTTAGAGTACAAGGGAGGCAGATATAATTGCGACTTTCAAAAAGGACTTGGCTAATTACCTGAAGGAAATGATTTGCAGATAATGTTGGGAAAAGTGGGGCAAAGTGCATTGCTGAAGCGGTCAATCAGCACGGATACTGCAAATTGTCTTCCTTCTGTACTATATCTGTTTCATGATTCAGTAATCTTTTGGTGTGACAGAACAACCTCAAAGAGCTAAATATCCTACTCTTCCTATAATGACAGTACACAGCAGTTTATTGCAAGTTGAGGTCTGTTTTGATGCTAAGACAAACTGAAAGCAGATATTTAGCTCACTGACTGGGGATGTTTATAGGAATATTTAGTATTTATTTTATTCACAAGAGGTTGAGGTCAAGTGAAGTAAGTTTTGGGCTATAACTAAGGATTGAGGAGAGGCACCCAGTTATTAGGGTGACTGGGTGTGATCAAGTGACAGTAGGGGAACAACTGAGGTGGGAATAGTGTTAGCGCGAGTGGGCAAAACGACCACTACGGACTCAGGGTGAAGTTCAATAATGGCACAGCTTTATTTTCTTTACGCCGATGGAGAAGCACAGTCAGGACATACAATCGGACTGTCCCGGAAGTACTCTAAAGACTCCCCCACAACGGGCTATAGTTACACCTGAACTTCGTGTTTCAAATGCTAATTCTTTATTTACAGTATTTGACTTCAGCCATCTTGTTTCGATGTTTTCGAGTGTTGGAGCAATTGTTTTAAGTGTGTGTTAATCGTTTTTGTCTAGTTGGTTATCAATGGTCTGGAATCTCTGGGGTTTGAACCATAGGTGTGTTACTGATCTCAAGAGTTTCGAGGGGCCAGAGACGCTTCCTTAACTGTTAATTTTGGGTGTCTCTGTGGGTTGTTTGGTTTAGAAGTGCTGATTTTGATGGGGTGGGGATGTGTTCTTTAATTTAGTTCCTGTAGATGCCATCCTGTCCAATTTCCCTAATGTGCTAGGCCTCATTTGCATTCTAAAAGCATGCTCTTGCCTACTGATCAGTGTCTGTTACTTTGTGATTTTAGTGAGGATAACTTTAGTTTGCTTCCATTTTGTGTGCCCAATTTCATAAAATTTGTTGTCTGATAACAATAGTGATCATAAAGCTTAGGATGGCTAGGTAAGGGACCAGGAACAAACCATGTAAGAATATTTAACTGGGAGGAAAGCCAACTTCAGTGGGATAAGAATGGATCTGACCAGATAAATTGCAGTCAAAGGGTGGCAAGCAAACTGTAACTAAACAATAAGCTGTACTTCCATGAAGGGGAAAAGTAGGGCAAACAAATCTGCTGCTCCCTGGACAACAAAAGAGCTAGAAATTATGGAGAAAAGGAAGTATGCTTATGACAGATGTCAGGTGGATAATTAAATTGAGAACAGGGCTAATTGAAAATCTAATAATGAATAGAATAAAGCAAATGCTATGTATGTAGATCATGGTGAAAGCATCAGTAGTGCAGACACTTGATGGTTTTAAACTTGATAAGGGGATAGTGTGCCTGTACCCCTAGTTGTTAAGACTCGAGCAACGGATGAATTACATTCAAGGATACAGAGGGAAGTGAGTGAGGAAATTGCTGAGGTGTGGGCTATAATTTTCCAATCTTCATTCGAGTTGGGGTGGATGGTTCCAGAAGCTTAAATTTTAAATTTTACATCCTTGTTCAAAAAAAGTGTAAATATAAACCTAGCAACTACAGGTCAGTTTAACCTAGATAGTAGGGAAGCTTCAAGAAATGATAGTTCAGTACAAAATATGATGGGGGGATGGTGGTGTTGTGGTAATTTAATTGGACTGGTAATCCAGAGGTCCAGGCTAATGCTGAAGAGGCATGAGTTCAAATTCTACCTCAGCAGTTGGTGCAAAGTAAATTCAATTAATAAATCTGGAATATAAAGATAGTCTGTGGTTGGATGTGCACCACCCTGCTCCCTTGCAGAATCTTTAACTTCACTTAACTGTCTAACCATTTTGAAAAGTCTGGCCTGCAGGTTTACATGGTGGACAAATCTGTTATAAAGCATGCTAAACTTTATTGACAGAAACTTAGGGTATACCAAGGAGGAAGTTATGCTGAATTTGTAAAAAGAACATGGCTCCAGCCTCAACTGGAGAATTGCATCTAGTTCTGGGTGGTCAGTTTAAGAAAACCGTGAAGATTAAGATTACGGGAAAAATGCATGAGAATGGTTCCAGGATGAAAGTCTTCAGTTACATGATTAGAGAAGTTGGGGGTGCTTGCCTTAGAGATAAGGTTGAAAGTAAATTTGATGTTCAATTTTTTGAAAGGCCTAGACAGATTAGGTAGATTAGGGAATGGAATTAAAAAGTAGAACCAACAAGGTGGTTATCTCTGGACTACTGCCTGAACTGAGTGCAGATGGGCGTAGGGGTGATAAGATTAAGGAAGTGAATGGGTGGCTCAGGGACTGGTGTGGGAGGAATGGGTTTGAATTTATGGGGCATTGGCACCAGTATTGGGGTAGGTGGGACCTGTTCAGGTGGGATGGGGTTGGTCTGAACCGCGCTGGGACCAGAGTCCTGGCGAATCGTGTAGATAGGGCTTTAAACTAATTAGTGGGGGGGGGGAGGGTACAAGGGTAGGTGAAATTACGGGGTCTAAAGTAAAGGAGAGGGGACAGGTAAGGGAAGAGGCCAAGGATGTCCCAATAATAAAGGGAGTAGGGGGTGTGAGTATGGTTGGTGGCGTTCTGGCAAATAGGGTACAGGTGAAGGCTGGGATGAAGGCACTTTATCTGAATGCACGAAGCATTCGGAATAAAGTGAATGAGCTGGTGGTGCAGATCAGCACAAATGGATATGATCTGGTGGCCATTACAAAGACGTGGCTGCAAGGTGATGGGGACTGGGAGCTGAATGTACAGGGGTATCAAGTGTTTAGGAAGGATAGGCAGGAGGAAAAAGGGGGGTGCGTAGCTCTGCTGATTAAGGATAGCATCAGGGTGGTAGTAAGGGATGATATAGGAGCCAAAGAGCAGAAAGTGGAATCGTTGTGGGTGGAGATTAGGAACAGCAAAGGGAGGAAGACGCTGGTGGGTGTTGTTTATAGGCCCCCAAATAATGATCTGGAGGTGGGGCGGGCTGTTAACACGCAAATAAATGCAGCGTGCAGGAATGGAACGGCGATAATTTTGGGGGATTTCAATCTACATATTGATTGGTCGACCCATGTTGGACGCGGTGGGCTTGAGGAAGAGTTCTTGGAATGCTGCCGGGATAGTTTCCTTGAACAGTGTGTGTTGGAGCCGATGAGGCAGCAAGCTATCTTGGATCTGGTGTTATGTGATGAGGCAGGTAGAATTAGGGACCTTGTGGTGAAGGATCCTCTTGGGAAGAGTGATCATTGTATGGTGGAGTTTCTGATGCATATTGAGGAGGAGAAAGTGGGTTCCCGGACATGTGTCCTTTGTTTGAACAGAGGGGAGTACGGTAGGATGAGAGAGGAATTGGCGAATGTTGACTGGGGGAGCGCGTTGGAAGGTAGGTCTGCTGAGGAACAGTGGAGGATCTTTAAGGAGATCTTTCTTGGTGCTCAGCAGAAATTTATTCCAATGGTTAAAAAGGATCGTAGGAGAGATAATCAGCCGTGGATAACGAAGGAGGTAAAGGAAAGTGTTAAATTAAAAGCGGATGCGTTTAGAGTAGCTAAGAGTAGTGGGTGAGAAGAGGATTGGGAGAGGTTTAAATGTCAACAAAGAATGACAAAGAAGTTGATAATGAAGGGTAGGAGAAACTATGAAGCTGGGCTCGCGCTTAATATAAAAAAGGATAGCAAGAGTTTTTATAAATATATAAAAAGGAAGAGGCTGGCTAGGGTGAACGTTGGACCCTTAGAGGATGAGAAGGGGGACTTAGTGGTAGGGGATGGGGAGATGGCTGAGGCCTTGAATAACTTTTTTGTTTCGGTCTTCACGGAGGAGGACGTGAATAATTTGCCGGGTGTTAGCGATGGAAAGATGGTAGGAGTGGAGGGCCTGAATGACATTATTGTTACTAGAGAGGCGGTGCTCGACAGACTGGAGGGACTGATTGTGGACAAGTCCCCAGGACTGGATGGAATGCATCCAAGGGTTCTAAAAGAAATGGCGGAGGTGATAGTGGATGCCTTGGTGATTATTTTCCAAACGTCGCTGGATTCCGGGGAAGTGCCGGAAGATTGGAAAGTGGCTAATGTTACGCCGTTGTTTAAGAAGGGTGGCAGGCAAAAGGCAGGGAATTATAGGCCGGTTAGTTTAACGTCTGTTGTAGGTAAAATGTTAGAATCCGTGATCGAGGAGAAAATAGCGAGGCATCTTGAGGAGAATTGTTTGATAGAGCAGACGCAGCACGGTTTCGTTGAGGGGAAGTCGTGTCTGACGAATTTATTGGAGTTCTATGAGGATGTGTCTAGGGCAGTGGATAGAGGAGAACCGGTGGATGTGGTGTTTCTTGATTTTCAGAAGGCGTTTGATAAGGTGCCTCACAAGAGGTTATTACAGAAGGTCAGGGGGCATGGAGTTGGGGGTAGGGTGTTAGCGTGGATAGGGGATTGGCTGTCAAATAGGAGGCAGAGAGTGGGGGTCAATGGGTGCTATTCGGATTGGCGGTTGGTGACTAGTGGAGTGCCCCAGGAGTCGGTGCTGGGGCCTCAGCTATTTACCATTTATATAGATGATCTGGAGGAGGGAACCGAGTGTATGGTGTCGAAATTTGCTGATGACACCAATATTGGTGGAACGGCAAATTGTGCGGAGGGTGTGGAGAGTCTGCAGAAGGAGCTAGATAAGCTGGGCGAATGGGCCAGGAACTGGCAAATGGAATTTAATGTTGGCAAGTGTGAAGTTGTCCACTTTGGTAGGAATAATGGTAGGAAGAACTATTACTTACATGGCGAAAAACTGCAGCGTGCGACAGTGCAGAGGGACCTCAGGGTCCTTGTGCATGAGTCGCAAAAACCCAGCCTGCAGGTGCAGCAGGTGGTCAGGAAGACGAATGGGATGCTGGCCTTCATAGCGAGGGGGATTGAATATACAAGTAGAGAGGACTTGCTGCAACTGTACAGGGCACTGGTGAGGCCGCAGCTGAAGTACTGTGTGCAGTTTTGGTCGCCACACTTGCGCAAGGATATTTTGGCCTTGGAGGGAGAGCAGAGGAGGTTTACTAGGCTGATACCAGAGTTGAGGGGGTTGAACTATGAGGAGAGGCTGAATAAACTAGGCTTGTACTCGTTAGAGTTTAGAAGAATGAGGGGAGATCTCATTGAGACATATAAGATGATGAATGGGATGGACAGGATAGAGGTGGAGAGGCTCTTCCCGCTCAGAAAGGACAGTAGGACAAGAGGGCACAGCCTCAAGATAAAGGGAGGGGCCGGTTTAGAACCGAGTTGAGGAGGAACTTCTTCACTCAAAGGGTGGTGAATCTCTGGAATTCTCTGCCCATTGAAGTGGTGGAGGCTGCCTCGCTAAATATTTTTAAGACGTGGGTTGATAGGTTTTTGATAGGCAAGGGGATTAAGGGTTATGGGGAGAGGGCGGGCATGTGGAGCTGAGACACGACAGATCAGCCATGATCTTATTGAATGGCGGGGCAGGCTCGAGGGGCTAGATGGTCTACTCCTGCTCCTATTTCTTATGAAGAGAGAAATTGGTCCATTGGCACAAAGGTCAAGAACTAGAAGACACCAATCGAAGGTAAGTGGCAAGAGAAGCAATGGAGACACGAGGGAAAATGTTTTCATCCACTTTGTAATAACAGTAAGAAGTCTGAATAAACTTGTTGGACTTTAACCCGGTATAGTATAGTAAGAAGTCTCACACCAGGTAAAGTCCAACAGGTTTATTTAGACTTCTTACGGTACCTACCCTAGTCCAATTCCGGCATTTCCACATTAAGTGACAAGGCAGTGCATTCCAGATCCTAAAGAGGGTAGCGAAGATAGGGTTGATTCAGAGAATTGCATTAATATCTGAAATGGAAGAATGTGCAGGGCTATGGGGTGAAGGTGGATTAAGGGACTACATGAACATATTCTGAGGCCAATCATCACCTTCGAGGCCTCAAGATAAAGACCGCAATGTGATTGGCAGCAAAATTGACTCCTCCGAAGTGCAAACTGCTAACCAATAGCGAGGAGGTTGTGGAGCAATCCCGGGGCGGGATCACAGCGCTGATTGGCGGGTGATAAGTGATTGATGTTGGTACTGCCCAATCAGCGAGTGGTGAAAGGTGGGTCCTTTGAATGACGCGGTGACACACGGGAGCTGCTTCCGGTGATGGGTATTGATTGATAGAGTCACTGACCAATTGGAACGGGAGGTCTGGGAGCGCGCCGGCCGGTGGGGGGCGCGCCCCCGCTTGGGGCGGGCGGGTTGAGCGGAGGTGAAGATGGCGGCGGCGGTGGCGATGGCGGAAGGGATTACCAGAGAAGGAGAAGGCTAGTGGTAGAAGTGAAGCAGAGTTTGAGCAGGAAGCGGTGGCGAGAGCAGAGTCCGCGCGAGAGGTGACCATGGAATGGCCGCCCGAGACAAACAGTAAGAACTTTACAGCCGCGGGGCATTGTGGGACTACAGGAGTCACCTGACTAAATTCTGGGAGCGACCCCCAACAACCCCCTCCCCTCCCCAATCCCCTCCCCCAACAACCCCCTCCCCTCCCCTCCCCAATCCCCTCCCCCGACAGTCCCCTCCCCCCAATCCCCTCCCCTCCCCTCCCCCTCCCCAATCCCCTCCCCTCCCCTCCCCTCCCCCAACCACCTTTCCCTCCCCTCCCCCAACCCAATCCCCTCCCCTCCCCCAACCCAATCCCCTCCCCTCCCCCAACCCAATCCCCTCCCCTCCCCAACCCAACCCAATCCCCTCCCCTCCCCTCCCCTCCCCCAACCCAATCCCCTCCCCTCCCCTCCCCTCCCCCAACCCAATCCCCTCCCCTCCCCTCCCCCAACCCAATCCCCTCCCCTCCCCCAACCCAATCCCCTCCCCAGCCCCAACAATCCCCTCCCCAACACCCCTACCTCCTCCCCAATCCCTCCCCCAACCCCCTCCCCAACCCCCTCCCCAATCCCTCCCCCAACCCAACAACAACAACCTCCTCCCCCGCCCCCCGCCCCAACAACCTCCTCCCCCTCCCCCCGCCCCAACAACCTCCTCCCCCTCCCCCGTCCCAACAACCTCCTCCCCCTCCCCCTCCCCCAACAACCTCCTCCCCCTCCCCCCAACCTCCTCCCCAACCTCCTCCCCCTCCCCCCAACCTCCTCCCCAACCTCCTCCCCCTCCCCTCCCCCCAACCTCCTCCCCCTCCCCCTCCCCCCAACCTCCTCCCCCTCCCCCTCCCCCCAACCTCCTCCCCCTCCCCCCAACCTCCTCCCCCTCCCCCTCCCCCCAACCTCCTCCCCCTCCCCCCAACCTCCTCCCCCTCCCCCTCCCCCCAACCTCCTCCCCCTCCCCCTCCCCCCAACCTCCTCCCCCTCCCCCTAACCTCCTCCCCCTCCCCCTAACCTCCTCCCCCTCCCCCCAACCTCCTCCCCCTCCCCCCAACACACTCCCCCTCCCCCCAACACACTCCCCCTCCCCCTCCCCCCAACACACTCCCCCCAACACACTCCCCCTCCCCCCAACACACTCCCCCTCCCCCAACACACTCCCCCTCCCCCCAACACACTCCCCCTCCCCCCAACACACTCCCCCTCCCCCCAACACACTCCCCCTCCCCCCAACACACTCCCCCTCCCCCCAACACACTCCCCCAACACACTCCCCCAACACACTCCCCCAACACACTCCCCCAACACACTCCCCCAACACACTCCCCCAACACACTCCCCCAACACACTCCCCCAACACACTCCCCCAACACACTCCCCCAACACACTCCCCCAACACACTCCCCCAACACACTCCCCCAACACACTCCCCCAACACACTCCCCCAACACACTCCCCCAACACACTCCCCCAACACACTCCCCCAACACACTCCCCCAACACACTCCCCCAACACACTCCCCCAACACACTCCCCCAACACACTCCCCCAACACACCCCCCCAACACACTCCCCCTCCCCCCCGAACACACTCCCCCTCCTCTTCCCCCAACACACTCCCCCTCCTCTTCCCCCAACACCCCCAATATCCTACATTTTTACCTCCCTACCAAATTTAAAATACCAAATATCAGCCTAAAGCCTTCAGCAGTAAAAAAGCACAAGTTATTTGAGATTCCAATTTTACTGTCTGTAATCACTTAAAAAAACAAAAATCACGAAATATGTTTCAGAAGAAAGTTGTTAGAGTAGTTAAACAAATATCAAATTAGTAACACCTCAATGAGAGTTCATGTCCAAATTCTTTGCCAGTTGTGCCCCCTCCAACCCCCACTGCCCCTTTCCTGCCCCTCTGACCACACCCCCCCTCTAATCACACCCCACCGACCACACTCCCCCACCCCCTTCCGACACCACCCCCCTCCAACCTCCCCCGTCTCCCCCTTGCCTTCTTCCCCCACAGCCCCTTGCCCCCAGCCACCTCCCCTCTTTCTCCCCCCGACTCCCCCACTCCTCCACTACCTCTCCCCGACCCCAAACTGAGTTTCACTGCTCTCTTTTTGTAACTCTAGGTTTGTTCCTTCCTGCCGCTGTCAAGAGCCGTTTGATACCTGGGTTGCAGAACCATCTCTGCGGAATGGAACTCTGCTGGAAAGCTGTCACAGCAATAACATTTCCTTATCACAAGCAGCAAGATCTGAAATGAGCTGGATTAATGCCTGGTTGCTGTGGGTTATAGTTTTGTTGTTTCACACCATCTCGATGAGGAATGGCAATGTGATGCTGATCACAGACCTCCGAGCTCCACCTCCAAGACCTTCAGTTTCCATCTCCCTGTCCCCACCAACCATCATTCCCCTACCATGCCAAGTTATTGTTCAAACACAACATTGCTGCTTGAAGTTCACAG
The DNA here is from genome assembly GCF_965287045.1 of Carcharhinus amblyrhynchos. Taxonomy (NCBI): domain Eukaryota; kingdom Metazoa; phylum Chordata; class Chondrichthyes; order Carcharhiniformes; family Carcharhinidae; genus Carcharhinus; species Carcharhinus amblyrhynchos. Next base: position 60,766,941 of record NC_137337.1, read on the forward strand.
AACTGTGACTCCTGAGAGATCTGGTGTCTAACCTATAGTGCTGACTTACCCAAAAGCAGGAAGCGCCCACACTTAGTGTCAGTATTCAGTTTAAGAAGAGTCAGGCTGTTGCACATGTTCAAATCTGAATCTGAATCTGAATCTGGGTGCCAAGGATGGCAGTCATGTCGGGCCTCCTGTGGTTGGACATATTGATCAAGGTGCCTGTGTTGGGAAGGAATATGTTTAGCTTCATGGCTATTTGATCTCTGTGAATTCTCTTGAAGAAATGACTGTTTGTCCCTATCCTGGTGTGTGACAAACAGTGTGAGCTTCTCATCACAAAAGGCTGTGCCAAGCAGCTTACCCACCCAGTTATTGCTGCTCTACGTCTCTGATTTTGAATGCGCATTTAATGGCCTTCTGTTTTCACCTCATAATTAGACACCATTGCATCTGAAGTTGAACTTCCCTTGTATTTAGTTGCTAGTGCTTGCTCACCCCTTGGTGACTTTGCTATAACGACTCAGCTTTCTTTCTGATCTAACAGCTGACGTAGTTAGATCAGATTGCTGCTCTGGAATCAGAACCACCGGCTATTCAAGAATGTGCCAGGAGGGGAATGAACCTGTGCAGCACCATAACAGACTTGGCATTGAGCTTGCTGTTGGTACTTATCCACCCTCCACTCTCTTAACTGCCTGCCACCCTCTCTGAGAAACTGAAAAACACTCCTGCACCCTCAAGCAGTGCAAAACAAGAGTAAAGTCAGTTACTGTCAGGGCTGCCCTGAGCCTCTTGCCCAAAAAACGAATCATTTTGTTCCCTTTCAGATGTGACTGAGTTGCTGCATGTTTGCAGCATTTTCTACAGATTATGAATTTACTGTGGAGATTGTGCACTGAAACATTGGACCATGGGTTGGCCGTTTAGACGTTGCAAATCACCTGAGCCATGACAGGCTGAATATAAAGGCGTGAGCGTTAAGATCGGTTAACATTGGGAACAAAGTGCTAGGCAGGATGTTACAATAGGGAAACAGTGGGCGCGCTCTTTATGATAGCTGTAAAAGGGGCCTGTAACAGGTCTGGGTGTGTGGAACAGAGGGAAGTGGGTTTTTTTTCATTTCCTCCTAATCTGACCAAAATGAGCTTGTGGCAGTGAAGATTTTCTGAATCCATGAGAGAATTTGATGCCTCTCCATGGAGTTGTGCTATTGGATTTCTTGCATCCAAGATCAAAGCAACAGTAGCAAAATACATATTTAATGTAACACAATGAGAGCTGTAGGCTGCAGCTTCTGCTGCCAGATTGAGCAGTGCAGCATTCCTGCTGAGGGCAGTGTGCACCATCTTGTTGTCTCCTGGGTCATGGTGGTCCCATTGGATATCATCATCATGATTGGCCTGTCGGACCAGTTACGTAATGCAAATCCCTGATCCACAGCAGCAACAATCCCACGGAGACTAACTTTTTTCTTTAAGTATTACGAGGTAATTGCCCCAAAGTTTTTAGCCCGCGTGAAAAGTTTCCTACATGTGAGGGCAGAGCAACAGGCATCAGAATACAATCAGTGGCCTCTTCAGCCAGTGTCATTCTCACCAATGTCAGCCCCTAATGAGCTTTGCTGAGACTGATATGTGTGGCTTCCAAGCCGTGTTTGACTGGCAATAGCAGAAGCATTGGGGCTGGACTTGGGTTTTAAGCTGTATGTACATAGCGCATTGTTAGTAGAATAGAGTGCTATCTTTCCCTAATTTTTAGTTCAAACTTGCATTTTTGTTTAAATTTTTCATTTAGATAAAAGTTCGGGCTGTGCAATACTATAACGTGAAAAGTAAGTGTCACGACAAGTTTTTAAAAGAAAAACAGAACAACAAAATCACCAATGTCTTCCATTTGGAGATGTATAGTTCCACGCCACTTTAGTGCTTCAGTAGCAGCTGTAGTGCCAAACCTTAGAGGCAGTGCATGAGGTTAGCGGAGCTTGCCATGAGCGGTTTAACCGAAAATATTTTTTTAACAGGGCGTAGCTGAATGAACTAACCAGGGTTCAGGTTTCTCCAGCAAACTGGCTTGAGGAATGTCAGGATAGAAACCAGAGTCTCATAATTGTACTTTCAGTCTCTTGTCTCTTCTGTTGAGTTTAGTGATCACAGTGAATCCCGATGCTTGAGATTGCCAGCCACTAGCTGAGATTTGAGGGAGGGCAGTGAGTCTTTACTGATGTAGTCTGCCCCAGCATCTGGAGCAGACAAGCATACAACCTTGTGTTCCATGAACTAAATAGATCGTAAAGGTCATCTGAACAATTACCAGCAGCTTTTGAAAACTATTATCGATGGCCTTTGAGTTAGTGGACCATCTTTATAGAACATCGGGCGGTGGTTGCAGGGAGCTTCAGCTCCACATCATTCTCTGTTGCGCAGATTGTGTCTATTGCTTGTGTGTAAGACAGTGAGACCTACCTGTCTGTAGAGTTTACATAATAGCACCCAGTAGTAATTGTATTTATGCTGTAGCTGCAATGTCAATGTGGAATGGATTCTGTCTTCACTGAGATTGCAGTTACAGCGTAAACACATCCTGACTCTGGACTTGGTGAGACTCCCCGGGATAGTGGAGGATCTTTGCTTCAGTGTAAACCTGTGCCCAACTTGCATAACACAAGTTTGGTGTTGGTTGAAGCTGAAACCTCTGCCCCAATGGTGATCTTGGCCTGTGAATGCGGCCCTACTGAGGCAGCAGATCAACCCTTTGTACTTAATGCCATCCTGAATGCAGTGGCTGGAGCTAGCCTGTCACTGCTGAGATTCACTCTAATTCTGTAATAACAGAGAAAGAGCCACCAACTATAGATTTTAATACACAGTCAACTGACTGTCACAGGCATGATTTACTTATCCTGCAGCTCTGTGACACTTTGCAGCAAGAACAGTGGGGTTTACTAACATCGTGGGAGACTTTTGTTTTTTGCTGATACTCAAAATCTGTCTTGCAACATTGCTCATGCTGGCTGAGACTAACTTCACAGAGATCAGATTGTAGTATAACTGTCGTCATTTTTTTTTAAGTAGATAGCGCTTTGCAAAATAATTCAGCTTTGGGTAAGATTATTAAATACCTCCTGGGTTTCATCTGCAAATGAAACTCTTAGCACAAATTGTAGTCACATTAAAATGCAAATAAAGCCATATGATTTTAGAGTATGTGCCATTAGTAGCAATAACTGTTGTACATGTGTTAGTGATGCTGTACCAATATAGGAGAGGAGGAGCTTGGAGAGAAGTGGTTGAAAAATGACCAAACAGACCTCAACCTAGTTATTCTAGAACTGGCTAACTTATAGTGTTAGAAACCTTCAAACTAGGGGCACTGGGATTGCTCTGTTCCTGGCTGGGGTTAGACTAGCCAGCAAATACTTGTGACATTGAGTGTGTAATACTTGGACAGTTCCTGGCAGCCACCATCTGAGCTACTCGAGGAAGCCGGAAGCAACACTGCAGGACCCATGCACATCGGGAAGTGGGCAGGAGGAGGAAGTGCTAACAGGACAATACCCAAAGCAACATCCATCACAGGAATTTCAAATCTGAGCACAGCATACTTTCTGTGGACTGCGGGTGCTCCTTTTTAGTGAGCCAGGTGTCTATTTGAGCTACCGAGGGTCTGCTATCCATCAACACATCAGGTTCGGGTCTCGTTGCTGTGTAAATTTGGATGCAAGCAGCAGGAATTCAACTGGGAAGTGTCAGCAGAACTTCAGACTGACCACAAGAATCCAGGGCAAAGGAGGCTGAGTTTTTAATTATGCATGTTCAAAAATGTATTATATACAGTAGCTAGGTCTGTAATGAAATCAGTCCAATGTTTAATTATGCATTAACAGACACTGAGCAATAGGAATTAAAATATACAGCAGATGTATCATCCTGTTCATTATTGTCAGCCGGCAAAGCTGATTTTGCTGTAAGGAGATGGAGAGAATGAGGCAATGTGCTGTATAGCTGGGAGAATGGTCACTGTAAGGAGACAAACAGGAGAGGGAAAACTGGTGATTCCATAGTGAATTTGTAGATGGTTTTTATTCTGCTACAGGTTTGCTGTGGCTCACAGATTGTAGATGTGTTTTGTTTTTTTTATTTCCATTTTATTTGGAGTCAGGCTATTGGCATCTGAAGGGGAAACCATGATCAGGCCTCATTCAGAGTTGTTGAACACAATGCAGATGTATTTCCAAGAGGAAGGAGCATTCCACAGATAGGAGCTAGCCCACATAGGCCCCATGACAAGATTGAAAACAGCAGTGAGCAAAAGTCGGGTATCTCTTATGGAGTTTGTTTTGTCTGATTTCCTCAGAGTGAAGAATATATTCTCAATATAGTGGGGCTCAGTCTCTCCTTTGCCCCATTTATCAACTATTGGTAGCAGACCAACACCTTGAGATATAAGTAGTGGTGTATTTCTATCCTTTCCACCTGGCCTAGTAGCTTTTGATGGAGTGAGTTAATAAAGATTCACAGCAGAAGTGTATGGAAGGGTAGGGTTACATAGCTTACTCAGCTCCTGCAGGTTTGGCTTTTGGTATTTGAGCACACGGCTACTCTCTGTGTAACCCTCTTACTCTGCATTGTTGGTAGGGAGTAGATCTTTCCCTGTTCAATAGACCAGCACTTCTCTCACATCCTAACCTTAATGACATTGGGATCTGCCTAGGAGTCATTTGGAGAAGTGTAGAGGGAGATTTATTTTTAACCTCTGCTGCATCTGCCCTGGGATTGTTCAAAGGAACACTAGAGCAGAGCAGCTAAAAGTGTCCTAATCCCCAGCAATAGCATCCCTCCCTTTAGAATCCCATATGGGCATTGGCTAGAGTTGTTGACTGGTGTACTTTCAGGTGTACACTGGTTTACACTAAGTTGATCAATTCTAAAATCTAAATAGGAAACCTCATTAATGGGCAATCTGTTCATTGATATATTTGCCTGAATGGGACTTCAGCCACAGAGTAGGGCTAGGTAGCTGTAATCTGTCACTCTCTCCCCTCCTAGTGCTAACCATCTGTACTGATTGATTCCAGTTGGCATGTGTCATGCCCTCTAGTTGCAGCACAATGCCTCATATCTCAGTTCAAAAAGCCAGCAATGTGCTGGGGTTATAATATTCTGTCTAAATTTGTTATTTGAATTTTTTTATGGAATTACAGTGCTAAATGTTTTCTAGATGCATGAGGCAGCTTGCATTAAACTATGCATTTCAGAGAGAAGGGATGAGAATTGCATGAATCATTCACTGCTGTAGAACGATCCCTGGAGCAGTTTGATTGCTCTAACTTCACCTCTGTACAGAACTAACAGCAATAAAAGACCCGTGTGCCAAGGGTGCACCAGTGTTTATTATGTGTGTTTTTGTCGGTTTCTTTGTACAAAATTATATGCTTGTTCCTCTCAGCTGACAGCAGGGGCAGCACATTCCTGAGAAGCATTTTTTAAGTGTTTATGCTGATCAAGCTGTGTCAGATTAATTTTGTGCACTGATTTCTGCATTACAGACACCTAGTATCAGTATAAAGCACTCCAAGATGGCCTGTACACCTTCACTCAATTCTACTTCTGATAAGGAACATAAGAAATAGTGTTGGTGTAGGCCTTTCAACACTTGAAGCCTACTCTGCCATTCAATACAATCATGGTTGATCTGATGTGGCTTTAGCTCCACTTTCCTACTTGTTCGAAAGATCCCTGGACTCGCTTGTCAAATCAAAATTCTGTCCAAGTCGGTGTTGAATATATTCGAAGACCCAACCTCCGTTGCTTGCTGGAGGAAGGGAATTACAAACACCAGCACCCTGAGAAGAAATTTCTCCTCATCTGTCTTAGATGGGAGACTCCTTATTTTGAAATTGTGCCTCCCCCCAGCCCAGTCCAGTTCTAGTTTTCCGTCATGAAGGGAAGCCACCCCTGACGATGCACCCTGTTATGCCCCCTCAGAATCTTACATATTTCAATAAGATCATACCTCGTTCTTCTAAACTCCAGTGAAGGTATGCTCAACCTATTCTCAGGCATGGTGGTGGCATTGTTGCTGGACCAGTAATCCAGAAACCCACGGTAATGCTCTGAGGACCTAGGTTCAAATCCCACCATGGCAGATGGTGGAATTTGAATTCAATAAAAATCTGGAATTAAAAGTTTAATGATGACCATGAAAGCATTGTCGATTGTCATAAAAACCCATCTGATTCACTGATGTCCTTTAGGAAAGGAAATCTGCCTAGTCTGGCCTACAGGTCACTCCAGATTCACAGCAATGTTGTTGACTCTTAAAATGTCCTCAGTGATGGTCACTAAATGTTGGCCAAGCCAGCGCTGTCCACTTCCCATGAATGAATGAAAAAAACACAAACCCTTCATCTCAGGAATCAGCTTAGTGAATCGTCTCTGGACTGTCTCAATGCAAGTATGTCTCTCCCAAAATTCAGTGGCCAAAACTATACAATACTTTAGGTGTAGTCTCACTAATACCCTACACAATTATAGGAAGACGTATTTGTTTTTATTCACCATCCCCCTTATGGTAAAGGCCAACTTTCAATTTGCCTTAATTACTTAGTGGATCTGTATATGGTTTCTTTAATGATTCATGTGCAGGGGAACACACATCCCTCTATTACTATTCCTCTGTTCCATAACTTTCTACAGTCTCTGACTATTTAAATAATACTTTGATTTTCTGTCTTTCCTGCCAAAGTGGATAACCTCATATTTTACCACATAATACTTCATCTGTCAATTTTTTTGCCCACTGACTTAACCTATCTACATCCCTTTGCAAGATCCCTTATCCTCTTTACAATTTGCTTTCCTATCTATCTATTATCAGTAAATTTGCGACAATACATTCTGTCCTTTAATCCAAGTAACTAATATAAAGCTTAAATAGTTGAGGGTCCAACATCCTGTGACACACCACTAGCTAATAGTTTGCCTACCTGCAAATGACTCACTAATTCTCACTCTTGTCTTCTACCCATGCTAATATTATCACCCCCGAAACCATATGCTCTTATCTTGTGTAGCAACCTTTAATATGGCACCTCATTGAATGCCTTTTGGAAATCCAAATACACCTACATCTACTGGTTCCCTGTTAGCCATTGTGTTACATCCTCAAATAAATAATAAATGTGTCAAATGCTATTTCCCTTTCACAAGATGATTTTCTAAATATCCTGCTATTACCTATTTAATAATGGATTCTGGCATGACAGATTTTAGGCTAACTGGTTTCCTATGGTTTCCTGCATCCTATTACCCTCTTTCCTTAAACAAATAATACATTTGCAGTTTTCCAATCTAATGGAACTTTTCCAGAATCCAGAGAATTTTTGATGATTACAATCAATACACCTCCACTATCCCTACACATGTATATTTTTAAAACCTTAGGATGTAGGCCAGATGACTTGTCAGTCTAATCCCATCACTATTCCAATTAAATAATCCCTAGTGATAGTAATTGTTTTGAGTTACTTCCCTTTGCAACTTGATTTTCATCTTTTCTTGGGATGCTTTTTGTGTCTTCTGTGAAAACTGATACATAATATTTGTTCAGAGTCTTTGCCATTTCCTTGTTTCCAATTATTAATTCCCCAGTCTCGCCCTCTAAGGGACCAGTGCTCACTTCAGTTACTCTTGTAGAGGTTTTTATTATCTTTTTATATTTCTTGCTAGTTTTCTCTCATATCAATTTCTCCCTCTTTATTTTCTAGTCATTCTTGTTTCTAATTTCCCAATCTTCCGGACTACCACAAACCTTCACAGCATTGGACAATTTTTCTTTGAATTTGTACAGTCCTCAGCCATAAACGGTGCATCCTTCCAGTAGAGTTTTCCTCAATGAAATATATCTTTGTTGAGAATCATGAAATACCTTCCTAAATGTCTGCCACTGCACATCCAACATATTACTTTTTAATCAGTTTTCCCAGTCCACTTTAGCCAGCTTTGTCTTTGTACTCTTGTCATTGCCTTTATCTAATTTTGAGACATAAATCATAGACCCACATTTCTCACTCAAAACTAAATGTGAAATTCTTGATCATTCTTGTCCAGACAATCTTTTACTATAAGGACCTTAATTAATCCTGTCTCACTGCATATTTCCAGGTTCCAGAATGTATTTCTCTAAGAAACTATCCCAAATATACTCAATGAACTCATACTTCGGGCTGCTGTTGCCAACTTGATTTGTTCAACCAATGAAAGAGTAAAATCACCCACAATTATTGCAGTAACTTTTGCACAAGCTCCAATTCTTTCTTGGTGTATACTCTATCTTACTGTGTAGCTACTGTTAGGGAGCCAATAAACTACGCCCACCAGTGATCAGTATAGTTAGGAAAATAAAATATAGTTCTCTGCAGCCAAGATTATGAGCCCTAAAGGATGTGTTGTCTGCCCTAAGTCAGCATTAAAGACATCAATCACCTGAGGCTGGATGAGACTTGGAGAATGTGAGGGGAAGGATCCAGTTGCCATGTTCCATGTGGGTACCAATGACATAAGTTGGACTGGGAAAAATATTCTCCTAAGGAAGTATGAGCAGTTTAATGTAAAAAGTAGAACCACAAAGGTAAAAATATCTGGATTACTACTTGATCTGTGAGCAAATTGGCAAAGGGTAAGAAAGATCAGAGAGTTGAATACATTGAATCAAAGACTAGTGTGGGTGGGTGAAATTGGTCACTGACACCTGTATGGGGAGGGGGGGTGGTGGTGACTGTACTATTGGGACGTGCTCCTCCAATCAGATGGTTTCTCTCCCACAGTTACTGCTGATAGGTTCAGTATCAGCGTACACAGGAAAATCAACCTGTGATTGGAGAAGCTTTCCATTTTGAAATCTTTCACAGCAACTTACCTATTGGACTGGCATTTTCCAAACCAGCTCCAGGGGCCACAATAGGGGGACTTCAACGCCCATTAGCAGTCCTTTGGACAAGTCTGGTTTAGATGGTCTAAATGCTAGTGATGAGTGATGTAAGACTTTAATTTCAAGCCTCCCTCCTTGTCCTGTAACATAGGAACTCCACTGAGCTATCTAATTCTAACCTGCTTGAACTGTAAATAATTTAAAATCAAATGTAGAAAAATCAAGGACAGGATGGATGACTTTAAAATGAGGATTGGTTTATGCCTTCTCATCCTGATCCCTAGTCTCTCTAATGTTTCTTCACCTGCTTTCTAAATTTGACCTTCAGTCTCTCTGGAATTAATATTGGAGAGGAGATTACCTCCTTCCACCTCCCTCCCCCTCCCAGATTGCATATTTCTCCAGCTTCTCTCTTATATTGGGGAAAGTAGGACAGTGGGGAAGCAGTGGCAGACATTTAAGGAGATATTTCATAACACTCAACAAACATTTATTCCTTTGAGAAAGACACTGTGAGAAGGATGCACCATTCATGGTCCCTTAGCAAACTAAAGATAGTATTAAAAAGAAAGATAAAGCATTCAATGCTTCAAGCGTTCACTGTAGGTCAGAAGTTTAGACAGATTTTATAAAACAGCAAAGGATGACTGAAAAATAAGCGGTGAAATTAGAACTTGTGAGAAAGCTAGCTAGAAATATCAAACAGATAGTAAGAGTGTTGACTTATATCAGTTATGGTTCCCTACAGGATGAGACCAGGAAATAAATAATAGGAAACAAGGAAATGGCAGAAGCATTGCACGTGTACTTAGCTTCTAACTTCACCACAGAAAACACAACACAATATCCCAAGAGTACCTGAAAATCAAGAGGTTACAGGGAAGGAGGAGCTTAAAACAATCGTAATCACCAGGGAAAAGGTACTGCGAAAACCAAAACTGAAGGTTGACAAGACCACTAGACCTGATGGTCTGCATTCTAGAGTCTTAATAAAGCACTGATAATAGATGCATTGGTTGTGATCTTCCAAAATTCCCTAGATTCCAGAAACGTCCCTGTGGATTGAAATACTGCAAATGTAATATTTCTATTCAAGAGCAAGAGACAGAAAATGCGACAGTTAGCCCAAAATTGTGAAAATGCTGGAATCCATTATTAAGGAGGTAATAGGAGGATATTTAAAACATCATACGACTATCAGGCAAGGCCAACTTGGTTTTGTGAGAAGAAAATTATGTTTTATTAATTTATTACAGTTCTTTGAGCTAGTAATAACCAAAGTTGATAAAGGGAAACCTGTGGATGTGGCATACTTGGATTTCCAAAAGGCATTTGATAATGTGCCATATCAAAGGTTACTAAACAAAATAAGAGCTCATGGTGAAGGGCATATTAGCATAGATAGAAGATTGGTTACCTAACAGGAAGAAGAGAGTAGGGATAAATGGGTCATTTTCAGGCTGACAAACTAACTAATCCAGTGCCACGGGGATCAGTGCTGGGGCTTCAATTTTTAAAATCTATATCACAGACTTAGATGAAGGGACAAAATTTGTGGTAGCTAATAGCACAAAGATAGGAAAATAAATTGTCAAGCAGCCAGAAGGATTTAGATAAGTTAAACGAGTGGGCAAAAAATATCTACAAAAGGATTTAGATAAGTTAAACGAACGGGCAAAAAATTTGGTAGATGGAACATAATGGGGGGAAAAGTGAACTTGTCCACTCCGGAAAGGAAGAATAAAAATGCAGTATATTATTTAAATAGAGTGAGACTGTAAAGCTCTATGGTACAAAGGGATCAGAACAGCCCAGTACATGAATCACAAATATTATGCAAGTACAGCATGCGATTAGGAAGGCAAATTGAATATTTGCATTTATTGCTAGGGGAATCAAATATAAAAGTCTCAAAATATTCTAGCTGTATAAGGCCTTTGGAAGATCCTATCTAGAGTCAGGTGTATAGTTTTGGTCTTCTGAAAAAAAGATACAACTGCAATAGAACCTGTTCAGGGGAGTTTTGCTTGACTGATTCCTGGGATGAAGGGGGTCACCTTAAGAGGAATTGTTGAACGGGTTGGGCCGATACCCATTGTAATTTAGAAGAATAAGGTGAATTTATTGAAATCTTGAGAGTACTTGACACAGTGCTTGCTGAGAAGTGAATCTAGAATCAGGGACAAAGCTTAGAAATTAGGAGTCTCCCCTTTAAGGCTGAGATGAGATAACTTTTGTCTCTCAGAAGGTTGTTAGTCTTCTTTTCCCAGAGATACAGCGGAGACTGGGTCATTGAGTATATTCAATGCTAATTTAGGTAGATTTTTGATTCACAAGTAAATTAAGGTTTATGAGGTTAGGCACGAAAAATAGAGTTGAGGTCACAATCAATTAGCTGTGAATGGTGGAGCAGTATGAAGAGCTGAATGGCCTACCTGTGCTCCTGTTCTTGTGACAGTATTTTCCAAATGGCAAGAAGCTAGGAACTTTGGATAATCAGCCAGATTTAGGGCCTTAAGTTCTAAAATCACCAAAATCTATTGGACTGGCATAAAAAAAATTGATCTTTATCTTAAGGGGTATAAGTTATTTTACTACTGTACAGAGTTCTGGTTAAACCCAAGCTGGAGCATTGCAGTCAGCTTGAACACCTGACCTCACAAAGCGTATGCCTCGGAACTGAGTATAGCAACCAGAGGTTTAAATTGAAATCAGGTTATATAGGTTCAGATTTCAGCAGCTTGTATTCCTTCCAATATAAATGATTAAGGTGATAATTGTGGTGTTTAAGATGATTAAAAGATTTGATACGATGAATAGCCAGAATCTATTTCCTCTGGTGGTGGAGGTTTAACAGGAAACTTGAAATTAGAGCTAGGCTAGTTAGGACAGAGAAATGAAAGTACTTTTTCTGACAAAGAATAATGGAAATTTGGATCTATTTCCTATCCACAACCTGAGGATGAGTTGAAACTTTCAACAAAATAACACAAATAAGGAATTAGAAGCAAACATGGGCAGATGGGAGTTAAGATAATCAACTATAAACTAATTTTAGCATGAACAGGCCCCAATTTTGAATAACTCAAGCCTCCCCTTGGTTTGAGTATTTCTGTCTGACAGCTGGCTGTACACATTTACTGCTTATCAGATGAAGCTGGACAGGTTTATCGCGAGGGTTTTATTTCTAGTGTATATCTAATAAATGTGAAAATAGCTGTTCAGGCACATTTAAGACTCATTAACCTGCCCTCCCCGGGGTCCTTTGGTGTCTCTTGGCGCACCTCCGTGAGGTCCAGAACCGGAAATGACCATGAGGTGTCCACGCTGCTGCCTGTCTGCGGTGCGGGTGATCAGTGTCAGGATGAGCGTGGCCACCGTTAGTGCTGGCGGCGACAAGCGCAAAGAGATCGAGGAGGAGCCGGGACTTGGGCTGCAGGGCAACGGGCAACCCCCGACTAAAAAACCCAGAAACAAGAAGGGCAAGAGTGACCGCTATGTGCCTCCGCCTGGGAAGAAGAACCCAGGCATCAGCTTCAGTCATCAGCACTTCGGGGGTAAATTGTGCGGTCGGGCTTCGCTTTGGACGCATTAAAATAAACTAATTGTTTCATGCACATCAGTGATGTGGAAAGTGGGTAGGACACTCCATGCAGGATCTATTTTCACAGTAACTTCATTCCGTTGTTAATGTGACATTAATAAATTTAAACCATTTGGGGGAGCACGGTGGCACAGTGGTCAGCACTGTTGCCTCACACCACCAGGGACCCAGATTCGGTCCTGTCTATGTGGATTTACACATTCTCCCTGTGTCTGCGTGGGCTTCCTCCGGTTTTCTCCCACAATCCAAAGATGTGTGGGTTAGGTGGATTGGCCGTACTAAATTGCCCCTTAGTGTCAGGAGAACTAGCTAGCGTAAATGCATGGGGTTACGCGAATAGGGCCTGGGTGGAATTGTGGTCAATACAGACTCGATGGGCCGAATCACCTCCTTTTGCACTGTAAGGGTTTTATGATTTCTATCTCCTTGTTCGTCTGTCCAGTCTTGCCGTTGTCATTATGTGTAAACTATCTTGCCCCCTTCACCCATCCTCATCTTAGTGCACTATAACTTGCAATCCTAACCCTATAATATTGTGGATGTGCCTCTACCACATGGACTGCAGTGGGTTATATTCACACTCATTGCCTCTTTCCACCTCTAACATCACTTGACTTCACCTTGGTTTTGGTTTATCTGCTGCTGAAACCCTTGTTTCCTTTAGGGTCAACTATTCCAATACACTGCTGGCTGCATGTGCTTATCATCTTAAAAAATTTTGTTGCACCACCATTATCTCCTCTGAACTCACTGATGCACATGAGCTGCAGTTAAAAGTTTATTTATTTGTCACAAGTAAGGCTTACGTTAACATGCAATGAAGTTACTGTGAAATTCCCCCAGTCGCCTCAGTCCAGTGCCTGTTCGAGGCAATGCACGTCTTTCAGAATGTGGGAGGAAACCCATGTGAACACAGGGAGAATGTGCAAACTCCACACAGATAGTGACCCAAGCCAGCAATCAATCCCGGTCCCTGACGCTGTGCTACCGTGCTGCTCCAGGTCAAGTGGTATCTTGACTTTAAAATTCTCATCCTTGTTTTCAAATCTCCCCCTAGCTTTCCCAAGCTTCCAACCATACAATTATCTGAAAAAGCTTCTAATTGTGACCCCTTGTGTATTCCCATTTGTAATAGCTCCATCATTGGCGGCTGTGCCTTTGGCTACCTTGGCCACAAGCTCAGGAATTCCCTCCCTACACCTCTCGGCTCCCCTATCTCATTTTCCTCAAAGACACTTGTTAAAACCTACCTCTTTGACCAAGCTTTTGGTCATGTGACCTAGTATCTCCTTGTGTGGCACAGTGTCATATTTTGTTATGTACTGCTCCTGTAAAGTGCCTAGGGATGTTTAATTACGTTAAAGACGCTAAGTCAATAAGTTGTTGTAGTTCAAGAAGGTGCTCACCATCGCCTGCTGAAGAGTGATTGTAGCGGCAGCCTTTCCATCAACACTTGCATCCTGTGAACACAATACTAAGCAGACTGCCGCTGGGAGATTCACAGCTTTGAGGGCTGCAGTGGCACCACGAGGTTTGGCGACCGCACTAATGCTGAAATTTGGAAGTTAAAGTACACTTGAATGGGAACTGATGCTGATGGTTCCTCCAGGACCTGCTGTTTTGTAACTTGGGCTGATCACTGAGGTTATGTGATGTTTTAATGTATGTAGTTTATATATGTTGTTCTTAGTAGGCATAGACCCTACCAGGAATATATGCCTTTAAACCAACAAGAGTTTTGAAACACTTCTCCCTGGATCTTTATCTGGCCTGCCCCTCTGGCTCCTCCCTCTCTCCTGCATTAGTTCCTATAAGTTTCCTCCACCATTTACAACTAGATGCAGGTGGATGGCAGAGCTTTGACCTCATCTAGAATGGGTCTGCCTTTTCTATCGCATGCTGTTTATATTGTACATCTTTTGTAGGGGACATCAGGCTGACACCTCATTCAGAGATACCTGATCCCTCGTACGCTCGCTACTCTGTTCAGTGAACTCAACATGGTCATCTGACTTAGTGACAGTCTTACACTGATCACATTTAAATAATATTTTCATTTCTGTCTAATGAGTTATGTGGATCTAAGCAATGTTGTTTATGATATTTAGTGAGCCAGATGGGCTTTAGTTCATGTTGCCCTGGCTGGTGTTCCGCTCTAGTCATGATGTGGATGTGCTGGCGTTGGACTGGGGTAAACACAGTAAAAAGTCTGACAACACCAGGTTTAAGTCCAACCGATTTATTTGATAGTAAACTCACAAGCTTTCGGAGTTTGTCCCTTCGTCAGGTGAGTGGAGAGTTCTGGCCTCAGACAGAGCGTATAAAACACAGTTTACAGATTACTGTAATCAGATTACTGTAGAGCAATCAGTAATCTGTAAACTGTCTGTGCTTTATATGCTCTGTCTGAGGCCAGAACACTCCATTCACCTGACGAAGGGACAAACTCCGAAAGCTTGTGAGTGTACTATCAAATAAATCGTTGGACTTAAACCTGGTGTTGTCAGACTTTTTACTGTGTTCCGTTCTAGAACAGCAGGCTGTCTGCAGCTTCTGTTTTTGTTGACAAAGCCCCAGGAATTTGGAGGCACTTGGTCCGTGTGGAGCTGTGGGCAGAATCTTCTTGATAATTTATCCTCTTATCCCAAAGTTGCTAACTAATTCCTGGTCCGTACTGAATAGGTGCACTCGGTTAGAGAGCGGTATGAACAGCGAGGCCTCCGATCCATCAAGATTAGCCATCCACCCCTACGAAAAGTCTATGGATATCAAATGCCACTGCACTGCCTTCACAGTTGAATAACCTGATGCCTCTGTCTCAGTATTCACATGAAGGACTCTGCTGGTTTGTGAAGGCATGGCCTCGCTAGAAATAGCTGGTTTAAGAAGGACATGGAGGCAGACTGGGAAGAGTTTGTGATTCAAGTACTATGCAGATGATATAAAATTTGCCAATAACCGGTTACTGATCTATCACTTCTCTCCCTTTAGAGACCCAGTATTATTTTGAGAGTGGACTGAGGAAGGTGTTTCCCTACTACTTTGACTTCCAGACCTACTGTAAAGGGCGCTGGGTCGGGAAGACACTATGGGAGGTGTTCAGCTCTGAGTTCAGGGTTGAACCAATGAAGTATTATATCGAGGCTGCCAAAGCTGGCAGAATCCGGCTCAATGAGGAACCTGCTGAACTGAACACAGTCTTAAAGGTACAGGCAATCTCCAGAAGTGTGTCTGTTTTGGAGCTCCGTGAGAGTGTGTCCATGTTGGCAGGGGGTTGTTGATTGTTTGCTATTCATCATGTCCAGTACAGGGAAAGGTGGTAAAGGGCTTGGTTAAGGCGGAGCCAAGCAGCATCACAGGTGCTCCACGACAATACTCAAGGCATTATCATACCTGCCGTCAGGTGTCTGGCTTGCTGCGGAGGCGTCAAGTGTTTCTCCGGCTTGATCTACAAGGAGGTCCGAGGGGTGTTGAAGGTGTTTTTGGAGAATGTGATCAGGGACTCAGTGACCTACACTGAGCATGCCAAGCGCAAAACGGTGACTGCTATGGATGTGGTGTATGCGCTAAAGTGCTAGGGGCGGACCCTGTATGGCTTTGGTGGTTGAGGACAGTGTAATAGGGAACAGAGACAAGGAATGTGTTTGTGAACAGGGTGTCCCTGGGAGTGTGTCTGTGTGAACAGGGGGCTCGCCTGTGTTTCCAGGGGCACCCCCGGTGATTTGTTGGTGTTTTTTCTGACTCTAAATGACACGCTGATTGTAAAAGGACCTCTCATCTTGCTATGATTAACTTACATGATGATAATGCCCCTGAAGGGTCCAGGTCTGTCAATTAAATACAATTAGTATTATTAAATGGACACTATAATCAGTGTACAGCTCAGTTATTCACTGGCCAGTGCCTTTGGCAACTTGTGCAGTAAGCCTTAATGTACCCTTTAATATTGAGTGAATCATAATCATTTCACTGCCCAGTTTTAATTGGGGTGGGGTTGATACAGGAACCTCTTCTTGGAAAGCTTTGATTTGTCTTGCATCCTCTGTAGTCAGTCGTGGGGTGGGGTTTAAATTCTCTTTATTATTGCTGGTGGACACTACATGTGGACATGACAGGGCTGGCCTCTGAAGCACCTCACGGTTGAATATCTGCACTCAGTAGAATTGCGGTATAAGGGTGTGAGGAAATGGGCATCTGCAGCCCTCCCTGAGCAGACTCATGCTCTTGGAGAAGGATATGTTTGCCCTTAACTGAGTGACTACCCTCTTTGTCTCTTGTTTAGTGTTTGTTGTTGACCAGCTGGATGCCTGATTCATGGATCTGAGATGTGAATTGGTTTTTTATTGAGCCAGCAGAGGGTCAGTTTGTGTTATTTCTGAACTGTGTGGGTATCTGCAGTCAAGCAACAATCCAGATTGTGCTGCTCATTGCAACCGAGAGGTGCACAGCAGAGAAATTCAAAGCAACATTGCCTGCTAATATTAATGGTTTCCTTCACCCATCTTCTAGAACAATGATTTTATGAGGAACACGGTACACAGGCATGAACCTCCTGTTACAGCTCAGCCATTGGAGATACTCACCCAGAACCAGGAGGTCGTTGTAGTGGATAAACCAGCGTCCATTCCAGTCCATCCCTGTGGCCGATTCCGACACAATACTGTCATCTTTATCCTGGGTAAGGAGCATGGCTTGACAGAGCTCCACACCATCCATCGACTGGACCGACTCGCCTCTGGGGTCCTCATGTTTGCCAGGACACTCGAAGTCTCAAAGAAAATGGATCAGCAAGTCCGAGAGAGACAGGTATTGCATGAAGAAGGTCTCGGAGCCAACTCTGGCCAAGTCTCAATGTTCACTCCGAGAATTTGAGCCCCAGATTATCCCCATTGTGCCAAATTCATAGAAACCCTACAGTGCAGAAGGAGGCCATTTGGCCCATTGAGTTTGCACTGACCACAGTCCCACCCAGGCCCTAATCCCATAACCCCATACATTTAGCTAGTCCTCTTGACACCAAAGAGCAATTTACCATGGCCAATCAACCTAACCTGCACATCTTTGGACTATGGCGGGGTGGGGGGGTGCGGATCCAGAGCACCCAGAGGAAACCCAAGCAGACATGGGGAGAATGTGCAAACTCCACAGACAGTCACCCAAGCGGGAATTGAACTCGGTTCCCTGGCACTGAAAGGCAGCAGTGCTTGCCGCTGTGCTGCCAAATTCTCGGTCAGGACTTTGCTATGGAAAAAAGATGTTCTTTAACAACTTTCACAACCGTGACACAACCCTCGATGTTTTACAGTCATGAAGTGTAGTAATAAGAAACAGCCAGTTTCCTCACAGCAAGTTCCCACAAGCAGCAATGTGATCATCTGTTTTAGTGATGTTGCTTGAAGATAAAGTATTGGCTGAACCGCTTGGGAGAATTCTCCCAAGAGATCTGATAGGACCTCAGTTAGACTGCTATTCTCTCTATGCTGCACTCGAATTGTCAGCCTGGAGTAGGACGCGAACCCACAGCATGCCGTCTCGGATGAGAGGATGCTAGCACTGATATAGTTGCATTACCATTGGCTTTGATGCTTCTGCAGTGAGGGGGAGTGGCAAACAAGGTTCCCATTCCTGATCACTGTCAAATGGCATACTGCTGAAACAGTACTGGGCTTGGCTGTGCTGCTTTCTGTTAGTGAACAGCTACTAACGCTCACTGTACAGACCCATATGTAGAGTGACCACCTGAGATAACAAGAGAACTGGACAGCAGCAGTCCACATCACAGTGGATGGCATGAGCTCCATAGATGCATTCCCCATGCCTCAGTTTTCATACTTTTGAGGTAAAGGTGCAGATATTTGTGGCAGCCAAAAATATCTAGAATTAAGAATCTACCAATGACCATGAAACCACTGTCAATTGTCTGAGAATCCATCTGGTTCACTAATGCCCTTTAGGAAAGGAAATCTGCCATCTTTACCTGGTCTGGCCAAGATGTAACTCCATGGGAATGAGATTGAATCTCAATTGCCCTCTGAAATGGCTTAGCAAGCCGCACAGTTCAAGTTCAAGGGGAACTTAGAATGAGCAATAAATGCTGACCAGCCAACGGTCCACATGTCCCATGGATGAATATCTTTTTAAAAAGAAAAGTAAGAGGCTACAATTAGAGGACGATTGAGATTGGGGGAGGAGGTGAGAGAACATTGAGGGTGGGTTAAGGTTGCTGCAAGTTACAGAGATGGGAGAAGTAAACCCTGATGGGCTCTGTTTAAGTTGCCGGCCACACTCCAGTAGTTTGCTCAGTATGTCAGGAAGCTGATCTAGACTATAGGCTGACTGATGCCGTTTTGTTTCAGGTGCAGAAGGAATACGTGTGCCGAGTGCAGGGAGAGTTTCCAGATGATGAAATCATCTGTGAGGAGCCCATCCTCGTCATCTCCTACAAAGTTGGTGTGTGCCGAGTGGATCCCTCAGGAAAACCGTGCAGAACCTTGTTCCAAAAACTGAGCTACAACGGCAAATCCAGTGTGGTGCGCTGCTTCCCCTACACTGGGCGCACCCACCAGATCCGGGTCCACCTTCAGTACCTGGGACACCCCATTGTAAATGACCCTGTCTACAACACTGAGGCCTGGGGACCCCAAAGGGGCAAAAGGGGGAACGTGGATAAAACGGACGATGAGCTGCTAAAGGCATTGGTGGACGTTCATAGGTTGAAAGAGAGCTTAGATCTTCTGGATCTCCCGGAAGAGGACCACCGTTGCACCATGGAAAAGGCTAGCACAGAGAATACTGGGAGTTCCACTCTACCACTCAATAACCAAATTGAAGGCACCACAGATGAGAAGAGTGAAGTTACGGAGGAGCAAGCGGGGAGGGCAGCAGATGGCAAGTCTGTGGAACTAACCAAGTCTGCAGGCAGAGAATGGGAAGAGAAGCCAGTGGTTGTAAAGGACACTCTGTGTGGCGAGTGCAAGCTGGTTAGGAAGGACCCATCTGCAAAGGATCTGATCATGTACCTGCACGCTCTGCACTACAAAGGGCTAGACTGGGAGTATAGCTCGAAGCTGCCCAAGTGGGCTGCTGCTGACTGGCAAGAGGATTGAAGTACTAATTGTAAACCCAATCAGTATGTGTGTGAAACCTGTATCAAATGTACAGATAGGCACAAGGCCTGAATGTTAAAGAGTGTGAGAGAGGAAGGGATGGTGGAAGGAAAGTTTGTGCCTCGAATAAATACAGAGATCTTTGAAAAATTCAGTCAGTTCCATTGAGAGAACATCAAGCTGCTTATATATAAAAATACTGTTGAAGACAACCTCTGTGCTCAGTTTGACTGCTAGTTTTATAAGTCAAGTTTTAAGCTGATTTACCTCGGGATATGACACTTGGCCGACCTACCAGATCTGATCTTGAAGAGTAGTATTCGCTTAAGGAAGGTATGACTGAGTGAGGATGCCCATGGAGCCATACGCACGATAGCATACCCATGCCAGTGAGCACCACAACATTGTCCCTGATCATTTCTTTGATTGTCATGTACTGAATGGGTGCTTGCTGACTGGACATGGGGCCAATACACAGATGTTTATTAACCTCTGCGGCCGATCTGTGGATTGTTTAACAGCATTTTATGATTTTACCTCAGTTTCTGTTTGTTTGGATTTTGTTTACTCTATATGAGCTGGGAAAACAAAATAAAACAGTGCCAATAATACGAACAGTGGAATCAGAGTTACTGGAAGGGTTATAAAATGGGGGAGCTACAGTGTCAGGTTAATAGGCTGTCCTTTCCATCAATACTAGGACTAGGAGATACTGCGATGTCTGATTGAAATGCTAATGTATCACATTGCAGGCAGCACAAGTGAGATTGGACCTGAATGCTACTCTCAAGCACTGGGTTGATGTCGGACTTGTGCTGTCTTGACTGTAATATTATTATATAAGAGCATTCTGTCTAAGTGCAGTTAATTGGACAGTGTTGCACTACTTAGTCCCCACACCAAGTGACAACGTGGGTGGAATTTTCCCATCCCACCCACACCGGGAATCGTAGTTGGCAGGACACGGACCATGCAAAGGTCTGTTGACCTCGGGTTGAATTTTCCAGTCTTGGGGCTGAAAATCCCACTCAACGGCTTAGATTTCCCCAATGGATCTGTGTGCTCCTACATTAGGGATAACAGCTGTACAGACATGGATTTTATTCCTCTATATCTCTTTATGAAAGTTGTTCTTCCTTTACAATCTCTTTCTATGCCTGGACTAGCTGACAATCATCATTCCTTTCTCATTGTCCCATAGTCCGGAGTTAACTCCTTTTTGTCTTAGAACTGTTAACCCTACAACTACTATTGTTTCCCTTGCATATCTGGGAGTTGCATCAGAAGTGAGAGATCTTGGGGCAATGGAACGAGAAAAAGATTTATCCTTGATGGGATTGAGATGATCAGTGTGGAAGCTGTTCCATCAGCAGCTGCCACACTGATGCCATCGCCTGACTCTTGTCCCGTTGATGGTGGAGGGGGTGGAGTGTCAGGACGTAAGTCATTTGTTGCAATGTTTGCACTTTCTCAGTAGTCCTTAAACAGCCATTTAAGTTTCTGGTTAGTGACAATCCCCAGGATGTTGACAGCAAGAATTCATTGATTGTCATGCCATTGAATGTCAAAGAGAGATTATTTTATTCTTTTGGATATTGACATTGCCCTTTTTTTATATGATGTGTATTTTTACTTTCCACTTTTGGCCAAATGTGAATGTTTTGCAGATCTTGATGCGTATGGACATGGACTGCTTAAGTTTCTGTGTAGTCCCGAATTTCACAATCAGCAGCGAACATCATCACAACCTTATGACGGAGGAAAGTTATTGATGAATTGGCTGAATACAGTTGGGCTTAGAACTCTGCCCTGAGGAACTCATTCAGCAGTGTCTGGAGATGTTTAGTCTCCAGCAAAAACAGCCATCACCTTTTGTGCTATGTGTGTCTCCAACCAGTGGAGAGACTTTCCTTGGTAAAACTCTTGGCAAATGCAACCTTGGTGTCAAGAGTAGTTACACTCATTGAACTGAGCCTGTAATGAGACCTGGAGTCCTGGTGGAGCTCAAACCTGACATCAGTTACCAGGTTAAAAGCAATATACTGCGGTCTGACACACCAGTGGAGAGAGAATAAAGCAAACGTTTTGAGCCTGGATGATCCTTTGTCAGAGCACCTGGCGTGTCGGTTGCGGCTGGGGTCGTGCCAAGTTATGATGTGAATATTTCCCTCAGTAGAATTGTTTGTTTTACAATATTGCTGGTCATTATTGAACACTGAATCCTCAGCTGACGTCAAAAGAATAATGTAAACATACGTCCATGCGATGGAAACACCCTTTTTATTTCATTAGTTTTCAGTACTATACTATATATAGTAGGAAGCAGTGTTAACCTAAAGCACAGTGACACCAGCTCAATTCCATTTGGCACAAACTCTTCTCAGCAGTTCTCAGAAACACAGCTTCTGTATGCCACAGCTTAGTGGAGCATTTGCTCTAATTTGCCTGATTTGGTAACATTTGGTTTTTTTGGTATTTGCAGTTCGAATTACTTAATATGCCAGTTGTTAAATCTATAGCTGGGATGGTGTTAGTCTGAAAATATAGCCTCTCCCTCACTTGAGTGAAACTGGGATTTTTTTTGTTTCTTTAGCAAGTAGTCTGTTTATCCTGGTTGATTGGAATGATTCTTTTAGCAGGATAACACACAGTCAAGATTTGCCCCCCACTTGTTTAAAAATCGAGGGCAGAAAGTTGAGAATATGCTCCAAGGAGTTAAGAACGGTGTTAAGACCAGTGCGTGAGAAAAAGAAAGGAATAATCAGTGGCAAATTTGTTACAGCTGACTGAGAACTTACTCCAAGTCTTGGTTTACAATCTAGAAGATGCCCAACATAAAGTTTTCTAACCATTGAATCAAGAAATCAGAGACCTGCAGAAACCTACTGGGCAAAACCTCAACCTATGTGTCACCATGTTGAATATAGCAACGGGGGGACAAAAAATACTCAACAGTGGATAAATGTTTTGAAAAGATACGATGGTAACAATTTCCTCATGCTTGTGAAAGAATCAGTGGTAGTGCAACTCTGCCACAAGCAGGAAGCAGCCCTCACCACCCCCACCCTCATACCCGTACCCAGGTTTAAAGCATTACATTGGCGACTTCTCTGTGGCATCAGAGGATTCTTTCTTGGTCACCTTGAACACGTTGATTTCTTTATCTTCATTCTTGTGAACAATTTCTGAGTTGAAATATTGCGGGAGGAGCTTCTCGTGAAAATCATTGGCTCCCATGCTCTCACGCATCTTGGAGCAGATGTAAATGACGGTGTTTTGGTTGCTCAGATGCTGCAGGGTCTTTATCAGAGCAGGGAAGTCCCGTGAACTGTAGACAATGTCTGAACCTAGGATGAAGTCATAGTCTGTAGGAAACTGATCCTGGTCTTCACCCCAAAGGAGAGCTGAGACCTTTGCCCTCTGCTGATTGACAACAGGGATGTTACTGGTGATGTTGAACTTTATTTGATTCAGAACTGTTGACTGGTCTGTCAAGGTTACATCTCCACCTGCCAAAAGAATTGTAAATGGTAACAAGGCATCATTACATTGCTTCCTCTTTGCCAACAATCTGAAGATAAGAAATGTGGGCAGTTGATTCTGGAATAAAGCAAATTAACACAACAAAAGATGCTAAGTAATGAACTTTTCAGCAAGGAAAGAATAATTTTACATCCAAGAGACAGCAAGTTAGACACTTAAACATAACAGTAATGAAATCATAGCATACAAAAGTATTTACAAATGGTTAGCTTCTGATCCTGGTGAGATATGGGCAGTGATGTGCCGTATAAAGTTATTACGGCGCAGGAAAGACTGGTTAACCCATTGCCAATTCTCTGAGCCAATTCTCACGCTAGCCCTGTAGTTTATTTGCCCCCAGTATCTATCCAATTTTGCTTTGAAATCATTGATCCTCTCCTACTGCCTTCATACTCATGAAATTCTTTTGTTTTACATTCATGTTTGATGGTTTGGACAGGGGCACAAAAGGACTTATGTGGAGGTTTGCAGCTGATAAATTAGTGGGCACCTGAAACTGGGAAGAATGGAAAATTGGGGCAGCACGGTAGCACAGTGGTTAGCATTGCTGCTTCACAGCTCCAGGGTCCTGGGTTCAATTCCTGGCTCGGGTCACTGTCTGTGTGAAGTTTACACATTCTCCTCATGTCTGCGTGGGTTTCTTCCAGGTACTCTGGTTTCCTCCCATAGTCCAAAGATGTGCAGGTTAGGTTGATTGGCTATGCTAAGAAATTGCCCCTTAGCGTCCAGGGATGTGTAGGTTAGAGGGATTAGTGGGTATAATATGTAGGGGTATGGGGGAACGGCCTGGGTGGGATTGTGTTCAGTACAGACTCGATGGATCTCTTTCTGCGCTGTAGGGTTCTATGATATTGGAGCTGGATGGAGGGGAGAGACGCATAAAAGAGGCAATTACTGTTCAGTGCAGAGAGATGTGAAATATATGTCCTGACAAAGATCAAAACTCAGCCAAATCGGGAATATTAACATAATTGGGATAAACTTTACGAGGGATACTGCAATAAACAGCAAATGTGATTCTGGGTTTTATCGCAGGGGAACGTGGTGTATAAAAGGGAATGACGTAGAATCTGTGTAAGAAATGGCTTCTGTTAGTCCAATCGTTTGAGTTTGGTGGCACAGTCGTTAGCATTGCTGCCTGACAGTGCCAGGGACACAGGTTCGATTCCCAGCTTGGGTCACTGTGCAGAGTCTGCATGTTCTCCCCATGTGTGCATGGGTTTCCTCCAGACACTCTGGTTTCCTCCCACAGTCCAAGAGACGTGCTGTTTAGGTGCATTGTTCAGTGTAACTGAACAGACGCCAGAGTTGGCAACTAGAGGATTTTCACATAACTTCATTGCAGTGTGAATGTAAGCCTACTTGTAACACTAATAAATAAACTTTAAGCTTGAG
Source organism: Carcharhinus amblyrhynchos (assembly GCF_965287045.1). Classification (NCBI taxonomy): domain Eukaryota; kingdom Metazoa; phylum Chordata; class Chondrichthyes; order Carcharhiniformes; family Carcharhinidae; genus Carcharhinus; species Carcharhinus amblyrhynchos. Next base: position 60,791,502 of record NC_137337.1, read on the forward strand.
TTAAATGATTGTATACAATTGGAATATGTTATATCCAATTCTGCTCAACAAATTTTAAAGGGGACAGATGTGCATTGGGGAACAGATGCAGGATGGATCCAAAGCGTACTGGAAATGAGCTATAAAGGTCAAGTTTTATTATCGACAGTGAGGCAGGTTAAGAAAAAACTTGTTTCTGTGTATAAAGTGCCAAATCAATGTAACCCCAAAAGTAAAATACTGTGGATGCTGGAATCTGAAACAAAAAAGGGAATGCTGGAAAATCTGACAGCATCTGTAGAATAGAGCTAATGCTTGAAATGTTGGCTCCTGTTTTTGTTACCCGAAAGTAAGTTGGACTAGTGGTATAAAAAGCTGTATTGAGAGTAGTAGCATTGTTTGTGTCCACTCCTGCTTCATCACTTCTACTGTTGAAATCCTTATCCATGCCTGTACTCCATTATTCCAGTCATCTCCTGGCCAGTCTTCCATCCTTCATAAACCTCAACTCATCTAAAATTCTTTGATCTGTATCATATTCTGCACTACATTATGAGCATAATGGTTGTGTTACTGGAATATTAACGCAGAGACTTTGACTGATGTGTCCCAGCAAGCTCCACAGTCATCAAGCCCCTAGAAAGAATGAGGTTGGGTTGACCACAGTGAATTCAGTTTTGAATCAGGAAACAAAAAAGACACATGCAGAACTTTTCTCAGTAATATAGAAGCAACGCAAAAACAGAAAATTTACAGCATAGAAAGAGGCCATTTAGCTGATCATGTCTATGCCAGCCTAATTTGACTTTCCGGTTTTTGGTTTATAACTCTGTAGGTTCTGACACTTTAAGTGCATATGCAAATGCTTTTTAAATGTGATGAGGATTTCTGCCCCAAGCATCCTTTCAATCTGAGTTTCAGACCACTGCCATCCTGTGGCAGAGATCCGGGATCCTTCTACATTCTCAGTATCCTGCCATTCATTGTGTACTTCTTTGCCTTGCTTGTCCTTCCCAAATGCATTACCAAATGCTTCTCTAGGTTACATTCCATTTGACACTTTTGTGCTCATCTGATCTGCCCATTGCTGTCTTTCTGGAGTATACAGCTTTCTTCCTCACTATCAGCCACATGGCCAATTTTCACTTAATCTGCAAATTTCTCAACTATGTCCACTACATTTAAGTTTAAATCATTGAGATAAATATACCATGAACAGCAAGAGAACCAGGACTGATCCCTGCAGGAACCTACTTGAAACAATTATCCCTTTCTGCCACTGAACCAGTTTTGGATCCAACTTGTCACTTTCCCATGGGTCCCATGAATGTTCAAGTTACTGAAAGCTGCCATGTAGAACCTTGTCAAAAACCATTGCTAAGATCCATGTAGTTTACGTCAACTGCTCAACCTCCGTCGGCCCTCTTGTTAACTCAAAAAATTCAATCTAGTTAGTCTTACACATGGCTTAACAAAGCCATGCTCGCTGTCCTTGATTAACTGGTGGCCTACCTAAATGATGATCTAGATTGTATTTTAGAATTTTTACCAATTTTTCCACTGGCAGGTTCAACCAAAAGTACCTGGAGCTGCCCCTTCTTCCCTTCTTAAACAATGGTATTACCTAAGTAGCCCACCAGTCCTCTAACGTCATACTTGTGAATGTTGAGTGCAAGTCTCGTATACCTCAGCAAATACATTGATGATTTTCTGGAGATTCATTTCCAGCATATCACATAAGCAGTGTACTGGAGCTCCTGTAAACTGATTATGTGATATGTTGGAAACGTCTATTCAATAAAAGCTGCACTCAAGCTGCTTTTTAGTAAAATGGAACATTTCGTCAAGAAGATTTGGGGCTAGGACTCAGTCTTGTTTGACTCCTGCCTTAATCTCAGAAGGGCCTGTAATAGATCCGTTGTTAAGGATCACTGCTTGCCTATCATGAAACAGGTGAAGGAAGATAGTGCATTTCAGAGGATGTCCATTTTTCAGCAGGATCCTTCAAAGTGCCTCACAATTTACAGATTAGAAGACCCTCATCAAGTTAATGCTATGTGGAGAGGCTGATGTTGTTTATGACATTTGTCTTGTAGTTGGTGAGCAGTAAAAATCATGTTGACCATGCCTCTTGATGGCTGAAATCCACATTGATGTTTGGGAGTAACTCTTCAGCAAGTATATGTTTCTTTTTTGGAAATGTTCTTGAAATGATCTTTCCTGCACTGGAAAGCAGGGAGATGTCTCTGTAATTTCTATAGTTAGATTTGTCCCCTCTCTTGACTGTCACAATCATGACGTCCTTGAGATCATTTAAGATTTCCTCTTCATTCCAGATCTGTAACGTAAGGGCATGAAGATTTAATATTAGGTCCTCTTTCCTCCATTCAATCCTTAAAAGATTTCTTCATCTTCTGTTGCTTTGTTGTTCTCATTTGTGTGGTGACTTTATCACTTCCATGGACATTGGCATGATTCGGAGCTTATCTTCTGAATCATTTCTTCGAAGAGGGAACTTATGAGACCGGTTCACAAGTTCGTTCTTGACATCAAATCCAGTTCCATGAAGTCTGCATTCTTCTTCTGATTTCCCCTTCCAGAATAAAATATAACTGCTTTGGTATTCCTTGATCTGCTCCTCTCCAGCTCACTGGATCTCACTGAACTGAGTGTGTGCCTTTATATACCCTGTTTGTGATCAGAACTCCCCACTCACCTAATGAAGGGGCAAAGCCCTGAAAGCTAGTGCTGTTTGCTACCAAATAAACCTGTTGGACTTTAACTGGTGTGAGACTTCTTACTGTCTCACTTAGAGCAGCAATGATGATGTCATATCACTGAAAATTTTGGATACAAAGCTGTAGGTGGCCACTTGCAGGTCCTGATACTCAAATCCCAAACTTTACTACTTGCACAGAAGGTGATGCCTCTGGATGAGGCAATCCAGTCGAGAAAGGTGAGGCAGACTATGTGTAAGGCACCTTTTGTAGCTCCCTTCCTGATGAGGGCTAAACAGAGTGGATCCTAGAGAGCATTGCTGAGTTGCAGTTCAAGCTACTGCAAGGCACCCGTCTTGTCCAATACTCGATGACCATTTTGTAGCTGCTGCATCTGTGCTAAATCATGGTGAGAAGCCTCCAGAGAAAATAATGCTCCCATTGCCATCTGCTGGTCGCCAAAGGGCTTGGGTGATATGCTTGGAACATCTTTTCACATGACATAAAGATACTGTGACTCACTTGCTTCCAAACATTTTCACAGAACACAGTCTTGATCCAATTGGAGGTTTGCCAGAGACCCATCTGCGTATTTCTAGTGTTCCTAACAGGCCTTCATAGTAACTGGAGTGGCCTGGGACATAAGGCCCCATTGTCCTTCACCCTGTTTTAATCAACCCTTTCTTACTCATTGCCCAGGTTCTGTGGCAAGAATGAAGGGGGTGGAGTCTGGAATGCTGACATTATCAAGTCCTCAGCTCATCAGCCAAAGTTGAAATATGTTTCGACATTTACTGGAGTTTTTCAGGTCAGTAGGAGCCCAATGCAGTATTGTGCTGCAGGAGAGGCGGGACCTGGTTCATAATAGTAGGTGAACTGGGAGAGTCTGGATAAGGTGTGGCTTTTTGGGGGAATGATTGTTTATTTCCTGAAATAAAGATATTTTTCTTTAAAAGCATCACTTTGAAACCACTAGAAGCCAAGAAATGAGAGGAAAAACAAAAAAATTGAAACCCTTATTTATAAAATTGGGGATTTATTCAGCCCAGTGATCATTATTCATTAGCGTGAGATTAGCAAGGTGTCTATGACATTAGAAGTGATCTAAATGATAGAGATATTTTAAGATTGAAAGGGGGCAAAAGTGTAGTTTAAAAAAATCGATAAATTAATCAAACTTAGAGAAGATAAACCCCTCTGGTTTGGATGGATTGCTTCAGTGTATATTAGAAGTTAAGGAAGAAATTGCAGGGTTCCTACTAAATGTCTTGGGAGTACAGCTGCAGTTTTTTGATTAATTACCACATGCTAGACTCATGACTAACATATGGAGACCTGGGACAAGAAGCTAAATGGATGCTAGGTAGATGGATGTAAACTAGGTGCAAAGTTGAAAATAAAAAGTAAGGATTAAATAGACTGGCAAAAGGTAGAAAGTGATGTCCCAAGAAGATCAGCACAAGGATCACTGTTCACAATTTACATGAATGATTTGTATTCAGGAATCAGAATTACAATTTCAAATTTGTGGTTGGCACATTAAGAGCATTGTTAATGCAGAAAAGGAATCTTATTTGGAATCTTACAGAAACGAGAAAACCTGATAGAGGTCTTCAAAATTATGAGAGGGTTTGAAAACGTAAACATAGAGATATTTCCACTTGTGGGGTAAGCTAGAACTAATGACCATAAATAAGATAATCACTAATAAATCCAATAGGGAATTCGGGAGAAATTTCTTTTTAATCCAGAGAGTGGTTAAAATATGGAACTTACTATCACAAGAAGTAATTGACACGACTAATATAGATTTATTTGAGGGGAAATATGAAGGAAAGAAGAAAAGAAGGGTGTATTGATGGAGTTAAAGGAAAACAAGCAGAAGAGGTTCATGTAGAGCATAAACAGGGTCATGTATTTGTTGAGCTCAATGGCCTGTTTCTATGCTGTAAATACTCCTTCTCTCTACTGCACCCATCCCATTCCACTGTGCTCCATTTTTCTCTCTCACACCAACAAAAACACTTGGAACCTTTAACTCACCCAGCAGGACAGCAAGAATCCCTACAATCCCAGTGCCTGATCCCAATTCAATCACTTTCTTTCCAGCAAAACTGATCTTTTCTTGTTCAAAGTACTGGCAGAGAACAAGACCCTGAAAGAAAACATATTAACATTAGAATTAATTCACCAACAGTTTTTCACAGAAGTGTAAGACATGATGCCAGGGTAAATATAAACCAGTGCATGGTGCTGAGAAGGTATAAACATAGTAGATATTGCCACGTATGGTATAAATCCTGCATATGGATCCAGACAGATTAAATCAGCATGTGGCTTTAGGGAGGGTGTAAAGATAGATGGTAAATGGTGAAGAAAGGAGTAATTCCAATGCATGGTGCCATGAAGGTTACATGACTAGTACATTGTGGCATGTAGGGTACAATGCTATTGTTTGTGCCAGGGATGGTACAAGTTCAGTACATTGTACTAGGAAGGCTAATTTAAGCACCTGGTGCACAGGAATGTGCAAACCTATAACATGAAGCAAGAAAGCATGCAAGCCCATGATAGTGTGTAAGGGACTGTAGAGATCCAGTGCATGATGACAATGAGCGTATCACCCCAGAAAATAAAACTTGTGTTTACGCAGTGCCATTCACAAACTGAGTGCTCCAAAGTACAATCAGTTTCTATTTCTAATTTTTCCAATGGTGCCAAGAAGGATAAAAATATAACGCATGTGCCCAGAGATATATAAATCTAGCATATTATCACAAACACAGCACGTTAATCCAAAGGGGGTGTAAATCAGTTACATGGTGTTGAGGGCATAGAAAAAAAATAAGGTGGCAGGGAGGGTATACAACTAATGTGCCATTGAAGATAGCAGTATAATACATGCTGCCAGGGAGGATGCACTTACGCAAGGATATTTTGGCCTTGGAGGGAGTGCGGAGGAGGTTTACTCGGCTGATTCCGGAGTTGAGGGGGTTGAACTATGAGGAGAGGCTGAATAAACTAGGCTTGTACTCGTTAGAGTTTAGAAGAATGAGGGGAGATCTTATTGAGACGTATAAGATGATGAATGGGATGGATAGGATAGAGGTGGAGAGGCTCTTCCTGCTCAGAAAGGACAGTAGGACTAGAGGGCACAGCCTCAGGATAAAGGGGGGGGGCGCGGTTTAGAACGGAGTTGAGGAGGAACTTCTTCACTTAAAGGGTGGTGAATCTCTGGAATTCTCTGCCCGTTGAAGTGGTGGAGGCTGCCTAGCTCAATATTTTTAAGACGCGGGTTGATAGGTTTTTGATAGGCAAGGGGATTAAGGGTTATGGGGAGAGCGCGGGAATGTGGAGCTGAGCCACGACAGATCAGCCATGATCTTATTGAATGGCGGGGCAGGCTCGAGGGGCTAGATGGCCTACTCCTGCTCCTATTTCTTATGTTCTTATGTTCTTAACCCAGTCCTGGAGGATACAACTCAATAGATGGTGCTCCGGAGGATGGAAGCACAACACATTGTGCTCAGGAAAATATTAGTCAACTTTTTGGTACCCAGGGAGGTATTAACTATGTCCACAGTGCTGAGAAGAGAATTGACCTTGTATTTTATGGCTAGGAGAATATTAACCACGTACATCATGCCTAAGAAGATATGACATTGGCTCAAGCACATAAAGGGAGGTTGGAAAGGAGAAGAGTCTCCAGCCTACCTTCACTCAGACTAATATCACTGCTTCCAAATGGTTGGTGGGATGTTGGGTGATACACTTCATATTATCAGGAATTTGTTTGTGGTTACTATTTGGGATTGGCAAGGAATTCTTTTGGATTCTTCTTCTTGGCCTAAAACCAAGCATCTGCATAATTTGTGTGTGGTGTGTCGCATGTTTGCTAAGAACAGGTGACCTTAGACCTATGGTTCCCAAAGGTTCACCACAGGGGTTTTCCTGTCTGGGTCTATTGTAAGCCTCATTGATGGAGTTTGATTACAATGATTAATCAATAACTCCAATATGGTTATATTGTACAACTATCAGGATGGTAGAAGGCAAACCAGGTGATCTTTCTTCATCTACCCATTCCTTCCTATGTATTTTCATATACAAACTCACTACATCAAATAAGTTGGGTATTTGTAGTAGGAAACAGAGGTTTTACATGTGCCTTATATCTGTCAGATTAACACATTTACATCAAACATTGGACTTACTGCTTCCCAGATTATTGCTGATATCCCAAGGTTACTGCTGAAATCCCGAGTGATCCTCAAAGTGTGCCCACAAAACCGATAGTGACTTTCTAATTTGTTGATTTCTTCCTTGGAGTAGGAGTTGATGGAATACTTATTTTGTGCTTGCATTGTCTTCTCCAAGCTCACTTCACACTGTTCTGATCCTGATTGACTTTTTCCAATCTACAAGCAACTTCCTTCCAGTGCCCAGATTTGAGTCTGTTTCTGTGTGTGCAGTTGCTGGATCTACAGTGGGAAAAGCAATAGATGCTCTGACCTGGAAACAACATAAACTTTAATTACTATGTTTCCCTTATCTGGGCAATAAATTTGATAATGACATAGTAACACAATATCCAAGAATTTTTGAAGGTTCCTCATTACTAGAGTAAGGAAATAAAGTGAGAAATAAAGACAGCCTGAAGTGTGGTTATATCTTAAGACCAGATATGAAGACAGGTACATTACATTTCTAACTTTCAAATTTCTGGTGAAACATTAACTTGAAACATTAACTCTGGTTATCCACATGCTGCCTAACCTGCAGAGTATTTTCAGCATGTTCTGTCTTTATTTCAGATTTCCAGCATCTATAGTTCTATATTTTCATTTTAGCATTTAATTCTTCCTTCCAGGAATGCCGGATTAGTTCTGCTCTTCCCTCAAACAGGATTTGTTTGCTTCTTTTAGCTTGTTCACCTTCATTGCTTTTCATTTTCCTTGTGTTAGATCAGGTATCTACAAAAACACACTTTTCTATCTTCTTTCTTCTGTCTCCTTCCTCAGCAATCGTCTCTGGCTGTAACTTATTCAACACAGTTTCCAACTGAAATTCCACACTTCATGATCTGGACCACACCCAATTACTGCTATTGACAAGGTATTTAGTATTCCTCGAACCACATCCTGAAATCTGCACTCATTCACCACTACAAGCATACTCTCAACCTCTCTGTTTAGCAGCACAGGCACTCTGTGTTAATACCTGTCCTGGCTTGTAGTTTCATTTATCCTTGTGGCATTTTAACAAAAAATCTTTTTCCTTTCATTCAGATGTTTACAGATCAGAAGCTACAAAAACCCTTGGTTACCAATACCTCTCAGATTTCTTCTTCCCTTTCACTTCCATCTGATTCCATCCCTTCTTCTAATCTTACCCTTTGCTATGTATTTATGATACTCTCTGACATTCCATTTTCTGAGCCTGAACAATCTGTCCAGGGCAAATCCCTCCGCTTCACCCCTTATGCCTCTACCTCAGTGATATTCGAGTTCAGCTTCTCCCCTTCCTTCAGCCGTACCTACCTCTTTGGCCACGTGTCTTCCACCTCTTCAGTGGACCTCATTTGCTCATCTCCAGTATTCCCAATCCACCTAGACCCCTTTCTTTGGCCTTGATCTTTTCATTGAGAACTGGCAGTGTGACATTGGCCATCGCAATTTCTCTGCTGCCTCCTATCCTCAACCTATTTCCTTCTCAACTTACCCAGTTCTCTTAGGTCCAACCCAAGATTGGCATGGTACTGCTGCATTAGTCTGGTGAACTGACCTGACTCACCTTGCAGAGACTTAACACCAACACTCAAACTCTTCCTCCTACCTACCCTAGACCGTGACCCCAAAACAAAGCATCGAGCTCTCACTTCCAGAGCTGTCTGACTCTTCTCCTCTGACAATCTTCCCTCCATGGCTTCCAATCTTCTAGTGTCCAATCCCAAATAGCCTGCATCTACCTCCTTCCTAGGATCCACAAACACAAATGTCCTGGTAGACATATCATTTCAACCTGTTCCTGCTCCATTGAACCAATTTCTTCCTATCTCTACTTTATTTTTTCTTTCCTTGTCTAGTCTGTCCCCACCTCTATCCATAACTCTTCAGGTGTCCTCAACCCTTGGAAAGAATTTCGGTTTCCTGACCCTAACCATTTCCTCTTCACCATGGACAGCCAATCTCTCTGCAACTCAATTCTCCAGTAGCATGGTTTTCCACTTTACCATGAACTGAAATCCAACCAGTCTCATCCACCACCACCCTCCCAGCTTAGCTGAACGTGTCCTCATATTGAACAGTTTCTCCTTTAACTCCACTCACTTCCTCCAAATAAAGTACATTGTTATGGATATGCACATCAGTACTAGCTATGCCTTAGGTTTCCTTTTCCAGTCTAATTCAGCCCCCTCCCTCTTTTTCCAGTATAATGAAAACTAGATTGATGCCACTTCCTGCTACTGCCCTGAACTGGAAAAAAACCATAAACTATACTTCCAATTTCCTCCATTCTTTCATCATCCCATGGTCTGTTTCTGATTCTTTCTTTTCTCAACTTCTCTATTTCCATTCCTGGGAATAGCATGTCAATAGACATCGATTATAAACCTCACTGACTTCTAAAGCCACTATGATGCATCCTGCATTCTCCCATCTCCTTCATTTCCATCATATATTTTTCTCCACTAGTGCTTCTGCTTGTTTTCCTTTTTCTCCCCCTACCATTGTGGATGACTGGGCTCTCGACTGTGTTTATTCAATATACTACAGTTTTACTTTCACCCCTTGCACTCCCTCCCTGAAAGCATGGTTGGGCTCCTGTTCTAAAAGCATGTTTTATATCCAGAATGACTTTATTTATTGAGTAGTTTGAAATCACCAGATAAATTTTAAAAGACTGGACAACAGTCTTTGAAGTTACTTTAAGTAGCAGCTCCTAAGATGGCTGAACACTTACATAGCTGTACCCAAAAAATTACAAAGCTATCAGAAAGGAGTCAGGCTGTCTTGAAGTAACTCACCAGAGACAACCACTTAGACAAGCGTGAATGAACTATTTACAAAACATCCATACATAACGTGTGTATTCAGCTGGGTGTTAACCAAGCCATTAGACGGAATCATGAGACCTTAGTCAATGGACCTGGCTGAGGAAGGAACTCCATTGACTATAATCATTCTTAAACAATGGACCTGGCATCAGCTTATTGTGACTTTGTTTAAATAACTGGCCGGTTTGTGACAAGAGGTCATATGATAAGCTAACTTCTAGGGACAGTCTGATTGAGACCAGAAGGATCTTGAGTTGGTACGTGGGAGTCTACCTCTCCATCCTTCCTGCAAGCTTGTGCCCTGCCACACACCAGAAGCAGCCTCTTAAATATCAATCCAGCCACTGCTGACCCCAGAAGAAAAGGCAGAAATTGTCCATTAACATCTTTTAATCGTCTCAATGTACAATGAGGAAAGACCATCAAACCCAGTGTGAACCCATCCAAGTCATCAATCTACAGGATTCATAAACAATTGACACTTTGTGGACTCTTAACCTACCCTCTCACTTTGTAACTTCTGTGTGCAGGCATATAGAAAACCTGTGTTTGTCTTTTAAAGTCACAGCACCCAAACAATTAAACATTCACTGAATTGGCAAGCATGTTCTTAAAAAAATATACATAATACGATCAACCAAGCAAAAAGGGGAGCCATTCTACCAATTCTCACCTGACCGTGCCTTCATCCCTACCATTTCTGCTACCTTCAGTGTAATAGTATCAACAAACAGCATTCCAAAGAGACTGTTCCCTTTGGATTATCCTGGCCCACTCCTTAATCACCCCCATCATTCCTGCCCCTTCCCAAGGCACCTTTCTATCCAAGCATAGGAGATGAAAAACCTGACTTTTTATCTCCTGAAGTCTTCAAACATTCCTTCCAGGCAAAATAGCGATTTACTTTCAATTAGTATGCTATATTCTCTGCTCACGATGCAGTCTCCTTTAAACTGGGAAGACCAAACTCAGATAAGATGATCGCTTCATGGACCATCTGCATTCGATCTGAAAGCATAACCCTGAGCTTCTAGACGAATGTAATTTTAAATTCTCCAGCTTGCTATACTGCTGACCTCTCTGTCTCACCAGCTCTGCACTGTTCTAGCAAACAACACAAGGTCAAGGGATAGTGCCTCATCTTTGATTAGAAACCTCCAGCCCTCTGGTTTCAATATTGAGTTCAACAATTTCAGACCATATCCTGTGCTCCATTTTTTTCCCTTTGTACATTTTAGTTTCACTGTTTTTTTTGTTTTTGGATGGCAGATGTTCATCATTCTGTCAGGGAGGCAGCACTGCTGTCTCACAGCACCAGGGACTCGGGTTCGATTCCCAGTTTGGATCTCTTCACCACACTGAGTCTGCAGTATTCTCCCTGTGTCTGTGTGGCTTCCTCTGGGAGCTCTAGTTTCCTCCCACAGTTGGAAGACATGCTGGTTAGGTGCGTTGGCCATGCTAAATTCTCCCTTAGTGTACCCGAACAGAGAGTGCAACTCAGGGATTTTCACAGTAACTTGTTTGCAGTAAGCCTACTTACGACACTAATAATTAAATTTTAAACTCACATCTCCTCTAGCCACATCTTTTGTTTCTTTTTGTTCCATTACCAGTCCTTTTGCACTACCAGTTCTTTTGTCATTTATTCCCTCTTGCCTTCTACCATTGTATTCTTTTTTCCACCCACTCCACCTTTCACATGTTTAAAGCGTGTTACATTTCTAACTTTTTCTTTTGCTGCAAGGTCAGCGAACTGAAATGTTAACTTGTTTTCTCCACAGAAGCTGCTTGATCTACTGAGTATTTCCATCATTTTCTGTTTCCACCTCTTAAGGTTTGTCTTATGGGGACCTGTGTAACGGTTCAGTTTATGAAACAGTGACAATAAATATGACTTGCTTAATCTCGTGTCAGCTGTGGGATCATGATCATGTTTGTTGAGAAAATGAGAACATACCACACAAGAGTAGGCAAATCTGAATGATATTAAAGGTCCTGAAACACTGATATTATTTCAGAATGATCCCCATGAGCAGTCCAGAGTAAAAAATAATTAATTGTGGTGGTGGGGATTAATTTCAATGGGGTGGACATAGATCTGGTGCAGGTAAATTGGGATCAAAGCTTGGCAGACAAAATGTAACTGGATAATGAGTTAGCTTAAAAGAGGAGATAGTTTGACTGCAGTTGAGGTACATTACCTCAACTGGGAAAGAAAGGACAAAAAGTCAGGGCTTCCTGGATGATGATAGAAATTAAATGAAAAAGTATGTGTGTTAAGTTGATAAAGTGAGAGCCAGGCTAAATATAGAAAATTCAGAAAGAAATGAAAAAAGTAAGCAGCAAAGAGAAAGTATGAGAAGAAACCAGCAAGCAACATAAAAGGGAATCTAAAAGTCTTCTATAAGCATATAAATAGTAAAAAGATGGAAAAAGGAAGAGTAGAGCCAATTAGGGACCAAAAATGAGACTTGTGCTTGATGCCTGAGATACTAAATGAGTACTTTGCACCTGTCTTTACCAAGGGAGAAAAATGCAGCCAAAGTCATTTTGAAAGAGGGTTAGTTGAGACACTGGGCAGACATTGATAAGAGGAGGCATGAGCAAAACTTGCTGTACCATGTAAGTCACTAGGAGCAGATGAGATGCATCTCATCCTCCTTAGATACATTGGTGATGCATTGGACTGGAAAATTGCCAATGTTACAAAAAGTGATGCAAGGAAAAACCCAACATTTACAGGCCAGTCAATTTAACTTCAGCAGGACATGCTTGGAAATGATAATATGAGACAACACAAATGTGAATTAATTAAGCAAAGATTGCAGGGAAATTTTAAGGACAAATTGTTTTTAACCGATCTGACTGAGTCGAGGTAACAGAGAAAGTTAATGAATGTAATATAGTTGCTGTGGTGGATTTCCAAAAGGCATTAAATGAACACCCAATGCACATTCGTTTGTGCGGTAGGCTTGTCAGCAAAGCTGAAGCCATGGAATAAAAAGGGCAGTAGCAGCATGGGTACACAGTTTACTGAGTGATAGGAAACAGAGACAAGTGACAAATAGATGTTTTTCAGACTGGAGGATGGTATATCATGGGGTTCCCCAGAGTTTGGTACTCAGACCATCACTTTTCATGCCGTATGTTATTAACCCAGACTTGGGTGTGCAGAGTACTATTTGAAAAGGTGGAGGCATGAACTGTGAGGAGGATAAGGTTGACAGGCTGTTGGAATGAGCAGACACACGGCTGATGAAATGTAATGCAGGGAAATGGTTGGTAGGAAAACAAGAATGAAGGATATAATTCTAAGTGGGGAGGGGGTGCTAGAGGAGAAGGACTTGTGGGGGTGGAGGGGTATATGTGCATAAATCATTAAAGGTGGTAGGAAATGTTGAGAAAGTATATTTTTTATAAACCACTGGTTAAGTCTCAACTAGTGTGCCCAGTTCTGGACCCTACACAGGAAGGATGTTAAGGCATTAGAATGGGTGCAGAAAAGATTTATGAAAATATTTCTAGTGACGAGATACTTCAGTTACAAGATTAAATTGGCAAAACTGGGGTAGTTCACTTCAGAAGATTTAAGGTGATTGGCAAAAAGAACCATAGGTGACTTTTTTCACACAGCGAGCGATGAGCATGTGGAGCGCATTGCCTGAGAATGTGGTGCTGGCAGATTCAATCATGGCTTAATTGCATTATTACCTAAAGGGAAAAAAAATGCAGGTTTATAATGAAAAGGCAGGGGAGAGGGACTCGCTGAGGAGCTCTCACAGAGAGCTGCCATATATGTGATAGGTGAATGGAATCCTTCTATGCTTTAATCATTCTATAATTCTGTGAGAACTCAGAAACTAGCCTTTGCTGTTTTAATTGCAGCAAAACCTGGCGTAATATCAGGGGAATCAAATTGTACCTAGGCTTCATAAAAATAAATTTCATCTTCTTATCCATCTCTGCTGTCTCTGTGCAAGAGCAGGTGGGGTGGATGAGAAGGTGAGTGGGGTGGGTAAGAAGTGTGTGGATGGGAGTTTCAAGTTCGGAGCTTGCTGCAGGCTCCTACTGCTTTTGTGCACTACTATTACTATAGGAGAGCAGCAAACCTTCAGCTCTCCTCACGCTCTCGCTTCTCAGTAAATAAAATTTAATGCAGTGTTTAAGTTTATTTACTAGTGTTACAAGTAGGCCTACATTAACACTGCAATGAAATTACTGTGAAAATTCCTTAGTTGCCACACACTGGTGTGTGTTTGAATACACTGAGGGAGAATTTAGCATAGCCAATCCACCTAACCAGCACGTCATTGGGATCTTTGTTTGCCTATGATATACAAATGGCATTTTTAACATTTAAGGTTCAAATAAATGTTGGAGAGAAAGGCTTGCCATTCAGAAAATACCATTGCTCAGGTCCCTCTGCTTCATCAAAATGCTGTTCATATTATGATTATATTTTGTGGTGCAGAACCGCCTATGGAGTTGTTGGCAAATTTGTGAAGCCTGACTGCCAATACCACTTTCATATAACCAGCATACACTCCAAGACTGAGCACTGAAGGATATGTGACCAATATATGTGACCAATATACATTGCAAGACTGAGTGCTCCAGGATATGTGTCCAATATAGAAGAAAGAAAAAAACAAAGAAAATTACAGCACAGGAACAGGCCCTTTGGCCCTCCAAGCCTGCACTGACTATGCTGCCCAATTTAACTAAAACTCCCTACCCTTCCAGGGACCATATCCATCTATTCCCATCCTATTCATGTATTTGTCAAGATGCCCCTTAAAAGCCACAAGAGTATACGCTTCCACTACCTCCCCCGGCAGTGAGTTCCAGGCACTCACCACCCTGTGTAAAATATCTGCCTCATACATCTCTTTTACACCTTTTCCTTGGACCTTAAACCTGTAATTGACTCTTCCACCCTGGGAAAAAGTTTCTGATTATCCACTCTGTCTATGCCTCTCATAATCTTGTAGATTTCTATCAGGTCGCCTCTCAACTTCCACTGTTCCACTGAGAACAAACCAAGTTTCTCCAACTTTTCTTCATAGCTAATGCCCTCCATACCAGGCAACATCCTGGTAAGTTTTTTCTGTACCGTCTCCAAAGGCTCCACATTTTTCTGGTAGTATGGCGACCAGAATTGAACACTATATTCCAAATGTGGCCTAACTAAGGCTCTACAAAGCTGCAACATGACTTGCCAGTTTTTAAATTCAGTGCCCCAGCTGATGAAGGCAAACATGCAATATGCCTTCTGGACTAATTTCTCCACCTGTATTGCCACTTTTAGTGATCTGTATACCTGTACACCCAGATCTCTTTGCCTATCAATACTCTTAGGATTCTGCCATTTACTGTATATTTCCTAGCTGCATTAGACTTTCCAAAATGTATTAGCTCACATTTGTCCGGATTGAACTCCATCTTCCATCTCTCTGTCCAAGTCTCTACCTGATCTATATCCTGCTGTATCCTCTGATGGTCCTCATCACTATCTGTAAATCCACCAACCTTTATAGAACAAAGAACAAAGAACAACCCAGCACAGGAAACAGGCCCTTCGGCCCAACAAGCCTGTTGTCTACAAACTTACTAATCAAACCAGTTACATTTTCTTCCAAATCATTTATATATATTACAAATAGCAAAGATCGCAACACTGATCCCTGAGGAATACCACTTGTCACAGCCCTCCATTCAGAAACACACCTTTCCACTGTCTTCTTTGACGGAGCCAGTTTTGTATTCACCTTGCCAGCTTACCTCTGATCCCATGTGACTTCACCTTCTGCACCAGTCTGCCATGAGGGACCTTGTCAAAGGCCTTACTGAAGTCCATGTAGACAACATCCACTGCGCTATCCTCATCAATCATCTTTATTACTTCCTCAAAAAACTTGATCGAATTAGTGAGACATGACCTCCCTTTCATAAAACCATGTTGCCTCTCACTACTACGTCCTCTTATTTCCAAGCGGGAATAAATTCTATCTCGAAGAATCCTCTCCAATAATTTCCCTACCATTGATGTAAGGCTCACCGGCCTGTAATTACCTGGATTATTCTTGCTATCCTTCTTAAACAAAGAAACAACATTGGTATTCTCCAGTCATCTGGGACCTCCCCCGTAGCCAGTGAAGATACAAAGATTTCTCTCAAAGTCCCAGCTATTTCCTCCCTTGCCTCTCTCAGTATTCTCAGGTGTATTCCATCAGGCCCTGGGGAGTTGTCTACCTTAATATTTTTCAAGAACCCAAATATCTCCTTTTTGATCTCAACATGATTTAAACTATCTACACACCCCTTCCCTGACTCATCATCCACCAAGTCCTTCTCTTTGGTGGATACTGACGCAAAGTATTAATTTAGTACCTCACCCATTCCCTCTGGCTCTATGCATAGATTCCCTCCCTTGTCCTTGAATGGGTCAACCCTCTCTCTAGCTACCCTCTTGCTCTTTATACATGTATAAAAGCCTTGGGATTTTCGTTAATCCTGCTGGCCACTGCTTTTTCGTGATGTCTTTTAGCCCTTCTTATTCCTTGCTTAAGTTTCTTTCTATTTTTCTTGTATTCCACACTTGCTTCATGTTTTCCCAGCCTCCTAGCTTTGATAAATGCTTCCTTTTTTCTTTGACTAGGCTCACAATATCTCTTGTTATCCAAGCTTCCCAAAACTTGCCATACTTATCCTACATACTTATCCTTATGTAACCAATGTACACTGCAAGACTGAGCACTCCAGGATATGTGACCAATATACGCTCCAAGACTGAGCACTCTAAGATATGTGATCAGCCTACTTGTCAATGTCTCAGATTATCATGCATAATTTAACTGTGTCTTAAATCATTTTATTTAAGTTACGACAGTTACAATCTTCATTTTACATTTGTTAACTCTACTATCAATGCATCATTGGAAATTGGATAGCTAAATGTCCCACAAAATAACTATTTGGGCTTGAGTTGAGGCTGGAATGAGAGTTGACAGTGAGACTGGCGCAGAAGGGCCATTTTTGCAAATAGTGATCTCAAAAGCAAAATGTTGTGGATGGTGAAAATCTGAAATAACAAGTTAAAAATGGAATAACACTCATTAGGTCAGACAGCATCTGTGCAGAGAAAAACAGGAGTTATCATTTCAGGCCAATGGCATTTCATCAGAACTCATCAGAGTTCATCATCTGCACAGACAGAACATAATGAGGCTAGGAAGAGAGTGAATCAGGAGCTCTGAGGAGAAAGCAGTGCAGTGAGAAGGAAAAGTTTGGACTGTGGTTACTCGCACATTTTAAATCATAGCTAGAAAACTTACTTTGCAATTCCTCAGTTATGTTGAACCCTCTTCAGTTGACCTGAGACTGCCAAGTTTTGTCAATAGCTCAGAATGAGCACTGCTTCCAGTTTTAACTGGTCACAATCTCTTCAGATTGTTACATCCTCACATTTTGTATCACATCACAATTTCACAACAGGAGGACATCAGCTGGACTAATAGGAGGTAACAAAACCAACATAGGAGGTTTTCTTGTGGTGGTAAACACCCTTCTCTTGGTGTCCTGCTGTTAAGTTGTTGCATGGGAACATCCAGTTCCTGGGTTGAGATGAGTGGGGAGTGTTCCATTCTATTGGGAGTCTCTTCCTGTGTCTCTGTCTATTTGAGGGCAGTTCTTATCAGTTAAAACTTGTACTATTTACAAAAAGAAACACCCGCTGGGGATCGTTCCTGGTCATCCTGTCTACCGGTAATGTTTTGCAACGTCTTGACAGTACAAGAAAATCAATGCCTCCTTGAATACATCACCACTTTACTCAAACTTTACTAATTGTTTCAAAGGAATTGTACAGATAATTTGCTTGGAACTCTGTTCCAGACAGTCTTTATTTTTCAATGAGAATTAATTCAGTTCTTGTGTTCCTGTTCATCATGATTGACAGGACAAAAACCTGGAGTCATCCTTGGCCTTCCCAACCATGCATCATTGAAAATTACAGTAGCTAGTGCTGGGTACAGTGTTCCAAATGTGTCGTCACTAATGGCCTATCTAAGGTCCCAATGACGTGCTTCAATGTATGTCCTTGAGACACATCTTGTACATGTGTAACATTATCACTTGTGTATTGCCTCAGTCTGCTATCAAAGAGCCCCGTGGATGTATCAGCTGCAGTGTGACAGTAACTTAATTTCTTAGCCTCATGTACACTTACAGGCAGAGAGAGATACAGAATACTAACAAGGAGGTTTTTAGCTCAGGCAACATGCCTCTCAAATCTTTCCTGTCATTTAGTTAGATCATGGCTGATCTAAACTTTATCTTAATCTACCCACAATTTCTCCACATTCTTCTGATCCCATACATAACAAACATTTGTTGATTCCAATCTTGAAAGTGTAAAGTATCCCAATATTCCCAATCTTTTGAGGAAGACAGTTGGAGATTTCCACTACCCTTTCTGCGTTAAAGTACATACTCATTTTACTTCTGAATGGTTTTAAATAATACTTTCTCAATCTGAAGATCCTCACCAGAGAAAGTAGCTTCTAGGCACTGATTCCATCTGTTTATTATTTTGAGAACCCCAATTAGATCATCTCAAAAGGATAAGCAGAGATTGACAGCACTTCATTATGAAGAACTATTAATACAAAATGTGAGAGCACAAAGGTGACATGGATTCTTTTTATTTAAATAAATTAAATATTGCATGTTACATTGGTCTCACTTTATTCATTTTTGCATCATCATTATTTGAAACACGTTTAGTCAGAGAGCTAAAGTGTAATGTCCGAAGATTGGCACACGTTGATGGTTAATGGAAAGGTAGGGGTATTTGCTTTGTTGTGGCAGAAACAATGGCTGGGATTTAATGGTACCGCCCCCCGGCCCCCCCTCCCTCCCCCCACCCCTCCCCCCCACCCCCCTCCCCCCACCCCACCCCCCCTCCCCCACCCCCCTCCCCCCACCCCTCCTCCCCTACCCCTCCTCCCCTACCCTCCCCCCCATGATCGACATGATCCACCATTGGCCAACAAGTCATGGAAAATGCCATTGGTCAATAGCGGGCCACCTCTGCTGCGGGTGGGGAGAAGGGATGCAGAAACTGCTCACTAAAGTGGGTTTTTTGGTTGTTTTTTTTCTGAATTTTCATGTTAGTGTCTCGTTTTGTACTCACCAATCTGTGGGATATGGCTGAATTGCAGGCTCAGTTGCAGTCTTCCTTTCTATGCATTGTAAAGGCCATTTTGTCTGAGATCACTCCCAGTGGGGATAATTTGCCAGCCAACACCCTCACACATTTGGACAGAACTGACACCGCTCCTGAGGCTCCTCATTTACTTACCTTGGCTGACTGTTCCTACCACCCCTCCCCTTGCCACACCCAGGATGCCAAGCCCTTCCCATTTCACTCCTCTATGCTAACCACACTGTCTGTCTTCATCTGGATCCTTCTTCTATTCCTCCATGCCACTGACTTTGCTCCAGCCCCCCCTCCTCATCACTGACTCACTGTTGCTGGTCCCAGATCTCCATGCAAGCTGACATTTTCCTGATCTCCTCCCTTGAGCCATAGAGTTAAACTGCTGAACTGACACAGAGCCAACTAATGCATGCCATCTTTAAAAAAATGTCAATCAGATATTATGAGGTTCTTGTGTGAGACTGTCTTGAAGGCAGGACCTAATTAGAAAAAAATACACTAATGAGTATTCATGGCACAATGAATATTAATGAATATTACAAACATGAATCTGTCACAGACTTCCCTGAGGCTTGACATACTGCCTTAGGAAGGGATTTTCTGGCAGAAGATTTTCTGGTCCCACCAAAGTTAATGGTCATTTGTGTTGCTTATCAGCTGCGCTGCCAGGGAATCAGCCATGGTCGGGGTCGGGGGGGTGGGAAGAGGGTGAAGAGGGGGCAGCACCTTCAGTGGGACCTGAAGCTCCTGCCAGTGAACGGGTCACAAATTCCTCACCTTAATCTCTGCATTTCAACCCACCATCGGGAAATGAAGGTTTTGTGTCCTGCCTAATTAGGTCACCTTACACACCACATTTCCCACTCTCGCGGGCTCGTTAAAATCCCTCCCATTAATTTTGTTTCTCTCTCCAAAGATGTTGCCTGATCAACTGAGCACTTCCTGCATTTTCTGTTTTTATTTCAGCTTTCCAGCATTTGATTTGTGTTATTTGATATGAGATGGCAGAACTTTTATCAGTCTGTCTTAAAACTTGTTCTGGAAATCACTTTGCCTCGAATCATAACCAATATTATTGCTAGACTAACAACTCTTTGTTACAAGAAAATCTACTTGAGAACGCCTTAGGATGTCATCAAGGGAGAAAGTGAAGCCTGCTTCCTCATCCTTTGCCCCATTGGGCCATCAGGGGCAGAGTCATGGCAACTGAAAATGCTGGAGATGCTTCATGGGGACTCAAACTGCAGATGCTTTTCACTGGGCACCATTACTTCTCTATTCTCCTGTCCCTCTCTGCCAGTAGAAAAAGAGTTTAGTTTTTCATCAATCTCACTCTTGTGTAAATTCACTTGTTCAGGGTATGAAAGGGTCTGTTGAGAAGCTGTGCTAACTTGAAAGAATTTGACTTCCCAGTTAGACATGCAGTTTTACCAGGATAATGGTAGCTTCTCATATAATATTTTTCCCAGTGAGCTCTATTAGAGAAATGGAGGAGTAATCCTTTTTCTTGGGTGATCAGAAGGTCCCTCTCCCATGCCATCTTATGGCTCTCCTGAAAATCCATGTACAGCAATGCATTTTTGTAATTTTCTCTTTTTCCGTTCAGCGACTGGACACAGTATCACAGTTTGGTTTGCCTTCAATCCTAATGATTCTTTATCTCTCATTTCCGGTCTGCAATCTCCAAAATTAGCCTTATAACTCACCAAGACTCCAGCTAATTTTGCTGACACATGCTTGCCTCAAGTATCCTGGACAGTAAGCAAGGAACATCAAGCACTCTATGATGCGGTTGGCAGTTTCATTTTGCTTTTCCTTGTTATTCATACTTTTAACCAAATTCTGTCCTTTACCAAGCCCATCATTTTCCTATCCAATGATTTGATTTGATTTGATTTGATTTATTATTGTCACATGTATTGGCATACAGTGAAAAGTATTGTTTCTTATGCACTATACAGACAAAGCATACCGTTCTTAGAGAAGGAAACGAGAGAGTGCAGAATGTTGTGTTACAGTCATAGCTAGGGTGTAGAGAAAGATCAACTTAATGCAAGGTAAATCCATTCAAAAGGCTGACAGCAGCAGGGAAGAAGATATTCTTGAGTCAGTTGGTATGTGACCTCAGACTTTTGTATCTTTCTCCCAATGGAAGAAGGTGGAAGAGAAAATGTCCGGGATGTGTTGGGTACTTAATTATGCTGGCTGCTTTGCTGAGGCAACGGGAAATATAGACAGAGTCAATGGATGGGAGGCTAGTTTGCGTGATGGATTGGGTTACATTCATGATCTTCTGTAGTTCCTTGTGGTCTTGGGCAGAGTAAGAGCCATACCAAGCTGTGATACAACCAGAAAGAATGCTTTCTATGGTGCATCTGTAAAAGTTGGTGAGAGTCGTAGCTGACATATCAAATTTCCTTAGTCTTCTGAGAAAGTAGAGGCGTTGGTGGGCTTTCTTAACATAGTGTCGGCCTGGGGACCAGGACAGGTTGTTGGTGATCTAGATACATAAAAACTTGAAGCTCTTAACCCTTTCTACTTCATCCCCGTTGTTGTAGACAGGGGCATGTTCTCCTTTATGCTTTCTGAAGTTGATGACAATTTCCTTTGTTTTGTTGACATTGAGGGAGAGATTATTGTTGCCGCACCAGTTCACCAGATTTCTCATTCCTGCACTCTGTCTTGTCATTGTTTGAGATCTGACCCACTATGATGGTGTCATCAGCAAACTTGAAAAATCAAATTGGAGGGAACTTGACTACATAGTCATAGGTGTATAAGGAGTATAGTAGGGAGCTGAGAACACAGTCTTGTGGGGCATCAATGTTGAGAATGATCGTGGAGGAAGTGTTGTTGTCTATCCTTATTGATTGTGGTCTGTGAGTTAGGAAGTTCAGGATCCAGTCGCAGAGCAAGATGCCAAGGCCCAGGCCACAGAGTTTGGAGATTAGTTTCATGGGAATAATGGTGTTGAAGGCTGAGCTGTAGTCAAATAATAGGAGTCTGACATAGGTATTGACATGTCATACCAATAGCGTTTCTCCTGACAGCTCGGAGAGCTCAAATGGGTTTACCTTGGTTTCAGAGGCCAGCACTAACAGGGGCAACTCACTCTAGCACTTACATGGAGCCCAAAGAAACCAAAGAGAGTGACCTAGGCTTCATTGGAGAGGTACCTCCCATCATCTGTCAGAATGGTAGCATGCTTAATTCTCCCACCATCACTCCCCTTGTCAATGCCACACTGCCAGTTGGCACAGACTACTCTGGCCCACACCAAGATGATGCAAGATGCCTGTGATCACTCACCATGACCATCTGAAGAGTGCTTCATGCAAACTCAGCAGTTTTCACTCTCAAGGTGTAGCTACTGAGAAGCACTTTGTTATCACAAGATTAAGTAAATGATCACACTCAGACAGGATCTAAGAGGTTGCACATTTTGTTAACCTCCACAGATAGCCCAAAGAGAGCTGGCGACCATAATCGCATGAATGATTTTTCATTGGGTGTTGGTGGAATTGAACCAATTGCAATGGAACTGAAATATTCCATGATCATAGTGTGTATGAGTCCTGATTATTTTGCATGTATCTGGAATGTGCATGTGTCTAAAGGACCAGGTGTCAATGCCGTAAGAGAAGGTTATGATTCCTTTTCCCTTACTTGTATTGATGGAGGCTAGTTTCCCACCTGCCATGTTAACTGACAGCATCTTGTGCAATGATGCCTGAAGCTTGGGCCTTGTGGAAAGTGAGTCAGAATTCCACGATTAGATTCACTTCCCAAGCTGGGATTAGTGGTAACAGTTTAATAAATTGCCGCTGGAAGTGGCCAAGTTCTGACTGAATTTGAAACCCTGCGTTTGAAACAGAGGACAAGGTTGCGACTTGGAACTGTTCACCCAGGCCATCAGCTGCTAATCTGAAATTAGACTGGCAGCTGAGATAGAGTTAAGATTAGGGTCAAGGTGATGCTTATGTTGTGGTCAGGATCAGACTGGCAGCTGGCTTAAGGTTAAGGTAATGGTGGTAGCTGAATTGTGGTTATTAGGATCAAGTTGGTGGAAACAACTGGATTAAGGTCCGAGTTAGATCCAGTTGCTAGCGGGGGTAGGGTTAGGTTAAAGTCAGGGTTATGGTGACAACTGGTTAGGGTAATAGTTAGGCTGACAAACTGTTTTAAGGTCAATTCAGGGTGGCTGCTGGGTTAATGTTAGTGTTGTAACTATGATAGGGTAAGGAATAACATGGTGACTGGATTAGGATTAGGGTCATTAGGATAATACTAATCCTGATATAAAGTCAGGAGTAGTATTATGATTGGGTGTGAGAGGGCGTGGTGGCAGCATGATTAGGATGGGCAGTCAGATAATTATTCTTGGGTGATTGCCTGTGTGGAGTTTGCACATTCTCCCTATGTCTGCGTCGGTATCCTTCGGGTGCTCTGGGTTCCTCCCACTGTCCCAAAAATGTTCACGTTTGGCGGATTGGCCATGCTAAATTGCCCCTTAGTTAAAAGGTTATATTGATTAACCATAATAAATGTGCAGGATTATAGGGATAGAGCAAATAAGAGGGCCTGGGTGGGATGCTTTGTCAGAGAGTTGGTGCAGACTCGATGGGCTGGATGGCCTCTTCCTGAAATGTAGTAATTCTATTCTTTGACCAGCAATGATGAGGAGGATAAGTGAGGCACATGAGCAACTACAAAATATGTTGCCAATCTGTCTGGTATGTTTCTCTTGTCTCTGACCATCACCGTGAAATTGTAGCCGAGACATTGCTACAAGCTCAGATGATTGCAATGCAATCTCTGGGTATGAATCTCTCTAATGGATCTCAGAAGTTGGTGGACAGGATAGATTCAGGATTCAAAGGTGACACTGATCTTCCTTTCGGCTCTCCTGTAAACACCCAGCTGTCCAGGAGAGGGAAGATGAGAACGATAAGGACTTTTGCACAGCTACTTCATTTCTTGGCCACCTGCTCATTAGAAGCTCAGCAGCTTTTCACCTCTCAAGCTGCAGCCACTTTATAGGAATTTTGTGTCATCAAATAAAGTGTGATACAGAACCATGTATGGAGATATAAGTAAAAAGTCTGACAACACCAGGTTTTAGTCCAACCGATTTATTTGATAATAGACTCACAAGCTTTCGGGTTAGTCCCTTCGTCAGGTGAATGGAGAGTTCTGGCCTCAGACAGAGCATATGAAGCACAGACAGTTTACAGATTACTGATTAGAATGCGAATCCTTACACCTAACCTGCTGTTCAAGACCTGAAGTGGCTGACAATGTGAGTGGAAGGAGCACTGATCACAGGTTACAGAGATGTGTATTGTCTCCAGACAGTACAGTAAGTGAGGTTTTGCAAACCCAGGCAAGTCACGGGGGTTACAGATAGTGCGACATGAACCCAAGATCCCTGTTGAGACCGTCCTCATGTGTGCGGAACTTGGCTATCAGTCTCTGTTCAGCGACTCTGCACTGTCGTGTGTCGTGAAGGCCGCCTTGGAGAATGCTTACCCGAAGGTCAGAGGCTGAATGCCCGTGACCACTGAAGTGTTCGCCAACAGGAAGGGAACAGTCTTGCCTGGTGATTGTCGAGCGATGTTCATTCATCCGTTGTCGTAGCGTCTGCATGGTCTCCCCAATGTACCATGCTTCGGGACATCCTTTCTTGCAACGTATCAGGTAGACAATGTTGGCCGAGTTGCAAGAGTATTTACCATGTACCTGGTGGATGGTATTCTCACGTGTGATGATGGTATCCATGTCGATGATCCGGCATGTCTTGCAGAGGTTGCTGTGGCATATCATTGATGAAGACGAACATCTCGCCAGGGCTATCCCCACACCCCCACTTCTTGCCTTCAGACAACCACACAACCTCAAACAGACCATTGTTCGCAACAAACTACCCAGTCTTCAGGAGAACAGTGACCACAATTCCACACAACCCTGTCACAGCAACCTCTGCAAGACATGCCGGATCATCGACATGGATACCATCATCACACGTGAGAATACCATCCACCAGGTACATGGTAAATACTCTTGCAACTCGGCCAACATTGTCTACCTGATACGTTGCAAGAAAGGATGCCCCGAAGCATGGTACATTGGGGAGACCATGCAGACGCTACGACAACGGATGAATGAACATCGCTCGACAATCACCAGGCAAGACTGTTCCCTTCCTGTTGGCGAACACTTCAGTGGTCACGGGCATTCAGCCTCTGACCTTCGGGTAAGCATTCTCCAAGGTGGCCTTCACGACACACGACAGCGCAGAGTCGCTGAACAGAGACTGATAGCCAAGTTCCGCACACATGAGGACGGTCTCAACAAGGATCTTGGGTTCATGTTGCACTATCCATAACCCCCGTGACTTGCCTGGGTTTGCAAAACCTCACTTACTGTACTGTCTGGAGACAATACACATCTCTGTAACCTGTGATCAGTGCTCCTTCCACTCACATTATCAGCCACTTCAGGTCTTGAACAGCAGGTTAGGTGTAAGGATTCGCATTCTAATCAGTAATCTGTAAACTGCCTGTGCTTTATATGCTCTGTCTGAGGCCAGAACTCTCCATTCACCTGACGAAGGGACTAACCCGAAAGCTTGTGAGTCTATTATCAAATAAATCGGTTGGACTAAAACCTGGTGTTGTCAGGCTTTTTACTGTGTTTACGCCAGTCCAACGCCGGCATACCCACATCATGGAGATATAAGCACAGGCGATTAATAACGTGGTCAAAGAGGTGGCTTTAAAGAGTGTCTTAAAGGGGATGGAAGGGATGGAGAGATTTTGAGCAGGAATTCCTGAGCTTAGGACCTAGAAAGCTGAAGGCCAATGATGGAGTAATTAAAATCAGTGATGTGTAGAGCCAGATTTAGAGGAGCCCAGATATCTCAGAGGATTGTAGGACTGGAAGAGTTAACAGAAATAAGAAAAGTCAAGAAATTGACAGGAGTTGAACACAAAGATAAAAATTTTAAATTAAGGCATTTCTTCAACAAAAGCATAGGTGAGGGTTTCATTCGAGATGAGATGAGCAGTGTAAGATGGCTTGAATTTCATTTTAAAAGGATTTAGTTTGCTCGACAATTTTTAAAGGCTTTTACAACATATATATTCTGCAGTAGGCTAACAAGGTCAAGCCGCCATTTTGTACTCACACATGATCTAAAAATAAGCATTTTTGTGTTTGAAAACTGCTGCAAAAGTATGCAACTTACATTGTAAACTAACCACAAGTATTTTAAAGTAGCAACAAGCCAGCAACAGATAATTGTTAACAGGCCACAGTAAAATATGAGACAATTTGATTCACTCCACGTGAAATCAAGAAACAGTTGGAGGCACTGGATACTGCTAAGGTAATGGGCCTTGATAACATTCTGGCAATAGCGCTAAAGACTTGTGCTCCAGAACTTTCCGTTCCCCTAGCATAGCTCTTTCAATACAGTTACAACATTGGCATCTACCCAACAATGTGGAAAATTACCCAGATATGCCCTGTACACAAGAAGCAGGACAAATCCAACGCAGCCAATTACTGCCCAATCAGTCGACTCTCAATCATCAGTAAAAGGATGGAAGGAGTCATTGACAGTGCTATCAAGCTGCACCTGTTCAGCAATAACTTGCTCAATGACGCCCAGTTTTGGTTTTGCCAGGATCAGTCAGCTCCTGATTTCATTATAGTCTTGGTTCAAACATGGACGAAAGAGCTGAATTGCAGAGGTGAGATGAGAGTGACTGTCCTTGACATCAAGGCTGCATTTGATCAAATATGGCATCAAGGAGCCCTAGCAAAACTGGAATCAAAGGGTATCAGGGAGTAAAGACTCCGCAGGTTGGAGTCATACCTGGTACATAGGAAAATGATTATAGTTGTGGAGGGTCAGTCATCTCAGCTCCAGGACATCTCCACAGGAGTCCCTCAGGGTAGCATCGTAAGCCCAATAATCTTCAGCTGCTTCATCAATGATCTTCCCTCCATCATAAGGTCAGAAGTGGGGATGTTTGCCAATGATTGCATAATGTTCAGAACCATTCATGACTTGGGTGGCATGGTAGCACAGTGGTTAGCACTGCTGTTTCACAGCTCGAGGGACCTGGGTTCGATTCCAGGCTCAGGTCATTGTCTGTGTGGAGTTTGCACATTCTTCTCATGTCTGCGTGGGTTTCGTCCAGGTGCTCCAGTTTCCTCCCACAGTCCAAAGACGTGCGGGTTAGGTTGATTGGCCATGCTAAAATTGCCCCTTAGTGTCCTGAGATGCGTAGGTTACAGGGATTAGCAGGTAAAATATGTAGGGATATGGGGGTAGGGCCTTGGTGGGATTGTGGTTGGTGCAGACTCAATGGGCTGAATGGCCTCTTTCTGCACTATAGGGTTCTATAATGATTCTATGATGACTGCTCAGACCCTAAAGCAGTCCATACTCAAATGCAAAAGACCTGGGGTGGCACAGTAGCACAGTGGTTAGCACTGCTGCTTCACAGCTCCAGGGACCTCGGTTTGATTCCCGGCTTGGGACACTATCTGTGTGGAGTTTGCACATTCTCCCTGTGTCTGCGTGGGTTTCCTCCCACAGTCCAAAGATGTGCGGGTTAGGTTGATTGGTGAAGCTAAGTTGCCCCTTAGTGTCCTGAGATGTGTAGGTTAGAGGGATTAGCGTATAAATATGTAGGGATAGGGCTTGTTGTTGGTGCAGACATGATGGGCCGAATGGCCTCTTTCTGCACTGTAGTGGTTTCTATGGACAATATCCAAGCTTGACTTGAGAGGTGGCAAATAACATTCACGCCACACAGATGCCAGACAATGACCATCATCAATAAGAGACACTCCAACCACTGCCCCTTGATATTCAATGGTGTTACCTGCCAACATCCTTGGGTCCATTGACCAAAAACTCAACTGGCCTCACCACATAAACACAGTGGCTACAAGAGTAGGTCAGAGGTTAGGAATACTGCGGCAAGTTACTCACCTCCTGATTCCCTAAAGCCTATCCACCATCTATAAGGCACAAGTCAGGAGTGTGATGGAATACTCCCCATTTGCCTGAATGGGTGCAGCTCCAACAACACTCAAGAAGTTCGATACCATCCAGGACAGAGCAGCCTGCGTGATTGGCACACATCTATAAACATCCACTCCCTCCAGCAGCGATGCTCAGTAGCAGCAGTTTGTATTATCTACAAATTGCACTTCAGGAACTCACTAAGCCTCCTTAGACAGCATCTTCCAAACCATAACCGCTTCCATCTAGAAGGACAAGGGCAGCAGATACATGGGAACACCACCACCTGCAAGTTCCCTTCCAAGCCTGTTGCCTCACAGCGCCAAGGACCTGGGTTTGATTCCCGGCTTGGGTCACTGCCTGTGTGGAGTTTACACGTTCTCCCCGTGTCTGCATGCGCTTCCTCCGGTTTCCTCCCACATTCTGAAAGATGTGCTGGTTAGGTGCACTAACTCTAACAGGTGCCAGAGTGTGACAACTAGGGGAGTTCCAGGATTTTGATGCAGTGACAGTGAAGGAACAGCAATTTAGTACTAAGTCAGGATAGTGTGTGCCTTGGAGAGAAACTTGCAGATGATGATATTCCCCTGCATCTGTTGCCCTTGTCTTTGGCACAGTAGCACACTGGTTAGCACTGCTGCTGCGCAGTGCCAAGGACCCGGGTTCGATTCCCGGCTTGGGTCACTGTCTTGTG
This sequence comes from Carcharhinus amblyrhynchos, assembly GCF_965287045.1. NCBI lineage: Eukaryota > Metazoa > Chordata > Chondrichthyes > Carcharhiniformes > Carcharhinidae > Carcharhinus > Carcharhinus amblyrhynchos. The sequence goes on from NC_137337.1 coordinate 60,820,209, forward strand.
GAGACTGCACGTTCTCCCCGTGTCTGCGTGGGTTTCCTCCCACATTCTGAAAGATGCGCTGGTTAGGTGCATTGACCCGAAAAGGCGCTGGAGTGTGACAGTAATTTCATTGCAGTGCTAACGTAAACCTTACTTGTGACTAACTCTGAACATTTTTTAACCCGGATTACCGGGACGGCAGCGGTTACCCCGGGTTACAGGCAGCCGTTGGTGACCCGGACGTCCTGCTCGGGCTGCGGTTGCGGTTCCGGGTGAAGTCGGAGGCCCGGCTCGGGGCCTCACCTGGATGATGTGGAGAGGCGGCTGGAGGCTGCAGGCTGGGAGCTGCGGCTGGCGGGGAGCTCGGCTCACTCCCCCGCTCCCATAGCGGCCCCAGCTCCGACCATGAGCGGCTCCGAGCAGGAATCTCACTCGGAGCAACAAGAGACAGAGGTTCAGGCCCTGAACTCGATCTACGGCAAAGACTTCAGGGACCTGCGGGACCAAGACCCGTGGAAGGTGAGGAGGGGAGGGGACAGGGTACGGGGAGGGATATAAATAAGAGGAAAAGGGGAGGCCTGCCGGAGGAACGTGACGGCGGGGTGGGGTAGAGAGGTGGACAAGGGGAGGGTGAAGGGGCAAATGGGGACCAGGGGACAGACAGTGGGTCGTGATTGAGAGGGGTGGGGGTGTGTGGAGGGAGTGGGGGTAAGGATGGGGGTTTGGTGGAATGTGGGGTTTCATTGGGAAGGGAGAGAGGGAGGTGGATTCGTAACCACTGCCATCCCGGTATCCTGGGGCAACTGCTGTCATCGTGGTAACCCATGGTAACTGCCACCATTTCTGTAACCCGGGGTAACTGCTGCCATCCCGTAACCTGGAGCAATCGCTGCCAACTCTGTAACCTGGGTAACTGCTGCTGACCCACATCCCCAGCTTCCTCTCGTTACCTGGGGTAACATCTCTCCCCCGCCGCCACTGATTGCTCCCTAGGCCTTGTCCCCTTGGCACTCTCCCCTACCTGGTGTGCAGTGCCAGGGTGCCCCCTGGACTTGGGCACTTTGCCCCTTGGGACTTGGGCAATGTCAGGGGCACAGGCTGGCACTGTCAGGATGCCTGTGCCCGGGGGCACTCCCTGATTGCTGCTCCTCTCATTCCAGTGGGGTCTCCCACTGGTTCCCTGAAAGTGGCGAGCAACCCTAAATGCTGCCGGAGTGAAATTGTACTGGCAGGATGGGAGATGCTTTCGGGCCCAAAGAATTCAGTCCTGGCCCCGATAATGATATTTAAATTACATTAAAATAACTTATTGCTGTTCCAACTTGTTCCCAGCATGGTCCCGACTGCGCCAGATATCCGGTGCTCGGAGATGTGAGTGCATCAGGAACGCGTGCGTGAATCCTACAAATCGGCCCACACACGATTTTCCCAGCCCAACCTGCTAAAAAAATTAGCGCGTCAGGATAGGAAAATCGCCCCCACAGAATCTGGTGAACTGGTGCAATGAAATAATCTCTCCTCAATGTCAACAAAACAAAGATGATAGTCAGTGACTTTAGAAGCATAATGGAGGGCATGTCCCTGTCTACGTCAATGGGGGCAAATTTAGAAAGTAGCTTCAAGTTTTTAGGTGTCCAGATGCTGATCTCCCCATTGGGACATTACAGTCAAGAAAGCCTCTACTTTCTCAGGAGACTAAGCAAATTTGGCATGTCTGCTACAACTCTCACGAACTTCTATAGATGCACCATAAAGCATTCTTTTTGGTTGTATCACAGCTTAGTATGACTCCTACTCTGCCCAAGACTGCAAGAAACTACAAAGGTTCATGAATGAAGACCCAGTCCATCACTCAAACTAGCCTCAATGCATTGACACTGTCTGCATTTCCCGCTACCTTGGAAAAGCAGCCAGCATAATCAAGGGGCTTAGCACCCCGGACATATTCTTTTTCACTTTCTTCCATCGGGAAAACGATACAAAAGTTTGAGATCACGTACCAACCGACTCAAGAACAGCTTTTTCCCTGCTGCCATCAGACTTTTGAATGGACCTACCTTGCATTAAGTTGATCTTTCTCTATACATTCACCACTCTTTCTTTTCCTTCTGTGTATGGTATGCTTTGCCTGGATAGAGAGCGAGAAACAATACTTTTCACTGTTTACTAATACATGTGACAATAATAAATCAAAACATATTGCTCGCTCCTTCATTGTTGCTGGGTCAGAATTCCGGAATTCCTTGTCCAGTAGCACAGGGGAGAGAATCTCAGTGTGATAAATCATAGAAACCCCACAGCACAGAAAGAGGCCATTTGGCCCATTGAGTCTGCACTGACCACAACCCCACCCAGGCCCTACCCCCAATCCATACATATTTTACCCACTAATCCTCCCTAACCTATGGATCTACGGTCAATTTAGCGTGGCCAATCAACCTAACCCACACATCTTTGGACTGTGGGAGGAAACCGGAGCACACGGAGGAAACCCATGCAGACATGAGGAGAATGTGCAATCTCCACACAGACAGTGACCCAAGCCAGAATCGAACCTGGGTCTCTGGAACTGTGAAGCAGCAGTGCTAACCATTGTGCTACCGTGAAAACCATATCCCAGTGAATGACACTTGCTGTGGAATTTTGGAAACAATTTAGTTTAAGAAAGAATTTATATTTAAACAAAAACTTTAATATTACGATACGTCAAAAATGCTTCATAGCTAATGAATTAGTACTGAAGTTTTGTGGACAAACCTGGCAGCCAAATTATACACAGATAGATTTCCTCAAAGCAAATACAAATGACCAATCTATATTTTTATGGTTGAGAATCTTTTCCTCTCGAAAGGTGCTATGGCATATTTTTCATCCACGTGGTCAAACAGGTAGTGACCCAATATTAAATCTCATCAGAAACTTGGCACCTCTGGCAATGGAATACAGAGTACTAGGCTACAATGTCAGCCTAGAATTAGGTGTTCGAGTCCCTGGAGTGGGTTTTGAATCCAGAACTTTCCGACTCAGAGGCAAGAATGATAGCAATGCAGTTATCACTAGCTTGTGTTTTGCCTCTAGTCTGGTATTCACTTTCCTCTTGGATCTATCTGAAATCCATTTATGTTTAAGTAACTAGTACCATGATCTCATTTGTCATTCTGCAGCTCAGAATGTTATTTCAATTAGTGCTCAGTGCTATCCTTGCCTTCTGCAGTGGACCTGTTGACTTATCTGAAAAAGTGTTTTTCCTTTTTGCTTGTAGTGCTGATCTCATCAATTTGAATCAGTGTTTCTGTTCCAGGTAAAGCGTCCCCCAGAAATCTGTATTAAGCTGCACCCTCAGGGATTGATCAACATTGAAGATAGCCATGTTGCAGTGGATTTACATGTTACTTGCCCATCCAATTATCCTGATGTGTGAGTACCTGATCTTCTCTTTGCCAGACCTTTACTATTGCCACTGAGTCACTACACCTATCTTTGCACTTGCTGTTAGATGCACAGCAAGTTGTTTATCAGTGAGGCTATCTGGGGATTGATGACTCTGAGATGCAATTAGAAAAAAGCTGTTAGCTAAAGGAAGTTTGCTGAGTCTAATTTCAGTGATGGGGGAAAAAATCAAATAAAAAGGTTAATAGTGTAAATGGGAAACATAAAAATCAAGGAGCTTACATTAATGAAAGAAATTTGACAAATAAGGTCAGAGGGGCCCATGTGATGTCTGGTAGACAGCTCCGCATTAATGGCAACAGATAGAAGATGTTAACAGAGGTAAGCTGTTACTTGGGATATGATATACACACAGCAGGCTGGACAAAAGCTTTTATCAAAATGTGGGGTGGGATAAATAGATTTATTAGTAAGGAATCGACTATACTAGCTGGAGATTTTAACTGCCAGAAATGGGACTGGTACGATAATATCTTCTCTAGAATAAGAACATAAGAAATAGGAGCAGGAGTAGGCCATCTAGCCCTTCGAGCCTGCCCCGCCATTCAATAAGATCATGGCTGATCTGTCGTGGCTCAGTTCCACATTCCCGCCCTCTCCCCATAACCCTTAATCCCCTCGCTTATCAAAAACCCATCAACCTGCGTCTTAAAAATATTTAGCGAGGCAGCCTCCACCACTTTAACGGGCAGAGAATTCCAGAGATTCACCACCCTTTGAGTGAAGAAGTTCCTCCTCAACTCCGTTCTAAACCGCCCCCCCTTTATCTTGAGGCTGTGCCCCCTAGTCCTACTGTCCTTTCTGAGCGGGAAGAGTCTCTCCACCTCTATCCTATCCATCCCATTCATCATCATATATGTCTCAATGAGATCTCCCCTCAATCTTTTAAACTCTAACGAGTACAAGCCTAGTTTATTCAGCCTCTCCTCATAGCTGAACCCCCTTAACATCGGTATCAGCCTAGTAAACCTCCTCTGCACTCCCTCCAAGGCCAAAATATCCTTGCGTAAGTGTGGCGACCAAAACTGCACACAGTACTCCAGCTGCGGCCTCACCAGTGCCCTATACAGCTGCAGCAAGACCTCCCTTCTTTTATATTCAATCCCCCTCGCTATGAAGGCCAGCATCCCATTAGCCTTCCTGACCACCTGCTGCACCTGCAGGTTGGGTTTTTGCGACTCATGCACAAGGACCCTGAGGTCCCTCTGCACCGTCGCCTGCTGCAGTTTTTCTCCACGTAAGTAATAGTCCTTCCTACCATTCTTCCTACCAAAGTGGACCACCTCTCACTTGCCAACATTAAATTCCAGTTGCCAGTTCCTGGCCCATTCGCCCAGCCTTTCTAGATCCTTCTGCAGACTCTCCACACCCTCCGCGCAATTTGCCGTTCCACCAATCTTGGTGTCATCAGCAAATTTTGACACCATACACTCGGTTCCCTTCTCTAGATCATCTATATAAATGGTAAATAGCTGAGGCCCCAGCACTGACCCCTGAAGCACTCCACTAGTCACCAACCACCAATCCGAATAGCACCCATTAACCCCCACTCTCTGCCTCCTATTTGACAACCAATCCTCTATCCACGCTAACACGCTACCCCCAAATCCATGCCCCCTTACCTTCTGCAATAACCTCTTGTGAGGTACCTTGTCAAATGCCTTCTGAAAATCCAGAAAGACCACATCCACCGGCTCTCCTCTATCCACCGCCCTAGACACATCCTCATAGAACGCCAATAAATTTGTCAGACACGACTTCCCCTTAACGAAACCGTGCTGCGTCTGCTCTATCAAGCAATTCCCCTCAAGCTGCCTCGCTATTTCCTCCTTGATGACGGATTCTAACATTTTACCTACAACAGACGTTAAACTAACCGGCCTATAATTCCCTGCCTTTTGCCTGCCACCCTTCTTAAACAACGGCGTAACATTAGCCGTTTTCCAATCTTCCGGCACTTCCCCGGAATCCAGCGACGTTTGGAAAATAACCACCAAGGCATCCACTATCACCTCCGCCATTTCTTTCAGAACCCTCGGATGCATTCCATCCGGTCCTGGGGACTTGTCCACAATCAGTCCCTCCAGTCTGTCGAGCACCGCCTCTCTAGTAACAATAATGTCATTGAAACCCTCCAGTACTACCACCTTTCCATCGCTAACACCCGGCAAATTATTCACGTCCTCCTCCGTGAAGACCAAAACAAAAAAGTTATTCAAGACCTCAGCCATTTCCCCATCCTCTACCACTAAGTCCCCCCTCTCATCCTCTAAGGGTCCAATGTTCACCCTAGCCAGCCTCTTCCTTTTTATATATTTATAAAAACTCTTGCTATCCTTTTTTATATTAAGCGCGAGCCCAGCTTCATAGTTTCTCCTACCCTTCTTTATCAGCTTCTTTGTCATTCTTTGTTGACATTTAAACCTCTCCCAATCCTCTTCTCGCCCACTACTCTTAGCTACTCTAAATGCCTCCGCTTTTAATTTAACACTTTCCTTCACCTCCTTCGTTATCCATGGCTTATTACCCCTCCTCCTACGGTCCTTTTTAACCATTGGAATAAATTTCTGCTGAACACCAAGAAAGATCTCCTTAAAGATCCTGCACTGTTCCTCAGCAGACCTACCTTCCAACGCGCTCCCCGAGTCAAAATTCGCCAATTCTTCTCTCATCCTACCGTACTCCCCTCTGTTCAAACAAAGGACGCGTGTCCGGGAACCCACTTTCTCCTCCTCCATCTGCACCAGAAACTCCACCATACAATGATCACTCTCCCTAAGAGGATCTTTCACCACAAGGTCCCTAATTCTACCCGCCTCATAACATAACACCAGATCCAAGATAGCTCGCTCCCTCGTCGGCTCCAACACACACTGTTCAAGGAAACTATCCCGGCAGCATTCCAAGAACTCCTCCTCGAGCCCACCGCGTCCAACATGGGTCGACCAATCAATATGTAGATTGAAATCCCCCATAATTATCGCCGTTCCATTCCTGCACGCCGCACTTATTTGCGCGTTAACAGCCCGCCCCACCTCCAGATCCTTATTCGGGGGCCTATAGACGATACCCACCAGCGTCTTCCTCCCTTTGCTGTTCCTAATCTCCACCCACAACGATTCCACTTTCTGCTCTTTGGTTCCTATATCATCCCTTGCTACCACCCTGATGCTATCCTTAATCAGCAGAGCTATGCCCCCCGGCTTTTTCCTCCCGCCTATCCTTCCTAAACACTTGATACCCCTGGACATTCAGCTCCCAGTCCCCGTCACCTTGCAGCCACGTCTCTGTAATGGCCACCAGATCATATCCATGTGCTGATCTGTGCCACCAGCTCATCCACTTTATTCCGAATGCTCGTGCATTCAGATAAAGTGCCTTCATCCCAGCCTTCACCTGGACCCTATTTGCCAGAACGCCACCAACCATACTCACGCCCCCTACTCCCTTTATTATTGGGATATCCTTGGTCTCTTCCCTTACCTGTACCCTGTCCTTAACTTTAGACCCCGTAATGTCACCTACCCTCGCACCCTCCCCCTCCAATTAGTTTAAAGCCCTGTCTACAGTCCTATTTACACGATTCGCCAGGACTCTGGTCCCAGCACAGTTCAGACCAACCCCATCCCACCCGAACAGGTCCCACCTACCCCAATACTGGTGCCAATGCCCCATAAATTCAAACCCATTCCTCCCTCACCATCCCTGAGCCACCCATTCACTTCCTTAATCTTATCAACCTTACGCCCGTCTGCACTCGGTTCAGGCAGTAGCCCAGAGATAACCACCTCGTCGGTTCTACTTTTTAATTCCATTCCCAGCTTTTCATACTCCCTCCCCAGATCCTCAGTTTGCATTTTGCCTACGTCGTTGGCACCCACATGTACCACAACGACCAGATTCTCACCCTCCCACTCCAGGTTCCTCTGCAGCCCAGATGTGACATCCCGGACCCGAGCACCAGCCAGACAACACACCCTTCTGTGCACTTTGTCATTGTGACAAAGGACAGTGTCAATACCCTTAACACCACTATCCCCAATTACTACTACGTTCCTTTTCACCTTCTCTTTGCCTATGTCCTGCGTCTGCATCACTGTACCGTGTGCAGTTTGCTCACCAACCTCACCTCCCTCGTTCTCGTCCAGACTGGAAGCAAGAACCTCAAACCTGTTGTGCAGATTGAGAGGCTGACGCATCCGCTCCCCACCCTCCTTCCTCCTCTCCCCACCCTCCTTCCTCCGCTCAGCAGCCCCCTCTTGTTCCTGACCCTTAGAGTTAGCCAGTCTAGGGGGGGTGGATGTCACTTGCACCCCATTGACAATGGCACCCTCTGTCCCCCTGATGAGCCTCAGTGTCTGTAGCTCAGAGGCCAGCTCATCTACCTTGAGCTGGAGCTCCTTCAGCAACCTGCACTTACTGCAGACGTGGTCACTGGGAAGGACCCTGAGGTCCACCAGCTCCCACATCATACAGAAACAACACATCACATGCCCCTCCATTATTCACTGCAGTACTGTTGAAAATTTCAACACGAACTTACCTGGCCCTTTTTCTCCCTAGCCCTTTTGCTCCTAAGCCCTAGCAGCTCACTCTGCTTCCCTCTCACTCCGCTGCCTGCTCCGACGCTGCCCGCTGTCTACACCAGGCCTCCTTTTAAACCTGGCGCTGTTTTAAAGCCTGCTACCCCACAACTCCCTGCTATCCACTCCCTTAGAATTCTTAAAGCGGTAGATACAAAAAGCCCGCAAAAATGCTTTTAAATGATTTAAACAGTTCTACAAAGTAAGTTCTTACTACAAAAGCGATTTAAACTTATTTAAACAGGTTTTTAACAGGTAATTTCTTATCTGTCTCTCTGCTCCTTCACTCGTCTGCTCCAGCAAACAATGGAAGGCTTCACCGTGTCGTGGAATTCTGAAGAAAATGAAAACTGTTTTATGATTCAGTCTGTGAACGAGTGAACAAGGGAAAGAAATGTCTTAGGTCACATCATAAATAATAGGGACAATCAAAACTGTAATACAAAGCTGGTTGAGGCTTTATTTAAGTACCAGTTATCATACTGTGATCACATAACTTTAGAAGGTTGGAGAGATCATAAAACCCTTAACAAAATAGCTAAATTTAAAACCTGAGTGCAAGTGCTCCTGGCAGGTTTTGTTGGAGTCGTCCAGGCCTTTATTGACATTGGTTATCTTGCAAGTTGGTAAAAGTGAGGGGTTTAGGGCATTCCTGGGTGAGGTATTGCACGCCTGCAGTGAGATTCCATTTCCCTTATCCGATAAATTGTCTCATAATCTGAATATGAGGGCAAAGATTCCCTAATGCGCCATTTTGATTTTGCACATCTGACTGTCCCTGTCCATAGTTATGCATTACACTTTTGATGCATGTCTGCTACGACCTGCCCAAAATCATGGTAGTTGGGGCTCTTATAATGGGACCAAATTGGCTTTAAATACAATTAGGAGATAAAATGGCAGCTATAACTGTGCTCTGTGCAAAATCCCAGTGATGTGAGACTATCTCATAATGGGCGGCATGGTAGCACAGTGGTTGGCACTGCTGCTTCACAGCTCCAGAGTCCTGGGTTTGATTCTCGGCTCGGGTCACAGTCTGTGTGGAGTTTGCACATTCTCCTTGTGTCTGCGTGGGTTTCCTCTGGGTACGCCGGTTTCCTCCCACAGTCCAAAGATGTGCAGGTTAGGTTGGCCATGCTAAGAAATTGCTCCTTAGTGTCCAGGGTAGCGGAGGTTAGAGGGACTAGTGGGTATAATATGTAGGGATATGGGGAAGGGCCTGGGTGGGATTGTGTTCGGTGCAGACTTCGGTGTTCAGTGCAGGCTGAAGGGCATCTTTCTGCACTGTAGGGTTCTATGATCTAGGATCTCAAAGGTGACTTTGCATCAGTGAGACAGTTAGAAATTATTACAACTTAAAGCATCATAGCACCTAGCATCACTGCCAAAGTTAATATTTTACTTTTTATGGGGACCTTTGGTGTGCGATGGACTTAAGTAACGTTTGTCATTTATAAAACTAATTTTGTTTAAGTAATGATAGACTACATTACTGTGTTGAATTTAGACATGAACCTGACTTTAGTCAGGATACTATGACTACAATCAGTGTATCTGGTGTACATAATGGAGAATATAGACAGAGCTCCCTTGATAGAAGTTAAGCTTGGTGGAAAAACAGAAGCAAAATGAAGCACTAGTGTAGTACAAGCCAGTTACAGGTAGTTGTCCAACTAGTGGAAAGTGAAACTGGTTTCCATACCCCTTGCTGTCAACCACCTCAAAATCTTTTCTGAGATAAAAGGCAATTATATTACTTGGGCATCCAATTTTCTTTTGTGTTTTTTGGAGACAATTTGATGGGGGGAGGGCAGGGGTTATGTTTGCAGTAATATCTTGAATAAAGTTGTTCTCCTCTGAAGAAAATTGGAATCTGATACCAGTCCAGAGAGACCTGTTACAATTTGACAATTTAATTCCTTTCCTTGAACACCTTTCATGTTCACAGTTAAAAAGCGTAATCTTTAAGCAGACTGAGTCTTCTAAGAACCCATTGAAATCTTAATTCCTGTGTTGTGAATGGGTTAATGCAATTACAGTTCAGCATTCTCTGGTAAATGTCCTCCATGTTTTCTCATCATGTTAGCAGGCAGAGAATAACACATCACCAGGAAAGCACTAATCTGCAAATACTTCAGGGGTGCAGAGATAGAAAGACACCAAAACATTCCAAAAACTTTTATGTGCCTCTGAATATCTTTCCAGTAAGTTGCTGCTTGGACACACTTTACAAACAGAGGACCTTCTGGGTGGAGTTGTGTTTTCCCTTTAATCGATCTTCAAGATGAGATGCAGTTTGCAAAAGATGCAAGTTCCAGTTGTTCACAGAATTTACATATGTACATATGAACTAGGAGCAGGAGTAGGCCACTCGGCCCCTCAAACCTGTTTCACCATTTAATAAGATTATAGCTGATCTGATTGTAACCTCCACTCTACATTCCTGCCTACCCCTGATAATCTTTCATTCCTGCCTTATTAATCAAGAATCTATCTAGCTCTGCCTTAATTTGTTGCTCTTGTGTTAGGAATAATGAGCCACAATCCTCTCATTGGAGTTCTTCCCCATAAGAAGTATAAATAAACAAGTGAACAATGATCTTAATGGTCCTTTTACATTGGTATGCTAGAAATTGCAGTTCCCTTCCCTGATTTCTCCCTATGCTGTCTCCACACCACTGGGGCGGTACACCTGTCACACCATAACACAGGTGTCCCAAGGTGAGCTCAGGGAGGATGGAAACCTCCTGTGGAGCACAAGGGCAAAAGCTCGCTTGATCTTGATTTTCAGTACGAATACGGACCGTGAAAGTGTGGCCTCACGATCCTTCTGACCTTTTGGGTTTGAAGCAGGAGGTGTCAGAAAAGTTACCACAGGGATAACTGGCTTGTGGTGGCCAAGCGTTCACAGCAATGTCGCTTTTTGATCCTAGAAAAACGCAGCTGTGTGTCAAACCATGTACGCAAACAGTCCAAATAACCTATCCAACAATCAAACCACTTTGTGAATTCTCTCTACACAAGACTGTTGCAACTTTGAGCAGTTCAGCCGTCTGCTGTTTTCCATTAGTGCCACCTGAACGTAGATTCACCATAATCCAGGAATCAAGTTAAATGGTCAAATTATGTGACCTGGATGGATAAGTGACCTAATTGAAGTGTTTAAAATTCTAAAAGGTAGTGGGTGAGTATAGAAAAATGAGGCACAATGTTAAAGTCAGAGCCAAGACATCTCTTCACACGAAATAATGAAAATCCAGAAGTTGCTTCCCAAGAGACTGAATAGTCAATCGAAATGTTTTGGTGAAAGGCAGATTTTTGTTTGAGAATGTAGAGGGATATAAATCAAAGATGGTTAAATGGATTTAAGGAACAGATCAGCTATGATTTAACTGTATGGTAAAATGAGCTCAAGGGACCGAGTGGTCTATTTCTGTTCCTACATTTATTGCAGCCTTCCCACTTGGTCAGCATGCTGGCTGTGCCCAATTCCCTTTCACTGTATTCTGCATCTCTCTCGCCCTTCTTCACACTCCTCTCAGCCATTCTTCTTCCCACTTTGCCTGTTTGCCCCGCTGAGTTTCACCCATATTTTAACCCTGCCTAATCTGAAAAGCACAAAGCCTGTGTTTGGAAGTTGGGCCAAGTCATGGTTGTGAGGAAGTTTGGGTAATTTGAACAAAGTTTGGAATGGGTTACCACCTTCACATCTCAAAGAATACTAGACTTGACTGAATGTGATATACCCAAATTCTGTAACATGACTGTCTATTTTTAAATCTTAATGGCAGTCAGGATTACTGCCAGTATTTTATTCTATCGTTAATATTTTTCTTTCATTTTACATCTTCTGACAGTGTTGCCCATTGAGTCCAACCCCTGATGGATCAGCAGGTTTTTTAGTGCAAAGCTAAGCCAAACATACCAAGTAATTGATGCACTCAAACTGCCCCACGCCCGCTTAATCCAGAAGCTCCATTCTTCAGGTGACAAGAATGGGAGCTGAGAAATTTCTATGGAGCTCCCCTGCTGCAGTTAAGGGTGTGTGAATGCCTGGTCACAAATGGATTTGGTCAAATGTATTGAGTGGTTTAATGGCTCAAATCTGAGGATTAGCTGCTCCAGCAATGTAGCAGCAGAGTATTGAGTGCCCTGTCATCGAACATACTGCTACAAACAATTAATGAGTTTGGTTAAGGGGAAGGGAATGCAACTGGTGAGAAAAATATTATAAAATGACAAGCCCAGTAGCAGCGACGTTCCTTTAACATGTATTTGTGGCATGCCTGGCAGTGAGTTGGTGAAGTGCAGTGTTGCTGGCTAAAGCAGAAGTGAGTTTGCTATACAACATTCTGACTTTCACTATCGCTCCCACAGACCTCCAAACATCGAGCTGAAGACTGTGAAAGGCCTGTCGAATGAAAAACGCAACCAATTGCATGCAGAGCTGGTGAAGCTAGCGAAACAACATTGTGGAGAGGTAAGGAAATGCTTAGAGGCTGACGTAACTTATCATGGTATAAGGTTTGTCTTTTATATTCAATAAGATCATGGCTGATCTGTCGCTGCTCAGTTCCACTTTCCTGCCCTCTCCCCATAACCTTTAATCCCCTCTCCTATCAAAAACCCATCAACCCGCGTCTTAAAAATATTTAGCGAGGCAGCCTCCACCACTTCAACAGGCAGAGAATTCCAGAGATTCACCACCCTTTGAGTGAAGAAGTTCCTCCTCAACTCCGTTCTAAACCGCCCCCCTTTTATCTTGAGGCTGTGCCCCCTAGTCCTATTGTCTTTTTTTTTTCTTATGAACCCTCTCCTGTATTTTTGTCCTATTTGAGAGCCCAAGGGCTTTGCTTCAGTATACATAGTGGTAGCTTGCCATTGATGCAAACCTTCAATCTGCTACTCCATTGCATAGCAAATTGGGATGCAATGAATTACGTCATCAAGAATGAGTTAACTTGTGTAGAAGCTCATCAAGGGCCAGAAATGTGTTAACATGTAACTGCTGCTGAATGTGAGCACACTCTAATTTATCAGCAGTCTATCCTTTCATTGTTAACAGTGAAGCAGTGTTAAATGTTGGTGTACGTGCCAGTTTCAGTACTATTCAGAGATGTACAAAGAGAACAAAAAAAATTACAACACAGGAACAGGCTCTTGAACTTTCCAAGCCTGCACCGACCATGCTGCCCGTCTGAACCAAAACCCCCTACCTTGTGCCGGGGACCATATTTGTCTATTCCATTCCTTTTCCTGTATTTGTCAAGACGCCCCTTAAAAGTTACTATCGTATCTGCTTCCACTAGTTTTAGGTAGTGTGTTCATTTGTCTTTTAAACCTTTGAGTGTCAAACCTTTTTACTATTAGGAAATGCTAGCCCAAAGCCACTGTTCTGCGAATATTAACAGCAGATCCCTAAAAGTAAGTGTCCCTGGAAAAAGTTACTGCCCTGCTGCCTTAACTGTAGTAGCATAAATCGGCCAAATTGGAGAGGCAGGGTGTAGCAGGCCAGTTAATATTTCATCAATTCATGGCACATGGGTGTTGCTGATGAGGCCTGCATTTATTAACCATTCTTAATTAAGATTACTAGTCCCATAAGAAGATGTTGATAAGCTGCTGCTTTGGCCTGTCACAGTCCATGTAGTGTAGGTACATTCAAAGTGCTGTTAGGGAGCAAGTTCCAGTATTTTGATCTAACAACTCTAAAGGAACAGAGATTTAGTTCCATATCAGGATGATGGTGTGCCCAGGAGGGGAACTTACAGCTGGTGGTTTTTCCATGCAACTTCTGCCTTTGTGTCTACATGGTAGAGGTTGTTGAGTTTGGAAGGCATTGTCAAAGGAGCCTTGGTGAGTTTCTGCATTGCATTTTGTAGATGACACACATTGCCGTCACTGTGTCTGGAGTGGATGAGGGTCTAATCAACAAACACAGCTTTGTGCTAGATATGATTCCAACAAGTTGAGAATTTTCCCCTGATTTATACTGACTTCAATTTGTCCATGTTTGGACAAAGGCTGTAATGCAGTCAGGACCCACTGGTCCTGGTGGAATTCATACTGAGCTTTGGTGCTATTTCCATATTCCACAGCAGGGCTGTAGCCCATTCAGATACTTATGTTTGTAATGCAAAATATATTTCAACAGAATGCTGAATCATGAACAATCTTACAATTCCTTCCACAAGCAAAGATGATCTTGAATATTTTCAATCTTGTTATTCATCAGATCAAACTCACTTGCAGAATAAATACTGTAATTTAAAATTTCACAAAGTAAGATTCTCAGTATACCTATTCTACTGCTGAAAGCTCAATCCTACAGGCAACTTGCTGGTCTCAAGTTATTTTCTGGGGAGGAGGGGTAGTGTTGGATAAAGAAAAACAAAAAGTATTGCACAGAACAAATCCTTAGTAGGCTGGTATAGTATAAATTCTCCTCCCTTACTTTTCGAATAAACTCCCGCTCCACCCAAAAGAAACATGCTTCCTTTGATTGTAAGCGCCCTCAGCAATGGGTAGGAACCAGCAGGACTGCATAACAGGTCAGTGCCTTTTATTGTAGACAGACAGAGGTGTCAAATTGTGCTCATTAAGTATTTTCCAACTGCCCTTGTCATGGTGCTTTGTGTGAGACTAACTAGTTGATATCAGGTTTTGCTCAGTAAGTGAGGCATAAAACCACTGTCTGACATCTTCTGATGCTTTACTGATGATTGCACGAAGGCAACTGGTGCACTAACTGGTCCAGTTGGATTTGTTCTGTCTTTTGTGGACATGGCATATGTTTGCAATTTTCCACAATGTCAGGTAGATGCCAGTGTTGTGATTGTTCTTGAATGCTTGGCTCAGAACGCAGCCAATTCTGGAGCACAAGACTTCAGCACTATAGTTATGATGTTGTTAGACCAATGACCTTTGTTGTAGCCAGCGCACTAAGTCATTTCTTGACATCACTTGAAGTGATGCTCAGGCCCTCAGGAGAAGGCTGCAATGGATCAGTCACTTGGCACTTACCCACTAATCCCTCTAACCTAAGCATCGCAGGACTTCTGGCTGAAGATAGTTGCAACTGTTTCGGGCTTGACTTTTTTACTGATCAGCTGGACCCCATCAACATTGAGGATAGGAATGACTATGAAGCTGCCTCCTCCCATTAGTTGCTTAATTGACTATCACCATCCGGGATGTGCAGGACTGCAGAGCTTTGATCTGATCTACTAGTTATGGGGTCGCTTAGTTCTATCTAAAACATGCTGTTTAGCATGAATGTAGTCCCATATTGTAGCTTCATTAGATTGGCACCTCATATTTAGGTACGGCTGGTGCTACTCCTAGCACACTCTTCTACACTCCTTAATGAACCAGAGCTGATCTCCTGGGTTGACGGTAAAGTTTTGAATACCTTCAAAACCTCTTTTGAAGGCATTATCAAAGGAGTCAAAGAAAGGCTCTTTTGACAATGTCTTCCAAACTCAACAACCTCTACCATGTAGACACAAAGGCAGAAATTGCATGGAAAAGCCACCAGCTTAGTGGGATCCAAATATTTTTTTCCAGGGCTCTTGAGATTCTCTCAATGATTACCTTTTGATCTGTGGGAGGTTTTCACTAACAGCTTTATTAGGTGTCGCTGCCAGGTAGAAACATTAACTTCTGTATTTGTGTTTTTTTTAAGAGTTTCCTTCTTTAGATAGACAAATTAGCATAAATACCAACTGTAAAGCTGCTACAACATATGGTAGCTCACCCAAACTCAAGCTAAGGATTAATCAGGTCAAAATAGTATGTTAACCATGTGTGAATACTACATTCAAAACTTATTTGCAAAGTAATTGCAACACGTGGCTTGTGCAATTTACAATAATAATTAGATTAAACTAAAATTCTAACTATTTGATGCAATGAAACAGAATCTGACAGGCATAAGCAGCTTAGTTAATAAAACTTCTCTCTTCTCATTGCCTCTCCAGTCCCCATCACCATCCTCCATTACCACCACACAATCACGATGTGATAGACCATCTCTCTGCTGGTTGCTGCCCCTGTTCTTAATACAGTTCCCCTTGGCTTGCACTTGGCCTCCATTCTGGATTTCTTATCAGTTCCATCTTTTTTTTCTGTTCTTTCCCCACCACATCTCCTCCCAATCCTGGAGGATATTAACAGTTTGACTCATTGAAACTTAAGAAGTTCTTAAAGGGTGCAAAAGGGTAGATGTAGATAAGATGGTGATCACATCCCAGAAAATGCAGACTGTTTTGAGCCCAGCGGGTCGTCATCTAAGACAATCGCTTCAGCTTCTCCAATGACTGGTTCCCTACCTCCAGACCTTGATGTTCTTCCAATCGTATCTGCCATCTCTGGAGGAGCAGCAAGGTCAGGAGATAGGGAACCTGGTTATTTTGGAGAAGCTGGAGCAATAAGAGGGGAGAGACAGGATCTGTGATTGGAGAAATAGTTCCTCATAGATCCTGTCACCCACGCTTGCTCACTGCTCTTCCAATGAAGCTGCCTGTTATTTTCCTGCTCCCTGTGCCTGCAATTTCAATTCTCCATATGTGAATCAGAGGAACATTGCTGAAGATGGGGCTAACATTCTTGAATTTGTTGCCCTGTCTTTACTTTTTACTGGGCTACAGATGTCATTTTGGGGGCAAATTTCCTAGTTTATTTTGAACTCTCATAGAGTGATGAATATATTGGGCCGTGAGTTTACATATTGTGGTTGAACATGTTTCTACTCCTGCTGATAGCTCATAGGCTGCCTAGTTTTGAACTGCTAGATCTGTTCTGAACCTGTTCCATTTAGAATGGTAATAGTACTACTCAGCATGGTGGAGGGCATCTTCAGTGTGAAGATGGGAAAGTGTTTTTCAACAAGGATTGTGTGGTGCGCTTCAGCTAATGTATCATGGATAGATTCATCTGCAACAGGCTAGGATAAGATCAAGTAGGCTTTTTCCTCTTGTTGGTTCTCTCACCACCTGCTGCAGGCCCAATCTAACAGAAATGTCCTTCAGGACTTGGCCAGATTGGCCAATCATGGTACTATTAAGCCACTCTTGCTGATTGGCATTGAAGTCCCCACTCGGGGTACATTCTTTCCCCTGCTAATCTTAGTGCTTCTTCCAAGTGGTGTTCAACATGGTCGATTAGTGCTCATTTGTGAAGATGGTAGATAGTAATCAACAGCAGGTTTCCTCCCTGATGTTTGACTTGATGCCATAAGGAATCTGGAGTCAATGTAAAGGAATCCCATGGTCACTCCCTTTTGACTGTATACCATTGTGCTGCCATCTCTGGTGAATCTCTTTTTCTCATGCGACAGGACATACCCAGGGATGATGATGATGGAGTAGTCTGGGAATTAGCAGTAATGTAAATGATTCAATGAGTTTGACTAGTTCAGACTTCTGCTAAATGAGCCTGTGTGAGAGCTTGTCTAATTTTGGCACAGGTCCTGAATATGAATGATGTTTGACAAGGAGGAATGTGCCTTTGTCAATTCTAGTGCCTTGGTTGATGATGTGCTGATACTCTATAGTGCTTCAAATCGTGAGAAGCTGATCTCATTGAAACTTAAGAAGCTCTTACAGGGTGCAAAAGGGTAGATGTAGATAAGATGCTTTATTCTTCAATGTTTTTGTAAATATTGATATAACTGGGTGGCTTCTTAGGCCATTTAAGTCAGTGCTTAGAAGTCAACCACATTGCTGTGGGTCTAGTGTCATTTGTAGGTTAGACTGGGTGAGGACGGCAGGTTTCTTTCCCAACAGAACAGTAGTGAACTAGATTAGTTTTTATGACAATCCTGCAATTTCATGGTCACCATTACAGGGATTAGATTTTTTATTCAATATTTATCTAATTGAATTTAAATTCCCTCAGCTGCTGTCTTATCGTGGAAGAGATGAATCTTATTTTGCCTGCTCCCAACATTTGCAAATGTACTTTTCAGAATTGTAATTGTACAGCGATTAACTTATGATTATAGTAGACAGTACCTCTGTAAAATATGTATTAGGCAGCCTGTGATTCTTTTCCTTAGTTAATCCACTCTGTTCTAATTAATCTTTATTAGTATTTTAAATCGCTGAGTATTTTGAAGACCTTTAACAGTTGGCTACCTCAGCATGCCAAGGGACATAACCAGACATCTGGTGGACATTGATACATTTGGCCTGTTCGGACATAATTCTTTTTTAAGTGCTGTATTTCTCAGAATAGCTGGTGCATCTCATATGTCCTTCCCGAGGGATGAATTATTTCTCCTATTCCTTGTGGTAGGTGATGATATTCGTCTTGGCGGATCATGTGCAGACATTTCTCAGTGAAAATAACATCCCTCCCTCCAAGTCCTTCTACGAGGAAATGTTGAAGAACCAGCAGGAACAGAAGCAACGGCTAGCACAGGAGGAGCAGCGCAGGATAGAACAGAAAAAGAAACATGATGAAAAAGTGGTATGTGATGCATGATCTATTTCTTTATCTTCTCAACCTTCTTTTAGTACTTTTCCATTGCTGTGATAACTGCACGTTAGTTCCTGCCCAGTGCTTTATTTTCTTTCCTGATTCTGCTGACTCACGTTGTTAGCAGCTTCCATTGGCACATGGTAGCCTTCACCCAAGTGGCCATTCTTCCGAAAGACGTGCTGATTAGGTGCATTGGCCATGCTAAATTCTCCCTCTGTGTACCTGAACAGATGACTATGAGATTTTCAAAGTAACTTAATTGCAGTGTTAATATAAGCCTACTTGTGACACTAATAATGAAACTTTAAATTTTCAGGGCCACTTGCCAGTCATTGTGCCAAATTTCAGTCAAGGTAGATTATATCTGCACCTGATACCCACATATTTGCTCATTTTCCAACTTGCTGGAGAGCAGCCAGGGGCAGGAACCTGGCTGAATTCCTCTTTAGTTCAGCTTGGCTGTCAGTTGGTCGCAGAATTTACCATCTAATAAATTTACAAGGCAATAAAAAGAATATTCAAAAATTAGTATTATTTGGAACGCAGCTCACGCTTCTGGTATGATCTTGTGTTCTTATTGCAGCTTGAGTTCTGTGTTTAAAACAGACAAAGATATGATTGTTTATGGGTGGAATGTTCTGTGGTGACTGGTGCAATATCCAGTTTTGGATCCAGTTCCATTCATGGTTTGAGGCTGTTTTCAACAGGACTGGCCCATGCATGGTGATTTATCATGAGATTGTTTTAAATTAAATGGATTACTTGATAACTTTAATGTGTAAACATTGAGGACTTCACTTGAAGCTCTTGATCTGAACATTCTGCGGAGCTTTGAGTTATGGAATGCACTTCCAGGATGAGTGGTTGAGGTTGAAACTATATCAGTATTAAAGTTAAGATTGTTTGGGAAGTTAATGGAAATGCGGATGAAGGGGAAAGATGATTAGACTATTTGTTTAAGTGGAGAGCAAACAGTGGCAAGGACTGGGTAAGCCAAAGTGACTTGTTGTTTTGTAATTTTATGTACTGAATAGAGTTTCCAATTGACTAACTATTTGGGAAAACAAATTCTATGTTGCTTTGGTTGAGTTATAGGTATAGAAAATAGAAGCATGAGGAGGCCATTTGACTCTTCGAACCTGCTCTGTCATTCATTATGATCATGGCTGGTAAAGGATGGATAGTGGGTGTTTTTCATACCCACTTCTTCCCCGCTGCCAAAAAACTAAGGTTATGTTCCCGGAACTTCTCCCTCTTTCAAAACATCCCCCCCCCCTCGAAATCCAGAGAACTGCCCCTAATATCCCAAACTCTTTTATCCATGTTTATTTCTTCCCTTCCCTCCTTCTACTTCTCCAGCACCAGCTCAAAGGACAGAATTTCCATTGATATCTACTACTTTCCCAGAAATACAATTCTGGGCTTCTGGCTGTTTGCCACTTTAATTATTTGTGCTGCTCTTATCCAGATTCCTGATCTTAACCTCCTACATTGTTCTATTAAAAATCAGTTTACGATTAAGTACAACATCTCAGCTTCCTGTCAGTCATTTCACAACCCTCTGACCTTAGCATTGGGTTTAATAATTTCAGACATTACTAACACCTGCAATTGTGTTTACTGTAGGATGGGTGTACCTCAGGTAGAGGAAGGTTGTGAGGTGGTGAAATGGGGATTTCCCAGGTGGCAGACTGGACACATCTCAGGTGTTGACCTGTCTTTTTATTTCACTATGCTCACAGATGTTATGAGTGCTAGACTTCATAAGATGGTTACATTTGAACCATGCCTTTTAGTTTAAGGTAGGATAGAATGTTTTGAAATGGTGGAGGTAGTGTGAAATTGTACTGAGTTCTTCATGGTGACAAACCCTTGTGACCTGGTTGCCATGGGGACTGGGGTCCAGGTCAAAATTTACGCAAAATCAGATATGAGCTTTAACACTGGACACAAAACAAAATTCTTCTTCTCAGATCCTCAGAATAGTCAGATCAAAGGATTGGGTAAAGAAAACCCGCAACAGATGACGCTATGCCAAGCAGAAGGGAGGGACTGATTTTGGGTTAATCACTAAGTGAAGAGCTGGTGAGACTGCGCCCAGGTTTGAGAAAACATAGATTGTGAAAAGTTAGAGATCACGGAATCACCAGTTGGAACTTTAGGATGGGGAGTCCATCTGATTATGCTCAGGGTTGTATGAAGAAACATTTGTTAAACGGACCTGGGTAGATTCACCTTGGTGAAGCCAAGAGAAAGAAACTTGCCAATGCTGAGAGGAGTTGGGCTTTAAGCATAAGACTGTGCGCCTTTAGAGAGTAATGTGGCATGGGGTTTTCTGTGCTACTAAATTAAGATGGGTATACCTGTTCTGTAATTTGGTGAATTAGTAGCCTTCTAATGTTCAGTTAATTATAGTTTGTTGCAGTACAAGTTTTAAAATGTGAAATCTTATAATGTGATTATTTGAGATGATCATTGGGAAATATAAATGTCTGTTTTAAAGTTATCAGCCACAATGCTGAGGTCACAGACGCTTTTAGATCTTTTCTATCCTTCACTTCCTGTGTACAATTCTGCTGTAACAATGTACAAGACCTCGGCTCTGATTACATCTTTTATTTCTCTTAATTTCTCTCATTATTGTACTCTTTTATTGCACCATTATCACTTCTGTCATTTATTTATCTCCTGTTCTCTCTAAATACAGATCATGTTTTTGTTCATTGCACCTCCTTTTTCTTGACTGTGCTTCTCCTTACAGGATGTTTATCTGTACCAGCTTCTTATTTTGACGGAAGGTCGTTGAGCTGAAGCATTACCTCTATCTTTCTTCATAGATGTTATCTGATCTGCCCACTGTTTTACCATTTCCTGTTTTAATTGTACCTCTTTGATCATTTATTTCAACCTACTATACAGCCTTGATTAAAGTCTTCTTCCCTATTCTCTGGAACTCAATAAAAACACTGTGCCTTTATAAACTACCCTTCACATTGTATAACAGCCCAAGACACTGCAGAGGAACATTGTATCAAAAAATTACATTGAGCTAAAGAAGATGCTATTAGGCCAAAGAAATAGCTTTGAAGTATTTTGAAAGAGGAGAAATAGGTGGAGATTCAGAATGTTTAAAGAGGGAACTGCAGAGTTAAGGATCTAAACAGCTGAAGACAGGGCTGCGGATGATGTAAAGAAAGCGGGGTACATATAAGAGACTGGAGGGCATGTAAGGAGTAAGGTTGGCCCTATACAACTGACAGAATGAGGGGGTAATAGAAATTCCTAATGAACAGGTAAACCCTGAAGGAGACCATCTGAAGAGGAAGGGAGCAAAGCAAGAATGTCTTTCCCTAAGCCTTTCCAATGGTAAGGCCTGATTCTTCATAAAAGTTACTTCACAACCTTAAAAGGAACCAAACCAACACTCAATGTCAATAATAGCACAAACAGATATCTCCAGCTGAAAAAGTAACACATTTTCAGCATAAACTGTAATCTTACGCTGCTTTCTGCTGCTAGCCAGGCCAAATACTGAAGGGTTATGTTTAATTGGGGAGAATTTAAATTAGAAAGGTTGGGGGGTGGGAATCAAATTGAAGTGACTAGGAGAGAGGAGGTTAGCTCACAAATAGAGAAAGCTTCTCAACAGTGTGAGAGGGAGGATAGGCAGGTGATAGAGAAGGAGAACGCTCAGACTGAAGGTTTGAGATGCGTCTATTTTAATGTAAAGAGTGTTGTGAACAAAGTGGGTGAGCTTAGAGTGTGATCATTACTTGGAAATGTGACGTGGTGGCCATTACAGAGACTTGGATGACTCAGGGACAGGACTGGTTACTCCAGGTGCCAGGTTTCAGATGTTTCAGAAGGGACAGGGAGGGAAGCAAAAGAGGTGGGAGGGTAGTACTGTTGATCAGAGATAGTGTCACGGCTGCAGAAAAAATGGACGCTATGGAGGGATTGTCTATGGAGTCTCTGTGGGTGGAGGTTAGGAACAGGAAGGGATCAATAACTTTACTGGGTGTTTTCTGTAGGCTGCCCAATAGTAACAGTGATGTTGAGGAGCAGATTGGGAAGCAGATCCTGGAAAGGTGTAATAATAACAGAGTTGTTGTGATGGGAGATTTTAATTTCCCAAATATTGATTGGAATCTCCCTAGGGTAAGGCATTTAGATGGGGAGGAGTTTGTTAGGTGTGTTCAAGGGGGTTTCTTGACACAGTACGTGGATAAGCCTACAAGAGGAGAGGCTGTACTTGATTTGCTATTGGGAAATGAACCTGATCAGGTGTCAGATCCCTCAGTGGGAGAGCATTTTGGAGATAGTGATTATAATTCTATCTCCTTTACAATAACATTGGAGAGAGATAGGATCAGACAAGTTAGAAAAGTGTTTAATTGGAGTAAGGGGAACTATGAGGCTATCAGGCAGGAAATTGGAGGCTCAAGTTGGAAAGAGGTTTTCTCAGGGAACTGTATGGAAGAAATGTGGCAAATTTTCAGGGAATATTTGTCTGGAGTTCTGCACAGCAAGGTTCCAATGAGACAGGGCAGGTATGATAGGTTACAGGAACCATGGTGTACAAAGGCTGTAAAAAATCTAGTCAAGAAGAAAAGAAAAGCTTACAAGAGGTTCAGAGAGCTAGGTAATATTAGAGATCTAGAAGAGTATATGGCTAATAGGAAGGATCTTAAGAAGGAAATTAGGAGAGCCAGAAGGGGTCATGAGAAGGCCTTGGCAGGCAGGATTAAGGAAACCCCCAAGACATTCTACAAGTATGTGAAGAGCAAGAGGATAAGATGTGAAAGAATAGGACCTATCAAGTGTGATGGTGGTAAAGTTTGTATGGAACTGGAAGAAATAGCAGATGTACTTAATGAATACTTCAGTATTCACTATGGAAAAGGATCTTGGTGGTTGTAGTGCAGACTTGCAGTGGACTGAAAAGCTTGAGCATGTAGATATTAAGAAAGAGGGTGTGTTGGAGCTTTTGAAAAGCATCAAGTTAGATAAGTCGCTGGGACCGGATGGGATATACTCCAGGCTGCTGTGGGAGGTGAGGTAGGAGATTGCTGAGCCTCTGGCAATGATCTTTGCATCATCAGTAGTGACGAAAGAGGTTCCGGAGGATCGCAGATTTTGTTCCTTTATTCAAGAAAGGGAGTAGAGATAGCCCTGGAAATTATAGACCAGTGAGTCTAACCTCAGTGATTAGTAAGTTGATGGAGAAGATCCTGAGAGGCAAGATTTATGAACATTTGGAGAGGTATAATATGATTAAGAATAGTCAGCATGGCTTTGTCAATGGCAGATCATGCCTTACGAGTTTGATTGAATTTTTTGAAGATATGACTAAACGAATTGATGAAGGAAGAGCAGTAGATGTAATATATATGGACTTCAGCAAGGCATTTGATAAGGTGCCACATGAAAGGCTTATTGAGAAAGTGAGGGAGCATGGGATCCAAGGGGACATTGCTTTATGGATCCGGAGCTGGCTTGAATCCAGAAGGCAAAGAGTGGTTATAGATGGGTCATATTCTGCATGGAGGTCGGTCACCAGTGGAGTGCCGCAGGGATCTGTTCTGGGTCTGTTACTCTTTGTGATTTTTATGAATGACCTGGATGAGGAAGTGGAGGGATGGGTTGGTAAGTTTGCTGATCACACAAAGGTTGGAGGTGTTGTGGATAGTGTGGAGGGATGTCAGAAGTTGCAACGAGACATTGATAGGATGCAAAACTGGGCGGAGAAGTGGCAGATGGAGTTCAACCCAGATAAGTGTGAAGTGGTTCATTTTGGCAGGTCAAGTAGGATGGCAGAGTATAATATTAATAGGACTTTTGGCAGTGTGGAAGATCAGAAGGATCTTGGGGTCCGAGTTCACAGGAAGCTCAAAGCAGCTGCGCAGGTTGAAACTGTGGTTAAGAAGGTGTATGGTGTACTGGCCTTCATCAATCGAGGAATTGAGTTTAGGAGTCGAGAGATAATGTTGCAGCTATATGGGACCCTGGTCAGACCCCACTTGGAGTACTGTGCTCAGTTCTGGTCGTCTCATTACAAGAAGGATGTGGAAGTCATAGAAGGGGTGCAGAGGAGATTTACAAGGATGTTGCCTGGATTGGGGAGCATGCCTTATGAGGATTGGTTGAGGAAGCTCGGCCTTTTCTCCTTGGAGGGACGAAGGATTAGAGGTGTATAAGATGTTAAGAGGTATTGATCGAGTGGATAGTCGGAGGCTTTTTCCCAGGACTGAAATGGTTGCCACAAGAGGACACAGGTTTAAGGTGCTGGGGAGTAGGTAAAGAGGAGGTGTCAGGTGTAAGTTTTTCACTCAGAGAGTGGTGGGTGTGTGGAATGGGCTGCTGGCAATGGTGGTGGAGGTGGATTCAATAGGGTCTTTTAAGAGACTTCTAGATAAGTACATAGAACTTAGTAAGGTAGAGGGTTATAGGTAAGCCTAGTAATCTGTAACGTAGGGATATGTTCGGCACAACTTGTGGGCCGAAAGGCCTGTATTGTGCTGCCGTTTCTCTATGTTTCTATTAATTGCCTCAACTAACAGCTCGATAGCTATTGCAAATAACAACAGGGATAGTGAGCAGCACTGTCTGGTTCCCCGTTGAAGGCTTGAAGACTAAAATTATTAGATCTGTAATAATTATTTTTCAGAACTGTTGCAAATGGGTTTTTATAAAGCAGTTGCTTGTATCCACTTAAACTCCACCCCGCCCTCCCTCATCCCAGCTCAAATTTCATGAACAAGTAGAATAAATGGTTCCATTCCACTCTATCAAATGCTTTCTCTGCATCCAATGAAATCACCAATCTATTACTTGTTTTTGAGAAAGTTGAATGATATTTAATAATCTCTTGACATTGTTACATGAGTTTCAACCTCTTACAAACACAGACTGATCACCCTGGATAATCAAGGGAAGGTTTCTTTATAGGTGCAGCACCAGTATTTTAGATAGTAATTTCAAATCTGTATTTAAAAGTGAGACTGGTTTTATAGGATGCACATTCTACCTTCAAAATTAAATTGGTATTTCCTTCTCTAAACAACTGAATTATCTGTCCTGCTTCAAATGAATGGTTATACACGCCAGTCAGAGGTTCTATTAGTAAGCCTTTGAATTGCATATGAAATTCACTTTCAAAACCATCGGGTCTCAGGACCTTACCAAATTGAAGATCCTTCAATGCAGCCAGTACATCCCCTTTCGAAATGGGAGCATTTCAGGTTGACCTTTGGCCTTCAGAAATTGCCGCAAGTTCAAAAGAAGATAAGACTTGTTTCACATTTATTAATGTATCTCCAAACTGATCTGGACATGAAAGCTTCTAAATGCCTAATTAATGTCCTCTGTTTTAAGCACCCTATTTCCCTTTCAATCAAGTGCAGAGGAGATAGTCTGAGTCTCTACTTCCTTTGTTGTAGCCATGAGGTGGAGATGATGGCATTGGACTGGTAAGACTCGCCTGTTGAAGGAGCAGCACTCTGAAAACTCATGATTCCAAATAAATCTGTTGGACTTTAACCTAGTGTTGTGAGACTTCTCATTTGTGAGGAGAGCTAAATATCTACTTGGTTTATTTTCAAACTCAACTAATTTTTGTTTTGCAAATTTTGTACTCCTTTCAGAACATTAAGTCAACACAAAGAGTCCAATACTGTTCAGATTATATTAATTTCATTCAGCGTTAAATGGCTTGGATTCTTACCATACTCCCTTTTGTTTCAGCCAATTTTACTTCTAGTTGGTGCTGTTGCTCCAACGTTTTATGCTTTCTGTTGACCATAGACAAAATGACTGTTAAGTCTCCCACAGGATTGAGGGGCTGAATTCAAAAAGAGAATTGATTGAATAAAATATGTCGAATACGGATTTGAAATAAGAAGTAAAGATGATCTTTAAGCAGAGATGCATTAAATCGCCATAATCCAGATTGTAAATATATATCCATGAGTGAAAATTCCAGGAAGGCATGAGCATGATGATAGATAAAAATACTACAGGACACTACACCTTTGGAAGGATGTTCAAGTCTTGGATAAAGTGCAGAGAAGATGTACCAGAATAGTTCCAGGTGTCTAGAGAGACTGGAGAAACTGGGATTGTCCTTAGTAGAACAGCGCAGCTAAAGAGAGATTCATTTGAGGCAGGAGCCAACTGAATGTAATATTGTTTTCGGCGTGATAAAATAATCAATTCTAGCATTAAGTTGATGGGGAGCAGAGACAAAGGTAAACTCTTTGCCCTAAGGGTGTACATTCTCCTAACAGCTAAATATCCCAATTTCTCACATACAGATACTAATGCCTTTGCCTATTCAATTGCTGGATTTCTTCTTATGGGAAGGTTGTCCATGAAAGGATTTAAGTGGCAGTTGAAGTCCCCGCCTCTAAAGAAATTAGTGCTAATACAGCAAAATCCATAAAAACTTCAGTAACAAAATCAATAGACTAATTTGGAGGGCCGTATGCATTCATTATTGAAGTATTACTTTAATTATCATATACATTCCCCCTTTATCATTCACACAGTTCTCGAGTCTGAATGGCACGCTTTTATTAATCAAAATCACAACCCCTTGGCCACTAGTTAAAATGAGGCAGAAATCACTTGTCTGACTCCATCCTGCTTCAATTTCAAATTTTCTTTGTCTTTGTCCTGAGTTTCCTACATCAAACTATGTTAGCTTTGCCATTCAGTGTAGCTACTGCCATTAATTATCCAGTAAAAGAGAATATGGGATATTGACACAAAGAAGTTGGTCTCTTACCTGACACTGATTTTCCCATCCCACTCGGATGTGCACCAAATCTCCCACATTCCCAACTCTGCAAGAAGCACAGATATAGTCATTTTCTAGTAAATTAGACTTGTCTGTACTTTTACAGAAACACCAGTTGCTAACTAGGTGGTTAAACCTAAAATAAGAGGAGCACTCAAGAACTATTCCAAATCACAAAAGAAACAGTTCTAAACCATTAATTCTCAGGGTGTTTTCCTCACTGAGTATGAGGTCTTGTTCGATTCTGCCAGCATACCTCCCATAGCTATAGCCAGGAGCCTTTCTCTCAAAAAAAAGGAACAAAACATAATATAGAGGAGGAGAATGACGTGTTCTCTCTGCAATCTAATCTCGCTTATTGAGACTGAGGTCACCCATCTCCCAGCTGTGATGCCACTTATATTTATCACAAGGGTGAAGGAGACCACAACTGTTTACATAGAAAAGGAAGAAGGATATTTCTCATTCACCTCTAGTATTGTACAACCTATAAAGCGTATTCTTTATTTCTATCTGGTGAAACAACTGAGTGCGTTTATTGTTACAGGTATAATATAAATGCAAATTATTTATTAGTGCCTGGACTACCTTCAAAGCTTAAAGTTATGGCCATAGAACTGAGTATCTCAGATAGGAAACAGTTAAAAAATTTGTGGCCCAGGTATTTTAAACTTTTCGCCATCAACAAGTAAGATAAAACTGTTTTCTTTCAGCATTCCCAAGGTACTATTCTTTCTACGACAGTCTGGACCATATTTCTACTTTCCCCCCCACGCCCCTCCATCTCATCTCACAGCACCTTTCATGTGAGTGTAGGACGTGCAACACCACCTCCTTCATTGTCTCGCTTCCCATCATTCATAGCTCCAAGTACTACTACCGCCTGAAGGAGTGAGTTATTTGTATTTCTTTCATCTTGGTATACCATGTTTGCTGCTCATATGGTCTTTATATTGAGCAGGTCAAGTGCAGGTTGAGTGATTGTTTACCTTGATTCAGCTGGCAAATGAAACTCTGAACTTTTGGTTGCTTGTCATTTCTTTTCTCTGCTGCACTCTGAATCCGATGAAGCACATTGGAATTTTGTGAAACAGGCACTTTACAGCCTTCTGGACTCAACAATGAGTTTGAGAATTTCAGATTATAACTGCTGTCACTTTTTTTGGACAGGGGTTGCTAGTAATGATTCAATTTCAACTCTTCCAGATCCATCTTCTGATTATTTTGTTGTCTCACTTTTTTCCTGGACAGCGTCATTCCTTTTGTCATTTAATCATTCTGGTACACTTCCTTAAGACCTGTTATATCTCTAACTTTTTCAGATCTGTCACAGATCTGAAACGTTAACTCCTGTTTCTCTCTCAATAGGTGTTGCCTGACTGGCTGAGAATTTCGAGCATTTTCTGTTTATATTTCAGGATCTTCGGTACCTTATCTTGTATGTAAACGTGTGGATGGTTTGGATTTTAACCAAGATGCTAGAACAGGCAAATATAAATGAAAATATTTGTGACATTAAAATCACAAGTAGTGGAATCATAAAACAGACCCCATCCAGAGTAATAAAACCCTTAAGGAGTTTGATGAGCACTGGTTGGCGATGAGGTAGGAAGATGTAAGGATATGCACTAACATAATCCAATATTCTGCAGCATTCTGTTTCCAGTTAAGCTACAGTCTGCACTCTGCAACAACTTTTAATCAGCTTCCTTTGGCCTTTAGAGACTCCTTGCCTTATTTAATACATATTTCTCTCTTCTATGAGGAGGGTCCCTGATTGTGTAGTTTATACAATAGAAAGACGTAAGATTGATGGGCTGGAATGATTTATTCTCGTTTATGATTTGCTGAGAATTCAACCAGTGTGTCCTCAACTACCTCCTCCTGCTTTCTCCTGTTCAGTCACAATAAATGTAAAAATTATTCTGCGCAATAAAACTCCTGATTGATTTCAGTTTTAAATGTTTAGGCTGACTTTTATTTTTTGGTCAGCTGAGTATCTGACGTTCATGGAAACTAAAGAACTTCCAAACCAACTTCTGAAAATCTACATAGGCAAGACTTTTTATTTGCTTGGCTATAGAGTTGACAATCTCTTTCTGCAGGGATGCATCTGAAACCCAAAGACCTTGTGCAGGATTTTCTGGCCATGCTTACCCCAAAGCCGGAAGATCCCATCCGAGGTCAGTGGACCTTTGGATGGTCCCTGTCCCTCTTGCTGCAATTCCTGTGGGGGATGAGATGGTAAAATTCGACCCCTTAAATTCATTTTGCCTATGCTGGCTTTCTGAAAGAACTCCCATGTGGTCCCACTCCACTCCTGTTCCCCGCAAACCTTTTTAAGTAGAAATGCAATTCCCTTTTCAAAGTTACTGGCAGATCTACTTTCAGCTCCTTCTCAGACAAAGTATTCCAGCTTGACCCTCATCCCATGGCTGTTTTGTCATTCACTTTAAATTCACTTGTACCCCTCCTTCTGTGAGTGGAAACTGTTTTTCTTTACTTACTCCATTAAAGTCCCTCATAATTTTTGAACACCTCTATTAAGTCTCTCCTTATAACAACTAAAGCCAATCCCAGCTTCTCCGGTCTCTCTAGATAACTGGAACCCTGCATTCGTGGTACCGTTCTGGTACATCTTTTCTGCATTCTATCCAAGACTTGAACATCCTTCCAAAGGTGTAGTGTCCATATTTGAACAAAAATGTTTAGCTAAGGTTGAAATAGTGATTTATGATAGTTCAATATCACTTCCTTGCTTTTGTTTTCTATGCTTTATTTACAGGTGTAACAACCTTTAAGCAAATACTTTCCATTTCTGACAAAAGGGTAATTGATCTGGAATGCTAACTTGGCTTCCATTTCCATAGATACTGCTTGACCTGCTGAGTGTTTCCAGCATTTTCTTTCCATATTTTAATTTCCAGGATCCATGGTGTTTTGCCTTTTAAAAATCTCCCTGTTTATTCTCTTGCAGACTCAGGCCACTCTGCATGCCATGGAATCAGAGCAGGCGAGGGGCAGACAACGGAAATGTCCGTTGACTTCAGACGGGAATTTCCAGTCTTGCTTGAGCGAGACTGTAAAATCCCACCATATTCTTATAATACTAAAAATAATAATATTGTTAAACTTTTTGTTTTGAAGCAACGTCAAATACTTGAAGAAATACAGAGACTTGAAGAGCAGAAAAGAGATGCCAAGAAACTAAACCAGTTGGCCAAGCAGGTACGTAAGGGTATATTTCTTCAAGATTCTGATTCATGAGGGGTAGATGAGAAAGTTGATTGAGTTCTTGATTAAGTTTCCTGAAGAAGTAACTGAGAAGGTTGATGATGGTAGTGTGATTGATGTTGTTTATATGGACTTTAAAATGATAAAAGTTGCACAAAATAGATTAGTTAGCCAAGCAAAAAATATATGGGAATAAAAGAGCAGTGGCAGCATGGATATGAAATTGACTGAGGCTAAAGTAGAGACTAGTGAAAGGTTTTATACCTGAATGGAGATACACAACAGTATCTCTTGGGTTGGTATTAGGGCCACGGCTCATTTTGTTTTATACTGATGACCTGAATTTGAATATATAAGGGAGAATCTTAAATTTTGCAGATGACGCAAAATGTGGAAATACGGTAAACAGTGAGAAGGATAGCAGCTGATTTCAGGAGAATGTAAACAGACTTGTGAATTAAGTGAACAGATGACCGATGAAATTTAACACAAGCATGAGAAACAATGCAATTTGGAAGGAAGAATTAAATGATAAATAAATATTAAAAGGGTTGCAGGAATAACATGAATTGGAGGTTTACATTTTAACAAAATCCTTGGCTTTATAAATTGAGATATAGTTTGAAAGCAAGGAAGTTATGCTAATTAAAATTGCTGCTTAAGCCTCAGCTACAGTATTGTGCCCAAAGATGCCTGGGCCTTGGAGAGGTTGCAGGGAGATTTACATGTTGTGCCTGCCGTACAGTCTGTTTCAACCCTTATGTGATGGACAAAAAATTGCAAGTAGACTTCTTGTTAGTACAACCGATATTTATTTAAAACACACAATCAATAATCACCCACCCACCCAACCAACAGTAGGTTATCTTACAGAAAATACTAAAGTTGAAGTCCAATACTAGACCTCGACTTTGCGTGACTCAAGTACCCAAGCAGATTCTGGCCTTTATCTGTGTGCTGGTCTCTGTAGTCCTCTGCGTAGCCTAGTCCTTTGATCTGGTCTGGCACTGTGGCTTTGGGCTTCCTTCCTTCTTGGGTGTGGTGGCTCTCATCGTGCTGGTCCATTGCTGACAGTCACCATTGTTGTAGCTTGTTTGTGCGGTCAGAGAGGGAGAGAGATTCTTGGTTGTGCAGCACCCTTTATACTCCATTGGGTTTTATGCCCCTCTTGCCATTGCCAATCAATCAATCAGGACTTGATCACCCGATAGATAAAATCCAATCGGGTGCTGCCACACCAATCTCTGGGTGTGTCTCCAACGGCCATGTCTGTAGGTGCTGGGGGCAGATAGGATACACACCTCCTTCCCAAATAAGGGGTTACGGTGCCCCTATGTCTGGTAAATAACCCAGTTTGACCAGAAGTCCCTTTTGTCCTAGAGACGGCCCATATTCTGTGTATTCAGTCGTCTGAGCTGCAGCCTGTTTATCTCTGTCTTTTAGGCTGCAGCCTGTTGTTTCAGTTCTTGCCCAATTGTCCCAGAGTGCTTTACAAATCGCCATTTTAGGTGGCCTGCTTGGCCACACACAAGAGTGGTAACAATAATAAAAGGATTTCAGTAATGCGGAGGGATGAGAGAAACTGCAATTGTTCTCCTTGGAACAGAGACTATTAAAGAGAGCATAAGTAGAGGTTTTCAATATCATGAAAAGTTTTGATTGAGTAAGTCTGGTGTGTGGCCAAACGGGCCATCTAAAATGGCATTTTGTAAGCACTCTGGGACAGTTGGACAAGAAACTAAACTGACAGGCTGCAGTTTAAAGACAAAGACGAACAGGCTGCAACCCTGACGAGTGAATAAACAGGATATGGGTCAATCCAGGATAAAAGGGACTTCATGGTCACACTGGCTTGTTTCATCTCCAGGATGAAAGAGACTTTCTGGTCACACTGGGTTGTGTACCAGACATAAGGGCACTGTGAACCCTTATTTAGGAGGGAGGTATGTGACCTATGTGCCTCCAGCACCTACAGACATGGCTATTGGCGACACACCCAGAGATTGATGGCACCTGATTGGCCTCTTATCGATCAGGGTGATCAAGCCCTGATCAATTGATTGGCAATGGCCAAAAAGGGGCGTGAAACCAAAAGGGGTATAAAGGGTGCTGCACAGCCAGGAATCTCTCTCTCTGACCCCACGAACGAGCTACAACAACAGAGAGCCACCGCACACGAGAAGGAAGGAAGGAAAATGAGAGCCAAAACCAGCACACAGATAAAGGCCAATATGTGCTTGGGTACTTGCCAGTCATGCAAAGTTAAGTCAAGGTCTCGTTTTAGAACATAGAACATTACAGTGCAGAACAGGCCCTTCGACCCACGATGTTGCGCCGACCAGTTAAAAAACAATGACCCTCTAACCTAAACCAAACCCTTTCCATCCATAAACCTATCCATGGATCTCTTAAACGCCCCCAAACTAGGTGCATTTACAACTGCAGCAGGCAGGGCATTCCAATCCCTCGCCACCCTCTGGGTAAAGAACCTACCCCTGACATCTGTAACTGGTCTTTTGGTCTTGAACTTTAGTATTTTCCTGTAAGATAACTTATTGTTGGTCGGATGGGTGATTATTGATTGTATGGGTTTAAATAAATATTGGTTGTACTAACAAGATGTCTACTCGTAGTAATTTGTCCACCGTATAAGTGTTAAAACAGACTGTGTGGCAGGCAACAGGTGAAAATGTTTCCAGTGCTTAAGGTAACTGGTAAAAGAGCCCCTCTTTTTATGAAACAGTCGGACAATTGATAAGTACTATCAACCCATTTTAAAAGTGATAACTCTAGTGGATACTTTGTTGTCATTGTCTGAACATTGATGCATTGAATCAGCGTATGCCTGGCAAAAGAACCAATATCAATATATCAGTAATTGCATCCTTTGGCAATTACATTGTCAAGCCAATTGCATTGTTTCGGACAGGTAATGAGCATTGGCTCTCCTATAAGTAGACACACATTGGGGTCTTCCATGTCTGGTAGGCAGTGGACTATGGTGCTTTAGTGACCTCTTAAGAACATAAGAAATAGGAGCAGGAGTAGGCCATCTAGCCCTTCGAGCCTGCCCCGCCATTCAGTAAGATCATTAAGATTTAAAGGGTGAAAAGCTGCAGCATGCTACGGTGCAGAGGGACCTGGGGGTCCTTGTGCATGAGTCGCAAAAACCCAGTGTGCAGGTGCAGTAGGTGATCAAGAAGGCGAATGGGATGCTGGCCTTTATAGCGAGGGGGATAGAATATAAAAGCAGGGAGGTCTTGCTGTAACTGTACAGGGCATTGGTGAGGCCGCAGCTGGAGTACTGTGTGCAGTTTTGGTCGCTGTACTTGCACAAGGATATTTTGGCCTTGGAGGGAGTGCAGAGGAGGTTCACTAGGCTGATGCCGGAGATGAGGGGGTTGGACTATGAAGAGAGACCAAATAGACTGGGTCTGTACTCGTTGGAGTTTAGAAGGATGAGGGGGGATCTTATAGAGACGTATAAGATAATGAAAGGGATGGATAGGGTAGAGGTAGAGAGATTCTTCCCGCTCAGAAAGGACAGCAGGACTAGAGGGCACAGCCTCAAGATAAGGGGGGTGCAGTTTAGAATGGAGTTGAGGAACTTCTTCACTGAAAGGGTGGTGAATCTCTGGAATTCTCTGCCCATTGAAATGGTGGAGGCTACCTCGCTAAATATATTTAAGACACGGGTAGACAGGTTTTTGACAGACAAGGGAATTAAGGGTTATGAGGAGAAAGTGGGAAAGTGGAACTGATCCACTTCAGATCAGCCATGATCTTATTGAATGGCAGGGTAGGCTCAAAGGGCTAGATGGCCTAGTCCTGCACCTACTACTTATGTTATCATGGCTGAATCGCTCTACCTCTACCCTATCCATCCCCTTCATCATCTTATATGTCTCTATAAGATCCCCCCTCATCCTTCTAAACTCCAACGAGAACAGACCCAGTCTATTTAGTCTCTCTTCATAGTCCAACCCCCTCATCTCCGCTATCAGCCTAGTGAACCTCCTCTGCACTTCCTCCAAAGCCATTATATCCTTCCGCAAGTGCAGCGACCAAAACTGCACACAGTACTCCAGCTGCGGCCTCACCAGTACTCTGTACAGTTGCAGCAAAACTTCCCTACTTTTATATTCTATCCCCCTCGCTATAAAGGCCAACATTCCATTTGCCTTCCTGATCACCTGCTGCACCTGCAGACTGGGTTTTTGCGACTCATGCACAAGGACCCCCAGATCCCTCTGCACCATAGCATGCTGCAGCTCTTTTGCCCTTTAAATAATAATCCCTCCTACTATTATTTCTGCCAAAGTGGATAACTTCACACTTGCTAACATTATACTCCATCTGCCAGGTTCTCGCCCACTCGCTTAGCCTATCCAGATCCCTCTGCAGACTTTCCATACCCTCCACGCAATTTGCTTTTCCACTCATCTTTGTGTCATCAGCAAACTTCGTCACCCTACACTCAGCCCCCTCCTCCATATCGTCTATATAAATGGTAAAAAGCTAAGGCCCCAGCACCGATCCCTGCGGCACTCTGTTAGTCACCAACCGCCAATCAGAATAGCACCCATTGATACCAACTCACTGCTTCCTATTAGACAGCCAATCCTCTATCCATGCTAACACCTTACCCCCAACTCTGTGCACCCTAACCTTCTGTAGCAACCTTTTATGAGGCACCTCATAAATGTAATCTTTAATTACATTTTGGTTTGATGTTTTAAATTTCCATTGTGATTTGTTTTTGTTTGACGCAGTACCCCTTTAAGGGGCAGCTCTTTTGATTTGTCCCTTAGTTCTTTTAGTTTAGTTGGTTATATACTTAAGAACGTAAATAGACACAGCTGAAGCAGTTGGGTAGAGGGAATAGAAAGAGGTTACAGAGTTGTTATGAGAATGAACCTGTTCAAGGTAAAAGACAAGCATCAGACTTATTCGTTCTCCACATGCAATTATTGGAGTTAACAATAGAGGTGAGGTGTGTGCACACATGTACTTGTGTGTGTTTGTGTGAGTGCGTGCACTGTTTAACCTTCTACTTTTACCTCCAGGAGCGTCGGGAAAGTGCACAAGTGATCATTCCAGCCAATCCTTCCAAAATTCCTGCTTTAAACAAGCAGTCTCCCCACAGCTCAAATGAAAATGCAGCGGACCAAGTTGATTACAAAAAGGGAGGGAACAACCGACGTCGAACAAATTCCAACGGCCGCTCAAAGTATGGAGTTTGTAGCAGAATTTAAGCAACAGAGTGTGGGTGTTAAACACAGGTTGAATTAAAGCTTAAATAGTTTACCAACCTGGTTTCTCAATTTGAGGCACTTTCAATATGGCCTATTATTGATATTCAATCAAATTTAAAGATTGTATGGCTTTCATCTGCATTTGAAGGATGTCAGTATTGAAGAATTAGAATCTCTCTGTATGATCAACTTGATGATTCCATTTTCTCTATCCTTTCAGCTTTGAACAAAGTTTTATGTTAAGTATCAGCTGGACTCAATTGGGATCAGTCTTGCCTTTGAGTCACTAGATTATAAAGAACAAAGAAAAGTACAGCACAGGAACAGACCCTTCAGTCCTCCAAGCCCTTATCGATAATGTTGCCATAACTAAACTTCCAAAAAAAACCTTCTGCCCTTACTTGGACTGTATCCCTCTATTCAGCCCCTATTCAGTATCATTAACAAAGAGTAACTCTCCAGTGGGGACTTCGCACATTTTTACTTTTGATTTCAGGCAACAAAGCTTTCCAACAGCTCTGGTACCCAATTAGACCCTATCTGTAGAGGAGTTGAACCATATGACAGCATTAAAGAGAAGAATGGTTGGTGACAGAATACAACGCTGTTTTGACTCCACTGCAAGTCTCAAAGGGTTCCAATGTTGTCTCATCATTGCTGACCTTACCTTAAATATACTGATTCTGATCACATGGTTCACGTGAATAATTTGCCAGGTGTTAGAGATGGAAAGGTGGTAGGACTGGAGGGTCTTAATGACATTACTGTTACTAGAGAGGAGGTGCTCGACAGACTGGAGGGACTGATTGTGAACAAGTTGCCAGGACCGGATGGAATACATCCGAGGGTTCTGAAAGAAATGGCGGAGGTGATAGTGGATGCCTTGGTGGTTACTTTCCAGACGTCGCTGGATTCCGGGGAAGTGCCGGAAGATTGGAAGACGGCTAATGTTACGCCGTTGTTTAAGAAGGGTGGCAGGCAAAAGGCAGGGAATTATAGGCCGGTTAGTTTAACGTCTGTTGTAGGTAAAATGTTAGAATCCGTCATCAAGGAGGAAATAGCGAGGCATCTTGAGAGGAATTGCTTGATAGAGCAGACGCAGCACGGTTTCGTTAAAGGGAAGTCGTGTCTGACAAATTTACTGGAGTTCTATGAGGATGTGTCTAGGGCGGTGGATAGAGGAGAGCCGGTGGATGTGGTCTTTCTGGATTTTCAGAAGGCGTTTGACAAGGTACCTCACAAGAGGTTATTGCAGAAGGTCAGGGGACAGGGAGTTGGGGGGGTAGGGTGTTAGCGTGGGTAGAGGATTGGTTGTCAAATAGGAGGCAGAGAGTGGGGGTCAATGGGTGCTATTTGGATTGGCGGATGGTGACTAGTGGAGTGCCTCAGGAGTCGGTGCTGGGGCCTCAGCTATTTACCATTTATATAGATGATCTGGAGGAGGGAACCGAGTGTAGGGTGTCGAAATTTGCTGATGACACCAAGATTGGAGGAAAGGCAAATTGTGCGGAGGGTGTGGAGAGTCTACAGAAGGATCTAGATAGGCTGGGCGAATGGACCAGGAAATGGCAAATGGAATTTAATGTTGGCAAGTGAGAGGTGGTCCACTTTGGTAGGAATAATGGTGGGAAGGATTATTACTTACGTGGCGAAAAACTGCAGCAGGCGACAGTGCAGAGGGACCTTGGGGTCCTTGTGCATGAGTCACAAAAATCCAGCTTGCAGGTGCAGCAGGTGGTCAGGAAGGCTAATGGGATGCTGGCCTTCATAGCGAGGGGGATTGAATATAAAAGTAGGGAGGTCTTGCTGCGGCTGTATAGGGCATTGGTGAGGCCGCAGCTGGAGTACTGTGTGCAGTTTTGGGCGCCGTACTTACGCAAGGATATTTTGGCCTTGGAGGGAGTGCAGAGGAGGTTTACTAGGCTGATGCCGGAGTTGAGGGGGTTGAGCTATGAGGAGAGGCTGAATAAACTAGGCTTGTACTCGTTAGAG
Source organism: Carcharhinus amblyrhynchos (assembly GCF_965287045.1). Taxonomy (NCBI): domain Eukaryota; kingdom Metazoa; phylum Chordata; class Chondrichthyes; order Carcharhiniformes; family Carcharhinidae; genus Carcharhinus; species Carcharhinus amblyrhynchos. The sequence continues at coordinate 60,857,981 of NC_137337.1, forward strand.
TTTAGAAGAATGAGGGGAGATCTCATTTGAGACGTATAAGATGATGAATGGGATGGATAGGATAGAGGTGGAGAGACTCTTCCCGCTCAGAAAGGATAATAGGACTAGGGGGCACAGCCTCAAGATAGAGGGGGGGGCGGTTTAGAACGGAGTTGAGGAGGAACTTCTTCACTCAAAGGGTGGTGAATCTCTGGAATTCTCTGCCTGTTGAAGTGGTGGAGGCTACCTCGCTAAATATTTTTTAAGACGCGGGTTGATGGGTTTTTGATAAGAGAGGGGATTAAGGGTTATGGGGAGAGGGCGGGAAAGTGGAACTGAGCCACGACAGATCAGCCATGATCTTATTGAATGGCGGGGCAGGCTCGAAGGGCTAGATGGCCTACTCCTGCTCCTATTTCTTATTGCCTTGGTGAGATTGGTGAAGGCAATATATGAGCTCCTTTGTTCACACCATTTATTTTGCAGCTGTTAAAATGAGATTGTTTCAGTTGCAGATCTCCCAGTTCTGAAACCACAGTAAGATTTGGGGTAGATGAATTCAGTAATGATTAGTACTCTGATTAAGGCAATATGAGCATATATTTTTCCCAGCAGGGAGATAGATGACTCTATAGTTGTTGCAATTGTTGCTATCGCCCTTGTTCTTGTATTGGACCACAATATATGCATCATGCCCTTCCTCCAACAGAAACAGAAATTCATGCAGATGCTGCAGGGGGGCTGGTTTCTTGTGCTTGATGAAACCAGGTTGTGTAGCCTCAGCCCTTGGAACATTGGCCATGGCAAGTAAGAGTAGACTTGCTCCTCTACTATTGGTTCGATATCCAGCTCTGCCATGTTGGGCAGGCTTTCTGTGGTATCCAGAGCTTCCTCTGTGACAGTGTTCTCCCAAGAGTGCAGCTCAAGATACCTTTACACCTACCTCTAATTCTTTATTGCAGATGTTGATGACCTCCCCTGCTTTTGTTTCCATTGGCATCATTTCCTCTGCCAATTAACCTGTTGCCTTTTAGATTCCTTCATACATGTCCTAGACGTTCCCTGTGTCAAAATACATCTGGATATTTGTAACCAGTAGTCACTGGTGCACCACTAAGCAGTCTGTTGCATTTTACTTCAAGCAGTTCTTAGTGCACTCATAGATTTCTTACTCAGATCTCTCGTAGTTTGTGAGACCAGACCACTTATCTTCAAATACAGCTTCCATCACAATGATGTTAGCCTTGAACCAGCCAACAGTTCTGCTCTTGCTTCCCATATGTCGATTATGCAATATTGTAGATAGTGTCTTGAATTACATTTCATTTTGCTTCTACGCTCTGTAGGGAATATTGGAGAGTGCCTGTTCAATCGAGTTGTGGAACTTTATTCCAGATAGGCAGTAGTGCTGAGAGGACAGCAGTCTTGTTTTGAATGAAAAAGCTTCAAGAGTTGCATCCTCCTCTAGTGCATACCAGGGAATGATCTGTATCATTGGCAATACTGTGGTGAGAATGATGTTCTGAGAATTGTCTAGTGATTATCAGATACAGTTTGCGCCAATGCCCTAATCTTGGTTACCTCCAGGACGTCCTGTTGCATGGTTTGTTTGGAAAGAAGGTGTTAGTTATGCAGGACCTGTGGTTGCAATAAAGCTTAAGTAGCCCCCGAGCCTCCAATACAAATCTTTGGGGGGCACTAATTACATCCCACCAATTTCAATACATTCCCATTTTAGCTACTCTCTGCCTCATACCTCCCAATTAATTCACAACCCAATTCATAAGGCTCTTCCAGTTGTATCTACTTTCATTTTCCCGAATGATTGTTTGTGTGGAATCTTACCAAATGTCTTTTGGAAGTTCATATAAATGGCATTAATTTAGATAACATCTATAAACCCTCTTAACTACCATATTGGTGACCACCTCATAAAATTCACCTGAGTTAGCTGGACATGACTAATTCTTTACGATTCCGTATATCATCCCTCAAAGTTCATATCTCTACAACAGTCATCTCTAGATTTAAATCCCTTTGTTTATCTATCCTGCCCATCTTAAGTAATGGAATAATATTGGCAGTTTTCCAATTTGGGGTTCAGTTCCTGAATGAAACAAGTTTCTGTGGCACATGGCATTCTTGTACAATGAATTAAATCAGGAGTTCATAAATAAAGGAATTCAGTGTGATTCCATAAACTGGGCTGGATTTTCGCTACTGAGACATGCAACTCGAGTTAGGAAGTTTCCCTGCTTGGCAGACCTGCCTTGGTTTAAACTGGTCTCGTGCAGTTTTTTTTTCAAGAGGGTTGGGAGCGGTTGCAAGGGTAGCAGCAGGTGCAAGAAGGAGTCAGACTTGCAAAATTTAGGCCACAAAAGCAGGAGAATGTTGAAGTGATCCACTTCAATGTGCTGGGACTTTGTCCTCATTGTAGTAAGAGTAGTTAGGTTATATTGCCTTACCCGTCATGCTCCCCATCAATCCCTGCTCATTTCCAATATCTCTTCCTTGGCTTCATGCCAATTCAGTACCAACTCAACCCAGTATTCACCATGGGCAGATCTCAGGAGTCATGTGGTGATTAAATAAAATAAGTCTCAAAGTCTAAGCGGTCTCTCACTCTACATACATAATGGTAAAAAAAAAAGCCTCCCATTCATGAAGCCATTCAAACCTTGTAAATCTCAATAGGTTAATCTAGTACAAAAACAAACTTCTATTCATACCACACATCAAAAAAAGCAAATACTTTTCCAGCTGTGAATCAAACAGTAAATTCAGTGTGAGGAACACTCCTCCATGTTCTACAGAAGTGGAAATTAAAAAAAACATTCTTCACCATTTTTTTCAGCCACCCAATGGACTCCTGAGACAGTTGTAGATATGGAAAATATAGTTGGAACTTGCATAACATATTTTCAACCTGGTTTATTTGCATACTTCACAGAACGGTCCTCAAACTCAGCATGATCCCTTTGCATATTTAATTTGATCCAACACTGTTTCCAGATATTTGACAGGTATGCCTAAAAGTAATGATAATTATATTTTTGTACAGATGGAATTTAATTTGGCACTATGCAAATTGGGTGCAAGGCCTCGCGTCCAAAAATCGATACATGCCGTGCCCATTTTAGTCTCAAGAAGTATGCAAAATTCATGCTAGTTTTTACCCCAGTGTGTCCAAATAATGACTGCTGAATATAGCCCATAAGTGCCAGGTTGCCACACCAGCCCCACTACTTAATTTAGTTTGTTTCCTTGGTAATTGAAATTATCGGTTGAAAATTTCTCTCCCTGCCCGCTGCGGGAAATTCAGCGGACCATTTAAAGGTCAGTTGAGCTGGGGCGGGAATTTTCAGTCTTGGAATGCGTGCAGTTGGAAAATCCCGCCCAACATGCACTTCTGCCTTGCAACAGTACCGATGTGCTCTACAAAATTGATTGATTAAAACAACAACATCATTGGTAATAAATATTGTAAATGAAAATATTTTTCCATTTACAGGCAAGAACGGCAACTTTCTCTATGTAGCAATGAGGACAGCCCCCAGCCACACAAGCTTATACATTTCAGTATGGGATCAACTGGAGGGTTTACGGTACACAGGGGAAAGCTTATCGGTGAGGAACATTTTTAACTGAGTTTTTTTGTATTTGCTCAGCATCTGTCTGAACCATTCAGTTGCTGAACCTTAGTTAAATTAGCTGGGAGGAAAATTACTTTTCATCTTGTGACAGGTGAGAGCGAGCAGTTAAGCCGGTCGGTCTACAATGCCTTGGAAGAATTGACAGGAAATTTTGTAATAATCTATGAATGGGTTCTTCAGTGGCAGAAGAAGATGGGCAAGTTTCTCACCAGCGAAGAGAAAGACAAAGTTGAAAAATGTAGAAAGCAGGTATTTACGTCGGTGCGAAAAGGAAATCCTTGATTTTTATCCTAAGTGATTTAGGTAAATTGAATTTGCCAATGCATTTCCAGACTGAAGATGTCTGGTGTGAGAAGTGGAAAATTTCACTGAGGCAATAATCCAGGCAATGTTGAGGAAGTTTTTCTCTTCAATTAATCATTTCTGATGTTGATACTAGATACTTTCAAATAAGATGTACCATTCTCAATTCTAATTTTCTGTTCCTTTGTAAGAAAATAATTCATATTTTAAAATAGAATTTTATTTATTTGTGGCCCCCGTTATCATATTTCATTGCAGTCAGTTCCCTTCAGTTGAAGACTAAGTGGTTTACAGGCCTCTGGCGGCAATAATACGATGGCTACAATGTTTAGGTCCCTTAAAGGACAATATGGACATTGTGGCTTTGTATCTGTTATTTCTCATTCATTGCTTGGGCGGGGTTGTGCCTGTGATTTATATATTTTTGATCTCAACAAAGATAGTGGAATTCAAGATGAATTCCTACTTGTCTTAAGAATGTTTCAGTCACCATGGAATTAGCCCCAAACTTCATGCAGATCAGACTGAGTTATTTTGGCCCTTAGTCAAAGTCATGAAAGAACCAGATTAGTTGTTGTGACAATCCAGGAGGTTTTGTGGTAGTTGATATCTGGTGGTACAAATTTCCAAGTTTGTCAGTGGTGAGACTTGAATTTGTTATTACTGGGTTATGAGTCCTGTACCATGACAAGTAGGCTACTGCAACCACCGTCCCTCAGATTGAGAGGGAAGCACAAACACCTCCAGAAAGTGCTTTGAAGAAGGTTGCAGTGAGTGACATTAGCCCACCTTGGTGGTCTGAATGTTTTGGGAGGGAAGTCAGTGAAAAGGATGAGATATTAACCAAGGTATGCTGTTAGTAGATGTGACTGAATTTTGCTTTTATTTTTCTAGATCCAAGGTGCAGAAAGTGAATTTAACTCCTTGTTGAAACTGAACCACTCTAATCTGGTGCGTTACGTGGCGATATGCTGCAAGGAGCAGGAGAACTCTATTGTAGTCAACCTTCTCGTTGAATATATCAATGGCACCAGCCTCTCAGATGTCCTGAATAAGGGGACCCCAATTGCAGTTGACCGACTCCAGCACTACGCAGTGCAGCTCCTGGCAGCCTTGGACTATCTCCATAATAACTCAGTGGTTCATAAGGTCCTCAGTGCTTCAAGCATTCTGGTAGATAGTGAAGGCAATTTGAAGATGACAGATTATAGCATCTCAAAGCGACTGGCTGATATTTGTAAGGAGGATGTTTTTGAACAGACCAAAGTGCGATTCAGCGAGAATGCTCTGCCTTACAAGAGTGGTAAAAAGGGGGATGTATGGAGGCTGGGCCTCCTTTTGCTGGCTCTTAGCCAGGGCAAGGTTGTAAAGGAATACCCAATAACTGTGCCCAACAACCTCCCCAGCAACTTCCAGGATTTCCTCAACAAGTAAGTTGTACACTAGACACTGCTATAACATGGCCCATGGGTCCTATATCTTGGGGTGTTCCTAAGATGTGCTTAATGTTACTTGAGATGGCAGAGCAGGAGTTGTGTATTGCATTTAAGCAGTCAGTGGTTTTTTGGACATGTGGACAAAATAATTAATGCCTTTATTAGCCCATGGAATTTTATTTTATAGTTGATCGGTAGTAAATGTTTAAGCTATGTTCATTGTAGTGATTGGGATATAAATCGTATATCCTGTTCCTTCCCAAACTAGGTTGCATTGTGCTGGCTAGCCCATTCAATTTCTCTCTGTCACACTGTTCCATCCTATTTGGGGAAAAACTTGACCTCTCCTGATGGCTTTGCCACAATTGTAACTGAGATTGGTATCTCAGTAGCAGTAGAATCATAAGTGGTGAATACTTATCCTGATACTGATCAATTTTCCCATATTACATGACCATCAGAATTCTAGTATGTTAAACTGGGTGCTACACCTGCAGCTATTTGATGCATCAATACAACTGTACGTCAGGAAGCAAACCAACATCCAAAAGTGTTTGTCAATTCCCTCAATCCATGATCTCAAATTGCCTAGTATCTACTGCTGAATGTTTTCCCTGTCAGCCTGGAAGGCCAGATTGAATAATTCTATTATTATGGTTTCACAGCTTGGGCAAATATGAAAGATTTCACGCATTTACCCGTACACTTTACTGAAGTCTTGGTAGCAACTTAGAAATTGAACCTGTTCCAATCATTCCCATTAGAAACCTTGAATATCTTGCATGGTATCCTAGACTAAGGGACAAACAAGCCAAGCATGTTGCCCTTGTTTAAAGCATTTCTCAGGATGTATGTCCTACAATCTCTTCCCAGTCTTTGAATTTTTCCCCTAATTTACTATGGTGTATCTCTATCTCCTTGTTAAGATTGGAAATCCCTATAGGTTGAATTAATGGTCCATTCTTATATCCTTCCAATGATGGTATGGTTGAATGGTTTGTATACTCATGGTTGAGTGGATATACAAACCAGAAAGAGTGTTTCATTAACTCTGCAATTTAACAAGTAGTCCCTCATTAGAGGATGCTGAGAATACATTACTGTCATTGAAAACTGCCATTGAACCAGAGTACATTTCATCATAATGCATTGTTGTCAACCAAATATTCCATGTACTCAGGCTGTGTTTCATTGGATGAATAATTCAAGCATTCAAAAAGAAGAATGCTTTTCTTTCTTGCACTTTGTCCCTAGTTACCCTTTTGAGGACACTGATTTCATTCAAAGCATAACTTTTAATTGACTAAATTAGTGAAGCTTTGGGCAGTTGTTTGTCATGAAGTAGCTCACAAGGCATGTTTTGTCAGATGATTTTTCTGATATCTACACCTGTTATAGGTGTGTGTGTTTAGAGGACAAGGCACGCTGGAGCCCCCAGCAGCTTCTTGAGCATTCCTTTGTGAAGCCTCCATTGGTTCCTGCTCCTTCGCCCTGCAATGAAGACAGTCCAGAAGGTAAGAGGTCTCTTTTCGTTTGTACATCACATTAACATTCTTCCTTCTCCCCAGCTATACAGAAGCATTCAGCCCTTCCAAGTTCCTTGATATGGTACATTAGGTTTGTGATAAAAGCATTTAATTGTTATGATTAACCCGAATGTTATTGACCATCTTGTTTATTCCAACATTTTAAATTTTCTTGCTATCAGATCTAATTTGTTTTACTAATTTTCCCTGATAACCTCTGCTCATATTTTCCTAGAAATCAAGTAGGTTTTCCTTAACTGTATCACTTTTTATTTTTCTTAATTTCTCCTTGACTGTAGAACATAAACCTAAGTAAAAGCTTATTCATTATTTTTCTTTTAGTGGATTTATACCTCTTTTACTAATGAGTAATCTACCTGAATTATGTGTTTTACATTTGTTTTGAGGCACTAAGTAATTCCTTCATAATTTCTAATGTTGGTAGTTTATGCCACTCTTTATTGGGATCTCTGAGGTTCAGGTGTTACCTTTTATGTTTCATTTCCTGAAAGGCCATTGTCCAATAGCTATCTTTCATTAGACAGGTCTCTCCTGTTCAAAGCACGATCTTATAATGCATTTTCATTTTAACACAGTTCTTACAAAAGGGGCATTACCTGAATAGCGCTACTTCTGTTTTTATTTTAGCATGGTTCCTGAATATGCTCAGTCCTTTATTAAAAACAAACTGCTACTTTTCTGCCTCCCTCCTGCCCTTGCTCACTCCCAGCCTCTCACTACTCTTCTCCTGGGCTCTTGCTCACAACGATGGTTCAGTAAAGTGGCACATGGATTTTGAGGTGTGAAGTCATGCATTTAAGGAGGTGAAACAGTTAGAGGGAGTACACAATAAATGAAAATATACCAAGAGGGGTAGATGAAATTAAGACACCTTAGCATACAATTACACAGGCCCCTAAAGGCAGCAGTTCAAGTAGACATCTTAAGTACTGTAAGCTGCAGGGCTGGATGCTGGAAGGTGGGATTAGAAAGGGCACCTGAGTGTCCTTGGACTGGCATGGACAAGATGGGCCAAATGTGCTGTAACCTCTGCTGTACTTCTGAGCAGTGAGGACAGTGGCAAACAGCAGGGTGGGGGCATAGAACATAGCACATAGCACATTACAGCGCAGTACAGGCCCTTCGGCCCTCGATGTTGCACCGACCAGTGGAACCAATCTAATGACCCTCTAACCTAAACTATTCCAATGTTATCCATTTGCCTATCCATTGACCATTTGAACGCCCTTAAAGTTGGTGAGTCCACAACTGCAGCAGACAGGGCATCCCACGCCCTTACTACCCTCTGAGTAAAGAACCTACCTCTGACATCCGCCCTATAACTACAACCCCTTAATTTAAAGCTACGTCCTCTCGTGTTAGCCATCACCATCCGAGGAAAAAGGCTCTCACAGTCCACCCTATCCAATCCTTTGATCATCTTGTATGCCTCAATTAGGTCACCTCATAACCTTCTTCCCTGTAATGAAAATAACTTCAAGTCCCTCAGCCTTTCCTCATAAGATCTTCCCACCATACCAGGCAACATCCTGGTAAACCTGCTCTGCAGCCTTTCCAATGCCTCCACATCTTTCTTATAATGCGGTGACCAGAACTGTACGCAATACTCCAAGTGCGACCGCACCAGAGTTTTGTACAGTTGTAACATGACCTCACGGCTCCGAAATTCAGTCTCTCTACCAATAAAAGCTAACACCGTACGCCTTCTTAACAACCTTATCAGCCTGGCTGCCAACTTTCAGGGAGCTATGCACATGTACCCCAAGATCTCTCTGCTCGTCAACACTACTAAGAGTCCTTCCATTAGCCCTATGTTCTGTACTCCTGTTACTCTTACCAAAGTGAATCACCTCACACTTTTCCATATTAAACTCCATTTGCCACCTCTCGGCCTAGCTATGCAGCTTATCTGTGTCCCTCTGCAAACTGTAACATCCATCCTCACTGTCTACAACCCCTCCAACTTTGGTGTCATCAGCAAATTTACTAATCCATCCTTCTACACCCTCATCTGGGTCATTTATAAAAATGACAAACAGCATTGGCCCCAAAACAGATCCTTGAGGTACACCACTTGTAACTGAACTCCAGGTTGAATGTTTCCCATCAACCACCACCCTCTGTCTTCTATCAGCAAGCCAATTCCTGATCCAAACTGCTAAATCACCCTCAATCCCATGCATCTGCATTTTCTGTAGTAGCCGACCACGGGGAAACTTATCAAATGCTTTGCTAAAATCCATATACACCACGTCAACTGCCTTACCCTTATCCACCTCTTTGGTCACCTTTTCAAAAAACTTGATAAGGTTTGTGCGGCACGACCTACCCTTCACAAACCGTATTGACTATCCCTAATCAATTTATTTCTCTCTAGATGATGATAAATCCAATCCCTTATAATTCTTTCCAAAACTTTGCCCACAACAGAAGTAAGGCTCACCGGTGTATAATTCCCAGGATGGTCTCTACTCCCCTTCTTGAACAAGGGGACAACATTTGCTATCCGCCAATCTTCCGGCACTATACCTGTAGCCAGTGACGACATGAAGATCAAAGCCAAAGGCTCTGCAATCTCCTCCCTAGCCTCCCAGAGAATACTAGGGTAAATCCCATCCGGCCCAGGGGACTTATCTATTTTCATACTCTCAAGAATTGCTAACACCTCCTCCTTGCGTACCTCAGTCCCGTCTAGTCTACTACCTGGTATCGCAGTATTCTCCTTGACTACACTGACTACACTGGCAGGAGGCAGCGAGCACAAAAGTCACAGGGAGGCGATGAGTGGAAGGGCTGGCAAGTTGGGAGAAACGCCTAAGTTGCATTGAGATTTTTTGGGATAGTTAGGTTTAAGACAGCTAATAGGTTTTTAATGTAAAAGTTACAGGTAAGGAGTTTAACCCTCCCCATCCTTATTACATGTTTTATTGTGGGAAATTGACTTCCACTTAGCACAGTTTTTTGCATACTGTTTTTAAGGACACTAGAATGTTAAACAAGGGATAGCCATATACAATTTTAATTTCTTTCTTTCCCATTTGTTATTTACCAATATGGCACTTTGTCTGGTTACCAGATTCACCAGGAGGAACAGACTGCGCAGAAACTATTATCCCAAACAGTCAGCCCCTCGCTGCGTCATTTTATACAGACACCCAGAGGCAGCTGTCACGCTATTACAATGAGTTTGAGGAGCTAAAGCTTCTAGGTGAAGGTGCTTTTGGAGCTGTCATCAAGGTAATTATATTTAAACTGCTGCAGAAGGAAATTTTGAACTGCCTCCTGTATAATTCTTTGGAATATCTATATAATGTGCAGACATATTATTTAATTTGATTTGATTTTATTATCGTTGCATGTATATGTGTATAGCGGAAAGTATTGTTTCTTGTGCCCTATACAGTCAAGGTGCACCATACATAGGGAAGGGAAGGAGAGTGTGCAAAACAGGAGTAAAAGGTAAAATTAGAAGGTATGTTAGGTGCAGCTTACGAGAAGTTGCCATGTTCTGACGCCATCTTGTTATATAGATCCTTCTGAATTGCATTCTGAATGCCAGTGCTGTGGTTAAAGAGAATCTTGCCATTAGTGCCTATTTCAAGAATGAAGTTAGCGCAAGAATTAATTGTTTCTTCATTCTCCCTTCAGTGAAAAGCTGCTTTTAACTGGACTAGATGTTGTGTTAAGTGAATCATTAATTGGTCTAATGCAGGATTGAAGTCTGCCTCCCCATCTGTTGTCTAGGCACATTATACAATTGCAAAGAATATACAGCATAAAGCAGGTCAGTTGACCCAACTGTCTCATGTCAGCGATTATGATCTACTCAAGTCTCCTCCCCTACCAATTTATCTAACCTTATTAACACTTCCCTTCCATTTCTTTATTCCTCACCTGCCTTATCTAATTTTGCAGTTAAAAATACGGATTTTTATTGTATCTTTCATGTCCTCAGGTAGTGTTAAAATCATTTCACATACAATTAATAACTTCTAAAATGTAATCACTGTTGTTAGGTGGGTGGGCATGGCAGGAATGTCGTGGCTAATATGATAAATGGCTAGTTAATCTGCTTTGGTGTTTTTGGTTTTGGAGTAATGTTGGCCTTTACACTAGAAAATATCATCAGTTCTTTAGATTGTCATTTCACAAGGGACTTTGGGCAGAATTCTCCCAAAAACTTTTGAGTATCATAATTTTGATTTGATTGATTATTGTCACATGTAGTAGTATACAGTGAAAAATCTTGTTTCTTGCGCTCTACACAGACAAAGCATTCCATTCATAGAAAAGGAAAGGAGAGGGCGCAGAATGTACTGTTATGGTCATAGCTAGGGTGTAGAGAAAGATTAACTTAATATATGATAGGACCATTCAAAAGTCTGATGGCAGGGAAGACATTCTTCTTGAGTCAGTTGATATGTGATCTCAGACTTTTATATCGCCGTGCATGACCTGCCCCTGTGTGATCCACACATGCCCCTGTGCGTAACCCTTTCACACCACAGTTTAAATTTTTAATCCATCCTTAAAGACACAAAGCCTATGCTCAGAATGGACTGGGTGGACCCAAATCTTTTCCTTATTTGCTCTAAAAACTGGAATCCAATTTATGCTCCCCATCAAAGAGACAAACAAAATTCAAACTGACAAGATAAGGCATTGCACCCCATCTTGGGCTTGATCTGACACTTGATCTTAGCCAAAAGGCCAAGTTTTAATAGTATCTCTTTAATTGAAATCCTAATTAATGCACTTTACCTGCATAGGATTAAACAGAATTGATGTACAATTAACAAATCTTTATATAAAGGAAGAATTGAGAATGGGAAGGTGATTCTAGATAAGCCAGCAGTAGAAAATGTACCAGTGCTATGTGTTGATATACTGTTTGACAAGAACTAACAGTGTCCCTATGAACTAGTGACCATCCATAAACTTTTGTGAATACTAATTTAATCTGAAATTCAATGGGTTTGGATAAATCATATATCTTTCGTATCCCTTGTATGGACAATTCATTGAACAAAGAAACAAATAACTCTTGATGGCCTTGTCCAATACCATACTGTCTTATGACCTTATACAGTTATTTAAATGGAACATTATGTTGGATTTCAGGTGAAGAATAAATTAGATGGCTGCTGTTATGCTGTGAAACGCATCCTGGTAAATCCCACCAGTAAACATTTCCGCAGAATAAAGGGTGAGGTGACATTGCTTTCGCGTTTAAACCATGAAAACATTGTAAGGTATTATAATGCCTGGATTGAGAAACATGAAATCCAGCCTGCCTCGAACCCAGCCACAGAAAACTTGCAACAGACTCCATCCCCAGCTATGTCGGAGCATGAGAAAATGAACATGAATTTGTCAGATGACATTGAAAAGAACGCCCCACCCTCAGTCACGACCAGTTCAGTGGAGTGGAGCACATTATGTGACACATCGTCAAGCATCAAGTGCACTGAAGGGGAGTCAAGTGATGAAGATGATGATGATGAAGAGGATGTCTTTTGTGCATCATTTTTGTAAGTATAGTGCAGAATTCAGTGTTTGTATTATTTTTGAAAGATAAATTGTATTTGACTAATTTATTGGAGATCTTTGAGGAAGATGGATAAAGGGGAACCTGTAGATGTGATATACATGGATTTACAAAAGGCATTTGATAAACTGCGACACCAAATAAGAGCATAATAAATGCTTTAGCCAATTGTTTCTTCATTTGCTGTCCATGTGCCCATTTGCCTACGGGAGACATTGAATACAGAACAGAAACATTGAGCTGGCTAATCTTCCTTGAAAAGACAAATCAAGCAAAAAGCAATCCACTTGACTGGGTGCTCAAAGGAACAGTTATTCACAATGCTCAAACATGTACTACCATGCTGTGGCATCAGCAAACATTCCTACTGAATATCAATGTGCTTCACATGAACATTCATAGAATCAGAGAATCCCTACAGTGCATAAGGAGGGCATTCAGCCCATCAAGTATGCAGCAATCACAATCCCACCCAGGCCTATCCTCATAACCCCACATATTTATCCTGCTAATCTGTCACTAGGATCAATTTAGCATGGCCAATCAACCTAACCCACACATCTTTGGACTGTGGGAGGAAATTAGAGCACCTGGGGGAAACCCACGCAGACACAGGGAGAACATGCAAACTCCACATAGACAGTGATCCGAGGCTGGAATCAAACCTGGGACCCTGGTGCTGTGAGGCAGCAGTGCGAACCACTGTGTTGGTGCACTGCCATTATTGCACTAAATTTGATATCAAGATACAGAGGAGATATTAGAACAGGTGACAAATAGTTGATCAAAGATAGGTTTTAAGAACCATTTTAAAGGCAAGGAGGTGAAGTTTAGGGAGGGAGTTCCAAAGACTGGGCAGCTGATTGCCATGATGTGGGTATTTAGCTGATTGCCAACAGAGGGAGAAAGGAATTTGGGGAAGCACAAGGGGTTGGAACTGAAGGAGAACAATGTTTCAGAAGGGTTATAGTGCTGGAGGAGGTTACAAACTTGCACAGGAATGAGGTCCTGGAAGTATTTGAAAATGAGGATGAGCTCAAGCATATGGAGGTTGGAAGCATGCGAAACTGGTCAGAAAAATATTGGAATATGTCAGAAACTGGTCAGAAGAATATTGAGTCTAGAGGAACAATGATATGGATAAGGACATCAGCAGCAGATGGCTTAAGGTAGTTGTGGAGATGGGCAATATTAGAGAAAAGAACATCTCCAAATCAAAACACGTCCTTCAGTTTAAAAGTGAGTAACATACAACTTGCTTAAGCTTTGAGGACACAGGCAGATTAGCAGCAACAAAATCATCAAGATCTCCAATTATCTGCAGCCATACCGCTAGTTCAAGGTGTAAGTTTTATAAATATACAGCGCCAGTATGTTCCCTGTTGCTTCTCCTGCTGCAGCCTGTCCATTTAAGCATCACTGTGGATAGTTCTTTGAAGGAAAATAGGAAGACTTAATATGCAGCAAAATCTTCCTATTGTTGCTGACAGATCAGCCAGGGATTGAAACTGGCACCTGCCTGATTTCATGTTCCATGCTTGCACGATACAAAGCTAGCGGGGAATATAAGTGGGAGGAGGGCACGTAAGAGGCTGCAGTAAAATAAGTTTAAGTTTTAAGTTAAGTTTATGTTTATTTATTAGTGTCACAAGTAGGCTTACATCAACACTGCAATGAAGATATTGTGAAAATCTCTTCATCGCCACATTCCGACGCCTGTTCAGGTACCCTGAAAGAGAATTTAGCATGGCCAGTGCACCTAACCAGCATGTCTTTCCAACTGTGGGAGGAAACCAGAGCACCTGGAGGAAACCCACACAGACGGGGAGGACGTGCAAACTCTGCACAGACAGGAGGAGGATGTGCAAACTCTGCACTGACAGTGACCCAAGGCGGGAATTGAACCCAGATCCCTGGCGCTGTGAGGCAGCAGTGCTGACCACTGTGTCACCGTGCCACCCATTAGATATAGTTAAGTGAATGGGGAAGAAGCTAATGGGTGGAGTATACTGTGAGTAAAGTGTGAGGTTTGGCATTTGGCATTAAGGATAGAAAAGGCAGAATACTTTTTAAAAGGTGTGAAATTTTTAAATGTTGATTATCAGAGATTTTAGTGTTCTTGTGCAGGAAACAAAAAGTTATCATGCAGATACAGCAAGCAGTGAGGAAGGCAAATAGCATGTTGCCTTCATTGCAAGGAGATTGGAATACCAGTATAAGGAGGGCTTCCCCAGTTGTGCAGGCTTTGGTGAGACCACACCCAGAGTACTGGGTTCTGTAATTTGCTGTTTCAGAGACCATCGCCAATTGGGAATCCCACAGTATGGGAATCATAACTCTAACACTGATGTGCAATGCTGAGAGAATGATTGGGGGTTCTGCCTTTTGGATGGAATATCAAACATGAGTCTATTCTCTCAGGTGGTTGTGAAAAATCTCATGCATTATTTGAAGAAGAGCAGAGGAGTTCTCCTTGATATCTTGATCAGCATTTACTCCTCAATATCACCTATGCAGATTGTCCAGTCATTTATCTCCTTGCAGTTTATGACAATTTTGTGTGTGCAAATTGGTTGCTACGATATCCTACTTGGTGACCCTTCAAAATTACTTAATTAGCTGTAAATAGCTTTGAGATGACCTGAGAACATTATATAAGAAATTTTCACCTTTAACTGGGCATGACATGCCTGGATTAGTTAGAGGGGAAATAATTTGTCAGGGTGCCTGCTCCTGATCGATGTGCAGAGATCTCTGCTAAAAAAAGGAGCATGTATGGATATTGAGTGAGGTTTGAATCCGGGTCATCAGCGACGCCTTTGATTGAATAACTGCCAACATTTGTTTGCCTAGGACAGTCAGTTTGATTGTATCCCATCCAACAGCTTAAACATTCACTTCCCCTCAGGCACAGGGCCTGAAGTGTGTACCCTATCTAACAGCACTATAGGTGTACCTGCACCACTTGGATTGTGGTTGTTCACGATGGTGGCTCACCATTACTGTCTCGAGGGCAATTAGGAATGATAGTATTCTGTGAATGAGTTTTAAAATAACTGCATGCGAAGAATGCTACTCTATACATAAGCAAGAGTCTGTGACAGCTGGCAAGGAAGAGAGGAAATGGAAAAGAAGCTAATCTGTAGGTATCTGTAAGTGAAAAAGAACCCCTTGTCTGTTCAAATTGGCCTAAAGTCAATTTACCTTTTTTATTTCATCAAATTTCCTTAATTTTCACGTCTTAACAGTTTTGTCACTATCTGATTGTCTCTCTCCATTTTTGTTTCTCTCTTAACAAGTGATAAACTCCTACAAATAGAGTAAACTATTATGGGTCCTTTTTTACTTAGTGGATTGCAGAGATGCTGCCTCAGAAGAAATGCACAAACTCTTAAGAATACGTATATGTAAAAAATATATGACTATAAGTTTTTTTTCGACAAACTTTTTTCCGTAGACAACGAGGAGATGAATGATAAAAATACATTTCTAAGTATCGTATTTTGACAACAATTTAATCAGGCGTCTGTGAAGGCTACTCCTACTTGTCCTCTCTTTACCCTTCTTGCACAGTGGGTGGCCTCCTTCAGCGTTGAACAGTGTGGTAGGTCTCACTGAACTCTGTGGTGGGTCCTTGCTTTATCGTGCCTGCAATGAGGAGGATTTGATTCCAGACCTCCCCATAAGCCTGCGCAGCAGTCTGCTCTCAGTGTGGCTGGTTGGTCTGCTTGCTGGAAGCTATGAGAGGTCCAGTATGAATCTGGAGTACTTGCGTATTCTACCACCTCAGCCAGATGCTTACTGTAAGCTAAAATAATTAGCTGGGGCATTGTGCTGCACTGAAAATGTTAACCTATAACTCTTATGGAGTAAGCAGTAATCTACGTTGCTGTGTTCGTCAAATTGGGGGAGTAGTGGCAAAAGCTTGTTTCTAAGGAGCTGAATTTTTGCCAGGGCAAAACAGTGTCTGTGGTGAGTACGGAGTCTTGTAGTTGTCTTTGTTTGCCTGAGTCCGCGGGTTTATTGTGAAGGTTTGCACCGGAAGATTTTGTTAATCTGTTTTTATTTCTCGCTTTGGGGGCTGTCTGGAATAGACTCGTTGGTTAAAGTCCATACTGTTTATTTACGTAAGGTAAATTTGCCATTTTTAAACATGTTTAAAATCTCACTGAGAATAACATACCAAGAGCTAAGGTGCTGTTTTCCAAAATCCAAGGAGACAGTTTCACAAATCAGTTTAGTGTATTTTATTGAAAAATGAATGGCTACTTGTCATTTCTGCAAAAAACCATTATGGACACTGTGGAGAGTGAAGAGTTACTTAGAAGGAGAGAGGCAGCATTTTGAAATGGAGAAAATTAATTTACAGTTCGTCAATGTATACTGGACAGTTAAATTAATGGCTGCAGCACAATCCACCTCTGGAGTGTGTAGAACATTCACCTGCATAGTTTAACAGTAAGGTGAATAAAATGAACACAATGTAGGTTACGCTTGTGGTGGGAGAGTAACTGCGATGAGTTCTTACTTGAGTGCTACCATTTTGTTTTATCGTGTAAGCAGAACTTAAAAAAAAACTTCTGTTTGAGGTGATTGGGAAACAATAATACTTACTAAGCTTGACCAGCAGAAATCCAGATGGTATAAAGGCAGAGCAGTACATGAACGTTTTGTGCCATTTTAGTGCAGTTTAGCTGGGAGTGCACACTCCCACCTGTGTGTGAGTGAAACTCTGTGCCCGAGAGTGTACAGCAGCACCCTTAGGTGTATAGTGCTGGAAATCCACAACTGGTCAGTCAGTGATGGAAGTTAATATTCCAGCTGAGACCCTCAGACCAGATTACATTGGAAAACATGAATGGTGACTCACCCAAAGTGATTCCATAATTTGATGCATTTATTTTAGATTAGGATACAAAGGAACATAAAAATTAAGAGTAAGCCCCCCCAACAATAAAATCCAAAATCAAGTAAGCAAAAAGCTTTGTTCTTTGCCTGATTATGCTAATTGGATTCAATGTGTCCAACACCTTACCCTTGGATGTTTCTTTTTACTCGATGCACTTTACTGTCCATGTACACGTCATGCTGTAAATTGCACCCTCTGGCCAGTGGGGGGCTTATGCAAATACGAGCATGTGAATTGGGGCAGGAGTATGCCATTTGGCTTCTTGAGCCTGCTCTGTCATTCAATAAGGTCATGGCTGATCTGATTGTAACCTTAACTCTGCAATTCCATCTGCCTCCAATGATCTTTCTCCCCCTTGTTTATCAAGGATTTTTCTACCTCTGCCTTAAAAATATTCAGTTTCCTATACCATGTTGCAATGGCCTGTCAGCTCAATGGCCCTGTAGCCCCCGCTCTCGTTTGAAAAAGCTGGAAGAACCCCAAGCTTGTTGGACAATTTCAAAGGATGCACTACCACAATATGGATTTCCTTACCTGTCTCTACCTCAGTTGCAGTCATATCCTCCTGTCCCTGATCATTGGCCAAATCAGAGGACTGTGCTCAAAGGTGTGACCACATCCCAGTGTAAAGTTTCCAGATAACTTGCCCAGTTCCTGATGAGTTGCAGTGTCTGCAGCTTAGACTTCGGCTCAGTGGTTTTGAGCCAAAGCTCCTCAAGCTGCAAACACATACTGCAGAGGTTTTGCCCTGGATCACAGTGGCATCCAGGAGCTCCCACATGCTGTACCCATGACACATCACCAGTTCTACCATCCTTAATGTGTTTTAGTTAACTACATTATTCTTTTATTCAATTAATTATTTTCCTTTTTCATTTATATTAACTATTCCACCAGTTTATATATTATTTTAAAGCTAAGGAATAGAATAGTCCTTAACCACTTACCAGATACTCAACAAGCAGCTAGCTTCTTCCCCTGTACTGGAGCAAGAACCATTTCCTATAGGTGAAAAAAACAGTTTGGGAAGGCAATGAGCATCTCCTTCCCTAATACTGAGGATGCTTGAATATGAAACCAAAACAGAAAATGCTGGAAAAACTCAGCAAGTCTGGCAGCGTTTGTGGAGATCTCTGCAGGTGCTGTCAGATCTGCAGAGTTTTTCCAGCATTTTCTGTTTTTGTTCCTTCCCCTAACTCCCTTGCCCAACTCCAGCACTCGTGCTCAAAGTCACACTCTAGTGCTAAATTGTGCTGAGAGGCCTATATTTATATGCTTTGAAAAAGACTAGGCTCAGCCTAAGGAAAGTAAAACCCATTTTAAGCTACCTTCCTTAATTAACTAATTTCAGCTTACATATCCCTACTTAAGCCTGGATGAAATTTTGAATAGTGAACTTCAGTTAGATGTTAAATGTTAAGTCCAAACAAATTTAGAGTTTTAGAAAGATTAAGATTTCCTCATTCGCCCAACTTTCTGCGCTTTTGTTTAAAGTTGCACTCCGCTTTCAACAGTTTCCATCTCAATAATAGACATAGCAATTTCCTATATGGTGGAAATATAAAAATAAGGACATATTTGTATGACTGTAAAGTTACTTTCCTGATCCAATCCCTGCCCTTTATCCATTCTAATCTTCCTAACAGCACTGTGGGTGTACCTATACCACTTGGATTGCAGTGGTTCAAAAAAGTGGGTTGCCACCATCTTCAGAAGGGTAATTAGGGATGGGCAACAAATGCTGATCTAACCAGTACTGTTTACATCTCATGAAAGAACAAAAAGAAATTTTATCTGAAGACTAGACTTGGTTTTGTCTCCATGTTTGTGACATGATGTTCAACTATCCTTGTGAATTTGCAGCAGGAGTCATTTAACAGAGGTCCAGGTTGGTTGATTCCCTGTGCCATCCAGCTAGGAATATGCCATAAGAGAAAACACTGGAAAATCTCAGCAGGTCTGGCAGCATCTGTAAGAAGAGAAAGGAGTTGCTGTTTCGCGTCCAGATGATCCTTTGTCAAAGGAAAATGCCACCCCTACTAAGGAGCACTGAGGCTGCCTACAGTGATACTGGCTGACTTTAACTACAGTAAAAAGTCTGACAACACCAGGTTTTAGTCCAACCGATTTATTTGATAATACTCACAAGCTTTCGAGGGGACTGCCTCTTCGTCAGGTGAATGGAGAGTTCTGGCCTCAGACAGAGCATATAAAGCACAGACAGTTTAGAGATTACTGATTAGAATGCGAATCCTTACACCTAACCTGCTGTTCAAGACCTGAAGTGGCTGACAATGTGAGTGGAAGGAGCACTGATCACAGGTTAAAGAGATGTGTATTGTCTCCAGACAGCACAGTAAGTGAGGTTTTGCAAACCCAGGCAAGTCACGGGGGTTACAGCAGGTTAGGTGTAAGGATTCGCATTCTAATCAGTAATCTCTAAACTGTGTGTGCTTTATATGCTCTGTCTGAGGCCAGAACTCTCCATTCACCTGATGAAGAGGCAGTCCCCTCGAAAGCTTGTGAGTATTATCAAATAAATCGGTTGGACTAAAACCTGGTGTTGTCAGACTTTTTACTGTGTTTACGCCAGTCCAACGCCGGCATTCCCACATCATGACTTTAACTACCCTGATTGCAAGTGCACAATGACTCTCCTCTGCACAACTGTGTATTACATCTGCTGGGTCATGTACCCATCAAGTTAGTGCACTGGATAGAATTCCATATTTTCATCTTTGCTTTCGACTACTTCATAAACAGAAATAAGACCGTTATGAAAGGAGGTACAAAGCAAAATACTGCTTAATGTGGCACAGTAATTTCAGCAATAACGGTGCTTGAATTATTGGGACTGTGGGTGTCAAACTGCTCTGAAGAAATTATTTCTGTTAGGACTAACTCATGAAAATTATAGTTTGAGGGGGAAGATTGATCGTCTTTAGGATCTCATTTCAGCCTAACATGGCATTCTATATTAACATAGCATTCTATATTAAATTTGCTCTGTTTTTGCAGACGGGTTGACATTGATTCAGACAGTGACATCATCTTTGAGAATGATAATGGAAACTGCAACAACATCCCTGTGGTGAGGAATCAGTATTTTACTCAAAAATATTGTGCATTTAGTCAGCTTGCCTCAATTTGGACATCTTTGTCTGAGCCAGAATGTCACAGCAATTGCACTGAACTATAACTTGTTCAGGTTTCACTTTATTCTCTGAAAGTTTGTTTTAAGAGTGACTGTGAATGACCATGTTGATAGATGTAGCTCAGAACTATTACTGAGCCTGATCGCATGAAAAGGCTGGATTAGTAGACTGTCAAAATGATTAAAATCCTGAAGCTTCTTGTATTCTGGGCTGTCTATTGATATTCGGCTTTCTTCACACAGCTGGTCTCCGTACCTTTGCCAAGTTATTCCAGTTGCTGATTTCCTGAAGTTATTATTTGTGGCCAACCAAAACTGCCTGTAGTTTAGCACTGAATTGCTATTCTTCCTGAGTCTTTGGTGTGAATAGAACAGAAAGAGCTGGAAAATACTTTTTATCATTTTAGAGAAAGTTAGAAGTCAATGTATATATACACTTGTTAGAATCTGTAGAATAACAACACCTGGATCTCAGCTGTTGCTATCAAGCAAGTAAGTATAAGTATTATGTTAACCCAATTTGCAAAACTGCTCATTTCATGAAAGGAACAGACAAATTGTCCATTTCTTGAAATGGACAGCCACCCTGCACAGTTCATGACAGGCAGTTTCATCATCCAGTTCATAAAATGGGCGTTTGAAAGTCAGCCAAGTTTATGAAGTTGCCATTTTTTATGAACAAAAAATAAAATTTCATTCGCAAATGTATAATCTGCTTAATTCTGTTTACTGTCCTTTTTATGTGCTTTTTTATTCCGTGTACATTTCAGATTCATTTTGACATCCAAACGTTTCAAATTCATTTGTTAATGTTTCATTCATGATTGCACCCATATCATTCAAATAGCTTGTACATCAGTACAATAGCATGGGTACAATTCATACGTTTTTAAAGTACCAGCACTGGTCAACTTTGCTGCAGGGCTTGTGGCTGACAGATACTTACAGCAGAGGCCTGCTTTCAAGCAGGACCGTTGTCTTGATAAGCAGTTACTGCTCCAGTGACACCTCTGGAAGCCTTGCCCATTGCAATCACTTTGAGTATGTACAATCTCACAAAGGCCATATTCCACATATTTTTAAGTCAGGTTGCCCACTGATCAAAATGGTCACCAGGGTGGGATTGCCCAGACAAC
Organism: Carcharhinus amblyrhynchos; assembly: GCF_965287045.1. Classification (NCBI taxonomy): domain Eukaryota; kingdom Metazoa; phylum Chordata; class Chondrichthyes; order Carcharhiniformes; family Carcharhinidae; genus Carcharhinus; species Carcharhinus amblyrhynchos. Next base: position 60,879,646 of record NC_137337.1, read on the forward strand.
TTGCTGCATTTTGAGCTGGTGCAGGTGGTCATTGGCCAGTAGTGGGGTATTCTGGTCCCACCACTGTCAATTGGGTTTCCTGTCTAATGCACTCTTTGCCTCCAGGAAACCCACAAATGGGGTGTGCTGTTGGCAGGACTGGAAGATCCTGCTGACATGAACGATCAGAAGCTTCCAGCCCATATCTCTACTGAGAACAAGTTGCCATGTATCCAAGCCATTAACTCAGCTTCATTTATTCCACAAAACCTTGATTCTGGGATGTCAGCAATACCTATTGACGACATCTGTTGTTGCCAGTTTGTGGATGACCTGTGCTTCCATTATCTGACTGAGGAACATGTGGAACTCTGATGTCTAGAAATGTGAGAAGTAGCTCATGGGCAACCTCAACTGCTGTCTTAGACTCAGGATGAATGATGTGGAACTTGGTCAGATACTCCATGTAAGTGCAGTTCGAAACAGTAACTTCCACTTTTCAAAGTCTTGTATGTCAGGCAAGTCTACTTGTCCACATTCATTCAAATCATTGACAGATAGCAATCTCATAACCTCCCCTACCTACAACACTTTTCTGTGCATCTCGTAGCAACTGATGTACTGCCTTGTAAGAGACCATGTGATCTTTGCCTACTTTTCAGAGAGTATGTTGTGAGTCTTTTTACTGCCATGGCCAGGTTCAATGTGGGCTTGTTGCACAGTGGTTATGTCTGCTTCCTTGATATAAAATCCTACAGCGCAGAAGGAGGTCACTTGGCCATCGAGTCTGCACCAACCACGATCCCTACTAGAGCCTATCCCCACCACCCCATGCATTTACCCTAACAAGTCCCCCTGACGCTAAGGAGCAATTTAGCATGGCCAATACACCTAACTCGCACAACTGTAGACTGTGGGAGGAAACCAGAGCACCCGGTAGAAACCCATGCAGACATAGGGAGAACGTAGTAGCAATGTACAAACCATTGCTGTTGCTAATCTTGTCCACGTCACCTAAAGATGTAAGCATGAAAGTTTTCAGGATGCGGTATTCATCACTTGAGGTTTTTGTTCAGTTTTCCCATGCTTGAGGACAGCAATAATCTTCAAACTTGCTTTCCCAAGTTTACAATGTTTGAGTGTTATTGAGCAATATACTATAGGATAAGCCTGTACACTAATAGGCTTGAGCAACAATTCCACCAAAAAGATTTTAAAACACATGCATAGTTATTTCATGAAATGAGCAGTCAAATTATCTATTTTGTGATCTGTAGAATGGGTTTGTGCAGCTTATGAAATGGTTTTCACCAGTGCCCATTTCATGAAACATACATAAGAGTTACAATGTGAGCATTTATCCCCCAAAATGAGGGAAATATTTCTATCTAATTTGTCACGCTGTTCCCTATTCTTTCAACCCCTTTTTGTTCATCTACCTGCAAGGCCAGTTACCTATCACAATTTAGTCACTGCATGTGTAAAGGGGTGCCTTTATGCTAAAAGTAGCAGCAGACATAATGGCAATGGCACCTGGCCATCAGTGCACAGTGATAGAAATTGGTAAATTTGGTTGCCAGAATAACTGCATGGTAGGAGTTTGAGATCTGTGTTAAAAGCTGGTCCTTTGTTATAGTTGGCTTTGAGTGGGAACCCAGGATCACACTCATTGTTCCTCTGGTTGGTATTAACCACTACATTTTACTCTCTTTTTAGAGCCAGATTTGTTTGATGGTGAGTGTGTGAAGTGTGAGAGTTTCAACTGTTTGTTTAGTGAGTATTGTTTTAGTGTATTAGCCGCCTATCCATGAAAAAATTGACAAAACTAAATAGCAGGCGAAAGCACAAATTGATTGAATGATTGTTAAATTTTAGAACGTTGAAGGGGTTGGCAGCGACTGCTTTTTAAAACAGAATCCAGAGTGTAACACTGGGTTGTTTGATTGCAGACCTGAGTTAGTTGATCTTGGTTGGCTGCACCCTGTGACAAAGGAGAGCAAAACTCAGGTAGCCTTTTATGTGTGATCATAAATGATGGCCCTTCGTGTGGATGCTGGTTGAGTATGTGATTGGATTTGCCCATGGCATTGAATAGCTTGATGATATTCATTATCTAGGCTGTGTGCAAAGAATTCCCATTTGACGTGGCAGAAGAAAGCTTCTGACACTCCTAGAATCATAGAAGAGTGGAGATAAAAATCTTTTCAGGGGTTTACTTCAAGTATCAGAGATGAAATTTAGTTTGAGGCTCTGGACATTATGGAGCAAGTACAATGTCAGTATCCTTCGAGTTGATTTGTTGCCATTGACAAATTCTGTAGGCATCTGAATACAACCAATAGCAAGTGCAATCCCAGACCACAAAATCAGCTCCAGTGCAATCACTTGTATTTTATGACATTGTACCATTTACAGTTGTGCTGTTTGTGCCCATTTGGGCACCATCTTATAATGATGCTTTCTCTCTTCCTTAGGGCCTCCAACCCATTGTCATCTTCTCATCCCTTTGAGTGCAGTCAATGCTGTGGAGACTGTATGTTAGTAGTCATAGTGACAAAAACTTAAATTCAATATAGTGTACATAAAGCAGCAAAGACTTGTGAACAGTTTTCCCAAATGGCCAGATTCATAGGAGAGTGCTAAGAATTCATGGAAATCTGATGTAGAAGCATCCAAGAAGTAGGTGTGGGTGTATATCTGTCGAGAATCATAGTGTTGAAACTTAACTGCCTACATCAGATGGGTTGTGATTGTGTCCGAGTTTATAATACAAGAAACCTGGAACCGAGCCAGCCCATTTAAATGTTCCTTGGTGGTGGAATGAGGTGTGGATAATCAACCCTCTCATTAAATGTGGTTTTGTCTTTTAAATATTGTGAAGCTGCATTTTAACAATGATTCTAATTTTGATTCATGTTGGATGGTCAGGAGACTTGGCTCTTTAAAGGAGGTGAGGGGGTTGAATTCATGAGGTAAATGCCTTTACTCCTATGATCTCTCAGTCACTCTCCTAGTATCTGCTGTTGTAGGCTTTGCCCCTATGAAGCTGTCTCTTTATCCAGAGGACTTCCAGCTGGTCAATCAGGCAGTCTCTGGGCACGAATACTACATAAATAAGCTAAACTCTGCAGGATATTTTGGAAATCGGTTCTTCTGATTTTTCAGACCTGTCAACAGTGTCCTGCATAGAACTTGCCTTCTAGCTAAAATCCAGACTTGGAATCATGCTGCATTGAAATCAATCCATTGTGTCTGTGCTTTTTTTTTGGAAGACCTTTCCAGTTGGTCTCTTTTCCCTGCCCTTCCTTGTATCTGTGTAAAGATTCCCTTTTCAAATATACATTCCAATTCTCTTTTGTAAGATATTATTAATCAGATTGCACCATCCTTTTAGAGTGCATTCCAGATTGTAGAAACTGTTCCCATTTCATTCTTGGATTTTTTGCCTACTCTTTAAATCTGTGTCATCTCATTACTAATCCTCCAGTCATTGGAAACACTTTCTCCTTGTCTACATTATTGGAGCACCTCATAATTTTGGGCAGCTATATTAAATCTTTCCGTAACCCCTGCTGTAAGGAGAACAATCCCAGCTGATTGAGGCCAGATTGTTAGGGTGTGAAGGGAGAGCATGATGAAGATAGGGAAGAGTAAAATGGAGGCCTGATGAGGGAGGAGAGCATGATGGAGACCAGGCTGGGAGGGAAATGTATTAATGAGTGGAAACTTTTACGTCTTCCCAGAGCTGACGTAAGCAAGAGGCCTCAGCTGGCGTTGTCAAAGGTATCAGTTATTAAACTTCAATGATTCAGGATTATAATTCTTATCGGCAGGTAGTGGTACCACTCTCTCCTCTCATGGATTTTTAATAAAATCATTTATGCGTTTTGGGTGACATTGGCAATGCTAACATTTATTATCTAGCCCCCATTACTTAATTTATTTTGTGTTTTTACTCTGTACAACTGATGATCTGGACATTTAAATACTTTCTATAGGCTTCTCAGTAAAAATGCACTGATTAAAATTTATCCTACAAATTTCTCCTTTCCCCTTATGATTTAGTTGGTAAAGGCTGTGAATAGCTGAGTTGTACTGACTGAGAGGTTCCATATTTGGCACCCAAGTAATCTCGAGTTAGTGGGAAAAGTCAATCATGAAGGTGCTTGTTGTCCAATGGCGAAAGTTCATGCCTGTTACTCTAGGATGAAGACCAGATCAAGCACTGCTGCTTATCCACCCAAATAGAGTTACCTATCAGTACTTACCAGCCTAAACTTGCATAATAAAGCATGGTTGCTTTTGTAGGATATGAAGAGTGAGTTGGCATCATTGACAATATACATTTTCATGAGCCAGCTTTTTGACAAGTGACAGAACAGGCCAAAAAACCTAATATTTATCTGTATGATGCCTGCCCCTTAGCAAGAATGTGTCCTTTTTCTCATTCTGACAGCAGCTTGAGTCTCATTTATGTTTTATCGAATGCCTTACTTTAACTGTAATCTGATAATGTGTATTCTGAGATTGTGTTTGTTAATCTGCAGGACAGGGAATCTGCAAATGCAAAGAGTCCCGAGAATGAGAAAATGGAGAAGACAGACGTCATACCGGTACCACCTACAGTGCACTATCTGTATATTCAGGTAACAAAATCTATCCTCATCCTGCGGTGTTTACATATTTATGTATCAATGTTCCAGATTTCTAGTATTTATGTTTTGGTAACACTGACCTTGTATTTTCTGCATACTCCATCAGACTGTACTCTCAATGTGTATATTCCAGTATGTAACTGGAACAGCAGTTTACTTACACCATGTGATTCAGTGCTGAAGACAATGCATCATGCCACCTATTACTTGGAAAGAAACAGCTAAAATCCTCTCCCTGTCTGACGCTGACTGGATATATTTTAGTGACATTGTCCAATTCAGATTAACTGGGATCGTGCTGAGAAAATTGTCAACAGCATTTATAGTACTGACATAAGTGATTACAGATCAGATGCAATTAATTCCCAAAGCAGTTTGGGACATCCTGAGGATGTGACGAGCTACTTCTTTCTTTCTGTCCGTCTGGTTGTCTTTGTGTCTGTCTTTGTATACACAAATCATGATGTGGAGATGCCGGCGTTGGACTGGGGTGGGCAAATTAAGAAGTCTCACAACACCAGGTTAAAGTCCAACAGGTTTATTTGGTATCACGAGCTTTCGGACCGCTGCTTCTTCATCAGGTGAGTGACCTGATGAAGGAGCAATGCTCTGAAAGCTCGTGATACCAAATAAACCTGTTGGACTTTAACCTGGTGTTGTGAGACTTCTTTCTGTACACAAACCGGATAAGTCATTGTGGCTATGTGGGAGGTCAGCTAAGGTGAAAGTTCCTGCATCTGCCAGATATAACAGTTGCGAATTTCCTTGGGGCTGCAGTTCCTGATTGACTGTCACAGTGCCATTTATATGGTGTTTGCATGGTGTTTACGTGGTGGCTAGAAGGGAGAAGGCCTGAGAAGATTTCTGGAAAGTTTCTCCCAACTAAGAACAATAAAGTTACACCTCTCTAGATGAAAGAAGAAAGGCAGAAGCTTGACTAAATGTAACACCATGCAAGTAGACTTCGGTTGACATGAGTACATGCCCCTTGACATCAAATTGGTAATTACACTGTGACACAGGGGAAAGGCTTGACAGTCCTGAGCTGGAAGTGGGATGGTCAAGTGGACGGTATATTTAAAAAAGAATGATAAAGTGAATAGGTATTCATTCGCCAATCCTTACTCTTTTCAGACTTCTTGTCAGTGACCTGTTGTTGATGTAAACCGACTTAATTGGCTTGAGCTAATATGCTACTCCTGTGTGGTATCCCGGCCTCACCCACGCACAAACCATGCAAATTGAAAGAATATAGAAGCGCGTGCTGAGATTGAGCTTCGTGCCAACTGTGCAACAAAGCCCTTCATGTCACACAGCTCAAAAGTCTACTAAAAGAAGAGTTAATATAATATTTGTACCAAGTTTGGAAAATCCCTTTGCAAGCTGCTCAATTTCAGAATTGATTACCCCACCATGCCCAGAACACTCAAGACAATTCAAAAGTTCAATTAAATTCAACGCCGTAAGGTGATGGACAGCTAGGTACAGATGGAGCTCTGTTCCCTATATGGTTTGTATCCTGATTGCCATACTGCACTTCAATGGTGTATTTTTAGTTTTAATTCAACTTGACACTTTTTAATATCCCATCCGCCATTTCCTGGTTTCCTGCTGAATTTTTATGCTTTTGTTATCACATGATTGTTAGATGTTTGTATGTGTTTAACCTAATTACTTAGTGCATGTATGAAATTTTCAGTGCAAGTTACACTGCAATTCAGCCTTTGGGCTGCAAATGATTGCTTTTGGAATAAAATATCATTATTTTTATTTTGTAATCAAAAATCTTGGTACATCATAGCCCATCTGTCAAATTAGCTGCAAGATCAATGATATGATATTGACTTGCTTTTGAGTTGCAGCAGTGAGATATTGTCGATATAATTCATTTAGATAAATGGCCTTGCAGATTACCTAGTGACTTGAATCTGAATTGCTGAATTTGCAGGCACATTACTGTGTGACTTGCAAATGTTAGACTTTATTTTCTTGGTTTCTTTCAGATGGAATACTGTGAGAAAAGCACTTTACGAGACACAATTGACCATGGACTGTATAGAGATATTAGCCGTCTCTGGAGGCTGTTCCGGGAAATCCTTGATGGACTAGCCTATATTCATGAACAGGTTAGTTTTGCAGAATAGTTCTTTATAGGGGATCTGTGATATCTAACATATCTGAGCTTCCAAAAAACTTTTGACAAAGTTCACATCACAGGGATCCAGTTTACATGTTAGGAAGGAATAAAGAGTGCTAAAATCACTTGCACAGAAATATAAGACAAGCGCATTGACCATTAAACTAAAAATTACATTGTAAGAAGCAGACTTCATGACCCAACTGCTCAATGTTTATGCTCCACAAAAGAATCCTCCACTCCATTACATAGAATACCTACATTGCAGAAGGAGGCCATATGGCCCATCGGGTCTGCACCAACTCTCTGAAAAATCATCAACCCCAGTGCTATGTTTCCTTTTTTTGTGGCTTTATTAACTTGCATCACTTAGTTTCATGTATTGTGTGGCTTCTTCCTTAGATCTCTTTGCTCCTCTGCTCCATTCAGATTTATTATTCAAACAAGACTTCCTTATTCTTCTTCCAGTATAACCTCATGCTTATATTAAAATTTATTTGTCAGTTGTGTACCCAGTCTGCAATTTTGTTAATGTTCTCCTGTGTTTTGCTGCACTCATCCATAGGTATCATCAGCAACTTTAGAAATTGTACTTCTGATTCTCAAAGCCAAATCATTAATGAAAACCGTTTTGTCTTAGCACCAATCTCTGTAAAACATCACTTCTCACTTTTTGCCAGGTTGAGTAGCTACCCTTAATCATTAACAATTTTTCTGATTTGTATCTTGTTATCCAGTCTGTTATTTATTCTCGAATTACACAAGCTCTGATTGTAGTCATATCTACTACATGGCAATCCAATTGCACCGCATCTATAATTTTATCCTTGTCTATTGTTTATTACATCAAAGAATTCAATAAATTTGGTCAAGCCTGTTCTTGCCTTTTATAATCTAACTCATTTTCTAATTATTTTTATGTAGCTGTAGTAGTGTCTCTGCTATCTCTTAATTTCTTTGAATGTGTGTGAATGCAGTCCAATGAACCATAGGTTTTGTCCCCTCTGGTTAGTTTATAAGATCCCTACAGTGCAGGAGGAGGCCATTCAGTAGAGGAGCAGGGACCCGAAAGACCCAGAATGGAGATGGACAATGTTATGGAGCGGGTGATAGAGAGGACATGGGGTTCAAATAGAATGCAATTGTTGTGAATGATCTGGTTCTTTGTTGTAATCAAGCCAAGAACTGATTGAGTAGGTCAAGAAAGAATAGTTTACCCTGGTCACAGTCACATAAGATGTTATTTGTGACTTTGATAAGAAGTGTTTTGCAGCAGGGGTGGAGACTTAGAATTGTAGAATCCCTGCAGTGAAGAAAGAGGCTCTTTAACCCAGTGAGCATGCACCAACAATGATCCGACCCAGGCCCTATCCCTGTAACCCCTTGTATTTACCTGCTAATCCCCTGACACGAAGGGGCATTTTGGCACAACCAATCCACCTAACCCGAATATCTTTCCCATGCAGGAATGGGGAGAACATACAAACTCCACACAGATAGTCACCTGAGGCCAGATTGAGCGTTTCAGACCTGGGAAAGGTGGGCACAGATCTGGGAGGCGACAGCATGTTTGAGGACTTTGGAGAAGAAAAGAAGGTTGGAGGTGGCATGGTAGATTACAAGGACAGAAAATTTGAGCACTTCTTTCTGAGGAATGTGTTGATGGCTGATTCGAAAGGAAGAGGGATGATAACTGAGGAAGGAAACCATTAACAATAATATCTAATATGAAGGCCAGGCAGGAAAATTAATGATTAACAGATTGGTGGGAACAGGGTTGAATACTTAAACTTGGAGAGAAACTAGGGAAACACGAGTTGAAAGCTAGGCCTCTGGGCAGGGAACCTTAGAGAAACTTAGACTTGATGGGCTAGAAGGAAAGAATGGAAGGTTGCAAAATGGTTTGGATCAATGTTTGTGAAAGAGAATTCCGTCAGTGCCTTATACTTGTATTGGAGGTGAGGGTGGAGGGGATAGGGAAAACAGATTTAGGGAAAGGTTTTGTAATGGAGAAGAGAAGGCAAGATGATCCTGAAATACTGAGTAGGGCTGAGGAGAACTATGGTATGTCTAGCCAGAATTGGTGATGAATACCTAAACTATTTGTCTACCATCAATATTCAAGCTTGCCTTCCAGGGACTGAAAGATATGAAGATGGGGTCTTCATAAAGTTTAACATTTATTTATTATTATTGTCACAAGCAGACTTACATTAATACTGCAATGAAGTTACTGTGAAAATTTCCTGTTCGGGTACACTGAGGGAGAACTTAGCATGGCCAACGCACCTAACCAGCATGTCTTTCGGACTCTGGGAGGAAACCCACACAGACATGGGGAAAATGTGCAAACTCTGTCCAAGCCAGGAATTCAACCCAGGTCCCTGCATTGAGAGGCAGAGTGCTAACCACTGTGCCACCATGCTGTATGGGGAAAGACCAGGGTGAGAGAGTGTAATGGTTTTAAAACAAAACATGAACTTTCAGAAGTTGCATCTTGAAATGTTTTCAGTGAAAAAGAGGGAAAGTCAAAAAAATGAACCGTACTTGCTTTGCCAGAATCCAGTTTGATTCTTGACTGGACAATGGGGAATCGTGGGTTTCAGTTCTACTGATGACCTTACTCTGTCCTGACCAGCTTTTCTCTTGTTATTTCAGGGTATGATTCATAGAGATTTGAAACCTGTTAATATATTTTTGGATTCCAATGATCATGTGAAAATAGGAGATTTCGGCTTAGCCACGGATCACCTTTCTAATGTGGTGAGTGATCTGGAAAGGTATTCAACATAAATGTATCTCACGTGAATAATTTATGACTGAAGCAATTTCTATTTATGATACTTTGGTGCAGCTGTTTCTGTGTTTGGGAATGTTGCATATTGGAGATGTGGTACGTAGAGCAGACTTTGGTTACAAACGAACAGAGCTTTATTAATGGTGTGTGATCTCTTCCGTGGCTGCTGCTGCTTTCTCTATTTTCCACCCTAGATCTATTATATCGCTTTCAGTGCATACATCAATACAGCAGAGTTCCTCATGAGCTAATATAATAAATACAGATACGTAACAGGGAATGAATGTGTGTTTGCTCTATTTGGGGGATGTTGTAAATTTATATGTCATAATCAAGGTATTTGTTCATTTTTTAAGAAGATTAAACTCCAAGGCACCTAGTTGAAAAATTATTTTGCAATCCTTTATCACCCTCTTGGAAGTTACTGCCATCCATCGGGTTTACTTACATTAACTTTCAATGTTAGACTGTGAAGTGCCTCATCTGTTGTGAGGAATCTGTCTCTAGAGTAACAAGTATTGCCTGCTGGCTCGAGGGTCTGGAGGACCAGCCAAGGCCTGCTAGCTGCAAGGTGTCTCCTTGATTTCAGATGAGTGGAGACTATGAACATTGAATTAGAGGAAACTGCTGTTGACCAAATGAGCTTGCATCTTTGTGACTGATCAAGTCCAAGTTAGCAATCTTCTTAACAGTCTTCTCTTAAAACCTTCTGTCCAGAAGCTTTAAATATCTGCTCAGGATGTTTATGCTGTCCACTTCAATATTTTTCCCAAGAATTTTGTTACTCACCTTTTATGTTTTTGGTGATAAGGTTCTGACCAAGTTCACTTCTTCCTCCTAACTTTCTGATTTTTTAAAAAAACTTCAGTTACTGGGATATGAACTGCCTTCACTAGCTTACTTGAAAATAGAAAAGAGGACAGGTTGTCTTAACTTAGCTGGTATTCCTGTGATTTTAAAAGGTAGATAGAATGATAAAGGGAGTTGGTAGGTTAGAAACGGAGAACCTATTTCTTCTATGGGGAAATCCAGGACAAGGGGCCGTAATCTTAGAGTGAGGCTCTTCAGGAGTGAAATTGAGAAACTCTGTGTCACATAACAGGTAATGAAAATTCTGAAAGGCCGCAGAAGCTGAATTAATTGTAATTTTGAAGACTAAGATCGATAGATTTTGATTAGGTGTTGGTATCAAGGTATATTAGCCAAAGTCAGATGGATGGGATTGAGATATAGATTGGCCTGATTGGATTGATCTGATTAAATGACTGAACAGATTGGAGACACTGAATGAACTTACTCCTGTTGCTACATTTCTGGAAGCCTCTCAGCTTCCAAAATCTTTCCTCATACATCAAGTTCTTGATACAACAACTTCTATTTCTTCCTATTATGTCTCCCTTAAGAAACCACAAATAAAATTCTTGATATTAATGTATTCCTTCCCACAGGCAGGTGACAGGCAGGAAACAGATGGCAGTGGATCTATTCAGCTTATCAAGCCCGACCCAGCAGGTGAGACTGTTTCTGTGTCAGGATGGCATTGAGGATGGATTGATACTAATCAACATATTAGCCCCTACATAACCAACTTAAGATCCATTCAATGCAAGTGCCAAACAATGTCGATTTAGGTAAAATAAAAGCAAAATACTATGGATGCTGGAAATCAAAAATAAAAACAGAAAATGCTGGAGAAACACAGGAGCTCTGGCAGCTTCTGTGGAGAGAGAAACAAAGTTAATGTTTTCAGTCCAATATGACTTCTTCACTGTCAGTTTAAGGCTAGGAACTAGGTTGTAACTATTGAAGTCCAATTAATCAGTGACTTGGCCAACAGGAAATTTTATCCATCTAACTGAGCTGCCTGGACGTGTCCCAGTCCTGCAAGAGCAGTTATCTGACCTTCGTTGCTCAACCAGTATTCCATCAATAAATCCTGTTCACGTTGACACTCAGAGGATAACACTTGTCTGTTAAGTTGCTGCCTGTATTTTTTTTCTGCTTGAGATGCTTTTTTAGTGTCAGTCTGACTGAATTAATAGGATTATGACTCCTCATGACTTGTGAATTTGTTAGGCTCTGAGATATCTGAATATATAGTTTTTGGTTATCTGCTTTGGTTTGATAACTAATTTCTTTTTACCTCTCTGATTGAATCATTGCACTTTACTGATTGCCCAGTGTGTAATTGAAAGGGTGTTGTATTATCAGAATTGTTGCCCTTTAGACACGGCATGAAGCCAAATGTCTGGCTGTTCCAGTGATTCAGGTGGGTGTTAAAGTCTGTTTGAAGAGCAAGCAGCTCTCTGGTGTTGTGGCCAATAATTCTCCCTTGGCCAACACCATACAAATTTACACTTCATGTAATGCTTTCACATAATGAGAGATGCCAAATCTCTTCATACACGCAAGATAACGACATTGAGCAATAATGGCAAAATGGTTAAGAATGACACCCAAAAGTTCCAAATTCCCTATGCTCATTCTCCATTTCTGGAATCAGTTCCTGGAATCATTTTAAATCACTTACAGTTATAGAACATTGAACAGTACAGGCTCTTCAGCCCTCAATGTTGTGCCAAGCTATTGCGAAACCCAAGATCAAGCTGTCCCACTCCCTATCATTCTGGTGTGCTCCATGTGCCTATCCAATAACCGCTTGAAAGTTCCTAAAGTGTCCGACTCCACAGCAGGCAGTGTATTCCACACCCCAACCACTCTGACTGAAGAATCTACCTTGGACATCCCTCCTATGTCTCCCACCATGGACCTTATAGTTATGCCCTCTAGTTACAGCTACATCCACCCGAGGAAATAGTTTCTGCACATCCACTCTATCTATCCCCCTCATCATCTTCTAAACCTCTATTAAGTCGCCTCTTATCCTCCTCCACTCTAAAGAGAAAAGCCCCAGCTCCCTCAACCTTTCCTCATAAGACCTACTCTCCAAACTAGGCAGCATTCTGGTAAATCTCCTCTGCACTCTCTCCAATGCTTCCACATCCTTCTTATAGTGAGGTGACCAGAACTGCACCTAATATTCCAAATGTGGTCTCACCAACGTCCAGTATAGTTGCAGCATAACCCCATGGCTCTTAAACGCAAATCCCCTGTTAATAGACGCTAACACGCTATGAGCCTTCTTCACGGCTCTATCCACTTGAGTGGCAATCTTCAGAGATCTGTGAATATGAACCCCAAGATCTCTCTGTTCCTTCACATTCCTCAGAACCCTGCTGTTGACTGTAATCCGCATTCAAGTTTGTCCTACCAAAATGAATCATCTCGCACTTATCAGGGTTAAACTCCATCTGCCACTTTTCTGCCTAGCTCTGCATCCTATCAATGTCTGTTTGCAGCCTGCAAGAGCCCTCCACCTCATCCACTGCTCCACCAATCTTGGTGTCATCAGCAAATTTACTAACGCACCCTTCAGCCCCCTCTTCCAAGTCATTGATAAAAATCACAAATAGCAGAGGACCCAGCATCCTTGCATATGCTTCCTTTTCCCTCTTAACAAGACATTCAACCTCCTTTGTGAACCATGGTTCCCTCACTCAGCCATTTCCTCCCTGCCTGCCAGGGACATACCTATTAAGGACACGCAGTATTTGTTTCTTGAAAAAGCTCCACTTTTCATTTGTGCCCATACCTGATGGTTTCTGTTCCCATCTTATGCTCCCTAATTCTTGCCTAATAGCATCATAATTACCCCTGCCCCAATTATAAACATTGCCCTGCTGTGTGACCCCATCCCTCTCCATTGCAATAATGAAGGACACCGAATTATGGTCACTATCTCCAAATCACTCAGTATTTGTTTCAATTACAGGGAATCTGACCGGAATGGTTGGCACTGCCTTATATGTGAGCCCTGAGGTACAGGGCAACACCAAAGCCTCCTACAATCAGGTAGTGTATCGTGCTTATATATCAATAACTAGATAATAAATTCCAGCATCACTTACGGGCTAACTACTTATCTCCCTGTAAATGGCTCATTCTTTAAGTATTGTTATCTGTAGTGTATCTTTGTTAATGCCACATAACTCTGAGGAGTTCATTTTTGTAATGTGAAAGGTTTGGTGTTGTGTCTTTGTTAGTTTGGCACACTACTTGATTTGCTACTGAGGTCCTGTCACTGGGAATGGAGCTGTAGTTCTCATGGTGGGCAATTCCTGTGCTCGGTGATGTTGAAATTGTACCTCTTTAACTTCATTTTACTAATGTCATTTCTCTGGCAAGATGACCACCACCACCCCACACACACACACCCGCCCACCGGCTCCAGCTGACCTGTTTTTCTAAAAAAAAGTCTAATAAGGGAACATATCTAGCAAATAGTTTATTTACAGCGTCCTAAATTTGCCCTCACCAACTATTAACTTGTATTTCATAGAGCTATTGATTTTACAAGAAATTCTGTGCATAAACTTTAAAATTAGAGGTTTACGTCATGGAAACAGGCCCTTTGGCCCAATTTGTCCATGCCATCCTTTGTTTTTAAAAAACCCGTAAGCTAAACTCAATTGCCCACATTTGGCCCATATCCCTCTATACTCATCTTACCCATGTAACTGTCTAAATGCTCTTTAAAAGACAATTCTCCTACTACCTCAAGCAGCTTGTTCCAGACACTCGCCACCTGTGTAAAAAAATAAATGCCCCTCTGGCCACTTTTGTATCTCTCCCCTCTCACCTTAAACCTATGCCCTCTAGTTTTAGACTCCCCTACCTTTGGGAAAACATATTGACTATCTAGCTGATCTGTGCCTCTCACTATTTTATAGACCTTTATAAGATCACCCCTTAGCCTCCTATGCTCTAGAGAAAAAAGTCCCAGTCTATCCAGCCTCTCTCTGTATAACTCAATCCATCCTGGTAGCATCCTAGTGAATCTTTTCTGCACTCCTTCTAGTTTAATAATATCCTTTCTGTAATAGGGTGACCAGAATTGCACACAGTATCCCAAGTGTGGCCTTACCAATGTCTTGTACATCTTCAACAAAACATTCCAACTCTTGTATTTAATATTCTGACCAATGAAACTAAGCCGAATGCCTTCTTCACCAGTCTGTCCACCCGTGACTCCACTTTTAAGGAGATACGAACTTGTACCACTAGATCTCTTTGTTCTGTAACTCTCTTCAACGCCTTACCGTTCAGTGAGTAAGTCCTGCCCTGGTTCAATCTACCAAAATGCATTACCTCACATTTGTCTATATTAAACTCCATCTGCCGTTCGTCAGCCCACTGGCCCATTTGATCAAGATCCTGTGGCAATTGGAGATAACTTTCTTCACTGTCTACTATGCTACCAATCTTGGTGTCATCTGCAAACTTACTAACCATGCCTCCTATATTCTCATCCAAATCATTAATATAAATGACAGATAACACTGGGCCCAGCACTGATCCCTGAGGCACACCGCTGGTCATAGGTCTCCAGTTTGAAAAACAACTCTCTACAACCACCCTCTGACTTCTGTCAAAAAGCCAATTTTGTATCCATTTAGATACTTCACCCTGAATCCCATGAGATTTAACCTTATGCAGCAACCTACCATGCGGTACCTTGTCAAAGGCCTTTCTAAAGTCCATGTAGACAACATCAACTGCACTGTCCTCATCTAACTTCTTGGTTACCCCTTCAAAAAACTCAATCAAATTTGTGAGACATGATTTTCTACTCACAAAGCCAGGCTGACTGTCCCTAATCAGTCCTTGCGTCTGTAAAGCCCTGTAGATCCTGTCTTTCAAAATATCATCCAATAATTTACCTACCACAGATGTAAGGCTCGCTGGCTTGTGTTTCCCTGGCTTTTCCCTGCAGCCCTTTTTAAACAAAGGCACAACATTTGCCACTGTCCAATCTTCAGGCACCTCACCCGTGACTATCAATGATTCAAATATCTCGGCTAGGGGACCCACAATTTCTTCCCTAGCCTCCCACAATATCCTGCAATACACTTCATCAAGCCCCGGGGATTTATCTATCTTGATGCGCTTTAAGACTCCCAGCACCTCCTGCTCTGTATTATTTGCACTCCTCAAGACATCACTATTTATTTCCCCAAGTTCCCTAACATTCATGCTTTTCTCAACAGTAAATACTAATGAGAAATATTCATTTAGGATCTCACCCATCTCTTGTGGATCCACACGTAGATGACCTCGTTGATCCTTAAGACGCCCTACTCTCACTCGTTACTCTTTTGCCCTTTATGTATTGTAGAAGCTCTTGGGATTCTCCTTTGCCTTATCTGTCAAAACAATCTTGTATCCCTTTTTGCCCTCCTGATTTCTCTCTTAACTCTATTCCTTCACCCTGTACTCTTCAAGGGATTCGCTTGATCCCAGCTGCCTATGCATATCATGTGCCTCTTTCTTCTTGACCAGAGCCTCTAAATTGTGTATTAGAAAGTGATAGTGATCCCATGTGCCTTTATCTGTGGCTATGAATGAAAATATTGGAATGATGCACAGTGATTCTGTTTTATTTATGGTTCCTTAAGAGAGACATAATAGGGGCAGCACAGTGACAGAATGGTTAGCACTGCTGCCTCACAGCACCAGGGACCCGGGTTTGATTCCCGGCTTGGGTCACTGCCTGTGCGGAGTCTGCACGTCCTCCCAATGTCTGTGTGTGTTTCCTCCAGGTGCTCTGGCTCCCTCCCACAGTCTGAAAGACGTGCTGGTTAGGTGCATTGGCCAGGCTAAATTCTCCCTCAGTGTACCCAAACAGGTGCCAGATTGTGGCGACTATGGGATTTTCACAGTAACTTCATTGCAGTGTGAATGTAAGCCTACTTGAGACACTAACAAAATAAAAAAAATCTTTGGGCACTAAGATGCAATTTAGCATGACCAACCCACATAACTTGCACACCTTTGGACTGTAGGAGGAATTCTCCCTCACTGTACCTGAACAGATGCTGGAGTATGGCGGCTGGGGGAATTTCACAGAAACTTTATTGTAATGTTAATATAAGCCTTACTTGTAACTAATAAATAAATAAACATACCTTTAAGCTGGATCGGGGGATTAGGTATTGACACCTCTTGGAGAAATTAATAGTCTTTAGAAACGAAGACATTTAATGGAGGGATGGATGTGCAGTGAGATGTTCAGCAAAATATGTCACATCAAAAAAGACAATGATGATGGTATCATTGGGAAAGTAGTATGTTGTACAAGTGAACATTACACACCAATATGACCAGAAACATCTGTGAACTGCCATTATTGTCCCATCCCATTTATTTGTGTGTGTGTGTGTGTGTGTGTGACTTCATGAAATTACAGCTAATTTCTGCCATTTATTCCAGAAAGTGGATCTGTTCAGTTTGGGAATCATTTTCTTTGAGATGTCGTACCAACCCATGGCCACAGCGTCCGAGAGGATATCAGTTCTCAGCAAGTTGCGAATGGTAGGTGCTAATGTATTGACCCTTAATGGAGATAATTGGAATCCAAATTATTGTAATTATCAGTAAATCCATCTCTGCCTCAGAAATAATCAGGTTGTGTTTTCAATTTCAGTAAAGTCTGTTCAAATTGTAATACTAAGTTGAGATTCAAGAAGGGTAGGAAATTTTTTCACTGTCCATTATATGTAGTCCTGAGTAAAAGGAGCTTTACCATTCTTAATCTTGTTTGGTTTCTCTTAATATTACTTTTAATCCCTATAGATATTTGTGCTCCTCAATTCTGGCCTCTTGAGCATCCCTAATTTTGATTGCTGTTGTGCCTTTAGCTGCTAAGGTTGTAAATTTCTCAAATTTAACTTCTACCCTACCCTCTTTCCTCTTTTTTTATACCTACTCTTTGACCAAGTTTTGGTCAGCAATCCTACGGTCTCCTTATATGGCTTGGTGTCAGATTTTGTTTCTGAATGTTCCTGTAAAGCACCTTGTGACATTTTATTAAAGGTGCTATACAAATGCAAGTTGTATTTTTTCTAGTACAGAGAAACACACTTGGACAGTAATTGACTATAGAGTTTTGAAACGTGCATTGTGTCAATGTAGAATCATTTTTAGATTTATTTATGGGCCTAATGATATACAAAAGTGATATAGCAGGGCAGTGAATTGCACAATATTGAGATACAGTGTATGTAAAAAAAAAAATGCACTCAATCTCTCATTCAATAAACAGTATTAAAATGTCTTTCCTTCAGAACTGCTGGTGGGTGCTCTTCTGAATTTGTGTTGCGACATTGAACCAGAAGAGTAATTTATTGTACATCTGACCTGGCAATGTTTGAGGCTTAGTGAATGCCAATAAGAGAGAAGTGACCCATTGCCTAGTGCTAGCTTCCCTCACCTTGGCACGAAACCTTGAGTAAAAGCGTCATTGTGGGAGGGATGAGGTGGCGGTGAGCCCAAAGACTAAAGGTTGGAAGTATAAAGGTCACGGTCCAGATATGCACACACAGAATTCATTGGACAGTCTGACTGTGGCGAGGAATGGGCATATGTGGGCATCTTGCATTGTTTTCTCCCCTCATAAAAGCACTGAGAAGCACTTGTTCTTGGGTTTTGAAGGTTGCAGTAGTGCCCTTTGGGGTTTGGGGATAGATGTCGTGTGAAGGAAAATTGCTTATTTTTCAGTTTATTGATGGAAATGTCTAATCTAATTGAAGTTACTTTTTCCTTTCCCAGCCCATAATTGAGTTCCCTGAAGATTTTGATGAGAAAAGATATTCAAAACAGGTACAGTCTTTGGCTTTTGCCTCACTGGCAATTGTATGAGTTGTGACCTGGATAAAGAGTCTGGACCATAGGTTATAAGGTGGGCTGTTTCTCTCCCCCAGGATTGGAACGCAAAACTTCTGAAGCAGATATGAACCACTTATCAGCAAAATAACAACTCACTTTGTTGTGCTTGCAAAGAGCTAAGCTAAGATGACCTCAAATTGCAGGACCCTAAAAAGGAAGGTTTCAACAAGAACATGCCACTCCATTATTGTTCAAAATTTACATTATTGATTTGGACTTTGGAGCAAGCAACTCAGTATCAAAATTTTCAAATAATGCCAAACTGAGACATAAAGTTAACGTAAAGTTAATATTAACCCTCCATGGACCCCATCTCTCTCTTTCTATGTAATCTGATCCAGTCCTTTAACTCTGAGATATCTGTGCTCATTTGATTCTGGCCTCTTGAACAACTCTAATTTGAATTGCTCCAACATTTGTGGCCGTGCCTTCAGTTACCTAGGCTTTAAGCCCTGGAATTTCTCTCTGCTAGCTCTGCCTTGCTTTCCTCCTTTAAGAAAAAGCCTACCTCCTTAACCAATATGAAGTGCTTTGAGACATTTTATTAAGTTGTTGAAGAATGCAGCAAAACACAAGACATTGGAAAACTTCCAGAGTGGTCAGTTAAGTGGCAAATTAACTGTAATATAGATAAATGTGAATTGATACACCCACACTGGAGAAAATTTACAAAAAAACTGAATGTGGTTGAAAAGCAAAGTCTATAAAAATATGAATGGGTTGGACAAGGTAGATATGAAAAGAATGGGTAGAATTTTCTGATTTTTTTTCCGATTTCTTTTTAAAGTCTTGTCTTGGATGGGAAATGTGGAGGGCAGCCTGCTGGATTTACCTGATCAGATATCCCTGTTCCCTCACCAATGACATAATGACAACTTTAAAGGTTGGGATCCACATTTGCATTAATTTAAATATGAATATCAGCCAACATTCCCATTCCCACTCCCCTCCCCACATTACATTGTCCATTCACATTGGCATGGCCTGAATCACTTCAGGTCCCCCATAATATGCAGCTAGTGAACAGAAGCTGCCGGAGCTGCACAGATGAGTGCAGGGTTTCCACCCTCATTTCAAATACTTTGTGAAAAAAAAGTGGAAGGGGTGGGGTCCTACACATCATGCTGGCTCAATCAGAGCCTGGCCCAGCAACAACTTGAGCTTTTGAAAGGTTGGGATGGATTCTCTTTTTAAAGTTCACCACGGATTTAAAAATCAAAACATGAACTCCCCACAGAACAACAACTCCCCCTCCCCCATGTAACTTCCAATCCCCCATACAGTCCCTCTTTCCCCCTGGGGACTGCAGTTATCTGTGCAGCTCCGGCAGCTTCTGTTCACTAGCTGCATATTATGGGGGACCTAAAGTGATTCAGGCCATGCCAGTGTGGGGTGGGGAGTGGGAATGTCGGCTGGTATTCGTATTTAAATTAATGCAAATGTGGACCCAACATTTAAAGTTGTCATTATGTCATTGGTGAGGGAACAGGGACAACTGACCAGGTAAATCCCGCTGGCATAAAAGTCGTTTTGGGACACTCCCTTGATTCTCCGCCCCCGTTGCCATTCCCACCCCCCTGTAGGCCAGGGCAAAAATCCCCACAACATTTCCATTTGGAAAATCTAAAACTAGGAACTATAAAGACAAAGTAATTACTAAAAAATTAAGTAGGGAAATAAGGAGAATTTTCTTTATTTAGTGGTTAGAACATGTATCTTGCTGTTTTAGCACAGTTTTTATATGGCTGGTTCAGTTCCTGGTCAGTGGTAATGTCCTGGATGTTGATAGTGAGGGATTCAGCGATGGAAATGCCATTTGAATGTCAAGCGAAGATGGTTAGATTCTCAGATTGGAGATGGCACTTGTGTGGAATGAATGTCACTTACTACTTATCAGCCTAAGTCTGAATGTCGTCCAGGTCTTAGTGCATTCAGACAGACTGATTCAGTATTTGAGGAGTTGCAAATGGTACTGAACAGTCTGCAATCATGAGTGAACATCCCCACTTGTGACCTTATCTTGGAAGGAAGGTCATTGATGTGAAGCAGCTGAAAATGGCTGGACTGAGAATGCTGCCCTGAGGAGATTTTCAGAAGTATTTTGTTGGCTTTGAAATGCTTTGGGACATCTTGAAAATGCAAGTTCTTGTCATATGTAATAACATTGTGGCCGCTTGAGTTATTGACTTGCAATGCAAAGAGGGGAAATTATGCTTCAGTTTTACAGAAGCTTGGTTAGACCTCATCTGGACTACTCCATTCAGTGGTGGGAACCCTACCACTGGAAAAATATGCTATGCACCTTTGAGAGGTTGGATAGAATATTCATCAGAGTGCCTTCTTAAAAGGTTAATTTATGAGGATAGGTTAAGAAATAGGAGCAGGAGTGGCCCCTTCAGTCTGCTATCCCATTCAGATCATCATTGAATTTCTATCGTCAACTCCACTTTCTTGCCATCTTCTCATTTCCCTTGAATCTCTTTGCATTGTAGAAAATTCCTAAGATACACAAACCGTTGTGTGAAAATACTTAACTCAGTTTTAAATGGCCAATCCCTTAATCTGAGACTAGCCCCTGCAGTCCAGGGAAACAACAGCCTCTCAGCATTTAGTCTGTTCAGCCCTTTAAGAAGTTTGTATGTTTCAACGCGATCACCTGTTCTTCTAAATGATACAGAAAAAATTTTCATCGCAAAGTTGCATAAAAATGGGTTGTATTCATTGATTGTTAAATATTGAAGAGCAATCTGATTGAAGTTTGTAATTGATTTATTAGCATAGATAACAAGAAACAGTATTCCTTCTGGGGAATCAACAAATTGGCATATTGTAAAAATTGGAACCTATCTGTTCTGCGCAGATTCAGGGAATGCTTCTTTTCCCCCAAAGTGTGGTGGCAACCTTGAACTCCTTTTCCCAAAAATCTGTGAATGTTGGCTCAGTTGAAGCCTTTAAGATTGAGATGATAGATGTCTTATTCAGTCAGGATATTGAAGTTATGGATCAAAAGTGGGCAAATGGAGTTGAGGCTGTGAACAATAGGTAAAGATGCTGTTAACACATATATCTGTATAGCATAGAGAAATAGCTTAAAGTTAGGTAAACTGGATATAGCCAGGCACATTGATAACCCACATTATGGAAACAACTGTGAGTTTAGTCACAAACATAGGACATAAGGTTCGATGCTGCTAACACAGCAATAGTTAGGGATAATAAAAAGACTGCCTGTGGTGTGGAGATAACACCAGAGGTGTGATGTGCAGTGAAGCATACACCATATCCTGAAGGAATGTAAGAGGCCCAAGTTACAAAAAGCAAATTGTCTGCAAGATGTGTTGTTTTTACAACTAAGCATAAAAGGGGGAAAAGGTCACTGAGATAGTTGGGACAGCAGTGATTAAGTTGGCAAAGGATTGATTACCGCCAATCTGAACTGGACATGTAACAGTGTTAGATAAGATGGATGAGTTTGCTAATGCACTCTTGTGATAACAGGAGACATGGTTAGATGGGGAGTAGAGGGGATGGGAACTTGGGGTACCTCGAGCCAATAGGGGAATGACAACACATAGATGGGACAGGGACCACCAATTAGGGGAGAACAATACATTGCAAAGCCATTACAATGCTTGTAAAAAAGTATAAAATGTGCTGCAAATCTATGTAAGGTGTGCCTATTTTATTGGACACCCGGTCTTGCAAGAACGTTAAATAAAATATCTTGCTCCTTCAGAACTTGACTTGACTAAATTGTTTGACTGTGAGCTGCGTTTCTCACAAGGCCCAAATCCGCCATGATTAAATTGAATGGCAAAATAGATTTGAAAGGATAAATGCCCATTCCGGTCCCTATGCAGCAGGAGGTGGCACGGTGGCACAGCGGTTAGCACTGCTATCGAAGCGCCAGGGTTCAATTCCAGCCTTGGGTAACTGTCTGTCTATGTGGAGTTTACATGTCCTCCCCTTATCTGTGTGGGTTTCCTCCACATGCTCTGGTTTTCTTCTGCAGTCTAAAAATGTACAGTTAGGTGGATTGGTCATGCTAAGTTACCCCTTAGTATCCATAGATGTGTAGGTTAGATAGATTAGATAGGAAATGTGTGGGGTTATGGCCTGGGGATGTTCTGTTAGAGTCGATACAGATTCAGTGGGCCAATTGGCCTCTTCTGCAATGTATGGATTCTTTGATTGTATGATTCTATCCATTCTCATACAAACGCACACAGTTAATGTCCTGATATTGCTCTTTTCTTCAAAGAGGTTGATAGTTGGCTGGCTGTTAAATCATGACCCAGCAAAACGCCCCACTGCGCTAGAGTTGCTGAAAAGTGAGCATCTTCCCCCGCCCCAAATGGAGGAGTCAGAACTACATGAAATGCTGCACCACGCACTGGCAAATACCAGCAGCAAAGTTTACCGGACGTTGCTGAACCAGATTTTCTCCCAGCACATCACCCCTGCGATGGATTTCACCTATGATGTTGATGTTCACAAGGTAGGAAATTGATAATATCACAAAACAGCCTCCAGTGGGGACACTGCAGCATTGTCACTGGATTTGCTGAATCTATTAGGAACAAAATTAAACTTAACTGCAAAGCCAAATACTGTACTGTATTAAAAACTGAAAATGCGTTACAGGTCTGCTAACGTCAGTTTAGAGGGAAAGGAAGTTGATGTTTCACATCGATTACCTTTTGTTAGAGCTCATCTCACCTTAATTCAGTTTAATCATGATTGGCACACTAAATGCTGTTCTATTTCAGTTTGTAATGTGGCAAGAGTTTATCAGCAAGTTTTTTACATCAGTAAAGGCTGTGAAGATCGAAATAAAATAAATAATTATCTTTTGCACCCTAAGAAACATCTTGTGATGCATTTACAACCAATGTTTTTTTTCATATGTGTAGTGTGTGTTTTTCATCTGTAATATTGACAAGTAAAGTACAATAACAAAGCAAGTATAAGTTGTGCAATTTACTATTAGAAGTATGCCTGAGATCTGCCAACAGCAGAAACAAAATCCCTGCATTCTTAGTGACTGCTATCCTTTTGAATCTTATGTATGTAATTCAAAGTATTGACTCCATTGTGCTGTTTCCTGTTCAATGAACCTAGTGATTTTCACTGGAAATTTTCTTTCTCTGAAATTCATGCCAGCCACAGTTCAAAATGGTGGGGGTGGGGCAGGGAGGTAGAGATGTAGAATTCCCAAAATCTGCCTTCTGGCTCTCACACCTCCCTCAGCTCATCTGCCAAGACTGTCATCAATGCAGGTAAGTTAGCAAATGACTTATTATTTATTGTCTATGAGGACACAGGATCATAGAGTCAAAGAGATATACAGCAGGGAAACAGGCCCTACGGCCCAACTCATCCATGCCAACCAGGTTTTCTAAATTGAACTACTCCTATTTGCCTGCATTTGGCCCATATCCCTGTAAACCTTTCCTATCCATGTACCTGTCCAAATGTCTTTTAAATGTTGTAATTATACCCGACTCTACCACCTTCTCTGGCAGCTCATTTCCATATAGGCACCACCCTCTGTGTGAAAACGTTGCCGTTCAGGTCCCTTTTAAATCATTCCCTCCACTTTAATCCTATGCCCTCTAGTTTTGATTTCCCCTACCCTGGGGAAAAGACCTTGGCTATTCACCTTTATATCTGCCCCTCGATACAGTAAATCAATGCAAACTTATTAGTTTCTTAACTAGCTATAACCTTCCTGTCCTTTTCAAAATCTTGTGTGACATGGAGTTTAAAGGCAAACCTTAACCTCTACTATCATTCCACTCTCCTTTATTTGCAGCATCCATCCTCCTTCCCTGGCCCTATACTATTATGTAAAATATAATGCTGGTGGACCCAGCTCCAGGATCTCAGTCATCTATTTAAGTAAAATTTCAACCCTCTCCCTCTTCTTTCTGCAGGCAAAGTATAATCCTGTTAATTTGAAAAATGTTTTTCTGCTGCAGATTTTCAAAAAGAATAAAACTGGAACTCAACCCCTGTGCCTACTCTATACAAGAGTAAAAATTCACAAAACATCATATCCTGACTTCAAATGACAAGCAATATTGAGGGGTGTTCACCAAGATCTGTTGTACTGATGTTTTGGCCAACTGCTGGCAGTAAGTTAGAAACTATGACTGGACGTCTGAAGCCACACTTTGGCTGGTTGATCTGTTTTTCTGTTGGAGTGTTAGCTTTGGCCATTCTGAAGAGGAAACACCAAGTGCAATCAGATTTTAATTTGTGCATCTTTTTGTAAAAAAGTTAGTTGTATGTTTTTCTTTTTTTAGGGCAGTTTTTCAGCATGCTATGCCATGCTGCGGCACTATGTGTACGACACTGTCTGCCGTGTATTCAAAAGGCATGGTGAGTATAATGCATTGCAGTTAGCTAACTCATCTGTTGGCTCTGCCTACTGTTCTATGTGGCTTGTTTTCTGTTGCCTTCTGCAGTCCATCTGAGTTGCTATTATGTTCAGAGCTCTGTTCGAGTACTGCTTACACTCCTACTTGCTATAGAATGAAATGCGTATAGAGAATGTGAAGAAGATCCACAAGGATGATACTAGAAGGAATAAACAAGTATGGAACAAGTTGACAGACTGGGTCTCTTTTCACTTGAACTGAGATGGATAAGAAATAACCTTATGGAAGTTTTTAAACTGTATTTACCAAACTATTTTCCAACATGAATCAGGTTTAACATCAGAAGCAAAACAGCAACAATGCAACATGTTAACATTCAGTTTATAATTATTAAATTGTGTTTTATAAATTAATATATGATACTATGTCATATTAATTTAAAAATCTGTGTTTTGAAGCACTTTGTAAAAATGTTATTTTATGAAATTCACGTGGGTTTCATCAAAGCTCTCCACGTTCCCTGGTGATCTAAGACTCAGTAAAGCCCCTCTCCCGTACTTTGTAATTAGTTACCGTGCACGCACACCCATCTTCCCAACCCCAATCGTTTCACTCACTCACTCAACTCAGCAGTTCCTCATTGCAAATAATCTCCCTCCCCCCCACCCAACCACCCACCCAACCACCCAACAGAAGCTTAGTAAAGAACAAAGGTGTATTATGAAACAAATCTAGCCCAAGAAATCAAAATGGATAGCTAAAGATCCTATAAGTATATATAAAGGAAGAGAGTAGCTAAGCACAACATTGGTCCCTTAGAAGACAAGACTGGGGAGTTGATGGGAAACTCAAATGGCAGAGACACTAAATCAATATGATGCCTGTTTTCAAGGTAGAGGACACTCGAACCATCCTCATAATAACAAGTAATGCAGAAATTGTTGCAAAGGAGGAACTTAAAATAATCACCATCACTAGAGAAAAAGTAGCGAGCAAGCTATTGGGATTAAAGACAATCAAGTCCTAAGGACTGATGGCCTACAACTTGGGTCTGAAAGTATGTGGCAGTAGAGATAGTGAAGGCATTGGTTATAATATTCCAAAATTCCCTGGATTCTGGAAAGTTCCAGTGGATTGGAAAATAGCTAATGTATTGCCACTGTTCAAAAATGGAGAAAGGCAGAAAGTAGGAAATTATAGACCAGTTAATTTAATGTATGTTGGCGAACTGTTGGAATCCATTATTAAGGAAGTAATAACGGGCCATTTGGAAAGTCAAAACGCATTCCATCAAAGTTGGCATCATTTTACAAAGAGTAAATCGTGTTTGACTAACTTATTGGATGGAGTTCTTTAAGATATAACAAGAAGTGTGGATAATGGGGATCCTGTAGATTTGGTATATCTGGACTTCAGATATACCACATAAAAGGTTAATACGCAAGATAAGATGCCACAGGATTGGGGGTAACATATTAGCTGGGACGGAGGATTGACTAACCACAGAAAGCAGAGACTGGAGATAAATGAATCTTTTTCTAATTGGCAAGCTGTAACCAGTGGTGTGTCACAGGGTTCGGTCCTCCGGCCCCAACTATTTAATCTATGTTAATGATTTGGGATACAGGGATAGAATGTCTTCAAATTTGAAGACAACACAAAAACAGACGGGAAACTAGTTCCAATGAGGAAATAAGAAATATACAAGTGGATATGGATAGTTTAGTTAAAATTTGGCAGATGCAATTTAATGTGCCTAAGTGTAAAGTTATCCATTTTAGTTGGAGGAATAAAAAGATGGCGTATTATCTAAAATGCTTTGGTGTAGAGGGTCATGAAGCTGTGAAATTCTTTACCCCATGCAGTGAACACTAAACAAATTTGAGGAGATGACTTTGTATTTGATTAGTGGAGGTGTAAAGGGTTATGGGGAGTGGCAGGAAGGTGGGAGATGAGGCCAAGATGAGATCAGCCATGATCATATTGAATGGTGGAGCTGGCTTGAGGGGCTGAATTGCCTACTCCTGCTCCTAATTCTTATATTCTTATCTTTATATTTGATTGTTGTGTTCAAAATTGTGAATTGTTTGATAGTGATTGAAGAGAAACTGTTTCCAGTGGCAGAAGGGTCAATAACCAGAAAGCACAAATTTAAGTTGGATGGCAAAAGAACCAGAGGTGACGTAATAACTTTTTTAAATACATAGCGAGTTGTTGTGACTTGGAATGCTCTGGCTGAATGTGTGGTGGAGGCAGATGCAATGCTGAGCTCAAAAAGAGAATTGTATAATATGTGAAAGGAAAGAGTTAGGAGAGTTATGGGGAGAGAGCTGGGTAGTGAGATTAGTTGAAGAACTCTTCCAAAGACATGATCAGCCAAAAATAACCTCATTTCAAGTTGTTTGATTTATGATTTGATATATTGAATCAGCCAACCCCTGGGATCAATACTCAAATATACATTATTAGTCGACTCTTTGGATATTTGTTTCATCATCCAAACCTTGACATTAACACTCTAATGTACTGAAATGTCCATCCCCAGATTTCAAATTTTCTGTAGCTGATTGGAGGTAGAAAGCTTTGCTTTAAAGCTGAAGTTGTTAATCTATTACAGGTGCCACTTGGTTGCACACTCCATTATTTATGCCAAAGAACAAGAAACTGTATGAGGGCAATGAAGGAGCCTGTTTCATGGACCATAGCGGCATGCTGGTCATGTTGCCTCATGACCTCCGGGTGAGTTGTTTCACATGCTTTGAGAGTATTGTTCACCCTGTCTGCATGTTTTATGATTGGATTTGGCTGAGGCCCCTGAACGGCATTAATACACCATGTTTGTCATATACTCCTGAACTATGTGATTCAATCTGTTCTGGATTGGGTAGATGAAATTGTATTAATGAATGCTTTCCAGAGCCGATCTTTAAATTATTTTGTTATACGTAATTGGATGTTTTTTCCCAAAAGATTTGCTTTCAAAAATGCTTTTTTAAAAATTAATAGAATTAATTATTTTTAAATTCTGAAATTAGTCAAGAGTTGGTGTTGTTTATGCATCTGTTTTTCTTTAGGTGCCATTTGCAAGATTTGTGGCAAGAAACAACATCACCAGTTTAAAAAGGTGAGCAGATACAGTCAGTAGTGGTATATAGTGTACGGCTCTATAGTGGTACAGATGTTGAAGGTGTCTGTCTACCTGAGGTGTGGAGGCCATGTTAGTTTCACAGTTTGTGCTGAGTTGACTAACCTTGATCTTAGTGGCATATTTGGTCCCTGTTTCGTTGAATTAAGGAGAGGCAAAATCGACCAATGTTTACACTGCTGATCACTAATTAGTGATCCACATTTGAAAGTGCTTGAATGACCAGGTCAGGTGCCGTTAGGATCAGGCTGAGTTTTGATGAGTTAAATATTTAAATTACCTACTAGAATACACTATCTGGGCTCATATAGTGAGTTAGTGTTTGGTGATGCAGGGAGTGTTATAGGGGACGTGCAGTGCCAGAGGACATGAGTGAGCGCAGAGGGGAGCGTGCCTTCAGGAAATGGGGAGAAACCAATTCAGATGTCTTGTTGGATCGGATCGATGTAAATACTAGGCTGTGTTCCAGTGCAGAGATGTTGCAGTGGTCAGGTGTTTACTTTTGGTTTCCTCTCGTTAACTAGTGGGTTGGAATACAGTCTGATGCAGGGCAGATGTCATTCATATCTGAGTGAGAAGTAATCCCACAATTGCACATACTAAATACATAATGTAATGTACCAAGGGGATATGTTACAAGGTGCCATTTGCTTGTGCCTGCTATTTGTCTCACTGAGTTTTAGTTTTGATGCCACAGTGAGGGGAGAGTGGACAGTAGGTCAGTTGAAGATGCTAGTTCCCTGTTCTGTAGAGGATTGACCAAAGTCTCAATCCAGTTTACCTGGCCACAGCAAGAGTCAGGTGTTTTGTAGATGAACAAAAGTGAGAACCTGTAATGTGATGAGTTTAGTGTCATAGCAGGATAATTTTGATTTGATTTATTATTGTTGCATGTATTAGCATACAGTGAAAAGTATTGTTTCTTGCATGCTATACAAACAAAGCATACTGTTCATAGAGAAGGAAACGAGAGAATGCTGAATGTAGTGTTACAGTCATAGCTAGGGTGTACAGAAAGATCAACTTAATGCAAGGTAGGTCCATTCAAAAGTTTGATGGCAGCAGGGAAGAAGCTGTTCTTGAGTCAGTCGGAATGTGACCCCAGACTTTTATATCTTGGTGGAAGAGAGAACGTCCAGGGTACGTAGGGTCCTTGATTATGCTGGCTGCTTTGCCAAGGCAGCGGGAAGTGTAGACAGTATCATTGGATCATTGATGGGAGGCTTAGAACGTAGAACGATACAGCACAGTACAGGCCCTTGGGCCCTCGATGTTGTGCTGAGCTATGTCCGAACCCAAGATCAAGCTATCCCACTCCCTATCATTCTGGTGTATTTCATGTGTCTATCCAGTAACCGTTTGAAAGTTCCTAAAGTGTCTGACTCCACTATCACAGCAGGCAGTGGAAACTCTCTCGTTTCCTTCTCTATGAATGGTATGCTTTGTTTGTATAGCACACAAGAAACAATATTTTTCACTGTATGCTAACACATACAACAATAATAAATCAAATCAAAATTATCCTGCTATGACACTAAACTCATCACATTACAGGTTCTCATTTTTTGTTCATCCACAAAACATCTGACTCTTGCTGTGGCCTGGTGAGCTGGATCAAGACTTTGGTCAATTCTCTACAGAACAGGGAACTAGCATGGATCTGAGTTTGAACTTACCCCTGGATTTATGGGATAAAAGTCTCCTCTTGTTTTAAGGATGTGTTGTAAAATGAATTTGGGCTGTCCACATGATTTGATCCAGTGGTTCTTAATAAACATTAAAAAAAAACACTGTACAGTTCAGTTTGGCAGAAATTGATATTAAGTTGGAAATTTTGGAGGCCATGGCCATGACATGGAAGCTGTATCTCTTAAGGCAGTATGACACTCATGTGAAATTAAAGTAAAGCAAATTTATGGGTCAGAGCATAAAATTTGAGCTGAATCTGACCAAGGATGTTTAATGGGGCAGTGCAGAGGGAACTTTATTTCTAACTATCCTGTCCCTGAGCTGGGTGTGATTGATGGGCATAGCGTACTGAAAATATCGCTCTGTATCTAATATGTACTAGAGCTGACAGTTGATAGAGCTTCATTTTGTAATGAATCCATTTTGTATCACCTGGGGAGGATATAATGGGAAAATTTAGAAAGAGCGTTACTCATGTTTAATGTTGCACAAAAAGTGGTGATACTTTATTTTGTTCAAAAACATCTTATAGTTGAATAAAACCACTTTCCCTTGTTTCTTCCACTCTCACCAGTAAAAGCGGTTGTGAGAAACTCGAGGATTTCTTTGTCAGCAAGATTGTGATCAGCTGTTTCTGCCACTTGCCTCCTTTCCCCTTCACCCACCAAGTCAAATCTCTTCTTCCATCTTCCCACATGCTCTCTCCAAACTTGACTTATGCATGAGACCCATGACTGCCCAACTTTCTTTCCTGACCTCAGTGGTAGATAAAATTATTAACAGTCTTCTCTTGTCAGGCTCTGTTCTGCTTTCCTTCCAATATGCTGTCATCACTTCTTTCCATAAAAATCCAGCAAACTACCACTACATCCCCAACTCCCTTTCCTTTCCAAAGCCCTTGAACACGTTGTCACTTCCCAAATTTGTTCCCATCTTCTTGGAACATATGCTTGAATCTTTCAGTCAGGTTTCTAAACCCCTCAGTACTGAAACAGCTCTCAAAGAAACAAGTGACATCCCATGTTGTTATGGCAATGGCAAACTTTCCCTTCTTGACCTGTCTGCAGCCTTTGACACAGTTGATTGCACCATCCTTCTTCTGTTCTCTTGTCATCCAGTTGGGTGCAAGTGGATCCACTCACTTTTCATTCTTATTCAGCTAATCATAGCCATAAAATTGCCATCAATTAGTTCTCTTCCCATTCCTGCACCATTAAACTCTGGTATTCCACAAGGATCTCATTTACACACTGTCCTTGATGACATTCAAAAACATTTCAGTTTCATTGCTGACGACAGCCAGCTGTACCTCAACACTGCCTAGTTCCAGCTCTGTAACATCACCCAACTGCTGTAATTTCACCTGACTCTGTTCCTGCCTCAGTCCTTCTGTTGCTGAAATCCTGGCTTTGTTACATCCAGACTTGACCTTTCTAGTGCATTTCTGGCCAGCCTCCACTTTCTGCCCTTTGAATTTCAAGTAATCCAAATTTCTGCTGCCCATGTTATAACTTGTACAAGTTGTGCAGCCATCACCATCAGAATCCAGACTGATACTAGCC
Source organism: Carcharhinus amblyrhynchos (assembly GCF_965287045.1). NCBI lineage: Eukaryota > Metazoa > Chordata > Chondrichthyes > Carcharhiniformes > Carcharhinidae > Carcharhinus > Carcharhinus amblyrhynchos. Next base: position 60,910,777 of record NC_137337.1, read on the forward strand.
TGATCTTTAAAATTCTTATAATTATTTTCAAATCTCTCAATGTCTTTGTCCCTCCCTGTAACTTACTCCAACCCAAGATGTCTGCATTTGTCTAATTTCAGTCTCTTCTGAAATCCCCAATATTAATGGCTCCAACATTGTAAATCAGTTACCTGGGCCCTGAACTCTGTAATTCTCTCCCTAAACCTCTCCATCCCTCTATCTGGCTTCCTCCTTTAAGACATTTCTTAAGCGTCTAGTCACCTGCTGTAATAGCGCCATATATGACTCTGTGCTTTATAATGTCTTGAGACATTTTGCTATATTAAAGATATATTACATAAATACAAGTTGTCGTTGTTAACCCTATTTGATCTGTTCCTAGGTATTGCATTGAAAGGGTATTCAGACCCCGAAAGCTGGACCGCTCTCATCCACGAGAACTCTTAGAATGTGCATTTGATATTATCACACCAATCACAAGCAACTTATTGGCAGAAGCAGAGGTGATCTACACCATTGTCGAAATTATCCAGGAATTTCCGGTATTGCAGGTGGGGAGTTCATCCGTATATTGTTAACCAGTTCCGTCCAATACAGTACTTTCTTAATCTTTTGGGAGCAAAGATTTTGCAGTTTAGATTCACAGTTTATAGTCATATTTGCATAAATGGGATATTATCCATGAAATATTTGGCTACATGTGGTCAGATTCTCCTTTTAGTTACACTGTTCCTTGAGAGATCATTACCTTTATTTGTTTTGCAGGAGCGCAATTACAGCATCCATATGAACCACACTAGCCTGTTGAAAGCAGTGCTGCTACACTGTGGGATACCCGAGGACAAAGCCCAGCAGGTGTGCAACATCCTGGGCGATTTTATGGTAAGTTCTGCTGAACTACTTAAATTGCTCCTGTAGTTGAAGCAGCAAAACATGAAAGAAAGCAAAACTGACCCTGATACTATGCAAAGACCACCAGCTTTAATTAGCTTTTTATCCCTATGTGAATGTTGTACTTATCAAGTAGCATGAAGTCTAGCTTGCGGGACTATGTTAGACAACGTACTCCCTTAACTTGGAAGATTTGGTGAGTGGAGAAATTTTAAGGGTTCATCTCTTTAAAATCTTGTCAATTTTTGCATTTATTATCTAATTCAACTTGAACATTAGCTTGTGGTTTCTTTTAATCTTAGTTGCAGACAAGCTTCCTGTTGGTGGCAATCAAACAGTTAGTTACTTAGATGGTTAGTGAGACATGGTTTCCTGGACAGCATTGTCTGACTTGGGTCTTTGGAATACCAGTTAGTATAAACACAGGATATCTAGCTCAATGGAGTACTGTTAGAGAAAGTGAGTACTTACTTAACTCAGGGAATTTGGTGCAGTGAGGGAAGAGCTGCTTTTCTAATCATTACGGTCTGAGAGATGGAGCAAAAGACCTGAGAGTTGTAGTCCAGAGGTAGGTGATTTATTGGTAAAGATATTTTTCTCTCTGAACTAGGACAGTAGTTTAAACCAGAACTGGGCAAGAATAAAAACTGGGTTTGATCTTATCAAAAAATCCTAAGTCCAGGAGGGAGGGAAGATGGGAAAGTTTCAGATCAGTTTTTTGGGCAAGTTCAAAGCTGCTTCCTTGTGTGGTCAGTGCATGAAAAATCAGCAGAAACAGTTCCTGACCTGTGTGGTGGCAGTGGCTCGTGGCTCGTGGCTGGTGGCTCTGTTTACATTGTCTAAATGCTGGCTGAGAGCACCAGAGGGTGGTGTTGCACATGTGCGGGTCTCTAGCAACAGAGACCTGTCAATCCTCTGCGACAGCCAATCTCCGTAGCCCCTACAAAGCACCCAGTCTCACAGACATAGCCAACACCACTGTTACCTACCATGAGGGCATATGGCCTATCAAAACCCTCCGCAATCACCTGCTGGGCCTCTCACTGCAGTTGGTCGCTCTCCCCTTCCCCCATTGGCCAGCCCCAGTAGTTCCCCTCCCTCCTCCCACTGCTCCCAATGCAGAGTGGCAGAAGGTCACCACCACCTGGTGGGCAATACCAAGGTGCCTGGTGGGCAGTGCCAGGGTAACACTGTGAACTTGTCACTTCCCCAGGGGACAACCCACTCCTTTTGTCCCTGACCTCGCCAGGGGGCATCAGTGCCCTTCAGTTCTACTGGTGAGGTCATCATGACTAGTCCACATTGCTGGCGACTACCTGTGATTCTCACAGGAGAGAATCTCTCCTGGTGAGGCCACAGAGGCAAATGAGCCCAGACGATAGTGTCCCAGGCTCGTTAAATCAATACAAAATACGTTTTAACTGAATTTCACTAATTTATTCAGTCTTGCGCCGGAAATGGGCAAGAGGCTAGCTTGCCAGATATCCTACCGTGGGGGCTCATGGCTTATCGTGACCCTTCCAGTGCTGGAAGATCACGAGAGGCGAGAAATCTGGTGCAAACCTAATTTCTTGTCTCTCGCGCCATCTTACCAACTTGTCCTGTCCTTTGACCAGCAATGGTAAAATTTCCCCCCCACTGAATTAAATTTATAAGGTGAATTATAGTTATATTACTTGATATAACTAGAAGTATTTCTTGAATAAGGAATTTAATAACTTTAACTAAAATAAGGCTAATCTAAAATATGACCAAGTGGATTATGTGTCTGAATGGGGGAGTTTGTGGATGATGAGACTGTTCCAGACAAACACCTTTGCAGCAGATGTCTCCATTTCGGATCTCTCCAGCTTAGAGTCAATTAGCTGGACTACAAGTTGGAGAGACTCCCATTTGTAGACAGTTTTATCCCAACTATAGTCACACCCCAGGGAAAAACGTATGTTCCGAGTGGCAGAAGGTGGGAAGTGGCATTCCACAAGGACCCGTGTTTTGACCACTGCTATTCACAATTAACATTAACAATGTGGACTTTGGAATCAACCTCATAATTTCTAAATTCATGAAATGCACCAAATGGGGATGATAGTCAATTCTGAGGAGGATTGCACCAAAATGCAGGAGGACATTAATAACTTTGAAGAATGGGCAATGAAATTCCACAAAAGTAAAAGTGGGGTAGTAAATTTTGGTGGTAAGAATAGGGAGGTAATTTATTACTTGGAAGGTACAAATCTCCCAAGCAGCAGGTTTTATTTTCAGACGATAGGATTCAAAAATAAGGAAGTTATGCTAAACCTGTATCAAACCTTGATATTATGTACCATTCTGGTCACCATATTATAAAAAAGATGTAGAGGGATATAGAGAAATGGCAGGGTATACAGATATGTTTAAAATTATGCATTTGATAGAGTGGGGATGGAGCGAACATTTCCTCTGGAGAATAACTAAGGGCCATCCGTATAAGATAGCAGGACATCTAACAGGTAATTCAGAAAGAAACTTGAGTGTTGAGAATTTAGAACTTGTTACCATAGCTGGTGGCTGAAGCAAATTGTATAGATACATTTAAAGGAAAACTAGGCAAATGTATGAAGAGATGGAAATACAGCATTACAATGAAAAAAATCAGATGAAAAAAGATTGGAGGAGGCTTGAGTGGGGCATAAACCCCAGCATGGACTGTTTCTGTGCCATACATCCAATGAAAGTAGTGATAGAGAACTAAATCTGTTCCGTGGTCAGGTATGGCACATGCAGTATTGTGTAAAGCATAGGGGTTACGGAGATAGGGTGGTGGGGTGGACCTGGGTAAGATAATCTTTCGGAGAGTTGGTGCAGACTCGATGGGCCAAATGGTCTCCTTCTACACTTTGGGGATTCTATGAGTTTACTTGTTTCAGTCCACCCTTATTTCTACCTCATTATGACATGTTTTGATTTACAGCATCCATTCTGTGACTCCACTGCGTGATCTGTAACCTTGCGCTGATTAAAGGACTGTTTTGAGTTTGGAGTCCATATCCACCAGTGTCTGACTGAGAGTACCCAAATCCATTTTATGTTGGCTGTAAAATAAAAACCTATGGAAGAGACTCCTGTCTGAGCTATAAATAGATTCTGGAATAGAAACGAGCATCCACTTCCCTCTTTTTTTCAAAAATTAATTTTTTAAAATTAATTTTACGGCATGTGGGCATCACTGGCAGGGCAGCATTTATTGTCAATCCTTAGTTGTCCTTGAGAAGATTGTGGTGAGCTGCCTTCTTAAACCATTGCAGTCCCTGAGGTATGGGTACTCCCACAGAGCTGTTAGGAAAGGAGTTCCAGAATTTTGACCTAGTGATTGTGAAGAATGGCAATGTATTTCCAAGTCAGCATGGTGAGTGTCTTAGAGGGAACCTCCAAGTGGTGGTGTTCCCAGGTATCTGCTCCTCTTGTCCTTCTAGATGGTAGTGGTCATGGGTTTTGAAGGTGCTGCCTAAGGAACCTTGATGAGTTCCTGCAGTGCATCTTCTAGATGGTACACACTCCTGCCATTATGCATCGGTAGTGGAGGGATTGAATGTTTGTGGAAGGGGTAGCAATCAAGCGGGCTACTTAGTCCTGAATATTGTGTGGTGTAATTAAAAGTACACATTCAGACTCTGGCTAGCAGCTATGATGGCCGAGAATTCTGGCATCACATTTACTGAACTTAGCCCAAAGTAGTACAGTTTGGACTGACCGCCGGACTGTGCATTAATCATCTCCTGGTTCATTCATAAAAATTCTGAATTGCTACTGTTCACACACCTGACTTTTCTGCTGCATTGCTGTCATTGCGTTTCCTTGAGTGCATTAGAGTGATGCTGTGAGGAACTTGTCTCACAACAAGTAGCCCGAAATTGTCCAGGAGATTTATCTGTTGACCAAGACCCCTGAAGATCAAAGGTAAATGCGCATGACATGACTTTCATTCCATACCCATTATATTTCAGTGGAGCTTACTCAAAATCTGTGCTTCTAAACAATTCATTATGAAATGCGTGTATTTGGTGCGTTGCCAGATTTACCGATTTCTTTCCACCTTCTTTAATATGTCACCTCTCTTTCATGGCAGATGGGGAAGCTGACCAAACAAGAAGTAGAAGCCAAATTCTGCAATCTGTCAGTATCACAAAACACTGTAAGTTGAGTGGCTGCTTTTTGCCGACACAATGACATTTGCTCCTGTCTATAGAACTGCCTTGAATATATAAAGTAGGTATACCCCCTTAGGTCCAATTGATCTATGTGAGTGTTTATGCTCCATACGAGCTTCATCTCACCCTAATGACATTATCTCTCTATTCATTTTCCCCAGTAATTATTTATTTTTTCCTTTGAATGCATCTGGACTCTGTGCTGTGGTGATGTCCTGATGACATGAAGCTTAGCAGGGAAGGCCACTTCTATTAATAAAGTGCCATTTCTCTTTCATTTAGCTCTTGAGCCTATACAAGTATATTGAGAATAAATTGGATCTGGAAGAACTGAGAGTTATGCTGATACCTCTGATGAATGGGAAGTTGGCTGTTTGTCAGCTGGTAAAACAGGCCTTAAAGGAGCTTGGGGAAGTGACGGAACTCCTAAAGAAACTTGATGTCAAGTTACAGGTTGGTTGTAACTGTAATGAGTGATCTTAAACAGGTACTTCACATAATAGCTCAAAATGTTAAGGCATTGAGTGTAGCTGCATCATACAGGCTGGGCCACAACCATTTCAGTTGGTGTTTAGTTAGCTGATGTAAGCTGGGCAAGGTAAGTGTGCGATAATTGTTGACTTCCCTCTTCGAGTCCAAGGTGCCATCAGCAAGCTTTCCTGTTCTTGATCACTGTGCTGTAAGACTCAAAACTGTAAGCCCACTTCCTCCACAGTTGAATTATAGAATTAGAATCCCTATAGTGCAGAAGGAGGCCATTTGGTCCATCGTGTCTGAACCAACTCTCTGACAGAGCATTTTACCCAGGCCCAACCCCCTTCTCCCTGCCCAATCCCAGTAACTCCATGTGTTTACCCCTTTAAACCCCCTAACCAACACATCTTGGGACAATAACATGCCAATCCACGTAACCTGCATGTCTTTGGACTGTGGGAGGAAACCAGAGCACCTGGAGGAAACCCGCACAGACATGGACAGAATGTACAAACTCCATACGGATAATCACCCAAGGCTGGAATTGAACCTGAGTCCCTGGTGCTGTGAGGCAGCAGTGCTAACCACTGTGCCTTTAGGCCGCTGATTCATACAAGACATGATGCTGAACAGCACCTGCAGCCTGGTAGAACATCATCTTTGCATTGACATTAACTTTAGCAGAGGAAAATTGTTGAGAGTTGCATACAGCCAAAAACGGTGCCAGATTTGCAAGTTGTTTGGCACTGGGTGGGACAGGTTTATATATCTGGAAATCTCAACAAACAGGCCTTTAGCTAATAATAAAGTCAGGAATACTCAACAGATCAGGTAGCATCTGTGGAAAGAGAAGTAGAGTTAACGTTAAACTACTGTGTTTGAACTGACACCACTTTGAAATGTAACAGTTTTTAAGCAAGAGGGGAAGGAAGAAACAGAAAAGTCTGTGATAGGATTAAAAATAGAAGAAAATAAATGAAAGCATGGATGATAGCACAATATAAAAAGAGGTGGTAATAGAGCAATTAACGATTCAAAAGATATGTCTAGAAAAGATGTAAACATGGAAGGCAGAATTATCAACAGCAGCTAACTGTTTAAATGAAACAAACAAAAAATCTGGGAGCAGAGACTGATGAAAAATTTCTGAACTCATCAAGTCCAGAAGGCTATAAAGATCAGGTGCTTAATTTGGAACAGTGCAGGTGGCCAAGGATAGAAAGGTTAGAATAAAGGGAAAGTTAGGGTATTGATCTGAACATGTGCAGTGCTGAAACTCTATTCCTTGCTCTGCAGGTGATAGTTAACCTGGGCCTTATCTACAAGGTTCAGCAGCACAATGGAGTCATTTTCCAATTTATAGCACTTGTGAAACGACGACACCACATCTTCCCAGATATCTTAGCAGCTGGAGGGAGATATGACAGTCTGGTGAGTTCTTTTGATCCTGACTTTGATTACCTGTTGCTATATAAGTCTCTCATACAGGCAGCGCTCCGAAAGCTAGTGGCTGTTGCTAAAAAAAACATATTGGATTTTAATCTGGTGTTGTGAGACTTCTTACTATGTTTGTTTACTCCAGTCCAACGCTGACATCTCCACATCAAGTCTCTTTTCATCCAGTTTCAGGAATATTTTGCCGCATAAGCACACTTTTGTCTGTATCGTAAAAGCAATTGTTTCCTTTTTGAGTACTAGCAAATAGTGGATTCAGTCAGTCACGGGCACCCTCTGTAATAAAATTGTATTGCTTTTGGAGATATTGCTGCTGTACTTGGTTTGCACAGTAAGAAGTCTCACACCAGGTTACTCCACTTGGTTTGATCAGGGAACACAATCAGAATAAATGAGTTGCTACAAAAAGCATCTTGCACATGGCTCAGTGTTTTGATGAAGTGTTACATAAGAGACTAGTGTGCAAAATTTTAAAGCACATGGAATTGGGGGTTATATATTGGAATGGATTGAGAATTGGTTTGCAAACATAAAGCAGAGAGTAGGAATAAATGGGTCTTTTCCAGAGTGTCAGACAGTGACTTCAGGGACCACAGGGATCAGTGCTTGGACCCTGGCAATTCACAGTATATACTAATGATTTGGATGAGGGAATTAAACTGAGTATTTTTAAAGTTGCTGACTACGTGAAACTTAGTGGGAATGTGAGTGGTGAGGAGGAGCGAAAGAGGCTTCAAAGTGATTTAGACAAGCTGAATGAGTGAGGAAATATAGATGGAGTATAATGTGGATAAACATGAAGTTATCCACTTTGGTTGAAAACTAGGGTAGCAGAGTATTATTTAAATGATGAAAGATTAGAAAATGTTGATTTACAAAAGACCTTGGTGTCTTTGTACATCAGGTACAAGCAAGCAGTTAGGAAGGCTTGTGACTTCATTGTGAGAGAATTTGAATACAGGAGCAAAGATGTCCTACTGCAGCTGTGCAAGCCTTGGTAAAACCACACCTGGTGTATCTAAGAAAGGATATATTTACCATAGAGGAAGTGCGGCAGAAGTTCACCATATTGATTCTTGGCATAGCAGAATTGTCGGATGAGGAGAGAGAGAGATTGGGTTGCCTAGGCCTGTAATCACTGGAGTTTAGAAGAATGAGGGAGGATCTCATTGAAGTATATAGTATTCTGACAGGGCTAGTCAGACTGGATGCAGGGATGTTGCTTCCTCTGGCTGGGGGCTCTGGAAGAAGGGGTCACAGTCTCAGGATATGGGATAGACTGTTGGGCTCTTTAGGACTAAGATAAGGCTGTTATCAAGGCTATGGAGAGAGAGCAGGATTATGGTGTTGAGATGGAGGATCAGCCATGATCATATTGAATGGTGAAGCAGGCTTGGGGGGCCAAATGGGCTACTTTTGCTCCTATTTTCTATGTTTTCCACGCTGGTCCATATTGTTAAATATTTTTCTGTTCTCTTTATGTACACACACAGACACATGCACTGTATGTTCTGCTCTCTTATTCTAATGTACCATCCCTTGATTGGGTACATTTCCTCAAAGCAGTGTAGTTATTCATGTGTCAAGCTAAATACTGAATGCTGTTTGTTTATTTGAGCGTGGAGGATATTGTGGCTGACTTTCACTCTGCTCATCTGCCGTTCACACAATGCACTTCCCAGCAGTGCTAACTTGGTTAATATTTCTTTTCTTTAGACTTGAGGCACTGAGATTAATTTGGAACTCCTGATGCAGTCAAAGAACAAAGAACAACACAGCACGGGAAACAGGCCCTTCGGCCCAACGAGCCCGCGCCGCCGTCCCATTGTCTCAGTGACCTATTCATGATTTTAGTCTACGCCTAATGTGCGAGGATCAGGGAGGTCCAATATAGGGACAATTTGTTACCCAATCAATCAGCCTAAAAGCGCATCTTTGGGATGTGGGAGGAAACCGGAGCACCCGGAGGAAACCCACGCAACCACGGGGAGAACACGCAAACTCCCACAGACACAGGCCCAAATCCATGTGTCCGCACAGCAACAGAGATAGTCTCTGAGCTGTCATGTTGCCCTCGAGATGGTCCAGTTTAAGCACACTAACGACATGAAGCAATAGGCAACTCCCAAAGCAACATCCAAGAGCAGCCCACTACAACCTGCTGCATGCATGCCCCTTGCTGGTCAACAAGGTGGACTTAAATGCCTGTGGAGACAAAAAATTCATTATTAAACAGGCAAAGACTGTAACATCCCTGAGGCAAAAACGGAATCCCAAGCCTACAATGTTTAGTAAGGCCTGCTATATCCCCCTATATGTAGACCGCTCATGTGGCTGTCTAAGTGACTCTTAAACAACCCTAGCGTGCCTGCTTCCACCACCTTACTCGGCAGTGCATTCCACACCCCCACTACCCTTTGCGTGAAAAACTGCCCTCTAATATTTGTCTTATACCTAGCCCCCCTCACCCTAAGCCCGTGACCCCTTGTTCTATCCATTTCTAATAGCGGAAAAAGCTTACCACCATTTACTCTATCTATCCCCTTCATAATCTTATAAACCTCTATTAGATCCCTCCTCAGCCGACGTCTCTCAAGGGAAAACAGCCCAAGTTCATTCAATCTTTCCTCGTAAGACAGCCCTTCCATACCAGGCAGCATCCTGGTAAATCTCCTCTGCACTCTCTCCAGGATCTCTACATCCTTCTGGTAGTACGGCGACCAGAACTGGACGCAGTACTCCAAGTGAGGCCTAACCAACGTTCTATACAACTGCAACATCAGACTCCTACTCTTATACTCTATACCCCTTCCTATGAAGGCTAACATACCATACACTTTCCTCATCACATTCTGCACCTGCACCGACACCTTCAGGGACTTGTGCACTTGCACCCCCAGGTCTCTCTGCGTATCTATACTCCGGATAGTTCTACCTTTTATCATATAACTCCCCTCCACGTTATTCCGGCCAAAGTGCATCACCTCGCATTTCTCCGGATTAAATTCCATTTGCCATCTATCTGCCCAATCTACCAGCCTGTCTATGTCCTGTTGCATTGCCAGGCACTGCTCCTCAGTACCCGCCAATCCAACCATCTTAGTGTCATCAGCAAATTTGCTGATCACACCACCTACCCCCTCTTCCAAGTCATTAATATATACTACAAATAGAAGAGGTCCTAGTACCGAGCCCTGCGGCACACCATTGGTGACAGACCTCCAATTGGAAAAGGAGCCTTCCACTACTACCCGCTGTCTCCTCCTCCCAAGCCAGTTCTCCACCCATCTACATACCTGGCCTTGTATCCCATGAGCCTTCACCTTTTCTATCAGCCTACCATGAGGGACCTTGTCAAACGCCTTACTGAAATCCATATAGACGACATCAATGGCTTGTCCTTCGTCAACCGTTTTTGTCACCTCTTCAAAAAATTCCACTAGATTCGTAAGGTACGACCTCCCTGTAACGAAGCCATGCTGCGTATCCCTGATCAGATTGCAGCACTCCAGATGTTCATACATCCTGTCCTTGAGGATCCTCTCCATTAGCTTGCCTATAACTGAAGTCAAGCTCACCGGCCTATAATTCCCTGGGTTATCCCTCTGACCCTTTTTAAACAACGGTACTACATTTGCAATCCGCCAATCCTCTGGGACCTCACCTGTGTCCAAAGAAGAGACAAAGATTTGCGTCAGAGGCCCAGCAATTTCATCCCTCACCTCCCTTAGCAGCCTGGGATAGATGCCATCAGGCCCCGGAGATTTATCCGTCTTTATACTGTCTAAAAGTCCCAACACCTCTTCCCTCGTGATGACTATTTCCCTCAACGGATCCTCAAACTCCTCAAGCACAGCACCAGACATCAGGCCCCTCTCCTGCGTGAATACCGACGCAAAGTATTCATTCAAAATCTCCCCCATTCCCCCAGGCTCCAAGCATAGTTCCCCTCCTCTGTCCCTGAGAGGACCAATCTTCCCTCTAACCATCCTTTTGTTTCTAACATAGGAGTAAAATGCCTTAGGATTTTCCTTAATCCTACCCGCCAAAGCCATTTCGTGGCCCCTTTTTGCCTTTCTGATGCCCCTTTTAAGTTCTCTCCTACATTCTCTGTATTCTTCTAACGCTATCTCTGTCCTCAAATGCCTAGATCTAATGTACGCCTCCCTCTTCCTCCTGACCAGGTCCTCAATATCCCTAGTTACCCACGGCTCTCTAATCCTACCCTTCCCATCCTTCCTCTTGACCGGCACATGTCTTTCCTGCAAAGATTTTAGTTTTCCCTTGAGAGACTCCCACATACCCAGCGTCGACCTGCCATCAAACAGCTTACCCCAGGCCGTATCTTTAAGATCCTGCCTAATCCGGTTGTATCTAGCCCTCCCCCAGTTTAACACCCTCCCCTTAGGACAGGCTTCATCTTTATCCATTAATATCTTAAACCAGACAGAGTTGTGGTCACTGTTAGCCACATGCTCTCCTACTTCAACGTCAACCACCTGCCCAGGCTCATTCCCCAGAACCAAGTCCAGTATAGCCCCCTCTCTGGTCGGTCTATCCACATACTGCTCCAGGGATCCTTCCATTACACACTGTACAAATTCCTCCCCGTCAGCACCCTCTGATCTCGGCACCTTCCAATCTACCCCGGGGAGATTAAAATCTCCCACTACCACCACCCTATTCTTCCTGCACTTATCTAGAATGTCCCTGCTTATCCCTTCTTCCACAGCCCTCGGGCTGTTGGGCGGTCTGTAGTACACACCCAACATAGTAACATCTCCCTTCCTATTCCTCAACTCCACCCATAGCGACTCGATTCCTATATCCTCTATACCTCCCTCCCTCTGCACTGCTATGATGCAATCCTTAACTAACAATGCCACTCCCCCACCTCTCAGCGACCCACCCCTATCACGCCTGAAGCACTTATACCCAGGAACATTCAACTGCCAGTCCTGCCCTTCCTTTAACCAAGTCTCTGTCACCGCCACCACTTCCAACTTCCTTTCGAACATTAATGCCTTCAGTTCATCTGTTTTGCCAGTCACACTCCTAGCATTGAAACACCTACATAAGCTAGGCAACCTTAGCATAGATTGTGGATTGAAGATGCTCTGCATGGTCCGTTCCACACTTCCATTGCACCAACATTCTTTCTTACTCATGCTGCAACTCTCATGTCTCAGTATGCACCCTTGCACAGGAGGAATGCACACTGGGGTAGAAGTTGAAACTTCCCTCATTGAGTTTGCTGTAACTGGTGTCCATCTTCATGTCATTCCTGCACACAGTTCTATAAACTATCATTATCATAATGTGATTGTTCAGATGCAAGATGATTTCCTTGCTGGTAAATGAATTGGCACTGATCTGTCTCTGAAGTCTCTCCTGCCGATGTGGCATGTGCCTGTTCTGCGTGACCGAACCATTGTTAACTTCTCCAGATTTAATCTCTAATCAAAAAATGAGTACTACCAGGTTGTTATGATGAAAACCTTAAAACTCTTATTCTTCCGGGTGATATGACCTTGTTAAAGTCCCAAGCATAGTTAATTTTAGGTACTGGAGGGGCTGAGGTTTCTGCTCCCTCTGACAGCTGCTGTAAATAACATATGTGGAAACCTGTGTGAGAATGGTCTTTGTTTCCACACAGAAAGAGGCAATCTCTCTAACTCCACCCATATAGGGTAATCACTTGGGTAAGGAACAGGAGGCAGCATGGCTACTATGAAGCCATAATCTCTTAGTGTAGAAAAGCAAGACAATAAACTACTTTGTGGTTGCACAGCACAGAAGTTTATTGAAGCCCTGTTTAGGCTGATCATATATGATCCTCCAATATGATTTGTGTACTCAGTTGTACTATAGTAGGAAGGTATCTGGCATTTAAACTGACAAGGGAAGGAAACCAACAGAATCTCAGCTTTGTTCACATTGCTGTTTAATCTAGTTTCAGAGTGAGCATTGGAAGCAACTTCCTGCCTCTCTACTATAGGTTTAGATGTGAAATACAGTTGCTGCTCATCACAACTTCCAGTTCCTTTCTCTCCTGATTTGCTGTGGATAAAGAGAGGAATTTGGTTTGTTATTTTGCCTAAATTACTGTCATTTATATGTAAGACAGCAAGTAACAGCTCCAACAGTGGATGGTATCACTGCCAATCCTGACCTTACTCAATGATGCCCATGCATCCATTTCCATCAGGCTGATTGGAGTGGGACGTCTGCAAAATTTGTTGCTCCTCAGTTCCCCACTTGCTTATTTATTGGTAAAAGGCTACCCTGGCTGCGATCAGCTACATCAGCCTAAATCAGAAATCGGGCAAGAGGAAAGCCCACACTATAGAATCCACATCACGTATTGCATTTATACCATCCACCATAAGCTGAACTGCCTAACATGGGTTGTACATCTAATTGTCCTTTTAAAGAATTATAAAAATGTTGTTCTTCCTCCAGATCTGCGAGTTCCAAAGACCACAATTTGTAGGACCAATCTCCTCTGCCGTAGGAGTCAGTCTTGCCTTGGATAAAATCACCCCGCTTTGTAACACATCTGAACCGGTCAGTTATCTGTAGTTAGTGCTTTATTCTTCTATCTTGCACTTGTATCTTTGTTGTATCTTCACATATAATATATCTTTTAAAGAAGAGAAATATTCCATGACCAGGTGTGGGAGGGGAGTTGGAGAGATGAGCTCCAGTGCAGACACATGCTCCTTTGACTTGTACCAGTGACGTTTTTGTGAACTGAATGTTGATAACTCCACAACCTACTGTTCTCCATTGCAGTCCATTCTCTGTCATTTTGAGACGCTGGTGGTTGCCATCGGGAAGATGTCGCTGGACAGAGCCATCAGCATCATCCAGAACTTGTGGAAATCCGGCATTAAAACTGAGTTGCTGCACAACGTCTCCCAGGTAATACTTGCAATAGATTTAGGATGCTGGTATAACTTAGGCTGGAACTTGATTGGAAGCTGACCTACAGGACAGCTTGATTTAGGAAGATTGGGGAGGCAGAAATACTTTGGTGATTGGCCACCATGATTTCTTAACTTGCTTATATAGTAATGGGTGCAGTTGGTGCACTTTTCATCCAGACAACAAAGTAGAGATTACAGAGAAATCTGTGATGACAGTACTCTGTTTCTCAGGTTTGGCTGTAGTTCCAAAGTCACTGATAGCATGTGTAAATGGTTAGAGTAAAAAACAGGGAGCTTCTCAACTGAACTGGATCATCTTTATCCGACAGCCATACATGTAAATGGGTAGTGGTCACTGAACAGTGACAGCAGTGGGAATACAAATGGATTTCTTTATCCATCAATGTTAACTCAGCTGAGATCAGCCAACTCAGCACTGAGAAGTAATTCAATTTTTGCCTATCCTGCTGTATGGTTCAGTTTAAAAAAAAAGGTAAAATTGCCACAGCTCCAGATAACTATTGGCTGTTCTGAGGGGGAGAACTGACTGGTGGTCATTTAACCTGAGGATTATCACACCTCCGACAAGGGGCTGTTGGCGTCGTTCTGCATCACTAATGGACCTTCCAGTCAATTGAGGATTAGGGGACACAGATTAAAGATTTTGGACAAGAGATGCAGAGGTAATGAGAGGAAGATAGTGAGTGGCAATGACCTGGTACTTGCTGCCCATGAGTGGTAGAAGCGAAAACAATCAGTGATTTCAAAAGGAAGTTGGATAAGCACCGGAAGGAAATAAGCTTGCAGGGATCAAGCAGGGGAATGGAACTGACTGAATTGCCCCACTGGGCACCAGCTTAGAACAGAGAGACTGAATTGCCTCCTTGTGTGCCACAAATCATTATAACTGTCTGTGCTTAACATGAGTTCAAGTTGTGTCTCTGATTCTCGGTGTTTTTTTAGATACCACGTTTGTTTTTTTTTGTTAGGAAGAAGTTCAGGAGCATTGTGAGCAGACTGGGATCAGTTATTCAGTCCTTGTCTCTGATAAAGAGAGTAAACATGTGAAGGTAACAAACTGTTCAACTTGTAAGATCTGTCTCAATGTTAAAACCTCCTCTTGCCCTTTGCTTTGTAAGTAAATATGTCCCACTGGATCCCCAGTGCCATTGCTCACTGAATGCACAGATAATACAGAAAAGTGTTACAGCACTCAAGTACAATGTATTATTCTGCTGGGGTGAACAAAGTCTAATTGCTATTGCATAAACCATTATATGGCCATTGAATTCAATTGTCAATAATTTTATGGATTGAAAAGTGCTTGTAATTTCAGGCTGTCATTAAGAACCACCCAATGCTTTAAGATTGCTTTGTATCAGTTGTTGTGATATTTGCAACGGATGGTATCTTTGCTTGAGTTTGTGCTTTCAGAAGGGAAGAAAAAGGGGAAGAATGGAGTGTGACAGGGACAGGAAAATAATTGAATTAGCAAGGATGAAATATGCAGAAAGATGAAACTGAATCTTTTCACTCTGCCCCTGACTCCAGTCAGGTAATTCAAGGCAACTCCAGTATTAATATTACAGCCTATGTTATTGAACCTGCCTGGTTGGTTTAATTCTGCAGATGACTTTTCAGTAACAGCAGTAGAGATGGGGCTGCAGCATTCCTAGATAGTGACCATCTGCCAGTAACTATCCATTGCATTTCTAATCATCCTGATATCCACTAGAACCTGCTCAGAGAATAAAGTGAATTTTAGCGCTGACTGAATGGTTTTGATGAGAGCCTGTCTCACATATGGTTAAAATATGGGCATGATTCTCCCAAAAAAAATCCTAAGTGCTGAATTGGCAAGAAAAGTGGTGTAGTTCACAATTACTTTTTCAGTGGGAGTTCAGACTCGAATCTCCCACACTCCATGCAATGTAGAGGTCACAATTGTGAATATCAATAAAAGCCTGGGGTTGGGGCGGTCTATTCACGCCAGAGTCTGACCGTTTCGGAACTTTATGCATGGTCAGTGGCCCTGAACTTCAGCCTGTAGTTTGGTGGCCAGCGATTTGAGCTGGCCAGCCCAAGACCCTTACAGTGCTGCCCCTCCAACCCTCCCAATTGTGACCTCCAAGACCATTCCAGGTCAGACCCAGGCCCGATAATGACATTTAAGTTACATTTAAAACAGTTACTTGGTCTTCCCACTGGTTTCCAGTGCTATCTTGACTCTCCGGCAATGGGAGACACGAGAATCCCATGAAATAGTTGACGCATGCATTTCCCAATCCGATGTGCCAAAAAACTAGCGCATCGCAATTGGAGATCGGGCCCATGGTGTGTGCTCAGTCTTGAAATGTGGTAAAGGTGCCTCTAATAGTTCTCACAGGTTAATTCAATCAGAAACCTATCCTTCAAATAAAGCCAGTTATTTTTGCTGGGAGTATTTTACAACTGTCTTCTCATCAATAGTTTAACTGTAATGACGTTACCCTGCTTTGATGAACTTTGATGATAGTATACTGATGGTTAAATGACAAACAGCTCTGAGAGTAATATTTCCTGCAGGGTTATAAAAATTTGAACCACATCGATGTTTCTCTTGCGCTCAGTTCTATGATTAATGTGCTGTTGATGCAGTGAGTCAATTCCAGCCATTGCTATTTCTTATTTTCTCCGGCATGAAGTTAATGTGTGGTCAGGAAGGAATGGAATGGGGATTGTATGACTGGGGAGAGGAAGATGCTATGTGTGGTCAAAGGGTGGAGCTGAACACTTAGCGTCTCCAATCCAGCCCCACAACAAACTATTTGTGGTTGAACACAAGAAATCGGAGCAGGAGTAGACTTTATGGCCTGTTGAGTCAGGAGCTACTCCTGCTCCTATATTTAATAGAATCATGGCTGGTCTTGGGCTTCAACATCACTTGCCTTCGTGCTCTCCATTTCCTTGATTCCCTGAAAGACCAAAAATCTGTCTATTCTAACCATAAATGGAACCCTCCAGGGTGAAGAATTCCAAAGATTCGCCATCCTCTGAGGGATGTAATTTCTCCTCATCTCAGTCCTAATTTCCTGAGACTGCCCCCAGTTTTGGATTCTCAATCAACGGAAAAATCTCTTGGCATCAACTCCATCAAGCACCTTCAAAATGTTGAGATTGAGATTGCCTCATATTCTCTGGAGTTTAGTAAAATTAATGCCCAAGATACTCAGCCTCTTGTCATAGGCCGAGCTCTTCATCCTCCTCTGTACTGCCTTCAATGCAAGTATATCCTCCCTTAAATGTGAAGACCAAAAACTGAGTGGTCTCATTAAAGCCCTATACAACTGTAGCAAGACTTCTACTCCAGTCCTGTTTGATAAAGGCCAACATAGCATTTCTATTGCTTGTTGCACCTGCATGTTAATTTTCAGCATTCTTTGTACAAGCATACTCAAGACTCTCTGAACATCAACACTTTGAACATCATAAAGTTTCACACCTTTTAAAAAAAAATTCTGTTCTATTGCAACTATTTTGAATAACTTCATACCTTCCTGCATTGCATTCCACCTGCTATCTTGTTGCCCATTTACTTAACCTATCTTATGTTTCTTTGCAGCTCTGGAGAAGTGATATGGACTCAAAATGTTAACCTTGCTTCTCTCTCTTCAGATGCTGCCTGACCTGCTGAGTATTTTTAGCATTTGCTGATTTTAAACGTTTTTGCAGCCTCCCTGAAACTGTATCTTTTCCACAGTTCATCTTTCCACTAACTTGGTGTCATCAGCAAGCTTAGATAATGTTATTCTGCCTCTTCATCTGAATCATTAAATGGCTGACGTGTTAGAACTGACCCTTAGAGCAGTCCACTATTCACTGCCAACCACCTGGAAACATCCCATTTATCTGCTCTCTGCTTTCTAACTGTTAACTAATCCTCCATCTATGCTAATTTATTACCACCAACTCTTGAGCCGCTATTTTGCCTACTGACCTTTTGTGTTATCATCATATCAACTGCCTTATGGAAATCCAGGGATACAAATTACTAATACTATCCTTTATTGTCTCACTAGTGACATCCTTGAAAAGCTCCAGTAAATTTGTTAAACTGAATTACCCATTATTAATACCATGTTGACTTGTTCAAATCATGCTGAGTGTTTTGAAATGCACTGTTAAAACTTCCTCGATGTTCAGCATTTTCTGAACAACAGATGTTAGGTTAACTTCTCCCTCATTTATTGAAAAACTGCATATCATCTGCCAACTTCTAATCTATTCCCAAATCTAAAGAATTATGGGAAATTGTAGATAGAACATTATTATCTCATCTAAAAATCTAGGGTGTAGGAGTGGCACAGTGGTAGCACTGCTGCCTCACAGTGGCAGGGATCCGGGTTCGACTGCCAGCTTGGGTCACTGTCTGTGGAGTTTACATGTTCTTCCCCTGTTTGTATGGGTTTCCTCCAGGTACTCCAGTTTCCTCCCACAGTATTAAAGACATGCTGGCTAGTTGCATTGATCTGAACAGGTGCTAAAGTGTGGCGACTGCGAGAATTTCATAGTAACTTCATTGCAATATTAGTGTAAGCCTTGCTTGTGAGTAATAAACTTTACATTACATCCCAAGGATTTGTTGGACTTTAGCTCCTTGGAAACTGTCTTATTTCTGATGTGAAACTTATGTCTTCTACTGTGAAGGCAGACATAAAATATTTATTCAGTGCTTCTGCCATTTCCTCATTCCCCATGATAATTTATCCTGTTTCTGCTTTTAAGGGTCACACGTTTACTTTAGTTAATCTCGTTTTATATCCTTATGAAAGTTCATACAATTTATTGTTATATTTTTGGCTAGTTTATATTCATCTTCTATTTTTTCCCTTTTATCAACATTTTGGTGGCCCTTTGCTGGTTTCTAAAAATACTTTCAATCCTCAGACTTGTTTCTGCAATATTGTTAGGTCTTTTAATCTAATACTACTCTTAAATTCCTGAGTGAACCACAGATACGTTAGTCTTGCTGAGTTTTTGTGTTTTAATGAATGTATTTTTGTTGAAGAGTTGAACTGCTTCTTTAAATGTTTCTACTGTTCATTTATCTCCATACCCTTTAAGTCAATTTATGCAATTAACTGTAGCCAGTTCTTCACTTAAATTAAACAAAGCCAATTATGTAAGTATAAGTTTTTGTTTATGATTGAAGCATTCACTTTTAAACTTATCTATATTTTTATTAATTTGTGTCACAAGTAGGCTTACATTAGCACTGCAATGAAGTTACTGTGAAAATCCCTTAGTCGCCACACTCCAGCGCCTATTCAGGTGTACTGAGGAAGAACTTGGCATGGCCAATGCACTTAACCAGCACATCTTTCAGACTGTGGAAGGAAACCAGAGCAGCTGGAGGAAACCCTCACAGACACAGGGAGGATGTGCAGACACAGCATAGATAATGACCCAAGCTGGGAATCAAACCTGGGACCTTGGTGTTGTGAGGCAGCAGTGCTAACCACTGTGCCAATAGTATTATGGTCACTATTTCCCAGGACTTTTTTGCCATGAGAGATTACACACTAACCTTATCTCATTACACATTACTAGTTCTAAAATAGTTTTAACCCTAGTTGGTTCCACAATGCATTGCTCAAAGAACTTGTCAGACACAAACACAGTCTACAAACTCAACTTATAAACCATTCTTTACAATTTGATTGTGCCAGCTATATAAGGATTAAAGTCACCCACAATTAATTCACTGTCTTTATTAAAAAGTCCAATTTTTTTTGCTTAAAGCTCTGTCCAGTGCTATAACTACTGTTGGGGAGGGGTGGGGGACATAAACTATTCCTATCAACATTTTCTGACCCTTTGCTTTTCCTGTTTTCCATCCATACTGATTTAACTTCATGATTCTCCAAGGCAATATCTTTTCTCACTTACATTCTGCCTCTGTGGAGTTTATATGCCCCACCCCCCCCCCCCTGTCTCCATGGGTTTCCGCTGGGTGCTCCAGTTTCCCCCCACCGTCCAAAGATTTGTAGGTTAGGTGGATTGGTCATGCTCAATTGTCCCTTAGTGTCACAAAATGTGTAGGTTAGAGAGATTAGTGAGGTAAATAAATGGGGTTACGGGGATAGGGCTGGTAAAATGTTCTGTTGGAGAGCACGTGCAACCTTGTTGGGCCAATTGGACTCCTTCTGCACTATAAGGAATCTATGATTCTATTCTATAATCCTTTGTTATCAGAGCCACTTTTCCTCCTCTACCATTTTGTCTGTCTTTCCAAAATATTATGTACCCTGGATTATTTATATTCCAACCATGTCTCTGTAATGGTGATAAGATTGAAATTATTTACCAATCTATATACTAGTTTCTCCATCTTATTGCAAATGTTTTGTGCATTTAGATAAAGAACATTTAAGTTTTCTTCTGTTTCCTACTATGATCATGTTTGCAGAATCAGTATTTGTTGGTCTCTCTTTTCCTTCTGCTTGTTTTTACTCGCATCGCTACATTAACCTTTCTCTTTGAACTTGAACCCGCCCCAGCTCTGTTTGCTTAAAACCCTGTGCACAGTCCTGGTTATATGACTGGCTGGGACACTGGTCCCAGCGTAGTTTAAATGGAGGCCATCCCAGTGGAATAGCTCACTCTCCCTGAATACTAATGCCACTATCCCATGAATTAAAACCCCTTCTTCCACACCATTGTTTGAGTCACATATTTAATTCCCTAAGCTAATTGATTGAGGGATGACGAGTTAAGGCCCTATGTGTAGTCAGGGAAGGGTGTGGTGATAGGGGAGAGGAGGATACCCTGTGTGTGTTTAGTAGGAGAGGAGGATACCCTGTGTGTGTTTAGTAAGGGAGGAGGGGGAGTGTGGTTGGACAAGGTGATGAGAGATCCTGTCTGTGCATCTGGAAGCGTTGAAAAAATAACCACTTCCACTCCCTCCAGTAATTAGGGAGGAATTCCCAGCTACATGGGTACCGTGAGGCAAAATAGGTTCCTTTACGTTGTGTTAATTTTTTGTTTGCTCCTTTCAGGTGAGATCATTTGAAAAGGACAAACAGACTGAAAAACGGATTCTGGAAGCAGAGGTGGTGGAGTATTTGCAGAAAATCAGGGCCAAAATGTCTGAGGAAAAGGGCAACAGGTGAGAGTTTTACTGTAGAGAATGAATGATTCTGAATGACAGGGACTTGATATCTGATATCTGGTCATTAGAGAGCACTCGCCAGTAGAGCTAATGGCGAGACCTGAGAACAGGGCTGTGTTCAGTAGAGTAGAGAAGGTCAGATCAGATAGTGTTCCGAAATACAGGAGAATAAACAACAAAGGATTATTGCCGTTGATTTGCGAATCAGAACTAAGGAAAACGGGATCTGGATTAGTACTGGAAACGCAAAAACAAAGAAGCAACTTTGCCACTATTTTCATTGCTAGCTGAGTTTGTTGCTATGAGACTGAATTATCCACAATGGGATATTAAATCTGACTGAACTGCAGTGTTGTATGGAATTAGATAAACACTTGGAGTAAAAAATTAGAGAGTTCCAGTGAGGATTTCATACTGTGCAGTTGGCAATAAATCAAAATTTCTGCCTTGATTCAGTGAAAGGCATGGAATTGAAGGTGATGTCTAGTGTTAGTGTGGGGTTTGGCAGTACTACATTTTGGGAAATCTGGGTTCAGGTTTTTGGGGCAGTGCTTTTGTTAACTTGGAAGTGTTGTAAATTGCAGGAGGAAAACAATAGACTTCAAGGGGACATGAAACATGTGGCATGAGTGGAAATATGACAGATAAAACAGACATGGGGATGTATGTGTACAAAGCGTTAAAGAAGGCAGGGTAAGTTAATAAAGCACACAGAATCTTGGGCTTAGACATGGAATACAAAAATAAGGAAACTATGTAGAACCTCTACTTTGGAGTATTGTGTTCAATACTGAGCACCATACTTTAGGAAGAAGGTGAAGGCATTAGACAGTGCAGAAAAGATGTGTGAAAGTGATTCCAAGGATGTTGAACTTCAGTTAAATTGAAAAAGCTGGGGCTTTTCTCCTTGGAGAAGGGAAGGTTGAGAGAAGATTTGATAGAGATATTCCAGTAGTCTAACCAGAGAGAAACTGTTCATTTGGTGGAGCTGTTGAAAACCAAAGGAGACAGATTCAAGGTGATTGACAGAAGAACATTTTGTGCAGTGAGTTGTTTAGGATTTGAAATGCGCTGCATGAAACTATAGTGGAGGCAGTTTATTTTCAAAACAGAATTGGATTAGCACCGGAAGAGAAAATGTTGTAGGGCTACAGGGAGAGCAGAGGAGTGGGACTTACAGCTGCTCTTGCAGAGAGCAGGCATGGACACAATGGGCAGAATAATCTCCTGTGCTATAACTATTCAATGATTCTATTCCCTGATTTCTTCAAACTGGAAGTGTGGAAGCCCTTTATTTTCTCTTTGTGTTTTGGTTTGCAAATCAGGCCATTGATTTGAAACTCTAAATATCTAAAGCTGAGTTTCAACAGTTAGATGAGGGGAGAGATCTTTGTATCATGTAGAGAAGAAGGACATATAAGAAAACAATTTTCTTAAGATTAGAGGATTTAATTTCTTAGTTCTGGCTAATGCAAACGTTTAAAAAGGAAACAAAAATACTGCGAGAACTTGCTTTTCCTAGATTGCTTTCTGTTAACTATCTATCTTCCCTCTATTTTCTTTTAAGCAGGGAAATTCCAGAGAGCCCTGTCTCACAGAACCTAAAGGGATCACTCTTCAGTTCTACAGGTACCACAACCCTCCCTGTCATCAAATGATGTCACATTTTTAATACGTGTAGAGTCAGAGTTCTACAGCACACAAAGTGATCCTTTGGCCCATTGGACAATGCTTCATTCTGTTTTCATGGTGTGACAGTTGATAGTGTAATAGTCTGTCTCTGGGAAGTGAGGCCAATTGGTTGAATAAGGGGAATGAATGAAGAGCAATATGGATGATTGAATCCCCATGTTTGGAGTCATTGCTTTTATGATTGAGCCCAATTCCATTTCATACCTTTTAAATTTGTGTAATTTTTTTCTCCAGTCTTTTGAGTCAATTTCAGAAACAAAAACCCATGCTTGATAGGAACAAGAGTAGACAATTTAGCCTGTTGAGTGCGCTGCTGCATTCGGTTAGATCATGGTTGATCATCTACCTCAACATTTGCCTGCGCTATCTCCAGTATCCAAAACAGAAAACCGGTTAGTGAGTGGGACCTTGGGCAACACCTGTGCTATTTGCCTGGTTCTGTTAGACTGGTTGGCACTCACCCTTCCCTTTCTGCCTCCATAGTCCTGACCTGTGGTGTGATCACCTCTCTGAATATTCTATCCACATAGCCTTATGAATGCGCCACAGTGAATCCTGCTGCCACTTGAGTTCTGAAATCTGGAGCTGGTGACACTCTTTGCCAGTATGGTTGTCTTGGTCACCAGTTCGTCCATGACTTCCCACATATTACAGGAAATGCATTCCATGAGCTGCCTACCATGTCCTAATTTTACTTTCCTTACATTAATTTTATTTTATTTTGGTTCATTTACATTAATTTTATTTCACTTTAATAAACCGTACCACTATTGATAAACAGCACTAGGACAGATAAATCTGATACAGTTTGCGAGTTGTGATAAATCTTACTGAAAGCACTTCTTTCCTGTGTGCACTGAATTTTCATGTGAACCTACCAGGCAGTTCCCTAGTTAACGAGGTAGTCTAATTTGATTGAAGAATGTGAGTTTGATGTTAGAACTTGACTGTTAAGCTAGGTTAAACCTTAAAAAGACTTACCACGTGAACCTAATTTGCTACTCACTTGTTCTGTATCTCACTGAGGTATAGGATCCTGACCATGTGCCCCTCAGTAGAGGCAGAAATACTTTCACTTATCTTTGAAGGTAACCCTATTCAAAAGGGTTCTATTCAAAAATGAATAGAATTCAAATTTGCAGATGACACAAAATAGGCAGGATAGCAAGTTGCAGTAAAGAAATAAGAACCTTACAAATGGATATAGATAGGTTAAGAGAGTGGGCCAAAAGGTAACAGTTGGAGTTTAATGTGGATAAGTGTGAGGCAATGCATTTTGATTGATTTATTATTATTACATGTATTAGTTTATAGTGAAAAGTATTGTTTCTTGCATGCTATACAAAACATACTGTTCATAGAGAAGGAAATGAGAGTGTGCAAAATATAATGTTACAGTCATAGGTGGAGTGTAGAGAAAGATCAACTTAATGTGAGGTAGGTCTGTTCAAAAGCCTGATGGCAGCAGGGAAGAAGTTGTTCTTGATTCGGTTGGTACGTGACCTCAGACTTCTGTATCTTTTTCCCGACGGAAGAAGGTGGAAGAGGGTAAGTTTAGGGTGCGTGATTATGAGAGGAGATTAAATTGAAATACACAAGATGATAAAATTTATGGATAAAGTAGACATGGAGCAGATGCTTCCTCTTGTGGGGCATTCTAGGATGAGAGGTCACTGTCTTAGGATAAGGGGTAGCAAACTTAAAACAGAATTGAGAAAGTACTTCTCCCAAAGGATGGTGAATCTGTGGAATTCGCTACTCCAAAGTGCGCTGGATGCTGGGATAGTGAGTAAATTTAAGGAGGAGTTAGTTTTTTTTAATTGGTGATGGGTTGCAGGGAGAAGGCAGGAAAATATGAGAGATGAGGAGCATATTAATCATGATCGAATGGTGGAGCAGAATTGATGGGTCAGATAGCCCTAATCTGCTCCTATATCTCATGAACCTGCCCTGAGCACCCAGAAGCTAAGAAATTAATGAGTTAAAGTCAAGGCTTTGAGAGGCAACGATTCAGACCAATTTGTCACCATGATGTGACATTTGATGACTTCTAAAACGTTTTAACACTTGTAGGAATACGTTTTTAGCAAAGGCTACTATGTAAATATGTCAAGTAACGATTCTTGGTGTTCCTGTATCTTCACTGACACAGTATCAAAATATAAAGATTTCTTTAACTTCTTGTAAGTCCATTTTTTATATTCTCCATGATTGTGGGTGTTGGAAAGTTCACCTTTATAACACAGCCCCAGTTGCCTTTGAGAAACTGGTGGTGAGCTGCCACCTTGAATCTCTGCAGTCTTTATGGTGTAGGGAGAGAGTCCCAGGATTTTTACTCCATAACACTGAACAAACTGCACTATAATTCTAAATCTGGATGATGTGACTAGGATGGGAACTTATAGTGATGGTGTTCCCAAGTGTCTGTTGCCCTTGATAGTCTAGATGGTAGAGATTGTGAACTTGGAGGGTGTTTTCGAAGGACCCATGGCAGGTTGCTGCAGTACATCTTGTAGCTGATATTCACTGCTGCCACCGTGTGCTGGAGGAAGTGAATCTTGGATTGCTCATAGAGCAGATTCCTTTTTCCTGGATGGCTGTGAGCTTCTTGAGTGTCATTGGTGCTGTACTCATCCAGGCAACTGGAGGGTATTCCATCACATTCCTGACTTTTTCCCAGAGGATAATGTGAAGGCTTTGGGGAGTCAGGAGGTGAGTGGCTCCCTGCAGAATTTCCAACCTTTGACTTGCCCTTGTAACCACAGTATTTATAAGGCTGATCCACTCTGGTCAAAGGTAACCCCAATTGATGTTGATGGCACCAGATTTGTTAATGCCATTGAACATTATTGAGAAGTGGTTAGATTCTCTTGCTGGAATCTGACAAAGGATCATCCAGATTCAAAATATTGACTCTATTCTCTCCCCCCAGATGCTGTAAGACCTGCATTTTCTGTTTTGGTTCAAACCTGAAAGCTGTTCAGGTCTTGCTGATCGCAGACTCTGCTTGCAGAATGCTCTATTACCTGAGGAATTACGAATGATACTGAACACTGTTCACTCATCAGCAAACATCCCTATTTCTGATGTTATTTGGGAGGGAGGGCCATTAAAGAAGCAGCTGAAGGTGATGGGAGGCCAAGGATAATATCCTGAGGAACTCCTGCAGCGATATTCTTGGCTGAGATCATTATCCTTTAACAAATATGGCCATCTTCTGAACTACAGCAGGGATTGTCAGGGCCCATAGGCTTTATTGTATCCATGCCTTAAACCATTTCTTAATATCACATTGAGTGAATTGAACTGGCTGAAGAATGATATCTGTGATGCAGCAGACCTTAGGAGAAAGCTGAGATGTATAATCTACATGACACTTCTGGCTGAAGATGATTGCAGATGTTTCAATCTTGCCTTTTGCACTGATGTGCTGGCATCCATCATCATTGAGCATGGGGAATGTTTTTGGAGGATTTTCCTCTAGTTCGTTGTTTAATTGCCCACTGTTATTCATGGCTAGATACAGCAGGGCTGTGGAACTTTGATCTGATCCATTGATTGTGGGATCACTTAGCTCTGCTCCTGCTGTCTAACATGGAGGTAGTTTTGTCTTGCTGTTTAATCAGAGTAACATCTTTATTTAGAAGTATATCTGGTGGTATACTCTCCTGCATTCTTCACTGAAACAGAGCTGGTCCCCTGGCTTGGTGGCAATGGTTGAATGAGAGATATGCCAGGTCTTGAGGTTACAGATTGTGGCTGAATATAATTCTGCTGCTGCTGCTGCTGCTAATACCTAGATGCCCAGATTTGAGCTGCCCGATTTGTTCTGAATATGTCATGTTTTACGTGGTAGTGTCACACAATGTGAATTCGGGACTTAGTCTCCTGAAAGAGACAGTGGTGGCGCTCCTACCAAAACCGTTATGAACAGACGTACCTGTGAGTGGTAGATCGGTGAGGAAGGAGCGAGGGAGATTTTTTGTTCTGGTTTGATGCCTCAGTACATAGTGCAGGTTCAGTCCAGCAGGACTCAGCCAGCTTGATTAGTTGTGTGCATACTGAGCCAATTTTGGTGATGGATATTCAAGACCTTATGAGGAGTACAGTCTGTGCTTCAAATTTCTGTTGAAAAGTCATTTACCTGAAATGTTTCTCTCCATAAGAATCAGGACCATTAGAAATAGGGACATAATAGGGAAATAAGAAGTAGGTTATTCAGCCCCTCAAGCTTGCATCACTTTTCAATGGGATCATGACTGATCTGGCATTCCTCACGCCCACTTTCCTGCCCTTGCCCAGTAACCCTCGATTTCCTTACTAGTTTAACGTCTGTTGTAGGTAAAATGTTAGAATCCGTCATCAAGGAGGAAATAGCGAGGCATCTTGAGGGGAATTGCTTGATAGAGCAGACGCAGCATGGTTTCGTTAAAGGGAAGTCGTGTCTGACAAATTTACTGGAGTTCTATGAGGATGTGTCTAGGGCGGTGGATAGAGGAGAGCCGGTGGGTGTGGTCTTTCTTGATTTTCAGAAGGTGTTTGACAAGGTACCTCACAAGAGGTTATTGCAGAATTTCAGGGGGCATGGAGTTGGGGGTAGGGTGTTAGCGTGGATAGAGGATTGGTTGTCAAATAGGAGGCAGAGAGTGGGGGTCAATGAGTGCTATTCGGATTGGCGGTTGGTGACTAGTGGAGTGCCCCAGGGGTCGGTGCTGGGGCCTCAGCTATTTACCATTTATATAGATGATCTGGAGGAGGGAACCGAGTGTATGGTGTCGAAATTTGCTGATGACACCAAGATTGGGGGAAAGGCAAATTGTGCGGAGGGTGTGGAGAGTCTACAGAAGGATCTAGATAGGCTGGGCAAATGGGCCAGGAAATGGCAAATGGAATTTAATGTTGGCAAGTGCGAGGTGGTCCACTTTGGTAGGAATAATGGTAGGAAGGATTATTACTTACGTGGCGAAAAACTGCAGCAGGCGACGGTGCAGAGGGACCTCAGGGTCCTTGTGCATGAGTCGCAAAAACCCAGCTTGCAGGTGCAGCATGTGGTCAGGAAGGCGAATGGGATGCTGGCCTTCATAGCGAAGGGGATTGAATATAAAAGTAGGGAGGTCTTGCTGCGGCTGTATAGGGCATTGGTGAGGCCGCAGCTGGAGTACTGTGTGCAGTTTTGGTCGCCGTACTTACGCAAGGATATTTTGGCCTTGGAGGGAGTGCAGAGGAGGTTTACTAGGCTGATGCCGGAGTTGAGGGGATTGAGCTATGAGGAGAGGCTGAATAAACTAGGTTTGTACTCGTTAGAGTTTAGAAGAATGAGGGGAGATCTCATTGAGACGTATAAGATGATGAATGGGATGGATAGGATAGAGGTGGAGAGGCTCTTCCCGCTCAGAAAGGACAGTAGGACTAGGGGGCACAGCCTCAAGATAAAGGGGGGGCGGTTTAGAACGGAGTTGAGGAAGAATTTCTTCACTCAAAGGGTGGTGAATCTCTGGAATTCTCTGCCCGTTGAAGTGGTGGAGGCTACTTCGCTAAATATTTTTAAGAAGCGGGTTGATGGGTTTTTGATAAGAGAGGGGATTAAGGGTTATGGGGAGAGGGCGGGAAAGTGGAACTGAGCCACGACAGATCAGCCATGATCTTATTGAATGGCGGGGCAGGCTCGAAGGGCTAGATGGCCTACTCCTGCTCCTATTTCTCATGTTCTTATATTTATCTCAGCTTTAAATATATGCAAGCACTCTGCCCCCACAGCCCTCTGTGCAAGGAGTTCCAAAGATACTCAATCCTCTGAGAGAAAATCTCATTTTAAATTCATGCCCTTTTATTCTGAGATTATGTCCTCTGATTCTAGACTCTCCCAAGGGGGGGGAAACATTCAGCATTTATCCTGTCAAGTCCCTTCAGAATCCAATACCTTTCAATAAGATCACCACTCATTCTTCTAAATTCTAATGGGTATATTCCCAATCTGTTTAATCTTTTCTCCATACTGGGGATATTTAGTGAATCCTCTCTGAACTGCCTCCAACAAAATATTTTCTTAAATAAGTGGACCAGAGTGCTCACAGTATTCCAAATGTGGCCTCACCAGTATCTTGTACAATTGCAGCAATACTTCCCTATCCTTATATTCCAACCCCCTTGAAATAAGGGCCAACGTTCCATTAGCCTTCCTAATTATCTGCTGCACCATTGTACTAGCTTTCTCTGTTTCATGCACAAGTACCCCCAAGTCCCTTTGTGTAGCAGCTTTCAGCCGTTTTCTCCATTTAAATAATACTGTTCTTCCTTCCAAACGAACTTCACATTTGCCAACATTTTGCTCACTTTCCGTATCAATATCTCTTTGTAAACAATTTGTATCGCTTGTGCAGCGTTTTTGAGTTGTCTGCAAATTTGGCTGCAGTACATTTGCTTCCTTCCTCCAAGTCAGTAATATTGAGATCCCAGCACTGACGCCTGTGGAACACCACTGGTTACAGGTTGCTAACCTGAAAAAGAACCCCTTATCTCCACAGAGAGTGCCAGATGTGCCAAGCGTTTCCAGCCTTTCTGTTTTTAATTTGTTCATCTCATTTTTAAAAATAATAGAATTCTGGTTTACATAGTTTAATAGGCTAGTTAAGCTCAATAACTCTTAATTTGCTTCAGCAAGATATCATGAATACACAGCAGTGAAAGCACAGAAAATTTCATTTTGCTCTTTCTTCAGGCATCGGTCAGGATGGGGGATGCTTCATTGTTAAATGCATTTAGGGTGGGAAAGTTTTTTGACCTCTTGGAATTAAGGGATATAGGAAGTGGAAGTAAAGGTCAATAATCAGCTACTTCCATAATGAACGCGGAGTAGGCTCAAGCTGCTGTATTGTCCACTCCACACATTTCAGAGTTTCCATTATAAATTACATTGTAAGAATTGATGACAGGAATATACAAGTAAGGATTTTAAAATAGAGATTGAAATGTTTCTGCATCTTGATCCAATAATCTCTTGCCCAGTAACAATGCTTTCTTTCAAACCAGTATATTAAATAATCATAGCATATCATTACTATGCATAATGATCTTATTTGCTCATTTAATCACTTTTGCATCCCTGGTTATTAGCTTTCTGACTTTTTAACCATTTCACTTTTATCCCCCAGGGCCTTTTGAATCACACGGAAGTTCCTTAGTGCCAAATCTTAATCTAATTTCTCCTGAGAAGCTGTCGTCCAGCACTAAACGACGATATGAGGAAAAGGTAAGCGGCCACCTTTCCGTGTGCCAATGCTTTATATGGAGCCTAAACCAAGCTGTGGCTGATGTGGGGTTGTTAGGTGCTGAGACTGGAAAGAAAACATCTCTTTGCCAAATGATACCGGAAAATCAGAACAGGTCACTCCAGATTTGAAAGTTTGGTCATCAGGAGCCAGTGACAGCGGATTTGAACTGAAATCTTAACTCTGGCTCTGGCTGAACTTTTTTTGATTTCCATTAATGGTAATTTATTTACTTCATTTAATCCTTCATTCCCATGTCTTAATACTTCCCCGTTGACTCAAGCTCAAAATGGACTTGCTGCCCAGAGCTATGGGTGGATAATTGGTCCTTTTGCAAATGTTTTCAAGCTCCCTTCCCTCCACCCCAAAAACACATGCCAACAAGATTATTCCCAGGACATGCTCCCACCAGTCTCCTCAGGAAATGTTTGCATTTTAAATTTGAAGTGTTATTATACTACTTCTCCATGTAATTATATTGAATGTCAATGGGAGACCATTTCATTTTGAGGTTAGTCAACATAATACCTTAAGTGAGAAATTAAAACCCCATGAACTTCCAATTTCATTCGCAGTGGAAGCAGTTGGACTGATAAGTGGTAAATAGTATTTGCACCACACAAGTGCCAGGCATTAAGCATCTTCAACAAAAGTGTGCATCACATTTCCCCATTGTATTCAATGGCATCATTACCTTACTATCACCTCCTGGGGATTACCATTGACCAGAAACTTCCATGTAAATACTGTAATTGTAAGGTAAGGTCAGAGGCTAGGAATTCTGTGGTGAGAAACTCATCTCTACGCTGTCCAAAACCTTTCTACGATCTACAAGGCACAAGTCAGGAGTGTGATGAAATACTCTTTACTTGTCTGGATGAATGAAGTTCCAAGAACATTGAGGAAACTCAATACTGTTCAGGACAAGGCAGCCTGCTTTGGCTGCAGTGTGTGCTGCGTACAGAGCATACTGCAGCAGCTCACCAAGTGGCATTCCCTCCAAACCTGTGACCTCTACCATCTAAAAGAACAAGGGTAACAGATGCATAAGAACGCCTCCAAGTTCACACCATCCTGACTTGGAATCTATTGCTGTTCTCTCACTATCACTAGGTCAAAATCAAAATCTCCCTCGCTCACTACACCAAATTGCCTGCAGCACAACCTTCACAAGGGCATTGGGGATGGGCAAAGAACCCTGGCATTATCAGCAAGGCAAATATTTGGTTAATGATTTAAACATATAGATTTTTTGAAATCCCATGGGAAAGTTACTGGAAGATAATGCTCCCATTGTATCCATTCTAATTTAATGTTAGCAGACTGAATTCTTGCCTCTTCTATGAATTGTTTCCGTTTGATAAAATGGACATAAATGCTGGTCTAGCTAACAGTGCCCACATTCCATGAATTAATAAATAAAAAGCTCTCCTCACATACTGAAAGTATTAAAACAGCATGGTTTGTGTGAATGTGACTCTGCATAGACAAATATGTGCAATATGCATGTAGTTGGTCAAAACCTAATGATTGTGTGTCAGAACTGATTAGACAAGAATGAGTGCTTTTAGGAGAGGAGCAAATGCCATGTTGTTAATGTGCTGCACCACATGCCCCTGTCTTTAAGTAATTCTGAAGATCAGCTCTTTTCTTTCCAGGTCCTCTCAAAACTTCAAACCTTTATCAATAACCTGCAGCAGAAAAGCAGCGAGATTGAAGTTTTAGCGGTGAGTCACTGAATGATTGTTACACCATGCTGGTATTGGGGATAGCATTTACAATCCAAAGCTGTGTTGGAGAGTTTTGGGCCCAGGACTCCACCCAACAGTTGACCTGAGATGATGACTGTGAGAGTGAACTATTCTCTCTTGGCACAGTCGTTAGCCCTGCTACCTCACAGCACCGGGGACCCAGTTTGGTTCACAGTCTGTGTGGAGTTTGCTCGTTCTCCCTGTATCTGCATGGAATTCAGGTGCTCTGGTTTTCTCCCATAGTCCAAAGGGTTAGTTGAATTGGCCATGCAAAATTGTGCCTTAGTGCCAGGGGTATTAGCTAGGGTAAATGCATAGGATTATGGAATAGGGCCTGGATGGGATTTTAGTTGGCGTTGGCATAGACTCAATGGGCCAAATGTCTGTCTCCTGCACTGTAGATTCTGTGAACATTCAGTGCCTGGAGGAAGACAGTGAGACAAAGTGATGGGGAGAATAAAGAATGACCTATTTCTTTGTGTGCTCCCTTTTCTTCCCAGACATTGCTAGGACTGTTTTGGGAGCGCTGTAGCTAGTTATTTCCTATTGTGCAAAGTATCAAAATATTTGATACTTTGTGGCGATCGCATTAAAGCCCCAGTCTTATCATATCATAGGTTTGCAACAGGTAGGATCTATAACTTCCAGGACTCCCTTGCTCAGATTAATCTATGTTGTTAAGAGGGGTTGATGGAAGAAGTGAGGGGGGGATGAGAAATTCACATTGGTTCTATAAATAGACGTGTGATTTAATTTGCAGGTTGATGTATCAAAGGAAATTCTGATCAGCTTCTTGTCACTGGAGGTAGGATTTAACCTACACAACACTTTGTAAACGACTATTGTTTCACAAGCAGTTTGGAGAGGTTTGCAGTTACTGCTGTGTTCTTTCAGTGTTTATATAACCTGCACAGCTGCCCATTACCATTTTCTCCCACATTTCCACTGTCCTGTAATACCTCTGGGTGAGAAGCTGGTTTGCCTGTAACTATTCCATTCAGCCACTTGCTCCTCAAAACTGTGTGTTAGTTGACTAATTGAAATATGACTGACATCACATCCCAGACTGATTCCACCTTTCTTCACACACCCAGGGGCACCCTGATTACATTCTATCGTTTCCAAGCCTAGAGCCACTGTGGCCCAATGCAACACCCTAATCGTCATCTAGTTCAAGGTCAACATTCTGCCTGATCTAACTCTAGAACTTCTGGTCTATGTGGTTCAACTAGAGCTTAAATGGACCAGTTAAATGCTTAAATAGAGGTTAAATGGACTGGTGGGGCCTGATGCCCAATTTCTATGCCATGCACACTATATAGACCCATGCATTGTTCAGTAGAAAACTTAATCTTAATAATGTGCTATCATAAAATTGTTAGTTCATGGAAAATTGTTCAGCCCATTGTGTCCATGCTGTTGGACAGCTTTAACTTTCACCAAGTACATTGGTATGAAATGAATGGTTGGTTGGGCTTTCCAATCCCGTGTTTGTTCTGATTTTCTATTTCTGCTTTCCCAGTATGGTGGAGATGAGCAAACATTCAATGCCAGCGTGCAGCAACTGCTCTCACGGTTTACTAAACAGCGTTATCTGAAATCCATTTGTGACCAAATCCATCATTTCAAGTTGATCAAGAGGTAACTGAGAGCAGGGATGTGGGGAGAGATTCCTCATGGAAATTTCTGGGTGCTGAATTTGAGGAGTTAGAGAAATGGGTGCTGTAAAGTGCTTTGGAATGTTCCTCGGTGTTGTAGTGAGGAGTTGGGGCGGTTTCTGGGTGCTGTAATGATGCTTTGAGGAAGCTGTGGCATGCTATAAGGGGAAGTTCCTAATTGTTGTAATGTACTATTCAGGAAGTTCCTGGGGCTGCAATGGGATTTTGAGGAAAGTAAGGGAGTTTACTCAGGGTGTAACTTTGATTTCATGATTGAGCTTTTGTCAAAGCTTCCACGTATGGAATATAGCAGTCAATACTCAGTTTATGATGCTGACACCATGAGTTAGATACTGAGTAAAGCTCCTTCTACACTGTTCTGTCAAACACTTCCAGGACAGCTGCAGAATATACACTGTGAAACCAACAAGGTTTTTGATCTTGTGTAATGAGGCAGGGTTAGTTAGAAAACTCGCAGTAAAAGATCCTCTGGGGGAAGAAAGTGATCTTGGTCCATTTAAATTCCATATTAAATTGGAGGACGATTCACTCGAGTCCAAAACAAGAATCCTGAGAGGCTAACATTATGCAAATTAACTAAAATATTCAGCAGTAAGCAAACAGTGGGAAACATTTAAAGCATTTCAACATTCAAAATGTTGAACAGAAGTAAATTCAATTTAATAAAGCTCAACAAGGAAGGTTAAGGATAATATAAGTTTAAAGGAAGAGGCTTATAATGTTACAACAAATAATAGCCTGATGATGGAAGTTTTGAAAACCATCAAAGGGCAACAAAGAATTGATAAAGAGGAAAAAAAGTGAGGGTAAACTAGCCAAGAATGTAAAAACAGATCTTACAAATATCTAAAAAGGCCGAGAGTAGCTCAACTAAATGTTGGTCCCTTTGAGACGGGAGATATTATGAGGAATGAGGATTAATGTAACAGAGAAAAAGTGTTGGAGAAAATTAATTGCAAAAGGCTGACAAATCCTCGGATTCTAACGGCCTGCATTCCATGGTTCTAAAAGCAAATAGTGCGTGAACTGGTCGTGATTTTCGATGATTCTTGAATGATCCCTGCTGATTGGAAGTTAACAAATGTACTTTCCATTATCCAAGGAAGAGAGCAAAAAAACGTGACATGAGGCAGATGTTGGAAAGTATTAGTAAAGAAACTTTAACAACCAGAAGAATCATAGGATGATCAGAGTCTACTTGGCTTTATAAAAGGGAAATTGGGTCTGGCAACTTTATTAGAGTTCTTTGAGAATGTAATTTATAAGGTAGATAAATGTAGTATACCTGGATTTCCAGAAGGATAACAAAAGGTTAATATGCATATTACAAGGAGTTGGGGTGATGTATTAACACGAATAGAAAAGTGATTACTGGACAAATAGCAGGGCATCTTCAAGTTAACAGACTGTAGCTCATGGAATGCTACAAAGATCACTGCTTGGGCCTCGGCGATTTGCAATTTGTATTCGTTGCTTAGTCAGAGAGACTGAGAGCAATGTTTGCTGCAGGTACAAAGTTAGATGGGATTTTAAACTTAAAATGTCAGGAGAACTTAAAGGACCTGCAAAGAAATAAAGACAGATTCAGTGAGTACCAGGTGACAGATGGTAGTCTACATAATATGGGAGAAGTGTGAAATTATTCACTCTTCATAGCATGGAGATTAGCACTGCTGCCTCACAGCACCAGGGACCCAGGTTTGATTCTGGCCTTGGGTGACTTGGGAGTTTTCATGTTCTCCCTATGTCTGCGTGTATTTCCTCTGGGTGCCCTGGTTTCTTCCACAGACAACTGTTGTCAATTGTTCTTCCCACAGGCCAAAGATTAACGAATTAGGTGAAATGGCCATGCTAAATTGCTTCTCAGTATCCAAAGATGTATAGGTTAAGTGGATTAGCCTGGATAAATGCATAGGGTTATGGGGGTAGGACACAGGGCTGGGGTCTGGGTAAGGTGCTGTTTTGGAGAATCAGTGCAGACTCAATGGGCTAAATGGTCTCCTTGTGCACTGTAGGGATTCTATGGTTCTAGTGGACTGGAATACAATTACATCTCGCTACAATAGAATAGGGATTGATTAGATTACATCTGGAGTACTAGGCACAGTTTTGGTCTCCATATTTAAGGCAGGATGGACTTGCTTAGGAGGCCGGATGGCAAAGATATACTGGATGGATTATTGTGATGACAAAGAGGGTTGTCCTATGAGAGGCTGAGAAATTAGGCATATGTTCTCTGGAGTTTAAAAGAATTAAGAGTGCAATTTCATTAAAAGATACAAAATTCTGAATGGGCTTGACAGGGTTAGACACAGAGGTTGGAGAATGTAGGACACGGATGCAGTCTCAGGATAACGGATCGATCATTTAGGATTGGGATGAGGAGGATTGTGAATGTTTGGAATTGTCTACCCCAGCAGGTGTGGATGCTCCGTTATTGAGTATATTTAAAAGCTAAAAAGTCAGATTTTGTTTATGCAGGGAAAGAAGGGAGGAAAAGTAGAGTTGAGGCAGGGGATCAGTTAAGTCTTTGAGTTGTTTTTCTGATCTTAGTGAAGCTCTTGCTACACTTGTCCCATCAAACCCTCCGAGGGCTGACACAGTGCAGGTTAGATAGAGAATAAGGCCCTCTCGACATTGTTCTATCAGACTCCCAGAGCAGATACAGTGTGGGGATAAATACAGAATAAAATTCCATCTACACCACTGAAACAAGATTCCTGACTCAGAGCATTAATAAAGTGCTATCAATTTTCAGTCTTATACAGCCTTATGTGGATCTTTTGAGAGCCTGTGTTGAGCTAGTTGTGGATTTTTGACAAGCTGGTGTGTACTAATGGCTGAGTTGAAACTGCATGGCTGATGAATGTATTTCCTGATAGGTTCCTGATAGGAACCTATGTCTGCAGCAATTAATCAACAACCTAGAAATAGGCTGTAAATTTCCTGGGTGCTATAACTAGCTGTAGCTCTAGTGATCTGCTATCTGTAATTCAGTTAGCTAACTTGTTGCATTTCTTTGTTTACAGAGTGTCCTTGCTGATTCTGTACAGTTACAGAGATGACTACTACAGAATTCTGTTCTAATGAGGCTTTATGTTCGAGGTTTGTGCAGAAGAACTGTACCAACCAGAGGAGTTGCGCCAGGATGTCATAAGATGGACTTCAGCACTTCG
The DNA here is from genome assembly GCF_965287045.1 of Carcharhinus amblyrhynchos. NCBI lineage: Eukaryota > Metazoa > Chordata > Chondrichthyes > Carcharhiniformes > Carcharhinidae > Carcharhinus > Carcharhinus amblyrhynchos. The sequence continues at coordinate 60,947,411 of NC_137337.1, forward strand.
AATATTTGAATTAATACAAGTTCTTCTTTCCAGAGTGTTGTGTAGTGATATCCTGTTATTATGCAGTGTGTTAAATCATGTGCAATCCAGTCAGCTCTCTTCCAGATTGTGTTCTCAGTCCTGCACTTTCAGTTCATTTCTCCAACACTGCCTCCTCCATCACAAATTTAAGAGCTCCATTGCTGTGAAAATTGTAGTACTTCCTGTATGCCGCTGGCAGGCTTCACAGTGCTGCATCCTTTGCAAGCTTTCGAGTGTGAAATAGGTGTGGGACTTCTCATGTCAGAAGTGCTGTGTACTTTCCTGACTATGGTATGGTGTCTGCAACCCTGCCAGTCACACCATCTAATGCTTTATCAAGGCAAAGATGTACAGTTTGTATGATATGTCAGTGAAAAGTTGCTCTGTAGATTAGCAGTGTCCCCTTTGCCTGCTCTCCCCAGGCAGGCATTGTTCAAATGAAACTGATTCTGTACTCGCCCACTGGGAGGAATAGCACTTCACTCATCTTAACTGTGAGACACTTGAGTTCTGAACAGGCACCATCACCCTGCACCTCCGCTAGTGTTTGTTCTGCTCTTGGAGATTGCAGTGTTGCCACTCTTCCTAGCTGCATCTTTCCACTCATCATTTTGTCTTGGATGATCATGTGGTCTGATTGAGTTGAATGAAAATTACATACGTTTGAGTGGAGGGAAAATGCCTTTCTTTGAAATTTATCTATTAGTGTCACAAGTAGGCTTACATTAACACTGCAGTGAAGTTACTGTGAAAATCCCCTAAATTCTAAATCCATCAGTCCATTTCTGAGTGCTTCCTACCATTGATGGTGCTGTCAGTTTGATTCTGGGCGTGAAAAGTGAATTTTCTAACAGCGCTGTACTGAATTGAAGGGTTCACTGGTTTTCGGTGCAGTTTAACCTACTCTGCTATTTTAACCTGCAGAAGAGGAATCTTTCGAATCATGGAAAATTATTTTAAACAAGGGTATTCCAAAACAATTTTGATGGCAGGCCATCCCATAAGCAGGCACTTGAGCGTTTGGCTACTTGATTATTGTTGAGTGGCTCAGTTATACTGGCAAATGTTGGTAATTTGCAACATCAGATTATCGCTGCTCTTTTTCTCAGTTATTCACTTTAAGGTTCCATTTCTCTGCTCCTTTACACACAATGATGAGTGCATACTTGCATCACTGCCATAAGCCAGGCTGAGCTAAATTTGTAGAATTGCTAGAATGGCCCCTATTTAGACAAAAGTATTGAAGGAAATAAATACTGGGAGAGTTATTATTGTTTGTGTTCAGTTTAGGAATAAATTATGAACACTGTAAACATTGTATTTTTACCATGGACTTTGCTAATGCTGGAGAGTACTATACATAATCACAGCAATAAGGAAATGAGCCCTGCAACTTTGTGGGGGCTTTCCCCAAACTTTTTGTGCAACTTTGCAGTGGATCATTCGAACATGAGTCCTTACAAGTATAGGAGGTCGTCATTTGGTCCATTAATTCCATGATAGCTTTCCCAAGAATAATGCAGTCAGTCCCAATCTATCCCTGTTACTCTGCAGGTTTATTTCCCTCAAGTGCCTATCCAGTTTCCTTTTGAAATCATTGATTGTATTGACTTCCACCATCATTGCAGGCAATGAGTTTTAGGTCATTGCCACTCAAATGCGTTAAATCTCTGTTCCCTTAGTTCTTGGGAACAGTGTTTCTGTCTGCCAAATATTATCCAGTACACCTCTATCAAATGTGCTAGTGTCTTGGAAGGAGATCAAAGCAACCCTTAAGGAATTTTGTGTTTATATTTGAAATTTAAATAATTTCAATGCTGTGAATTTAAATTGTTAACACTAGGGATTTGAAGAAAAATAAATAATTTCTCTGCATTTGTGTGATTACTCTCTGCACACTAAATTTCATCAATGACCTGCCTTTCATCATAAAATCAGCAATGGGTATATTTGCTGAAGACTGAACAATGTTTAATACCATTGAGTCCTCAGGTCCTGAAGCAGTTGTACACCCAAATTTAGCAAGCCCTGATAATATCCAGGCTCAGGCTGACAAGTGGCAAGTAGAATTTGTGGCACAAAAGTCTATGGCAATGAGGGAATCCAACCATCTCCCAATGATGTTCAATTGCAACACGTCCCAGACCCAAGACCACTATAATCTAGAATGACAAGAGCAGCAGATACCTGGGAAGACCATCACCTGAAAGTTTCCTTGTCAGCCACTCACCATTTTGACTTGGAAATATTTTGCCATTCCTTCACTCACTGAGTCAAAATCCTGGCACTCTCTCCCTAAAAGCACCATATGGACTGCAGTGATTCAAGAAAGCAGCTCACCACTGCCTTCCCAAGTGCCGAGCTAGCAACACCCACATCCCATGAATGAATTAAGAAGGCCATGTTGGCTTCTATTATTAAACACCAGGTAGTTGCCAAATATAGATGTGTGAAGAAGCAGGCAATGCAGGAGGTTTTTTTCCTGATCCGTGTATTATTACATATAGCCCAGTGTGATGGTACATGCAGGTTATAAAAATCTTACCAACTTAATCTGATTTGTGTATAGATGCACTGCCCTAATAGGCTCTAGATTATTATTTGAACCATGAACAACAGGCACTGAGTAAATAAAATCAATACATTGAATGAGAGACTCGAGAGCAATAGTACAAAGGAATGAGAGTGCTGTACTGTTGAGATGGCCTTCACCAGAATAGCGCTAGTGCCAGAAGCCTAGCAAATTGCATAACTAGAGGCGTTGAGAGACTTCAAACTAAACAGTGAAGAGGGTTCATATAATAATCAAGGTCTGATATGAAGGAAGAGTATACAGAGTTCAGCAGCATTACAGTCAGAGTAGGTAAAATAGTACAAAGATAAAATTAAAGGCAAGAAGTAAACAATGGGAAAAACATTACTCTTGGATTCTGGAGCCGTACCAGAGGATTTGAAAACTGCTAATGTGACACCCCATTCAAAGGGGGGGAGGCAAAAAGCAGGTAACTTAAGGCTGATTATCCTAACATATATTGTCGGAAAAATGTTGGAATCAATTATTAAGAAAACAATAACAGCACATTTGGAAAACCATACTCTAATTAAGCTCCATAAAAGGGATATTGTGTCTGACTTGAGTATAGTTTTTTTGAGGAAGCCTCAACCAGAGTGGGCAGCCAGTAGCTGTATTGTATTTGTACTTCCAGAAGGTGTTTGAAAGGTATCACAATAGATAAAGTCATAAGAGCCCAAATTGGCTAATGGGCAGGAACCAGCAAGTGGGGATAAGGGTTGGTGACATGTGACCAGAGGGGTTCCACAGAGATCAGTGCTGCGACTGCAACTGTTTATAAATGACTTGGAGGAGAAAGTGGTCAAATTTGCAGATGACGCAAAAATAGGTCCAAGGGCAAGTTGGGAGACGGATACAGTTAACAAAGAAATATTGATTAGGCTAAGTTGACAAATGGAATATAATGTGGACAATGTGAAGTTGTTCATTTTAGAAAGGAGAACAAAAGAACAGTATTTTTAAGTGGAGAAAATCTGCAGAAAGTTGCAACACAAAGGGACCTGGGGTATTTGTGTTTGAAACACAATTGGAGGTTGGTGACTAGTGGAGTACCCCAGGGGTCGGTGTTGGGGCCTCAGCTATTTACCATTTATATAGATGATCTGGAGGAGAGAACCAAGTGTATGGTGTCGAAATTTGCTGATGACACCAAGATTGGTGGAACGGCAAATTGTGCAGAGGGTGTGGAGAGTCTGCAGAAGGATCTAGATAGGCTGGGCGAATGGGCCAGGAAATGGCAAATGGAATTTAATGTTGGCAAATGTGAGGTTGTCCACTTTGGTAGGAATAATGGTAAGAAGGACTATTACTTACATGGCGAAAAACTGCAGCAGGTGACGGTGCAGAGGGACCTCGGGGTCCTTGTGCACGAGTTGCAAAAACCCAGCCTGCAGATGCAGCAGGTGGTCAGGAAGGCGAATGGGATGCTGGCCTTCATAGCGAGGGGGATTGAATATAAAAGTAGGGAGGTCTTGCTGCAGCTGTATAGGGCACTGGTGAGGCCGCAGCTGGAGTACTGTGTGCAGTTTTGGTCGCTGTACTTACGCAAGGATATTTTGGCCTTGGAGGGAGTGCAGAGGAGGTTTACTAGGCTGATACCAGAGTTGAGGGGGTTGAGCTATGAGGAGAGGCTGAATAAACTAGGCTTGTACTCGTTAGAGTTTAGAAGAATGAGGGGAGATCTCATTGACACATATAAGATGATGAATGGGATGGATAGGATAGACGTGGAGAGGGTCTTCCCGCTCAGAAAGGACAGTAGGACTAGAGGGCACAGCCTCAAGATAAAGGGGGGGGGGGGGGGGGGGGGCGGTTTAGAATGGAGTTGAGGAGGAACTTCTTCACTCAAAGGGTGGTGAATCTCTGGAATTCTCTGCCTGTTGAAGTGGTGGAGGCTGCCTCGCTAAATATTTTTAAGACGCGGGTTGATACGCAGATTAAGGGTTATGGGGAGAGGGCGGGAATGTGGAACTGAGCCACGGCAGATCAGCCATGATCTTATTGAATGGCGGGGCAGGCTCGAGGGGCTAGATGGCCGACGACTCCTATTTCTTGTGTTCTTATGTTCTAACAGAAAGCTAGACACAGGTGCAGCAGATATTCTGCAAGACTAATGGAATTTTGGCCCTTTGAAACAGAAAACGGAAGCAGGAATAGCGATTCCTATGGAGGCTGCTCCACCATTCAATTTGATCATCAAATTCAATATCCTGATTCCAGCTTCCCCCCCATATTGTTTTAACCTTAAGCGTTGCATCTAATTTCTTGAAATCACACAACATTTTGACCTCAACTATTTTCTGTGGTAGTGATTCCACAGATTCACCATGCTCTGGGTGAATATGATTTAATCTGAATATTTAAAGGTATTTGATATTTCAGAAGAACAAAAGAAAAGAAAAATGAGGTGGAGTACCTGAAATCAATATCATAGTGAGAAATTTCTTGGTTCAGAAGATCAAGATGTGAATCAGTTTGGGTGAAGATAAATGGAAAAAGTGACTGATGGGTTAGCATAAAGGCCCCCTAAGAACAGCTATGCTGCAGGACTAAGTACATCAAGAAATGTGGATGTGGATGTCAAATGAGGGTGCAGAGGAGATTTACAAGGATGTTGCCTGGATTGGGAGGCATGCCTTATGAAGATAGGTTGAGGGAGCTAGGTCTCTTCTCCCTGGAGAGAAGGTTGAGAGGCAACCTGATAGAGGTTAATAAAATGTTGAGAGGAATAGATAGGGTGGATTCTCGGAGGCTATTTCCCAGGGCTGAAATGGTCGCTTTGAGAGGACACAGGTTTAAGGTGATGGGAAGCAAGTACAGAGGAGATGTTAGGAGTAAGGTTTTCACTCAGAGGGTGGTGAGTGAGTGGAATCGGCTGTCGTCGGTGGTGGTAGAGGCGAACTCGCTGGGGTCTTTTAGAAGACTTCTGGATGAGTATATGGGATTTAATGGGATTGGGAGTTACAGATAGTTCTATGGCTTGGTAGGTATAGATGTGATCGGCGCAACTTGTGGGCCGAAGGGCCTGTATGTGCTGTAGCGTTCTATATTCTAAATAATAGGGGCTTAAAATAAAAGTACTGCAATAATCATGGGTTACCTTAATTCTTACATCAATTGGATAATCAAATTGTCAAAGGATGCCTGAAGGAAAAGGTCATAGAGTATATCCTAGAACAATACATTCTGGAACTTACTAGGGATCTGTTAATGTGTAATGAGACTGGATTAATTAAACAACTTCATAGTAAAGGATCCGCCAAGCAAGGGTGATCAAAATATGATAGAAATTTACATTCAATTTCTAAGTAATGTGGGCCCATAACTAGTGTCTTAAAGGCAATTAGCAGGATATAGCTAAAATAGACTGGCTTTAAAGGTTAAACAAGGATGCTGGAGAAGCAGTGGCAGACATTTATGGATATATTTCAGAACTCTCAACAAAGTTATATTCCATTGTGGAAAGGCTACCAGAAGGATACACAATCTGTGATGAACCAAGAAATTTAAGGTTGGTACCAAATTGATTGCATACAATACTACTAGTGAAGGCTGGGTCAGCTGCCTTCCTGATTACATACCATATCTGTATGCTCACTTACAATGATTTATATATAAGCAAACCCGGATTCCTCTGCACCACAGCATTCTGTATTCTCTCTATTTAAATACTTATTTTTTCTAACAATGTGGATAACCTCACCTTCAAGCACTAATTTTTTGCTCACTGATTTAAGCTACCTATATCCCTTTGCAGACTGTTTCCTCCTCACAACTTGCTTTCCCATCTATCTTTGTATTGTTTCTCTTTCTTCATCTAAGTTCAAATACAGCTGAGGCCCCAACTCTTGATTCCTGTAGCACGTCTAATTTACCGACTTGAAAATAACCCATTTAGTCAATTTGCTGTTTCCTGTTAGTCACTTCCAGAATTAACCTCATATTATATTGGATTATGAAAATTGCCTTTTGCTCAGTAGGTGGTGCTCCCAGAGTTGATTAACAAGAGGAACAGTAACTCTTCATTTTTGAATTCAGTAAATCACGAATGCCAACAGACAATTAATTTCAATATTTGTAATTTAAACGAAAGTTGCAGTAATGTGTTGAACTGATGATTTAAGCTTACAGTAATTTTTCTCTGTAGATAACATAAACTTGGCTGCTACAATTCAGAACAGTGTTGTAATGGTTGCCACACACACAAATACATGAACGCTTTAAACATGAATTACAGGGATCCAGGGTGAGGTAGCCAATTGGATACAAAATTGGCTCGATGAGAGAAGACAGGGTGGTTGTAGAGGGTTGTTTTTCAAACTGGCAGCCTGTAACCAGTGGTGTGCTTCAGAGATCGGTGGTGGGTCCTCTGTTATTTGTTAGTTATATTAATGATTTGGATGAGAATTTATGGGGTATGGTTAGTAAGTTTGCAGATGATACCGAAATTGGTGATTATAGTAGACAGTGAAGAAGGTTATCTAGGATTGCAACAGGATCTTGATCAATTGGGCCAGTGGGCCAATAAATGGCAGATGGCATTTAATTTAGATAAATGTGACATGATGCATTTTGGTAGATTGATTCAGGGCAGGACCTACTCAGTTAATGGTCGGGTGTTGGAGAGAGTTATAGAACAGAGAGATCAAGGAGTACAAGTTCATAGCTCCTGGAAAGTGGAGTCACAGGTGGACAGAGTGGTGAAGGCGGCATTCGGCATGCTTGGTTTCATTGATCAGAACACTGAATACAGGAGTTGGGATGTCTTGTTGTAACTGTACAAGACATCAGTAAGGCCACACTTGGAATACAGTATACAGATCTGGTCACCCTATTATAGAAAGCATACCATTAAACTAGAAAGAGTGCGCAAAAGATTTACTAGGGTGCTACCAAGACTTGATGGTTTGAGTTATAGGGAGAGGCTGTATAGACTGGGACTATTTCCCCTGGAGTGTAGAAGGCTTAGGGGTGATCTTAAAAAGGTCTGTAAAATAATAAGGGGCATAGATAAGGTAGATATTCAACATCTTTTCCCAAAGGTATGGGAGTCTAAAACTAGAGGGCGTAGGTTTAAGGTGAGAGATACAAAAGGGTCCAGAGAGGCAATTTTCCACTCAGGGCGGTGATGTGTCTGGAATGAGCTGCCAGAGGCAGTAGTAGAGATGGGTACCGTTCTGTCTTTTAAAAAGTGTTTAGACAGTTACATGGGTAAGATGGGTATAGAGAGATATGGGCCAAATGTGGGTAATTGGGATTAGCTTAGTGGTAAAAACAGATTGGCATGGACAAGTTGGGCCAAAGGCCCTGTTTCCATGCTGTAAACTCAATGACGAGATGAACAACAGCTATGTTTTAACATAATACTCTTATTTGGTTGTAATGAAATGAAGGAGCATATGCAGAGGACTGTGGAGATATCAGAGTACAAAAGCAAAATTCTGCAAATGCTGGAACCCTGAAACAAAAATATTTTAGAATATTCAACATACCTGGGAGCATCTGTGGAAACAGAAATGGAGTTAAATGATTTAGGTTGGTGACCTTTCACCAGATAGTAGTGTTCTTGGGCAGTGGCACAATTGTGCTGGGATGTATACTGTAAATCCCAGAAGTGCAATTGTGAGAAGCTGCTTTTCCAGCATACACCTGGGCTACAAATCTGCACTTGTTGGTGGCCTGCTCAGAACAGCACAAACTAAGGCCCAAGATTGGGGTCTCTTTCCTATTCCACTGCAACGCAACCCAAGGAATGAATCAGTGCGAAGACAAATGGCTGATTTAGCTTAAATAAATCAAAAACCGGATGACGAGAAAAGAGCAAGGACTATTTCACTGTTCAGTATTCATTTTAGTAACTCTTCCAGAGTTATTGATGTGGCTCAACTCTTCTTAGCTAGTGCCTTCTTCAAGATCATCAGAATGATGTCTTTATTGTTCATCACATTGTAGCAATTCAGATCAACCAGCCTGTCAAAATCATTCGGGGTGTATGTAAAGTTCAGGGTGCTGTAAGGTGAATGCTCTGCTTCCAGGACAAAACTCGAATTGATTTTATCTTCCTCAGATGTACGTTCAACTCCTACAATAGATATAGACAGCAGTGAGTGACAAAGCAGTCCTCCAACTACTTCTGATAACTTGCATTTACAAATTGGTGATCAACGTACATTCCAAAAACACTTCTTGGAGAAGATAATAAAGACTGAGCAGCAGTTGAAGGGTTTTTTATGGATAATGTGGGTGGGATGCTTTTAACAATTTTTTGTGGCACTTAAGAGCCAAGGAGATTGTTGGAAAAATCAAAGCAGGAACAGCATGGATTTGTTTCAATGAAGGCAGGGTGAAATAAAGATGATAGGCAATCCATCATTAGGACAGAAAGGGAAGGTGAGAATAGCACTGCATATTGAATTTTGAGCTTTTCAGTTTTAAAAGACTAGCTGGGGAACCATCTGTGGTAAGAGAGGCAGCCTTTGCTTTAGGCCTGGGAATGGAGGAAGAGAGCTGAGAAGAAATCAGCTTCGAGGGATGTAGGCAGTTAACCTTCAAGATTAAAAAATGAACATGTTCATCACTTATCTTAAATTCTTTGTATTGAAAGTATTTCTTGCTGCTCTGTGTACTGGACACAAACCCTCACCTGGAGATTTGTAATCCTTGAATGTGGCATTTGTGAGAGGGAAATGAACTACCATGGGAACATTGGGATTTTCTTCATCCATAAAGACATAGCATTCCTGTAAGCTGTTCTCCAGTATAGTTGCCACATCGATTTTTGGGAAGGGGACATTATGTTCTATACAGAATTTCTCGGTCTTCTTCAGAACCTGGTTGGAAGTGGGGGGGAGAGAGAGAGAGAAAAGAGGAAAACAAAGTTTTAGTTACTGGGTAAAATATTTCTATGATATTTTCTAACCTGTAGATGGCTGACAGAAATCTTCTGATTTCCCCATGAGTTTACAGCTGACTGATTCTGCCCGTCTCCATTAGTTAGTGTAACAATGGTATTGAACCATGGAAGGTGATCATTCTATGATTTAATACAACTTCTTATGACATTTTACACACAATCTAAACCTTGTTGATTTGTGATTTATCAGTTTTCTTTCAGCCCTTCCATGTACCTGTGGACAAGATCAGAGCAAACTAGACTTTTAGACAAAATTTAATGTCGTGCCAGAAGATTGGAAAACGGCTAATGTTACGCCATTGTTTAAGGAGGGTGGCAGGCAAAAGGCAGGGAATTATAGGCCGGTTAGTTTAACATCTGTTGTAGGAAAAATGTTAGAATCCATGATCAAGGAGAAAACAGCGAGGCATCTTGAGGAGAATTGTTTGGTAGAGCAGACGCAGCACGGTTTCGTTAAGGGGAAGTCATGTCTGACGAATTTATTGGAGTTCTATGAGGATGTGTCTAGGGCGGTGGATAGAGGAGAGCCGGTGGATGTGGTCTTTCTTGATTTTCAGAAGGCGTTTGACAAGGTACCTCACAAGAGGTTATCACAGAAGGTCAGGGGGCATGGAGTTGGGGGTAGGGTGTTAGCGTGGATAGAGGATTAGCTGTCAAATAGGAGGCAGAGAGTGGGGGTCAATGGGTGCTATTCGGATTGGCGGTTGGTGACTATTGGAGTGCCCCAGGAGTCAGTGCTGGGGCCTCAGCTATTTACCATTTATATAGATGATCTGGAGGAGGGAACTGAGTGAATGGTGTCGAAATTTGCTGATGACACCAAGATGGGTGGAACGGCAAATTGTGCGGAGGGTGTGGAGAGTCTGCAGAAGGATCTAGATAGGCTGGGCGAATGGGCCAGGAACTGGCAAATGGAATTTAATGTTGGCAAATGTGAGGTTGTCCACTTTGGTAGGAATAATGGTAGGAAGGACTATTACTTACGTGGCGAAAAACTGCAGCATGCGACAGTGCAGAGGGACCTCAGGGTCCTTGTGCATGAGTCGCAAAAACCCAGCCTGCAGGTGCAGCAGGTGGTCAGGAAGGCAAATGGGATGCTGGCATTCATAGCGAGGGGGATTGAATATAAAAGTAGGGAGGTCTTGCTGCGGCTGTATAGGGCACTGGTGTGGCCGCAGCTGGAGTACTGTGTGCAGTTGTGGTTGCCGCACTTACGCAAGGATATTTTGGCCTTGGAGGGAGTGCAGAGGAGGTTTACTAGGCTGATGCCGGAGTTGAGGGGGTTGAACTATGAGGAGAGGCTGAATAAACTAGGCTTGTACTCATTAGAGTTTAGAAGAATGAGGGGAGATCTCATTGAGACATATAAGATGTTGAATGGGATGGATAGGATAGAGGTGGAGAGGCTCTTCCCGCTTAGAAAGGACAGTAGGACTAGAGGGCACAGCCTCAAGATAAAGGGGGGGCGGTTTAGAACGGAGTTGAGGAGGAACTTCTTCACTCAAAGGGTGGTGAATCTCTGGAATTCTCTGCCTGTTGAAGTGGTGGATGCTGCCTCGCTCAATATTTTTAAGACGCGGGTTGATAGGTTTTTGATAGGCAAGGGGATTAAGGGTTATGGGGAGAGGGCGGGAATGTGGAACTGAGCCACGACAGATCAGCCATGATCTTATTGAATGGCGGGGCAGGCTCGAGGGGCTAGATGGCCTACTCCTGCTCCTATTTCTTATGTTCTTATGTTCATGCTCTCAACAAAGTAGTATTGATTATTGATCAGTAACATGAACCTTTCCAAAGGTTTGACTGTTACCCAGATATGACCATTTAACTGTGCAGTTTTTGTCTTTATTCCTCCATTGGTACAGAGCCAAGGGCATTTTAAGTAATAACGTTTTTTAGCTAATACCATACACTTTGGAATTCTATGGAACAGTGACTGTTGCCAGACACTAACTATAAAGAGATGTGTATAAATAATTGGTAGGGATGAAACATGAGATAATTAAGGGATGCCTGAGCAAGGTAGTGATCATTAAGAGCAAAACTAAAAACTATGCCAAATATTATTGTTGAGTCTTGGATAAGGAGGATGTTTTGTAACAAGAATGGATTGCCAGGTTATTCTATGATACAAAAGGTGAAAATAAATAAAGAACAATGTTGGCGATGTATGGTTTTCAAAGTATCTCCCTTACTATATTTTAAATTTATCCTAGTATTTATTGCTCATCTCTTGTTTCCATGCAGCGTGGGACTGCAGTTAGACCAAGCAGGCTGAATAGCAATGGTCAGCCAGATAGGTTTTTATGAGCATCTGACAACTTTCACTGTTGTTTTATAGCTCCACTCAATTCAGTTTCATAACTTGCTCCAGTATAATTTAAACTCCTGACCTCGGAAGTTGTTCATTCACTACCATCACCTCTATATTGGCCTACATGGTACATGGAAATAAGTAGCACAGTACATAGATTGAGAGATCACACAACCATTTTGTCATTGTACAGATCCCTCTCACCTTGAATGGTGATCCCTGACTAAAATTAAAAGACAGGATGACATCAATCTGTCTCTGTGAGCGTAGGGCAAGAGGAAATGCCGAATTAATGGAGAATCCAGCATCAACCAAGTACAGCTGGTTCGTCATTGGAGTCAGATGGTTTGGAGAGGTGTCCGGATGTTCAACTAAAGATTTTTTGAAAAAGGCATTAATTAAAAGGACTGGCAATTAATAAGAACAAGCAAACGTTTACTCCATTCATAAAAATGATGTCAACATGTCAAAATTTGCTGCCTCTGACAACACGGACCAGAAGTTCGGTATGGATTTTCAAAAAGGGTAACTGTAAGTATATCAGGGAGAAAGTTAAGTGACCTGATGTGGGGAGGGTTGTTCAATATTTCAGCAGATCCTTTCTAAAGGCATGATGCAAAATGTACAATCATAATATCAACAGGCATAAATCAAATAATCAGCTACCTAAATGAATTATAGAGTTATTTATGGCACATAAGGAAGCCATTTAATCCATCAAATCTAAGCTCGCTTCCACAGAGCAATCCAGTCAGCTCTATTCCCTTGCTCGGTGCCTGTAACTCTGCAAGTTTATTTCTTTCTAGTACCCATCCAATTTCCTTTTGAAATCATTGATGTTTATACTTCTGTGTAAGCAGCAACATTCGGGTTATTCCCACTCGCTGTGTAAAAACGTTCTTCCTCACATTCCACATGTATCTCTCGCCCAAGATTTTTAATCTGTGTCCCCTGGTGCTTGCATCATCAGCTGATGAGAACAGTATTTCCTTGCCTACCTTTTCTAAGCCTGTCATATCCTTGTACACCTCTATCAATTCTGCTCTCAATCTCCTTCCCTCTAAGGACAAAAACTCCCACCTTTTCAACCTAACCTTGTAGCCAAAACTGCCCCCATATCTGGAACCACTCTGGTAAATCTCTGCACCCTCTCAAAGACATCTTTCCTAAATTATGGTGATGGAACTAGATGGAATAGTTAGGATCTAACTAGAGCTTTATAAAGATTCACTATAACTTGCTTTTGTACTCAATACCTCTATTTATGAAGCTCAATGCCCCAATATGCAGGACATATTGGGTGAGCCAACTCACTCAATACGTCCTGCCATCTCAAAACATTGGCACTCATCAGGGGATACCATCATAGTGGTAATATCACTGGACAAGTCATCCAGAGAATCAGGCTAAGCCCTGGAGATACGGGTTCAAATCCCACTACAGAAGTTGGAGGAAATTAAGTTCAATTAATAAATCTGGAATTAAAAGCTCGTCGCAGTGATGGTGACCATGACTGTTATAAAAGCTTATCTGGTTTACTAAATGTCCTTTAGGGAAGGAAATCTGTTGTCCTTATCTGGGCTTGGCCATATGACTCCAGATCATAGCAAAGTACTCAAGTCTTAAATTCCGTCTGAAATGGCCCATCAAGCCACTTAATTGTATCAAACCACTAGAAAGTCAATTAAACAGGCATCAAGCTAGGCACTGGAAACTTCCAGTCCTGTCCACTCTGCAAAGTCCTCCTTATTAACATCTGGGGCTTTGTGCTAAAATTGGCAGAGCTCTCTCATAGACCAGTCATACAGCAGCCTGATGCAATCATACTCACTCACCACCGTCACTAGGTATTTCCTGTCCCACTGGAATTGGAAGGCACAATGCAGTACAGTCATGATGGAGATGCCCAGGGAGTTCTCAACATAGACTCTAGATCTCGGGAGGTCTCATGGCATCAGATGAAAAAGGGCATGGAAATCTTCAGCTGCCTATGTGATACTGCACTGCACTCCACCAGCTGAATCACTATTAGACCTGAGATTACCATTGACCAGAAACTGAACTAGACTTGTAATATAAATATTGAGGCCACAAGAGCAGGTGGAAAAATAGGAATTCTGTGGCAAGTAATTTATCCTCTGACTTCCAAAATCCTACCAACAGGGCAAGGATCAGGAATGTTATGGAATACTTTTCACTTGCCTGGATGAGTGCAGCTTCAAGAAGCTCGACTCCAAAACGGCCCCACTTGATTGGCATCCCATTCATCACCTTAATCATTCAGTTCCTCCAGCACTAACGCACAGTGGCAGTAGTGTGTACCAAGGTACATTGCGGTGGCTCATAAAGACTCCTTCAACAGCAGCTTCCAAACTCGAATTCTACCACCCAAAAGGACCATCAGATACACCAGCGCGTTCTCCTCCAAGTCACACACCATCCTGACTTGGAACTATATTGTTGTTCTTTTACTGTCATTGGGATAAAATTCTGATAGTCCCTTCCTAGCACAAAGTGGATGCACCTACACCACATGTTTCAAGAAGGTGGATCAACACTTTCTCTAGGGTAAATAGGTTGGCAACCAATGGTGGCCAAGCCAGTGACACCCACATCTAAGGTCCCTCTGTTCCTGCACACTCCAGTACTGGGTGCCAATTTGGATTCTTAAACCCTTCTACAAAACGCATCACCACACACGTCTCCATATTAAATTTCATCCGTTACTTGTCTGCCTGTTCTGCTAGCCTGTAATATCCTGTTCAGACAAGTTATATCATCCTCACTATTTGCCATTTCCCAGGACTGACTCTTAGAAAACATCATCTGTATCATGGAAAAACAACAAGCTATCATAACCTTAAGCTAATTCTGTATCCAATTACTCACTGATCCTCCTATTCCATAAGTTTCAATTTTATTAATCAATGTGGTACCTTGTCACTTTCTTCAAATCTATACAGATACTACCCACCACGTGCCTCTCATCAACCTCTTATTTTGCCAAAAATAATTCCATTAGATTTGTCAATTATGATTTGCCTTTTACAAATCTCTGCTGGCTATGCCTAATTAACTCAAACCTCTCCAAGTGCCTGTTGACACTTTCCCAATTATGGAGCTCAGAACATTACCCACCACTGGTTAATTAACCAGCTTGCAGTTGCTAGGACTTGCTCGAGTCACATATTCCAATTTTTAATGTTCTCAGCTGCTCAATATCGAGGGAAGATTGAAAGATTAGGATTGGCTTTCTATTATCTCAATCTCCACCTCCTTTATCAACCTGGCATGCAAGCCATCCAGACCATCTACCCTAGGCACAGCTAGCCTCTCCAGTGCTTCCTTCCTTTCAATTTTCACACAATTACCTCCATCATCTCTGCTTCTACCAATATTTTGCCAGATTCCCCTTCCTTAGTAAACAATAATACAAAGAATTCATTACGTACTCTAGCCTTGCCCTTCACCTCAAAGCACAAATCACCCTCTTTGTACCTAATCAAACACACACTACCTCTTCTTACCCACTTATTATTACATGTTGGAAGACGACTTCTTGGGTTCTTGTTAATGTTAACAGCCATTCTATTTTCATATTCTCTCTCTGACAGTCTGATCATCCTTTTTTGTTCACCATAACCTCCTTTCCCTCATCACCCAATGACCGTGTTTTTGCCTTTGTTGAAATATACCAGCCTGTATCTGAAGCATTCCTTCCTGAAGGTTCACCCATTGTTCTGTCGCAGATTCTTCTGTCAGTCGCTGGTTGTATTTTGCTTTGGCTGGGTCCCTTCTCATCACATTGAAATTAGCCATCTTCCAATTTAGTTAGGAATTCTATATATTAGATTGTTTCTTGCTCTTCTCCATTATTGATCTAAATGATATTATCATTCTTGCCCAGATGTCCCTCCACATAATTGTGTGCTACGTTCACCTCCTGCATCCTTCCCTCTCTCCCTCTTTCATCCACCCTATCTCTCCCTCCCTCAGTCTCCCCGTCTCTCCCTCCTTCACCCTTCCCATTTCTCCCTCCCTCACAATACTCCAGCCTACTTGTGTTTTGCAAAAGTTCATCAAATCTGCCTTAATATTTGTACTCTATGTCTTTTTACAAAAATGTTCTCAACTGGTTCTGCCATCTTCAAAAGTTTATGTACAGAAAAGCCCAGTTCTCTCCTCCTCCATTTTTATTCCTCTCCCCTCTGGTGAGCAGGGATAAGCACCAAAAATATATTAAGAATAGAAAGCTAATTGAAAAGTAAAAACCACAGGAATAAGGAACGAGCCATCTATGGGTTGTTACGAGCACCTGATTTGTGATATCACAGACTGGCTAATGTTGTTCCAAATGGTTAATAGTATCAAGCACTTAGCATGTATCAATGCTGGAACATTCAGACAAAACATATCATAAACATGCAGACACCAAACTAGTCAGACAGATAGAAAGAAAGATGAAGTACTTAGCCCACTCATGAAATAGTGATTATCCTCATACATCCTATGCAGAAAGATGCCACGTAAAAAGTTGCAGATTTCTGACCCTGTCAGACGTGACACAAATAAATTCTTTACGATACTGTCCAGCAAGCCAGCTGGAACGATTGTCCACATTTCAGGCTGAGATTGACTTATTAGTGAAGACTTGTCTGTAATAGCAAAATAACAGCACATCACTTTCAGATCAGGAGAGCGAAACCAGCTTTATTGTACATAGCGGTACAATCACTTCAGAAAATGTAACTATAATGTATAGGGCATTAAAAGCTGACTTAAAGTAAAGTTAAAATTTATTTATTAGTCACAAGTAAGGCTTACATTAACATTGCAATGAGATTTCCCTAGTTGTCACACTCCAGCACCTATTTGGGCCAATGCACCTAACCTGCACATCTTTCAGAATGTGGGAGGAAACCGGAGTACCCGGAGAAGACTCATGCAGACATGGGGAGAATGTGCAAACTTGAAACAGACAGTGACCCAAGCCGTGAATCGAACCTGGGTCCCTGGTGCAGTGAGGCAGCAGTGACTTGGAAATATATTGCTGATATTTCATAGTCACTGGGTAAAAATCCTGGAATTCCCTTCCTAATGGCTTTGTAGGTCAAAGAACATGGACTGCAGTGATTCAAAAAGGTCACCACCACCTTTTCAAGGGCAACTTGGGATGGGCATTGCCCATGTTCCACAAATGAATAAAAAATCATTTATAATTAGTAAAAGCTTGCAAGTTACAATGAACTGAAGGGCTCAAATGATGATGACCGTTACAAGCTGTATTTCATTGATTATGAGCTTAGTGACATCTCTACTGTCCATACAGCCAGTATGAGCCTTTAAGACATTGACATGTGAATAATGAGGTTAAAACTGCAATATAGGTGTGACAAAGCATGATGTATTTATATACGGTCGTTAATGTAAAACACCCTGAGGCACACAAAGAAGCAATCAGCAAATAAAACCAAGCTACATATCAGGACAGGTGGCCATACGAAAAGCTTGGTCAAAAAAAGTAGTGTTAAAGGGTGTCTTAAAAGAGTGGAGGTTTAGGGTAGGAGTTCCAGAGTCAAGGACCTAGACAGCTGAAAACACGGCCACCAAAAATGGAGCAATAAAAATGAGGATGCACAAGAATTAGATCAGTGTTGGGACTGCAATTATTACAAGTTACATAGATGATTTGGAGTTGGAGACCAAGTGTAGCGTGTCAAAATTTGCAGATGACACTAAGATGAGTGGCAGAGCAAAATGTGCAGAGGACGCTGGAAATCTGCAAAGGGACACAGTCTAAGTGAGTGGGCAAGGGTCTGGCAGATAGTGTACAATGTTGGTAAATGTGAAGTCATCCATTTTGATAAGAATAACAGTAAAATGGACTATTATTTAAAAAGCAAAAAACTGCTGCATGCTGCTGTGCAGAGGGACCTGAATGTCCTTGTGCATGAATCACAAAAAGTTGGTTTGCAGGTGCAGCAGGTAATTAAGAAGGCAAATATAATTTTGTCCTTTATTGCTAGAGGGATAGAATTTAAAAATAGCGAGGTTATGTTGTAGCTGTATGAGGTCACACCTGGAGTACCGTGTACAGTTTTGGTCTGCTTACTTGAAAGGATATACTGGGACTGCAGAAGAGATTCACTAGGTTGACTCTGGAGTTGAGGGGGTTGGCTTATGAGGAGAGACTGAATAGACTGAGGCCATACTCACTGGACTTCAGAAAATTGAGGGGAGAGCTTATAGAAACATAAGATTATGAAGAGAATAGATGATAGAAGCTGGGAAGTTGTTTCCACTAGCGGGTGAAACTAGAACTAGGGGATGTGGCCTCAAAATAAGGGGGAGTAGATTTAAGACTAAGTTGAGGAGGAACTTTTTCATACAAAGAGTTGTGAATTTGTGGAATTCCCTGCCTAGTGAAGCACTTTTGGCTACCTCATTGAATGTCTTTAAGACAAGAATAGATACATTTTTGAACAGTAAAGGAATTAAGTATTACGGTGAACGAGTCTACAAAAAGATCAGCCATTACCTTATTGAATGGTGGTGCAGGCTTGAGAGGCCAGATGGCCTACTCCTGCTCCTAGTTCTCATGCTCTTATGGAGCAATGCACAGATCCTGGCGCAATGTAGGGTTGGAAGGTATCCCAGAGATAGGGATACATGAATCCATGGTTTAAAAGCAAGGATTAGATTTTAAAATCAAGTGTTGCTGGACAGGGAACCAATCCAGTGAGTACAGATGTGTGGGTGAGACACAGAGTTCTGGATGAACTGAAGATTCCCAAAGGTGCAAGGTAGGACACGGTCCAGGAGAAAATGGGAATGGTGAAGTTTAGAAATAGCAAAGACGTGAAAGCAGAGTTCTGCTGTAGATGGGCTGAGGCAGTAGTGGAGACAATGATATTACAAAGGTGAGTGCAGGCAATCTCGGTGATAGAAAGCCTATGTGGCTGGAACCTGAACTCAGAATCAAAAACTATATCACGGTTGCAGCATAAGAGGAGGTGATGGACAGATGCTTTGAAAGCCCAGAGATAATGCTGTAGGAGCAGGGAATATTCTGGCTATGGTTAGATAGATAAGAATGGAGTTGATAGCAGTCCCACCAACTGGATGATGACGGTGAGGCATTGAATGATATGGAAATTATGTCAAAGGTAGGAGACAGGTTGAGATGGACAAGAAAATAAGTTTATCTTCGTCACACTCACAGATGATGTCATTTGTATTTGATCAGTGCTGCTTCAGGATATTGGAGAAAAGAGAGGTTTTTAACAAGGATAGAGGAATTGGGGGTGTTTTTTGTTTGAGGCACGAGATAACGGTGGTAGATATTGAAAGAAGGGACAGAGTGTGAATTGTTAACAATATTAGCCAAGGCAAATGAGGCAGTTGGGAAGCTCAGTGATCAACAGTTTAATGGAAACTGAACTGAGGGAGTAGCAGGATGAGCCTTGAGAGGGCTTGGGGAAGAGAGGAAAGGAAAATGCAATTTCAGAGCCAGGGTGGGGTTGGTTGGGATGGAAGTAGCAGAGGTAACTGAATAGATGGTCTCAATCTTAGAAACATAAAAGTCCATGAGTTGTTTGCATTTGTCATGGGCTGGTTAGATTCATAGGCCCACCAAGTGTCTAAATTCACTGAACACCCTTCCCTTGCAGCCCTGAAAATTTCTCCTCTTCAATTAATGCTCCAATTATATTTGGAGGGGAGGGTAAAGTAGAGTGAGGGAGCAGAGGACAAGGGTTGCAGAGGGCAAGATAAACCAGGGTTTATCTTTGCATTCTAGGAAAAATGAGCAAATTTGGCTGAGGGGAGCAGGATTTGCTGGTGCCCCATGTGATCCAACCAAATCTGGCAGCGACTGTCCAAACCAGCTGTCCACCATTAACACTCAAGTCTGAGCCCACTGGTTAGCAATGCTGCCTTACCACACCAGTGTCCCCGGAAGCTTGCACATTCTTCCTCTGTCTGCGTGGGTTTCTCCAGGTGCTCTGATCTCCCCCCCACAATAAGCCTCACAACACCAGGTTAGAGTCCAACCAGTTTATCTGATAATCTCACAAGTTTTCGGAAACGGTGTTCCTTCGTCAGGTGTGTGGAAGGTTCTGATCAGAGAAGGGCATATAAAGACACACACAGTTTACAGAATACTGATTAGAATGCAAGTCTTTACAGCTAACCTGCTATTCAAGTCTTAAAGGTGCAGACAATGTGAGTGGAGATAGCATTAGCATAGGTTAAAGAGATGTGTATTGTCTCCAGACAGGACAGTAAGTGAGATTTTACAAGCCCAGGCAAGTCCTGGGGGTTACAGATAGTGCGACATGAACCCAAGATCCCAGTTGAGGCCGTGCTCATGTGTGCGGAACTTGGCTATCAGTCTCTGCTCAGCGACTCTGCGCTGTCGTGTGTTGTGAAGGCCGCCTTGGAGAACACTTACCCAAAGATCAGAGGCCGAATGCCCATGACCGCTGAAGTGTTCCCCAACAGGGAGAGAACACTCTTGCCTGGTGATTGTCGAGCGATTTTCATTCATCCGTTGTTGTAGTGTCTGCATGGTCTCCCCAATGTACCATGCCTCGGGACATCCTTTCCTGCAGTGTATCAGGTAGACAATGTTGGCCGAGTTGCAAGAGTTTATACCATGTACCTGGTGGATGGCGTTCTCACGTGAGATGATGTCATCCATGTCGATGATCCGACGTGTCTTTCAGAGGTTGCTGTGGCAGAGTTGTGTGGTGTTGTGGTCACTGTTCTCCTGAAGGCTGGGTAGTTTGCTGCGGACAATGGTCAGTTTGAGGTTGTGCGGTTCTTTGAAGGCAAGAAGTGGGGGTGTGGGGATGGCCCTGGCGAGATGTTCGTCTTTATCAATGATGTGTTGAAGACTCCGGCGAAGATGTCGTAGCTTCTCTGCTCTGGGGGAGTACTGGACGACAAAGGGTACTTTGTCCACTGTGTCCCATGTTTGTCTTCTGAGGAGGTCGGTGCGGTTTTTCACCATAGCATGTTGGAACTGTCGATCGATGATTTGAGCGCCATATCCTGTTCTCATGAGGGCATCTTTCAGCGTCTGGAGGTGTCTGTCGTGATCCCCCTCATCTGAGCAGATCCTGTGTCTACAGAGGGCTTGTCCATAGGGGATGGCTTCTTTAACGTGTTTAGGGTGGAAGCTGGAGAAGTGGAGCATCTGTGGGCTTGCGGTACAGTGAGGTGCTGAGGTGACCATCCTTGATGGAGGTGCGTGTGTCCAAGAATGACACCAATTCTGGAGAATAGTCCGGAGTGAGTCTGATGGTGGAATGGAACTTGTTGATGTCATCATATAATTGTTTCAGTGATTGTTCACCATGAGTCCAAAGGAAGAAAATGTCATCGATGTATCTAGTGTATAGCATCCATTGAAGGTCCTGTGCGATGAAGAAGTCTTTTTCGAGCCCGTGCATGAAGATGTTGGCATATTGAGGTGCAAATTTGGTCCCCATGGCTGTTCCATGTGTCTGGATGAAAAACAGGTTGTTGAAGGTGAAGACATTGTGGTCCAGGATAAAGCGGTTGAGTTGTAAAATTGCATCTGGAAACTGGCAGTTGTCGGCGTTGAGTACTGACGCAGTTGCAGCAATGCCATCGTTGTGGGGGATGTTGGTGTAGAGCGCCGAGACATCCATTGTGACGAGGAGTGTCCCTAGTTTAACCGCTCCATGTGTGCTGAGTTTCTGTAGGAAATCCGTAGTGTTGTGACAAAAGCTGGGGGTTCTTTGTACAATGGGTTTCAGGATGCCCTCGATGTAGCCAGAGAGGTTCTCGCACAGAGTCCCATTGCCCGATACGATGGGTCAGCCAGGTGTGTTTGCCTTGTGTATCTTTGGGAGGCAGTAATGATCTCCAACGCAGGCAGTAACTGGGCTGAGAGCATGGAGGTTGCTCTGAAGGTCCAGATCAAAGGTCTTGATCAAAGTATTGAGTTGACGGGTGTGTTCTTTGGTCGGATCTGTGGGTAACTGTCTGTAATGTTACTCATTGTTTAGTTGTCGGTACACTTCTTTGCAGTAATCCGTTCTGTTCAGGATTCTGTTCCCCCCCACAGTCTGGAGTTGTGCAGGTTAGGTGGATTTGCCTCCTTCTGCACCATAAGGGTTCTATGATTCTTAGGGAGTTGAAGATGGGGGGTGGTGGGTTAGGGGCTATGGCAGCATGAATGACCAAGGTGAGAAGGAATAAAAGTTTTACTGAGGAAAAGGGACATCAACAAATATCCAATTCAATCATAAGTCTCCTAATTTATGAGTCTCTGTCAAAGAAAGACTATTGACATCTGAATGATTAATTTTGTACAAATCACAAGGCTGGGCGGAGAATTATTGGCTTTTGTTATTACACGAGGAGACATATTAGTATGTGGTCAGAAGGCCGACAACTACAACAATAATTTCAGCAACAATAATGGCAAATTAGCTGCAAGAGCAATTGTGACAATGATAGTCAAGCATGCTGGGATTTTTGGTCAAGTTATAATCAAAAACAGATGCAGGTTATAAAGTTGCCGCAAGCTATGACCCAGCCTGTGGACTGTGACCTGACACTTCCTGTGCTATAAGAAGTCTCACAATGCCAGGTTGAAGTCCAACCTGTGCTTACCCCAGTGATGTATTGTGCTTACCCCAGTCTAACCCCGGCATCTCCACAAGATAACTTCCTGTGCTGATCAAATAAGGATAAGCTAGACACAGTGAAGCCATATCCATATATGGGTTAAGATTATGTGACCTATATGCCATTTAAACTAAACATTATGAAGTTGTTAGTGGGTAATTCCATTGGCCTAATCGAACAATGTGATTGGCTGAGTGCCAGGGAACTTTCTGAAGATTGGGTCAGTTTGAAAATGAAGAAATGTGTATCAGCTCTTTGTCTTCAGCAAGAATTCAGAGAATAACCATCGCAAGTGTACCTTGAAAGAAATATTCAAAGAAGAAAAAGCATCACATGGAAGAATCTACATCAGGAATAGATTTGGCCTCTTTGTTCTCAACCAGATAGTATTCACTTTGGTTAAAGAGTTAAAGTTATATAAGAGTTAGAGTTTCAGTTAAAGAGTTAAAGTTAAGAGTTGAAATGTAAGAATTCAAATATTGCAACTGTTGTGAGTTTGAGTTTTGGTAAGTAAAGTGGTAAATAAAAAAAATTAAAGTCAACTTAGTGTCTTTAATCGCTATTAGAGGTTAAAACACATTTGTTTGTAGAACGGGTACCTGTTGCCCTGATAGCATCCTGTAAGTTCTGCAGCCAAGTGTTGGAAATGCCAACCAACTCCCTCAGGATCTCTTCCAGGTTTGCTGCAAAAGCACTACCCCAATGGCCTGTGCAGAGAAGAGGACAATCATTTTCATTGTTTCCTTTCTCTAAGTTGCTTAGATCCTCCAGCCCTATCTGAGGGTGACGAGGTCTCCCTCCCCCACTGAGGGGGAGATGAACCCCCACCCTGAAGAAGCAGAACATATCCCAACCTCCTGCCTAGGGTGTCCCAAGAATCCACTCTGTCCCCAAGTGCAGACTTTCTTCCACAAGAGTGTAGAAGCCCAACAAATCCACTCTTAAGTGAGGCAGAATCCCTCCGGATGAGGGTGCAGACTTCCCACTGTTCTAAGAGTTTAGGGACAAGCAGTGCTGCAGTGCACCCTCCAGAGACTTAGTCAAACAACCATTCTTCATTGGTGAGATTGTCTATATGTATGACTAAATTTCACCCGCACGTAACTCTGGGACACCACCTCCAATTTTATCACCCCTAATCCTGTCTAAAATAGCTAAAACAACACAAATCAAATCAACATTAATCTAACACAAAGCAATATAAGTACAAACCAATTTGCCATGGCAAATCCAGTCCATTAAACACAGGGGAGATAGTGTTGTAGTGGTAGTGTCACAGGACTAGTCATCCAGAGGCTCAGCCTAATTTGCTGGGGGTATGGGATGGGGTGGGGTGAGGGGGCGTGTGGAATGGGTTCGAATCCCACCATGGCAGTTGGTGGAATTTAAATTGAATAAATAAAATTACAATTGAACGCTAGTCTCAGTAACTATGAAACTATCATCGATTATTGTAAAAATCTAGCTGGTTCACTCATTTCTATAAAGTAAGGAAATCTGTTGGTCAGGCTTGCATGTGACTGTTAACTGCCCTCTGAAATCACTCAGTTCAAGGGCAATTAAGGACTGACAACAAATGCTGTCCTGAATTGCCAGTAATGCTGACATCCCATGAAAGAATAAAGAAAAACAAAAAGATGCAGGTGATACCGTAATAGATAATAAGGAAACAACAGACTTGTTAAATTAATACTTTGCATTGTTTTCATCCAATCTGGAACCTAAAACAATGTCAAGAATAAAAATATATTGGAATGAATACAGAAAAGAAAATGTTAATGGAGAAATTAATGGGACTAAAATGGATGAATCTCTAGGAGATGGGCTGTTTCCAGGCCAGGGTATTAAAAGGAATAAGTGGAAAAATTGCAGCTGCTTTTGCCATAATATTCCAAAAGCTCTTTAAACTGTGCCTTTGTGTTGGAATATTGTAAATGTATGTTATTACAGGTGGGAGGGAGGAAAAAAGAAACTACAGATTTTTCAGTTTAATGGGCTGAAGCAGTTGACTAACCTAGTTCTGTCCCTGTGAGATCGCTTCTTGGCCTTTTGGCTAAGATCAAGTATCGTTTGTTATCCTGCACTTGATAGAAGTCAATGAGGTTACACTGAGACTTCAATTGAAGCCATCTTTTAAAACTCCATCTAGACCTTTTGGCTAAGAGGAAGCTCAGATCAAGCACTGGAGGAGGTGCAATCATGCTCCTATCAGCTTGGATCATGTAGATCAAACCTAATACAGGAAATGGGAAGCCTGGCTTGTCCACTTGGATCTGTAACATCTCTCTTGTTGGGAATTTGATTGGACTTTGATTGGATATAACTTTTGTCCCTGTGTTTCTTATTAACAAACTATATAGCACATACTTCTGACAGCAATCATGACCCAAACGGTAACTCTTACCGTTTAAGAAGCTGAGTCTTATCTCTGGACATTGCTCAATCAGGTATCCCATGAAAAACCTGCTTCCAAAATGCTGAATGGGGATATAAGCTCCATATTTTGGAAGTCCAACTTCGTAAGGAGTGTACTCAAACCATTCTGCAAAAGACAGAAGATTCTGCTTCATGTTAGCTTCTGATCTTCTTAACAAAATTATTACACCAGATAGTATTCCATAATAAATGGAAGGAAGATATTCACACAGTTCTGAAGCCCCAAGTAGCAATGGCTATTGTTGCTTGGCAGTTATCAAGGTGAGGTGCGAGTGCTTAGAAATAGCACTCTGTCCACTTTGGTCACTCAGCATAATCCAGCCTCCAGACATTAACTGCAGAGTAACAATAACTCTATTCCATAACCAAAGAGTTGTAAGTCTTTGGAATTCTCTACCCAAGGGGCTTGGGAAGCTCAGTCATTGAGTGTGTTTAAAGCAGAGATTGATACATTTCTGATTAACAATAACGTAAAGGGTTATGGGGATAGTGAGTGTAAAAGACATTGAAGTGCCCAAACAACCATGATCACATTGAATGGCAGAACAGGCTCAATGGACTGAATGGCCTACTCCTGTTCCTATGTTTTAAAGGGCCAGTGCATAGCCCTTATGATGGGTACATCAGAAATGATACTGGAATCTTCTCAATGTTATTCAAGTGCTGTCAGGATATTCTTTTTCTGAAGATATGATGGGACAGGCAAGCATATTGTGATATAATCCACCTGCAGAGAAAGGTGACAATGTGCGGTGCACCAACTACAAACCAGAAAAGGTACACAGCCAATAACAATGTTCTCCCTGACACAGCATGGGGCTCATGTGATGCTGGGAAAATTTTGCAGTGAGTTGCTTTATTATCCAAGTCAATTGGCTTTGCACTTCTGGGAATGACCCCTGGGAACAGCAGGAACACGTTGGCAAATTGGCCTAGTGTAATTTTCTCCAATTTTGATGCCCTCCTCAACTCCAAAGGCCTCATCAAAACACCCGCCGCCTGATCCCCTGCCCCGTAAGGACTGTACCTCCAAATTCTCTAGCGCTGAGGTCCGACCTCACGTTAAGACTGGCGTAGATGGGATATGGGTTCTGTCCCCTCCTCACAGCTTTCTGCTGGTCTGACAGCTTAGTTTTATCCTCCTAACAACAAAGATATTACTTTAAGCATTTCATACACATTCACTGGTTAGATATTTAAAACACCAACCATATTCACTGGGTAAAAAGCAACAAACATTTTAGTCAACATTACCTTTTAGGGGGCATTTGATACACAAGAGAGAGAGTGACACAAGCCTAGCAACCGTTGGAGATCACAATCACAACCAATGTGAGTTTGAGTAAGCCCTTGAGAATGAATCTTTTCAACCCAGACAATAAAACAAGGATCCTTTGATTTATGTCATCAGTTGACAATGTCAATGGTCTTTGCCCTACATAGGTCATAGAAAAATGTAAACTTGTGCGCTAAGGATAAGTATATTGTACTCAATAATTCTGAGTACAATATACTTTACCATAAAAGGTACTGTTTGATTAAAATAGTCTGAAAGCCATTTTTGTTTGGTTCAACAGACATAAGCAGTGCATACCTACATTCAAATGTGTCCTAACTGTCAGCAATACGTCATTTGTAAATTACTTTTTTGTGCTTAAGTTTTAAAGTAAAGTGACCAAATTATTAACTAACTTCAGAGCCACTCACATGAACAGTAAGATGATTGCATAGCCAAAGCCTAACAAAAGCACAGTTTTGGTGATCTTTGAACTTGGATAAGAAGGTGTTTCTGCAGTTTAATCTCCTAGGGCACAGGTAGGTTTCCATTCTTTTCCAGGCTGGGGCTACATTACCCATTGGTGCACTGAAAGAATCTGTAGAGGACAGTGAGCGATGGGACTTGAGGATGTCCAGATGGTTTCAAAAACCAGTTGCACAGCCCAGGCTTACTCTCACCACCAACTTTTTCACCTAGAGCTTTAGCTAGAAGTGTCATAGGAATACCATGAGGCTGATGCTACTTCTAGGAAGTTATTTATCAGGCCAGTGTTAGCAAGAGCCTGCTATTTTTGGTACAACCCACCTTGGCTAGAGGTTCTGAACCATGTACACAAACTGTTTGATCTTCATGTGCACTAGTACCATTAGCTACGTGAAATGAGAAAGCCCATTCTTGGTGTGATCCTGTAGCCAAAGTAAATCCACAAATCAACAGAATTTCCAGATATTGATAGGAACTGCTAACTGCAACAGTGAGTCTTGAACCATATCACATTGGGTCTACCTGGCCAGACCACATAATCGTTAGTAAAATACTGAAAATGCCTGCAATTCACCTCAAAAAGCACCAATTCATTCAGAAATTCCTGCCACAAACCAATGGAAGAAAGCTACACCATGTACAAAAAGGGAAAGGTTGATCACATCTTAGCTGACTTTATGTAAACACAGTAAAACTGGTCTCATAGCAGCAGCATTCTGGTGTCACTCTGACAGTCAAGTGATTATGGACATATTAAGTTCTGAAGCTCCCACCCTAACAGCACTGTGGGTGTACCTACACCACATGGACTGCAATAGTTCAGGAAGGCAATTCATTACTGTCTTCTCAAGGTCAGTTAGGGATTGGCAATAATTGTTAGCCTAGGCAGCGACACCCACATCCTGTAAATGAACTTTTTAAAACAATTATTATTTTTTACTCATTCACAGGACATGGGTGTTGCTGGCTGGCCAGCATTTTTTGCCCATCCCTTGTTGCCACCGGAGAGCAATTGAGACAACCACATTGCTATGGCTCTGGAGTGACATATAGGCCAGACTGGGTAAGGATGGCTGATTTCCTTTCCCAAAGGATTTTAGTGAACCAGATGGGTTTTTCTGACAATCGACAATGGTTTAATAGTCATCAGTAGATTCTAAATTCCACCTACCATGGCAGGATTTGAACCCAGGTCCCCAGACATTAGCTGAGTTTCTGGATTAATAGTCTAGCAAATGGGGGGTGAAACTGAACCGATCCTTGAAATAATGAGGGCATCCAGGGCTGCAATGTGTGCCGCTAGTGGTGTATTTCTCGGGTCACCTTCCACCTCCTTGCTTTTGGTCTCCTCCTCCCCCTTGGCATTGTCCAAAGAGGCTCTGTGCCTTGTTCCTTCTGCAGGTTCAAGCTTCACTGCTGCACAGTGTGACGCAAAGAGCAGTGCGCCATGGCCAACGTTCCTTCTAAACTGGGTGGGTGGGCACTCACATAGCAATCAAGCCCCTCTAAGATGAAAAACAACCTTAAAGGGACTAGGCAGTGCAGTAAATGACTATGAAGGAAAATTTGTGGGGAACACTGACCACAATCAATCTGGAGACTCGGGCTGGTGCCTACTGAAGGGTACCTCCAGATCTGTCCAGACAGCTGAGGTACATCTTCAGCATGCCGATGACTTGTTCAACGAGTCTGACATTCTTTGGTTTTCTGAGAGGTGTCATCAGCCAAGTTTTAAGTGGGTATCCTTTGTCTTTGAGCTGCCAACTAGCAAATCTGCTTGGAAATGTGAAGAGTTTGGAGGACAGAAACATAATGGAGGATAAGGGTAAGATCATGGCATGGATAGAGGACTGGTGATTGGCAAAAGGCAGAGAATGGGGACAAAGGGGTCTTTTTCAGGATGGTAGCCGGTGACTAATGGTGTGCCTCAGGGGTCAGTGCTGAGACCATTATTTTTCAAAATATGCATTAACGATTTGGAAGAAGGAAACTGTAGGCACTGGTGCTAAGTTGCAGATAATACAAAAATATGTAGAGGGACAGGTAGCATTGAGGAAGCAGGAGGGCTGCAGAAGGAGTTGGACAGATTAGGAGAGTGGGCAAAGAAGTGACAGATGGAATACAATGTGGAAGAGTCTGAGGTTATGCACTTTGGAAGGAGGAATGGAGGCATAGACTATTTTCTAAACGGGAAAATGCTTAGGAAATCAGAAACACAAAGGGACTTGGGAGTCCTTGTTCAAGATTCATGCAGGTTCAGTCGGCAGTTAGGAAGGCAAATGCAATGTTAGCATTCATGTCGAGAGGGCTAGAATACAAGGGCAGGGATGTACTTCTGAGGCGGTATAAGGCTGTAGTCAGACCCCAGGACTGTACAAAGCTGTAGTTAGAACCAGAGGACACAACCTCAAGTTAAAGGAACAATCCTTTAAAACAGAGACGAGGAGGAATTTCTTCAGCCAGAGAGTGGTGAATCTGTGGACCTCTTTGCTGCAGAAGGCTGTGGAAGTGAGGTCATTGAGTGTCTCTAAAACAGAGATAGATAGATTCTTGATTAATAAGGGGATCGGGGTTATGGGGAAAAGGGGAATGGGGATGAGAAAAATATCAGCCATGATTGAATGGTGGAACAGACTCGATGGGCCACATGGCCTAATTCTGCTCCTATGTCTTATGGTCTTATGGAGAAATCCTGCGCATAAAGATATTTTTCTGGCTGGATACCAGCGGACATTGATGGAGTGGAAGCCTGTGCAGTTAATGAATACTCCAGGGTAATCTAGGGGGCGCCTCAATTATCACACGCCTGTAGCACTGACGCCCATGATATGGAGATGCCAGCGTTGGACTGGAATAAGCACAGTAAGAAGTCTCACAACACCAGGTTAAAGTCCAACATGTTTATTTGGCAACACATGCTTTCGGAGCGTTCTCCTTCAGGCGTGTGAGGAGTTGTGTTCACAAACAGGGCATATAAAGACACAAACTCAATTTACAAGATAATCATGGGAATGTGAGTCTTTACAGGTAATCAAGTCGTAAAGGTACAGACAATGTGAGTGGAGAGAGGGTTAAGCACAGGTTAAAGAGATGTGTATTGTCTCAAGCCAGGACGGTTAGTGAGATGTTGCAAGCCCAGGCAAGTCATGGGGGTTACAGATAGTGTGACATGAACCCAAGATGCTGGTTGAGGCCGTCCTCATGTGTGCAGAGCTTCTGCTCAATGACTCTGTGCTGTCGTGTGTCATGAAAGCCGTCTTCGAGAACGCTTACCCGAAGATCAGAGGCTGAATGCCTGTGACTGCTGAAGTGTTCCCCAACAGGAAGGGAGCACTCCTGCCTTGTGATTGTTGAGCGGTGTTCATTCATCCATTGTCATAGCACCTGCATGGTCTCCCCAATGTACCATGCCTCAGGACATCCTTTCCTGCAGCATATCAGGTAGACAATGCTGGCCGAGTCGCAAGAGTGTATAGCATGAAACTGCTGGATGGTGTTCTCATGTGAGATGACGTCAACCATGTTGATGATCTGGCACGTCTTACAGAGGTTGCTGTGGAAAGGTTGTGTGGTGTCATGGTCACTGTTCTCCTGAAGGCTGGGTAGTTTGCTGCTGACAATGGTCTGTTTGAGGTTTTTTAAAGTAAGAACTGAGGTATGAGAATGGACTTGGTGAGATGTTCATCTTCATCGATGACATGTTGAAGGCTGGAGAAAATAACATAGCTTCTCCGCTCCAGGGAAGTACTGGACAACGAAGGGTACACCTGCTCCATGTGTTCTGTAGCAAGTCTATAGTGTCGTGGCAGAAGCTGGGGATTCTTTGTACAATGGGTTTCAACCAGAGAAGTTCTTACAGAGTCCTATTGCCTAATATGATGGGACAGTCAGTTGTGTTGGCCTTGAGGATCTTTGGGAAGCACTAGAGATCTCCAATGCGGGAAGTACGTGGGATGAGAGCACGGAGGGTGCTCCAAAGGTCCGGATCAAAGGTCTTGATCAGTCTGTTGAGTTGACAGGTGTGTTCTTTAGTCGGATCTGCTGGTAACTGTCTGTCTGTAGTTTTCCTTGTTGTTCAGTTCTTTGCAGTTATCCACTCTGTTCAGTATGAAAGTGGCCCCTCCTTTGCTGGTTTGATGACAATGTTATGGGTTGGTCTTGAAAACACATGGCATTGCGTTGTGCTTGGATGATGTTCGAGTCTGTCTTGTGAGTGTGGCTGATGAACCTGGCATTGATGCACCTCCTGACAGCTTGGGCATACATGTCGAGTCGAGGGCAGCAGCCTTTCGGAGGAGTCTAATTCAACTCTTTCCTCTTTGGTCGCTGCACCGCGGATCTCTCTGTCAGCTGTTCTGGTTCACTGGCTGTCTCGTTGTGTTCACTGTTGGCCTTTTGGACTTTGTGGAAGAACTCCCGCAGCCTCATTCACCTGATGAATTCCCCTGTGTCCGCTGCAAGATTGATGGGGTCCATTCTGATGGTGGGGCAGAAATTGAGCTCATGGCTGAGAACTTCGATTTTGTCTGGTTGAAATGTGTAGTCCGACAAGTTGACAATGGGCTTCCCTGCAGTGGTACTGTTTTCTACTGTGGTATCGGGGGAGGCTTAGTTGCTGCTGGTAATGATGCCGAGTTTCTCAACTGTCCTGTTCTTGGCGTGCATAGTGCCATGGTCTCATCTGCTTGGCATTGTTTTGCAGCTGGTCTGCGTCCTGACTGCAAGTTGAGAATATGGATTCTATCTTGGTTTCAAGGATGCAGTGTTTGCTTAGAGCTGTATGAGGTAGTTGAGGAGTATGAGAGAGGTGTGATAGCAAAGTCTCTCAAAGTAGTCTGTGTTGTAGGTTGCCCTGTTTGTGAACATAACTCCTCACTTACCTGAAGAAGGAGCGAGACTCTGAAAGCTTGTGCTACCAAATAAACCTGTTGGACTTTAACCTGGTGTTGTGAGACTTCTTAGTATGTTTACCCCAGTCCAACACTGGCATCTCCACATCATGACTACCTTCGACAACGCAACTGCCGGCTCCAAGTGGACAGGATCTCCAAGATGATCGCGCATATCGACACAGACATCAAGTTTCTACAAAGATGCAAGAAAGCAAACAAGATACCGAAAGGACTACAGATCACGAACCCACTCAGGTCCAACTATAACAGAGACTATGCTGAGAAACTTTGCCTTCGCACCTCTCTTACACTCCTCAACAACCTCATATACCAGCTCCACAGCAAACGCTGCATCCTGGAAACCAAGATAAGTCCATAGCCTCAATTTGCGCTCAGGACGCAGATCAGCTGCGAAACTCTGCCAAGCAGATGAAACAATGGAAATACGCAATCTACATGCACATCAAGAACAGGAAAGTTGAGAAACTCAGCATCATTACCAGCACCAACTAAGCCTCCCCCGATATCACAGTAGAAAACAGTACCACTGCGGGGAGGTCCATTTACAACTTGTCGGACTACACACTTCAACCAACAAAATCAAAGTTCTCAGCTGAGGGCTCAATTTCTGCTCCACCAGTGAAATGGACTTCATCAGTCTTGTAGTGGACACAGAGGAACGCATCAGGCAAACAAGGCTGCGGGAGTTATGTAAACATAAAAAACATAAAAACTAGGAGTAGGAATAGGTGTACAGGCCCCTCGAGTCTGCTCTGCCATTCAATAAGATCATGGCTGATCTTTCTGTGGACTCAGCTCCACTTACCCACTTTACTGTTCAAAAATTTATCTATCCTTGCCTTAAAAACATTCAATGAGGTAGCCTCAACTGCTTCACTGGGCAGGGAATTCCACAGATTCACAACCCCTTGTGTGAAGAAGTTCCTCCTCAACTCAGTTCTAAATCTGTTTCCCTTTATTTTGAGGCTATGCCCCCTAATTCTAGTTTCATCCGCCAGTGGAAACAGTTTCGCTGCTTCTATCTTATCTATTCCCTTCATAATCTTATATGTTTCTATAAGATCTCCCCTCATTCTTCTGAATTCCAATGAGTAGGGCCCCAGTCTACTCAGTCTTTACTTATAAGCCAACTCTCTCAACTCTGGAATCTCCTCTGCACCCCTCCAGTGCCAGTATATCCTTTCTCAAGTAAGGAGACCAAAACTGTATACAGTACTCCAGGTGTACTTCACCAGCACCTTATAGAGTTGCAACATAACCTCGCTGTTTTTAAACTCCATCCCTCTACAATGAAGGACAAAATTCCATTTGCCTTAATTATCTGGTGCACCTGCAAACCAACTCCTTTATTCTTCCATAAAACCAAGAGGCCAACAGCGAACACAATGATGTAGCCAATGAACTAGAACAGCCAACAGAGAGATCTGCGCTACAGCAACAAAGAGGAAAGAGTCGAATTGGACTCCTCCGAAAGGCCACTGCCCTCAACTCGACATGTATGCCCAAGCCGTCAGGAGGTGCATCAATGCCAGATTCATCGGCCACACTCACAAGACAGCCCTGAAAATCACCCAACCACAACACAATGCCATCCACGCTCTCAAGATCAACCGCAACATTGTCATCAAACCAGCAGACAAAGTGGGGGGCCACTCTCATACTGAACAGAACGGATTACTGCAAAGAAGTGCACCGACAACTGAATAACGAGGAACACTACCGACAGTTACCTGCAGATCCGACTAAAGAACACACCCGACTAAAGAGCACATCCGACTAAAGAACACATCCGACTAAAGAACACACCTCACTAAACTCCTCAGAAGACAAACATGGGACACAGCGGACAGAGTCCCCTTCAATGTCCAATACCTCCCCAGATCGGAGAAGCTACGACATCTTCTCCGGAGCCTTCAACATATCATTGATGAAGATGAACATCTCGCCAAGGGCATCCCCACGCTCCTACACCTTGCTTTCAAACAACTGCACAACTTCAAACAGACCATTGTTCGCAACAAACTATCCAACCTTCAGGCGAACAGAGACCATGACACCATACAACCCTGTCACAGCAACCTCTGCAAGATGTGTCGGATCATTGACACAGATGCCATCATCTCGCATGAGAATACCATGCACCAGGTACACGGTACATACTCTTGTGATTCGGCCAACGTTATCTACCTGATACGCTGCAGGAAAGGATATCCCGAGGCATGGTACATTGGCAAGACCATGCAGATGCTACGACAACGGATGAATGAACACTGCTCAACAATTATCAGGCAAGAGCATTTCCTTCCAGTAAAGGAACATTTCAGCAGTCACAGGCATTCAGCCTCTGGTCTTCAGGTAAACGTTCTCCAAGGTGGCCTTCACGACACACGACAATGCAATATCACTGAGCAGAAACTGATAGCCAAGTTCTGCACACGAGGACAGCCTCAACCAGGATCTTGGGTTCATGTCACACTATCTGTAACCCCCACAACTTGCCTGGGCTTGTAAAATCTTACTAACTGTCCTGGCTGGAGACAATACCTGTACTTGGCCCTCTCTCCATTCACATTGTTTGTATCTTTCAGTCTTGATTACCGGTAAAGACTCGCATTCCAACCATTATCTTGTAAATTGAGTTTGTATGTATATATGCTCTGTTTGTGAATACAACTCCTCATTTACCTGAAGGGGCGAGACTCCGAAAGCTTCTGCTGCCAAATACACCTGTTGGACTTTAACCTGATGTTGAGAGACTTCGTATTGCACTGACACCCTGCAGCTGCGGGAAACCAGATCGAACAGAAACCCGAGTGACCGATAATCCAGATTGACATCACCACTGGGAACACTAACATAATCTGGCAAACAAACCGACTGTTGCCTGTCTTATGCATTTGTCTGCTGCCTATTGTGAGGTTCCGCAAATGTCTCTGGCAGATCACTAGACAAATGCATAAGTAAAGAGGTTGAAGGCAGTGATGCTCTTGACAGGATCTCATCACCAGGTGCAGATGGCCACAGGTCTTGTTAAAGCAGGCTTCAAATACCCATCAATATCTGAAATGCCACAATGAACCTCTTGAGACACCAATATTCTGACAAGTTAAAGAAGTTTAACCTCTGTTTGCACACCTCTCTGCTGATTCCCCCTCCCCCGTGGTACTTTATGTCTGAGCACGTAGCTGTTGCTGCTGATCACCTTGGTCTTCATTGCAGGTCCAACATAACAGCATTACAGGTGCCCACGCTGATCTAATATAACACAGCTCCAAAGTGCAGAGCAGACATCCAAACTGTAGATGACATCCCAGAAGTGTCGATGAAACCTCTAAAGTGTGTGAGCAGCACGGTGGTTAGCACTGCTGCCTCACAGCTCCAGAGACCCGGGTTTGATTCCTGGTTTCGGTGACCGCGGAGTCTGCAAGTTCTCCTTGTGTCTATGCGGGTTTCCTCGGACGCTCTGATTTCTTCCCACAGTCTGAAAGACAAGCTGGTTAGGTGCATTGGCCATGCTAAATTCTCCCTCAGTGTACCTGAACAGGCACCAGAGTATGGCGACTAAGGGATTTTCACAGTAACTTCATTGCAGTGTTAATGTAAGCCTACCTGTGACACTAATGAATAAATAAAAATAAAATAATTTCCAAAGCTTTACAGTAATATCTCAGGAATAGTGTGAACAAACCCAGTCACACAAGAAGAAAGCTATGAGTATTGACTAACTCAGGCAGTGCAGCGGTGTTGAACATGATGTTTCTCGGATAAAATTTTACATCAAGATCCCGTCTGTCCTTAGACAAGATGGAAATAAAATTATTCTGCAATTTGATCTAGTCGTTTATGTAGTTTTTGTTTAAGATAACTTGTTGGTTTCAGCTGGCTGTTCCGCTTCATGACAACATGGCAATGTATTTCAAAAGTACATGGCTGGCTATAAAGTAGATTTTCACACAGTACAGAATGATGTCAGGGTAGTGAGCCATAGCTAATTGGCAGAACCAGAGTTTCTTTTTTATTAGCGTCACAAGTAGGCTTACATTAACACCACAATGAAATTATTGTGAAAATCTCCGAGTTGCCACATCCCAGTGCCTGTTTGGGTACACTGAGGCTGAATGCACCTAACCAGCATGTCTTTCAGACAGTGGGAGAGAACCGGAGCACCTGGAGGAAACCCACACAGACATCAGGAGAACGTACACACTCCACACAGTCACCCAAGCCGGGAATTGAACACAGGCCCCTAGTGCTGTGAGGCAGCACTGCTAACCACTATGCCACATGATAATGGCAGAAGAGCTGGAGCCTTGGGGGACAATGGTTGCTTACAGGTTGAGGATACTGAAGAAAGAGGGCTTGTGTTTTCTTTAAGCACAATCAGTGAAGCATCTGGAAACCACTTTATGTACTCTCTCCCTAGTTATATTGCACATTGAGGTTCAAAATGGGAAGTGAATACTTGAACAGATCAGATTTACACTGCCACAGATGACACAGGTGAGGTACTGTGGATTAATAGTCTTTTGTATTTGTTCTCTGAAGGCATCATTGGCAAGGCCAGCATTTAAAGCCCATCTTTAACTACCCTTGAGAAGGTGCATGCTTGAATCATGACCGTCCTTGAGATTTAGGTACATCCATGGTGCTGTTAGGGAGGGAGTAACAAAGTTGGGATATTATACAGAGAAGGTTATCCATCACTATACCTTTCCAAGGAGAAATGATTCAATGATGAGCCCCCACAGATCTGTCAATGATATGTTGTGCCCTGATCGGCTCTTGTCTACCAAAGCATTAATGTAATACCCCAGGCGATCCTTGGATAGGGCGCTGGTCTTGCTCTTGATCACTTGATTCTTGACGTTCTCAATTGGCTCTTTCATATCTTTGAGAGACCAATCGGCATCGTGATACAGCGTAGACATACACCTGGTGAAAAATTACAGTTGCTTAAAAGGTTTTCTGACAAGGGCTTGTTGGCGAGGTTTATACATTATGAGATAGGACATTCACTAAAAGGGGTTATTGTGTTACTTATTGCAATATTTATCAAAACGTTAGCCCAGTCATTGGCGTGTGCATCAGCTCCAGTCTTGGGAATATGTTCACATCTAATGTGCTGCTATTTTATTTGTGGTCACTGCTCTTCATAAGGATATTTA
Source organism: Carcharhinus amblyrhynchos (assembly GCF_965287045.1). Taxonomy (NCBI): domain Eukaryota; kingdom Metazoa; phylum Chordata; class Chondrichthyes; order Carcharhiniformes; family Carcharhinidae; genus Carcharhinus; species Carcharhinus amblyrhynchos. The sequence goes on from NC_137337.1 coordinate 60,984,169, forward strand.
TTCCTACCTCCCACACCTTCCATCCCATCCAGCCTATATTCACTCTTCCTCCATTTCCATTGGGTAATTTCCCACAGGGAAAGGTAATTAACAAGTGACTGTGAATATGAATTTAAAAACAAACTGCTGACCATTTGACCGAGATTGTAGACTTACCCAGTCCAAAGTGACTCCAAGCTGGTCTGGATACACAGTCCCAACAGGTCCAGATGTGGGGGTCCCACCCTGTCCAGGCCCTGTGCCTTCTTCCATGACCAAACCCCCTAACAATGGCAACCTAACTACAAAATAAATTTATGATTTATCAAAAAAAAAACTGGATGACGGGCACTAACATTTTGAAGTGTCCTCTCCCTCATTTACTTTCCACTGCATCCTGATGCTGCTCTCAACTAGGAAAACCTCTCATTAGTCCCCCTGCTTCCCACATCCTGAACAAGTTGGTCCACTCACTCTCTGGACATGAATTGGAAACTCTAGGAAACTTGCACTGTTACAATTGTGAAGTTGTGTTGTGGGATGGTGTCTTTAATTTGAGGTAAAATGGAGAGATTCTGTGACCTGCTCTCAAGGTGGTTTGATTGTTAAGGGATTAACATGGGCCCATGTGGTGCAAGGTGTTTGCACTCAGAAACAATGGCAGCAGCTTAGGAGCTAACAATAGATAGACTGTGAGTCTCCAACATCCTCGGAAACTGCTGAGAATGTCAGTTGCACTGTAACTGTCCATTTACTTCTCAGATAAAAAACGAGTTGGAGCCTAAAGGACAGCTGATCAGCATTTGTATCTGGATACATGATTCATGTGATTCACATTGCTATGGAGATGGATTTTAAGAGGGCAAAGGTTCAAGATACCCTGAACAATCACGAAAAAGGTTAGTCTGCCAGTATTCGTGAGGAGGAGAACAGCTATGGGCAATAAGACACTGTGGTTCACTACAACAGAATGTGTGTGGAGTTCATGCTAGAGATAAAAAGACCAAATTCATAAGACTTTAAATGAAGCTGGAAGAATCACCTAGCTTGAGCTAGATGAAGAATTGCTGCGGGGAAAAAAACTTTGCTGTGAATAATAGTTCCGGGATTAAAAGTTCCCAGGCTGAGGATGGAAAAGAACAAAAATAAATTCTTGGGAGCTAAGGATTACCTTGGGCTGATTCCAAGAGAATTGGATGTATATTTAATGGACAGCGTAAAGTATATCTGTGATGCGTGCCTTTGGTTGTGATAAAAGAAAAAAGAGAATTTTCTGGTTTATGGTTTAAAAAATAAGTTGCCTACAAAGATAGTGTTTGGTCAATTGTGATTAAAGTATTTTGTTACAGTAAAAGTCTTAAAACATGAAAATTTAATATTCTTTCACAGCTTTAACTGGAATATTGAACTTCTTGAAATTTATTGATCTCCATGAAGATCATAATAACACTGAATGGCTGTTTTCTGTGTAACCCTTGATATACCTGAGGGGATTAAGGGTTATGGGGAGAGGGCGGGTATGTGGAACTGAGCCACGACAGATCAGCCATGATCTTATTGAATGGCGGGGCAGGCTCGAAGGGCTAGATGGCCTACTCCTGCTCCTATTTCTTATGTTCTTATGTTTCTTATGGGTGTGTTTGATAGGACTATGTAGAGGGGGCTTTACTCTGCCTCTCAACTGATGCTGCACCTGCCTTTGGAATAATTAATGGAGACAGTGTAGAGAAAGCTTTACCTGTGCTGCATTAGACCTACATCCGTCAGAGGCATGAGTAAACGCAAGTAGAGGTACTGCAGCTTTCACATAAGGCAAAAGCAGTGGGGATCCAGATCCTGGCCAGGTAGATAAATTTCAACTTCATCTTTCAAATTTTCTTCTGAACCTAAAGGGGCAGGAGTATTTTTCTGATCTGACTGTCTGTCTGGCCCAGCTATTTATCTGGCTACCTAATGGTCTGGCCCAGCTGTCAATCTAGCAGTTTAATGGTCTGCTCAGAAGTCAGTCTGACTGTCTAATGATCTGGTTGAGTTGTCAGTCTGCCTGTTAGCTGATCCAGTCAAGCTGTAAGGCAGAAAACTTTATGATTTTATGAAATGAAGCCGTGCCCTGGAGATCGGGAGGGTCACTGCGTCCCTGGCTATGCCGAGTGTTTCAGCTGATTATTCCCTGGCTCGCAGGCTCCCCATTTTAACTGTGCAAACTGAGAAAGCATTCACTTCCTGGGCACATAGATTACGCAAACCGTTTATCAGAAACACATTAGCAATTCAACTCAGACACATACTCACCACGTTGATCCCGATACTCCGATCATGTAGGTTACGCAGTCTAGGATTTGTAATTTCTGCAGCCCCAGCAGAACACCATAAAGGGATGTCATTGCTCGTATTCCACCCCCTGAGGCAAGGAGTGCTACAACTGGCACCTATAAATTACAGACACAATCAGTGTGCCAGAAAGGGATGTCATTGTCTGTGTTTCACATCCTCCTCAAAAGTTGGTATACAGCACAAGAGGAGGCCATTTGGCCCATTTTGTTTGTGCTGGCTCTTCTAAACAGCTATATAATCAGTCCTCATCCTGAACTTGCATAGGGACCTATAAATTACTCATATAGTAAAACCGGGACGTTGAAGAAGAAACTGGGGCAACTATATTTTCCTTATTTGAATGAGGGGAGCCAGGTCAAATGAAAGCATTAGATGCTTCCTGTGAAAAACACAGGATAAATAAACAAGATAATGTGTTGAGCCTTTGCAAATTATTGATTAGGCCCCAGCCAGAGTCATGAGTCCGTCTTAGGCACCACACTTTAGAAAGGAAGTTAAAGCCTTGGAGAGAATGCAGAGAAAACTTATTAAAACAGTATCCAAGATGCAGAAATTTTGTTATGTAGAGAGACTGGCAAAGCTAAACTTGGTCAAAGAGGGCAATGGGGTCTAATAACTCCGAGAGATGGCTGTAAAGGAACAAGTGCTTTTCTTTCACAAAATAGAGCAAAACAAAAACCACAAACCTGTAGTGAACACAACTGGGACAATAAAAGACCCACTCAGGGGCCTGCTTTATACAGGGCTCAGTACACGAGCTCCACCTGGATGGCTAATTACCAATTCTCCAGGGGACTCGCATTCAACAAGTCCTACAGGAAGGTCAATCAGTGATTCCCTTTGCAATTATGGGGCATTTTGACAGAGTATGAAGTATAAACAAAAGATGATTTCCATTGTGTGGAAGGTCAGCAGGCAGAGGACACAGGTTTAAGAACATTAGCAAACAATCCAGGTGAGAGATGAAGTTTTGTTTTATTCTATGTGTTTACGATCTCAAATGCAACAACTGAACAGGTGTATGTGCTACTTGGTTTAAAAAACGTAAAGGCATGGATTTCACATTGGATCATTGGCAGGTAGCCTCGGGTTTGTCCGCCTTCCATGATCTCAAAACTACAACAATCCAGGCACCATATTAAAAGGTAACCCCTGCACATAGAATGGAGAGAGACTGCCGGTGAGTGAAGTATAGAGGGATCTAGGTTTTCTAGAATATGAGTCAAAAGAAACTAGCAGGCAGGTCTAACAAATAATTGCTTTTGTTCCAGGCGCTCTGGTTTTCTCCCACACTTTGAAAGATGTGCTGGTTAGGTGCATTCTCCCAAACAGGTGCTGGACTGTGACGATTAGGGGAATTTCACAATAACTTCATTGCAGTGTTAATGTAAGCCTTACCTGTGACTAATAAATAAAACTTTAAAAGGTAATAGGCATTCTGGCCTTTATTGCAAAGCAGTTGGAGTTTAAAAAATAGGGAGGTTGTGTGCAATTGTACAAGGTGTTGGTGAGGCCTCACCTGGAATACTAGGTACAGTTTTGCTCCCCTTACCTAAAAGGAAGATACACTAGTAATAATAGTATTGACATTTTGAGGATATAGTAACATTGGAGGCAGTCCAAAGGCGATTCGCCAGGCTAATTGCTGGGCTGAGAAGGTTGTCCTATCAACAGAGACTAAATAGTCTGGGTCAATATTCCTTAAAGTTTAGAAGAGTGAGAAGAGGCCTTGCTCAAACATGCAAGATTCTGAGGGGTTAGATGGTGACATGCTTTCACGAGTGGGAGAATCTCGAACAAGGGGACATAGCTACAAGATAAAAGGCCAGTCATTTAAAACTGAGGTGCAGAGAAATTTTTTCTCGCAGAGGGTGGTGAATTTCTGGAATTCTCTGACCCATGATGTGGAGATGCCGGTGCTGGACTGGGGTAAACACTGCAAGAAGTCTCACAACACCAGGTTAAAGTCCAACAAGTTTATTTGGTAGTAAACGCCACTAGCTTTCGGAATTCTGTTCCTTCGTCAGGTGAGCGGAGAGTTCTGATCACAAACAAGGCATATAAAGGCACACACAGTTTACAGAATACTGATTAGAATGCAAGTCTTTGCATTCATGGTCACGGGCATTCGGCCTCTGGTGTTCGTCCTTCACGACATACGACAGCGCAGAGTTGCTGAGCAGAAACTGATAGCCAAGTTCCGCACACGAGGACAGCCTCAACCAGGATCTTGGGTTCATGTCACACTATCTGTAACCCCCATGACTTGCCTGAACTTGCAACATCTCACTTACTGTCCTGTCTGGAAACAATACACATCTCTTTAACCTATGCTTAATGCTATCTCCACTCTCATTGTCTGCACCTTTAAGAATTGATTAGCTGTAAAGACTCGCATTCTAATCAGTATTCTGTAAACTGTGTGTACTTTTATATACCCTGTTTGTGATCAGAACTCTCCACTCACCTGATGAAGGAACAGCGTTCCGAAAGCTAGTGGCGTTTATTACCAAATAAACCTGTTGGATTTTAACCTGGTGTTGAGAGACTTCTAACTGTATTCTCTGACCCAAACAGTCGTGGATGTGGAATCATTACAAGTATTTAAAGTGGAGGTGGATAAATATTTGATTGAAGAATAGTGGACTATGTTGAAATGGCATAGAAAAGAAGTCAAGGCCGACTCAGATAAGCCATGATCATACTGAATGGTAGGGCAGGCCTGAAGGGCCTGTTGGCCTCCTCCTGCTTCCGTTTTTGCGTTCTTAGTGTTTGCTGGACACAATGATGTCCTTTGCCTGCACTCTGTAAACAGGGTGACAAATTCAGTATATGAGGTGATGGCAGCTGCAGTCCTGCCCTCTCATAAGGCTGAGATGTGGACTATGTACAGCAAGCACCCCAAAATCCTGGAGAAACATCACCAGCACTGCCTCTGAAATATCCTGCAAATCCATTGGCAGGATAGGCTCATCAACGCCAGTGTTCTCGCTCAGGCCGACATCCTCAGCATCGAAGTAGTGACCACACTCGATCAGCTTGCTGGGTAATCACAAGACTCTTGAAACAAACACTCTATTTGGGAGTTTGATATGGCAGCAGGGCAAAGGAAACACTTCAAGAATACCCTCATAGCCTCCTTTAAAAAGTGCCACATCCCCAACACCTGGGAATCCTTGGCCTACAACCACCTGAAATGGAGGAAAAAGATCTGGGAAGGAGCTGACCACTTCCAGTTTCACTGCTGAGAACTAGTAGATGCCAGTGAAAGAAACGCTTGGCAACCTGGGTACCCTACCCATCCACTCCTCCAACCACCATCTGCCCCACCTGTGTTGGGATCCTCAGTCACTTGGAAACTGATTTTTATTGTGGAAGCCTTGACTGCGAGGGAGTACATTAGAGGGTCAGCACCAATGCTGTCCAAAAGAGCCATCCATTGCTGCAACAGAATGATCTTCTCCATTCTGCAAGGTTTAATCAAACTTCTCATCACATACACACACTCAGACCCAGCACACATCCATAGCACACATCAATGCTAGCTCAAGGAGTGCCAGCACTCACTCTGCCACTCAGACCTTTACCTTCCTTGCAGGTCACACCCTCATCATGGCCATCGCTCCACTCAGCACCCACACATGCCCGGCATCTTCATCAACTGCCCTGAAATATGTCCTCTTTACACTTTCTCCACCTGTCTTCATGTAGGACAAGTTGGCTCACAATAAAAGAGAAAGATCACAGACTAGTGGATGTATGCCTGAACTGAAGGTCCTCACAGACTGAGGAAAGAACAATTCAGCCAGCTGGCTGATGGCGAGGTTGGCAGAGTTCAACCAACTGAGGACCCAGCATTGCAACATCCATCAGAATACCATGCTGTGAGAGATATCTCCTGCTTCTCAGGCATCTGCCACACACATTAATGACCTCCTTTCTTTTGCAGCCACATCTGGGAAGCAGCCAAGGTGGCCCATGAGTCAGAGCACTCACCCACACCCTGTACCAGCGCGGATACACACCTCGGTGGGACCTAGTTTTAGAACTGCCTTGGGGTCACTGAATGTTGAGCACATCACACTGTTTGATCCTCAGCAGACGAAGACAAGGACATCCCAGGGTGCCGGCACTCGGAAGACTGAAGGCCAGAAATCTGCTGGGTCCAAGTCAGATGACGAGCCACTGGACTAGGCTCTACCTCAGTTGCAGGAAACGCAAAAACAATCTTGGGAAAATCAGGAAGGAATGTCTGATTTGATTTGACTTATTATTGAACCTGTATTGAGAGACAGTGAAAAGTATTGTTTCTTGTGCTTCACAGATAAAACACACTGTTCATAGAGTACATTGAGGAAAAGGAAAGGAGAGGGTGGACAATGTAGTGTTGCAATTACAGATAGGGTGAAGCAAAAGTTCTGCTTAATATATGGCAGGTCCATTGAAAAGTCTAAAGACAGCTTGAGTCAGCTGGTACGTGATCTCAGACTTCTGTATCTTTTCCCTGACAGAAGGTGGTGGAAGAGAGAATGTCCAGGGCACGTGGGGTCCTTAATTATGCTGGCTGCTTTTACAAGGCAGCAGCAAATGTAGACAGAGACAATGGATGGGAGGCTGGTTTGTGTGATGGACTGGGCTACATTTACAACCCTGTGTAGTTTCTTGCAGTCGTGGTCAGATTAGGAGCCATACCAAGCTGTGATACATCCAGAAAGGATGCTTTCTATGATGCATCTGTAAATGTTGGTGAGAGTTGTAGCTGACATGCCAAACTTCCTTAGCTTCCTGAGAGAGTAGCAGCGTTGGTGGGCTTTCTTAACCATAGTGTCGATGTGGGGGGACCAGGACAGGTCTGCTGCACTCCTCAGATTGCAAGGCATGGTGATGGAGTGTATCTGCTTTCAGACTGAAGTAATAGCACTGAAAGGCCAATGCACTGTTAACACTGATAAGGTGGCAGCCACCATGTAGATATCCATCAGTGACAATGCCAGGGGTGAGGGTGCGGCATCTCAAGCTTACCCAAGCTGCCCCTCCCTCTCACTGAAGGAGCCAGGACCCTTCGGCGCCCACACAGTGGAGAATTAGCTGGTGCACACTCCGGGGCCACCCACCCATCCAAAATCCTTCTTTTCATGACTGCTTCAGGTGAGGAGGGTGGCATTGCCACACACCAAGATCCTGGACCTCCCAGGTCTCAGCCCTCCAGAGGACACCTGCTGAGATCATAGAACCATGTAATTCCTGCAGTGTAGAAGGAGGCCATTCAGCCCATCGAGTCTGCACCAGCTCTCCAGAAGAGCATCGTATCCAGGCTCAAACTCCATCCCATCTCCATAACCCCACTCATTTATGGCTATTCCATCTAACCTACATATCTTTGGACACTAAGGGACCTTTTAGCATGGCCAGTTCCCCTTGGACTGTGGGAGAAAACCAGAGCACACAGAGGAAGCCCACATGGACATATGCAAACTCCAGTCAGCCAAGGCTGGAATTGAACCTGGGTCCCTGGTGCTGCAAAGCAGTAGTGCTAACCACTGTGCTGCCTCCAAAAATCACAACAGGGCATAGCAGTCAGCAGACTGTTTTTGTGGATGTTGGAGATGCACTAAGATGTTGCGGCAGGGTAAGGAAGGTCAAGAGGATTCAGTTGCACAGCACGGCACTGATGTTAATCACTTGTACACGATGTCACTATTGTAAATAAACTCCCACCAATGTTATCCTGCCTACGGCTCCTTGCTATGAGCTGTGTTCCTTTCAGTCTGAAGTGAAAGTTTGGTTTCTGCACAAAATAAAGGCAGGTGTCTCAGTCCAGAGCTTCCTCCCTGTGCTGTGTGCAACCTTCCCAAGCACATTGATGGTTCCTCTTCAGTCACTGAACACACCCGTCATGCTTGCATATCAATGGCATTTCTCATTATGACCAGAATGTACAGGGGTGGAATTACCCAGTTCCGTCATTCTCTCTATACACTCTCTGCATCTTTGAGGTGTAGACTGCCCCCCACACCATCAGCATGTGTCTCTGGTGACACTGTGGACCTGAACGGTTCAGCTCACAAAGGTTGTCATAGGATCAGGAGAAGTTATTTTCCCCACTACATCTCTATGATTTGCCCCTGTTCACTGAGCACAAATAATCTGCTATCAGTCAGATAGGAGACAGACATTCACACAAGCTCTGTGAGGATCTATGGATTGTCCCCACTGTAAGACATCATCCTCCTGGAATATAGGGATTATGGGTATCTGCTGAACTTCCATGGCAGGAGCCTTATTACAGAGGGTATGTATGCTGCAACTGGTCAGATGCATGTCCAGTGCTCACACCAGGTGCAGATGGCCACAGATCTTGTTCAAGCAGGCTCCAAATACCCACCAGCATCCGAAACAACACAATGAGCCTCTTGAGACACCAATATTCAGTGCTCACAGATGCCATGTGGTGATTATGGGGAGCCCTCACTGCGCATTGTCATCATGCTCCACAAATTAGCAATGAGTGTATCCCAGTGTATCTGCCTCGCCTGCACATTGTCAGCCTCATGGCCGGCATCCTCGCCTTCGAGGACCTCATCATCCCCATTTCCCATCAACATCCTCATCAGAGGAGATGTGCTGCTACTAAGAACATAAGAACATAAGAAATAGGAGCAGGAGTAGGCCATCTAGCCCTTCGAGCCTGCCCCGCCATTCAATAAGATCATGGCTGATCTGTCGTGGCTCAGTTCCACTTTCCCGCCCTCTCCCCATAACCCTTAATCCCCTCTCTTATCAAAAACCCTTCAACCCGCGTCTTAAAAATATTTAGCGAGGCAGCCTCCACCACTTCAACGGGCAGAGAATTCCAGAGATTCACCACCCTTTGAGTGAAGAAGTTCCTCCTCAACTCCGTTCTAAACCGCCCCCCCTTTATCTTGAGGCTGTGCCCCCTAGTCCTACTGTCTTTTTTGAGCGGGAAGATTCTCTCCACCTCTATCCTATCCATCCCATTCATCATCTTATACGTCTCAATGAGATCTCCCCTCATTCTTCTAAACTCTAACGAGTACAAGCCTAGTTTATTCAGCCTCTCCTCATAGCTCAACCCCCTCAACTCCGGTATCAGCCTAGTAAACCTCCTCTGCACTCCCTCCAAGGCCAAAATATCTTTGCGCAGGTGCGGCGCCCAAAACTGCACACAGTACTCCAGCTGCGACCTCACCAATGCCCTATACAGCCGCAGCAAGAACTCCCTAATTTTATATTCAATCCCCCTCGCTATGAAGGCCAGCAACCCATTCGCCTTCCTGACCACATGCTGCACCTGCAAGCTGGGTTTTTGCGACTCATGCACAAGGACCCCGAGGTCCCTCTGCACCGTCGCCTGCTGCAGATTTTCGCCACGTAAGTAATAGTCCTTCCTACCATTATTCCTACCAAAGTGGACCACCTCACACTTGCCAACATTAAATTCCATTTGTCATTTCCTGGCCCATTCGCCCAGCCTATCTAGATCCTTCTGCAGACTCTCCACACCCTCCGCACAATTTGCCATCTGCTCCTATCCACGTTGCAGCACCAGGTTATACAGGACACAGCAGGTGAGGAGAACTAATGACACCCTCTGTGGTCTATATTGCAGAGCTCCACCAGACCAGTCCAGCCACCGGAACCTCATCTTCAGCATCTCTATGGTTTGCTTTGCCAAAGTGCAAGTTGTAGCATGAGCCTTGTTGTACTCCCTCTCGGCGGCCTCTGCACAGAAGTCATTAGTCACATCCTCAGTGGGTAGTCCTTGTCCCCTAGGAGCCAAGATCACTTTCTTGCACACTGGCAAAAGTTGCCTTCCAGGTCCTCGTAGTGCTAAATTCTGCAGCAAGTGGCAGTTGTGACCGATCAGTCCTCTGGACCTATGCAGTCCTTGTTGACAAAGGTTGTCAGGCATAGAGCCATAGAAAATTACAGCTCAGAAACAGGCCTTTTAGCCCGTCTTGTCTGCGCCGAACCATTTTTTGCCTAGTCCCACTGACCTGCACTTGAACCATATCCCTCCACACCCCTCTCATCCATGAACCCAAGTTTTTCTTAAATGTTAGAAGTGATCCTGCATCTGTAGGGATGACAAGCATTATCTTTAGACCCAAGGTCTAGTGAGGCGTCTACGAGCGATCGCTCTCTAGGTCTCATCCTCTGCCCCTAACAGCACTGTGGGGTACCTACACTACCTGGACTGCAGCGCTTCAAGACGGTGGCTTACCACCACTTTCTCAAGGGCAATTAGGGACGGGTAATAAATGCTGGTCTAGCTAACAAAACCCATATCTCATGAATGAATAAATAAAGTCAGCCACCCTCAGTTAAGAATCAGGAGGAGGGGTTGGATTGATCTGTGGGTCGAGTGAACTGCGAAGATAATGCAGAACATCAAAAGGATATAAATTAGTTGGTGGAATGCATGGACAATTAGCAGATGAGATGTAATGCAGAGATGAGGGAAGTGATTCATTTTGGTAGAAAGAATGCAGCATAATATACAAAGGGTACAATTCTGAAGGGACTGCAAGAACGGGGGGACATATGTGCATAGATCATTGAAGACAGCAGGGCAGTTTGAGAAAGCAGCTCAGTAACCTCAGCTTTATAAATAGGAGCACAGCTTACAAAAGCAAGGAAGTTATATTAAATTTTCAACTGCATCCAGTTCTGGGCACCACAAGTTGGGAAGAATGTGAAGTCAAGTACAGATTGCAGAGGAGATGATGGTGTATTGTCACTGGACTAGTAATCCAAAGACCAGAGTACTGCTCTGGGGACCTGAGTTTAAATCCTGCTACTGCAGGTGGTGAAATGTGAATTCAACAAAAATATCTGGAATTAAAAGTCCAACGATAATCATGAAACTAACGAAATCTGCCACCTTTACCTGGTCTAGCCCACATGTGACTCCAGACCTGGTAATATGATTAACTCTTAACTATCCTCTGAAATGGCATGCAAAGCCATTCAGATCAGAGGCACTAACTGGCTCAAACAGAAACGCCCACATCCCAGAAATGTATAAAGGAAAATAAAGTATTCAAAAGAATCATCCAGTAATGTGGAAAGAATGGGAAAATTGAGATTCTTTGCTTTGGAGAAGTGAAGGCTGAGAGGAGATTTGATAAGTTTATTCAAAAATCAGCAGGGGTCTGAACAGAATAGATAGGGAGACACTGTTCCTATTTGTGGAAGGATTGAGAACCAGAGGGCACAAATTTAAGATCATTATCAAGTGCAATGGCAACTTGAGGAGAAATCTACGAGCACAGTCAGTGGTTAGGACCTGGAATACGCTGCTTGAGAGCATATTGGAAACAAGCTGAATTGTGGCATTCAAAAAGGAATCGGATCATAATCTGAAAAGAGAAGATGTGTAAGGCCAAGGGACAAGTCAGGGGAGATCCACCAGGTGAATTGCTCCTGCAGAGGGCCAGCACAGACAAAGTTGGCTGAATGGACTCCTGTACTGTAACTATTTTATAACTTTCTCATTAAGATATCTGTAGTAGAACAATTCGAATTTGTTCCACGTATATTAATTGTCCAATGTGTTAAAAGGTTAGATGATCATGACCAAGTCCTTAGTAGGCATGGATCCGGACATGGCGTATCTCCTCAATTGGTAATCTCAGTTTGAGAAGCTTTAGAATATCTGCTATTTAAAACTGAGACGAGGAGTTTTTTTTGTTTAGCTCTGAGGTTTGAAATTCTTTAGAACTCTTTCTGATAAGGTTATGGAAGCAGAGTCTTTGCATGCTTTCAAAGCAAATGTAGATTGATTTTTGGTAAACAAGGCAATGATAGGTTATAGGCAGGATGCAGATTTGTGGTTACTCTCAGATCAGCCATGGCACAGCAGGCTTGAGGGGCCAAATGGCCTATTCCTGCTCCTTATTTGTATGTATGAAAAATGGAAGATGCCACCCAAATGCAATAGCAATGCACTTCTGGGCTAATACATTGCTGGAGAAGGGCAGATAATGCTACACCTGTGTTTGGGAGTTGAGCATCAATAATAAGAGACTTACTAAGGTCAAACAAGGTGAATCCACCCATTCCATTTCATAGTTTGTACTGAAGGTGTGGGGCCCCCAACAGCCACTTAGACACAAAGGGGGGAATTTTCCAGGGCCTGTTTACTAAAGTGCAAATCCTGTTATGTCCAGAAACTCTTGAGAGAGGTCAAAATGGGGTTTGCACCAGGGAGATTGCAATGAGATCTGCCCCGCCCCTCCCACAAACAACGTAATGAGGTTCATACCCAGTGAACGCCTGAACCTGATTACCATGAATTTGAATAAATTTAGATATTCGTAAACAGCATAATGTCATTGCTTCAAGGGGCATCAGATCCTCCACCAGCATAATGTCACACTGGCAGGAATCATTACTGCCCTCTGGCAGTCAAGATGACCATACTGGGGGCACAGAGACCAGTGCAGTTCCGTATGGTCATGGACATTGCAGGGCAGTGTCCTGACAGAGCCAGGTTCGCACTGCCAAGGGGGTGGGTCCTCAAGGGAACCCCATTAGGGACCTCCTATTGTGAGGGCAAGGGGGTTGTGCCTGCACTGTGGAGGGAGAGTGGGATGGGGCTCTGAGTCACCCTGGTACCAGCGATGATGAGGGTTGAACATTCATTAAGTGTTGGGGACAAGTTTGCCCTCTGTGTTCGTCTGCCTGGGGCCCTGATGTCGGCTGGGGTGAGGTCTTTAACTTTAAGATTGAGGTGCCATTTCTCCACGGAGCTGGTCTTGCCGGTATCTTTAAGCCCTGCCCCTCAAGAATAATGGTGCAAAACACACCCCCACCCCCCCCTCCTTTGTTTTGGAAAAAAAAGTGTCAGAAGGTCTGGAGAGAAAACCTGACTGTTTCTCTGGAGAGAAAATCACTGGTTTTCAGTCATAACATGACACTTCGCCATTTCTTAGGAAAACTCTGCCCAAAATGTTGGTGATTTTACAACTGCTGTTTGACACGGGCACACGCCACAGCTTTCAAATGAGCTTTAAAACACTAGAAAGTGCTTATGCAACTACAAAAGCAAAATTACTAATATACTGAGAGCTGCAACCGATATGCAGTTCTATGTTAGTTATTTAGAACAGGACTTCTTTCTTTCTCCCTGCTCCCAAACGAAGGTTGTGTATTCCTATTCATTGCATTCTTTACTTTGTTTCATACTTGACTGTTCTTTGGAGTCTTCTTTAGCTTCAGGACCTGCTTCAGGGCTCGTGCACCAAATCTCTTTCTCTTTGAAAGGAATTCCTTCTCTGGGTCAGAGATGTCGAAACTCAGGCGCACATCCATATCTTTATAGCTGTGGAACATGGACATTCACAGTCAAACACTATCTGTTTGCAATAAGAAAGGTGTCACTGTAAGGAATTGGTCAGTCAGACTGTCTGGAAATCATCTGATCATTTATTTAGAATTATTTTCATAATGACAGAACCTTCAGTTTGTTCATATTAAGTGAGGACATATAAATCAATTCAGGTCATAGAACTGTTGAGTTTGGACTGACCTGAAAAAATGTGACTAAAAGGCATTCCTGTGTATATTTCAGAGGGCTTTAATAGTTTTTAACAAGGAACATCGGTGACTATATACAGGTTGAACCATAGACTAGCTATAGCACAGGAGAAAGCCATTTGACCCATCTTGGCCATGCCAGCCTGAGGACACCCTTTCTAATCCCATGTTCCTGCAACCAGCTCATATCCCTGTAGCTTACAGCATTTTAGGTGCAGATCCAGGTACTTTTTAAGATGGTATAGGGTCTCTGCCTCCACCATCAACTTGAACAACAAATTCCAGATATCCATCGCCCTCTGTGTAAAAGAGTTCTTTCTCCTGTCTCCACTACACCTAATGCCATTTACCTTGAATCCATGTCCCCTGGTTCTAGAATTCTCCACAAGTGAAACAATTTTATCCTGTCCACACTATCTCTTCCTCTTGTAACTTTGTACACCTCTATTCAAGTCAACCCTCAGCCTTCTTTGTTCCAAGGAAAATAACCTCAGTCTATTTAATCTCTTCTCATAGCTCCACTTTCCTAACCCTGACAACATTTTTGTAAACCTCCTCTGTTCTCTTTCCAGAGCAATTATGTCCTTCCTGTAATGTGGTGACCAGAGCTGCACACAATACTCCAGTTGTGGCCTCACCAGTGTTTTGACCTTCTGAGATGCATGACCTCACACTTCGCTACGTTAAAATCTATCTGCCACTTTACCATCCTCTGCGCCAACCCACCTACATTGTTTTGGAGGTTATACTATTCTGTACATTATTCATTACTTGGCCAATCTTTGTCATCTGCAAATTTTCCAATCGCGCCCCTCATGTTCATATCCATAACGTTAATATATAGCACAAATAGCAAAGGTCCCAACACTGAGACCTGTGGAACACCACTTATGGACAACAGGAAATACTGATCAGCCAATTCCAGACCCAGATTTTGAAGGCTTACAGATCATTGAAGAAAGAAAAGACTTTGAGGGTATGAAGTTTAACAGTTTGGGTGAGAATGGGCTACAGCAGAATCAGTATGATGAATCTTTATTTTGATACAGTAAACATGCAGAAAGAAAGTCAAGCAAAAAAGGATGGAAAGTTACAGGCACAAGAAAGCAAACTTCAGAGCAAATGGACAAATTGCAATGGTAGGAAAGAGGCTAGAGGGCTGATCTGAACCTACAGTGATGGAGGAAAATGGACAGGAGTAGAGCTCCAGTAGACAGCAGCAAATCCACCAGCACCCACTTTCTGTCACAGCCGAAGGTTCAAATCAACCCTTGGAAGCAAAAGAAAAGCCTTCACCCATCAGGTATAATCTCCTTCTAGTGGCGTTTCAGGAAGAGTGAGAGGGAAGGGCAGTGTTCAAAAGCTGTATTCAATGAGAATAAGAGCAGTATTCAAAAGCTGGATAGACTGAGGTTTTATATATATGGTGTTACTGAAAAAGGAGACATGCCATTGAAGCTTTTTGTCTCCTACTCATCAGGACAGTTCATAGAAAACCAATAGTAAAGAGAACAACAATCTATACTGTAGAAAAGAATGCTGATTGGTCGGCAAGTGGATTCCGATTGGTAGAGGCATTGCCACAGAGAATACATCAGTGAACAGTCAACTGCCAAGCTTTGCTTCAAATTCAAACCACACAGGTCAGTGGGTTGCTATTGGAAATTCTTGCAAACTGTCCTGATAAGTGCAAGACAAAAAACTCATGTCTCTTTGTTCAGCAATATTCAAGATCTGTACTAAAAAATGACTACTTGTTTACTGTATTAGATACACATACATAAAGTTAAAAGGACCTAAATCAGAGATCAAAATGAACTTACCATTTTTCTGCCCGCAGCCTTAGGTCAACAACCTGTTTCTAAGAGAGATAAGGCGGAGGCAAAGTTACTTGTGCTATTCAAGAAGAATGCCAAAGCAGCTGTGGCAGATAGCCAAACAGCACAAACATAATCCCCCATCTCTTACTTATCCTCATTCTCATTTCTTCCCATCTCTCTTAATACTAGCATGGTGATGGATCTGAGAGTTCTTTTTCTTATAGTTTTTTTTACATCAAGTGAATGTGGAGTTAATAACTGCTCACCCAGTTGTTCCTTAGCTGTACTCCAGGAAGACAGTGTGTGTTGCTAACTAGTGCAATCTTTCAGAATGAGCCCGTTCTCTTCTTGGTGGGTATGACAACTATCCAAATAGAAGTATATTGAACATTTGTTCCCCTACCATGAGGGTTGGAAAGATCTGGAAGGAAGCAGCCAGTACTGACTGAGATTAAATATTCCATGGAGTTTTTGGGAGAGCTATTAACATTAGAAGGTACATGGCCAGAAATAAATAATTCAGTTGTGAGAATGGATTAATATATTGAAGCTTTATTTGATTTCCTTCAACCTGAACTTTGCACCCATTAGGCACAGAAGGCACTTCTGGCTGCGATTGGCCCTGAAATGTGATTTCATGCTGGGTGGCCAATTAACGGGCAGTCAGCAGGAAATGCATACTGAGAAAGGCTCACTGTTGCTGGGAGGCCAGCCATTGAGAAAAGGAGAGGTGCACGCTGGCACTTCTTCCTGGCTCCGTTAGGAATTTAAAAACTAATATGCATTTATTAAAAGAGATTACAACCAATATTCAAGCGCTTGAGAGTAAAAGACACTACTAGCTACGTGGTTATATAGGCAATCAACTTCACACCACTAAACCATCACTGCACAAGTTCATATCAGTTTCCTCAAGGTGGACAACTGTCACGGAACTGTCTTGGAGGTGTCTCAGGGAGTTGCAGCCCTCTACAAATTGCATGTGATTGGGATGCATTTCATTTCTTTTCTTCCCATCACCACAACATTGTTGGGTACATGACATATGGCAATTTGAAAACCTTACATGGCAGACAGAGGACAAGAGAGCTAAGTTATTCTGTTTCTTTGCTCTTTCCTGCCAAGGAATGCTTGTTAGCTCCTCCACATTTCTCTCAGAGACCGAGAATTGATAACTCATTGTATTGGGAAAATAGGAAATATCAATGTATAGAGCCACAGAATTGTTACAGTGCAGATGGAGGCCTATCAAGTCTTGTCCCCTGTCTGCCCTGTAAGATTTCCAAATTGCCATACGTCAATGTTGTGGTAATGGGAAGAACAGAAGTGAAATTCATCCCAATCACATGCAATTTGTAGAGGGCTGCAGCTCCTTGAGACACCTCCAAGACAGCCCCGTGACAGTTGTCCGGCTTGAGGGAACCTGTTATAGTGAAGCTTGTACAAAATAACCTCAGAAGACTCGGGTATGGCATGATCATTAATTCTTCCAACAGATGGTGGAAGAGAACTAACTCAGAGAGACATGTGAAGCAGTGCTCCACCAGTTTACAGCTCTACAAGCACCGACTGTCACATATGCAGGACATTGTTTAGATTCCAATTTTTTCTGCATATAGGTTTAAATTAAACAGATATCTCTGGTTCCAGGTGGTACATGATTCATGAGGCAGGCTGTCCCCTAGCTTAGATATTATCAGCCCATCATGTCTGCGCCAGTTCTCTAAATGAGCATTATGACTTAACGTCAGTCTCTGTACCCTTGAACATTTTTTCAGTGCTCCATTTTCCTCTCACAGTCTGAAAGATGTGATTTGCCATGCTGAATTCTCCCTCTGTGTACCCAAACAGGTGCCAGAGTGTGGTAACTAGGGGATTTACACATTGCAGTAACTTCATTGCAGTGTTAGTGTAAGCCTACTTGTGACACTAATAAATAAACTTAATGTTTTAAACCTGCTTCCATCATATTTCCAGGCAGTGCATTCCAGATCCAAACCACTTGCTGTACGAACATTTTTTTCTCACATTACAATCGCTTCTTTTAATTCTATGCCTTCTTGTTCTCAATCCTTTTACGAGCGGGAATATTTTCTCCCTATCTACTCATGATTGTGAACATCTTCATAAAATTTCCTCTTAGTCTTCTTTGCTCCAGGGAGAACAGACCCAACCTCTCCAATCCTCATAAGTGAAATTTCTCAATCCTGGAACCATTCTTGTAAACGTCTTCTGCACTCTCTCTAATGCATTTAATGTGGTGCCTAGAACTGTATACAATACTCCAGCTGAGGGCTAATTCGTGTCCTATACACGTTCAGCATGACCTCCACGCTCTTGTACCTGAAAATCCTTGACGAGCTGATGCCAAATCCTTGATAAGCTGATAAAGTCCAAAACTGGTCTCAGTTTTGCTGCTGATTTAAAAAAATGTCCTAATTCAGTTCACCTTGGACTGAAAATACCCTTTCTTTAAAATAAACAGATAAGGATGCAGTGATCCATTTTCACCTCTCCCTATCATTTCAGTTTGATAGCCCAGGATGCTGTATGCTTTACAAACTGCTCACTCCACCTGTCTTGCCATCTTCTTTGACTCTTTGGAAACACGCTGTATCACTGTACAAAGCAACCTCATCACTGCCTTCTAATCATGAGATTGTTGAGTTCATTTTAACTAGTCAGTTGCAAATGGTCATGGCAGCCAACAATTAGTCAAGAAAAGGTCAACTTGCTCACCCACCCTCACGTATACTAGTGGACAAAGGGGCTCAGTGCACTTTGAGTCAGAAGGCTCAACATTCAGTTTTTCAACAAGTGTGAAACTGAAGTCAAGGCCATTGTGTTAAAGATTAGGTAACATTTCAATCACTTGACTTCTTATACCTACACTTCACCTACCAGGCTTTGTGGAGTTGAAGTGCACATTTACAGTTCCCCTCACTCAGGGTCATTTTCCACCTGGGACAACCAGCAGTGGATCCCATCTCCTGCACTAGAATCGGAGTCTGATGGCCTATGCCAACTCTTTGAATTTAGATCAGCAGCTACGGGATTTAAAAATAAACTTAAGTAAATATTGCTGAATCAGATACCGTTATCAAGCCGAACCAATGGGGAGAGGTGGAAATGGAGCACTGCATCCGCATCTGTTTATTTTAAATAGAGATTATTTGCAGCCCAAGGAGAACGGAAATAAGATATTTTTTTAAATCACAAAACTGAAATCGGTTTTGGACTATATCAGCTCATCAAGGATTTTCGGTGGCCAAACGATTGTGGGACTAGGGAGTGTTGCAAGAACTCTGCCTGGATGCAAAGACAGTGTTGATCTAAGCAGTTACGAGTAAGCTGCCCATTCAGACTGAAAATAGATAGAAATATCCTAATGGTAACTAACCCAAGAGGAGGAGCTGGCTTAAACACTGCTTACCTTGCCAAGAGGCATCTCCACATCCACCTTCTTTCCAATAGGAAGCTTATACAGAGGCGCGGACCCTGAACCGACTACATTGGTTTCATTCATCATTTCAATATGCATAGCATCCTGTGACAAATGGAGAGGTGTTATTGAAAGGACCTTTCATACATTGAAGCGACAAGTGCACCACTGATCTGCTTCACTTCTGCTCTGTGGAAAACCTCCCTCCCATCACATATTACTGCCTGAAAGAAAAGTCCCACCCCATTTTTCTCAAGCTATTGATCATTTGCTGGTGTGGTCATGGACCACAGACAATCAGTATCTGGTGTAAGAGCTGGTCAGTGAAGATCATCAGGCTGAGGAGGAGAAGGTCAGGAAGGAGAAGCATAATGAAGAAAATTTATCTTGTTCTCAGATGATGTTTACCTATGTGTCCTTTTCCATCACAAGAAGTGATCTTTCTCACTCCAGCCACTGGACACCAAAGTAATTGAAATACTTCACTGCCATCATGGCTAACTCATCATAAAGATGGGTCAAACCTGCTCTACCTGGGTCAAATGTTTGTTGCATCAGCTGCTTGTGCGATCAGGCGAGCTCTATTCTTCTTATACTGAGTGAACTATCAAATCAAAATAGCTTTCCAATAGTGAACACAAACTGACAGAGGCCTTCAGCCCTTAGAAAATCATAGAACAATATAGCAAACAAGGAGATAATTCAGCCCATCATATTTGTGCTGACTCTTTTGAAAGAGTAAAAAGTCTGACAACACCAGGTTTTAGTCCAACCGATTTATTTGATAGTAAACTCACAAGCTTTCGAGGGGACTCCCTCTTCGTCAGGTGAATAGAGAGTTCTGGCCTCGGACAGAGCATATAAAGCACAGACGGTTTAGAGATTACTGATTAGAATGCGAATCTTTACACCTAACCTGCTGTTCAAGTCCTAAAGTGGCCGACAATGTGTGTGGAAGGAGCACTGATCACAGGTTAAAGAGATGTGTATTGTCTCCAGACAGCACAGTGACTGAGGTTTTGCAAACCCAGGCAAGTCACGGGGGTTACAGATAGTGCGACATGAACCCAAGATCCCTGCTGAGACCGTCCTCATGTGTGCGGAACTTGGCTATCAGTCTCTGCTCAGCGACTCTGCGCTGTCGTGTGTCGTGAGTCGTGAAGGCCGCCTTGGAGAACGCTTACCCGAAGGTCAGAGGCTGAATGCTTGTGACCACTGAAGTGTTCACCAACAGGAAGGAAACAGTATTGCCTGGTGATTGTCGAGCGATGTTCATTCATTCGTTGTCGTTGCGTCTGCATGGTCTCCCCAGTGTACCATGCTTCGGGACATCCTTTCTTGCAACGTATCAGGTAGACCATGTTGGCCGAGTTGCAAGAGTATTTACCGTGTACCTGGTGGATGGTATTCTCACGTGTGATGATGGTATCCGTGTCGATGATCCGGCATGTCTTGCAGAGGTTGCTGTGGCAGGGTTGTGTGGTGTTGTGGTCACTGTTCTTCTGAAGACTGGGTAGTTTGCTGCGAACAATGGTCTGTTTGAGGTTGTGTGGTTGTCTGAAGGCAAGAAGTGGGGGTATGGGGATTGCCCTGGCGAGATGTTCGTCTTCATCAATGATATGTTGGAGACTCCGGAGAAGATGTCGTAGCTTCTCCGCTCCGGGGAAGTACTGGACGACGAAGGGTACTCTGTCCGCTCGGTCCCGTGTTTGTCTTCTGAGGAGATCGTGCGGTTTTTCGCTGTGGCACATCGGAACTGTCGATCTATGAGTCGAGCGCCATATCCTGTTCTTATGAGGGCATCTCATAAGATGCCCTCATAAAGATGCCCTCATAAGAACAGGATATGGCGCTCGACTCATAGATCGACAGTTCCGATGTGCTACAGCGAAAAACCGCACCGATCTCCTCAGAAGACAAACACGGGACACAGCGGACAGAGTACCCTTCGTCGTCCAGTACTTCCCCGGAGCGGAGGAGCTACGACCTCTTCTCCGGAGTCTCCAACATATCATTGATGAAGACGAACATCTCGCCAGGGCCATCCCCACACCCCCGCTTCTTGCCTTCAGACAACCACACAACCTCAAACAGACCATTGTTCACAGCAAACTACCCAGTCTTCAGAAGAAGTGACCACAATTCCACACAACCTTGCCACAGCAACCTCTGCAAGACATGCCGGATCATCGACACGGATACCATCATCACACGTGAGAATGCCATCCACCAGGTACACGGTAAATACTCATGCAACTCGGCCAACATTGTCTACCTGATACGTTGCAAGAAAGGATGCCCCGAAGCATGGTACATTGGGGAGACCATGCAGACGCTACGACAATGGATGAATGAACATCGCTCGACAATCACCAGGCAAGACTGTTCCCTTCCTGTTGGCAAACACTTCAGTGGTCACGAGCATTCAGCCTCTGACCTTCGGGTAAGCATTCTCCAAGGCGGCCTTCACGACACACGACAGCGCAGGGTCGCTGAGCAGAGACTGATAGCCAAGTTCCACACACATGAGGACGGTCTCAGCAGGGATCTTGGGTTCATGTCGCACTATCTGTAACCCCCGTGACTTGCCTGGGTTTGCAAAACCTCACTTACTGTACTGTCTGGAGACAATACACATCTCTGTAACCTGTGATCAGTGCTCCTTCCACTCACATTGTCAGCCACTTCAGGTCTTGAACAGCAGGTTAGGTGTAAAGATTCGCATTCTAATCAGTAATCTCTAAAGCGTCTGTGCTTTATATGCTCTGTCCGAGGCCAGAACTCTCCATTCACCTGACGAAGAGGGAGTCCCCTCGAAAGCTTGTGAGTTTACTATCAAATAAATCGGTTGGACTAAAACCTGGTGTTGTCAGACTTTTTACTGTGTTTACCCCAGTCCAACGCTGGCACATCCACATCTTTTGAAAGATCCAATTAACCCCATTATCCACAGTACTGCAAATTTTACCCCTTTAAGTATTTAACCAATTCCCTTTTGAAAGTTCATTAAGAATCAACATCTCACCACAATATCAGGCAGTCCATTCCTATTCATAAATACATATAATGTAATTTTATGTATTTTTACGGACGGTCTAATTGCATTTCCCTTGCTTTGGTCCTCTCCAGTATGTTTGCTAATTTAGTACATTAGTCATGCTCTCTGCCTCCACAGGAAAGCTCCTTTTGAATCATTACTCAGCCCATCATCTTACTGCCTTCCTCCTTTCTAAAGGAAAGAACCCCAAGCCCTTCTTTAGTTCTATATTTTTTCCAGCGCTTCAATATTCTTTTTTGTAACATGGCAATGGGAACAGTACATGGCACACTAAGTGATCATTTGACTAAGGCTCGATATAAATGTAACTAACACAGGGCAGAATTTTCCATTCTGCAGGCTAAATTTGGTGGCAGACATGATTCCTACTGGATGGTCAGTCTAATCTTTCCACCCAATTTTCTATTTCATAGAATCCTACAGTGCAGAATGAGGCCATTCGGCCCGTTAAGCCTACAGCGACCACAATTCCACCCAGGCCCTCTCCCCATAATCCCACACATTTATCCTAGCTACTCCCCCTGCACTAAGGGGCAATTGACATCTGCACATCTTTGGACTGTGGGAGGAAACCAGAGCACTTGGAGGAAACCACGTAGACATGGGGGAGAATGTACAAACTCCGCACAGACAGTCACCCAAGCCATTCTCCTCCTGGACATCCAGGAATGGCTGGAGATCCTCCTTCAGAAGTAGGAGCAGACAGTCCTCATCCCTGATCACACCTGCCTGGGAGGAGATCACCAGGAAGGTCAACACCCATGGCCAACAAAAAAGAACCACCCTGCAATGCAGTAAAAGAATGAATGATCTGACAAGTTCCTCCAAGGTAAGCAAAACTTCTACTCACACATTTGCAAAGGCATCAGGCAGTCTAATGATTACAGCCCACAGGGATGTCACATACACCTAGCAGATGGGCTATCAGTGCTATATGTCCGCCAGACACTCACCATCTCATGCAAGATCCTGGACAATTTACATCTTAATCCCTTACTGGGTAAGGCTCAGCACATACAACAAGCACACACACCTTCTGAACTGCTTTTTCATCCACAGTGCTCAGTCAGTCCATCTGTTCATTTGCAGAAAAAGATCACCCATAACAGGCAGGGGAGAGCCAAGATTGGAGGGGACAGGCCTGAGCTGAGGATGCTCCCCTCTCACAAGGAGCAGGTGGCAGAACTTGTTGGAGAGGACAGAGATTGTTCCTGTATGGAAGGTGAGATTGGTCTCCTCCAACGAGCCAGAGTCCATTTAGTATACATCGACGATGTGCAGACAATGACCTATAATGCTGGAGCTTGCCTGGTCAATGACTAATTCTTCACTCTATTCCAGCTACCGGCAACAAATGGTAGATAAAGACTACCAGCAAGTGTCGCAACCTCCAGAGTACCTCCAATGACAAGGCAGAGAAAACATCTGATGAAAACGTGTCCCTGCTTTCAGCTGCATCTCCCACCAGTGCAGATACGTGCATCTCAGTGGGTCCAAGTTCTCGAATAAACTCAGGTCACAACCTGGTGATCACCCCACGCACACATGTCCACAAGAGGCAGAGGCAGTGGCAGTCTCTGACACTCAAAGAACTGCTGGAGTCCAGGTCTCCACTAAATCTGATGATGAACCTCTGCAATCAGACCTGAGAGAAACATTGGAAGTGCAAAACAGGCAGGGGGACATCAGACAGAGTTATCAGACGCCGTCACCAGACTGGAATGAAGGATGGAGGAGACCATCACATTCTGTCTGATGTTGTTGCTCTGACATGCAAACATGGCTGGCGGCTGCTGTGGAGACTCAGATCCAGAACTTTCTGCCAGATGTGCACGTGGACTGGGACTGCATCACTCTAAGCATGGGTGCGCTAGGCAGGAGGGGATAGGCCACCTTGACTTCTCTCCAGCTGCCCCTTTTCCTGATGGAGTCAAGGAGTGACCCTTGGGCACACAAATGGCGGAGACAGCCAGACAACGTAAGGACATCCATTCAGGACATTCCAAGGGTGTTCTACTGCTCCAAATCCTCTATGCCCACAACCTTATCAACTCCAGCAAGTCAGGCTGAGGGAGGGATGCCTGTCCCTGAGCAGGCCAGGGCCCTCCAGGCCTTGTGCCCCCAGAGGATACCCAAAATCATCTCAGACAACAAAGCATAGCAATATGCTTTCACCTCTTCTGCTGACGTCAAGGCTGCAATTGGATGTAGGGTTAGAAAAATTAAGAAGTGTTTAATGCACAATGGTGGTATGGGTGTTCATTCACTGTCTACAATCTTCATTATTGTAAATAAAGTTTGCATTTATTCCTCATCAAGTCTTAGGTAGTGAATGGCTAACAGATGTGATGCAAGGTCCCATGTTCATTCAAGATTACAAATGAGCCCCTCCCACAGTTATCTCCTATCTGTTTCCTCAGTTCCATTAAGTCTCACTCAATCTCATCACTGTGAACCGCTTTCAGTTCCACACTTGTGACATGAACAAAGGCACATCCTATGGCTGGACAATATACAAGTTATCCTTGTACCTCAGGCAGACATTCTTTGACCTCATGAAAATTGGTTGCCAAGGTTAGTGATTATGCTGATGATGTCACACAAAGTCTAGTTTGTAGATGTTACAAGAATTTGTTGTGACCAATGTTACACTCTTCTCTCCCAGGTTACGCTGGAAGGTTCTACGTTGTCGGCGTGTTACACAATCGCATCCTTCATTTCCACTGTTAATGGCCACAGCAAGTTGTGGTAGTGGAAAGAAGGGGTGTCACCCTAGGCCCCTCTTGTGCATTTCGAGGGGTTCAGGTAACATTAAGATATTAAACTAAAGGAAGATAGATCAAAATATTTAATCAATGGCAGGGAAATTTTGGAATCCATGTACAGAAACTATTAAGAGCTAATGGACAGAAAAAGTACAAGAATAAAATAAAGTTGATGAAATTTTATCTCGGGAGTTAGAATATGAAACATTAGAAATTATGTTACAGCTATACAGAACTCTGGCCACTGGTTGGACCTTATTTGGAGAACTACATTCAGTTCCAGGTACCATGATTAGGATGACAAGTTTCATTGATAAAGCTTGTATTTCCTTAAGTGTAAAGATTAAGAAGTGATATAATCGAGTGCTTAAAATGATTTAGTAAATCGGTAGAGATATCCAAGTAGATATCCAAATAATGGCATGGATATGTGGTCAACAGCTCATCTCAAAGTCAAAAATGATACCAAGTTTGTGAACATCTGGTACAGCCTCAGACAGAGTCTTAGGTAAGGATTGAGTCAGTGACTCAGGAGCTGAGTTTGTGATGGAGATGGAAGACATCGTCTTCGATCTTCCCAATATTCAGTTGCAGGAAATATCTTCTGATCCTGTACTGGATGTTGGACAGTATGACAATTTACAGGTTTAGAGGGGTCAAGAGAAATGGTGTAAGATATCATCAGGGTACCCATGGGCAATGACGCTGTGTTTTTAGATGATGTCACTGAGAGGCAGCAGGTACCTGAGAAAGGAGGGGGCAAAGAACAGATCTTGAGGGGCACCAGAACAACAGTGAGGCAGCGGAAAGGGAAACTACTGTGGTGATTCCCTGGCCAAGCTTGGAGAGAATAAAGTGGACCAGGTCAGAGCAATCCCATTCAGCTGCATGAGGTGGAGAGGTGTTGGAGAAACATGGTGGGGTCAAACATGTCAAAGGCTGCAGGGAGGTCAAGAAAATCATGTAAAATAGAACATAGAACAGTACAGCACAGTACAGGTCCTTTGGCCCTCAATGTTGTGCTGAGCTATGTCCAAACCCAAGATCAACCTATTCCACTCCCTATCATTCTGGTGTGCTCCATGTGCCTATCCAATAACTGCCTGAAAGTTCCTAAAGTGTCCGACTCCACTATCACAGCAGGCAGTGCATTCCACACCCCAACCACTCTCTGAGTAAAGAAGCTACCTTGGAAATCCCTCCTATATCTCCCACCATGAACCTTATAGTTAGGGCCCCTAGTAACAGCTACATCCACCCAAAGAAATAGTCTCTGCACATCCACTCTATCTATCCCCTTCGTCATCTTATAAACCTCTTAAGTTGCCTCTCATCTTCCTCTGCTCTAAAGAGAAAAGCCCCAGCTCCCTCAACCTTTCCTCATAAGACCTACTCTCCAAACCAGGCAGCATCCTAGTAAATCTCCTCAACATTTTCTCTCGTGCTTCCACATCCTTCTTATAGTGAGGTGACCAGAACTGCACCCAATATTCCAAATGTGGTCTCACCAAGGTCCGGCATAGTTGCAGCATAACCCCACGGCTCTTAAACTCAAACCCCTTGTTAATAAATGCTAAATTTGTCATTTGTGGCTTTGATACCACGACATGAATAAAAACATGATCGGAGGGATTCAAACATGGAGTTCCAAAGAAGAAACTTGGGGTTTGAGTGCTGACAGCATGCTGAAGGACTTTGGAGAGGAAATAGGTTGGAGATGAACAATATTTAAGGCTGTCAAAGACTGGTTTTTAAGGACTGAGATGATGACAGCAGTTTTGAATGTGAGGGGCACGGTATTTGGGAATAACAATATCAGTTAACAAGGCAACCAGGGAGGGAAGCTGGTTGATGGCAGCTTAGTTGGAACAGGGTCAAGGGGATAGGCAACACAGTGCATTGTGGCTCCAAAGTGTGCTAACTATAGGAGCAACACACCAAAGGCTGTTTGGAAAGCACCTCCCAAACTTACAACCTGAACCACCAGCATCAGTAAAGGGCAACAGCTGAATGCGAATACTGCCACCTTCAGCTTCCATACCATCCTGACCAGGTCATGCATCACCATTCTCTCATCTTTGTATGGTCAAAATCCTAAGACTCCCTAACAGCAATGAAAATGCCCTTACCACAAGGTTGGTGCCACACCCAGCACAATGGAAGATGGTTCTGGTTATTGGGGATCAACCGTCTCAGCCTTGGAACATCACCGCAGGAGTTCCTCAGAGTACTGATCTCAGGCCTTATCAATGCTTTATCAATAACCTTCCTTTCACCATAAGGTCAGGTGGGCATATTCCTAGATGACTGCACAATATTTAACACCATGCGTGACTCATCACATACTGTGGTGAGACAGCAGTCCATGTCCAAATGCAGCAAGACTTGGACAATAACCAGGCTTGGACTGATAAATTACAAGTAACATTCACACCACTCAAGTAGCAGGCAATGGCCATCCCCAACAAGAGAGATTCTTCCCATCTCCTCATGGCATTCAATAGCATTACTATCACTGAATTCCACCCCCCTTCCCCACTTAAAACATAAAAGGTGGCAGGGGGGGATTACCAGCGACCACAACCAGAACTGGACCAGCCACATATACACTATAGATACAAGAACAGGTTATAAGCTGGAAACTTTGTGCAGAGTAACCCACCTCTG
The DNA here is from genome assembly GCF_965287045.1 of Carcharhinus amblyrhynchos. NCBI lineage: Eukaryota > Metazoa > Chordata > Chondrichthyes > Carcharhiniformes > Carcharhinidae > Carcharhinus > Carcharhinus amblyrhynchos. The sequence goes on from NC_137337.1 coordinate 61,011,796, forward strand.
CACAAAGTCAGGAGTGTGATGGAATGCACTCCACTTGTCTGGATGAGTACAGACAAAAGGCTTGATGCCATCCAGGACAAGGCAGCCCGCTTGATTGGTTCTCATGCCCACCATATTAAACATTCACACTCTACATCACCAGCACAGAGTAGCAGCAGTGTGTACTCTTCACAAGATGTACTGCAGGAACTCACCAAGGCTCCTTAGCAGCACCTTTCGAACCCATGACCTTCACCATCTAGAAGAACAAGGGCAGCCCACCAATTGCAAGTTCCCCTCCAAACCACACATCGTCCTAACTTGGAAACATATTATCATTCCCTCCCTGCTGCTGGGTGAAAATCCTGGAATTCCCTCCTAACAGCACTGTGGATGTACCTACACCTCAGGAACTGCAGCTGTTTGAGAAGGCAGCTCATCACATTCTCAAGGGCAATTAGGGCTGAGCAATAAATGCTGGCCTAGCTTGTGATGCCCCCAGTAAAAGAATTAAAAAAAATGCTACAATGGTTCAAACAGGCATCTTACCACCGAGGGGTGATTAATGAACACTAAAGACCCAGCACCCTGAGAATGAATTCAAAACAGACAATGGGATTGGCCATTTTGACTGGAGATTTGGGAGAATGAAAATCTCAGCACATTTTGAAATGGTTACAAATTTCCATTTTGATTGTGGAAGGAGATTCAAAATCACATTTCTTAAGTCATTCAAAACGGTCCTAACTGATCGAGAAGAGGCAATAGACATTATAAATACAACTTATTGGTGATTGTGGACAGCACAGTGGCTGTCACTGCAGCCTCACAGCACCAGGGACCCAGGTTCAATTCTGGCCTTGTGTGACAGTCTGTGTGGAATTTGCTCGTTCTCCCTGTGCTTGCATGTGTTTCCTCCAGGTGCTCCAGTCTCCTTCCACACTCCAAAACAGTGGATTGGCTATGCAAAATTGCCTCTTACAGCCTGATTTTACCATTTTTATTCTAAGTGCTGAATCTGGGTGTGACACAGATCTGACTTAGAAATCTACTTTCAGGCACCCCCATACACACTTAGCCTGAAAAATGAATTGTGGGTCTGAATCGCACTATGGGCAGGGCCTAGTGCGTCCGAAATGATTGGAGCTCCGAACTGCACATGCGTAGTTAGAAAAAAATCTGAAGAAGTGCACCCATGTCAGATCGCTCCTGGGCTGCAGAAAGCAGAGAAACCGGCCTGGGAGTGAAAAGCAGGAATGGCAGTCCCCACAGATATCACTGCCCTCCTTATCAACCCCTCCCACTACCCAGACCGATTGCCACCCCTGCTCCTTCCCCCCACCAATCGCCCGCTGAGTGGCAACGGACCCCCCTGCCCTCCCCATCACTGATCCATCTGACCCCCCACCAGAGATCTATCTGCCCCCTCCCACTAGAGATCCATCTGGCCCCCCCCACCAGTGAGCAATAAAGCCTCCGTCCCATCCTCCCAGAGATATATCTTACCCGCCTTCTTCCTCCCCCCCTTAGAGAATGGTCTGGCCTCACTCCTCTCTCCAGAGAATGGTCTGGCCTCACTCCTCCCTCTATCCCCTCAAGAAGAACATCTGACCCACCTTTTCTTCCCCCACCATTAGACAACGATCAGCCCTCCTCCCCAACCACCAGACAACAATCAGCCCTTGCCCCCGTCACCAGACAACAATCAGCCCCCTCCCCCATCACCAGACAATGATCGACCCCACCCCTCCCAGGCAATGATCAGCCCTCCCCCACTACCACCAGAAAACGATTGGCCCTCCCCCACCAGAGATACCTGGCTGTGTGGGTTAGGTTGATTGGCCATGCTTAAAAATTGCCCTTAGTGTCCTGAGATGTGTAGGTTAGAGGGATTAGTGGGTAAAATATGTAGGGATATGGGGGTAGGGCCTGGGTGGGATTGTGGGTCAGTGCAGACTCGAGGGGCCAAATGCCCTCTTTCTGCACTGTAGGGTTCTATGAGATACATCTGACCCGTTTCCTCCTCCTCCTCTCCCCTAACCAGGCAATAATCTGACCTCATCCCCTCCCCCTCCCCCTCACAGCCAGAGAATGATCTGGCCCACCTCCCTCCTCCCCCCCAACCACTGATCTGAGTCAGAGAATCGTTGGAAGTTCTGGACGTGCTCTTCAGCAGCTGGACCGCCCATTTCAGACTTTTACTTAGCAAGTCCATTTCGGCGCAGTTCCAGATTGGTGAACATGTTGGTAAAGGGGGAAATGCTGATAAAGTGGGCAGCAGATCATTAATTCAATTTAAATACATGCAAGTACATTTAAATCATCATTGCACCTGTTTTGGGTGCATAGCGGATCGCTTCCATTTCTGGGTTTTGGTAAAGTGGCAATCTGTGCGGATGTGGGCACGGATCGTTTTAATGGCCTCACACCCATCTTTACTACATTTTTGTACCCAAAAATGGGTGCAATGCAATGGTAAAATACGGCCGTTAGAATGAAATTGATAAACTCAGGCCCTAAGTGCTGAAGCTGGGTGTACTGTAGATTTTACTTAGAAATCTGCTTTCAGTTGCCCCCATATGAACTCAGCTTGAAAAAATTTGCGGACCTGTGGGCAGGGCTTAGCGTGCCCAAAACGATTGGATCTCTCAACTGCGCACGCACAGTTGGAAAAAAATTTGAAAAAGTGCCCGTGTTAGATCGCTCCTGGGCCGCAGAAAGCAGAGAAAGCAGCCTGGGACTGAAAAGCGGGATCGATAGCCCCATAGACATCATTGTGCCCCTTATCCACCCACCCACCCTGTTACCCAGACCGATCACAATGCCCTGCCCTCCCCCCCCCCCACCACCAAATCGCTCACAGAGTGGCAGCAGACCCCCCCCGCTCCCCCTTACCAGAGATCCATCTGCCCTCTTCCCCACCAGAGATCCATCTGGCCTCCCTACCCCCAGATCTCCATCTGCGCCCCCCCCTCCCCCCCACCCCCCACCCACTGATTGCCTGCAGAGTGGCAGCGGACCCCCTGCCCCCACCCCTCATTCCTCTCTACTAGAGATCCATCTGGCCCCCACCCCCAACCAGTGAGCGATCAGGCCTCCTTCACTCCCTCCCCCAGTAGAGATACATCTTACCCGCCTCTCTCCTCCCCCCCCACTCCAGATAGTGACCTGGCCTCACTCACTCCCCACCCCTCCACCAAACCGCCTCCCCCCCCCACTCCCGAGGAACATTTGACTCACCTCCTCCTCCTCCCCCTGCCAACCAGAGAATGATCTGACCCGCCTCCCTCCTCCCCACCACTGATCTGAGTCAGAGAGCCGTTGGAAGCTCTGAACGCGCTCTTTAGCAGCTGGAGCGCCCAATTTAGATTTTTATTTAGCAGGTCCATTCTGGCGCGATTTTGGATCGGCGAACATGCTGGTAAATAGGGAAATGCTGATAAAGTTGGGTGGGCAGTTCATTAATTCAATTGAAATGCATTTAAATCACCATTGCGCCCACAAATCGGGTCGCCGTCATTCCTGGGTTTCGGTAAAGTGGCAATTTGCACGGACATGGGCACGGATTGCATTAATGGCCTCACACCCGACTTTACCACATTAGGCGTGACGCAGTGGTAAAAATCGGGCCCTTAGTGTCGCTGGAATAGCAGGGTAAATACATGGGGTTAAGGGGATGGGGACTGGGTGGGATTGTTGGTGCAGGCTGGCTGGACCAAATGCCCTCCTTCTGCACTATAGGGATTCTATGAGGTATTTTTCCCTTTTGATAAAGTTTACAATTAATCAATGAGCTTTAAGAGTTGGTCAAAATTTTCTAGAATTTTAAAACTAGAGAGTTTTTGAAAGCAGAGAAATTACATAAGGCACGAGTCATTGTGCCTCAGCTTTTATTCAAAATAAGCCAACTCCACCTACCTGCACTGCATCCCTCAATGCATTCTGTCCAGAAACAATCCAATTGTTGCATTAATCAGTGCAACAACAAAATTCAACTACCTTCCCTGTTCACAGTGTCCTGCGTGAAAAAATAACTGCAACTTTGCTGAAACAATGGTTTCAAGTGAGTGATCAGATTTCTCACCTGCAGCTGTGTGGTGGTTTGAACCAAATCAATAGAGAGTTTTGGATCCAAGCTCTTGTCTATGTGGAAGCGAAAGCTTTCATTCCACACGGGATTTGACAGAGGTTTGATACTGGTAACCTGCTCCTCTTCATAAGCTCCATCAACTTTTACGATCATATTATACTCTGCTTGAAGAGCTGCAAGGGCAAAATATGACTTACTAAGCACAAGTTGCTTAAAAAATAAAACATGCAGATGGTGCACACTATCTTGTGCTGGCAAATGGGAGGGGTGGGCAGGGGCAGTGTCTCAGCTGCTGACTGGGTAGCACAGTGGTTAGCATGGGTGGCATGGTAGCACAGTGGTTAGCACTGCTGCTTCACAGGTCCAGGCACCTGGGTTCAAATCCCGGCTTGGGTCACTGTCTGTGTGGAGTTTGCACATCCTCCTCGTGTCTGTGTGGGTCTCCTCTGGGTGCTCCGGTTTCCTCCCACACTCCAAAGATGTGTGGGTTAGGTTGATTGGCCATGCTAAATTGCTCTAAGAGTCCTGAGATGCATAGGTTAGAGGGATTAGTGGGTAAATTTGTGGGGATATGGGGATAGGGTCTGGGTGGGATTGTGGTTGGTGCAGTCTTGATGGGCCAAATGGCCTCTTTCTGCACTGTAGGATTCTATGATTTCTACGTCTCAAAAGTTGACAAGAGCCCCAGGTAGCCTTTCTCTGGGAAAGTACACTGGCAATAATAAACAACCACCAGCAGCATTGTGGGAGGAGATCAGGTTTGCCAAGAGCTGCTCGTCAATCAGAGGCCACAACTCTGTTCAACAGCACCACCATGGGACAGAGTGTGGCTGCTGGAACAACACTTACCCATAACTTAGGAACCAAGCTACTGAGTGAGGGGGTTTGCGAGGTGAAGTCCCAGGAAGCGTGTTGTAAGGGAGTCAGCCGCAAATTTGGTTAGGGTAGGGGACTCTCAATGGAGCCCTCATTACCTAATGCCGACCATCAGGTACTGAGTTCTTTTGGAGGCCACTCCCTCCCCCCCACAGCCCCCACTCATGCCACATAGCGAGTCCTCGCCTCCCACAGGGTTCATACCAATGGCAGCAGATGCAGTCCCTTAATTGGGCATTAATTATCCACTCAGGGCCTCAATTTTCAGCAGAATGGGAAGACCATTCCCAATCCTTTCCAACACAGGTTTAATCAGGATGAGGCATTAAGGTGGTGGATAAACTCATTATGAGGAAGGGCACAAAATTTCACGTTAACCCTTTGCCTGGGTTCAAATCCAGCTAAAATTTATAAGGTTAAGTCACTTTTTAAAATCTGTAATGGATATAAAATCCATTTTGCATACTTCAATGTGTCACCCACCACACTTAAAAATGTTCTGCTGGCAGGAGTGGAAATGGAGAACTTGTGATGGCCAGAAAATTTGATTCAAATTAAGATTCTGAACATTTTGCAAGATCTGCTTTCAAATTTCAGATGTCGCAGCGTTTCACTGACTGCTTGCTACACTTGTTCACCAGAAGGTGGCACTAATCAGTAAAATGGAGTTTTGATTTCTAAGGTAAAGAAACACAATGGGTTTGCATTTTGAAAGGCATAGCTTCAGATTGTTCAAGGCTAGTTCAACTGATGTACTTTTGTGTTGCTTTGGGGCAAGGTTAAAAATGAGGCAGCTGCCTAGCCAAGCCCCAGCAAACTGTCACGCTCAGTGGTAAACTGTTTTTGCATCAATATGAAAGCAAAATAGCTACAAGCTTGATTTTGCAATAGCAAGTGGGTATAATTAAAAGCTGCTAGGTTACTATGTTCATTAAGAAACCAGTTAATAGATGGACCAAAAGAAAATTGTAAAATTGACCATTAAGCTTTGAGTTGTACTACCATATGTGAACATATTTTAATGTTATAAGTTGAAGTTAATTTTAATAGTCATTAACACTGCAATGAAGTTACTGTGAAATTCCCCTAGTTGCCACATTCCAGCACCTAACCAGCACGTCTTTCAGACTGTGGGAGGAAACCGGAGTACCCGGAGGAAATCCACCCAGACATGGGGAGAATGTGCGAACTCCACACAGACAGTGATCCAAGCCAGGAATTGAACCCAGGTCCCTGGTGTTGTGAGGCAATGGTGCTAACCACTGTGGCACCATGCATATGACTAGTCCTGGATTATCCTAAAGCAATACTTCTCAAATTTTCCTCCACATGACCCCATTTTAATCCTCCAAAGTTTGGAAGGTTTTGGGAAGTAAGGGTTGTGGGAATTGGCCACAGATTCTGAGTGGGGCTGAAGTAGGCTCAAAGATCTGTCAAAGGTCAAAGGCCACAGCTATCAATAGAAAAATGCAGCTGTTAGCATTGAGCCCATGCCCCATGGCCGCCTTGCAGCTTATGACCCCAAAATCTTGTCATATGATGCAGACAGGCACTTACCAAGGTTCAGAACTATGTGCTAAGGGATACACTGAAGCTTGGCACAGCTACCACAAAGGTCAACATCTAATGCCATCTGATCATACTACACTGGACTAGATGAAATCTATGTAAAACTCATGGGACTGTATGCACCAGAGAATGTTTGCCATGAAATGTAAATGTAATCTATAGTCTTAAGTGTAGTAAAGGCATCTCAGAGTACCACATTCAGTAATGGAAGAAACTGATCTCTTCTGCACTTTATGTATTGACAAATTTGAACTCTTATGGTATGTATCTTTACAAATTTTATGAATAATGTCTATTTTTAGAAAAAAAAATCCTACGCCTCTCTTTTCCTCCTGGGCCACTGGGTCACCTTTCTAGTATCTCTCCATGTGGTTTGGTATCAGATTTTGTTTGATAACACTCCTGTGAAGTACTATGCTAAAGCCAGCATCTAAAAGCAACTTGGTGTAGAGAAGCCACAGTAGGCTCCTCGGTACATTGGTACATTTGAATTGAGAGCTATTTTCAATTGTTGCAGCCTGAAAAAAATTTGTGGCATAAGATTGAAGAGCCACAGTGACCTCGACAGGTCAGGCAGCATTGTCCATGTCCTGGTTTGAACTTGAGAGTTGTGGTGGCAGCGGTTGATATAATTCAGTGACAACTTCCTTGATGAACCTCCTCAAGCAGGAAATGTGTTCCATTTAGAGCTGATATGGATATAATCTCCTGTGCATTACCCTTCATCTTCTCCCCGCTGTCAGGGCTGCCCTGCTATCTGCAGTCTTCTACCCTTCATTATCCTCCTGGCTGCTCATCATTCTGTTCTTTATTACAACTGAAATTCACAACTCCTAGTAACAGAACAAACAATTCCACATACCCAAAGCTGTGCAATTAGCCTCCAAGAACTTCTGATCACATCACAACTAAAGCCATGTTGGAACTTAATGAAGGGTAACTACAAACGGAGAAAACCTGTAAATGACTACCAACCTCTGGTACAGGTCAGACAATTTGCATGTTGGCTACAGTTCTGGAAACTTCCAACAGTAATTACAAGAAAAATCTCAACCTTTATCCTTATGGAATCTTACACTTATCATTATGTGGATCCATTACAATCAATGAAAAAAAGGAACAGCAGACAATTTGTCTCCCCAGCTTTGAATTATACTTAGAGAAACATTTGTTATACGCGAGGGGATGATAATAGCTACCATCCATCTCCTTGGGTGAACGTTTGGACCCGGGACACACAAACTGACCATCAACCTGAAACTAACTCATCAATGGGCACTGCCAGATGTCCTAAACTCCTTTGGAAAGTTTTAATGTTACATTTCTGGCTTCCCACTCCCAGGGCAGTCTTTGTTAACATCCAGCCTGTCAACACCAAAGCCTGACTTGTCTAAACCTCCTCAAAGCCTCCGGATCATTCCTGCTGTCACCTATGGAGTCTCTGTACACCAGTCTCAACTTGTTGCAATTCAGCAACTTCTACTTTCAGATATTACCTCTAACAAGAAGGAACATTCACTGATCTCTATGATATTCTGAACTCTTGATATTTTCATAAATTGATATTTCTAACTTTATTTTTGGTTTTAAGTTATCCCTAATTGTAAAGTTATTTTTCCTCTATCTCCTTGTGTGTACCAATGTGATTGTGAGAGGGGCTGCCCTCTAAGTTTGAATGTCTGAATAAACTACTTCTTAAGGATTAACCAGATGGTAGGTTGGCACAGTGGTTAACACTGCTGCCCCACAGCGCCAGGGACCTAGGTTCAATTCCGGCCTCAGGTCACTGTCTGTGTGGAGTTTGCACATTCTCCCCGTGTCTGTGGAGTTTCCTCTGGGTACTTTGGTTTCCTCCCACAGGCCAAAGATGTGCGTGTTAGGTTGATTGGCCGTGCTAAATTGCCTCTTAGTGTCAGAGGGATTAGCAGGGTAAATATGTGAGATTAAGAGGTTAGGGCTGGGGTGGGATTGTTGTTGGTGCAGGCCTGATGGGCTGAATAGCCTCCTTCTGAACTGTAGCGATTCTATGAATCTATAAAGAGAATTTTATAATGAGTCACGTTAAAATTGACTTCACAAACACACCACACTTATTTCAAAAATTAGATCAGGGACAAACAGCGAGAAAAATAAAGGAATTCAATCTGCATCCCCTCTCTTCCCCTGTACATAACAGTAATCATTGTCAAATAATTGTTTTCATTGTCTGCTTAATTTACTGTGGGTCTTATCAATAAATGCTTGCTTATTGTTGTGAACAGTGACATATAAACCTGAGGGAAAGAACACAATTGTATAAGTCTCTTGCAATACAGCACTTGCCTGGTTCCATCACGTGGAGATTGTTGACCTTCTTCACCTTGGCTTCCATACATGTGCAAGGTTGAGCCTAGTCAATGGAGAAACAGAAAAGAGATTAGCTCAGTATCAAGCTTACCAGGAGATGGGAACTGCACAGGCATTGGATTACAGGTACTGAGTTATCAATTAGATTATCCAGTTCATTTCAGTTCATTCTTGTCGTTTTGCCTCTATTAATGTCAGGAATCATTATCATTTTTATTGTCCACCTGAAATGCATGCAGATACATGGAAAGGTTAACCAATACACAGTAAACCATTCAATCCGAATTACGGTTTCTGATTTGATTTGATTTATTGTCACATGTATTAACATACAGTGAAAAGTATTGTTTCTTCTGCGCTACACAGACAAAACATGCCGTTCATAGAGAAGGAAACGAGAGAGTGCAGAATGTAGTGTAATAGTCATAACTAGGGTGTAGAGAAAGATCAATTTAATGCAAGGTAAGTCCATTCAAAAGTCTGTCAGCAGTAGGGAAGAAGCTGTTCTTGTGTCAGTTGGTACATGACCTCAGACTTTTGTATCTTTTTCCCCAAAGGAAGATGGTGGAAGGGAGAATGCCTGGGGTGAGTGGGGTCCTTAATTATGTTGGCTGCTTTGCCGAGGCAGGAGAAGTGTAGACAGAGTCAATAGATGGGAGGTTGATTTGCATGACGGATTGTGCTACATTCACAACCTTTTGTAATTCCTTGTGGTCTTGGGCAGAGCAGGAGACATACCAAGCTGTGATACAGCCAGGAAGAATGCTTTCTATGGTGCATCTGTAAAAGTTGTGACAGTCATAGCTGACATACCAAATTTCCTTAGTTTTCTGAGAAAGCAGAGGCATGGGTGAGCTTTCTTAATGATAGTGTTGGCAAAGGGGAACCAGGACAGGTTGTTGGTGATTTGGACACCTACAAATGTACAGCTCTCAACCCTTTCTATTTCGTCCCCATTGATGTAGACAGCGCATGTTCTCCTTTGTGTTTCCTGAAGTTGATGACAATCTCTTTTGTTGACATTGAGGGAGAGATTAGTGTTGCCGTGCCAACTCACTAGACACTCTGTCTTGTTATTGTCTGAGATCCGACCCACAACGGTGGTGTCGTCAGCAAACTCGAAAATCGAATTGGAGGAGAATTTGCTCACACAGTCATAGGTGTATAATGAGTATAGTAGGGGGCTGAGAACACAGCCTTGTAGAGCACCGGTGTTGAGGATGATTGTGGAGGAGGTGTTGTTGCCTATTCTTACTGATTGTAGTCTGAGAGTTAGTAAGTTCAGGATCCAGTCGCAGAGAGAGGTGCCAAGGCCCAGGCCACAGAGTTTGGAGATGAGTTTTGCGGGAATAATAGCGTTGAAGGCTGAGCTGCAGTCAATAAATAGGAGTTTGACATAGGTGTCCTTGTTATTTAGGTGCTCCAGGGTTGAGTGTAAGGACGGCAAAATGGCGTCTGCTGTCGACATGATGCAGCGGTAGACAAACTGTAGTGGACCCAGGTAGTCCAGGAGTCTGGAATTGATACGTGCCATTTCAAAGCACTTCATAATAGTGGGCGTCAGAGCCACTGACCGATACTCATTAAGGCATGTCGTTTGGTTTTTCTTTGGTACCGGGATGATGTTCATCTTCTTGAAGCAGATAGGGACCTGAGATTGTTGTAAAGAGAAGTTGACGATATCTGTGAATACCCCCGCCAGCTGGATGTGAGTGCACAACCGGGTACCCCATCCGGGCCAGTCGCTTTCGTGGGTTGACCTTCAAGAAAACTGTCTAACATCTGCAATGGTAACCCAGATACAGGTTCATTCAGGGCTTCCAGGATGGAGGGCATGTTCTTGCTGACCTCTTGCTCAAAATGGGCATAGAATGCATTGAACTCATCAGGGAGGGGTATGTTGGAGCCGGTGATTTTACATGTCTTCATCCTGTAGCCTGTTATGTCTTGCCATAGCTGCCTGGTTTGGTGTAGCTAGCCTGGGACTCTAGCTTGGTCTGGTACTGTCTTTTGGCATCTTTGATGGACCTCCTTAGAACCAACAATTCCCGCCCCCCCCCCCAACCCACCCACCCACAATGATAGGCTACATTAAATTTGCTACAAGTATTCTTTTGGCTGGAGAGGGGGTGAGGGGGATGTGAAGGACAATTGCAAAGTGAAACAATGGAACAAAAAGATCTTAAGAAACAAAGTGGACCTTGGAAGGTGATAGTCAGTTCACAGCTGCAAAAAGATTTTGTGGAAAGTCAAAGCTGAGATGCTCAAGTTTTAAATGGAAGTGTTTAATTTTCAACCATCTTCAGCTGCTTCATCAATGAACTTCCTTTCATCATGAGGTGAGAAATGGGGGTATTCCCTGATGATTGCACAATGTTCAGCACCATATGCGACTCCACAGATACTGAAGCAATCCATGTGCTACGCTGGTACCGGTCAATGACACCTTCAACTATAGGATGTTTAACCATTGCCCCTTGACATTCAATGGCATTACCATCACTGAATCTCCCACTATCGACATCCCTAGGCAATACCATTGACCAGAAACTGGACTAGCCATATAAACACTTCGGCTATAAGAGCAGGTCTGATGCTAGGAATCCCGTGACAGGTAACTCTCCTCCTGACGCCCCAAGGCCTGTCCAACATCTACAAGACACAAGTCAGGAGAGTATTGGAATACACTCTACTTATCTAGATAAGTGCAGTTCCAACAATACTCTAGAGATTTGACACCAAATACCACAAAGCAGCCCACTTCATTAGCACCCCATCCAAAAACATTCACTCTCTCCACCAACAATGCAGCAGTGTGTACCACCTACAAGGTGCAGTGCATAAATTCACCAAGGTTCATTAGACAGCACATTCCAAACCCATGACTGTTACCATCGAGGAGAACAACAGCAGCAGATACCTAGGAACACCACTACCTGCAAGTTCTCCTCCAAGCCTCACACTACTCTGATTTGGAAATCTCGCTCTCCTTGGGTCGAAATCCTGGAACTCCATCCCTAACAGCAGTTCAAGAAGACAGCTCCCTACCACTTGCTCAAGGGCAATTAGGCATGGACATCAAATGCTGGACTAGCCGGTGACGCCCACATCCCATGAAAGAATTTTTAAAAATATATGCAAAGGTGCACTAATCTCCACATTAATCTTACCATGATTGGTACAGATATTACTCCTTCCCCAAACTAGCCATTTTTCTACTATCATAAATATAGGCTGCCTGGTGTTCTGCAAAACACCAGAACTGGAACTACCCTTAGATGTTGTAATCCTACGTACAGAACAAGGATGGCAGGTTTTAGCCTGGTCATTGGTTGGAGTGTTACAAATGCCATTAGTACATCTCAATTAGGGAGATAAGAGCAAAACCATTTTGCATACCTGGACCACATCATTAGTATATCTTGAGATGTACATGCATATGTAAATACACACATCTGGGGGTGGGCAAAAAGGGAATGGACTAATCTCAGGCATTTATTATAATCTCTAACTCCTATTACTTTAGTAAGAACACCACCATTTCAGTGTGGGGCGGCATGGTGATACAGAGGTTAGTACTGCTGCCTCACAACATCGGGGACCCGGGTGCAATTCCGGCCTCGGGTCACTGTCTGTGTGGAGTTTGAGCATTCTCCCCATGTCTGCGTGGGTTTCCTCCGGGTATTCTGGTTTCCTCCCACAGTCCAAAGATGAGCAGGTTAGGTTGATTGGCCATGCTAAATTGCCCTTTAGTATCGGGGGATTAACAGGTAAATATGTGGGGTTATGGGAATGGGGTCTGGGTGGGATTGTGGTCGGTGCAGACTTGGTGGGCCGAATGGCCTCCTTCTGTACTGTAGGGATTCTAGGATTTCCAACAAGTGAACAAATATGTACTGATCTGAACTATATCAAACAATTTACAGATAAAGCACAACTCACCACAAGCACGCCATTAGTGAGGATCTCAGCGGGAGGATCTTTACTGCAAAAGACAAAAAAAGAAACAAGTTGATATTGTTATGGTGATGAATGAATGTTGGTTGATTAAGGACCAATAATGGAAGATCCATGACTGAGATTTTCTGAACTGGACTATTAACCCATAAATACCAAAGTTCCTTCACTATAACATCATTGAACAACACTGAGTGAAGTCAACCTAAGAAAAATGAAACAATAAAAAGATGGGGAGAAATAGAATCATAGAAATAAATCACTGAAATTCTAATATGCTCCACCCTCTAGTTAGTTTTCGAGATCCTGTAGTTGGCCTATTATCTCTGAGCTGTGCATGGTAACTAGAGGCAGAAGTCGAGGTACAGAAGAGTTGGAGATTGATCTCATAAGGGACAAAGGAGGGGTGAGATTGGGTGCAAAATTGATTAACTTTCCACAGTACCTTTGATACAAATCCAGGAGTTGCAATACCTGCCCTATAACCTCCATCCGGAGCCCCAAACACATTTTCCAGGCGAAAGAGCAATTCACGCGTGTTTCTTTGAATTGAGTATACTGTTAAATATAGTTTTAACACAGCTGCTCACAATGGGGTCTCCTCTACAATGGGGAAAGCAAAAGATTGGGTGTTACTTTGTGTAACAACTAGTATGAGTCACCCATGCTGTTGGTCGTCTGTCATTATAATTGTCCAACCCACATGCACTCCAACAATGGCTGCGAACATTATTCCATTGAAGCTTAAAGAACAGCACATAATCTTTCAATCTGATACTTTACAGCCTTCTGAACTCAACACAGAGTTCAACGTTTTTAGACCAAAGTCCTTGTCTCTATTTTGTTGGTGATGATTCCAGTATTTCCATTTACACCATTTATAGATCTATCATTTGTTTCTTTACTTGTCCCTCTTGTTTCACACAAGCATCCCTTGTGTCATTCAATCTCTCCTCCTTTTCAGCATATCATTTCTTTCCGCAGTACTTGTTCAAAATCTGCTACATCTCTTAACATTTTCAGTTCTAATAAAAAATAATTTTCCTGAAACATTTAGGGGCGATAAGTGAAGTGAAGAACTGGCTTCACGCCCGAGAAGGCCAGAAGGCCAGTTTTAATTCTCATTTTAATAATCATATTGAGTCCCAGACACAATTGGGCTCACTTGCCTTAACCGCCTCGCCAGTGGAGATCCTCAGCGGCGAGAATCACGTATGGTCCCCAGCAACAGGGACCAGGCTTGATGGCCTCGCTGGGGGGCGCTGGAGGCCACTGAGACTCCCTGGGTGGTTGAAGGTGTCATGACTTCAATCAGGCCATTGAGGTTGGCCTACTGGAATATGAACTCCCTGATTAAGGAGTCAATTGATGCGCCAATCAAAGAGTCTTTTCCTTGTATTTAACCAGGAGTATCAGTTCCTCTGGCACTCCCAAAGATAGGCTGCTAACTGATAGTGCTTTGTGTACTGCTGTTGGAATTGCAATAAAGGGATTCTGGAGAAGGGACTTCTGCCTCCAAAGACTTAATATGGGGGGCAAGGGCTATCAGGATGGTGATCCTGTTTACTTCAGTTCCGTTAGTTCCCAAGGTCTATATACTCAGTCATTGATGCTGAGGACGGCTACTCCCACTTCTGTTATCAGGTCTTGTGTCCATATTAGAAATCAAGGCCAGTGATCTAGTGGCTTTTGTGGAATCTGATCTGAGCATCAGCTAGCAGGTTACCAATGGTTTGATATCAATTGGTGACAATATTGACATCACTTTCCATTACTCTGTTGATAATTGAAAGAAGGTTGATAACTGGTTTGGTGTGAACAAAGAACAGTACAGCACAGGAAACAGGCCTTTCAGCCCTACAAGCCCATGCCGCCCATTTTAACACACTCAGTGAGTGCCTTATTTGAGTCTTATGTCGCTCGTTGACGTTTTTGTCTACTTGTGGAACTCCACAATAAAGGGGGATTTATTTAGGGAATTGTATGTACACCAGATTAAGGGAGATCCAATTAGGGGACAATTTATTGACCCCAATCAGTATAAAAAGCACATTTTTGGGATGTGGGAGGAAACTGGTGTAGCCGGAGAAAACCCACACAAGCACGGGGAGAATGTGCAAACTCCCACAGACATTGATCCAAGCCGGAGATCCGACCCGGGTCCCTGTAACTGCACAGCAGACAGTGATAGTCACTGAGCTGATGTGTTGCCCGTCAATTGGTCCAGAGTGAGCGTACACTAACGGACGTGAAGCACTAGGCAACTCTCGAAGCAACATCCAAGAGCAGCCCTTGCACAACCCACCGCGTGTGTGCATCTTGTTGGCCAATAAGGTAGACCGAATCGCCTGTAGATGTAAAAGGAGACATCAATGAACATAAATAGACATACAACAGGCTATACAGGCAATGAAGCGTATAGATAGGCTGGACAGTGGGAAACTTTTTCCCAGGTCGGAGACGACAATCACAAGGGGTCACGGGCTCAAGGTGAGAGGGGCGAGGTATAACTCAGGTGTCAGAGGGACATTTTTTACACAGAGGGTGGTGGGGGCCTGGAATGCACTGCCAAGTACGGTGGTGGAGGCAGACACGCTAGGGATGTTTAAGACTTACCATATAAGTTCATACGGCCTCCTGGCAGGCTGTGAGCCCTACGGTCTGACAAGTGACAAGCTTGTCTTGAAGTGTAGGTAATCTATCACCTGTCGTTGAAGATCGCAAGAGCTCCAATGTAAGTGACAAGGTGAGCCTTGAAATTCGTTGGACGACTGATAGGAATCTATTAATTCCCAGGAACGTCATGAGGCTCTCGATCTTCAACTAGAACATTTGTTTGTATCCCTCCATTTTCAGTCTGCTCATGTGACTATCCAGGTAAGTCTTAAACAACCGTAGAGTGTCTGCCTCCACCACCCTACTTGGCAGTGCATTCCAGGCCCCCACCACCCTCTGTGTAAAAAATGTCCCTCTGACATCTGAGTTATACCTCGCCCCTCTCACCTGGAGCTCGTGACCCCTTGTGATTGTCGCCTCCGACCTGGGAAAAAGCTTCCCACTGTCCAGCCTATCTATACCCTTCATAATTTTGTATACCTCTATCAGATCTCCCCTCATTCTCCGTCTTTCCAGGGAGAACAACCCCAGTTTGCCCAATCTCTCCTCATAGCTAAGACCCTCCATATCAGGCAACATCCTGATAAACCTCCTCTGCACTCTCTCTAAAGCCTCCACATCCTTCCGGTAGTGCAGTGACCAGAACTGGACGCAGTACTCCAAGTGTGGCCTAACCAACATTCTATACAGCTGCAACATCAGACTCCAGCTTTTATACTCTATACCCCTTCCTATAAAGGCAAGCATACCATATGCCTTCTTTACCACCTTCTCCACCTGTGCTGCTACCTTCAAGGAATTGTGGACTTGTGTTTCTATACTCTTGACGGTCCTACCATTTATTGTATAACTTCCCCAACATTAGTTCTTCCAAAATTCATCACCTCGCATTTACCTGGATTAAATTCCATCTGCCATTCCTCCGCCCAATTTTCCAGCCTATCTATATCCTGCTGTATTGTCCAACAATGTTCATCGCTATCAGCAAGTCCAGCCATCTTCGTGTCATCCGCAAACTTGCTGATCACACCAGTTACTCCTTCCAAATCATTTATATGTATCACAAATAGCAGGGGTCCCAGTACAGAGCCCTGCTGAACACCACTGGTCACAGATCTCCAGCTGGAAAAAGACCCTTTCACTGCTACCCTCTGTCTCCTGTGACCAAGCCAGTTTTCAACCCATCTAGCCACCTCTCCTTGTAGCCCACGAGCCTTAACTTTTTTTTAACCAACCTGCCATGAGGGACTTTGTCAAACGCCTCACTGAAATCCATATGGATGACATCCATGGCCCATCCTTCGTCAACCGTTTTTGTCACCTCCTCAAAATACTCCACCAAATTTGTAAGGCACGACCTCCCTCTTACAAAACCATGCTGTCTGTCACTAATGAGATTGTTCTGTTCTAAATGCACATACATCCTATCTCTAAGAATTGTCTCCAACAACTTGTCTACCACGAACGTCAAGTTCACCGGCCTATAATTACCCGGGTTATCCCTGCTCCCCTTTTCAAATAACGGTACCACATTCACTATCCTCCAATCCTCAGGGACCTTACCTGTGTCTAATGAAGAGACAAAGATTTCCGTCAGAGGCCCAGCAATTTCATGTCTTGTCTCCCTGAGCAGTCTAGGATAAATGCCATCAGGCCCCGGGGATTTGTCAGTTTTAACGTTCCCTAAAAAACCTAACACTTTCTCCCTTGTAATGGAGATTTTCTCCAACAGGTCAACAAGTCCCTCTCCTTTGTGAATACTGGCGTAAAGTATTCATTTAGGATCTCCCCTATTCCCTTGGGCTCTAAGCACAATTCCCCTCCTTTGTCCCTGAGAGGTCCAATATTTTCTCTAACAGCTCTCTTGTTCCTAACATATGAATAAAATGCCTTTGGATTCTCCTTAATCCTGTCTGCCAAGAACATTTCGTGACCTCTTTTCGCCCTTCTAACTCCCCGTATGAGTTCTTTCCTACTTTCTTTGTATTCCTCCAGAGCTTTGTCCGTTTTCAGTTGCCTGGACCTAACGTACACCTCTCTTTTCTTTTTGATCAAGTCCTCAATATCCCTGGTTATCCACGGCTCTCGAATCCTGCCTTTCCGATCCTTCCTTTTTACAGACACATGTCTGTCCTACAGCCTTATCAGATGTCCCTTGAAAGACTCCCACATGCCAGATGTGGACTTGCCCTCAAACAACCTCTCCCAATCAATGGCCACCAATTCCTGCCTATAGTTATAGCTACAGCTAGCCTTCCCCCAGTTTAGCACCCTACCCTTAGGGCAACACTCATCCTTTTCCATTACTATCCTAAAGTAAACAGAATTGTGGTCACTATTTGCCACATGTTCCCATACTGGAACCTTGACAACCTGACCGGGCTCATTTCCCAGAACTAGGTCCAGTATAGCCCCCTCTCTAGTCGGGCTAACTACATACTGTTCCAAAGAACCCTCCTGTATGCATTTTACAAATTCCACCCCGTCCAGACCCCCAGCTCTAAGTACTTTTCAGTCCACGCCAGGGAAATGAAAGTCTCCCACTACAACAACCCTATTTTTTCTGCACCTATCCAGAACCTCCTTACATATCTGTTCCACGCTTCCCGCGGGCTGTTGTGCAGCCTGTAGTATACCCCCAGCATAGTGATTGCACTCTTCTTGTTCCCAAGCTCCACCCACAGCAACTCATTACATGACCCCTCTAAATTGTCCATCCTCTGCACCGCTGTAATGTGCTCCCTAACCAATATCGCTACTCCCCCACCTCTTTTAGCCCCTTTTCTGCCTCACCTAAAACACTTGTACCCCGGAATATTCAGCTGCCAGTCCTGTCCTTCTTTTAACCAAGTCTCTGTCATCGCTCCTCCACTCAACTTGCTCAAGGGAACAATGTGCTTTATCCTTTTTTTGTGAAAAATATATACTTGGGCAATTTCTCCAACAAACATGTTGCTGACATCTATACATAGACCCACTAGCATACAGGTCTTCAACTAGTCCATAAGTTACTCAGCCGCTTCGTAAATATTAGATGGATGGACATTGGTATCTACGACAAATGGATTTAAAAACAAACAGTTTTAAAAATGCCTGATAAAATGGAATGAATTTGTCCTATCAAGTCCCCAAATTGCCATCATTTCAATGCTCACCATTTTTCCAAATAAAACTCCACTTCCAGTTGCTCATCATCCTGAAAGAAACAGGTTAAATGTAATGAGAATCCATTTATTATTATTTTTGCTGTCCAATCCTGCATTGAGCTTAAAAGCAATCAGATTGTATTTTAGTTTATATTCCTTTAAAAAATATCATTGCAACAGAAACTGCATGGCAGCCTCTATGTCGAGCACATGGGTTTAAAATCTGAAATGGGAGGAGGCCAATTAGCCTCTCAAGCCTGCTCTGTTTCAATCATATTATGGCTGATCCCTGCCCCAATTCCATAGACCCATCTTTGCCCTATGTCCCTTAAAGCTTTGATTAATGAACATCTATCCATTTCATTTTTAAAATTAACAATTTGTCTATCATCAATTGCCACTTGCAGAAGAGAATTCCAAATTTTTACTGCCCTTTTCCCAATTTCACTCCTCAAAGGTCAGGCTCTAATTTTTAGACTATATAATCTAGCCAGAGATGCCCCAGCCAACGGAAATAGTTACAAAAATAGAAGATGCTGGAAAGACTCAGCAGAATCAGTGTTAACATCTTGCATCTAAGAT
This sequence comes from Carcharhinus amblyrhynchos, assembly GCF_965287045.1. Taxonomy (NCBI): domain Eukaryota; kingdom Metazoa; phylum Chordata; class Chondrichthyes; order Carcharhiniformes; family Carcharhinidae; genus Carcharhinus; species Carcharhinus amblyrhynchos. The sequence goes on from NC_137337.1 coordinate 61,030,957, forward strand.
GAGATCACCTGTACTGGAAAAGAGCTAGAAATGTGTTGAATTTTACACTGTTGTAAAATTAAAGAGTGGAACAGCTGGTAGAGCAAAAGGTCAGGAGAAGGTTAAAGGTCAGGAGAGATTAAATTACAAAGATATCATGAAACACAAGGCAAAGAGAGCAGCAGTAATAACACTATTAAAGACTAAATAGGTTTTAATAATGGCATAAAGGTCAGCACTATCTGAAAGCAAAAACATGAAAAGAAGTTACAGTCAGAAGGAGGGGGTATCAAAACGGTGGGCAGAGTTCATGGTCCGAAGTTGTTCAACTCAACATTAAGTCCATAAGACTGTAATGTGCCTAATTGAAAGGTGAGGTACCATTTGGCTGCACTAAAACACTATTACTCAGAGTATTTTCAGAGTCTGATGTAGCTAGTTACATCGGCAAATCTTATGTCATAGCACAGTCCTATGAACTGAGTTCCCCTTCTACAAACACAATCTCTACTGGGTTGTTGTTGTACATCTTTAAACATTCAGGGCCTACACTACTTACGTATATAGAAAAGGAACGCCCTGCCCATTGGTTTGATCAAGGCAAAATGTATGCCTCACCTTCAGGTTTATGGTAGTCTTTAAATTGCGTCCAGGTTCAATTTTTCCAATGTCGATGGCTACTGTCGACAGATGTGTTGTCCCTTTCACGTTGACGTCATAGAGGGAGAGCTCCAGCACATTCTGAATAGGGTTTAAAAAAAGAACCTCTCAAATAGAGCAGAAAACATGCCACAATGAATCATTGCAAAATATGAGGAGAGGATTAGACAAATTACATCAGTTATTGGGGAAACACTGGCTGTTTCCCCTCAGCTGTGAACAAATAAGCAAAATTGTAAAATGCAAGATGTCACATTACTGGAGAAACATAGAAAATAGGAGTAGGCCATTCAGCCCATTGAGCCTAGTCTACCATTCAATCTAATCGTGGCTAATCCTCCAACTCAATGTCAAATTCCCACTGTATCCCCATACTCCTTGAGTGACTCAAAATCTATCGATTTATTTCTTAAATACGTTCAGTGACTTCTGTGGTAGGGAATTCCACAGGTTCATCATCCACTATGTGTCGAAGCTTTTCCTCATCTCCGTCCTAACTAGCCGAGCTCATATCCTGAGACCGTGACCCCTCATTTTACACTCTCCAGCCAGAGGGATCAACATATCTCCATCCAGTCTGTTCAACCCTGTCAAATTTTATATATTTCTATGAGAACTCTCCCATTTTTCTAAACTCCAGTGAATACAGGCCTAGTTGACCCAATCTCTCCTCATACGACAATCCTCCCATCACAGCAGCCATTCTGGTGAACTTTCTCTGCACTGCCTCTATGGTAAGTATGTCTTTTCTTAGGAAAGGAGACCAAAACAGTACATTACACTGCAGTGTGGTCTCACCAAGGCCCTGTACAGCTGCAATGAGACATCCTTGCTCCTCTACCCAAATTCTCTTGCAATGAAGGCCAATATACCATTTGTCTGTGCCTGCAAGCTTGCTTTCAGTGACTGATATATAAGGACACCCAGGTCCCTTTGTACATCAACATTTCCCAATTTATCACCACTTAAATAATACTCTGCCATTCTGTTTTTCCTACCAAGGTGAATAGCTTCACCTTTATCCACATATCCAGGTGAATCTGCCATATATTTGCCCACTCAATTTGTCTGAATCATCTTGGAGCCTTTTTACTTGCTCCTCACCAATCACAATTCCATGTAGCTTAGAGTCATCAGCTGGGGCGTTGGTTTAGCTCAGTTGACTGGATAGCTGATTTGTGATGTACAGCGACGTCAACAGCGTGGGTTCAATTCTAAAGTTATTCATAAAGGTCTCATCTTCTCAACTTTGCCCCTTGCCTGAGGTGTAGTGATCCACAAAGGGAAGAGCAGCCTATGGTCATCTGGGACCATGGTGACTTTAGTCTTCAGTAAACTTGGAAATATTATGTTTGATTCCCTCATCCAAATTATTGAGGTAAATTGTGAACAGCTGGGGCCCACATTCTGATTCCTGCATGCAACCACTTCACTAAATGCAAAAGACTAACTTTGTGCTGCACCAAATACAAAGACAGAAAAACTTTTTTATTCAAAAATAAATGAACTATCCTGTTAATATCAATCCCTTTTAAGAGAGCAGCTCCAGAAGCTTAATGTCAGATATTTGTGGGGTCAGTTTGACCATGAACTACGCCCTGTGCCTTGTGGAAATCTGGATGCAGTTGCTCTTTACATTCATTTCCATATAATTTAAATGAGTGCATCTTCTTTCAGATGTGAAACTAACAAGACAGCTGTTTTAAAGACTGAATGTGTTAAAAATTGAAACACTGTACCATACAGTCTGAACTCACTGTACAATACAGCAAGTGACTTTAAAATTACTGCATAGAATTGAACGTCCAGGATTGTTTCCTGACAAAACCCTGATGTAATTTCACGTTTGGACCTCCCCTCCTCTTCCCTGGCACCAAAGGTCCTGACTTCCCGGCTTCAAGCTGGCCAATCGATCTCACGGGTAGGATTCCCTCCCAAGAACAGACCTGTCCACTGCCAATTAAATGGCAGTCGGAGTGTGAGGGTGTGTTGGGTGTCGACTCTCGGGATGGCCATCCTCAAAATTCTACCCACCGTCAATTGCCTTCTTCTCTCAGACTTACCTTCACCATACTCTGGATCCTGTAATTGAAGGTTTCATCCCACTCTGGATTGTTGCTATTGGAAATGATTTTCGTTTTGTAATCAATTGCAGATGCCGTCGGGAGATGTAAAGAAACGTAACAATCTGCTTTCCCAACTGTGAACGGTCAGAAACATGAAACAGTCAGAAGCTACGTCAATACGTACACAGGAATCTTTTCGTATGGTGGTATAAGGCAGGCAGTCCTGCTCTCTGCTATCCTTACATATGGAAACAGAATTCAGAACTATTGCAAATATCAAGAATCTGCATTTATCACTCTGGTACCTCAAAAAAATCCTTGCATTTAAGGAGTTCTTGTTGCCATGAGGACACAATCTTATTTATCATTTCCAGAGATACATAAATCGGAGTGCCCCATCACGCTGGTAGGACAATGGTGGCATTTATCACCAGTGGCATTTCACAGAATCAGACAGTACAGGAGGTCAACCTAGCCCATTTACTTTGAGATTCTGAATCAAATTATTGATGGAAACTAAGGACAGTACTGATCCCAATACCAAACCCCATGACACTATTCGCTTTACCTGACTGTACACCCTCCCTGCTATACTTACATTGAAGTGGCATTATTTAAGGCTTTGCCTCTCTTTCTGGGTATGGGTAATTTGAGCCACCAATAATATGGAACTCCCAAACTACTGAGTTAGAAGAAGCCAGACTGATACGGGAAATGAAACACAGAAAAGAAATACACGCAAGGAAATAGTGCACAGATGGACGGCAAAGTCTAGTTTGTCTGTGACGGCCACGGATCTGAACAATTTCTCTCTACAGATTCCTGACACATTCAAGCCAGCAGCTGGTGAGCATTAAGAAGATTTGTTTTATTTCTGTTCTCAGGATGTGGCTGATGCTCGTGAGGCTTCATTTATTGTCTACCCCAAGTTGCCCTAAAAAGGACTAATATGGCCTTCTCCATGAACTCCTGCTGTCTAGTGGTAAGAGCGCTCACTATGGTGTTAGGTGGAGAATTCTAGGTTACTGATCCACAAAGGATGAGAGAATAACAATTTCTATTTATATTGTGCCTTTTACTGTGTCAAATGCCACAAGGAAACAAATAGATTGACATAAGGTCATGAAAGGAGATTCTGGGATAGCTGACCACACACTTGGTTTTTAGGAGGAGGGAGGGCAGCACGGAATTGAGGACAGAATTCCTGAGCTTACAGTTGAGGCAGGTGAAGACATGGTTGCCAGTGATTATAATCAGGAATGTGAGAGCTTTCAAAACCGGAAGCGGGCAAGGATCTGAGGGAGTTGTTGGATGTTTACAGAGGAAAGTAAGGGTGAGGCCAAAGAGAGATTTTTAAAAAAAGGCTGAGAAATGGTAAAAGTGCTGGTGGACTGGGGACATTATACAGTACAGCAAGCACTGGGGTGAAGGGTGAATGAGACTTGGTGAGAGTTAGGAAACTGGTAACTCTATTTCAGAACTAGAATTTATAGAGGGTATAAGGTTGGACGCTGTCAAAGAAGCATTAAAATAGACAAATCTATAGGTTAACAAAGGTTTGGAAGAGGATTTCAGCTGTAGATGTGCTAAGGTAGGGGTGAAGACGGGTGATGTTACAGCAGATGCAAGGTCTTGGTGATCGAGAGCCTGAACGATCGGAGGTTCACCGTTGATTATTATAGCTGGTATAGCTGACTTTCTACTCAATAGTAATGCCAAGGTGACGCAGTTATAATTAGAATCCCTACAGTGCAGAAGAGGCCATTTGGCCCATTGTGACTGCCCCAACTCTCTGACAGAGCATCTTACCATGGCCCTATCCCTGCAACCTCAGATTTTTACCCCTCTAATTCCCCTAACCTACACATATTTTGGACACTAAGGGGCAATTTGAATTGGCCAATCAACCTTAGCTGACTGTGGGAGGAAATCGGAGCATCTGGAGGAAACCCATGCTGATATGGGGTCAGTCATCCGAAGTGGGAGTTGAACCCAGATTCCCTGGCGCTGTGGGGCAGAAACACTAACCACTGTGCCACCCGTGGTAGGACACAATGTGGGTTGAGCTCCAAGGGGAGATGGCTAAACTTTTCTTGCTGGAGATTATCATTCCTTGGCCTTCTAGATTCCAAAATACTGCCTGCATCCTGCTGCTGGTGAGACTGTTTCATTGTCAGAGGAATTTCGGCACAACTGGACGGTGGCAGGAAGAAAAATATCACACTGGTGTATTAAGAAACACCCTGGCCTGAATTTTCAAGATAACAAGCACTTAATACGCATCATCCAGAGAGTGAAGGTTGGTTGGTAGCAGGCAGGGTTTTCGTCCAAGTGCAGGCAGCCCTCACCTTGGACAGAACATTAGCCAACAGCCCTCCAGCCTATCCAGGCACAATGCTGCAGTGACTGTAAGAGGTACGACAAAAACCTGAGGTCACGTACCAACTGACTCAAGAACAGCTTTTCCCTGCTGTTGTGGACTTACCTTCCATTAAGTTGATCTCTCTCTACACCCTAGCTATGACTGTAACACTACATTCTGCACTCTCTCGTTTCCTTCTCTATGAACGTATGCTTTGTCTGCATAGTGTGCAACAAACAATACTTTTCGCTGTATGTTAATACATGTGACAATAATAAATCAAATCAAATCAAAATACTGCAGCGCCATGCCTGAGACTGTCCTGGGAGCCATCGTGCTGGTAAGAACCAGGGGCCCAGTGGAGGGGGAAGATAGGAAATTTCCTGTGAAGAGGGTGGGGTTTATGAGTGGGGCTATCTCACTGTGGGGAGATGGAGGTCTCCAGTCTGGGAGGAGGGCGCCCTAGTCTAAAGCAACCTCCCAATAGAGGTCCCTGTCCTCCTCCTTGCCAGTGATCAAGGGTGAGAGCTTTATCAGTTTCTTACACCCAGTCATCAAGTGCCCACCCACCTGCTAAAAATCCAGACTGGGCGAGAAAAAGCCTTTGAGTGGCCTCTAGGCCTTAACTGGGGCAGAGACAGGCTTCCTGTCCAAAGCCCTGTCTACCTCACTGTAAAGTCACATTGGGTCAGGGCAGGTGAGACCTCAGAGGGAAATCCGTCCATGCTATTTTCCACCCTCTTTCCCCTGGTCTCAGAACCTGCTGGAGAGAGGCGAGCGAGCATAAAAGTCTGGCCCCCAATTTATCTGGAAATTGTTGAGGCACAGTAGAGGGAACTTCACTGGTGAGGAGGAAGGGGTTGAGGAAAACAATGTTTTCTAACTTTGCTCAGATCCATTTCTGCCTTTCAGTACTCAGAAGTTAAATGAAAGTGACAGAGTTGGACCTTGAACAAACTGGAAGAGAAATATATTTGTGCACACTAGATTAAGGAGAATGAAATCAGTCTGTTGCAGTGTGCGAGTTAGGCAGATTGGCCGTGATAAATTGTCTCTTAGCATCAGGGGAACTAGCTAGGGTAAATGTATGAGGTTATGGGGATAGGGCCTGGGTGGGATTGTGGTCAATGCAGACTCAACAGGACAAATGGCCTGCTTTTGCACTGTATGATTCTATGATCACTCAAGAAGTCTGTGTACCATCTCCTGGAAGGCAGACTTTCCTGCTATAGCTTGAGTAAAGGTCAAGTTAAAACATGAAGTCTCTCTCTGGTTGATCAGTGGGGGTGAAGTTTGAGAATAGCTGGTTAGCTATTTTTCATTTCCTACAGTGGCCAAGCCTTCCCAGGGTGACAAGTTCTAATAAAGAACAGACCAGTATTGTTTGATTCCAAAGAGACTGGTTGAATGCAGAGATTCAAGGCTATTTGCGCGTTTCTCAACCAGAAACCCTGGATGAAAAGGGATATCAACCGCTTGCTAAAGTCCAGGTCTGAGGTGTTCGAGTCATGTGAACCTAACCTATACAAGCAAGCCAGATTTAGAATCATAGAAGACCTACAGCACAGAAGAAGGCCATTCAGCTCCCATCACGTCTGTACTGACCAAAATCTCACCCAGGCCCTATTCCCGTAGTCCTGCACATTTACCCTGCTAATCTCCCTAACACTACATCTTCAACCTCTCTTTACACCAATCTGATAAGCCTATCTGCTTCAAGAAGACAACCATCATCCTGGTACCAAAGAAAAGCCAGGCAACGTGCCTTAATGACTATTGTCCGGTGGCTCTGACATCCATCATTATGAAGTGCTTTGAAATGTTAGTCATGGCACATACCAATTCCTGCCTCCCAGACTGCCTGGATCGACTACAGTTCACCTATCACCGCTGCAGGTCCACAGCAGACGCCATCTCTGGCCCTACACACAACCCTGGAACACCTAGATAACAAAGACACCTGCGTCAGACTCCTATTCATAGACCAAACCTCAGCCTTTAACACCATTATTGCTACTAGACTTATCTTCAAACTTCATAGCTTAGGGTTCAGCTCCTCCCACTGCAACTGGATCCAAGACTTCCTAACCCACAGACCACAATCAGTTAAGGGTAGACAACAACACCTCCTACATGATCATCCTCAGCACTGGTGCTCCGTGAAGCTGTGGCCTCAGCTCCTTACTATTGTCCTTACACACCTTTGACTGCATGGCCAAATTCCCCAACAATTCAATTTTCAAGTTTGCTGATGACACGCTGTAGTGGGTTGGATCTCAAACAATCTTGAGACAGAGTACAGAAGAGATGGAGAATCTGGTGAACTAATACAAAGATAATAATCTCTCTGTTAAAGTCAACAAAATGAAGGAGATAGTCACTGACTTCAAGAAGCATAATGGACAGCATGTCCCTGTCAACATCAATGAGGATGATGTAGAAATGGTCAAGAGCTTCAAGTTTTTTGGTGTCTAGATCACTAACAACCCGTCCTGGTCCCTCCATGCAGACACAATAGTTAAGAAAGCCCACCAACGCATTTACTTTCTCAGGACACTAAGGAAATTTGACATGTCTGCTACAACTCTCACCAACTTCTACAGACGTGCCATAGAAAGCATTCTTTCTGGTTATATCGTAGCTTGGTATGGCTCTTGCTCTGTCCAAGACAATGCAAGAAACTACAAAAGGTCGTGAATGAAGCCCAGTCCATCACTCAAACCAGCCTCTCATTCATTGACAATGTCTACACTTACTGCTGTCTCAGAAAAGCAGCCAGCATAATCAAGGCTTCCATGTACCCAGACATATGCTCTTCCACTTCTTCCATTGGGAAAAAGATACAAAAGTCTGAGATCACGTACCAACGAACTCAAAAACAACTTCTTCCCTGCTGCCATCAGACTTTTGAATGAAACTACCTCACATTAAGTTGACCTTTCTGTACACCCTAACTATGACTGTAACACTACATTCTACACTCTCTTCTTTCCTTACCTATGTTTGGTATGCTTTGTCTGTATAGCGCGCAAGAAACAATACTTTTCACTGTATAATATATATGACATTAATAAATCAAATCAACACAGATATTCTCAATGAGAAAACCCTCTTTATCCTCAATTACAATTCAACTTGTTAAACAACTAGTTTATTCCAAAATGTAGTTCAATTTAAAACGCTTCTCTTGTCTCACATTTTACAAAGTACTTTGAAGCAACTTGAGTTGCAAGGCTAAAGCAGTTAACTCCAGCATGAAACTATTTAGGGGGACAGGAACAATGAAATAAACAAATGTATAGGTGTCTATGTAGCCACAGCCACTGTGGGGAGAAGTAAACCAGCAGTGTTGAAGTCAAGTGCTCCTATGACATAACTAAATTTGTTTAAAATGTCGTACACAACCTCTGAAAGTATCAGTGGAGTCACAAATGCTTATGCAAATAAACAGAAAAGTAATTACTCACAGAAGTCTCCTCCAACAATATTCCTTGCTCGTAAAATTTTCACAGACAGGTCATAGTAAGGATGTTTCTCTTTCTGAAAAGGAAAGTGAGCGTCTGTGTCTGGTCACATGGAAGTTGAATCCAATAAATGTTGCATAAATTGGTACAGAAAAATCAACATCTCCATTCACTGAACATTAATTCCAAGGGTTTATTTATGATCAATGCACAAAACCACTTCCTATTCATTCACATATGGTATCTTTGTGTTTTTGGTTGAATTATCAAATGAATGGTATTATATTAATTATATTGTTAAAATACACAGGTAAAAGGGCATTCTTTAATAAAGTACTTTGAACACATATAAATAGGGTGCATTCATCGTCAGCCCCAGGAATGACGTTTTGGTTTAATTAGATAAGATCCTCTTGAAATATCTCTTTTTGATATAGTGCCCCATTTGAGGTTGCTACCCATTTTATTTATTTTACCGATTATTGGTTTTTCAAAAAGAGCACATAAATCAGAGACGGCTAGGACACTGGCTGTGAGAGAAGTGTTGAGATCGAACACAGTTACTAGCAAAAGCTTTGTGCTGAGGTTCTGACTTCACCAATCAGCTTGGTTTCTATTAGCATGTAATTCAATAGGATCTAGATCTATCTTGCCTGAAGTTTATATGATTCATTTTCTAACAATATGGAATCCAAGGAATTAATGAAGAGCTAAAGCTCATAATGCAATGTGAACGAGGGTGATAAAACAGGAATGAGGAAACAATTAAAGCTCAGATACACACACTGTATGAACATGATTACTGAAATCACAGCCCCAAAGAAAAACAATCAGAAATACAATTAGCAACACCCCTCACATGGTTAGCAGCCAATATATCGGACATTGCTGAATTATACAACAGGACTTAGTGAATCTGGAAACTTAATATTTTTGTCAAGTGAACTGGTATGTTCATTTCACTGGTACGAATAGGACTCACGTCCTGAATATTAGTTGGCTGCCCTGCTCCCTTGGTTTAGGATTGACAAAACAGAAGGAGCGTAGAAAAGTCCAATACATTTCTGTTGAAGATCCAGTGAGCTGAGTTAGCTGCTGTCAGCCAGGATGATGAGGGGCAGTTGCAGTGACCTGAGCTAGGGAATGAAGGCCCTGGTTCCCGGTCATGGTCATGATCTAGCAGACGTGTTAGTGGTACATGTATGGATAACAAATGAGAGTGGGATCAGGCTTAGCTATGATGTCTACTCTGGATGAATGGTTAGCTGACACTCTGCACGAGTACAGAGCCTAAGGTAGTAAAACTTTGATTATTGGCCATGAAACTATACTCCAGCAAGGAATCTTAACTTTGGAGGAAAAAAGTTACAATACTGATATTTTCAGAGTAACTGTCAATAAAAATGTTAGAAAAAATGTCAGAAAAAAAATATCAATTTCTTATAGCTCCAAGGTAACTGATATCGTCTAATGGTCTGTGTCAAACATAGTAGTAGTTATGTGTTGCCAGAGAACTGTAAGCACCAAAGTATTTAGATAATGAGGTAAATGTTGTTCCAAAAGAAAAAGCATTTTCTCTCCAAGGTCATAATTTCCATTTTCACCATTGAGCAGTATCCTAGTGGCGTGGATTGCTCTGCTGATACAGGACTTCTGTTTTCATTGCACTGAATGTCAATGATCATTATGCACAGAGTATCTGTTTCTCCAGATTATTGTTCAACTGGGAAAGTATAACTCCCATTTTCACTGCCATCATAACACATGATATTCATGCTCATAAAATTGAAAACTTACAGCAGGGCACATGAAGATAAGAGTGAGCAAACTGAGGGGATAAAGAGAAAGATTTATAGTGGTTTATTTCACCCCAGTTTTTATAGTGACATTTGTGCTTCTGTGAAATTTAAGTGTGGTTATCTCCCAAATCTAGACTGGGTGGTCCATAAACAAAAAGCAAAATTGTGACATTTTTGAGGTTAAGCAGCTGAACTCTGCTCTCCCCACTCCTCTTTTTTTGGGTCCATCATATTAAGAGGCTTCTCTTTGGATTGCCTATTCTCTACAGTGTAAATGGGGGGGGGGGGGGGGTATCTTGTAAGAATTGGGTGGCAAAAGATGAAACATTTGACATGTTTTCTTTATTGCATCCAAACGTTTTGATCACACCAATAATGCTCCTTGAACTCTCACCCTCAAACAGGCACATGCCCACTCAAAGTGCAAGCTACAATTCCCCAAGTAACCACGTAGGCCATGATCTATAATGAGAGGGCGCTAGCCTCATTCTGCCAAGCCTGCTAATCCTGACAAGATCTCCTGTGAAGTAGGAATTGTTTATTCACAAGAGAACAGAGAGGAATTGGGAGAACCTTTTTTAAACCACTGGGCAGAGAATATTTAGGACATGGAATAACCCAACAAAAACAGTGATCCAAGTAACTTTTAAAAAGGGAAGTGGAAAACATCTGAAAAAAAAACTCAAATTAACAGTAGATATTAGAGGGGAGGGGAACTAAACTAAGCGGATGGTGGTCACAATGAATATCAAGTGTTATGGTGGCACAGTGGATTGGGTGGCCTTCTAAAGTGTTGTTCTTTTCTATTATTATGAGCTAAATAACTGACCAATTCTCATAAGTGGGCGGCTCGGTGGCACAGTGGTTAGCACTGCTGCCTCACAGTACCAGGGACCCAGGTTCAATCACTGTGTTTGCACATTCTCTCTGTCTCTGCATGGGTTTCCTCTCCCACAATCCAAAGATGTGAGAGTCAAGTAGATTGGCTATGCTACATTGCCCCTTAGTGTCAGGTTAAATGGGGTTATGGGGAGAAGGGATGTCGGGGATTGTGGTCGATGCAGACTCAATGGGCCAAATGGCCTCCTTCTGCACTGTAGGATTCAGTGATAACAATTGGCAGTCACATTTTAAAATCACAATTCTGACATTTTACTGGAGTCAAAATGTATGGCAAAAAATACTTAGGAGGGGATTTTCCAGTCCCGCCAATGACGACTCTCTTCCCTCTACTCCGTCGTGGCAGGTTCCCAGGTGGTGGGATGGGCAAACTACATAAAATGCTGTGGATATCCTGCCAGCAAGCCAATGGTGAGTCGCCTCTGTTCCCAGAAGATCCCACCCTTCATATGAGAAAAAGATAGATCCACTGCACTGCTATATAAAATTTACTGGCTGCATCTAGTTGACCCATGGTGAAAAAAAACAAATAAAACTTACTTCTGCTGCCCATCCAGTGCTGATTCTGAGGAAGGGTTGACACCTAATCATTAACCTATTTTTCTTTTTCAACTACTAGGTGTTTGCTGTGTACGTCTGTGATTTAACTTGTTTAAAATGCAGTCGGACCAGTTGCAGTGCAGCTGAATAAAGCAGAATTTGACCAAAGTAAACATTTCCCATTTCTCCTGAGTAAAATTCATTTCAAAGGAACCTATTCTGATACCTTTCCAAAGTTTTTGCATAATATGTGCATTAGAATGATAATAAAAGCAGTAAAATCAGATGTTTATTTCATTCAAGTGAAAATGCGGGAAGGGTAAACAATGTGGTATGAAGGGGTCTGGGTGTCCTAGCACGCCAGTCACTGAAGGCAAGCATGCAGGTACAGCAAGAAGTTAGGAAAGCAAACGGTATGTTGTCCTTCATTGCATGAGGACTTGAGTACAGGAGCAAGGATGTCTTATTGCAGCTGTACTGAGCCTCAGTGAGACGACACCTGGGGTTGTGTGCTCTCTTTTTCTGAAAAAGTATATACTGGCCAGAGAGGGTGTGCAGCAAAGGTTCACCATACTGATTCCTGGGATGGCAGGATTGTCGTACATGAAAAGGGTGAGTCGGCTGGAGTTTTGAAGACTGAGAAGGGATTGCAATGAAATGTATAAATGTCTGACAAAGTTGGACAGATTGGATACAGGTATGATGATTCCTCTGGCTGGGAAGCCTAGAACGAGAGGTCACAGTCCCCAGGATGCAGAGTAGACCATTTAGGATTGCACGGAGGAGAAATTTCTTCATCACAAGGTGGTGAACCTGTGGAATTCTCTATCACTGAAGATTGCCATGGCCAAATCACTGAATATTTCTTGACTCTGAAGACATCAAAGTGTATGGGGAGAGCGCTAGAGTATGGTGTTGAGATAGAGGATCAGCCACGATCATATTGAATTGCGGGGCAGGCTCAAAATGTCAACTGGCCTGCTCCTTCTATGTGGTCTTGCGGTTGTATAAGCTGTGGGCAGTTGATGCAATGTCACAAAATGAAAACCACGTGTGTGAGGCACGTTTGACCATGAACAGAAAAAGGTTCAGTTTACATTAAACACAAGAATGAATGGTTATTATCACAGTGAGAGTGGACTTTTCCTGTCCTGCCCGCCACAGAAATCATAGCGGGCAGGACAGGACCATGCAAAAGTCCGATGATGTCGGGTGGGATTTTCTGATCTTGGGGCAAACATGGCCGGAAATTCCCACCCTGAAACAATCAATTTCCTGTTACTCTTCCAAACAATTATAGAATATGCAAAAGCCCTCGCCAATTAACAGCGTACTTGAGTTGAAGTTTTAAATAGCAGTACCTTACTAGACGCTGGCGTTGATTTTCTTGTTCTTTCTTCTGACCTATACAGAATACCGACCACACACGGCAGGAGTCGTGTTGACACTCGCATGAACATTGTGCAGTTTAGATGGATAAATAGATCTGCTTGCTCCTCTTAACTTGAGTCTTTATTACAATCCATTCAGCCCTCCTCACAATTGATCAGCACATTCATTCACAGCAATGTTTTATCTGCAAGTAGGGAGCTGAATTGCTGAATAGATACAACATCAATGAGAACTCCAGAACAAAACTGCAGTAAGAAAGTTTGTCAGTGCAAGTTAAAGTTGAGCCATTGTTCTACGCTAAATGAAAAAATTAATTATTTGTACAGTCCAAAGATGTGCGGGTTAGGTTGATTGGCCATGCTAAATTGCCTCTTAGTGCCAGGGGCTTTAGTAGGTAAATACATGGGGTTATGAGGATAGGGTCTGGGTGGGACTGTGGTTGGCGCAAGCTCAATGGGCTGAATGGTCTCCTTTTGCACTGTAGGGATTTCAGGATTCTGTGAAAACAATTGCATCCTTTTCAAACACAAGATGTTTGAATGCAATTTGTACAAGGAATATTTGTTTACTTTCCACTCAATTTTCCCCTCTCCGTTCCTCAAGAAATCTTGTTTAGGTACTGTTTCATGTATCCTGGCTCCTTCCATACCTAGGCAGTAAATTGCAGTATGTTGATTGGTCCTACGTTCGCATATTAAAGGCAAGCCTGTTCTTCCCCGCTGCCCGACAATCAACCAATTTATTCAGTGGCTATGAGCAAATATTACATCTTCTGACAAGAATAGGGAAACAGAATAACATTCTCAGGAAATGTTCTTTTTTGTGACGATTGTGCTGGGTAATAGGAAACATTTTAAACATTACGCCACGCATTCTCATGACAGGTGCAGCAAAGTAGCGAAGCACTGCTTATTTCATCTCAGTAATCGATTCCATAACTTACTTTGCCGCACTTGGGTGATGTTTGTGTTTGCCATATGAACGGTCCTCACCAAATAAGGTTGCCAATTCAGCATCAGTTGACCCTACATGCACTAGGAATTAGCTTCAGACTGTTCAGGCTGTTTGTGAAACACTTGCTGGCATACTCTCTGCAACAGCAGAGTCACTCAAGGAAGCACTCTTGTAGCATGTATCCTCCCACTGGGACCCAAAGTTATTCTTAACAATATGTGAATCAGAACTACACGAACTGGTACTGTGAAAAATATTTAAGTAAACGACTCCAGTTTAGTTAGTGCTAATAATCCATTCATGGCAACTTAAATTTACAAAAAACATTCAGAGTAAGAGCTGGGAAGTGAATTAAGGCAGGGTTTCTGCCAGTGCAAACACAATGGGATAAGCAGCCTCCTTCCAAAGCTGTAAACTTCTACGATCATCCCATCTTTCCTTGCCCGGAATATTCATGGAAAGGGAAATCGGCCATGACAAGGGTTTCCTACACTTCCGTTTTTGAGTCAGTTCCACCCTTCACAGGGAAAGTTTTGTCGAGTGAAATCCCAGCAATAACCAGAGCAACAAACCAAAGCAGTTCCAGAGAAAAGGGTGTACGACAGTGGACAATTACAAGACATTCTGATTTGCTCATAATGCATGTACAGCAAAGTTAGACTGTTGAAAATCTCAGTCAATTCAGAACTGTGCTGACACTTCAAAGTCAGATGGGGATAAAGCACCTATTGAGTTGAACATTCACTAGTTGCAACCCCTCAGGATTTGATTAATGAGAGTAGATGACAACAGGATCTCAAAATGGAGGGAGGACCAATAATTCAGGTGAAGTGACTTAATGCCTGGAGATTCTTTGCTAAAAGGGTTTCACATGGCCATTTTAGCTGAGAAATAACTGCAGCTGTGGGGGAACCCTGTAAACTCATTTGTTATGATTAATCAAGAAATCATAGAATCCCTACAGTGCAGAAGGAGACCATTTGGCCCATCGAGTCTGCAGCCACAACAATCCCACCCAGGCCCTATCCCCACTTAGTTATCCTGCTAATCCCTCTGACCTATTACACCCCAGAACACTAAGGATTAATTTAGCATGGCCAATCAACCTAACCTGTACATCTTTGGACCGTGGGAGGAAACTGGAGCACCCGGAGAAAACCCATGCAGACATGGGAAGAATGTGCAAACTCCACATACTCCCAAGTCAGGAATCGATTCTGGAGCTGTGAGGCAACAGTGCTAGCCACTCTGCCACTGTGCCGCCCAAGAGAAAACATCCAATTTGGACCATCCTGCAAACTTCATTAAATATTAATTTGATTTGAAGCATACCTGAGGAGAAGAGAAGGACAATACAAATATAAAAGCAGTTTACAGCACTCCACAATGTTGAAAAGTATCGATCTAATCAAGTGCGATGACTGCTATCTTCTTTCAAAGAGTTTAATAGCAAACAGTTCCCAAAACAATCTACAGTCTATAACAGAGCACAGGAATGAGTTCTCTGTCATGTCTGGTCTTCGCAGAAGTCAGGGTCTTAAAACCTCAATGGGAGTGGAATTATCCAGAATATAAATCCAATGTTTATTTTCAAGGCAAATGAATGCACACAGGAACTCACTTGGCACTAGGCACCAAGGACACATGGTACAGGTTCAATTCCCTACCTATGCTGAGTTCATTATTTCAATTCAGGTAGCAGCTGAGACTCCAGAACTAATTTCAGTGCATCTAATGTTTACTTATTAGTCACAGGTAGGCTTACATTAACACTGCAATTAAGTTATTATGAAAATTCCCTGGTTGCCACACTCTGGCGCCTGTTCGGATACACAGGGAGAATTTAACATGGCCACTGCACCAAGCCAGCATGTCTTTCGGACTGCGGGAGGAAACCGGAGCATCCGGAGAAACCAACGCAGACACAGGGAGAACGTGCAGACTCTGCACAGTGACCTGAGCCAGGAATCAAACCCAGGTCCCTGGTGCTGTGAGGCAGCAGTGCTAACCACTGTGCCATGTAATTAAAGATGGTAAAGCTGCCTAGAGCTCCTACACCTGATACTATCCAATCACTCCGCAGGAGGAAATGCATAGATGGTCATTGTGTCATAGGACAGAGCTCTGCTGGACGTGTCCAACCATTTGACTAGTAACAAACAGTCAACCACAAACAATGTGCACAGGGGTGAGATACAAGACTACTGGAGTGCCACAAGGAGCCAAAGAGGATGGGGTGGAGGGGGAAAGGTTTACAGGAAAAAATCTACCAAGAAAGACAATGCAGAGCTCCAACAACATGAAAGCTCTAGAAACATGTAAATATTCCAGCATATAAACCATATTTGGAACCATATAGGATGGCCTACCTAGAGAAGTGTTGTTTCGTATAAAACCCAAAAATCCTCAGCAGGTTTGGCAGCATCTGTGGAAAGAGAAACAGAGTTAATATTTAAACTTATAACTTTCATCTGCTTTTCTGGTGAAGGGTCACGACCTGAAACATTAACTCTGTTTCTCTCTCCACAGGTGCTGCTAAACCAAGATTCATTTCAGATCGCCAACATCTGAAATATTCTTCTTTCAGTACTTGGTACGCTTACCTAAGTGTTGCAATAGCAGCCACAATACTCTGAATTCCGGCACACTAACAGATGAATTGGGTAGGGTTCTTTTATTCTATAATGACCACTGTTGCAAAAACGTAAATCTCTCCTGAAAAATAATAAGCACGGGAATATTTGTGGCAAGAGAATTGGATCTTTAATGTTAATGCCCCATCTCAGACCCACATACCCTTTCATTTTTTGTATTCGTTCATGGGTTGTAGGCATAACTGGTGAGGCCAGCATTTGTTACGCACAAGTAACTTCCCTTGAGGAGGTGTCAGTGAGCCACCTTCTTGAACCACTAGTCTATGTAGTGCAGGTATGCCAATAGTGCTATTCGGAAGAAAGTTTCTGTGACAATGAAGGAATGATAACGTAGTTCCAGTTAAGATGACTGTGTAGTTTGAAGAGGACCTGCAGGAGGTGTTGCCATCCACCTGCTACCTTTGTTCTTCTAGGTAGCAGGTGTTGGGGGTCTGGAAGGTGCAGTCGAAGGAGGCTTTGTAAATTGTTGCTGTGCATCTTATAGATGGTACACCATGCTGCCACTGTGCATCAGTAATGGAGAGAATGTGGAAGGCAATGAAGATCACCATGTTGGTGCACAGATTTGTTAAGCTACACCTTAGGATGTTGTGTGCACTTCAACTTCAAAAGCATAATATTTTATTTCATGGAATCTGAACCTCGCAGACAAGGCCAGCTATAGGGTGACACAGTGATTAGCAATACTGTCTCACAGCACCAGGGACCCAGGTTCAATTCCTGGCTCAGGTCACTGTCTATGCAGTCTGCATGTTCTCCCCGTATCTGTGTGGGTTTCCTCCAGATGTTCTGATTTCTTCCTACAATCCAAAAGACATGCTGGTTAGGTGCATTGGCCATGCAAAATTCTCCTTCAGTGTACCTGTACAGGCGCTGGAGTGTGGTGACTAGGGGATTTTCAGAGTAACTTCATTGCAGTGTGAATGTAAGCCTACGTGTGACAATAATAAGTAAGCTTTAAACTTCAAAAAAAATTACTCATCCCTCATTGCACTCGAGTGGGTGTCACTGAGCTGCCTGCTTGAATTGCAGCAGTCCAGCTAGGATTGGTACAACTACAGTGCTGATAGGAAAGGAGTTCCATGGGTTTGACTCAGCAACAGGGAAGGAATGGCAATATAGTTCCAAGTTAGGATGGTGCGTAGTATGGAGAACTAGCAGATAGTAGTGTTCCTATTCGTCTGTTACCCTTGCTCTTTCAGCTGTAGGGATCATAGGTTTGGAAGGTGCTGTCCAAGTTACACATCGCTCCCACAGTGCATCAGTGGTAGAGGGAGTGAATGTTTAAGATGATGGATGAGGTGCTGACCAAATGGTCTGCTTAATCTTGCATTGTTTTAGGCACCTCAATTTTTTTGGAACTGCACTAATCCAACCAAGTGGATAATATTCCATTACACTTCTGGACGGATGACCCAAGATTCACATCAGGACCCCAAGAAAGTCCTGACAAGCAGACTCCATGGGAACTGCCTAGGGTTTGAACTTTTGATGGGCAATTCCCCTGCTCTCTGGGATCTTCTGTGAATGTTTCCGACAGTTTCAATTTACCTACCTGAATAGATACCCAGGAAAGGTTAGACAAAGTAATCCTCGTCTAACACCTGGGTTGCAGTACAAGGATCTGGCACATATAGGGTTAATGTGGGACTGAGTACAGTACTGCCCACACAGTGAATTAAGGTAGCTCATGACTCAGACGCAGGGGTCAGTGTGGTGTTGAGCACAGATGTATGTAGACATAAACATGGAGAAGGCTCCTAGTCTGTACCCATTACTGTAAATGTGTAAATAGTTCTAATAAAATCTTTAATAGACTTACAATTCACCTGCAGAAGACTACAAAAATCCTTTTAAGGCATTCAGATCTGTAACCAAAGCCCCACAACAAGAGTAACTGCATCATTAACCATCCAATTCTAAATTGGGGCAAGGCCAATTTTGATGGCATCAGGCAGGAACTTTCAAAAGATAATTGGGGGAGTCTGTGGGAAGGCAAAGGGATGTCTGGTAAGTGGGAGGCTTTCAAAAGTGTGTTAACCAGGGTTTAGGGGAAGCACGTTCCTCTTAGCGTGAAGGGCAAGGCTGGTAGAAGTTGGGAACTCCGGAAGTCTCAGGATATTGAGGCCTAGGTCAAGAAGGAGGAGGCACAACATGCATAGACAGCTGGGATCAAGTGAATCCCTTGAAGAGCACAGGGGGTGTAGGAGGAGAGTTAAGAGAGAAATCAGGAGGGCAGAAAGGGGACAGGCGATTGTTTTGACAGATAAGGCAAAGGAGAATCCAATGAGCTTCTACAAATACATAAAGGCCAAAAGAGTAACAAGGGAGTAGGGCCTCTTAAGTAATAACATGGTAATTTATGTGCAGATCCACAAGAGATGGGTGAGATCCTAAATGAATATTTCTCATCAGTATTTACTGTTGAGAAAAGCACAGATGTTAGGGAAATTGGAGAAATAATTAGTGATGTCTTGAAAAGTGTACATATTACAGAGGAGGAGGTGCATCAAGGTAGATAAATCCCCAGGACCTGATGAAGTGTATCTCAGGACATTGTGGGAGGCTAGGGAGGAAATTGCAGATCCCCCAGCAGAAATATTTGAATCATCAATAGTCACAGGTGAGGTGCCTGAAGACTGGAGGGTGATAAATGTTGTGACTTTGTTTAAAAAGGGCTGCAGGGAAAAGCCTGGGAACTACAGGCTGCTGGGCCTCAAATCTGTAGTTGGTAAGTTCTTGAAGATATTTTGAGAGACAGGACCTACAGGGATTTAGAGACAGGACCTACAGGGATTTAGAGACGCAAGGACTTATTAGGTACAATCAGCATGGCTTTGTGAATAGAAGATCATGTCTCACAAATTTGATTGAGTTTTTGAAGAGGTAACCAAAAAGGTAGATGAGGGGCATGTATCAGCTAGATAGTCAAGATCCTTTCCCAAAGGTAGGGGAGTATAAAACTAGAAGGCATAGGTTTAACCTAAGAGGGGAGAGAATCAAAAGGGTCCAATTTTTTCACACAGAGATGGTAAGTGTCTGGAACAAGCTGCCAGAGGTAGTAGTAGAGACAGGTACAATTTTGTCTTTTAAAAAGCATTTAGACAGTTACATGGGTAAGAGGGGTATAGAGGAATATGGGCCAAATGCAGGCAATTGGGACTAGCTTAGGGGTTTAAAAAAAAGGATGGCATGGACAGTTGGGCCAAAGAGCTCGTTTCCATGCTGGATACCTCTATGACAATTATGCACTGTTCCCCATCACCCACACTAACTGACCCCCACAAACAATGCCTTTGACTATCCAAACTCATATCCGTGACTATCAAGACCTGACCAACACTATCCGACTACCACTCCTGACCAGATCCACCCCAGCCCATGCGCTCCTCCATCCCCCACCTCCCCATTCCGTGCAGTAGAGCAGCCTATTCCCTATTTCCCTGTGGATCTGCATATTCCCCCCATCAAACCTGGCTGTATCTCAGCCCATCTACTCACCAACCAACTGGGACTGCATTTTCATCAGAGGTATTACAAATAGTACTAAACATTGTTTTTGACTGTGAATCACAATGCTAAAAGTTGTGCATCAGTCACAAACGGTACTAAACATTGCGCGTCAGTCACAAACGGTACTAAACATTGCGCGTCAGTCACAAACGGTACTAAACATTGCGCGTCAGTCACAAACGGTACTAAACATTGCGCGTCAGTCACAAACGGTACTAAACATTGCGCGTCAGTCACAAACGGTACTAAACATTGCGCGTCAGTCACAAACAGTACTAAACATTGCGCATCAGTCACAAACAGTACTAAACATGAGAACATAAGAAATAGAAGCAGGAGTAGGCCATCTAGCCCTTCGAGCCTGCCCCGCCATTCAATAAGATCATGGCTGATCTGAAGTGGCTCAGTTCCACTTTCCTGCTTTCTCCCTATAACCCTTAATTCCCTTGCCTACCAAAAACCTATCCACCCGTATCTTAAATATATTTAGCAAGGTAGCCTCTACCACATCAACGGGCAGAGAATTCCAGAGATTCACCACCCTTTGAATGAAGAAGTTCCTCCTCAACTCCGATCTAAACTGCCCCCCCCCCCCCTTATCTTGAGGCTGTGCCCTCTAGTTCTGCTGTCCTTTCTAAGCAGGAAGAATCTCTCTACCTCTACCCTATCCATCCCCTTCATTATCTTATACGTCTCTGTAAGATCCCCCCTCATCGTTCTAAACTCCAGCGAGTACAAACCCAGTCTATTCTGCCTCTCTTCATAGTTTAACCCCCTCATCTCCAGAATTGCACGACAGTCACAAACGGTACTAAACATTGCGCGACAGTCACAAACGGTACTAAACATTGCGCGACAGTCACAAACGGTACTAAACATTGCGCAACAGTCACAAACGGTACTAAACATTGCGCAACAGTCACAAACGGTACTAAACATTGTGTATCAGTGTCAGTGTCACAAATAATACTAAACATTGTGTTTGACTGTCACAAATAATACTACACATTGTGTATCACTGTCATAAATAATACTAAACATTGTGTCACTGTCACAAATATTACTAAAAATTGTGTATCACAGTTGCAAATAATACTAAACATTGTGTATTACTGTCACAAAAATACTAAACATTATGTATCAGAGGCACAAATAGTACTAAACATTCTGTATTACTGTCACAAACAGTCCTAAACATTTTGAATCTCAGTCAAATAGTACTGAACATTATGTATCTCAGTCACAAATAGTATTAAACATTGTGTATCGCTGTCACAAATTGTGATACACAATGTTTAATACTATTTGTGACAGTGATACAGAATGTTTAGTATTATTTGCGACTGTGATACACAATATTTAGTATTATTTGTGACTGAGACACAACGTTCAGGACTATTTGACTGTGATTCACAATGTTTAGTTCGATTTGTGACTGTGATACACAATATTTAGTACCATCGCAAATAGTACTAAACATTGTGAATCACTGTCACAAATAGTAGTAAACACTGTGAAATAATCCTGAACATTGTGTGTCTCAGTCACAAATAATACTAAATATTGTGTATCTCAGTCACAAATAGTACTAAACATTGTGAATCACTGTCACAAATAGTACCAAACATGGTGTATCACTGTTACAAATGATACTAAAATTGTGTATCACTCTCACAAAGAGTATTAAATATTGTGTATCACAGTCACAAACAGTACTAAACATTGTGTATCACTGTTACGAGTAATACTGGACATTGTGCATCATTCTCACGAACAGTACTAAACATTGTGTATCAGAGTCACAAATAATGCTAAATATTGTGTATCACTGTCACAAACAGTACTAAACATTGTGTATCACTGTTACAAGTAATACTGAACATTGTGTATCACTCTCATGAACAGTACTAAACATTGTGTATCAGAGTCACAAATAATGCTAAATATTGTGTATCACTGTCACAAATAATATTAAACATTGTGAATCACTGTTACAAATAATACTAACCATTGTGTGTCACTCTCACGAACAGTACTAAACATTGCGTATCACAGTCAAACAGTGCTAAACATTGTGTATTACAGTCAAACAGTACTAAACATCGTGTATCACAGTCACAAATACTACTGAACATTGTGTATCACTGTCAAGAATAGTACCAAACACTGAATCACAGTCACAAATAGTACTAAACATTCACAGAACCATAGAAACCCTACAGTCCAGAAAGAGGCCATTTGACCCATTGAGTCTGCACCAACCACAATCCCACCCAGGCCCTACCCCCATATCCCTACATATTTATCCGCTAACCCTCTAACCTACACATCTCAGGACACTAAAGGGCAATTTAGCATGGCCAATCCACCTAACCCACACATCTTTTGATGTGAGAGGAAATCGGAGCAACTGGAGGAAACCCACGCAGACATGAGGAAAATGTGCAAACTCCACACAGGCAGTGACCCAAGCCGGGAATTGAACCCAGGTCCCTGGAGCTGTGAAACAGCAGTGCTAACCACTGTGCTATCTGCAGCCCAATATTGTGAATCACTATCACAAACAGTGTACTAAACATTGTGATTCACAATCAAATAGTACTAAACGTTGTTTAATACTATTTGTAACTGAGAAAGACATTGTATATCACAGTCACAAATACTATTAAACATTCTGTATCACTGTCACAAATAGTACCGAACATTGTGGTCTCAGTCACAAACAATACTAAACTTCATATATCACTGTCACAAACAGTACTAAACATTGTGTATCACTGTCGCAAACAGTACTAAACATTGTGCATCACTGTCACAAACAGTACTAAACATTGTGTATCAGAGTCAAATAGCACTGAACATTGTTTAATACTATTTGTGACTGAGATGCACATTGTGTATCACTGTCACAAACAGTACTAAACATTGTGTATCACTGTTACACACAGTACTAAACATTGTGAATTACAGTCAAATAGCACTAAACGTTGTTATCACTGACACAAATAGTACTAAATATTCTGCATCACTGGTACAAATAGTACTAAATATTGTGACAGTCAAATAGTTCTAAAGATTGTGAATCACTCGTGAATAGCGCTAAACATTGTGAATCACAGTCAAATAGCACTAAACATTGTGTTTCAATGTTGCAGTAAGCACTAAACATCTGCATACGAAATAACATATCCACCCCGGATCTTCAGACAGAACGTCATTTATGTAGCAGCTGAGGATGATTGGACCTAGGACCCTACTCTGGGGAATCTTTTCAGTGACTTCCTGTAACTGAGATGATCAACCTCAACCAACCACACCAATCCTCCTTTGTGCCAGGTATATCTCCAACCATTGGAGAGTTTGCTCCAATTCCCATTAACTCTGGTTTTGCTTGGGTTCCCTGATGCCACACTCAATCAAATGCTGCCCTGATGTCAAGGGCAGTCACTCTCAGCTCTTGAGTTCTTCTCTTTTGTCCATGTTGGACCAGGGTGGTAATTAGCTGTTTAATAATCCACCATCATTCATGACTAGATATGCGAGGACTACAGAGCTTTGATCTAATGCATTCGTTTTGAGATCACTTAGCTTTGTCTATTATTTGCTGCTTCTGCTGTTCAGCATGCAAGTAATCACACCAGGTTGACAACTCATTTTTTTTTTTAGGTATGCCTTGTGTTGCTCCTGGTGTGTTCTCCTTCACCGAACCAGGTTGATCCCCAGCTTGATAATGATAAAGTGGGGGATATGCTGAGCCACGAGATTACAGATTGTGGTTGAATACAATTCTATTGTTGCTGACGACCCACAGCACTTCACGGATGTCCTGTTTTGACTTGCTAGATCTGATCTAAACCTAACGGTGGTCATGTCAAATAACATGATGAAGGGTCTTCTCAATGTAAATAAATGGCTTTTGTCTCCACAAGGATCATGTGGTGGTCATTTCCATCAATATTTCATGGACTGGTAGATTGGTGAGAGACCATTCAGCCCATCAAGTCTGCACTGACTGTCTGACTGAGTATCTTGCCCAGCCGTCTCTCATCCTATCCCTGTAACCTCGTACATTTATCTTGGTTAATCCATCTAATTGACACATCTTGGGACACAATGGGCAGTTTAGGGTGGCCAATGTACCTAACCTGCACATCTTTGGACTGAAGATGAGGTCAAGTGGGTTCTTCTTCTTGCAGGTTCACTCCTCACCCGCCACAGGCCCAGTCTAATAGCTAGCCATTTAGGACACAGCTAGCTGTCTGTGCTGGTGCTACTGAGTCACTCTTAGTGATGGACGTTGTTATCCATCATCCAGAGTACATTCTATGCCCTTGATACCCTCAATGTTTCTTCCAATTGGAGTTTAACATTGAGGAGTACAAATTCATCAGATGAGAGGTGTGTTAGGTGAAAATTAGGAATTTTCTATGCTCATATTTGTTGTGAAACAATGAGACTTCGTGAAGTCTGGAGTCATTGTTGAGGACTCACAGGGTAACTCTCTTCTGACCATACATGACCATACTATGCCACCATGATTGGTGGGTCTTTCCTGATGGCGGAACAGGAAATGCCCAGGGATGATGATGGTGGTGTCTGGAATATTATCTGTAAGGTATGTTTAAGCAGGTATGAGTATGTCAGACTGTTGCTTGACTAATTGGTGGAACAACTCTCCCAATTTTGGCTCAAGCCCCTAGACGCCAAGAAGAGGAGTTGCAGGGTTCTCACAGCCGGGTGTGCCACTGTCATTTCTGATGCCCACGTCGATGCTAGATCACCTGCCTAGTTTCACTTTGACTTCGTAGCAGTTTGTTGTTATAACAGAAGGACATTCATGAGCTAGATGGCTCATTGCCTGACTGATGTAAAAGATCCAAACTACACACATGCGCCTCTTCCCTGGCTGGCACATATATGGAAGGCCTGAGCATAGAGCTGAAAACATAGGTTAGATTTAGTTTGTTTATATCAATTTTTAATCATTTTGCATCTTACTTTGTGGCACACTGGTTGGGAACCCCTGGTGTATGGGGTGCTCTGATCTCATACCCATGGACCAATTTGCAGGGAATGAAACCAGTCAACCCATTTGTTGTGCCCCTAGCCATGAATGCCAATAATTGAATCCTTGTGGTCCACTCCTAGACTTAAGATAATAAGTTCCATTCACACTCTTTAGAATCTGGTGAAATCTCTCCTGGGAACTGCAGGTGATAAGCGGATGACTTGAATTGCTACACTTATAAATTGCACAAGAGCTTCTGAAACACACCCAACCTGAAATCTGACCCCTGATCAGACTGAATTTCTTTTGGCAACCCACACCTGGTGAAAAACTGAGCCAACTTTTCAGTCACAACTTTTGCTGTATTACTTTCCAATGATACTGCCTCTGGAAATTTAATGGACAGATCCATGATGGTCAGGAAATGCTTAAGACTCAACTTAGCCTGAACAAGGAACTAACACAATCCACAAGTACCCATTGTCGGTCCTGGGATTAATGGAGCTGGCTTCTTCAAAGGCGGTGACTTGCAAATCATCTGCTATGTAATATCTTCCAAACATTCTACCACACGCTTATGCAGCTTCAGCCAATAAAAATGTGGCACTGTCCTAACTGAAGTCTTCCAGATTTGATGGATAACAGCCCAATATCATTGGGGAGGTCTCAATTTTCTCATCAAAATGTAATTCTTGACAGCACTCAGGGGCCTTTTCAGCTGTTGCCTCAAACATGTGGTCTGGTCTAGCCATTGTGCCTCAACCAAGGAAGATTTGTTGAATAATTCAGCATTTTCTGTGAAAATCTCAGTTTCAACAGACTCCACTGACTATTCTGAAAATGAGACAGATGCCACTACCCTGTATTTAACCAACTTTATGTTCTTCCAGGTAGGTTCTCCTGCAGGGACACTTTTTAAATTCTTCCATTAGAATCATTTCCCTAAGCCTTTCAAAGTTGTGTATAACTTTCATTGACCACTTTTTGAACACCATCTCCTCTTCTTTTGCAAATTCCACATAGATGTGGTCTACTTTACTTTTCAAAGTCTGGAATTTCTGTCTGTATATTTCTGGAACTAACTCATGGACATTGGGAAGAACAATCTTTACTCTGTCATAGTCACCTGAATGTTCATCTGAAAGAGATGAATACACCTCCAAGCTCTCCCTACCAAAAAAAACTTAGTATGTGCTTGAGCCAGGATTGTTCAAGCCAATTCAGATTGATGACAATTTTCTCAAATGTGACAAAGTATGTTCTTCCTACTCCTCCACACTAAAGTACCAAGTGAATATTCCTTGCCAAAACTATGAGGAATTTGTTCCAGGTCATCAGCACTTTTCATCTCCAGTACTTAGAGCTTTTTGCTTTCCATTCCTAATTTCTCCCTTTCTAATCTTTCTCTTTCGAATTCAAGTTTTTTTTTCATTTCTTTTGTGAATTTTAACTTTTCTGATTAAAGCCTGGCAAGTTCTACTTGCGCACTAGAGCAAACATTCATCCCTTTCTTCCTTGAACTTCAGGTGGTGAACCAATTCTTCAACAATTGCTGCCTTCTTAGCTCCTGATTTTAAGATGACCTCCATTTTCTCTGCTTCCTTGGCCTTCAAATTATCTTTTGTCAAGTGTTCCAAGGCACTGAGTCAAATCCCCCCTCTTCACAAGGGACTAAGCATCAAAGTTCCTCATGTTGATTCCCCAATGAGTGCATGGAAAGTAACTTTGAAATCTTATTTGTTTCTATTCTGGAAAGCTCCAGTAAACCTATTTCACAATCTAATTCAGATTGATCCTGAATGAGTTCCCAAAATTATGATCCCCATGGAGAGCAACAAACCAAAAGAAATCAATTTATCGAAAGGCCCCAATGAGAAACAAATGGACAAGATCCCACATGGATAACCTTTACTTTAGTGACCAAAATGAAATTGACATAAACTAAACGTGAATTAAGAGGCAAACAGCAGTCAATGTAAAGTATATATAAAAAGAGAGGTACAACTTGCTCATCGATTCACTGGGCAGTCAACATCGCATGGATAGCACTGCTGTCTCATAGCACCAGGGGCATGGGTTTGATTCTTACCTTGGAGTGACTACGTGGAGTTTCCCCATGTCTGCGTTCGTTTCCTCCAGGTGCTCCAGTTTCCTCCTACAGTCCAAAGGTGTGTCGGTTCAGTGGATTAACCACAGGGCCTGGGTGGACAGCAGTGGACCCAACACTGATTCTTATGCAACTTTTGCTACTTGGAATATTTATCTTTACTCCAACTCGCTGCTTTCTGACTTGAAATCAGCTACCAATACATTCTGCCATTCCTCTCCTGCATCCAATTTATTTGTTATAAAGTTTTAATATTATAGACACCATATCAAATGACTTTCAAATGAAAATCTAAATAAATTACATCTACTACATTGCCACTATCTACTTTGCTACCGCCTCAAAACATTAAATAAGGTTGGTCCAGCAAAACTTTCCATGCTGACTGTTCATTTTATTTTTTGTTTCTAGATGTTTCTTTATTCTCATCTTTAGTATGGTTTCCAGCATCTTTCCTATCATTGATATTAAGATGCTAGGTCTATAATTCCCTGGCCATGTTCTGTTTCCTTAAATATAGGAATTGCACTGACTATTCTCCAGTTTTCTGACAAAATATTCTGTGTATAGTAACGACTCTGCTATCTTTTCTCTGGGTTGTTTTAAAATCCATGGGTGCAATCCATCTGGAACAGGTGTTTTATCTTCTTTGTGTTTAATTACTTTCTTCAGCACATCCCTTTTGAAAATTTTAAATGCACTTGTTGCTCATCTTAGTCACAGTTACCTGCGCTCAGCCTGGTAAATAACAACATGAAATAATTATTTCTATCATCTCTGTTGTTACCTTTGCTATTCTCCTGTCTATTCTTGAGTGGTCATTTTCCCATCACAAACTTTTTTATTGATTTGTCTGTAAAATATTTTACTAATTAGTTTTGTTTATTGATATTTTAATCTCTTTGCATTCCTACTTGTTGACTTCGACTTCTCTCTGTACATTCACTTCTACTGACTACATACTGATGCCTTTTTCCTAACCTTCAATTGTCCCCTCGACTTCATTCATTGTTGGAATTCTTATATTCTTTCCTTTTAGCAGCATACATTTTTCCCGCACCACCCTTTGTAGTGTCTTCTTGAGGCGGAATATGGCAACTTGGTACCCAATAATCCTGGACTGAATTGCTAAAGCAACTTTAGCCCACCCCCTACCCCCAGGGAAAAGAGACAAAAGCCCATTGGCATGTGAATGAAGTCCATCAACCAGGTCCCCATTGTGGGTCAATGTTGTGAATTGTGATGATTGTCCCTTTAAGAGAAAAACAGCAAAGGGTCACCTGGCTTGGGTGACCAATTGGGAGTAGGTAATCACTCCAGGGGGTGGAGTCCTCTCACAGACAAGAGACATATGGGGACTAAGTGCTGCCATGTTGGCTGCCGTTCAGTTTTTCTTATTAATAAATACTGTTTTGTGTTTCTAATGAAGTTTGTGAAAATGCATCATAGTCAAACAGTATTCATTACCACCTTTTTAGAGTCCTGTTCTACAACTATTTATTCCCTTGTCTTCAATGTCCTCCCTTATTTAAATCTCACCTATGCTGTCCTTTCTTTTTTGTTTACATTTAAGCTCCTTACGTTTCTTGTAGATCCGTCCTCCTACCACTTCCCTGCCTTAGTCTTACAAATTATGTGAGATGGGTGCTTACTTATTATAAAAGGCAGTCACTATCATCAGGCAACAATGTCCCTTATACCACTCACGATTTTTCAAGTTACCCTGATTCCAATAACAATTAAAATGATGTGTTATATTAAAGACCTCTCAGTGCCCGTAAACAGATGATCATGTTTAAAACACCTATTGACACAAACCAGATCAAAATGAAACAAAAACGTGAGAAAATAAGAGAATTGTATTAAGTGGGTTAGCTAGAGAAAAGCATCCACCATAACAGAAAGTTGTGTGAAAGCAATCCTGTACCTTCTTCAGAAATGGGGTTCTTTTTGTTTGAGAAAGGAATCCAGCTGGCTTTGGAAAAATATGTCAATTCAGGTGACAAAAAATTTCTGGATTAACTTATGACTAAAAACTATCAGTACAGCAGTTTGAAACCGCCATCTCAGCAGCTTACGAAAGACAACACGGTTATCTGGTGTCAATAGATTTAGGAGTACAACTTAATATATTTATACATTGGCATTCAGACATTTAATCTCATTTTTGTATAGGATTTCCTCTTACTTCATGACTATTCATCTTTTTAAGAGTCTTGTTCTATAACTCTATTTATTGGATTGTGAGATTGAAGAGTGGCAAATGTTGTGCCTTTGTTTAAAAAGGGCTGCAGGGAAAAGCCTGGGAACTACAGGCCAGTGAGCCTCACATCTGTGGTGGATAAGTTGTTGGAAGGTATTTTGAGAGACAGGATCTATAGGCATTTAGAGATGCAAGGACTGATTAGGGACAGTCAGCATGGCTTTGTGAGTGGAAAGTCTCAGCAATTTGATTGAGTTTTTTGAAGGGGTGACTAAGAAGGTAGATGAGGTCAGTGCAGTTGATGTTGTCTACATGGACTTTAGCAAGACCTTTGGCAAGGTACCGCATGGTAGGTTGTTGCATAAGGTTAAATCTCACGGGATCCAGGGTGAGGTATCTAAATGGATACAAAATTGCTTCTTGACAGAAGCCAGAGGGTGATTGTAGAGGGTCATTTTTTAAACTGGAGGTCTGCGACCAGCGGTGTGCCTCAGTGCTGGGTCCACCGATATTTGACATTTATATTAATAATTTGTATGATAATATAGGAGACATGGTTAGGAAGTTTGCAGATGACACCAAGATTGGTGGCATAGTAGATAGTGAAGAAAGTTTCTCAGATTGCAACGGGATCTTGATCAATTGGGCCAGTGGGCTGACGAATGGCAGATGGAGTTTAATTAGACTAATGCAAGGTGATTTTGGTAGGTTGAACCAGGGCAGGATTTACTCAGTTAATGGTAGGGCATTGGGAAGAGTTACAGAACAAAGAGATCTAGGGGTACATGTTCTTAGCTCCTTGAAAGTGGAGTCACAGGTGGACAGAGTGGTAAAGAAGGCATTCAGATGCTTGGTTTCAATGGTCAGAACATTGGATACAGGAGTTGGGATGTCTTGTTGAAGTTGTACAAGACGTTGATAAGGCCACACTTGGAATACTGTGTGCAATTCTGGTCACCTTATTATAGAAAGGATAATATTAAACTAGAAAGAGTGCAGAAAAGATTTACTAGGATGCTACTGGGATTTGATGGCTTGAGTTATAAGGAGAGGCTGGTTAGACTGGGCCTTCTTTATCTGGAGCGTGGGGATGACCTTATAGAGGTCTAGAAAATATTGAGGGGCATAGATCAGCCAGATAGTCAATATCTTTTCCCAAAGATAGGGGAGTCTAAAACTAGAGGGCATAGGTTTAAGGTGAGAGGGGAAAGATACAAAAGTGTCCATAGGGGCAATTTTTTCACATAGAGGGTGATGAATGTCTGGAACAAGCTGCCAGAGGTAGTAGTAGAGGCGGGTACAACTTTGTTTTTTAAAAAGCATTTTGTCAGTTACATGGATAAGATGGGTATAGAGGGACATGGGCCAAATGCGGGCAATTGGGATTAGCTTAGGGGTTTTCAAAAAGGGGGCGGCATGGACAAATTGAGCCAAAGGGCCTGTTTCAGTCCTGTAAACCTCTATGACTCTATTTCCTTGCTGTCAAAGTCCTCCGTTACTTAATTCTTACCAATACTGTCCTTTCCTTTATGTCTATATTTAAGCCCCATTTTTCAAAGATCCATCCCGCTACTACTCCTCTTCCTCACTTTTACAAATCATGCAAGGTGGGAGCCCATTTATAATAAAGGGCAGTCAGTGTCCTCGGGCAAGAAAGGTAATAACAAGTCCTTGTGGCTGGAAAGCCATTAGCGAGTCAGTGAGATCTTTACAGCTCCACACAACAGTATACAGAATTCTGGATAAGAATTGGAACACAAATCTCCACATCAATAGTAATATTGTATCGGGCCAGAAAGGAGGGGAGGTATGTAATTGTGCAAAACATACAAAAAAACCAAATAGGAAAAACCAAGTGAGGTAGATTTCTCAGAATAATTCATGAAGACAGTGACATTGACATGAGAAAGATTGATCATCTTTGCATCCTTAGCACAGAGAAGTATTGATATAATTATAGGCGATTGGTAAATGGAGTGGATTAATAAAACTGTCTCTACCAAGGCCAGTTGTTGAATTTTTTTTTAAAATCGATTTTGCAGGTAAGATAAAGCCACCTGACAGGAGTGCTCAGAGATGCTGAAAGATTGCAAAGGCAGTGACATAATTCAAATGAATTATCTGCATTGAACAAAATGAAACTGGATGGGATGCAATGTATATTTTCAAAACCTGCAATGCATGGAAATTCAAATTTAATTCAATTATTCAATTTAAACAGAGGTGTTAACTATGCAATTAGTGAAATTCAAACAATAGCAATGAGTTTAAGTATATTTCTTCATGGAGACATATATATAGAAAAGCACGTAAAAGTTGGAGAAATACATGGCAATCGTGTTTGAAGGGATACAGTTTCACAGAGAAAATCAAATATTCTGCAAAACATCACAGCTCCAGTTCCATCTTGGCCTTTGAAAGGTAATTTAGTGGAATGCAACTCGCCCTCACCAACTGATAGTTTAAACACCAGAGACAGTTAGAAACACAAAGAATTACAGCACCAAAAGAGGCCATTCAGTTCACTGCGAGTGACTGAACTGTGCTAGTTAAAAAAGATGACCCGTGTAATGCCAAATTCCAACTCATGATCTGTTCAAGTTCCAGACCTCAAGTGCTTATCCAAGTGTTTTTTTGAAATGTCATGAGGCTTTTTACCTCGCCACTCATTTAAGCAGCGAATTCCAGAATTCCATCAGCCTCTTGGTGAAAAAAGTTACTTAATTCCCTTCTAATCCTTCTATGTATTCCTTCCAATATGTGCCTACTGGTTATTGACCTCTCAGCTAATGGAGATAGATCCTCTCTAACGACTATAACTGAATCCCTCAATTTTATAGATGTCAACTGAACCTGCCTTCAGTCTCCTCTGCTCCAAAGCAAACAAGTTTATCCTATCTGATGTTTCTTCATGGGTAAAATTCTCAATTCCTGGCAACATTTTCATAAAACTCCCTCTATACTTTCTCTTGCATTTGCACATCCTCCCAGAACCACATGGAAGCTCTAACTGTGGTGTAACTGGTGTTTTAGGTTGTATAACATCCAGCTCTTTAATATTAGGCCATAGCTGATGAAAAAGCAATTTCCCATATGCCTCCTGGCCCACTCAGCTACGTTTAGAGAAATGTGGACAAGGTCCCTCTGTTACTCATCTTTTTACCTTCATGAAAAATTCACTCAAGTTAGTCAGACACAATCTTCCCTTAACAAATCTGTGATTTCCTTACTATGGTTCTCTAAATAATGATTCATACTGTCTCTAACAATTTTTTCCAATAGTTTACCCATTAGCTAGGTTAGGCTGACTGACCTGTAATTATTACTCGATCCATCCCTCCTACCCTAACTCCTTTAAAACAACAGTACAATGTTAGCACTTCTCTAGCACCACAAAAAGTTAGAGGGGACTGAAATATTGTCAGAGCCTCTACTATTTTGACACAGTTATTAGCATTGCTGCTTCATAGCGCTGGGGACATGGGTTCAATTCTCAGCTTGGGTCAATGTCTGTGTGGCGTCTGCATGTTGTCCCTTATCTGCGTGGATTTCCTCCAGGTGCTCTGCTTTCCTCCCACAGCCCGAAATACACGGTTAGATGCATTGGCCATGCTGAATTCTCCCTCAGGATACCCAAACAGGAGCCAGAGTGTGGTGACTCGGGGATTTTCACAGTAACTTCATTGCAGTGTTAATGTAAGCCTACTTGCGACACTAATAAATAAACTTCAAAATGATTCATTTGAGTAAGGCCACATACAGCATGGAAATGAAACAATGCTGATGCAAAAAAATTTTCACAATTGGCAATTACAAATAAAAGTAGAATGCAGAGAGGGGAGCAGTAAACTGAGGAGAAAAAAGGGGATTCTGTTACAAACCATGTTGAGGAAACAAATTATCATTTCTGATCAAACTGCTCAAAAAATACAACTGACAAATCTGGTCCTCGAGTAAAATAGGTTTGAAAAGCGCTATTTAAATGATTAAAAAAAGGAACTTTTAACAGGGTACAAATACACTACAAACCTGCAGCTAAAACGGAGTGGCAAAAAACCGTGGGGAGGGTGCTTAAGATAGAGTCACCTGACCTTAAGGGAGAGAACCTCTTAATGGGAAGTTTCTTTAAGAAAAATGTTTAACAGCAATGCGATGATTACTGCTCAATTTAAAACTAGTTGAGGCACAAAAATTATGGCCACGCGTACGTAACTAAAAGTATACAGAACAGAGAACATTACAGCACCTTCAGCCCTTGATGTTGCACCAACCTGTGAAACCAATCTAAAGCCCATCTAACCTACACCATTTCAATATCATCCATATGTTTATCCAATGACAATTTAAATGCCCTTAATATTAATGTTATATAGCCTGCACAGGGATAAATGTGAAAAGTACTGATTAAAACCGGTTCAGACATGAAATGGATATGCTCACAGTTCTTTAAAATGTGAAACTGAAAAACACATTTTCATGCCCAATTTTAAATTATAAAAATCACAAGCAGCTATCTTGTAAAACCTGACTGTAAGATCAAAAATTTCAGATGAACAGTAAAAAGGTAAGACAATTAAATAAATGAATTTGTAGGGTTATCTTAATTCTTTTAGTCCTTTTTTCTCCATAGTCAGTGGTGCTGAGCTATATTGATAAGATTCTGAGGAAGCCCCATTCTGGGCATGACTTATGTTTACAAGTGTGGAATCCAAGAGTCAAAGCGGCATAGGAGGCAACCACTTGGCCCGTCAATTTCACGTTGGATTTCTGCAGAGCAATCCTTTTAATCTCATTCCCCACCCTATCTCTGTAGTCCTGTAAGTTTATTTCCCTCAAAAGACTATCAGTTTATTTTTGATATCATCCATCATCTCTGCTCCCATTGCCCTAGCAGGCAGCAAGACCCAGGTCATTACCACTTTCTGTATAGAAACGTTCTGCCTCACCTGTCCCTGATTTCTTGCCCAAAATCTTAAATCCAAGCCCCTGGCCATTTCACCATCAGTTAATGGGAACAGCTTTTCTGTGGGGGCAATTTTCAGCCTGCATTCGCCATCAGAGAGAATGACGATTCAGGCAGAAAATCTGGAGAAAATTTAGAAATGTACTTCATGATTTTCCCTGCCCCTCTTCAGTGACATCTCAAGGTAAATGGCCACAAAGGGTGAGAACCTCACTTTAATGTTGGGGAGTAGGGGATTGATGGCCTGGTCTCAGTCCTTGCCAGTTCTCTCAGGCACCTTCCCCACCAAGATATGGGCAAAACCCCCACCCACTCTTTTTCTTCATCGCAGGGATGATCTGGACAGAAAACTGGTCTGTGCAGCTGGAGAAAACCAGGCCAGTTTTCACTCAGTGTGTCACTTTGAAAAAAATGGTAAGTTTCTGCCCTATTTCAATCTCATCAAAACTGTCATACTCTTGTATACCTCTATCAAATCTATCCTCAGTCTCCATTGTTTGTGTTAAGAAGCAACAGTTTAAAAATGATGCACAAGCTAAATTAACAGGACAAACATGCTTCTCTGACAGGTCAGAATGGTTTACCACTCCTGGATGACAGTGCACGAGTGGTGAACGGGTATTAAAGCATAAGGAGGCGCTTTCTCACTCCTTGTTACCTCTGAAGAAGGTTGGAGCCAACATGGATCACTTTGAAAAGGAAAGAGTTTTTCAAAGTGTTTTTTTCCCCCTCTAGCTAGCCTGCTTCTAATGATTTCTCTGATGGTGGTTTACAAATAAGTTGGATCTTATGACCTCTAGGAATGTTTGTCCTAGAGGCATGTCCTCAGCAAAGATAACAGGCCTGGCCTGTATTTTTCAGCCGGCTAGTTGCTATGGAAGCTTTCTTCACACGATTTCTTAAGTTTATTCTATAATGACTTTTTTTCACCATCTCTTTACCCAGGACACATTCACAGCATCTGCAGAAATGAATTGCATTAAATAATTTATTTGTAAGGATCCACCACATACCACAGCTACATACGACTGGCAGAGATTAGTTTAATCTTATTTGCCCACTCACTGAGTGAAACAAGAAATCAGCCACTGGACTTGGTAGAGATTATTTTAACAACTATAAGCAATACACTAGCACAACCTCAAAAACAAACCTGTGCCTTAGAGGCAAAGGTGATTTAAACCTTCCTCCTATCATTGGCATAGCCTCATGAAATGCCCAGAGACCTTTAACTCACTTGTATGCATGCTTTTTCTTTTTGTTCTCTCAGGAGTCTAATTACCCAGGTCTAATTACCCACCCACTGATCTCTTTTGGCCTCATACAGTGTTATTCTTTGCTATGGAGTATGGAGACATTGGGCATAATTTAATGTCAGTGATGTGGGTCTCGGTGGCAGGTTCACATGAGCTCATCATTGCCCCTTCAGGATCAGAGTGTGATCATGTGATGGCTGGTCAATTAATGAAGTCGAGGGACCATCCAATCACACGATGGGGATGGACAGAAAGGTGGAAATCCCAGTGTTAGCTAATGACAGTACATTTTTAAATGGCACCTAGACCTACTAGCAGTGGTTCCAAGGTTTCTGACTTTTGTGTCTGCAGCTGAAAGAAATCTCCCATGGCTCAAAGAAACTAGCTTTCAGCTCTGAGTCAGAAAAAGGTGAACAGAAAAATCTGGATCCATCACTGGCCACAACAGTATCTGCCATTGTCTGCTGCCTTCAGTGAAGAAAGCAAGAGGCTGAGAACAGGGAAATAGTCCAGGCCAGAGGATGGACTTCTTGTTCAACAATGTCCGTCTGCAGGTTTGCTTCCAAGCTGCCCAGGAATGGATGGTGTTGTTGTTTTCAACTGCTGGAAAAAGGAGAACCTCCTTCCTCTCTTTACGCAGAGAGTTGTGGGGGTCTGGAATGCGCTACCGAGTAGGGTGGTGGAGGCAGGAACGTTGGACTCGTTTAAGATGCAGTTAGATAGGCACATGAGTGAAACGAGAATGGAGGGATATGGTAGGGGCTATTAAATAGGGGTAAACCTTGGGAGACACTGGAAGGGCAGGCTGTATGATTAATATTTTTTGTCTTTATTCCACAGGTGGAGGTCCACCTCGTGTCAAGCGAGGGGCATGCACACGGCGGGTCGTGCGTGGGCTGCTCTTGGAAGTCCAGGAGTGGCCTAGTACTTCATGTCGGTGTGTGTGCTTGATCCTGGACCGATAGACGGGCTCCACAACAGCTCAGTGACTAGCACTGCTAGCTGTGCAGATACATGGATTTGGGCCTGTGTCTGTGGGAGTTTGCGCATTCTCCCTGTGGTTGCGTGGGTTTCCTCCGGGCGCTCCGGTTTCCTCCCACACCCCAAAGATGTGCTCTTAGGCTAATTGGTTTCCACCAAATTGACACTATTTCTTCCCTGAATCTGACTGAGTAGGGTCCCATTCGTAGACATGTAGGGTAGAATAGGTGTAGGGCGATGCGGCGGCGCGGGCTCGTTGGGCCGAAGGGCCTGTTTCCCGTGCTGGGTTGTTCTTTGTTCTTTGTTTCTTTTGTTCTAATCAAGGAAACCTGGATGGAGGTAGCAATGAAAGTTAGCAGTTCTGGGTCAAGCAGCACAACCAGGCCCAATGCTGGAAATGCTCAATGATCCTTATTTTACACTTCCAGGGGACCTGGGCGTTGCTGTCTTGTCCAGCAATTATTGCCAAATCCTAATTTGCCCTTGGGAACATAGGAATATTAAGAACATAAGAAATAGGAGCAGGAGTAGGCCATCTAGTCCTTCGAGCCTGCCCCGCCATTCAATAAGATCATGGCAGATCTGAAGTGGATCAATTCCACTTTCCTGCTTTCTCCCCATAACCCTTAATTCCCTTGTCTATCAGAAACCTATCCACCCGTGACTTAAATATATCCAGCGAGGTAGGCTCCACCACTCCAATGGGCAGAGAATTCCAGAGACTCACACCCTTTGAGTGAAGAAGTTCCTCCTCAACTCCGATCTAAACTGCCCACCACCGCCCCCCCCCCCCCCTTTATTCTGAGGCTGTGCCCTCTAGTTCTGCTATCCTTTCTAAGCAGGAAGAATCTCTCTACCTCTAACCTATCTAGCCCCTTCATTATTTTATATGTAGGAAGCAGTAGGCCTTTCATTCCATTGTGCCTGCTCTGTCACTTAATTCAATCATGGAAAGGCAGCTGAACCACTGCAGTCCCTGTGGTATAGGTACACCACAGCACCTCTCTCACACTCCTCAACCACTTCATACACAGCTCTACAGCAAACACCACATTCTGGAAACCAAGATAGAGTCCATATTCTCAACTTGCGCTTAGGATGCAGAGCAGCTGCGAAACTCTGCCAAGTAGATGCAAAAGCAGAACTTGCCACCTACATGCACACCAAGAACAGGAAACTTGAGAAATTTGGCATCACCACCAGCAGCAACCAAGCCTCCCCTGGTATCACAGTAGAAAAACTAATACCACTGCAGGGAAACCATTGTCACCTTGTCAGACTACACACTTCAACCAGATGAAATCGAAGTTCTCAGCCAAGAGCTCAATTTCTGCCCCACCACCAAAATGGACCCCATCAGTCTCGCAGCAGACACAGAGGAATTCATCAGGTGAATGAGGCTGCCGGAGTTCTTCCACAAACCCCAAGAGGCCAACAGCAAACACAATGAGACAGCCAATGGACTGGAAGATCTGACAGAGAGATTTGTAGTGCAGCAACTGAAGAGAAATGAGTCGAATTGGACTCCTCCGAACGGCTCCTGCCCTTGATTTGACACGTATGCCCAAGCCGTCAGAAGATGTGTCAATGCCACATTCATCAACCACATTCACAAGACAGCCCCGAACATCACCCAAGCACAACGCAGTGCAATCCACACTTTCAAGACCAACAGCAACATTGTCATCAAACCAGCAGACAAAGGAGGGGCCATGTTCATACTGAACAGAATGGATTACTGCAAAGAAGCATACTGACAACTGAACAACGAGGAACACTTCTGACAGTCACCCGCAGATCTGACCAAAGAACACACTCGTCAACTCAACAGACTGATCAAGACCTTCGATCCGCACCTTCAGAGCGCGCTCCGTGCTCTCATCCCACGTACTCCCCGCGTTGGAGATCTCTACTGCCCCCCAAAGATACACAAGGCAAACAAACCTGGCCGTCCCATCGTATTGGGCAATGGGACCCTGTGCGAGAACCTCTCTGGGCATCCTGAAACCCATTGTACAAAGAACCCCCAGCTCTTGTCACGACACTATGGACTTCCTACAGAAACTCAGCACACATGGAGCAGTCGAACCAGGAGCACTCCTCGTCACAATGGATGTCTCGGCACTCTACACCAGCATCCCCCATGATGATGGCATTGCTGCAACTGCCTCAGTACTCAACGCTGACAACTGCCAGTCTCCGGATGCAATTTTACAACTCATCTGCTTCATCCTGGACCACAATGTCTTCACCTTCAACAACCAGTTCTTTATCCAGACACATGGAACAGCCATGGGGACCAAATTCGCACCTCGATATGCCAACATCTTCATGCACAGGTTGAACAAGACCTTTTCATCACACAGGACTTTCTACTGATGCTATACACTAGATACATTGATGGCATTTTCTTCCTTTGGTCTCATGGTGAACAATCATTGAAACAACTATGATGATATCAACCCACCATCGAACTCACAATGGACTACTCTCCAGAATCAGATGCATTCTTGGACACACACATCTCCATGAAGAATGGTCACCTCGGCACTGTACCACAAGCCCATGGATGAGCTCACGATGCTCCACTTCTCCAGCTTCCACCCTAAATACATTAAAGAAGCCATCCCCTATGGACAAGCCCTCCATATACACAGGATCTGCTGAGATGAGGAGGATCGCAACAGACATCTCCAGATGCTGAAAGATGCTCTCATAAGAACAGGCAAGAGTGTTCTCTTCCTGTTGGGGAACATTCAGCAGTCACAGGCATTTAGCCTCTGACCTTCGGGTAAGCATTCTCCAAGGCAGCCTTCATGACACACAACACACAGTTGCTGAGCATAGACTGATAGCCAAGTTCCACACATGAGGATGGCCTCAACCGAGATCTTGGGTTCATGTCAACTATCTGTAACCCCCACAACTTGCCTGGGCTTGCAAAATCTCATTAACTGTCCTGTCTGGAGACAATACACATCTCTAACTTGTGCTTAACGCTCTTTCCACTCACATTGTCTGTATCTATAAGACTTGATTACCTGTAAAGACTTGCATTCCAACCATTATTTTGTAAATTGAGTTTGTGTCTTTATGTGCCCTGTTTGTGAACAGAACTCCCACTCACCTGATGAATGAGCAGCGACTGCTCTGAAAGCTAGTGGCTTTTGTTACCAATCTGTTGGACTTTAACCTGGTGTTGTGAGGCTTCTTACCGTATAGGTACACCCACAGTGCTGTTAGGGAGTTTCAGGATTTTGACCCAGTGACAGCAAAGGAACAGCAATATAGTTCCATGTCAGAATGGTGTGTGGCTTGGAGTTGATGAACATTCCTATGTATCTGCTATCCAAGTTCTTCTAGGCAATAGAGGTTGTGGGTTTGAAAGGTGCTGACAAAGCAGCCTTGGTGAGTTCTTGCATCTTTTAGATGGTACACTCTTGTGCTACTGTGCTCAGTGGTAGAGAGAGTGACTGTTGGTGGTGGATGGGGAACGATTGGCCACACATGAGAAAGAACAGTACAACAGTAGCAGTTGCCACAGGAGGAATGGTTGCATGTAGGTGACAGGCGTTTGCCTCAAGTGTCAGTGTCCTCCAAGTCCTAGGAGTTTTGAGACATCTGGGAGTACCCATCATGGATCTGAAGGATGCCAGGCAAGAAAGGATCCAATTGATTATTGTTCCGAGATGATCCAAACAATGGAATCTGATCTTGAGCAAGCCTATTTGTCAGTTCGATCATGGATCGATCAATCCATTTAGGCATTGTACCAATCCTCAACTTCAGTGTGAGAGTCTCTCAAAGCATAGCTACTGATGGCATTGAGACGATGCTACTGTCATTGAGGATCCATCCATGGTGGTGTGCAAAGGATTCATAAAACTGGCAGATAAGAGTGCCAGAGCATATATGTATCATGAACGCTTCTCAAAAATGATCACTTATGGATGCATTTCTGATGGCCATATACCAGTTGAATCTGTACTGAGTATAAGCCCTTCCTGTTGATGCTGTGTTGAAGTTTTGATATTCATGTGGGTGCTGTTTATTTGGTGTCTTCATATCTTGTGTGAAACCCAGCAGAAGGATCCATCTCAAACAGAACTAGGTTAAACTACTGTTAAAGAAAGGCTGATAAAGTATTACATAAGCTAGGGTGTCAAGCACTTTCTAATTGATTTACGTCCCAGATTTTTTTAATCATCAAAAGTCTCAACCCTCTAACAGGCATTATCTTTCCACAATTAGGCAAGTAAACAAAATGCCCTTCAGTTCTGGTATTTGATCCATTGTGAGGAGAGATTGCTCTTTCACAACACTCTAAGTATCCTCACATGCAGCCCGAGGTGGTTCAGATTCCAACAGGTCCCCAGTATGTGCATCTTCGTGCTAATGATACCTTAAAACATTGGAACACTCTTGGGTGGTGGTGTGTAGAAACACTAAATGATGCAATGTAGCAATAGCACGTGGAACATATATGATAGGGATGGAGGTTAACAAGTCCAGTAAAGAAAGAGACAAATCAGATATGGACAACACAAATACAAAACACAGTGATTATGGGGAGCAGTAAAAAATTCATTGATAAACAAAATGTCCTAGATCAGAGTGAGAACTGGAAAAGAAATATCAAATGAGTGTAAAAGATGCTAGAATTACTGTAATTGTGACAGGAAGTCTTTCAAACAAGTAATGAAAAATAGTGGAACTGGGACCAACAGTAGTTATTTTGTCTGGAAAAAGACAAAATTAAAAATGAAGCTATGTGCTCCAACAACGTAATAATCCAAAAGGACAATGGTGGTAGATAGGAACTGGAGTAAGAATTGAAGTGCCACATGAAAGTGGGAATTTGACTTGTGAGGACAAGACAACCTAATCTTATCAAAGTGACAGACACTATGGACTGGGGCCAGTAGAGACTAGACTTAATAAAGTTAGGTGAATGTTATGCATTATAAAATTAGGTTGGAGGAACATAGGAGGGCAATTTTCATAAAGAAGCTAGATCAGTTGCAACAATAATGTACACATTTAAAACGGATTGAATTGTGGAATTTTGGCCAACATTTTGACATGCTAATGTAATCCGTGGCGACAATAGTGATCAAGGCAAATACTGAGCTCCAATCAAAGTTTTTAAAATTTATTTGTGGAATGTCAATGTCACTGTCAAAGCTAATATTTATTTCCCCTCCCTTTCTGCTCTTGTGAAGGTTGTGATGAGTGCTTTCTATTGATGCAGATTGTGAGGTAAAGGTTATCTGTCTGGTTAAGGCTTACTAGACATTTTCATAATGATTTGATACAACCGAATGGACTGCTTGACTATTTCAGAGGGCAGTTCAAAGTAGACCACATCAGTGTTTGTGGAGTATGTACATTCTCTGTATCTGCATGGGTTTCCTCCAGGTGCTCCAGTTTCCTATCACAGTTCAAAGATGTGCTAAATTGCCTCTTAGTGTCAGGGGGATTAGCAGGGTAAATATGTGGGGTTATGGAGATAGGGCTTGTGTGGGATTGTTATTGGTGCAGGCTAGATGGGCCGAATAGCATCCCTTTTCATTGTAGGGATTCTTTGAATGTGGATCTAAAATCGCAGACCAGACCAGGTGAGGGCAAGAGAATTACTACCGTGAACAACACAAGTGGAACCAGATAGGTTTTAATGCACGGTCACCATTTATTTGTTCAGTTGAATTTAAATGCCCCAGCTGTTACTATAGGATTTTGAACTCATGTCCCCAAATCATTAGTCAATCCTCTGCATTACTAGTCCAGTAACATAACAATTGTGTCAGAGTACTCATGAATTATGCATATAACATGGAGTGCTGAAGTGGCAATGCCAGAGGGACAAGTTCTTGGGCATTCTTTTAGTAACCAACAGTCTAGAAGCAAATTCTGGTCAATTGTGATGCAGGATCACAGGTAAGAGATTTCATCTCAGCCTTTTCTACTGAGGATGTTGATTTTTGCCAGGATACAGCTGCACGGGAACCAGTGCCATTGTGTAATCATACAAGTGCGTATTCCCTAGCATTGACATAAGTGTCACCAGGTTAATTAACTGAAGAACAACTCAAAAATAACTAATGTGGTGCTAAGACTTAATTAGGTTTTCTAGCAGAGATATGGTCACAATTGAAAATCCTGACCTATGTTCTCTTCTCTGATCTGAAGGCTTTGAGAATAGCCCAACTGAGCCAAGAATGGACTCAACAGACAAAGCTAGCCAATTATATGAATTACCTGAAATGACCCCTCTCTTGAATAGCTTTTCTAGGATACTCTCAAACTCTTGTTTACATTGGTTAAAAGTTGGTTGCATCACTACTTTCCTTCCTCTTGTATGTTGCTAATTAGTCTTATCCTATTTTAAATGTTCATGGCCCTTGTTACTGATCAACACAGCAGTGGGGCAAATTTTTTCTGGACTAATGCCTAAGCTGTGCTGAGTGGCCACGAGAGTGTAAGGAGTAAAAGATTGGACGTCTTTAGCTTTGTCCATCCATCTCTGCTTGTGAGACACATTTACTCCCTCCCCCATAAGAGATCAGGAGCTCACCATCTACAAAATCTATTGGGAAGAGCCCACATTCCTGGTGCTGCATTACACAAATACATTTTATCAGCATTGCCGCCCTCTGCAACTGCTTTAAAACCATGTTGCAAATTGATCCAAGAAAAATGGGCCATGCACCACTGCAACATGCTGTCCACCACCGTTTTATCTTTATTAAAGAACAATAACATGGTTGAAAGCAACCCCTCAACAGGCAGGCTAGTTGGAGTTAAGGGAATTCTGCAATACAAAGCTGTGTAATGCACCAAAAATGAATCTTATTCGCAGATGAAATTATAGCAAAAGTCAATCCAGGTCCATTTCTTACAAAGTTGAAAATGTTCAACATAAATACTTGTCTCAATAACAGAAATACAGAGTGAAAATAATGACTTTCACCACGTATGCGAATTCCGATACACAATTTTTCCGATCCTCCTCTCCCGAATGTGTCGATTCTGTGGATGAACAGGTCCACAAATACTGTCCTCTTTATACTTCACTCAAGGACATAGATAATAAATATTTACAAACTATTTGACTTCAGAAGGTATTTCAGCTGAGCTTCAATATATTGCCAGCTGGCAATCTATACATATGGACACTTTCAGTCTGGTTTCAACTGGTAGTGATTCGATAACTTTTCGCTCCTAAGGTCAGCGACATCAGCTATTCTTGTATTATAAATCCTGCTTCAAATAAAAAGGACCTAACAGCCTACAGTAGGAACCCAAGCATTTTTATCTGTGAATTTCCTAAAGTGCATACTCCACAACGCTCCAAAAATGCACTTTTATAAACAAACCAAATTGTACAGTCATACACATTCTTTGCCAATTATTTTCTGTTACTTTTCAATAAAGCAGAATGAGTTAAGGAAAGTAGAACAGAAAAAGCTATTTACATTTATACAAACATACAAATATAGCTTAAATTATACAGACGCATTCAAGATGAACATCATAATATAGCAGTCAAATTTTCTCAAGCTTTATTTCTAAAAAGACTAGAAAGTGCACAAGCATTTCAATCTTCAGGAGTTAGGCGCGGCATAGTACTATCAAAACTTAGAACTTAAATTTCAGAGTGTGGAGAGAAGTGCAAATGGTACAAGTGTCTATTTTTCAAAAAAATTGCAAAGCATTTGATACTAGTATTTATAGTATTTTCCCTCCCCATCCTGATCGCTAAGTCTCCATGTCAATCCTTACAATGAGAGAGATCAGAAGGGCTTGTAGTAGTTGGGACTAACTAGAAACATGATGGCAGTTGATGCCAATTTCCCCTTGTCCCATTCAGGCACTTCAATCCATTTAAAAATTACTGCTGTGTGAACTGTGTTACTGGTACATTGTAATCAGTAAGTATTGCAAACTCCTATTTGAATCAGAAGATTCCAGGTTCAAATCACTCAACGTTACTTATTCCTGTTAATAGCCAGAGCTGTACTGATTTATTTGGAAGTTGAGAAGCAAAGTAAACTTCCTCGAGGCAGTGATCTTCCAGTCTCACTCTATGCACTTCAGCTTCAGCGC
Organism: Carcharhinus amblyrhynchos; assembly: GCF_965287045.1. Classification (NCBI taxonomy): domain Eukaryota; kingdom Metazoa; phylum Chordata; class Chondrichthyes; order Carcharhiniformes; family Carcharhinidae; genus Carcharhinus; species Carcharhinus amblyrhynchos. Next base: position 61,075,864 of record NC_137337.1, read on the forward strand.
TACGTTCATTAAGAGTTGCTGTTAGAAGAATTTGACTAATCAACAACTGCTCAATTGAGGTACTGTGAGAAAAGCCCACTTCTGCAATGTTTGCAACTTTTGCAATACGAAGAATAAACTGTAACTTGTGGCTTGCAATTACTTTATCGCCTTATAGTTTTCTGCCCTCTTCTCTTAAAGACACTAATGCAGAAGTACAGTTCCACAGGTACCAGCTGTTCTACATTACTTAAATAACGGAGGCATTTGTGAACTAAACTACAATTATCAATTATTTGTCTATGGGAATAACCAATGTTTCTGTACCTAGGCTATGGTCTGATTTTACGATGTCCCAAAATTGTTTTGGATACGATAAGCTCACCGGGCACAGGCTCTCTTCATCTGTCAAGTGGCATATTTACCCTCAAATCTATTGTGCAATCTTAAGGTTTGTTAAGTATAAGAATAAAACCTTGACTTTAGAACACATTAAAAATTTCTATCAATAGAGTTCCTGGGAACTTGACATTCTCATTTTTAATGGAGAGAGGAGGCAAAAATGAAACAGTCTGGTACTAGACTTAAACATAAAGAAAATGTGGCCTTAAGTGCCAATTTTTGATTTCATAAAATTCCTCAGGAAGATGGAAATTTTTAAACTTTATCACTGTGTTCAGACAGATTTGGGATAGGAAGGATCACCAAATTTTAGAAGCTAAAATTATCAGATCAGGTAATAATGCCAACCAATTTCAATTGTTGTTGTAAAACACATACATAAGAAATTTAGGGATAGTAACGGTTACAGTAACTTACAAACATTTCTGACAAAAGATCTGCACTCTATCCACAAATTCTAATTTATTTGGTTTGGCATAAATGTTCTATTGGACTTTAAATACGCAAATGTCAATTTGTACTGCATTGTGGACAGCTTTCTTTTGTGGATGTCAGATATATGAAACAAATTGAGATAATTTCGAATTCAATTCAAAATCCTACAGATAAAGGAAATGGAAGCTGATATTCAGTTAGTCAGTTACAATTGAAATCCACAGGGCTGTTGACTCTTCCTTCTGGATGGTTAATTAAAAATTCCATTCATAACCTAACAAGTGGCAGTCTTAAGTACAAAATATGTAGTAAAGAAACATCACATTTAAACATGATCACTAGGAGATCTAAATTCAATCTATACAAAAAGTAACACTGAGCTGCCACATTCACCAGGTTACTGTAAAACAAAGTTACTTGGAGCCAAACTATCATTGTTAAACCAACCTTCTCTGCTTAGTGCTTAATATTGTTAGTGTAAAACTGTTGTACCATTCAATAAAGCTTTTTTAAAAAATAACATATTCATGATTGCTTCCTCCAACTCTTTTGTTCCTTTCTTTCCAGTTTTTATCTTATTTTAAGTAGTTGTGCACTCCAACTTGCAGACAATGATTTATGGTTTATAAACTGAGATTTATGGGCTGTCTTGAGGTCTGGTTGACTCACCAGAAAACAAAATTGAGCAGAATGATATATTCACTCTCAAACCTGTTTGCTTTCCCTTTCTCCAGCTGACAATCTTATGAATTGTCTTAAGGACATTAGGTCTTAATTCTAAGCCTAGTAGCAATGCAGCAATGCAGATCTGAGCACTGAGACTGATATGCAAAATCCTGGGGATGTTCTGTACCTTCTAAGTTCTGCTAGCCTGATCCTTACAATAATCAATGGCAAATTGTTGCGTGTACTTTTTATTCTTTTTTGATCTTCAACTATTATTTCCCCATTGTGCTCCCTGAAATACCGTTGAAAGGCATAGATTTAATTCATGTGCATGTGAGCATACAAAATCCCAGCTCACCGCGCACATGCACACACACACACACACACATACACACACACACACTTCAGAATCAACCCTTCACACTTCATGTCACTGCACTCCTTTCCTTTGAATAGGTGCCCTGCAGAGGACGGAGGTGAAGGGATGCCGAATGACTATTTTAAATTCTTCCGTTTGAGAAAAAGGAAAATTTAGCAAGAAAAACACAACTGCCAAAACCTAAACACCTCTTAAAAATTATGTTGGAACAAATTCAATCCCATAACTAGACTTCTTCCATTGCATTCAGCTACACATGCAAAATACATCCCCATTCATTTGGAGCACGTTTTAGCATTCAACTTTTTGGTTGTCTGTAGCCAAAAGAACATTTCTGCACCATCATTTTTGGCTCTCTTTTCGCCTGAAAATACAATGAATGGAATAAGATTCCAGTGGTATCATAGCCTTCCAGTATCTTACATGGCCAAGACAAGAATTTTACCCAACAGTTGCATGGGCATCTGCTTAGCCCAAAGCAGATGGGAAATGGTTCTGTACTTGTATAAAAGTTGCATGAGTATGTGGAGATTTAAAAGTGATAGAAATATTAAGTGGCATGGCATACAATAATTTTTTTCAATTTAAACTAGACTTCAGAGACAAAAAGTGACAAGATACACCCAATATTGTTCACATTTAAGGATTCACGATCCAAAATAGAACCATCAAATAAACTTCATAATCTTTATACTATCATAAGCCAGACGGTGTAGTATGGAAAGGTGTCCCATACCAGTAGTGAACATGCCACTTCTACATAATGCATCACTGAGTATTTTTTGCATGTAGATAAAGGCACACAACACACACAGCCATTGAGATGTGTAAGTAAAAGTCAGGAGCTACAAACTGAAGAATGTTACGAACAGAGGGGTTAGGTAAAAGGAGAATAAACTCTCAGAATGTCACACCTCTTCATAAGAAATTTAAGGCGGATTTTTTTTTTAGCTGCGCTCGCCTCTAAATTGGAAAATTCCATAGACCACCCCTCGCCTGCCCCAATTCCTGTGGCGGGTGGGAAGGTAAAATTTGCCCTTTAATCTCTGGTGAAGTCTAAAAACCACAAATGTGCTTTCAGACTCTGGGGATGTGCTCTTATGTAGTGCAACTGTCTTCCATGAAATGACAAAATTCAAATATACAACTTACACACAGGAAATAGCTTCCAGTTTTTCAGCAACTCCCCAATGCAAGCAGAAAGCAGACATGCCAGTAAGAGTATCTGTACACAATTATTAATGAGGTTAACAATATATTACACAGTGCATATCACATGGCCACTCATCCTCCAACGGTGAGTCAGGTCATGAACTGAAAGTTCATCTTATTCAAATGTCCATGAGAACAAAAAAAGATCTTGCATCCTGATTGAACTGACACACTCACGTCTCTGTGGGACAAACACTGCGGTCTTTGCAGCAGAAATAATGGACCACAACTCCATTGGGGTAACGCGCAAAAGCACTGCAGGAGAAGAAACAACATAAATAACCAGGTGAATAAACAGTTTAAAAACATCATAAGTATGTAAAGGATGTTTGTATGGAATGTCAGATACACTAATTCTCTGAATTATTCTTTCTATTCCAATTTTAAAGTCAAGGAGTTTTCAAGTGTTGAATTTATCTGACGTGCTGGTTCACCCAAACTTGCGTTTTTTTTGGTTGGTGGGTCTATAATACACAAACATTTTGGATTAATTTACTTTTCCCTGTCCCTATATCATTTCTGCACTCCTATCTTTGCTGGTGCCGCAGTACCAGGCAACAGATATGCTACCAGATCTCTAGCAATGTTGGTTCCCCATGTAATTGGTATATGTCAGTAGCTTAAAACGAACTGTCTCTGGCAGGGCTGATCCTTAGCCTTTGCACAACAATAAAGTTGATAATGCCGTTCACCCAGAAGCCAGCAGCTCTACTGAATGGCAGCGCCGCTGGGGAGGTGGTGGCTGCTACCAGTATGACACGTACCTGAGGCCTAGAATAATTGCTAGACTCTGGCTATCTTATTTATACATTGATAAATTCAAGTGAAGAAGCATGATCCATAGTGCAGGGCAGCATCTGATGATCATAGAAAGTGGAAACATTATTAGGAAACTTAAGGAGTATTCACGTCAATACAGGTATTTAAAAACTTGATGACTGCACAGTGTGTAGGTTCAGGAAATAATGCAAAGAACAGATGATTGTATAATGAATCTAGATGTCAAACAAGTGGGAACATAGAAATGAGCATGTGAAACAGTGCATTTAGACTTTAAAATCCTGTCGAGTAAGTTTCTTGTGTAATGTTCTTAATTCATCATTGCTGATTACTTCTCTCAAAGACCCTTACTGTTAGCTAAAATGGTTCTCTACGGGCACAAGTCACACTTGGAAAGTGTAAACATATATTCCTAATGCTGATGTATTTGCAGGACAAATGGATATTTAACAGCATTTTTATTTTTGGTGAAGACTTGTCTCCACAAACTGATCGTTACCTAGGAATCATGTTAAGGTTAGATTTTAATAGGTAAGTATTAACACTGGGGAAAGTATTTGAAGACTGAACCTGTTTCCAATTTTCTTCTTGCAGACTCGGCAGATTTTCTCCTCCGTTATGATGCATTTCACCTCCTGATGATAAATTCTCTGCTCCTGAATCTATCAGATAAAAAGAACAGAACTTGCATTTGCAACAATTATAACTTCAGTATGTTCCAAAGTGATTTGCAGCCAATAAAACACTTTTGAAATGTAGTCACTGGTGCAATGCAGTCAAATACAATGCCTGTTTTCTGCACAGTATTGGCCAATACACCAGGAGACTTCCCTGCTGTTCTTTAAATAGTATCATGGGATCTTCCACATACACTTGAGGAAACTATCTGAAAGATGGCATCTCCAACAGTGCAGCACTCATTCAGAACTGCATTGTGCACTGAAGTATCTGACTAAATTATGTTCTCTTTGTCAATGAACTTCTTAACTGCAGCTGAGATTGCTGGTACTGAACTAAGCCTTACATCAAATAAAGCAGACAAAATGGTTTTAAGCTAACACAGACTTTTAAAACTTTTCCAAGGTCAAGAAGCCACACATGGTCCTGCTTCCTAATCCCATTATTTTTCTTGAAAGTTTTCACTTATCAACATCAGAGATGTTAGTGAAGAAGAGAGTAATTTCATTTTGGGCAACCAGGTTAGCACTAAGCAATTCAAGGTCAAGGATAGCAAGGATGAATGTAGAGTACAGTTTCCTCTGCTTGACCCCACAGTTTAAAGGTAAGAGAATTTCACCATTTAAATGTGACATTTTTCCCATAGAAGACATGGATTTGAGCCAGTGTCTGGCAATTCAACGGGATATTGATAGGCTGGTATATTGGGCAGATATATGGCAAATGGAGTTTAATCCGGATAAATGAGAGGTGATGCATTTTGGCCGGAATAATGTAGGGGGGCGTTATGTGATAAAGGGTATGCCCATAAAGAGTATAGAAACGCAGCGAGACCTGGGGGTGCAAGTGCACAAGTCTTTGAAGGTGGCAGTACAAGTGGAGAAGGTTGTGAAGAAAGCCTATGGTGTGTCAGCCTTTATAGGAAGGGGTATAGAATATAAGAGCTGGAGTCTAATGTTGCAGTTGTATAGAACGTTGGTAAGGCCGCATTTGGAGTACTGCGTCCAATTCTGGTCACCTTACTACTGGAAGGACATGGAGACTCTGGAGAGAGCGCAGAGGAGGTTTAGAACATAAGAACATAAGAAATAGGAGCAGGAGTAGGCCATCTAGCCCTTCGAGCCTGCCCCGCCATTCAATAAGATCATGGCTGATCTGTCGTGGCTCAGTTCCACTTTCCCGCCCTCTCCCCATAACCCTTAATCCCCTCTCTTATCAAAAACCCATCAACCTGTGTCTTAAAAATATTTAGCGAGGCAGCCTCCACCACTTCAACGGGCAGAGAATTCCAGAGATTCACCACCCTTTGAGTGAAGAAGTTCCTCCTCATCTCCGTTCTAAACCACCCCCCCCTTTATCTTGAGGCTGTACCCCCTAGTCCTACTGTCTTTTTTGAGCGGGAAGAGTCTCTCCACCTCTATCCTATCCATCCCATTCATCATCTTATACATCTCAATGAGATCTCCCCTCATTCTTCTAAACTCTAACGAGTACAAGCCTAGTTTATTCAGCCTCTCCTCATAGCTCAACCCCCTCAACTCTGGTATCAGCCTAGTAAACCTCCCCTGCACTCCCTCCAAGGCCAAAATATCTTTGCGCAGGTGCGACGCCCAAAACTGCACACAGTACTCCAGCTGCGGCCTCACCAATGCCCTATACAGCTGCAGCAAGACCTCCCTACTTTTATATTCAATCCCCCTCGCTATGAAGGCCAGCATCCCATTTGCCTTCCTGACCACCTGCTGCACCTGCAAGCTGGGTTTTTGCGACTCATGCACAAGGACCCCGAGGTCCCTCTGCACCGTCGCCTGCTGCAGTTTTTCGTCACGTAAGTAATAGTCCTTCCTACCATTATTCCTACCAAAGTGGGCCACCTCACACTTGCCAACATTAAATTCCATTTGCCATTTCCTGGCCCATTCGCCCAGCCTATCTAGATCCTTCTGCAGACTCTCCACACCCTCCGCACAATTTGCCGTTCCCCCAATCTTGGTGTCATCAGCAAATTTCGACACCCTACACTCGGTTCCCTCCTCCAGATCATCTATATAAATGGTAAAAAGCTGAGGCCCCAGCGCCGACCCCTGGGGCACTCCACTAGTCACCATCCGCCAATCCGAATAGCACCCGTTGACCCCCACTCTCTGCCTCCTATTTGACAACCAATCCTCTATCCACGCTAACACCCCACCCCCAACTCCATGTCCCTCGACCTTCTGCAATAACCTCTTGTGAGGTACTTTGTCAAACGCCTTCTGAAAATCCAGAAAGACCACAACCACCGGCTCTCCTCTATCCACCGCCCTAGACACATCCTCATAGAACTCCAGTAAATTTGTCAGACACGACTTCCCTTTAATGAAACCGTGCTGCGTCTGCTCTATGAAGCAGTTCCCTTCAAGATGCCTCGCAATTTCCTCCTTAATGACGGATTCTAACATTTTACCTACCATAGACGTTAAACTAACCGGCCTATAATTCCCCGCCTTTTGCCTGGCACCCTTCTTAAACAACGGCGTAACATTAGCCGTTTTCCAATCATCCAGCACTTCCCCGGAATCCAGCGACGTCTGGAAAATAACCACCAAGGCATCCACTATCACCTCCGCCATTTCTTTCAGAACCCTCGGATGCATTCCATCCGATCCTGGGGACTTGTCCACAATCAGCCCCTCCAGTCTGTCGAGCACCGCCTCTCTAGTAACAGTAATGTCATTAAGACCCTCCAGTCTTACCACCTTTCCATCACTAACACCCGGCAAATTATTCACGTCCTCCTCCGTGAAGACAGAAACAAAAAAGTTATTCAATACCTTAGCCATATCCCCATCCCCTACCACTAGGTCCCCTTTCTCATCCTCTAAAGGACCAACATTCACCCTAGCCAGCCTCTTCCTTTTTATATATTTATAAAAACTCTTGCCATCCTTTTTTATATTAAGCGCTAGCCCAGCTTCATAGTTTCTCCTACCCTTCTTTATCAACTTCTTTGTCAATCTTTGTTGACATTTAAACCTCTCCCAATCCTCTTCTCGCCCACTACTCTTAGCTACTCTAAATTCCTCCGCTTTTAATTTAACACTTTCCTTCACCTCCTTTGTTATCCACGGCTTATTACCTCTCCTCCTACTGTTCTTTTTGACCATTGGAATAAATTTCCACTGAGCACCAAGAAAGATCTCCTTAAAGATCCTCCACTGCTCCTCAGCAGACCCTCCCTCCAACGCGCTCCCCCAGTCCACATTCGCCAATTCTTCTCTCATCCTACCGTACTCCCCTCTATTCAAACAAAGTACGCGTGTCTGGGAACCCACTTTCTCCTCCTCCATCTGCACCAGAAACTCCACCATATAATGATCACTCTCCCCAAGAGGATCCTTCACCGCAAGGTCCCTAATTCTACCCGCCTCATTACATAGCATGAGATCCAAGATAGCTCTCTCCCTCGTCGGCTCCAACACGCACTGTTCCAGGAAACTATCCCGGCAGCATTCCAAGAACTCCTCCTCGAGCCCACCGCGTCCAACATGGATCGACCAATCAATATGCAGATTGAAATCCCCCATAACTATGGCCGTCCCATTCCTGCACGCCGCACTTATTTGCGCGTTAACAGCCCGCCCCACCTCCAGATCATTATTCGGGGGCCTATAGACGACACCCACCAGTGTCTTCCTCCCTTTGCTGTTCCTAATCTCCACCCACAACGATTCCACGTTCTGCTCCTTGGCTCCAATATCATCCCTTGCTACCACCTTGATGCTATCCTTAATCAGCAAAGCTACGCACCCCCCCTTTTCCCTCCTGCCTATCCTTCCTAAACACTTGATAGCCCTGTACATTCAGCTCCCAGTCCCTGTCACCTTGCAGCCACGTCTCTGTAATGGCCACCAGATCGTATCCATTTGTGTCGATCTGCGCCACCAGCTCATCCACTTTATTCCGAATGCTTCGTGCATTCAGATTTCGTGCATTACCAGGATGTTGCCTGGTATGGAAGGACTGGGTTATGAGGAAAGATTGAACAAATTGGGGCTGTTTTCCCTTGAAAGACGGTGACCGAGGGGGGATCTAATAGAGGTGTATAAGATTATGAAGGGTATAGATAGAGTAAACACAGGCAATCTATTTCCTATGTTAGAGACACAGAGTACGAGGGGCCATGGGTTTAAGGTGAGGGGGGAGAGGTATAATACAGATATTAGAGGGAGGTTTTTCACACAGAGGGTAGTGGGGGTATGGAATGCTCTGCCAAGTAAGGTGGTGGAGGCAAGCACGCTGGAGTTGTTTAAGAGCAACTTAGACAGGCACATGAGTGGGTTGGAGATGGGAGGATATAGGAGATTGTTTTAAATAAGGTTCATTAGCATTGGGACGTCCCTGGTAATGTAAAAGGATATGGTATGATAATAATGTTTTTTCTCTTTTAATTCACAGGTTTTAAGTCAGTCCGCCTTGTTGTCCGACGAGGGGCATACACGCGATGGGTCGTACTTGGGCTGCTCTTGAATGTTCGAGATTGGCCTAGTGCTTCATGTCGTTAGTGTGTGCTTAAACTGGACCAGATGCTGGGCAACACAACAGCTCAGTGACTATCACTGTTTGCTGTGCAGACACATGGATTTGGGCCAGTGTCTGTGGGAGTTTGCGCATTCTCCCCGTGCTTGCGTGGGTTTTCTCCGGGTGCTCCGGTTTCCTCCCAGACCCCAAAGATGTGCTATTAGGCTGATTAGAAGTAATAAATTGTCCCTAAATTAGTTTCCCTCAATGTGGATTGCCATAAAACAATAGATAAGGGTCATGGGTGGAGGGGGGAACTGGTAATGTTAAAATGGCGGTGCAGGCTCGTTGGGCCGAAGGGCCTGTTTCCCGGGGTGTTTTTGTTCTTTGTTCTAAGACATCCTTTATCCTTTAGCTTGTCCAAACAGATTGCCAAATTAGGGGCACTTGTGCAACTATGCCTGAACTCATTTCTCTCAAAATTCTTGCAGCTGGAGGAGACTGCGTTTTTATTAGTGTGATAAGAACACAGTCTCCTCCAAATGCAAGAATTTTAAGAGACTAGTTACGATTTTGAACTAGTCTCAGAGCTGAATGGCTAGTGATTAATCTATTGCTTCAATCTGTTCCTGCTAAAGATTTTATAACAGGACAAAATAAAATGAAGACTATTAGCCTAGTTAATCAAAGGTGCTCAAAAATGCACTAGATTAGGACTGAATGGGAAGTGATTTTACTCACTAGAGTTCGATTAAATGCACAAGTTCAAGATATAGCTTAGCCCACTGGAAATAGATACAACAGCAGTAATGGAACTCGTTTTCTTGTCACTGGAATTTGACACAGAAATAGGTAATGGGAAGTACTTTTGTTTGTTGGGATGCTATTATGCTTGAAATAGGAATGTCTATCTAAAACCAGTACATTTAATCTTTAGGTTCTAGTACTTACACGAAGGAACTCTGCATGAAGGAGACTTTTCATAACTTGACTGCAGCGGTGTCTCTGTGCATTTCCTTCAAGAACATTCTCCAGAAATACTTGGATCTCCCGGATTTGGGTGTTGGCAGGAAGCAGATTCAAAGTCTACAGAAACATTATTTTAAAATTACAGAAAGGAAAAACATCTCTGCATATAAACCATGAAGTACAGCTTTGTAAATATAACCTAACACAATATTTACAATAGTGTAACACTCTTCCCAGTACACAATAATAGTCATCTACACGGTCATCGGGATCATTGAAAGATCTTCAATGCACACATTTGATACTTTGTGCATGTTGGCCTCGACTGATACATGCTTGGATAAGAAAAGGATTAGGCTCAGCTCTGAGGCCTTTGCTAACTGAACTGGTTGATAAACTGACCAGGCTCACAGGAATCACAGCCAGTTAGGGGACTGGGATTTTTCTGAGCAGGCAATGGTTTGAGGGTTAATTTATAATGATCTTATAGCGTTTGTGCATTCTAGGTAACTTTTATTGTAAATTATCTGAACTTTAAAGTTTGGATCAGGATTCAAAGAGCAATGACCCAATCTTCCAAGATGAGCTTTCCAATTTTTCTTGATATTTCTTTATCAGATTTAGATGAACTCCAGGAACTATCAAATAATTTCAATTTGTTCCCCCAAAGCAACAATTCTCAGCACTGCACAACAGTACTGGGTGCACTCTTAGACAAGTACAATTCATTAAATCATACACAAACCATGTACCATTTCTCTGAACAAAAATTAAAGACATTTAAACCAACCTAATATATAATCTTATCAACATATTCATTCTTGTGAACATAAATAGACTTGCAAGAAACTACAAAAAGCTGTTTGGCAGATTGATCAATTTCAACATCTAGAAATGGAGCCAAGCAACTCATGGGATGCCAGTGCATCTCAGCAAAAATCTGGATACAGTTACAAAAATGAACTAAAGTTCCAAAGAACCATATACATTCATCATTCCACTTTTTCATATTGGGTGCCCAAGAGTGATAAATATTCAGAGCATTGTTCCAGTTAAAGCGGTAGAATGAAACATTTACCTTTACCTTTCTGTCCTCAGTATTGGATTTGGGGGGTGGGGGGGGGGGGGGGGGGGTGGGGGGGGGGGGGAGGAGGAGGAGGAGGAGGAGGAAACACCCCAAAAATGCTCTGAGGAATACCTCTTTAAGGTTCCCAAGTAAGGGTTTACCTGGCAATTGTCCTGACCAATTGTATTGGGAACTATCTGACAAAGCGATTTACGGCTCTAAACTTTGGATGCTGCTGCTAGTAATACACCAATCCAAAAGAGTAGAAAGAATTAAAGCACATCTAACTTTAACATAACTAGTTTAAAGACCCAGACCAAGCCCAGCAAAGGACACCTCAAACATCCCCAGGGGACTACCCTACATCCCACCAACAAAACACCCCAACCCCCTTCTAAATGGGACTCACCCTTTTCTCCCCAACCACCGACCCAGGTCGTATCCTCTCACCGATGTCCCAACTCTCTGCCCCCACCCCATTGTCTGACTCTCCTCCCCAGCCCACCTCCAACGTCTGACTCTTTCACCCATCCAGCATTCACTGAACTTAACACTTAGCTTTTCCGTGGCCTGTTGTTTGCAATTGGACATTTAAACTCACCTGCTTTATTGCTTCAATCTCACCACCTAAGTCAGAAAGATCAGGGCGAGGCAGGCACTTAAGAATTTTAGTGAAGACAAGTCACTGATTACCAGTTGCAAGTCTGTTGCTGACTGTCACTCGGAGAAAATTGTGGCTCAATAAGTGTGTACGATTGTTACCAAAAGTGACTTTAGTTCTTCAAACTTTTGCTGGGTAACTATTGGTGACTGTAATGCAGTTGGAATCATCTGAAGTTTGCAATTTATATCACATTTTCGGATGGTTCCCAATGCATGCCAATTGCCCAGGGGAAGTGTGCATTTTTGGTCAATTGCCATGCAAACCTTGTGTGGGAAATTTCAAAGGGGATTCTTCAGCAGATCTTTGGGGTACCTCCCAAAACAACGCTGGGAGCTCTGAAATTACAACCCAATAAATCTGAAGAAAACAGTAATCTTGTTTTGGTGCCCCTGGCCATGTATTATGAGACTCACAGTCACTACCAATGACACATCCTTCCGTTCAGTACAGAAATGTTGTTCTCTTGGGAGTATCCTCTCCAATAACTCTACGCTCCTGACAAAATCAACCATTGTCTGCCAAAAGCAAGCTTAGCAATCAGCAGGCTCACTTACAAACTTTGGAAACAGCATGGAGTTTGTCTCAGAACAGAAATCAAAGTCTACCAGGCTTTAACATTGCTTCTTTATAGGTGAAACTTGAACAATCTATCAGCATCATATAAAACAACTGGAAGCATTCTTTCTTTGTTGTCTTGAGGTCTATTTGTAAACTCAGATGGCAGAACAAAATTTCCAACAGTGAGGAAATATAGGCCGGAATTTTACTGCCTTGCTCACCCTAGAATCGGGGTGGGTCAGGCTTGCAGAATGGCATTCTCTGTTGGCCTCGGGCAGGATCTTACGAGCCTCGAGTGAGCAAGGCGGTAAAATTCCTTGCAAAGTGTTGCATACCTGACATTAAGAGTATGGTCTGTCATGTGGTTTACAAGAAGGATTCCTACTTATCAAAGAGAGTTACTCTACAACTAGCGCAGCATGGTAACCCACACCACAGGATGTTCCAAACTTAGATGTAAAGACAATCTGAAAATCAGCCTCAGGGATTGCAAGCTGGATCCCAATGCAGGGAAAGAAATAACCTTGGAGAGATCTGTCATCAAGCAATTTTAACATTTGAGGAGAATAGCCTTCACAGCAAGCAAGCTAAAGTCAACACCTCCAAGCATTCCACCAATGATTTCATATGCGTATTTGCAATCAGTTATTCAAATTGAGACCTGGCTGAACGTCACACGAGACAACACCAACCCAGGCACAAACCATTTTTAACTTGCCAAACACTCATCTGTTGAAGTGACAGGAGAACCCATTAGTACTTTGTAGACATAAATCTTCCAACGTCACTATCTGTTTTTGTTTAATTATGTATGATGACATTCTATTTGTCCAAAGGGTGAATTAATTATAAACTTGCATTGGGCAGAGAATGGTTGTGAGGAAGCGAAATACTACATAGTTCCACAACCGAATATTGGCTACGTCATTTAACCATGAGCTGTTCAGCTCTGAAAACATTGGAGTTACAGAATCCTATTCAACACATTACCCATTTAGCCAACTGAGCTCATATACATATACATACACTCAAGTATATATTTGTCCTTACTAAATTGAGGTAACGTAATATACATGTTGCTTCTTTATTGTGGAATAGCACACTCCAAAAATAGTTAACTTGCCTCATATAAAATTCAATGTCAGCCAAAGTTCAGTGCAATAATTCTATTATGCACTTTCGTATTGTTCACAAACAAAAAATTGGTGCTGCTGATTCCAGATTTGGATTTTCTGACATGTATGGTTTTGCCTGTGTAGATGTAACTTTGACAATACCTTTGTGGTGTCCAGTTTACTGTGGTGCAGCTCCAGTACTTGCAGCGCAGCCTGCAGATTTGCTTGTGGCTCGGGTATCTCCATCCTGATTGGTCCTACACAGTGAATGTCAGGTGGTGACAGGTACATACGTAGTAGAGAAAGGTACACCTAAATGAAACAATGACATTGTTTGTAAATCATTCACCTTTCAACCTTCTATATAAGCTAGATTAAGCAGCAAACTTTAAAATATTTTAATACATCTCTGATTGACTTAACCAACTATATATAACACGCAAGTACACAAAAACCTGCTGCTCTCTGTCAACAAATTCACTAAATAGTATGGTAACCAACTGCTGAATACAACAACAATGACCACTGTTTAATGATGTGTGCCCATCATAAAGGATGGGCACACATCCTCCTTCTCTTCCACTTAAAGTACGGCAGGCAATAGCTAAACTGTTCATCTTCATCTCACTAGGCTCTCAACTGAGGGACGGGGCATGTTTCTGCTCAGCTTTTGTGTGGCAAGTGTTGTTGAGCAAGAGCTACAAGGCTGTTCTTTACAATTTGAAACAGTAATCTCTGCTATTTGAGCTCCACATGAAATAAAACCCTGGAACTCTGCAGGGAGGATTACTAGTGTGTGTACTCACGTCTTTGTTGCCATCCCTGTTCTGATCGTAATGTTTGTGACAGTATCTGAAATCAAACAGAATAGGCACTCATTAAAATCAACAGGTGTAAACTAAGTCCAGTTTGATTTAATTTGATAAGGATGTAAGTGAACTCAGTCCAAAAAACTATTTTATAAAATGAACAGAACTTGCTGAAATTAGTTAGAAATCAATCCAACAGGCAGTGTTCCAATATATTAATTGCTGGTACCTTGCGCTGATCATGTGAAGATCCAAGTAAAAACCTGAGAAAATACATCTATTTTCCCTCTGGCCCTAATTCTCTCTTCTCCTGGACACTAACTGTTGGTCAGGTACAATTCAACAAGTGGTAGTAGCCTCAAGCAGCCAGTTTTCATGTGCAAGCCAAGACAGCAAGAGTTTTTACTTGAAGCAAAACCACAAAATTGTAACCAAAATGTAATAGAGATGTGTTGATGATATTACATTTCACACTTGCACCAAGATTCATTTGGATAATCACAAACTTAGAATCTGCGCATTCAGAAATCGTAATAAAACTTAATTGCTTCTTTTATGCATTGCAAAGTAGTCACCAATGGTCATGCTGAAATACACAGATGCATGGCCACACAACAGCCCGAAAGGTACAGTGCAGGTTTTGTTCTGTGATAAATAGCACACGTGGTGGACAAAAAGGTAGAGAGACCGAGCACCAAAGAAAAAGTAGGCAGTGCACAGCTTACTTTGGTGGCAACCTGATATAGCCCACTTCAGTTTCAGTTTTCTCTTCCTGCACAGATGTCTGTACCTGGTCCAAAGAATTTACTTTGCTGAAGCGCACCCATTCCCAATCTGTGCACATGCAGAAATCCATAGCGTGTCAAGGGTTGGAGTTCACGACCTCTGCTCTCAACTCTGATTTTTCTTAACATTTGCCACTGACAGGAAGATCTAAATCCATGCATATCAATGGTGGTCAGTTTAGCTTAGGCATGGAGGTGACCCAGGCTGAAGAGTTTTCCATCGAATCTGTGTCTACAATCTTGCCAAGTTTTGTATCATTTGCAAACTGTCTAATACTGTTCTCTACACCCGAGCTTAGGCCACTTAATGGACGCACAACTTATTCTTGGGGAACATCACTTCAAATCATCTCCCATTCTTAAAACATCCAACGCCAACAGCCTTTGTTTTTCGATTTTGTATCAAACATTTGCCTGTTGAATTCTACAGACTGTCATCTTCCTAACACTAATTAGTTGCTTAGTAATTTAAATATATCTGATTTGAAAATAGTTTTCAAATGTGCCCACTACTCGACTCACCCCTAGGAAAATGAACACAATTCAAAGAGTATTCCTGAATTAGTGTGCTCTCAATTTCACCCTGGAGAGTGACCAATTTTGTGGGTGGGACCAGGATTCATGCAAAATGAATATTGAGCCAGTAAAAAATGACTGCAGAAAACACTTTTTGGTATAACACAACTACATTGAAAGCACTGGATTTGAGTACAGGACAAATGTAAACCGCTCACCCTCACCAATACTCAGCAGGTTTGACCTCCAGATGTAGATGCAAACAAATGTTCAAGAGGTACATCAAACTCATTCTGCTCTCACTTGGTGGAGCAGCTAGGCACATTAATTAGTTGATACTGGATTTGAACCCATGGAACCCAGCATTGCAGGCCCAACACTTACATATTTAAAAGCATCCAGAAACCCTCAAAGTAAAAAAAGTATTAAACGCAGTAATTTAAACTCCTGAAATGGATTGTGATATACTTACTCTTCTGCCATTTTAATATTCTTCAGTATGTGAACATAAATAAAAAGGGCTTGTTCGTGTAGGCCCATCTGACCCATCAGCAATGCTCGTTCCTCCAGCAACCCTGAAACGTAATCAGAAAGGTCATTCAGAGCATTCACTTTCGCCCTCCCTTTCCCACTGAGCAGTCCAAAATGAAGACCAAAGTGCAGAATGTATGAAGTTACCAGGATTGAAGAGAAAAGATGGGATAAATTAGAAAGCAATATGAATCAATGTCAAGTTTTGATTTCAGGAATTGAAGATCTATGAAAAGAATAAACTACAACAGGGAATGGTACAGAGTGTTTTGTGACAGTAGGAAGCAGGCAGATCTCTTAGGACACAGAAGAAACTGACAATAATTTTTCAGAAGAGCAATAAATATGGCATTGTTAAAACAATAAACTAGGGCAGAAAAAATCTGAAGGTCAGATAGGGATTGTGAATCAGGCCAGCAGCTTGCTAATGTACAAGTACAGGTATGCTGAAACAAGGCTAAAAGATATGGGAGCAACATTTATATCTCTTTTCTAATTAGTTGAGTTTCAGAAAGAAAGTTGAATAAATAGTTTCCAGGTGAGGTGTATCTGAAAGCAGGGGATAATAGCCCAGAGTATGCGTGCACAATTAAGTTTCTACTTTAACATTACATATTTTGTCTTAATGTAACACTTAAGTAGTAGAAGCGGTTGCAACACTGTCACGACAGACCCACTAAAGGTGGCGCCACAGTGATATACAGTGAAGAGGGAATTACCCTGGGAGTCCTCAACATTAACTCCAGACCCATGAAGTTTCACAGCATTGGGTCAAACATGGGCGAGGAAACCTCCTGCGGATTAGCCCTACCATCCTCCCTTGGCCAACTATCCTCCATACTGAATATTAGTTTAAGAAGCACTGAGTACAGAAAGGGCAGAAAATATATTCTGGGTGTCAACTTCACCAAGAACATCTCAGTAGCATCATTACTGGTTACGTTTTCCAAGTCCTTTTATTTTTGTCCTAAACTGGGTGACTTCTAGACTGGGCCTGTGGCTAGTTGTGAAGGAACCAACAAAAGGGAAAAACCTATTTGGCCTAATCCTCACAATTTGCATTTTGCATTTCCATTCCTCTGATAGTATAGGGAAGAATGACCACTGTGCAGTCCTTGTGGGGATGGTGTCCCATCTTCACACTGAGGATATGCTCTATTGTGTTGTATGGCATTAATGTCACATGAAATGGCACAGATTTAGAACAACTCCAGCAACTCAAAACTGGACTACCAGGAGGCACTGCAAGCCATCAGCAGCAGAACTATATTCTACCAGAAACTGTAATCTCATGGTCTGGCAAGTCGCTCACTCTACTATTAACATCAATGGATCAACTTTGGTTCAATGAAGAATGGAGGAGGACCCGCCAGGATCATCATACCTAAAAATAAGGTATCGGCCTGGTTTAACAGTACTTTAGAAGAAAACTCATATTGGACTTGAAACATTAATTCTGTTCCTCTCTTCGCAAATGCTGCCAGACCTGCTGAGCTTTCCCAGCATTATCTGTTCTTATTACTACACAGGACTACTTGCATGTCAAACAGTGGAAGCAACATGCGATAGACACAGTTGAATGATTCCACAACCAACAGATCAGCTCAAAAGGTCTTCGGTCCTGCCACATTCACTCATTAATGGTGGTGGATAACTAAACTAACTAGAAGGGAAGGCTCGACAAATATCCCCATGCTCAATGACAGGGACGCACAACACATCAGCACAGAAGTCAAGGCTGAAGCATTTGCAATCAACTTTTGCCAGAAGTGTCGAGTGGATGATCAATATCAGCCTTCTCTTGAGGTCCCCAACAGATGCCAGTCTTCAGCCAACTGTATTTATTCCACATGACCTCAAGAAATGGTTGAAGGCATGAAGTATTGCAAAGGCGATGAATCCTGATAATGCTTCGGCAGTGGTACTAAAGACACGTGTTCCAGAATATGCCATGCCCCCAGCCAAGCTGTCCCATTACAGCTACAACACTGTCCAGTAATGTTGTAAATTTCCTTGGCATGTCTTGCCCACAAATTGCAGGACAAATCCAATCCAGCCAGTCATCACCCTGGTCTCAATCAACAGCAAAGTCGTGGAACATGTTGTTGAGTGTAATCAAGCGGCACTTAAACAGCAACAACCTGCTCTTTGACACTCTGTATTTGGGTTCTCAGGGGCCTGTCAGCTCCTGGCCTGATTAGAGTTTTAATCTTGACATCAAGGCAGTATTTACCCAGGGTGTGGCATCAAGGAGCCATAGCAAAACTGGAGTCAATGGGAATTGGGGAAAAATCTCCACTGGCAAGGGTAATATACCACACAAAGGAAGATAGTTGTGGTTGTTGTCAATCATTCAGTCTCAGGACATCAATACTGGAGTTCTTCAAGGGAGTCATCAGTTAATTCACATCAATGATTTTTCTTCCACCCTAGGGTCAGGCATGGAGATGTTCGCTGATAATTGCACAATGTACTGTACCAGTCACGACTCCAGAGATATCAAAGCAGGCCATATCCACATGCCTCAAGACTTGGACAATATTCAGGCTTGCATTGATAAGTGATAAGTAATATTCCCACCACAGAAGTGCCAAGCTATGATCACCTCCAAAAAGAGAGAAACTAACCATCTCCCCATGACATTCAATGGCAGTACCATTGCTGAATTTCCCCACCATCAACATCAGAGGGATTACTTTAGACTGCAAACTGAACTGGACCAGCTATGTAAATATTATGGTGACAAGAGCAGGTCAAAGGCTGCGAATTCTGCAGCAAATAACTTGCCTCCAGACTCCCTAAAGCCTGTCTACCATCTACAGGAGTCAGGAGAGTGCTGGAATATTCTTCACTTGCCTGGAAGGTGCTGCTCAAGAAGCTCGACACCATTTAGGACAAAGCGGGCTGCTTGATTGGTATCCCATCCCTCACTTAAGCATTCACTCCCTCCATCACTGATGCACAATGGCAGCAGTGTGCATCATCTACAAGATGCACCTTCCAAATCTGTGACCTCTACCATCAAGAACAACAAAGACAGCAGGTGCATGGAATCACAACCACCTAAAAGTTCCCCTCCAAGCCACGCATATCCCACCATTCTGTCACTGACACTGAGTTGAAATCTGTGAAATTCTTCCCTGGTGGTTTGGTTGTACCTATACCTCATGGACTGCATCAGCTTAAGAAGGTGGCATACTACCACCTTCTCATGAGCAACTACGGACAGGCAACAAATTCTGGTCCAGCCAGAGATATCCATAGAACCACAGAAACCCTGCAGTGCAGAAAGAGGCCAGTTGACCCATTGAGTCTGCACCGACCGCAATCCCACTCAGGCCCTACCTCCACATCCCTACATATTTGCCTGCTAACCCCTCTAACCTATGCACCTCAGGACACTAAGCGGCAATTTTAGCATGGCCAATCAACCTAACCCGCACATCTTTGGACTGTGGGAAGAAACCAGAGCACCCAAAGGAAAGCCATGCAAACACGAGGAGAACGTGCAAACTCCACACAGACAGTGACCCAAGCTGGGAATCAAACCCAGGTCCCTGAAGCTGTGAAGCAGCATTGCTAATCACTGCGTTACCATGCCACCCATCCTGTGAAAGAATTAAAAAAAAAATCAATATATCCTCATAGGAGGATCTGGGAGGCTCAAAACTGTTGGTCCACAAGTGTCTCAGATTGCAGTTATACCATGAAGGGTTTGCATAAGTAGCTTCTGTAATAACCATGGAAACAGGAACTTATGATGGAAAACTTGATTGAAAAAGTTATGACAATAAATTAATAGAGACAGTAAGAGACTAAAACACCTAGAAGTCTTTACATCTTAATTCTCTTATTTTGACCAAAACTAAAGTTAATGTTAAAAACTGTACCCTACACAGGTTTGGACTTACCCAAACACGTTGATGCTCTTCAGGCTTCAGCTGGCCTGAGCCTGTTTAATCTAGTTTTGCTGCATGGAACCTAACAATGCCACTATATATATCAAAATCTAGATGAGTGATGTCTAGAGTACTGTTGATAAAAACCTAAATTTGTGCACAGTGCAAGACCCTTGGAAGGTTCAAAGATGTAAAACAGATCAAGAAAAATTGGGAAGCTTGACTTGAAGCTAATAATTTGAAAGGCTGGACAGTGCAGGGAACAACACATCTGTTATTGATGAATGTGCCAGTATTATTTCTAAATAAATCGCTAATGTACCTAAAGGAAACACAGTTTGGAATGAGTAAGAGATGATCAGTACCTGCTATGGAACTTCATCAGTTTTCTCCAAATTTAATTCTTTTTAAAATTATATAGTGACACGTGCTCGCATTAGGATTAACACTTCATTGCTTTTGCAAATTATATTCAGAAATTTAACAAAACTTCATAGTAGGCACAACCAGCTACCTCAGATACTTACAATGCATGCTTTACCAAAGCAATGAAATATCAAACATTATTATTAATATTTTGTCCAGAGATTTCACCACTCACCATCAAAAGGAAAGTCACTGATGAGTTTGCTGGGTTGATAATGCGTTGAAATTTCTAAGAAACATAACAGCTTGTTCCTATGCTCTCCCAACTCTCCTTCCTCCATTCCAGCAGGAACAGGAATTTCATCTAGAAAAGTAACCAAGGGTGATTATAATGTAATTTTTACAAACCACATCAAAGCATCATAAGTTTATTTTTTAAAAGAGCAGTTCACTGATGAAGCTTTTTGCAATATGTTTAAAAGGTTGAGATAGGGGAGAAGATGGGGAAGAGGGGGGTTAATTTTCCCACCCCACTGTGCTAAAAACATTAGTGCAGTGGGCCGGGAGAATCTTGCGGCACACATGCAATCCCACCGCAACAGTGTCTCCCAGCGCTGGATTTTTGGTAGTGTCTGCTCCGTGTTGGTAATTGGTGGAAAAGGATTTAAATCTACATTTTAATCTCATTTAAATATCATTAGCAGACCTAGGACTGAAGTCTCCAGGCCCAGTAGCATCTCCCTCACCCACCACAGTATTTCGCTCCAGCAGGGTTTAAGTAGCTTTCCACTTGCAGGTGGCCAGTGGCCTGACCCTACTGGGGGGGGGGGCAATTCAGACACCCCCAGAGGGTCAGGTGATTGGGGCGGGGGGGAGCTCCTAGGCCCCCCTGGTATTGCCCAAAGGGCAAAGTAGCTAGGGCACCTTGGCACTGCCCAACAGGCATGGAGCAGTGCCAAGGGGATTGGGCATATGGGAAGGGTGGGGGCCTGTTGGGGGTGATTAGTGGGGCTGGGCCCACTGCCACTCTGCCTAGGGATTGGTGGGGGAAGGAAGGAGGCCAGCAATTGGGACAGTGATCAGCCTACTAGGGGGTGGCTTCTGGACTGCGGAAGGAAGGGTTGGGAGGGGCTGGAGATCTTGGAAGGCTAGGGATGGCCAGCAATCGGGTGGCCATCACTGCAGGGACAGTATGCATGTACCAATTTTGGCACATGTGCAGTGGCCTGCTCAGCATGCTGATTTCAGCCTCTCCGGTGGGAATAGGCACCGCCCCCTGAAATTTAATGATAAATCATGCTGGTGGTCTCTGAAGTGCACAGAATGTGGGAGATTCTTCTCTGAACTCCCACTGCAAAAAAAAAAGTCTGAATTACTCCAGTTTTTATGCAAATTTCACACTTAGAATATTTTGGAGAGAATTCTGCTTAGAACCCTATCAAATAGGCTGCTCAGAAATAATAAAATGAATTAGACAAAATATGTAGGTGGACAGAATTGAATACTGTTCTCAAGGTGTGATCTGATCAGATCATTATACAGTTTGAGCACATAATAGTTAGAACTGTATTGCTACGACCATACAGAACTAACCCTTGCACTAGTTGACTGCTGTTCAACCCTGGTTGCACATATTCAGCATCACCAATACAAGACTCCTTGGCCTCTTTCAATTTCATCCTGAGCAATAATGCAGCAATATTTTATCCTTAGTTTTCCTGCAATACTTTACACTTGTCTGTATTAAATTTTATTTTCTGGATAACGACAGCAAGTACCTAGCCAAACCAACAAATGACTGCATTTAAAAAAATAGGGAACATATATCGAATGAATGGTGTTGAAAAAGTTAAGGAAGTCAAAAATAAACTCAGTCTTACTGAAGAAAGTGCATGAAAAGGTGAACACAGGTTTGAACCAACGGATTACAAATTTCAAACTAATTTCAGGAGACGTTTTTGCAAATAAGGGAAGGGCAATACGTGGAATGTGTTCCAAATGGAATAATGGAAGCAAAAACTCTGGAGTCACTTAGGAAACAGTTCAATGTTGCAAAGAAGGGACTGTAACCTTTTATTCGATGGAAGATTTTAAACCCAAGAACACATGTAATTATTTTGTAAACTGGATCCGAAAGCGTCAGCTTCGTTTAATAGCACTTGTTGTGCGTTTAAGCATCACTCCAACAATGCAGCACAAAGTTTAGCCTAATATTCCAGTGCAGTACTAAAGGAGTTCTGCATCACTGATGGGATCTTCAAGCAAAGCTGAAGTGCCTGTTTAGGCAGATGGAAAAGATCACGAGGCACTTTTCCAAAGAAGGGAGTTTTGCCATGGCTTCTCATCAATTTTTATTCCTCCAGCAATATCTAGAAAGCAGATTTACCAGTCTTGGCTTAATACTTCAGTCAGTTTTCATTATCATCATCATCAAAACCCACCCCCTTGTTCCCACTCCTTTTGCAGCATTGAGAATATGTGGACTTTTTATATACTCTTGAGTGAGATCCAATCTATTCTATAGGTGTTCCGGATCTCAAACAATGACAGTAATTACTAGAGAATTGACTGGAGCTGGATTATTGATCTCCTTGAGGACAGCATAACAGAGAATCTGCAATTTCTTGTGACCGCACAGGCCATCGGGTATCTTGATCATAGTAATAGTTCATGACCTGGGATTCAGCACCGAATCACTGAGTTATGCAACTTAAGTTTATTTCGAGATCCATATACGTTTTGCCTTCTGTAGCCTGACTATAGTCAGTGCAGCCCTTCTTGGATGATAAGCCACTAATGATAAACAATCACTCCTAAACATAAACTGCCACTCCTGAACAGTGCTATGAGCCAAAATCTTCATGTCCTTATGATGGGGCCCAGGCTCCCCACACAGGTCTTAAGCTTTTTTTGTTCAGCCGTTTCTTCATTGTCAGGATTAGCTGTGAAGGGCTCTGTCATCCATCTACTACAAAGTGACATGCCAGTACTTGAAAATGAGCCACAAAGTGACTGCTTCAAGAATGAACTTCAATGTGCATTTAATTCAAAAGCACAAACCTACAACGATTGGGATGAGTCTCCAAATGCCATAAATTGAAGTTTCACAGCACGGCTCGGAACATATTACCAATGATACAGTCATAACTGTCCAAAGTAATTGCTACAGCTATACAAAATGCTTTTAATTTGCATATAGTAGCAATAATTTGCTAGGAAGTCAGCAAATGTAAAAATCTGATGACAAATTGACAGAAATCTGAAAAATTATGGTTATGACACAAGATGGAATCTAATTCTCCAAAAATGTTTAAAATTGTATTACAAGCCGTGGAGCTTTGATTAAATGTGATAATTGCCTCTTCAAGGCCAGCATTTTTAGCCATTTTCTGGTTCAGTATTGGTTGGTTGTGCACAGGTTGCTGGCAATCTTCCTGTATTACAGTAGGGTATTCCTTAAAGAGCTGAATGTTAAGGCAACATCTAAGGATCACAAGATTGTCAGAAGTAACTAGTGGAATTCCAGGTTTTATCACAAGGTATAGAACATAAAACCAAGAAAGAATAAGCCCATAAACAACTCTGAATAATGTCTGTAGTACTGGACTCCATGTTATAGTAAAGCTTTAGAAATTATAAAATACAGATTCATCAGGTGCTGCCTGGAATAAGGAAATACCAAAAAAAACTTCAAAATTTGGGTCTCTTTTTTATTAAAAGAGCAGATAATGGAGGTTTTATGATAGAAATGTTTAAAATTATGAAATATGGAACAGGATAGAAAACAAAAAGATCATTTTGTGTCCCATTATAGGATACTGTGAATGAGCCTAAAGAGTGGTGCATACTGAACTGCTTAAGCAGCGCCTATGTGATGAACATTTTTGGTAATGCAAATAGTTAATGTCATTTGCCAAATAGAGTGGAGTAAATGGGGATGCTGCGAGCTATAGTGGCACAGAAAGAGGCTGTTCAATCTATCAAGTCCATCCTGGTTCAGTGTAGAGAAATCCAGTCAGCTTTATTCTCCAGCTCTGGACGTTTATTTCTCCCAAATGAGCTTTGAAATCATTCATCATCTTTCCTTTCCAGCTCAACAACACTTGCTTCAGATAACATTTCTTCCTCACACCCCGCACATCTCTTTCCAAAACCTAGCTCTCATGCCGTCAACAATTGGGAACAGCGTTTCTTTGTCTACCCTAACTAAACCTGCCACAATCTTGTGCCCCTCTATCCAATCTCACAGATCATAGAATCCCTTATAGTGCGGAAGAAGGCCATTCACCCATTGAACCTGCACTGACAACAATCCCTATCCCCTTAACCCCACGTATATACCCTGCTAGTCCCACTGAAGTGGCAATTTAGCATGGCCAAACAACCTAATCCACATATCGTTGGAGTGAGAGGGAAAACCAGAGCATCCGGATGAAACCCATGCAGACACGGGGAGAAACTGCAAACTCCACAGAGACAATGATCTGAGGCTGGAATTGCACCTGGCTCCCCTGTGCTGTGAGATGGCAGTGTTAACCACTATGCCACCATTGCACCCTCATTCTCCTCTGCTCCAAGGAGACCAATCCCAAATTCTCCAACATAATCTTGTAGCTAAAATCCTTCGTCCTTGGAAAGATTCTGGCATCTCTTCTGAAACCTCTCAAATTCTTCCTAAAGTGAGCAGAATTGGTCACAATATTCTAGTTGTGTTCCTAACCAGAACTATATATGGGTTCAGCATAGCTTTCCTGCATTTGTAGTTAATACCACAATTCATGAAGCCCAAGATGCCATTTGCTTTGCAAACTACTCTCTCAGTACAACATACCACCTTGAAACCCAAGTCCCTATATACTCTTTGGAACTATAGTCTATGTTGCCTTCATCCTGATGGCTACACCTCCAAATTTGGCATCACTGCCAAATTTTACTTGCATTATTCAATTTCAAGTCATTTGTATATAACCAAAAAAGTGTTCACTTGGAGATCACCACTCAATACCATCCGTCTGAAAAACAACCATTTACCGTGACTTGCTCTTTTCTGTCCTTAACTATTTATGTTTTATCCAAGTTGAGACTAACTGTCTAAGTTGTATGCACTGTATCTGGTTCTATTCAATCATATTGCTTGTTGAGACAAATAGGACCAAAATTGATCATGGAGTGTAAAGATGGAGGATAATGGAGGAAAAAGATTAAAAGGAAAGGAAGACAAGCCATTGGAGAAATCAAAATCATTAACAAACTTTGTCCAAATGGTACCAGATTTGATGCTGTCACACAGTAACAATATCATTGAAATAATCTGTGAGATTTCTAGGACAAGGAAGCAGAAAAGACAATGTGACAACTCATGTTGCTGCTGGTGTGATGAAGAGTGGGCTTTTTTGTTTTCTTCCTTACAGCCTGATTAAACCAATAGCACTGAAGAATGTAAAATGGCAGGATAAGGTTATATACTCCTGCCTTCAATAACATGCAATGAAAGCAAGGGAGGCCAGTGCAATGGCCCTATGAAGCAAGGTCAGTGAAATACTCCAAGCAGAGGTTTTGAGGGGAGATGGGGAGAAATAAATTGCAGAAAAGACTGGTCAGATAAACCAAAACATGTTTTTCATAACTCAGAAGAAAATACCCTGGTCTGCAATGTAGAAACTTTGCAGGCATAGGCCTTACCCTCAGGCAGAGAGTTGAGATATTCCTTCATGAGACCTTGCACCTTCTCACGGTACAGCTGGATCAGGCAGTTGTGGAAGACTGGCCCTGTTTCATCCCAGATATAAATAATGTGTTCCTAGGAGGGAGGAGGACAAATGCAGTTATCATTAGGTGATTAATAAGGATCTCTCATAATAGCTGACTAAGGAATATCTCAGTTCCATGGACCCTATGATAAAATGCCCTGTCAACACTTGCTGTCACTTTACAAGAAGAATAGAGTGCGCTGGAATCAGTGATCAATGCCCAGTACACCCTCAGAAGAGTTGAGGAGAGCAGACAAACGGTGGAGCTCCCTCTTAAACTGCAGTAGCACCTCCAGATATGTTTCTTGGTTTTCATTTAGTTTTATTCTTTACTACAATCTGATTTATATGAGGTAGTTAAACAAGAAATGATAGCAGTGGAACAAGGTGAGATGCTCAGAGAAGGAGGAGATTCCACAGAACTAGAGGGACAGCACAAGGAAATGATCTGTTGTGAAGAGTCAGTTGGTACTTTGGTAGGGCAAGTGGTATACGACGTAGCCAGGAGGAGGGACTTCACTAAAGAGGAAGGATTCTGCAATAATCCACAATAAGCTCAGGATTGCAACAACCTGGTTCATAAATGAACAAACATCCTGCAGAGACAGACCCTCTGCCAGCACGCTGGATAGGAATGTCACAATGAGATTAGGATTGGACAATTGGGGTTGTTGTACATAAGGAGACAGTGAAGAGTGTCTCAATGGGCTCTTCAGAGGATGCCAAAAGGACACAGACAGAAGTTGTAGACTTATTTAAGTGGGAATCAACCTGGGAAGGTAGCCGGAGAGTAGGATGGTCGAGAAGTGTGGAAGGTTTGGGTAGGTATTTGTGAGAGCAGAGCTTCTCAAGGAGAGAAAATGAAATGAGATATGACAACAGGAGGCCTGACAGGGTTAGAGAAAAGGAAAAAGGTTAAAAAGGAGAAACAGCAATGACAGACTGAATGGACACAAGGAAATTCCAAGTTACACAGGCACAGGTACATAAAAAGATTAAGATTGATAAGCCCGATTAAAAAACAGGAAATGGAATGAAAACTATAGGAGTCAAGAGTTTGAGTCAGAAGTTGTGCGATATTTGGGCAAAGTACCAGAGGACTGTGCAATTAATTGAAGAAGAGATTTAGATGGGACAGCAAAGGGGATTGGGAGGAATGATCATTGCTTGTGACAATACAGAATGCATATTTTTTATAATACTATGTTACTTGTTCAGAACGATCAAACGGAGTTTTGACGTTTTAAACCCAAATCACCTGATCACTCTTCACCTTCCTCCTCAACTAAATATCCAGTGGCTGAAATGTTTTCAGAAGAGTGGTAATATAGAGGGTAACATCGCTGGTGTATAATATTAGGGCAGCTTACAAACAATCATGGTTCTTACCAGATATGGAATAGCAAGCTCCTTACAGCTTTCCTTTAAGAAGTCCAACACTTTGTTTCTTGGTAGGTTTTCCACCTCAGGCAGATCCTCTGTAAATATCTATACACAGAAGGAAAGAAAAATCACAAATTCAAAATCAATATGTTACACTATTTGGAGCATTCAAAATTCAAGTGAATCTGCTCCCAACAGTTAATTGAAGGAAAGATGTAGATGAAGCATGCTTCTTCTTTTCATGTCACACACTGCTCCGTCCACAGGACTTCGTTCATCGCTCTGCTAAACAGTCCCTCTCATCCAAAAATACTGTTCAAGCCAGCATTAAACATCACTTTCATGAAGTACAAGTGTATAGAAAGGTGCCTGCAGAACTGTGCCTGATAGATTGGAATTGATTATCACAACGTAGTCATGAATTTTAATTAAAAATAAAACTTTAAAGAACGTTCTGAATCCTTACCTTTAACCCATCCTCCGGACATGCTTTCAGGACCCAAAGAGAAAATTCGAAAATAATATTCAAGTTCTCTTTCCCTGATTAAAAAAACAGAAACAGGTCAGGGAATACAGATAAACAAAAGACTCATGTACAACAACACTTGCAAGGGTATTAACCGATCAAACCCCAAATAGCAAAACTTCAGAGTTTCTGGAAGACCTCGAATGACTGCCTAAATTCTGATGCTTTGAAGGGCTTTCCACATCAGTTTTCCCAATTATCACATTTCAGTTTTAATCAGCAGCATGTGTAAAATGCCAGTGCTGACAGAACGTACGTCCCTCACAAATACAGCTTAACATCAGAATCTGAGCTGCAAATGCTTGTGACAATGCATCAAAACAACCCTGATCTATCACCCTATATAAATACAATGCAAAAATCAAAGTATCATGATAAGCCACAGTTTTCTTCTTCATAGTCAGTAAGTGGTCAACTGCAACATTATCACTTTGCTTTGGCTCAGATTGGGTAATTCACCATTGTGCAGTGATTAAGCTCTCATGAATGTTTGCCCAATGTCTGTACTAATTCAGTTTCCAGGGTTGTATATTACAGGGGACAGTTAGGCATTGTGCATATTATATGATCATAGTAACTATTACTAACCCAGTCTTTGGAGATACTGCACAGTTCGCTCATGGCCTTTCAATGGCGAATTGGCTTTTTTTGCCTGATCTAGTAGAACCTGCAGGGCTACAGTAGAAAACAGGGATGACAATCATTACTTTACATGAATAATAGTGAAAAGCTGGAACACTTTCCCGTACAAATCCCACTCCCCCCAAAAAATGTTGAAATTGAGAGTCAATTGAAAATTGCAAAGCTAAGGTTAACACAACTGTGTTCAGAGAGGGTATTAATGATTAGAAATTGACAGGATTCAAAAGATACAGGTCAACCTTGGTCTACCAGAATAATGGAGTAGAATTAAGGGTTTGAATAACATCATCCTGTTTCTATGTGCCTAGTAAGGAAAATAAAATAATGAACAAACTCTCTCACCTTTCTCATGCAGGCCCTTCTTTTCATACAGAATGATCAGCTCACTATACTTGTGCGCTTTTTTCAGTACGTGTTCGCTCTCTTCAATGTGACAGTGATTGTTCTCCAGTCGTAACAAGGGGGCCACGAGTGCCACATTTGTCTGAAACACACAGAACCAGCAAAGAACATAAATTATCAAGAGAATTCTGAGTGGAGAGACCATTGTCTGATTATCCCTTCTATTTGTCATCTACACGCTGTTCTTCTTCAACATCATCTGAAAACAAAGGTCAGGTTCCATATTTGCCAATGATACCTTACACAGCTCTCTTTGACTCTTCTACAGTGTCTGATTCGGCTTGCTATTTATATGACATTCAGGACAGATTCAGTGTGTATTTTCTTCAACTAATGCACTGGGAAAACTAAAACTATTGCCTTTGATCCCCAACCAGTAAGTTCATCCTTTTCCCTGACAATGATCTGAGGCTGAACTAGGCCATGCTTACACCTTGGTGTCCTATTTTGCACAGAGGCCAATGACCCCAATATTGGTTTCATTGTCAAAACCACCCAATTCCATACCAACATCTCTGACACTGCCTCAGTTCATCTCTATTGAGACCCTCATCCACACCTTTGTTAATTCTCTCCTGGTAAGCTGTCTACCTTCCATCCTTCATAAACTTGAGCTCATCTAAAACTCTGCTGCCTGTATCGTTACTTGCACCAAGTTCAGTTTATCCCTAATCCCTGTGCTTGCTGATCTACATCGGTTCCCAGTCCAAAAAGCCTGGATCTTAAAATGCTCATCTTTGCTCTCAAATTCCTGCAGTCTTGCTTCTTCTTATCTTTGTAACTTCCTTGGGCTTTATAGTTCCCTACGGTAATTGACTTCATTAGTTAGTATAGAAGACTGTGTGCCAAAGAAGCACACAGTTTCCAACCGGAAACCATGGATGAATAGGGATATCCACTGCTTGCTGAAGTCCAGATCTGAGGCATTCAAGTCAAGCGACACTGACCTATGCAAGAAAGCCAGATGCGATTTAAGGAGATCCACCAAAGATGCCAAAAGAGAGTACCAGACCAAGCTAGAGTCCCAGACTAGCCAGTGATCCTCACCGACTATGGCAAGGTCTGCAAGACATAACAGGCTACAAGATGGATGCATGTAAAAGTGCCAGCTCCAATGCAACCCACCCTGATAATCTCAAAGCATTCTACACATTTTGAGCATGCCCTCCACCCTGGAAGCCCTAGATGAACCTGTATCTGGGTTCACCATAGCAGATGTCAGAGAAGCTTTCTTGAAGTTCAACCTGGGGAAAGTGACTGGCCAGGATGGGGTACCCAGAGGAGCTCTTAGGTCCTGCGCAGATCAGCTCATGAGGGTATTCAATGTCACTTTACAACATTGAGGTCCTTATCTGCTTCAAGAAGATGACCATCAAGCAGCGTGCCTTAATGTCTATCGGCCAGTGGATCTGCCATCCGTCATTATGAAGTGCTTTGAAAGGTTAGTCGTGGCACAAATCAATTCCAGCCTCCCAGGCTAGCTGGATCCACTACAGTTTGTCTACCGCTGCAACAGGTCCACAGTGGCACCATTTCTCTGGCCCTGCACTCAACCCTGGAACACCTAGATAACAAGGACAGCTATGTCAGACTCCTATTTATTGATTACAACTCAGCCTTCATAAGTGGTATTTTCTGGGTTCAAAGTGCACAGGAACAGCAAGAGATTCTGCACTCAAAGCGCCCAAAAACCCAAGACTCAGTACAATACTCAAGGAATGCTTCACTTTTGGAAGTACTGCCTTTCTGATGTGACAGTACTTTCTGAGTGAGCTCAGAGTGCTCACTCAGATATGCATAAAAAATCTTGTGGCACTATTTTGAAAAATGGAACAGTTATCCCAGTAGCTTGGCTGATATTTATCTTTCAATCAACATCACAAAAAAAGATTATCTGGTCATTATCAAATTGTTGCTTATGGGAGTTTACTATGTGTAAATTTGTTGTTATTTACACACCTTAGAAGTACTGTATTGACTGTAAAGCACATAAGAGGCACTACATTATTGTCCTATTTTACTCTCAATGTCATACTGGTCAATATAGTTATAGTAGGATAAGACTATATAGTAGGATAATGTGTTGCTGGGAAAAACGTGCAAGAGGGAGGAAGAAGAAAGCACAGGCCGAGGGCACGAGTGAAATACTAAATGAGGACTGAGCATTTGACTTCACAAGAGGATGTTGCAAATGTAGTAGTAAAGGAGGAGGCAGTTGCAATATTGGATAGGATAACAATTGCTGAACACGTACTCAAAAGAAGTCACCTGGTCAGGATGGAATGCATCCTAGATTACTGAAGGAAGCAAAGATGAAAATTGTAGAGTCGCTTGCCACAATCTTTCTCCTGGATATTGGGTGGTATCACAGGATTAGATGGTACAAACGTTTCATTTCTTTTCTCTTCAATAAAGTGGGAGAGGGATAAATCCAGCAACTACCCAACTTAATGTTGGAAATGAGGAAAACTTTTAGAGATAATAATCCAGGACAAAGTTAATTGGCATTTAGAAAGCATAAGTTAATGAATGAGTCAGCATAGACTAATTAATTAATGGTTGATCATGTCCAATTAACTGATAAGAATTCTATGATAAAGTACTCCACTCCATTAATAAGGATATTGTGCTTGATGTGTACACGGACCACATAATAGACATTAACAAAATTAGAGCCCATGGGTTTAAGAGATAGTGGCAGCATGGGTATAAAATTGGATTTAATATATAGAAAGAAGAAAACATAGTGAATGGTTGTTTTACAGGCTGGATGAAGGTACAGCAGTCTTCTCCAGGGGTCAGTATTAGTACCTACGTTCTTTACAATATATATTAAGGACTTGAATATTCAGTAACACCTTTATGGGTAAATGGACCATACATAAAAACATAGAAAATAGGAGCTTGCTCTGCCATTCATTATCAAGGTTAATCATCCAACTCAACAGACTAATCCTACCTTCCCCCCATATTCTTTGATCCTCTTC
The DNA here is from genome assembly GCF_965287045.1 of Carcharhinus amblyrhynchos. NCBI lineage: Eukaryota > Metazoa > Chordata > Chondrichthyes > Carcharhiniformes > Carcharhinidae > Carcharhinus > Carcharhinus amblyrhynchos. The sequence goes on from NC_137337.1 coordinate 61,107,863, forward strand.
GCCTCAAGTACTATATCTAACTGCTTCTTGAAATTATACAATGTTTTGGCCTCAACTACTTACACCATCTGATATGGTACCAGGTTACACTGACCAATCGAGTGTAGGTTATGAATTAGCTGATCTCAGTCTTGCTTATACCAATCGTTTAGATTTAACCACGAAGAGTGGTTAGCAGGGCAAGTGTCAGAAGGAAGCTTACCTCACACAAACCACACTCATTACAAGTTCAGAACTTAAGAAGAATGAAGAAAATGCAACATTCGTTCTTGTCTTTAAAGTTGTCTGTACTGTCCCAGTGAAGCAAACTACTCACGTGAAGGTAACACTTCAATAATGTTGTGTCGATGATTTGGAGCAATTTTTTCTTTGACTTGATGATTGGAGTTCCTTCCACAAGGGGTGATGTTGTAGACGGTTCTGAGTCATGCAGCTGTTTTACCAAATGGGCTCGTTTCTTGAAAGAACGACAAGAATTAAAAATAATATATAAAAATAACAAACAAAATAACATATAAAAATAACATAAATAAATAAAAATACCTGTGTCAAGTAGTCTATGAGTGCTAAATGTGCTTTCTCCAGTTCTGCAGTAGATAGTGTGGGAAGAGGATTTGGGTATTGAAGTTGTTTCCTGTAGTCAGCTGGCAATAGGTCTGGGTACAGCCCAATTACATGAGTGGGATCTAAAAAAATCAAATGCAGTACAAGTTAATATAAACCACACACATTGAATTTATATCAATAAATTTATTGATATAAATTTAATGTTGATTTATTGAATTTATATCAGTTGCAGATGGAAACAAAGACTATCCACTAATCTCAGCAGCGATCAAATAATTAAAAACTGGAATCAAAACCATTAAACAGTTTCCAACTCCATATTTCTCCTCAGGGCTTCGAAACGACGACACTGTCTTACTTCTTTCACTCTCTCCCCTTCATCAAAACTCAAGTTTGGCGTAACCAATCACTAACGTATGATTATAGAAAAGGAAGTAAGAATTATAAATATTAATTCAACATGGGCATCGACCCATTGTATTTTCTTTTGAATCTCAATTTTGTACCCCGCACTGTGGATCATAGATCATCAACAATTAGATAACCATGCTCTCACCTGTGCCGAGTTTAGCGAAAACCTGCATGGAGTCATCAAAGCGCTTTTGGCAGAACAAATTGAAAGCAAACAGGTTCTGAATATGGTGAATCTGCTGCCACTTATCACTGTCTGAGTCATCTTTCATTTTCTGAAACACACATAGCAACTCTTTAGACAAATATTCAAGGATGGGTAGGTTGTCACTTCTTTTCATTAGCAAAGTATTTTAGGACATCTAGTACCCAAAGAAAAAGCAATTTAATTACGGAGATTTTGGATTGGAAACAGTAAATGCAGGAATCAGCCTTCCTTTGTTCACATTTCACAAACTCCAACTTGGCCCAAGTGCTGTCTGCATCCTACTCCATAAGCCCTATCCTGCATGATATGTCCACCAGAGGACATCTAACATAATTAATTTCCTACCAAACATCACACAGCGGGAGACAACGAGTATTGGTGCACTCCCTAGAGCATATACCCATGGCCACCGAGTACTTCACAATTCTGTAGCAGCAGAGGACAGCATGTGCACTATTTCCATTTTCCTGCCTCACTGCAAACAAATTCTTGATTGTCATGCACTCCACACTTGCACAATTGATTTTATCACCCCATCACTGGCAGCCATACTTTCAATTGGCAAGGCACCAAACTATGCATTTCTGCCTCTCAACCTCTGATTCCTCCTTTAAGGTATTCCTCAAAGCCTACACATCTGACCAAGCTTTTGGCCTAATATCTGACCTAATATTTGGTGTAATACTTTTTAAAATATGGTGTCCTGTGAAACTCCTTGGAGTGTTTTAGCGAACTAATTATGTTAGATGTCCTCTTGTAGGTGTGTCATGCAGGGTAGGATACGGACAACACGTTTTAAGAAAGTAGGTGTTATGAGGCACGAACAAAGGAACGCAGAGAACAATCTGAAAAGTAAGTGACTTGGAACATTTTATTAAATTTATCTAGCACCTTTAACATAAGTTATTGCTGTTCATTTACATGGGTAATAAGAGATGTAAAAGCTTCAAATATTATGTATCCAATTGGGTGAGTTCTGAAACCAACTTGTTTTACAGAAAGTAAAGTTCAGTTTATCAGGCAAGTGTACAAGGGATAAAATGAAAGCCTGTAGCTCCTTGGGGAACAGGTGATGCCACCAGCTTAAATCATTCCAAGCACAATCAGATATTTTCCTCAGGCAGGAATATTCAAGGTGGCAACTAGTTGCTAAGTTGTGGCATAATTCTTAAGGTACTCAACCAATAAACCAGAGAACAAGAGTTCAAACCCCATCATGACAGTTTGAGATTTCGAATTGAGTTTTTAAACAACGAAAAATTTAAATGTAGGATTGCTGCATAAAAACAACTTAGTTCTCTAACATCCTTTAGCTGGTCTGGCCTTTACAGAGTTCCAGCCCCACACTGAAATTGTTGATTTTGAAGTGGCTTGAAAGTCATTTAATTCTATCAAACCAATAAAGAACAGAACAAAACCTGCCTGACAGTCATACTCAAAGAACACCATTCCTACCAGGCAATGTCACTATCTCCAAAAGGGCAGAGCCATCAGAATCTGCACAAATGCTGTACAACCATGTGGGACTAGCCAAAGGAGTTCTTAGCAGTGACTATGCACCCCATGAAATATCACAGCTTCAGGTCACAGGCAAGAAAACCCTCCACTGATTATCACCGCCTTCAGTTGATGATTCAGGATTCCTCCATGTTGAGCATAATGGTGGAACTAGTAAACATATCAAGGGCACAGAGTATACTTCATCAATCTGAGTGGTTCAGTAGTATCACTACTGAGCGAGTCCTGACATAGCTGTCAGACTGGACTTGCAGCTGGCAGTGAGACAATAAACAACAGAATAATCTACTTCACTTTGTCCCGCCAGCCTACTTGCCATGTATTCATCTGTCCACTAGTAGAAGTAACCAATGCACAGTCCTTGTGGAGACTAATTTTTATCTTCACAAGGAGGAAACCTTCATACTGTTGTGTAGCACTACTGCAATGTTAAGTGGAATAGATAAAGAACAGGGTTATAGTTCAAAACCGGGCACCTATGAGGTGCTGCAGGTCATCAGTCATCTGCAGCAGAATTGTATACAACCAGACTGTAACATCATGACCAGGAATATCCCTCTCTTCTCATCACCATCAAGCCGATGACCAACCCTGGCTCAATGAAAGTGTCGAAGAGCAATGCAGCAGCAACATCAGGCATACCTGAAAATAAATTGGCAACCAGATGAAATTACAACACAGAACTACAAGCATGCTGAACAGTGGAAGCAGCAGAGTTACAGAGTTAAGCAATCCCACAAATAATGGATTTGGCTAGTTTTACCACATCAGTAAAACGATGGACAATTAAGCCAGTGACAAAAGGAGAAGTCTTCATGAAAAGCACCATCTTCAGTAATGGTGGAGTTCAGCACTTGAGATCAAAAGACAAAAGCTGAAGCATTTAAATTATCTTCAGCAGAAGTGCAAAATTGATCAATTTTCGCCTCCTCCTGAAGTCGTCATCAATTCAGATACCATTGGTACTATTGAAGATGATGTTCCAGAATTAACTGTACCTCCAGTCAAGCTTTTCCAGTGAATATCAGCAACTACTCAATAAGATGGAAAATTTGCTATGTACAATTTGTCCACAAAAAGGATGAATCGGGCAATTATCACCCTATCAGCCCACTCTCAATCAGTGGCAAAGTCACTAACAATGCTATCAAGTGTCAATTGCTCATCAATAACCTGCTGACAAATGTCCACGTTGGGTTCTACCAGGATGACTTGTCTGAAGAGCCCATTACAGCCACAGTCCAAATGAGGATAAAAATGCTAAATTTCAGAGGTGAGGGGGGAGAGTGATTACCTTAATGACAGCATTTGACTCAGTGTGGCACCAAATAATCTGTGTAAAACTGAAATAGAAGCTGGAGTCATAATGAAGACAGCTGCTGTTGGAGATTAATCCAGACCATCACAAATGGACTCCTAAAGCAATATCCAAGGTCTAATTATCTTTGACTGCTTCAATTACCTTTTCTTAATTGTAAGGTCAGAAGTAGGTTTGTTTGCTAATGATCACAGTGTTCAGTTGCATTTACAATTCCGCAATAATGAAGCAGTCCGTGCCCAGATGCAGCAGGTTGACGTAATAGGAAGAGGACTGTGCCAGGCATCACAATGGAACTAATTTTGACTCAGAGAAAAAGACCCACCAAAATTTTTGCAAATGAAATAATAATTCCTCTGGGATAGTTTCGATCCCAGGATAGAAAGGAATGAGGTGATAATGCTGCAGTTGTTTTAATTATCTTCAAAAGTCTTTTCAAAAGTTTTCTCAATTCAGGAACTGCTCCTTTAGATTGAAAAAAAGGTTCATGTCTCTCTGTTATTTAAGAAAAAAGACAGAGGGAAAGTACAGAATTATTGACCAATTAGCCAAATATGCGTATTGCAAAATTGCTACTCTATAATTAAAGGCAAGTTCACTGTGCACCATGAAAACTTTCAGTTGATTGGAGCAAGTAAATGTGGATTTACATAGGATATGTCAGGTCTATCTTAGGAAAGCAAATAGAAAGTTGAAATAGTGACATTTTACTGCATTTTTACAGGGTCATGGTGCGATCACATCAGGAGTATCGTGTACAGTTTTGGTTTACTTACTGGGGAAAAAAAGAGATAATCACTTTAGAAGTAGTTCACAGAAGCTCACTTGACTCATTTCTGGTTTATCTGATAAAGAAAGGATGAACAGGTTGAGCTGAAATGCCTGGGAGTTGAGAAGAATAAAAACTGATTTATTGAAATATACAAGATCCTGAGGGCACCTGACAGGGTGGATACGAGGAGGATGTTTCCACTTGTGAAAGGAACTAGTACAGTTTTAGAATTGGAGATCTACCATTTAAGACTGAGATAAGGAGACAGTTTTTCTGTCAAAGGGTCATTAATATGTGCAAATGTCTTCCCGAGAAAGCTGGGACATTGAATTTATTCAAGGCAGATTAGACAGATTTTTCATAGACAAGGGTGTTAAGGGTTAGGGAGGGCAGACAGCAAAGCAGTTGAGACTATAACCAGATCAGCCATGGCTTTATTGAACGGCACAGCAGGCTCAAAGGGTAAATGGTCTAATCCTGCTCTGAAATCCTATCTTTTTCCTAGGCCCAACATACTGCCTAACTGAATTTTCTTGAAGACTCAGAGCTACTTGACTATCCAAAGGCCTCCCATGGCCGAGGTTCATGTTTTGTCTGTCTTGTATACCTTTTATGTTTAAATAAGTTTTTAGTTACTTCTTGAACCGAGGCCTTTGTGAGTTTAATTCTTAAGATTTTAAGAGAATCAGGCCGCCGACAGAGAAACCCCCAATAGCGTTGATATATTGAGTATTTGGACTCCTACAGAAGCAGAATTAGAAGAATGCATCAGTATCCTCAAAAATCATTAAATATAAAGCTACAACAGACAAAACATTAATTTCCAAGATTTAAAGATTATTTAAATATATAGGGTATTTAAACTGACACAAGAAAACAATCGACAAAAGCTAGCAACCAAAGATTTTTTCCAAAATAACCGACATATACTATGACACACACAAAAGCCATCATCCTGAATACATCTTGTGTGGTGAGGTCACTACCCTTTTTACTGCATTTCGGATTCCAATTCAACAATTGATCCAGTACTGATTTTGTTCGAGCATCAGTTGACATTTGCAAAATCAGGCAACACAGTGACTAGCACCTGCCTCGCATTGCCAGAGAGCAGGGTTTGATTTTAACTTTGGGTGACTGTGTGCAGTTTGCATCTCCCTGTGTCTGCGTGGGTTTCCTCCGGGTGCTCTGGTTTCCTCCCACAGTCCAAAGACATACAGGTTAGGTGAATTGGCCATGGTAAATATGTGGGGTTATGGGGAGATAGGGCAGGGAGATGGGCCTGCGTAAGATGCTTTCAAAGAATCGATGCAGACTTGATGAATTGAATGGAGTCCTTCTGCAATGTAAGAATTCTAGGGTTCTAAAGATTAAAGGAAGGCCCAGATTGTTTTACTGGGAAGAAGTAAAGATCAGGACATAATGGCAACAACATCTGATTTCACAGTGTCAGGCTGTGAGGATCCAAAGTCCAAAGTATTTTATAGTAAACAATTGTGCTTTAAACATCCATTTGATTCCAAATAGAATAAATTTTAGGTCTAAACAATAGCTGATCAGTATTTCTACCTAGGTATGAGGGCCATGTAATTCAAGTCACCATGCTGATGGGCTATTTCCATGTTGAAAGGAAAAAGGTTCAGAAAAAACTATTGTGCTATCAGGTTACAGGCTTTCCTAAAACGTTATGAGATATCCTGTACAGGTTACTGCCAGAGTCTGAGAGAGACAACAATTAGAGGCCGAAATCTATGGTTCACTGTGCACGAATGTGGTTGGGAGTTTATGCTAGGATTGAAAGATCAAATTTGTGAGAGTTTGTGATGAGGCTGGAAGATTCATCTAGCTTGCACCAGAAGAAAAAGCCTCACCGTGAAGTACAGTTCTGAAATTACCAGTCACCAACGAAAAGAACAGAATTAAACTTTCAGGTGCTAAAAATCACTGCTTCCTCAAAAAAATTGTAAAGTATACCCACCAAACGTATTTTCTTCAGTTTTATTAAAAGAATAAAATGAAAAGTTCTGTTCTGTGGTTATACTGTAAATTGACGACAAAAGCGAATAGTCAATAGTGCTTTCTTCTCTCCCCTTGTTTAGTCTCTTCACATCTACATTGTGATTCCTCTGATGCCCTATGTCTTATTAGTTTAATTTCTCTCGCCCTAACTGCCTCGTCTTTACTATAGATGTCTAATTTCTCTACACCTCCATTCCCCACCAACAGGATCTGAGGACTATTCACTTCTTCCTTGAGCAGAGGCCCGAATAATCTCTGTTCACCACCACTATCCTCCATCTGCCTGAATTGGTTCTGTCACTCAACAATTTCTCCTTTAACTTGTTTCGCTTCCTGCAAATATAAGGTGCGGCCACTGCATAGGGCTCAGTTGTGCCTGTCTTTATTGGATTATGTTGAACACTCCTTGTTCTAATCTTACTCCTGCTCACTCCCGTGACTCTTTCTCTCCAAGGGAGATCAACGCATGCGCACCACCATCATCAGCCTCCTGATATCTTCCCCAACAGTTTCCACCCCCCCCATCCCGATTGCTGTCCTTCCCCACCTTTCCCCTCAGGCCCAGTGGACAGTGCCAGGGTCAGGCTGGCACTGTTTAAAGAGCACCACCCCCCGCTCCTGATCTTTTGGGAGTGCCATCACAAATGGCCTCCATTGCTGAGAACCAGCTCTAATCTCCGCTGGAGAGAACCTCCCCGGTGGGGTCAGAAACATTAGTGAGCCTGAATGATACCATCCCAGGCTCACTAACGAGCTTCAAATGCTAATCATAATATTGTAATCAGCCTCGCGCTGTTTCCTGGTTAGGCTGCATTTGGAGTATTGCGTGGAGTTCTGGTTGCCGCACTACCAGGAGGACGTGGAAGCTCTGGAGAGAATGAAAAGAAGGTTTGGCAGCACGCTGTCTGGTTTTGAGGACGTTGGCTGTGAGGAGAGGTTGAATAAAGTAGGAAAATGGAGGCTGAGGGAAGATCTGATTGAGGTCTACAAATTATATGAGGCATAGACAGGGTGGATAGTCAGAGGCTTTTTCTCAAGGTGGAAATGTCAATTACAAGGGGGCACAAATTCAAGGTGTGAGGGAGAAAGTTTAAGGCAGATGTGTAGGGGAAATGTTTCATGCAGAGTAGTGGGTGTCTGGAACGAGCTGCCAGGGGAACTGGTGGAAGCAGGCAACTTAGCAACATTTAAGACGCATCTGGATGGATACATGAATAGAGAGGGAATAGAAGGATATAGACTGAGTAAGGGCAAAAAGTTTTTTTTAGTTAGGGCATCATCATTGCCACGGGCTTGAAGGGCCAAAGGGCTTGTTTCTCTGCTTATCTTTTTTTGTTCTAAAGGCTTAAATGTGAAATCTCATTGGGCCATAACTTCCTGGCATTCCAGGGTTGCATTTGTGAGGTACCCCAAAGAGTTTCTATGTAATCGTTTACCCACCAATTGTCCAGAAGGCCTAATTTCCCCTGGACAATTATGCTGGGCAGGAAAACATTCAAAGAGATCTAAATTGCTAACCTTAAAATTTCAAATGGTTCTGCCAATTTTACACTTCAGTACTTTGAGATTTGGAAGGAAAAAGACACATCTAATTTTAGAGTAATTGCTACGAACATCCAAATGAAGCCCACACGGGAGACCCCTCCCCTCCCCTGGGAAGGCATTACAATTCCTTGACTATGCAAACAATACTGTATTCATCAACCATAACCTGCAAGGGATTTCCCGACCACAACCCACCACGACGTGACTGGGCCTGGCCACAAACCCTCCTGAACTGAATGACACCTATCTGACACCCTCCCTGGCCCATATGACACTCCCCTGACCAGAACAACAATCCCACTCCAAACGACATCTCCGACCCCACAACACTCTCCCTAACCCCAGACTCAAACAACACCTCCTGCGCCCTCCTCCTGCTCCAAACAACACCCCTCCTGGACCGAAATGGGTGGCATGATAGCACAGTGATTAGTTAGCATTGCTGCCTCACAATGCCAGAGATCTGGGTTCAATTCTAGCCCCGAGTCACAGTCTGCGTAGAGTTTGCACATTCTCCATGTCCATGTGGGTTTCCTTCAGGTGCTCCAGTTTCTTCCCACAGTCCAAAGATGTGCAGGTTAGGTTGATTGGCCATGCTAAATTGTCTTTTAGTGTCAGGGGGTTTAGTAGGAAAATATGTGGGGTTATGGGCATAGGTCCTGTCGGTGCAGGTTCAATTTGCCAAATTATTTTCCTTCTGAACTGTAGGAATTCCATGATTCTACGACATCCAGTCGACTGCTGATTGCCACGCCAAGCAAGCTATAGATCAACATATTATCTTTACTATTAACTGGAAGTTTGAATTTGAATTTTCTTTAAAGTAATCTGGTTCTACAGGGATCATAATTACATTAAACACTTGGTATGAAACCAACAATCACATTTGCCTACTGATATCTTTCCCAATTGCACTCTTTAAAGATCTCTTTTATTTGCATCCTTAGACTTTTATTCTTCCATTCTATTACAACAAAATCTTCTCACTTTCCTTTCACCAGATTGTGCTGCTTCACATTTCTCTGCATTGGATAGCATTTGCCACCTATCTGCCTTGCATATTGCTTGGCCGTGTCCTCCTGGAATATGCATTATTCCAATTTTTAGGCACAAAATTAAAACAATCGCAGCCAAAGACCACACCATTTTCTTCATGTGCCAGTGAAAATTGTGTAGAATAGTTTAGCATATTTTACAGCTCTCAACAGAAGGAACAAAATACTTTTTAACCCAATTCACATTATTCGATGTGATATGTTTAAAACTGCAGTCAAAAGGTCATACCACAGTCATGATAATCTCACTTTCCCATTTCAGGAAGGCAAGTGGAGCAAAAATTTTGCATATAGATGGTGCTTTTTGAAGTCATTTTAAAAAGCATACAATATTGAAAGCTATCTCTTGTAAGTACTTACAGCAAGCTGTAATGCCAATTCAAACTGCTTGTCTTGAAGAAGTTGTCGAATCTGAGTTGCAATTGAAACAGGTACCAGTCGCCATACAAAGTGATTGCTGGCCACATAAACAATGTTAGGCCTGGGAAGTGAAGTTGGAGCCCAATGAGAGAGAAAGAGAAGGAAAAAGATCAACTTCCATTTTATCATTCATTACAACTGCCCAATTAGCTGGTTTAATCATAAATGGCAGGAGGTGCAACTTTGTTTGATCATTAAATTAAAATATTTCTGCAAGAAAATCAACTATCTTCTTGAAAAAAAATGGAGATCAGATAGAACAAGCTAGCTACTTGCATGCTTCTAATGCACATCAACTCATTACTGTCATTATTGCATGTCCTTTCATTACAACGAAGTCACTATAAGTAGAAACAGACATTCACAACAGTGTTTCTCTTTTATTGGTAAGACAATACAGGTCTTATGACTGAGGGGAAAGAATGGCAGAAAATATCCACGAAGTGAAGAGGGCTCAGAGATTACCACAAGTATTGTGAACAGAGTGGTGTTATCAGCATTGAACCAGGAAGAAAGTGATGGGTATATAAGAGGTATCAAAAGTCAGGTGACATACTTTAGTTAAAAAACGTAATACAATTAAGCTTAAACATTGCAGAAGCACGCAAAGATTTGGTACATGTTCACAGGGCACTGAAAGCAGATTCTGGGCTCAATAAATTAAAAAATGTAATGGAATTCGAGATTATAATCACAAAAGATATAGAATATAAAAACAAGGGATAATATGGAGTCCTTACAATACCTGAATAAGTTTTCAGTTCAGTGCTGCACACAGTATTACACCCCACACTACAGGAAAGATATCACGTTCATATAAAGAGTGCCATCTGCTGTGCATATTTAACAATTTCAGCTGCATTAACATGCAGCCTGCATGCAATGGTAACATCATGTACAAGCAATATTTCTACTAAGTTGAGCATGTGCATGGCTGCAGGGGAACTTGGAAGATACATGTAAATCTGTCATATTAAATAACGTAGCTATAAAGGTACCACACATTGAATAAATTAGCCGCAGACAAAACAAAACCTTAAAATGAATAACAGGGAGAACATTTTTTCAGTATTTTGTGGCCATGCACTCAAATCGCAATGCCACATGGTTTACTTCAATCTTCCAGCTTCAAAATGTTTTCGTTCCCAGGCAAGTGAAGTAGAATTGTGGAAAGATTCACTCCCTGATGGCCTTTTTGGTGTAACATGGGCGAGTTTTTGCAAGGCAATGGACTGGTATGAAGGTATGTTCACTTACCCTCCTGAAGTGATAAACCGCGGCCTTTGCAGCTCCACACTCTGTACTAACAGGCGTGGCTCAAAAGTACGAATCTCTACATATCGTGGCAGCACTGCGATGATATAAGGGGACTGATGCTCTATAGGAGACAATCAAATAAAATGGATATAGTTGTTGAGAAACATTAGCTTTCTCTGAGCAATTATGGTCAATCTTTTTCAGTTCCTGTAGAAAGATCTATTCAGTACATTTTTATTTCCGGTTTCCCCCCAGAAAGTACTCTCACTGACCTGACAGCAGGTTCAAAATCAATTCTCACGATAAAGCCATTTTCCTAATCTCAGCCAAAGTATTTCTGGTGCTAAATTAGCTGCAACATGTTCGAACAGTGAGCATGGTAAGCAATGCCTGTGGGAAGTATCTAAGCAAAGAAGGCAGGAAAAGAGAAAAGAGTAGGATTGGTGATAGAAGCCAATTTCCTCACACTGAAATATGTGCAACCACCTTCACTGATCTTTTTCAAAAAAGGTAATGGAGAGAATAAACAAGGATAATGTAATAGATGTAATGACCAGAAAGACTTTGATAAGGCACCACATAATAGACTGACAAGTTGGAGCATGTGAAATTTGGGGAATAAGTGACAGAATGAATAGACAGCTTATTGCAAGCAGAGTAGAGAGTAAAATAAGCTTTTCATAAGGGCAGAAGATAGCAAGTCATGTCCCACAATGATCAATGCTGTGGCCATTACTGTTTATAATTTACAAATATGATCTAAACTTTGGAATCAAAAACACAATTTCTAAATTTGCGATGACAAAGAATTGGTGAGCATGGCTAGCTCAGTTGGTAGATGGGGCAATGTGGCACAGTGGTTAACACTGCTGCCTCACAGCGTCAGAGACCCAGGTTTGATTCCCCTTGGGTGACTGTGTGGAGTTTGCACATTCTCCCCATGTCTGTGTGGGTTTCCTTTGGGTGCTCCGGTTTCCTCCCACAGTCTGAAAGAGGTGCAGATTAGGTGCATTGACCCGAACAGCAGAAAGAATGTAGCGCCCAGAGGAATTTCACAGTAACTTCATTGCAACGTTAATGTGAACCTTACTTGTGACTAATAAATAAAATTTAATTTTAGACAATGGAATTTTTTTAATAAGAAGCACTGGGATAAATTACAGGATGACATTAATAAAAATGTAGAATCTAAATTGTGTAGAGTAATCAAGGGAGCTGGGAGCACAAATACAAAAATCAGTGAAAAGTAGTGACATAGACTAATAGGGCCATATAAAAAGCGAACCAAGCACCAGGGCGTATCTCTGGAGGGATAGATTTGTAAAGTAAAGAAAACAATAATGTAGACAGGAGCAGAAAGTTGCAATGGCAGACTGACCAAGTGAATGGACATTATGGGCAGAATTTTACGGCCTTGCTCATCCTGAAACTGTAAACCCCACCCGAGGTCAATGGACCTTCCCATGCTCCGCCCCTCATCCATTCTGATTCCCGCGGCGGTGGACGGGGCAGTACAATTCTGGCATGCATCAACTTCAAAGTCAGCAAGTTTCGGATCTTGGTATGGCAGTATTTGGAGTACTGTGCACAGTTCTGGTCAGCATATTATGAGAATATACAAAAAGGATTTACAGAGATAGCAAAACCACAAATTTATGCTGATCAGGACAGAACAAACAAGTTGGGTCACTCTTCTTTAAAAGAAAAGAACGAGTGACCGAACAGCGGTCTCTGAAATTGTGAAAGGTTTGATAGAGTAGACAGGAACATTCTTTACCTATAATGATAAAATGCTTATCCCTAGCGTCACTGCTTTGAAAACCACATTAAGAGATGAATATAAGATAGTCACCAAGAAATCAAATAGGTGAGACAGTAGACAGAGTAGGGATTGACTATATACTCATATTGGCAGAATGTGCATAGTGATGTATCCCCAGGATCTGTGCTAGGGCTTCAGCCTTTCATTATATCTATCTAGAACTTAAGATAAAGGAATTTAGAACTATGTATCCAAGTGTGCTGACCACACTAAGCTGGCACAATAAATAGTGTAGATGGAAGCAAGGTGTTGCAATGGTACATTGCTAGATTATGTGAATGGATAACATCATGGCAGATGGAGCTCGACATACATTCAATCACTTTAAATTTTAAATAGGCCAGTGTATCTTCTATATATTCAGTTAGGAACCTGGAACACAAATTTAGGGGTCCAAGTACATAAATCACTAAACATATAAACTAGGAGGAGCAGTCCATTTAGCCCTTCAAGTCTGTTCTGTCATTCAATAGGATCATGAATCATCTGATTGTGGCCTCAATTCCATATTCTTGCCTACCCCCGATAACTTTTGACTCCCTTGTTAGTCAAGAATCCATCCACTTCTGCATTAAAAAAAAAATGGCTCTGCCTTCACCATTTTCTGGCGATAAGTGTTCCAAAGATAATCAACCATCAGAGAAAAAAAGTTCTCATCGCTGTCTTAAATAGAAGACCCTTTATTTTTAAATGAAAGGCCTCTTACTTCTAAACTGTGTCCTCCAGTTCTGGTGTTTTTTCCACATGGTTTGAAAATAGTAGTTATGGATTGGAAAATGGCTTATGTCACTCTGCTTTTTAAGAAGGACTAAAGACAATGCCCAAGGCGTTACAGACCAGTTAGCCTAACATCTGCGGTGGGGAAATTGCTGGAGTCTATAAGCAAGAATAAGGTAACACCTTGAAAATTTTGAGAGAGCCAGCATGGATTCGTGACAGGTAGGTCATACTTGACAAACCTCATTAATCTTTTGAAGAGGTGCCTAAAGAGCAATGCCTACAGATGTTATTTATGTGGACTTCCAGGAGACCTTTGATAAAGACCCATATAAGAAACTGTTAACTAAGACGGAATTAACACCGAATTGAGGGCAAATTTCTAGCATGGCTGGGAAATTGGTTAAGTGGCAGAAGACAGAATGTAGGGATAATGGGTAGGTACTCAAATCAGCAGGATGTAACTAGTGGATCTGAGTTGGAGTCTCAACTGTTCACATTATCATTAACGACTTAGAAAGGCATTGCATCTAAATTTGCTGATGACACAAAGTTAGGTGGCATTACACATTGTGTAGATGGTAACATAATTTTATGCTATCATAGGTAGACTAGGTAATAGGCAAAACTCTGGCAGATGGATTTCAATCTAAGCAAGGATGAAATTATTCATTTCGGACCAAAAAGGAGAGATCAGAGTATTTTCTAGATGGAATGAAGTTAACTACAGAAGATGTCCAAAGAAACTTGGGGGGTTCGGGCAAACAGGTCTTTAAAATGTCATGAACAGGAGCAGAAAATTATCAAGAACGCAAACGGAATGCTGAGTTTTCTGTCCAGAGGACTGGACTATAAGAATGCAGAAATTATGCTGCTGCTATACAAAACCCTGGATTGACTCCACTTGGATTATGGAGCACACCTTAGGAAGGATATAATAGCGTTAGAGGGGGTGCAGCATTTGGGTTTACAAGAATGATATCTGGACTTCAGGAATTTACTTATGAGGAGAGGTGATACAAAATAAACCTGTTTTTTCTGGAATTTAGAAAATTAAGGAGTGATCTGATCGAAGTCTTCAAGATACTAACAGGAAAAGACACGGAATATAAAGATAAGCACTTCTACACACAAACGTGATAGAAAGTTGGAACTCTCTTATGCAATGCTAGACCATTTGCTATTTTAAATCTGTGACACATAAATTTTGTTGTTATTGAAGGATATGGACTGAAGGCAGGTGTACGGACTAAGGCCACAGATCAGCCATAATCTCACTGAATGGCAAAACAATGATGATGGGCTGAATGGCCTCCTCCTGTTCCTATTAAGGTGTGATCTAATTTAAGACGTAACATTGTTAGGTAGAAATTACAGGGCCAAGGAACACACCTGAAGGCTGAACAGCCTAATCCTAATTTCACACTCCAAACTGACATTGCTCCTCTCCATATTGGAAATGCCTGCCTTCCTTTCTGCATTTTTCCCTGATAAAGCTGTTGAAATTAAGAATTCAGCCTATGTCGCACAAGAGACATTCACTTTACACACAGGCCTGTATTTGATAATCTTGTACAGTGAGCTACAATTCCAAGATACTGTTGCATCCCACTTCCAGCATAATTCAAACATGGGCAGTTAACAAATTCTTTACCAAAAGATGAGATAACTGATCGTTAATTTTGATTCGATATATTATTGTCACATGTATTAGCATACAGTGAAAAGTATTGTTTCTTGCATGCTATACAGATAAAACGTACCTATCATAGAGAAAGAAACAACAGAGTGCAAAATGTAGTATTATAGTCATAGCTAGGGTGTAGAAAAAGATCAACTTAATGCAATGTAAATCCATTCATAAGTCTGACAGCAGCAGGGAAGACGCTGTTCTCGAATCAGTTGGCATGTGATTTCAGACTTTTGTATCTTTTTCCTGAAAGGTGGTGGAAGAGAAAATGTCCAGGATGCATGGGGTCCTTAATTATGCTGGCTGCTTTGCCGAGGCAAAGGGAAGTATAGGCAAAGTCAATGGATGGGAGACTAGTTTCTGTGATGGATTGGGCTACATTCACAACCTTTTGTAGTTCCTTGCAGGCTTGGGTAGAGCAGGAGCCATACCAAGCTTTGATACAACCAGAAAGAATGCTTTCTATGGTGCATCTGTAAAAGTTGGTGAGTCATGGCTACCATGCCAAATTTCTGAGAAAGTAGAAGCGTTGATGGGCTTTCTTAACTATAATATCAGCATGGGGGAGACCAGGACAGGTTGCTGGTGGTCGGGACTTCTAAAAACTTGAAGCAACATAGATAGGGGATGTTCTGCTTTATGCTTCCTGTGGTTGATGAAATCTCCTTCGTTTTATTGACATTGAGTGATTATTGTTGCTGCATCAGTTCACCAGATTCTTTATCTCCTTCTCGTACTCTATCTCGTCATTGTTTGAGATCCGAGTGATGTCATCAGCAAACTTGAAAATTGAATTGGAGGGGAATTTGCATCACTCTGTTTGATTTATTTGAAACTAAATCCTACTTCGGTTAAAACCTTAGCATTGTTCCCCACAGAACTAAATAAAAATCCTTGGATGAAAGTGCAATTCATTTTGGCAGAATGCACATTCAGTGCCACTGCCAGTGTATGTCTGGTTTTGTTTTCCCTCTCCTGGCTCCAGAAACTGAAAAGGCCTGCCCGAGGTCAATGGATCTTTCCATGGTCTGCCCCTTGCCTGCTTGAATTCCTGTGGCGGTGGGTGGAATGGGAAATTCACCCTAAAGTCTCCATTGTGCATTTACACAGTGGGTGGAAGCCAATCAGAAAATATGAAGTTGAGGGTGGCAGAAGACGCGTGGGGGTTAGGAACTTGTTTGGCCATATTTCCGTATAATCTAAAGAAGAGCAATATAATTTATGAACACAGTTTTGTCACTGTAAAGTTTTTAAAGTGACAATGTAGGACAAAGTATACAAGATGAAATACTGGGTGCTTGTGATAATGGGAAGGCAATACTCATAGGTTATTTTTATAGCCTGCATGAGGACTTCATTGAATGTTTTTGAGATAGTTGTTTGGAGCAGCATGTTCTGGAACCAACCCAAAAACTGGTTATATTGGACTTGATATTGTGTAATGTGACAGGATTAGTAAATGACCTCAGAGTAAGAGCACCCTTAGGTAGCAGCCATAATATGAATACGCCTGGTTTAAAAGGGCAAAGAGTGGGTCCAAGACTAATATTTTAAACTTAAAAAAGGCAACCATGAGGGTATAAAAGCTGAGCTAGCTGAAGTTAACTGGGGTACTAGGCTAGGGGATTGATTAATAAAGGAATGGCAAGCGTTTAAGCAGATATTTCAAAATTCTCAGAATAGGTACATTCTCTCGTGGTGTAGGGGGTAACACATTAGCATGGATTGAAGATTGGCTGGCTGGCATAAACAGGTCTTTGTCTGATTGGCAGGAGGTGATGAATGAATTCCTAAGGGGACAATGCTGGAGCCTCAATTTGTTACAATTGCATCAATGACTTAGATAAGGGGAGTGAAGGCATGATAGCTAAATTTGCAGATGATACAAGGATTGGTAGGAAAACATGCTGTGACAACATAAGGAATTTGCAGACAGATATAGATAGGCTGAGTGAATGGGCAAAAATCTGACAGTATAATCTAAGAAGTTGTCCACTTTGGCAAAAAGAATAAAAAAGCAGAGTATTACTTAAATGAAGAGTGACTGCAGAATTTTGAGGTACAAAGGGTTCTTGGTATTCTAGTGCATGAGTTACAAAAAGCTAGTGTGGAGGTGCAGCAGGTAACCAAGAATTTTAATGGAACGCTATCTTTCATGAGAGGAACTGAACATAAAAGTAAGGATGTTATGCTTCAGTTATGTAGAGCATTGGTGAGAGCACATCTTGAAGTGTTTGCACAGATTTGGTCTCCTTATTTAAAGGAGGATGTAAATGCACTGGAGGTGGTTCAGAGGAGATTTACTATATTGATATCTGGAAAGAGCAGGTTGTCTTATGAGGAAAGATTAGATAAACTGGGCTGGTTTCCACTAAAGTTTAGAAGAGTGAAGGGTGATTTGATGGAAGAATATGAGATCCTGAAATGGTCTTGACAAGACTGACGAGGAAAGTATGTTTCCTCATCTGAGTGAGCCCAGAACTTGGGGTACTGTTTTAAAATTAGGGGCTCCCCTTTTAACTCAGATACGAGAAGAATTTTTTTCTCTGACGGTTGTGTGACTTTGGAACTCTACCTCAGAAGGTGGTAGATGTGGGGTCATCGAATGTTTTTGAGGTGGAGGTAGATTGATTCCTTTGCCTAAAAAGAATCCATGGTTATCGGGGTAGATGGAAATGTGGAACTTGCAACACAAACAGATCAGCCATGATATATAGAGAGCAGGCTGGAAGGGCCAAATGCCCTGCTTCTGCTACAAGCAAAATACTGCAGATGCTAGAGTCTAAAAAAATCTGAAATGTTGACTCTATTCTCTCTCCATAGGTGCTGTCAAACCTGCTGTCAAACCTGCTGAGATTTTCCAGCATGTTTCTACTTTCCTCTGCTCCTATTTCATATGTTAATTTGTATAAATAGTTTTACAGTTTGCACTGACTGGGCTCTACCATCAATTAATAATCATTCGAGCCCTCAAAAGTATGAAAGAGAAACATACAAGTATCCTACAAATTATTCACAGGAATTCTAGAGCAGAAAAATCAATTATAAAACAAGAATAGATTTGAATTTTCCATACCCATGGCAAGAGGGATGTCTGTCCAGTTCAGGGCACATTTCTGAGTGCAGACTCCATCCTTATTCAGAACCACTGTTAAATCGTCTTGCCCGACTGCCACCTTCTGGTCCTCCAAGGGAGTTACAAGGGGCTCCAGTTGCTTCCCAGTTGGGAAAAGCTCTTTTATTGAACCCTTTCCATCCAACTGTTTAGCAAGGAGAAGAAAAGGTTACTTGAGTGGACATCACTGATTTAAAATCATTTAACTGACAATGTAACAATATAACCTTAGCCTCTGAGGAAGATAGCTTTTATGTATTTTACGCATTTATTATTTAACAAATAGTTTATTTAATAAACTCTTAATCCATAGTAATCTACTGTAGAAATTACAAGGGTACACTTCTGCAACCACATTCTTTCATGTGTCACATTTCCAATAGCTGCCTGTGCAATCAAACAGTGAGATTACATTGTATTTTGGGAAATGGCTATCAGTTGTTTTAAATATTTCACAGGATGTGAGCATTGCTGGCCAGGCCAACATTTATTGCCCATCCATAACTGACCTTGAGAAGGTGCTGGCAAGCTACTTTGAACTACTCATGTGGTGCAGGTACATCCATGGTGCTGTTAAGAAGGGAGTTCCAGGAATTTAACCCAGAGGCAGTGAAAGAACGATTATATAGTTCCAAGTCAGAATGGTGTGTGCCTTGGATGGGGACTTTTAGGTGGGGTGTTCCATGCATCTGCTGCCCATGCCCTTCTTGGTAGTATAGATCATGGATTTGGAAGGAGCCTTGGCAAGTTGTTACACTGTTTCTTCCAGATTGTACACACTGCTGTTCTTGTGCGTCATGGTGGACAGGCTTTGGAAAGTCAGCTGGTGAGTTACTTGCTGCAGGCAACCTCCATTACAGCACAACCGTTCAGAAGACTTAAATCAAGGGTATTTTGTTTAATTCGAGTATGGTAAACTCCTCCCTAGTGACCATGACAGATAATTTTAATGCTGACACTCTGGCACAAACAGCTGGAGAAGTCCATGTCACCATTTTAATACATCCTAGAAATGGAGATCCAACAACTATGGGATGGTGGTGGTGGCTTCTGAGAATTGTTGCATCATTTTGTAGATAGTAATACAATTATAGATTGAGGAAGAACAATTAATATGGGAATAGTTTTAAGTTTACAGCAATGCTGTTATATTCACCAATATTTGGTGCATGTATTTATTCTGTTTTATTCACCCACTGAGAAAGGTTTTTAACTCATGAATTGTACTCAACTAAAATATATTAGCGAAGAAGTCAAAATAACTTCTTCGATCGGGGGATAGCCCGAGTCTAACTGATCAAGAAACTTGTATAGTTATCAGAAGCAACAGATTGGTCAACCATCCAGTGAAGCAGTTGACTTTAATGACTTGGAATAATAGCTTTAATCACATTTTGCTTCACAGTTGTAACACCGCTTTACCTTCAAACTGAACTTTAAATGCTTGTATGTTTTGAATTAACAAAGATTAGTAGACAAGTAAATTAAGGCAAGTTTTCCCATTTTCTGTAATGTTATACTATCTTTGTAATTCATTCGTTTATATTTAACTGTCAGAGGCCATTCTAAATTTGATAGGTCGCAAATACACAATGGAAAGCATGAATTAACTTCATTGCCTCTTTGCCACATGTTTCTGCCATTCCACTGGGTTTTGAATTATACACTTCAAAAAATTCACATCCAATTTACAGGCATGCTAGCAGTCCATCAAAACTATTTTATTTTGCAAAAATCAGTGCTACTGAAGCTTCAACCTACATACCCGAATGAGATAGTAATCCCTCTTAAAGCCCACGCAAATGGAGTTCTCACACCAAGCCATGGATTTGGGAACATCAGGAACACTGAAATCCGCCTGTAGCAAAGACTGGTTATAATTAGCTTAGATTGCTTCCTTGAGCTTTGAATGTACTTAAGCTAATAAAGATATGTGCAGAACCAGCAGCCAATTGTAACTCAGCAGGTTGGCTCTATAATTTAACAAAAAACACTTCCTTCATACACTCTTTTTCCTTATGCATTTAAATCATTTCTTTAATTTATAACAATAATAATAAAATTTATCAGCACTATCTGTCTTTGCTGCCTTGTTGAATGGTCTGGTTTGTACACCTATGTGAACAACACATGCAAAAAAAAAGACCATCCTATAAACAATGAACAGTTTTGCTTCATTTTGGATGTGTTTTAGTTGTATAGGGCTGGTATTAATATAGCCCGTTGTGGTGGGAATCATGGGAGCCAGGCATTGCAGAAGAGGCCTTGCAACTGTCTCTCAGTAGAGACAAAAACTCATGCATTTTCAGAAGGGCTCATGAAGGATTCTTGTCTGCCAGTTGAATTTCAAGTTGAAAATGCCCCTTTTCCTTATTTGTTTCTTTCCCATTAACAAATCCTCTATCTATAATATTACCCCAAATTCTAATACCCCATCTTGCACATTAACCTTTTGTGTGGCACCTTATGGAATGTCTTTTGGAGATCCAAATAGTACATATCTACTGGCTTCCCTTTATCTACCCTACTAATTACAGCTTCACAAAAACTGCATAGATTTTTAAAATTCGATTTCCCTTTCGAAAAGGCAAATGTTGATTTTGTCTAATCATACTGATTTTGAAGAACTGAATATAATAGTAAGGATGTTATGCTCTAGGTATGCATGCCATTGATGAGACCACATCTCAGATAGTGTGCGCAGATATGGTCTCCTTATTTAAGGAAGAATGTAAATGCATTGAAGGTGATTCAGAGGTGGTATACTAGATTAATATCTGGAATGAGCAATTTGTCCTATGAAAAAAGGTTAGACAAATTGGACTCTTTTTCATTGGAGTTTAAAAAGAGTGAAGGGTGATTTGATTGAAATATACAGATCCTGAATGGTCTTGACAAGGTGGAAGTGGAAAGAATGTTTATTCTTGTGGGAGAGTCCAGAACTTGGGGGTACTGTTTTAAAATTAGTGGGTCACCCTTTTAAGATAGGGATAGGGAGAACAGTTTCCTGAGGGTTGGGAGAACACGTCCCTGAGGATTGTGCAGCCTTGGAAAGGTGGTAGAAATTGGGGGGGGGGGGTCACTGAATGTTTTTCAGGTGGAGGTAGATTGATTCCCTTGCCAAACAAGAATCTAAAGTTATCAGGGTTGAAGGAAACATAGACTTCAAACAAACAGATCAGACATTATCTTATCAAATGACAGAGGAGGCTGACTTCTGTGCTTGTACCATGGTACAGTACTTCTGTACAATGGCCAACTTATACTCCCATTTTTTGTTTACATGATTGCAATTTCCAAGTGTATTGTTGAGACTTCTTTCTTAACAGATTAATTTCTTGACAGGCGATGTCATGTTAATGGATCTGTGGTTTCCTGTTTTCTCTCTCCCTCCTTTAGCGAGTAGCAGTGCTACGCTTGCTTATTTCCGATCTGCCGAGACTTCATTAGAATCTTGGGAATTTAGAAATAATATAACTAGCATCTCTGCAGCTAACATTTTTTGAACCCTGGGACATATGCCATCAGGATCTGGGAATTTGCCAGTTTTTTGTCATAGAACCATAGAACACTACAGCACAGAAAGAGGCCTTTTGACCCTTCTTGGCTGTGCCAAACCATTTTTTGCACCTGGATCATATCCCTCCACACCCCTCTCATCCACGTACCTATCCAAGATTTTCTTAAATGTTAAAAGTGAGCCCTCATTTACCTCTTCATCTGGCAGCTCATTCCACACTCACATCACTCGCTGTCTGATGAACCCCCCCACTATTCCCTTTAAACTTTTCCCCCTTCACCTGTAACCCATGTCCTCTAGTTTTTTTTCTCCCCTAGCCTCAATGGAAAAAGACTGCTTGCATTCACTCTATTGTACTCATCATAATTTTATATACCTTTATCAAATCTCCCCTCATTCTTCTACGCTCCGGGGAATAAAGTCCTAACCTATTCAACCTTTCTCTGTAACTTAGTTTTGCAAGTCCCGGCAACATCTTTGTAAGCATTCTCCATAAATGCATCATCTGCCCTTCATCTTCTTGGAGCTTCCCTCAATTGAGGACACCTCACCTGGGTTTCATGAAACTCTCGGTCCCGCCAGTAGTAAAGCTGAAGTTTCTTCTTCACAGCTACACACATATTGAGAATCAGCTCATCATCATCAGATCGCTGAAAACAGAATGCATGTTACCAACTGATCCAAAGAAACACGTAGTTCGTCCGATGTAGAATATATATATTTTACACACCTATTCATATGTAATATGGTGTACCATGTAGTATAATTTCAGGAGTTAAAAATTCAGTTTAAAAACTGCATTATTTACATTGAAGCTACACCAAATTTATTTTTCACTATTGTAACAGTGATTGCATAATAAGCACTATAGCCAGATCTTCTTTTCCTACAATCAGAAGCAACATAGCAAATTAATATTCAACTCCAAAGGTCAAACTTGAAGTCAACTTTAAGGTGGGCCATACAACCAAGTTTAATGAAACAGTTATGTATTGGGATTTGCTGATCTCAGGTATGAGGGTGATTTGATTAGCATCTGTACCTGAGTTAGAAAAGGGGAAAAATGGAAAATGACCCCTACTTTTGATACATGAACATTTGTTGTGTACCATGGATGATTAATTTGGCAGTTTCTAGGCTCATGCAAAAATAGTTCATTGGTTTAATTACCAGAGGTGACTGGTAACCACAAAAACATAACCCACCTAAGAATCAATGCCTCTAGAAGAGAAGGGGCCGGTCAGTTAAACACTAAAATTAACGTACTTCTTTCCTTCGTCTTCAGAATATTGTCAATTATGAATTTCCAAGTGACAGATACACTGAGCCCAATAAAAGCAACGGAGGAGTGCAGGAGAACATGCCAGGAGTAGCTTTAACACAATTAGGAATGAGCAACAAATGTTGCCTTGCCAACAATGCTCATTACCCATGACTGAACATAAAAGCAGAGAAATCTACCTGTCGGTTTTGTGGATGGAGGATATAGCTCTTGGCTTTTAAAAGGCTATCAAGGTAAGAGATGAATAAGAATGTGTTAAGAAAGAAGAAACTGCAGTTCAGTTTACTGGATTCCCTATAACCTGATTCATAATCTTATCTGCCGCAACATTGAACCAATTTCTCATTCCTTTCTCAGGAAAATGAAGCATAAATACTCAAGGAAGGCAAAATGACAAGGAATCAAAATTAAGAGGGACAGCATGGAAGAAATATAAAAGTTTAATGAGGTAGCAAACATTAGCACTTAGCGTAGCATACAAATGTATTTCAAAGTAAAGACACCCCATAGGCCTCGGCTTTTTAAACAATGATTGGTTGTACTCGGATCACTTCCTAATAACTGATTGTCTATGGCAAATTAGCTGTTCACATCCATACATTCTGTGCCAGTATACCAAAATATAATAGCAAAATACAAAGCAGCATGGGTTCATGAAGGGAAAGTCACGTCTAACTAATTTGGTGGAATTCTATGAGAACGTTACATGTGCAGTGGACAGTGGGAAACCTGTGGATGTGGTGTATCTGGATTTCCAGAAGGCATTTGACAAGGTGCAGTACCAAAGACTGCTACATAAGATAAAGGTGCATGGTGTAATGGGTAATGTATTAGCATGGACAGAGGATTGGTTAACTAACAGAAAGTAAAGAGTGGGGGTAAATGGGTCACTGGTTGGCAATCAGTGACTAGTGGTGTGCTTCAGGGATCAGTGTTGGAAAAGCAATTGTTTGCTATTTACATAGATGATTTGGAGTTGGGGACCAAGTGTAGTGTGTCAAAAGCAGGTGACACTAAGATAGGTGGCACAGCAAAGTGTGCAGAAGACGCTGAAAGTCTGCAAAGGGAATTAGATAGTCTAAGTGAGTGGGCAAGGTCTGGCAGATGGAGTACAATGTTGGTAAATGTGAGGTCACGCATTTTGATAGGAATAAGAGCAAAATGGACTGTTATTTAAGTTATCTGCTGTTGTGCAGAGGGACTTGGGTGTCCATGTGCAGGAATCTCAAGGAGTTGATTTGCAGGTGCAGCAGGTAATTAAGGCAGCAAATGAAATTTGTCCTCATTGCTAGAGGATAGAGTTTAAAAACAGCGAGGTTATACTGCAGCTGTATAAGCTGCTGGAGAGGCCACTGTACAGTTTTGGTCTCCTTACTTGAGAAAAGATATACTGGCACTGGAGCGGGTGCAGAGGAGATTCACTAGGTTGATTCTGGAGTTGAGAAGGTTGGCTTATGAGGAGAGACTGAATAGACTGGGGCTCTACTCATTGGAATTTAAAAGAATGAGGGGAGATCTTATAGAAACAGACAAGATTATGAAGGGAATAGAGAAGATAGAAGCAGGGAAATTGGTTCCACTGGCGGGTGAAATTAGAATTAGGGGGCATAGCCTCAAAGTAAGGGGAAGCAGATTTAGGACTGAGTTGAATGAAACTTCTTCACACAAAGGGTTGTGAATCTGTGGAGTTCCCTGCCCAGTGAAGCAGTTGAGGCTACCTCACTGAATATTTTTAAGGCAAGGATAGATACATTTTTGAACAGTAAAGGAATTAAGGGTTATGGTGAGCGGATGGGTAAGTGGAGCTGAGACGACAAAAAGATCAGCCACGATCTTATTGAATGGTGGAGCAGGCTCGAGGGGCTGGATGGCCTACTCCTGCTCCTATTTCTTATGTTCTTATATCCTCTCTCTTTAAATTATTGTTGACACCTAAGAGAAAGAGTGCAAGTTACCCCAGCATCAAAATTACCTTTAGGTTTTTTTTTGAGAGAGAGACTTGCTGTACTCATGAAAACCATTAGCAACACCACAGTTTTGCCACGTACCTTCAAGTCACAGGAGAACAGAGTGGCACCTTTGGCCTTTGTAACCATTGTAATTTGTTGGAATGTCAGCAAGTCATGAACATAAATATTATTTTCTGCAGGGAGAGAAAATATTGAAAAGTAATTAAAAACCACCTTTTTCCACTAATACCACTGCCAACAGTGGTACTTGTTGGCTGCCTTTATTTTGTAAGAAAACCTCACTCCATTCAATGCGTATTAATGTTGTGTGATAATCTTAACTATTTTGCCAAGCGTTAATGCTCAAGCACTCACTCCTTTTTCAAATGTCAAAAATCCATAATTATACTACTGGCTGTTTTTCATAGTATAAGACAAATGCAGAACAAAACTGACACAATATCAACCAAAATCCAAATTAAGCCTACACAAGTGCATACACATCAAGCTGACTGCAGCATCTCCTACTCAGTTTCCAGAATCTCAAATATCCTCACCACCTCAGTTTTCCCTGCTCCTACAAGAGAACAATTAAAGCAATTTCTCTACTTCCTGATGTCCGTCACTATGATTTTGCCACTTTATATTGACTTCTCAATAGTACATTTGTTGTACAATGTTTGATTTCACACATGCTGGAAGATACCATAATGGTCTCCGACAGCAATAAAATTAAACTCTTATTAACAAGAAAATTGTATTATTGTATTCATCCTGTGCAAACATTCATTTGCAAATAGGTCAGAACTGTTAATCCATGAAATGTTCAACAGAACAAAATAAAACATGATTCTATAGCTGTGCTTTAGCATATACTCATGTGCACATTCACAATGAGGACTGTTTTAAATTTTTTTTTAGGAAACTTCACTTATCCTACATTTTGTGGAGGGGAAAGGGGAAAATGTACTGGTCAAAGATGGGTACCAGTTTATTGTTTTAAGCCAAGTAATGGAATATCTCACTCAAGCAGTATCAGAGAACTTTCAGGCACATTTCCAGTCACCAGATTTGTATCACTCACAATGTGGTCTGTTTGTAGCAATACCGCAAACCATTGTCACATGATCATAGGAAGTCACAGAAATTGAAGTCATGTTTGTTACATATTTGTGCATGGAAAAAAAGCTGGATTTTGTGCAGAATCGTGATTACTTTTGTTACATAAAACTCAGTTTCCAGAATCTTATGTATTTCAGAACGTCTGAAATACATACAGTATTTTTGTTTATATCCAATTCAATCCAAAGTCCAATTCAAAGTCTCAACAAATGAGACATTCCAGATCCAAGCTGACAAAACAGGCTCACCACCTCCTGTCTTGGGCTCGGCTTACATGATCCAAGCTAATTGGAGCAGACATTGCACTCCTCTAAGGCTTGATCTCATTTGCATCTCAGCCACAAGGCCTAGATGCCATTTTAAAAAGACTGCTTCAAATAAAGTTTCAATGTAACGTCATGACTTCAACCAAGCAAAACTATACTTGATCTTAGTCAAAAGGCCCAGACCAATATGATCAGACTTAAGGGGACAGAGAAGACATCACGTGAATTAGCTGGTCAAAGCCATCTGCAACAGAAGGCCTTGAGCTCAATTTTTAGTTTGTGCTGGCTGAAGTGGCAATTAAGGAGCTCAATTAACTTCACCTAAGTTGAGTGTCTATTTCTAATTGCAATCTAATGACTTTGGTTGGAAATGCACATGTGAACATTTGGTGAGGACAGGACTGGGGTCAGGCGTTGTGTAACAAATTCTCATATAATTTACCTATGCATCTAGTTCTTAAGACTGACTAGGGCCCATGCAATTTTATCAGAGCCCAATAGCAGTCACTGTTTCCAGAAGGGAGAAAAAAAAACAAATCAAATGTAAGACTGCCTTCCATCAGAGTCCTGGGCTTCTTATTTTCAATAACATGCAAGTTTAAATATTTCATCACTTTTAATATTCCAAAATTTCATTTAACATACATGTTGTGTTAGACAGTAACCGGCTTGCTTTCCAATATTAAAGGGATAAGTATGAGGGCATGTAAGATAGGACGCTTTAGTTATGTAAGAAGACCTCAGAAGACCTTTCAGAAGTAAAAACAATCCTTACTAGATTAAAGTCATATGCACACAATACCCAAGCTACAACACAGAAACAGACCTTCAGCCCAAACAGTCCCAACTGTTGTTTATCCACATCAGGGGCAAATAGTCCTAATCACACTTGCCTGCCCTATCCCCATAACTTGCACTGCTCTATTCAACTGAAAATGTTGCCTTAGGTTTGACTTCAACTAATAATCCTGGAAGTGACTCCTACAGCCAAACACCCTGCCTTGTGAAGAGGTTCCTGTCTTCAGTATCCAAAACGTTTAATTTTCTATCTATGGTCCCTTATTTCTGACTCATTTTGACTCCTTGGAACATTCTACTCAGTCCCAACTTTTCATAAGTTTAAACACTTCTTTCACAGTGCCCTGTAAACCAAGAACTATCTCAGGTATTATCACCACAATTTCTTACAAAGAACACAAAGGACAAAGAATAACAGTTAAAAGCTGAACCACATTGCCAAGGACAAGTGGTTGAGGCCAGAACACGATAACAGCTTCATTCAGAAACGGCTGAGTGCATGAATGGAAAGCAAGTTAAGTTTAGCATTTTTAAGAAAAACAAAATGATCACTTGGATTGGCTGGAATCAATTTCATCTACTTCATAATATGTTGTAGAGAATAACTTCATACTTTGCAGTATACTGAACTGAGAGTAACTTCATACTTTGTAGTATACTGAACTAGTAAACCTGGTATGTCCATTAAAAAGTTATTGAAATTTGTGATGTTATTTCAAAATATTTAATTACTGAAATGTTTATATGCGTTAATTACCAGGACATGGGTATATACCCATTCCTCGTTTAATACAGCAAATGCGTTTCTAAAAAGCGATGTGCTAAACAAAAATCATTTTCCTGTAAGAAAACGTACAAGGGTGAGGGGTTACTTTCCTGACCTGTAATTTTTACATTGAAAACCTATTGGCTGCCTTGAACCTAATTACCCAAAAATCCTCTTGCTAATTCCAACTTACTAATTCTTAGTAAGTTAAGAACTCTTTAAAAACTTACAAACTCTTTCTTCTTACCACTGATTCCAATCTCCAGCTTGCTGCTTTCCACTTGCTGCCTTCTTTCCTGACCTGCCTCCTCTCCAGCTTCCTGTACCGATACTTTTGCTCACTAGTCCACTGCTTTGCTGCCTCTCCCATTCACCAACTCTCCTCATCATAGAGTCGGAGATTTACAGCATGGAAATAGGCCCTTTGGCCCAATTTGTCCATGATTTTTATAGAACCCCTAAGCTAGTCCCAATTGCCCATATTTGGCTCATATCCCTCTATACCCATCTTACCCATAAAGCTGTCTAAACACTTTTTAAAAGACAAATCGTACATTCCTCTACTATCATCTCTGGCAGCTTGTTCCAGACACTCAACACTGTGTGTGAAAAAACTACCTCTCTGGACCCTTTTGTACCTCTCCTCTCTCACCTTAAAACTACGCTCTCTAGTTTTGGACTCCCCTACCTTTGAGAAAAGACATTGACCATCTAGCTGAACTATGCCCCTCATTATTTTACAGACCTCTGTAAAATCGCCCCTCCACCTCCTACGTTCCAGAGAAAAAAGTCCCAGTCTATCCAGCTTCTTCTTATAACTCAAACCATCAAGTCCCAGTGGCATCCTAGTAAATCTCTTCTGCACTCTTTCTATAATGGGGTGACCAGAACTGTATTCCAAGTGTGGCCTAACCAATGTCTTGTACAACTTCAACAAGATGTCCCAACTCCTGTATTCAGTGTTCCGACCAATGAATCTAAGCATGCTGAATGTCTTCTTCACCACTCTGTCCACCTGTGACTCCACTTTCAAGGAGCAATGAACCTGTACCCCAGGATCTCTTTGTTTTGTAATTCTCCCCAGTGCCCTACCATTAACTGAATAAGTCCTGTGCTGGGTTCAATCTACCAAAATGCATCACCTTGCATTTATCTAAATTAAACTCCATCTGCCATTTGTCAGCCCACTGGCCCGACTGATCAAGATTCCATTGCAATCCGAGATAACCTTCACTGTCCACTATGCCACCAATCTTGATGTAATCTGCAAACTGCCTCCTATATTCTCATCCAAATCATTAATATAAATGACAAATACCAGTGGACCCTGCACCGATCCCTGAGGCACACTGCTGGTCACAGGCCTCCAGTTTGAAAAACAACTCTCTACAACCACCTTCTGGCTTCTATCATAAAGCAAGCCAATTTTGTATCCATCTAGCTACCTCACCCTGATCCCGTGAGATTTAACCTAATGCAACAACATACCAAGTGGTACCTTGTAAAGGCCTTGCTAAAGTCCATGTAGACAATATCAACTGCATTGCCCTCACCTATCTTCTTGGTTACCCCTTCAAAAAACGCAATCAAATTTGTGAGACATGATTTTCCACTCACAAAGCCATGCTGCCTGTTCCTAATTAGTCCTTGCGACTCTAAATAACTGTAGATCCTATCTCTCAAAATACCTCCCAACAACTTACACACCACAGATGTGAGGCTCACAAGCCTGCAGTTTCCCTGCAACCCCTTTGAAACAAAGGCACAACATTTGCCAACTGTTTGCTGCTCTTCCACTCACTCTTTCCCATACCTGACCTTCCCATTCACTCTTTCCCTCGCTGTGAGTGAGTGCTAGAGAGGCAGCAAGAAGGTGACATGGGTGAGAGGAGCTGAGTACAAGGGAGGGAAGGTTGGAGAGAAGGAGGTAGTGAGAAAGGCTGGGAAAAGAATGGGAAAAACAGGAAAAATGGTGAGTAGAACAGTGTTGGCAGAGGGAAACAATAAAGCAGCACTTTGGGCATGCTTAGTAACCAGTATAAAATGAAAATGGAGGCAGCGCTATTTGGAGCACATCCCTAATTTAAAGAACCCACTAAAACGAAAAAGCGCTTTAGAACGCACTTTAAACTTTATACCTATGCAGGGTATAATTTCACAACTTGCAGATGACATGGAATTCTGAAATATGGTAACCAATAAGCAGGTTTCACTAGGACATTGACAGACCAGAGAAATGTAAAGGCACATTTATTACAGAGAATTGTAAAAATTACTAATTTTAGTAAAAAATGAAGAGATGCAATATAAACTAAGGAAGCGAGGGATCTGGGGATTTACAAACACAAAGTTTTGAAGATGGGAGGACAAGTTCATAAAGAAAGGAAGTTCTATCCTAAATTTTTATAAATTATTGGTTTGGAATGAGTTCACGCTCCATTTTGGACACCACACTTTAGAAAGCTTTGAGCAGAAAGCAGAGGAGATTCACTTGACTACTACCATGGATAAAGGCCCTTCGGTTTTATGGGGAAAGTAGATCAGCTGCAATTATTCTCCTAAGAGTAAAGGTTTAGGGGAGCTTTAATACAGGTGTTCAGCTTTGAGTTTTAATGCAGTAAATAAGGAGAAACTCTTACATTCCCAGGTCAATTAGTAACCAGAAAACACAAACAAAAGGCAAAATTACCAGTTGGGGAAGATTGTGTTTTTTTAATGCAGCAAATTACACTGCCTGTATTGGACCTCTACTTAAAAAGGAAACATTTGCAGGGCTTGGAAAAAAGAGAATCGGACCAATTGGGTAGTTCTTTCAAAGAACTGACACAGACAGGATGAGAAGAATGGCCTGCTTCTGTGTTATATGGTTCCAACTTCTTCATTTTGGGGGATATTCAGTTTTACGGAATACTTAAGATCAGAGCACACTACACACAAATTAATGGGAATAATGTATAGTACAGTTCCCAAAAACTACTGATGCGAAGCAAAAGAGAAAGAACTGTGTAGTCAACATGCCTGATTACAAGCAATTTTATACAATGAGCATAACATGGAACAGCTGTGATACTGGAATGGAACATAAAAATTAATATTCCATGAATGGCATACAATAATGCCACTGACAATACAAAATACACAAAACCATGAGATATCACTTGCCTGGCATAAAATATTCTGGAATATTACAGCAAAATCAGTACTTCCTAACTTCGCAAAAATATTTTAAAAAGGTTTGTGATTTCTCAGTTGGCAAAAGTGGTGTTTAATCCACAGGAGAACTTAAATCAACTAGTGGAACAGAATCAAAATGATTTTAACTCTTAATCAGATGTACATAATTACAATAGATGCACATAAATATTTCAATGCTATATCCAATGTACACACAAATCCCATTTTAATCATGCTAATGGAGCAAGTATCAGTTACAAGTCCATTCAGCATATTCAGAATGCATATTCCATCACTGCACTCTCTTTAGAATCCTGCTCTTTATCATACCCAGAAAAGATACTCCATCTTTACATGCTCCTTAATAATCACTTTATAAATTGTACTTAGAGCAGATACACAATCTCTGGATCTTTCGTAATAACTTACTCTATCACTCCACTCAGTAAGTATAGACTATTCCTTTAGTACTGTGTCTAAAACGAACATTTAAACATTTAAATCTCCTTTAAATTTGTAGTAATCACGTTTTTCTCAAACAAAAACACCCGTGACTTCACTATCCCAGCCATTAAGATGAATTATGCTGCTTCAGTAATAGGGATTGTTGTGTACAGACAAAATGGCACTGATAATAAAACAAACTGCTACAACAGATCATGCACAAGAAACATGACCCAGATACATTTCTTAAAGGCACAGCATCATCACAAGCATTTCTTAAAATCTATTTCTTTGACCAAGCTTTTGATCATCTGATCCAACATCTCCTAGTGTGGCTCAGAGCCGCATAGAACAGTACAGCACAGTACAGGCCCTTCAGCCCTCAATGTTGTGCCGAGCTATGTCCAAACCCAAGATCAAGCTATCCCATGCCCTATCATTCTCGTGTGCTCCATATGCCTATCCAATAACCGCTTGAAAGTCCCTAAAGTGTCCAACTTCACTATCACAGCAGGCAGTCCATTCCACACCCCAATCATTCTGAGTGAAGAACCTACCTCGGACACCCCTCCTACATCTTTCACCATGAACCTTATAGGTATGCCCCCTACTAACAGCTACAGCCACCGGAGGAAATTGTCCCTGCATGTCCACTCTATCTATCCCCCTCATCATCTTATAAACTCTATTAAGTCGCCTCTCATCTTCCTCCGTTCTAAAGAGAAAAGCCCCAGCTCCCTCAACCTTTCCTCAAGCTAGGCAGCATCCTGGTAAATCTCCTCTGCACTCTCTCCAATTTTGTGATACTCCTGTGAAGCACTTTGTGATGTTTTATTAAGTTAGAGGCATTATGTAATTGTTTGCAGTTTTTGAATGCAAAAATCAATTATTGCATCTATTCCCATGGCCAAAATAACCAATCAGCTGCTCGAAATAACAAACTCTCTCAAGCACAACAATGCATTATTCCAGAATGCACAGCACAAATAGTTTATTACACCAGAAACATACACGCATTTAAATAGTATGTGCATGTACCACCACTCTAATCTCTTTGGGTACTTTAAGCACTTTGCAATGAATCCAATGCTTGATGCTCAAGGCTTCTTGTCCTTCTCTTGCTAGATTCCTGTTATGAATGTAGGTCTGCCATGGATACATTCTCGGATAATATCAGTTGTTCCTATCAGTGGTCTGGGTATCATACTTGATGGATTTTGTTTCAAACTGCCCCTTATCTTTGAAGGTAGCTCAGGCTGACAAAGGATGAGATCACTTAAGATGCTTAAATTGTTAGA
Organism: Carcharhinus amblyrhynchos; assembly: GCF_965287045.1. Lineage (NCBI taxonomy): Eukaryota > Metazoa > Chordata > Chondrichthyes > Carcharhiniformes > Carcharhinidae > Carcharhinus > Carcharhinus amblyrhynchos. The sequence continues at coordinate 61,140,916 of NC_137337.1, forward strand.
CTTAAGTCAGCATACCAAGTTTTAATTATGATAAATTCACTTGGCTCAACACAATTTATCTCCATAACACAATAATGAAAATGCTATGTTTTCACATCTCACCATGTCATCTAGCCTGCATGAGACAAGAAGGGTAAGGATTTTCTGGACACACTCACCCCAAGATCAGAAAATCCCACCCAAGGTCAATGGAACTTTGCATGGTCCGTATCCTGCTGGCTACAATTCCTGTGGCGGATGCAATGGGAAAATTCTGCCTGAGGACTCCAAACTTCTTTTTATGCTTTTCATCTCAATGAAAGACCCCACAGCTTTTCCCTTGGATTTCCCTTGCAGCAGTCCTGTTTCCAAATTCTGCTTATCTAATTTCTTAGTCCCTACTCATCAACGGTAGCAGAGTACGATTCTGAAGATGGCAACTTTTGGCGGATGGAGTGTGTCAGGGAGAGAAATGAAGCCAAAAGAAGCGAACAGTACAAATATTTGTTTTTTTTTGGATCTTTGCATTCTGACAATTTGAAATAAAGCATCAAGGACATCATTACTTTTTTTTTGCAAAGAAAATCTTGATGAAATAAATTTGGCCATTAAAGTTCATCAGGTAATGATGCATAGATTGTTATATATGAGGGGACTGTTTTATTCCAGAAAGCTAGTTGATTAAGGATCCATCTGCAGCCCATACTTATATACTTTCACATTTATTTACAAAGTTATGTGTTACACCTCTCAACTCAATAACCATAGTTTTAGCCTCCCTATTTTTATAGGGGCTCAGGTTTAATGGCAACCACGTGCTCAACTTTTAAGTACAATAATTAAATTGCGATAAACTAAATTTTCTAAAATTACTGCACTGGTGTAAAAAATTTATGGCTGTGTCCATACTGGTTAAACGTTGATAATTCGTTTTCACTTACCCAAGAGAGAGATTAGTATTTTAAATTGGGATACAACATACAGCTGAAAGACAAAAAAAAATGAAAACATTTCAGGATGGAACTGTGCAACTAACTCACACACATCATGCTTAAATACAACACTATGCTTAGCTACTGACATTAAAGATTCTAGTTTAATTAGACATGTGCATTGTCACATGAGGAAAAGGGAACAATTGAGGAAAGAGGCAAAGCAAATTGATTGAAAGGACTCTCTGGTGATGTTTTGATGCAGTCGACAAGCAATGTGAGGCAAAGCTGCAAATCCCTTCATAAAATGTCAAAAGAAGAAATGTGCATGTGGATGACAGCAAGTTCTCACACAACTAATGCACTAACAATGCTCTTCTGTAAAATGAGATAGGGGAACATTTTGTGTGCGTAATTACATTGTTAATGAAATAATTAAACTTGGTATTATAGTGGCAGTGATTGAGGGCAGGAAATGTTTTAACAACAGCATCATGTTTCGTGAGGGCAAACCAAGAAAATGTAATTATTTCATGTTCTAAACCAGGATTTCTCAAACTTTTCCTGCCACAAAGTCCTCTCGACCTCAAAAGTAACATAGAAAATAGATGCACGAGAAGGCATTTGGCCCTTCAAGCCTGCACCACCATTCGGTATGATCATGCACATTCAGTTTCCCACTCCCACTTTTTCTCCATACCCCTCGATCCCTTTTGCCACAACAGCCAAGTCCAGCTCCGCCTTGAATGTACCCAACAAACTGATCCCAACAGCTTTCTGTGGTAGAGAATTCCACAGATTCACAACTCTAACTGAAGAAGTTCTTCCTCATCTCAGTCCTGAATGGCTTATCCCTTATTCTTAGGCTGTGATCCCAAGTTTTGGACTTCCCCAACTTCAGGAACATTCTTCCCACATCTAGCCTGTCTGCAGTACTGAAGGAACCCATGAGAAACATTTCTTATTGTGCTGAAGAGTCAAAACACAAAAACAATGATTGTTCTGGCATAGTGCAATAGATGCAATTAGCAAAAACGTATTTTATAGGAGTTTTTTTCTATTACTTATACATTTACTATAATTTACTCACAGACCCACCTCCCTCCCGCCACTCCCCACCTTGTTTCCCTAGGCCCTGATCTCCTCACTCTCAGGCCCTGATCTCCCCCAATTGATACTTTGGCCACTGACTGGATGAGCTGGAAATAGCATAAAACTCAAATTGCAGCGATCAGCTTGGCATGCTGCAGACTGCCTTGGAGACTGGAAGCCAGCTAGGGAACCTTGGTTCTAAGCCATAGTGATTGACACAATTTTCATATTGTGGGAATTGATTTCAGAAACAGGGAAGCTTTGTGCGAAATTAGCTGAGCAGACTGGAAGAATAAGGCTCTGTTCAGTGTTAGTTCAATCATTTAACTTACTGAGACACAGGACTTAATTCTCTCACAGTATCTCATTACAAAGCCCATTTTGCAGATGGATCTACACAGCCTTCTGCTCTTAAGTCACACCAGAGGGAAAAAAAATACAACTTCTTTCTTCCCAAGGGAGATACAGTATTAAAAATCATTGAGAAATGAAATTTGGGTGACAAGAGTAACAGCCTGCATTTATTTAATGTCTTTAACGCAGCAAAATATCCCAAGGCACTTCACAGGAGAATAATCACACAACAATTGATACCAACCCAAAGCAGCTATTAGGACAGGCGCTAAATGGTCAAAGAGGTAGATCTTAAGAAGCATCTTAAAGGAAAAAGGGGGAGGGAATTCCAAAGCTTGATACCTAGACAGCTAAGGGAATGGCCAGCAATGGTGGGACAAAGGAAATGGGGCATACATATTAGGCTAAAATTGCAGGATCACAAAACACTTGAAGGGCTGTAGAAGGATACTTGGAAAGGGATGGCTAAACCCTGCAGAAAGTTGAATGAGATAAGAATTTTAAATTTTAAGTATTAACAGACTGGCAGAAGGAATTGTCTGGAAGTTCCAGACCACAAACTCAAAAATTATTCTTGTCCGACATTCCTCTTGCAGGATTTCTTAGCTAACCAGCAAGGTAAGCATCCACCTCTGAATTCTATGATTGTGGGCAGATTCTTCTTGTGAGAACACAGCTTTTACAAAGGTATAGGACAAGCAGTAAGAGAAATCACGAGCACAGAGCATGCTTTAATCAGGATAATGTGCAGCATCTTGGAATGTCAATTATGACACGTTGACAATAAATAAATACACCACTGTCAGTTATTGTTTTCAGAGGAAAGAGTAAAGAATTCAAGAGGAAACGTGAGTGAGCCAAAGTGATGTATTGGAAGATATTCACTACAGGCATCACCGCCAGTTCCTTGCAAATGCTCTAATGAGGAACGCTCCGCATACCTGTTGAATTTTCTTTGAAAAGTTTTTGTTGGACTTTTCTAGTAAGACTTCAAACCTGTTGCTACCTGTTAAATAAAAGAAAAAAAGACTTACAAAAGTCAGATTTCAAACATACTAACAATAATTTCTTAACTTCCTAGTTGTATCTAAAGTATTTGAGCCTTGCTGGAATTATGTCCCTGCCTTAATGATTAGATTCTGATCTATGAGCAAGATCTAGAATTTCCACTTTTTTATCCTGATTTCAAACAGTGCAATTTACCCAATATTGGGATAACCAAGTGCAAAAGATTTCAGAATTCTGAATGCAAATTGTGCACAGTGCAACTGAACTTCACTTCTCAAAAATGCAGAAACTGTGCCCAAGTGAGCAACTCTATCCCACCTGACGTTTTTCTTTTAAATATGGAATTAGCACTGCTACTAGGATTTTGGTAAATAGTAAGATATGGGATCCTCATTATTTATTATGTTATTTAAACTGCACCGTTATTATAGATTTATCTTTGTAAACTGTGTGTTTGGACAGAGTATTCTCAATTATGCAAAATCTGCGAGAAGTAGAGGTAACTATAGAACTATCATAGTGGTGGGAGTAAACACAATTTAAGATGAAGAATTAAAAGTAAACGTGAGAAGTATAGGTACAATTATTAAAAAACCTTTTGTTTAAAGTAAAAATTACATGGGTGACATTCTATTTGGACCTCTACCGCTCCAGTGATACCACGGATCAGAAATATTCTGCGCCCTAGAGAATCTCCATTCATTTCAATTGGTAGATTCCGACTTTGGAATGGAATAGGAAATAGTCACAAATTTACTCCATATTTTTGGGCAACTTAGGCATGACTTGATCAGCTTTATTCAGTGGCAGGAGATGGCACTGAAGTTCAATTCAACCTTCCATTGTAACAATTCAATCTCTTGCTCTATTGGTATTAATACTGTTATGAAAACTACGCTAACCTCATTGGTGTGGGGAGGGAGAAAGAGATGGGAAGCGGGTAGAGGAAAGAGGAAAATCAGGAACTTCAGCTCCAATAGAATTTGGGGTTTTTGTGCATGCACAGTTCTGCCAAGTTCTTCAGATCCAGAACAGGCCCAACATGCTTACGCATAAAGAAAGTGAAAATAGCACAAAAACCAAGTCAGACGACAGAGTGGAATGTCATGGGGACAGGAAGAGATCCCAAAAGAGTCACAGAGAGGGGATGGGAACAGAAAAAGGTCCCAGTTTAGCTTTTTTAAAAAACAGAAACAGGAAGAAAGTTGCAGGGAATAGACCCAAGACAAGAACGAAACCCTGTGAGGAGGACTTTTGTTGATGTTGTTTGAGTTGGAATGATATTTGGAGAGAATTCCCAGGGTAGATCTTTATTTATTTTTTAGTGTCACAAGTAGGCTTATATTATCACTGCAATGAAGTTAGTGTGAAAATCCCCTAGTCACCACACTCCAGCACCTGTTTGGATACACTGAAGGAGAATTTAGTATGGCTAATGCACCTAATCAGCACGTTTCAGACTGTGGGAGGAAACCAGAGCACCCGGAAGAAATCCACACACACACGGGGAGACCATGTAGACTCTGCACAGACAGTGACCTAAGCCAGGAATTGAACTCGGGTCTCTGGCGCAGTGACACAGCAGTGCTAACCACCGTGCCACTGTGCAAAGACTGGAATTCCTTGTGAGAGAAGCAAAGTTTCAGTGAGATTGGTTGACTCCACGTTTACTGATGTCTAGGTAGGTTGTTGAGAAATCCATAGTCTCTGCCCTGGTCTGTTCCGTGGTTTGTGTGGTGTGGTGTCTTTGACCACAGTTTATCTGTTGATTCACTTGTGCCTCATATGAACCCTGAATGCCAGATATTGTAAATTGTTTTATCTGACTTTGGGTAGAAATGTTTATTTTTGTTTGTTCAAAACCTGTGAAATCTTTTGGCTTTATTCTCTGAGCAAGTGTCTTAAATCTCAAACTTTTGTCTACTATAAAACAAGACACTATTGGTCTGTAACTGAATCTTACCAAAAACTAGGGGTCTGGTCAAAGATCATAACCATACTTTGGAAACAATCAACAGCCACAAACATGATTTGATTTTGATTTGATTTATTATTGTCACATGTATTTCTATACATTGAAAAGTATAGGTTCTTGCATGCTATACAGACAAAGTGAAGGAGAGGGTGCATAATGTAGCGTTACAGTCATAGCTAGGGTGTAGTGAAAGATCAACTTAGTATACGGTAGGTCCATTCAAAAGTCCGATGGCAGCAGGGAAGAAGTGATAGGCAGAGAAACCAAGGACCAGAGCCAGATAAGGAGCGAATAAAAAAAAAGTAAGAAATGGAAAAGAAATGTTAAAAGTGCCCATGTTAAGGTTTGTACCTGAATGTTCAGACCATTTGAAACAAAATGGATGAATTAGTTGCATAGATTGATGTAAATGGGTATGATATAGTTGGCTCCAAGGTGAGCAAGGATGGTAACTAAACATTCAGGGCTATTCAATGTTTAGAAAGGATAGATGGAAAGGAAAAGGTGGTGGAGTTGCATTGTTGATTAAAGATGAAATTGAAATGATATTGAGCCAAGATAAAGCATAGAAGATGTAGAATCTGTATGGGTTGAGTTAAGAAACAAGGGGCAAAAACATTGGTGGGGTGGTGGGAGGGATACACACTACCAAACTGCAGTGGTAATGTTGGGAAAAGTATGAGGAAATTAGAGATGCATGTGAAAGGAACATTTGAGATTATGGACAAATTTAATCTGTATCCAAGATTAGGAGAGTCAAATTAATCACAATAGAGAAGGAATTTCTGGAATGCAAACGGGATGGTTTCCTGGAGCAATACGTTGAGGAACCAACAAGGGAGCAAGCCATCTTGGACTGGGTGTCATGCAATGAGAGGGGATTAGTTGGCAATCTAGTTGTGAGAGGACCATTGGGGATGACTGACCTTAATATGGCAGAATTCTTTGTCAAGGTGGATAATGATGTAGTTAATTCTGAGACCAGGGTCCTGAATCTGAATAAAAGTAACAATGATGGGATGAGGCATGAATTGGCCATGATGGAGTGGGAGATGTTACAGAAAAGAAAAAGTGGATAGATAATGGCAGGCGATTAAAGAATGAATAGGTGAACTCCAGAATTGATTTATTCCTGTTTGGTGCAAGAGTGGTAAGGTAATTGTGGCAAAACCTTGGCTTACAAGGGAAATTTGAGATAGTATCAGATTCAAGGAAGAAGCATTCAAATTGGCAAGAAATAGCAATAGGCCTGACAAATAAGGGAAAAAGAGAGATGAAAGTAAGCCAGCAGGGAACATAAAAATTGACTGTAAAAGGCTACAGATATGTAAACAGAACAAGATTGACAAAAACAAATGCAGGCCCCTTATAGACAGAAACAGGAGAATTCAAACCGGGGAATAAAGAAATGGCTGAGGAATTGAATTTGCACTTTGCTTCAGTCTTCACAAAGGAAGTCATGAATAATCTACCAGGAGTGCTGAGGGAAATATGTTTTAGTGAGGAGCTGAAAGAAATCTGCATTAGTAGAGAAATGGTTTTGGGGAAATTTATGGGATTGAAGATGGATAAATCCCCAGGTCCTCATAATCTTCATCCCATAGTACTTAAGGAAATGGCCCTGAAAATAGTAGAGTCTGGAACAGTTCCTACATAATGGAGGGTAGCAAATGTAAGCTCGCTATTCAAAAAGGAACGTCGAGAGAAAACAGATAACTATAGACCAGTTAGCCTAATGTTGGTACTGGGGAAGTTGTTCGAGTCTATTATCAAGGATTTCATAACTTGGCATTTGGAAGCTGTGATATAACCAAAGTCAGCATGGATTTACAAAAGGGAAATCATGCTTGACGCATCTATTTTCTGAGGATATAACTAGTAGAGTTAATCGAGGAGAACTAATCGATGTGGTTCATTTAGACTTTCAGAAGGCTTTTGACAAGGTCTTATATAACAGGCTAAAGTACATGGGATTGCGGGTAATGCCTCGAGATTGATAGAAAGCTGGTTAGCAGATAGGAAGCAAAGAGTTGGCAGAAATGGCTCTTTTTCTGAGCGGCAGTCAATAACTAGTGGGGTTCCAGAGGGATATGTGCTAGGACCCCAACTGTTCACATTATATATTAATGATTTGGAAGTGGGAACTAAATGTTTCATTTCCAAATTTGCAGATGATACAAAGTTGGGTGGGAGGGCGAGCTGCGAGGAGAATGCAGAGATGCTTCAGCATGATGTGGACAGACTGAGTGTGTGGGCATCTGCATGGCAGATGCTGTATAATGTGGATGAAAGGTTATCCACTTCGGTAGCAATAATAGGAAGACAGATTATTACTTGAATGTGTGTAAATTGAGAGAGGTGGATACTCAACAAGACTTGGAGTCCTCATGCAGCAGCTGCTGAAAGTAAGCACACAGGTACAGTAGGCAGTAAAGAAGGCAAATAGTCTGTTGGCCTTCATAGCAAAAGGATTTGAGTGTATGGATAGGGATGTTTTGTTGCAATGGTGAGGCCACACCTGGAGTACTGAGTGCAGTTTTGGTGTCCTTATCTGAGTAAGGATTTCCTTGCTATAGAGGGAGTGCAGCAAAGGTTTACTGGGCTGATTCCTGGGATGGCAGATCTGTCATATGAGGAGAGACTAAGTTGGGTAGGATTATATTCATTGGAATTTAAAACAGTGAAAAGGGATCTCATAGAAACTTATAAAATTCTAACAAAGTTGGACAGGGCACATTCAGAAAGAATGTTCCTAATGGTGGTGAAGTCCAGAACTAGTGGTCATAGTGTGAGGAAAAGGCATAAGCCATTTAGAATTGAGAAATTTCTTCACCCAAACGGTGGTGAATGTGTGGAATCGTTGTCTGATTTCAAGAAGAAATTAGATATAGCTCTTGGGCTAACGGGTTCAAGTGATAAGGAGGAAAGGGGGGATCAGTATATTGAATTCAACGATTAGCTGTGATCAAAATGAATAATGAAGCAGGTTTGAAGGGCCGAAGACCTGCTCCTGCTTCTGCTTTTATGTTCTATGTTTCTATATTTCTATGGGATGAAGGAGTACAATATCAAGGGTAGGAGTCTTAGCAGTGTTGAGGAGCAAAAGGACCTTGGGGTCTGGGTTCATAGGACTCTTAAATTGGTCTCGTAGGTGGAAGATGTGGTCAAGAAGGCGTATGGTGTTCTGGCCTTCATTAATCGAGGGACTGAGTTTAGGAGTCAGGAGGTAATGCTGCAACTTTACATGACCCTTGTCAGACCCCACTTGGAGTACTGTGCACAGTTCTGGTCACCTCACTGCAGGAAGGATGTGGAAGCTATTGAGAAGGTGCAGAGGAGATTTACATGGATGTTGCCTGGATTGGAAGGCATGCCTTATGAAGATAGGTTGAGGGAGCTAGGGCTCTTCTCCCTGGAGACGGAGGTTGAGATGCGACCTGATAGAGGTTTATAAAATGTTGAGAGGTATAGATAGGGTGGATTCTCGGAGGCTATTTCCCAGGGCTGAAATGGTCGCTACGAGAGGACACAGGTTTAAGGTGCTGGGGAGCAAGTACAGAGGAGATGTTAGGGGTAAGTTTTTCACTCAGAGGGTGGTGAGTGAGTGGAATCGGCTGCCGTCGGCGGTGGTAGAGGCAAACTCGCTGGGGTCTTTTAAAAGACTTCTGGATGAGTACATGGGATTTAATGGGATTGGGAGTTATTGATAGTTCTATGGCCTGATAGATATGGATATGATCGGCGCAACTTGTGGGCCGAAGGGCCTGGTTGTGCTGTAGTGTTCTATGTTCTAAGAAGCTGTTCTTGTGTCAGTTGGTACGTGACCTCAGATTTCTGTATCTTTTTCCTGACAGAAGGTGGGAAAGAGTATGTACTGCGTACGTGGGGTCCTTGATTATGCTGTTTTTCTGAGGTAGTGGGAAGTTTAGGCAGAATCAATGGATGTGAGGCTGGTTTACATAATGGACTGGACTTTATTCACAACCTTTTGTAGTTTCCTGCAGTCTTGGATAGAGCAGAAGACACACTAAGCTGTGACACACCAAAGAAAGCATTCTTTCTGGTTGTATCTATAAAAGTTGGTAAGAGTCAAGCAGACATGCCAAGTTTCCTTAGCCTCTTGAGCAAGTAGGGCTTTCTTAAATATAGCGTCAGCATGGAGGGACCAGGGCAGGTTGGTGGTGGTCTGGACACCGAGAAACGCGAAGCTCTCAACAATTTCCATTTCATCGCTGTTGATGTAGACAGGGGCATGTCCTCCACTATGCTTTCTGAAGTCAATGACTATCTCCTTCGTTTTACTGACATTGAGGCAGAATTACTGTTGTCACACCAATTCATTAGGTACTCTATCTCTTTCCTGTATTATGTCTCATCATTGTTTGAGATTTGACCCATTACAGAGGTGTCATCGGCAAACCTGAAAATCAAGTTGGAGGGGAATTTGGCCACACAATCACAGGTGTACAAGGAGTATAGTAAGGGGCTGAGGACACAGCCTTGTGGGGCACTGGCGTTGAGGATAGTCATGGAGGAAGTATCGTAACCTATCCTTACTGACTGCCATCTGTGGGTCAGGAAGTCTAGGATCCAGTCACAGACGAAGGAGCCGAGTTCTAGGCCACGGAGTTTGAAAATGAGTTTAATAGGAATAATGGTGTTGAAGGCTGAAGTGTGGTCAATAAATATTAGTCAGACCTAAGTGTCTTTGTTATCTAGGTGTTCCAGGGTTGGATTCAGGGCCGGGGGATGGCATCTGCTGTGTACCTGTTGCGGCGACTGTAATTTGCAGCACTTTCCAGTGCAGACTATCTTATTCCAGCGCATCCTTTAATGACAATTCATTTTAATTGATGCTTTCTTTATATTCGTAGATTTCAAATCAAGTACGTTGTGCAAAGGAATGATCTGGGTGGAAGAATGAGGTGATGCAATAGGTTTTCCCACATCTGCAATTCATTGTTTCTGAATGAGGAACAATCAGCAGGAAATCCTACACAAACAGCTAAATGAAAATATTATTCAAATGACACAAACTTGGGAGTGAAATGGTCTACTTGCCTAATTCCTTCTTGATCCTGTAGAGAAGCAGGTGTCCTGGCTTGGTGCCAACAAGAAGCCAATCCTCTGAGGGGAAAAAAATAAAAGATAACAGGGTTGAGTTATCTGTTAAGTGTTCAAAGTTAGAAAATATTTGAAAAAAATAGTCTACAAAGAAATCCAGGCCTGAAGTGCTCACTTACAGCTGTGCTGTTGCTTGGGTTCAGTACTATAATCATGCATTTTTAGTGAATGAGCAATGCTCCCTCTGAGCTGCACAGTGTGCAACAACCCAGAGGTTCCCATGCACATTCTGTGTTTTTAGAATTTATTAGTGGCACAAGTAGGCTACGATGATGTTACTATGAAGACCCCCTTGTTGCCACACTCTGGCGCCTGTTCGAGTACACAGAGGGAGAATTTAGCATGGGCCAACCAGCACATCTTTCAGACTGTGGGATGAAACCGAAGCACCTGGAGAAACCAACACAGACACAGGGAGGATGAGCAGACTCCACACAGACAGTGATCCAAGCCGGGAATTGGGTCCCTGGCGCTGTGAGGCAGCAATGCTAACCACTGTGCCACCATGCCGCTCCCAGTACTTCAGTCCAGTGCTTTACTGCAAATAGAGTTTGTGGTTTTTGTCCAGAGTTTAAAACAGAGTCCATAATTTTACCACTGGTTATTTCAAAGTGCAAATGACAATTGGTGTGAAAATTTCAAAGTCACGAGTTGACTGCAACCCTAGCTGCAACATTTTGCAACATACAAAGACAACTAGAGATTGACAACAAATACAGATTTTACCAGAACCTTCCACATCCTGACATGAATAACAAAAAATGGGGCCACTCAAATTCATTTCAAAAGCGGGACCTTTCACTAGCGTCATTCATGGCTCAGTTTTATCACTTCTTGTTTGGTCAGAATGCCCCAGGTTTAAGTCCCCTACAATAGAGAATTGAGCATCTAATCACACTTCAGAGTTATTTCTTCTAGATAGTCAGAAGACTTTGGGAAGTCAGCAGAACTCACAGAATATCAACCTCCAATCTACTCTTGTAGACACAGTATTTGTGTGGCTTGTTTGATCAAGTTTCTGATCAGTCAGAACCCCCAGAATGTAACTTGTAGGAGGTTCAGTGATGGTAATGCCATTGAATGGTGTGTGTGTGTGTGTGTGTGTGTGTGTGTGTGTGTGTGTGTGTGGTGGTGGCGGCGGTGGAGGAGTCAGCATCTGAAAACAAAGACCAGTCTTCCCACTATATAACAACAAGTCTTCCCACTATATAACAACTGATACAAAATGGGGCAAGTGCCAATGTTTTATTAATTAAATTAAGATTTAATGACAATTGTATTAAGGTTACGAAACAAACAATGGGTATTTGTACATCTAGAAATGGGGATGGCTGGGAGTCTGGGTGTGGGGTTCCTCAATTGTAAGCTGGAATGTTTCATCAGCCCCAAAACATTTTGATTAAATTTTCTTTAAAAAGAGTAGGATCTGAGGGCACAGCCTCAGAATAAATAAAGGGATGACTCTTTAGAACCGCGATGAGGAGGAATTTCTTTAGCCAGAGGGTGACGAATCTACAGAATTCATTGCCACAGAAGGCCATGGAGGCCAGGTCATTGAGTATATTTAACACAGAGATAGATAGGTTATTGAATGGTGAGGGGATCCAAAGCTTATGGAGAAAAGGCAGGAGAATGGGGTAGAGAAACTTATCAACCATGATTGAATGGCAAAGCAGGCTTGATGGGCTGAATGGCCTAATTCTGCTCTTATGTGTAATAGTCTAAGATTTTGTCTTTTATTACAATACCCCTTTAAAAGGGCTGCTTCGTTAGTCAATTAGTTTATTTTATTGGATTACTATTGCTTTAAAAAAGAGAGCCAATGGAGCGCTGAAGCAATGTTGATTCCCTTAACAATCAATAACCTATCTATCTCTGTCTTAAATATACTTGATGACCTGGCCGCCGTAGCCTTCCGTGGCAATAGTTTCCATAGATTCATCACCCTCTGGCTGAAGAAATTCTTGGGGCTATCATTGACCAGAAACTCAACTGGACTTACCACAAACACAGTGGCAACAAGAGCAGATCAGAGGCTAGGAATGTTGCAGCAAGTAACTCACCTCCTGACTCCCCAAAATCTATCCACACAAGTCAGGAGTATGATGGAATATTCTCCACTTATCTGGACGGGTGCAGCCCCAACAGTCAAGAAGTTTGATACCAACCAGAACAAAGTAGCCTGCTTGATTGGCACTACATCTGCAAACATTCAATCTCTCCACCACTGATGCTCAGTACACACCGATGCTATTATCCACAAGATGAACTGCAGCAATTCACTAAAGATCCTTAAGACAGCATCTTCCAAACCCACGACCACTTCCATCTAGAAGGACAAGGGCAGCAAATACATGGGAACACCATCACCTGCAAGTCCCCCTCCAAGCCAGTCATCTTCCTGACTTAGAAATATATTGCTGTTCCTTCACAGTTGCTGGGTCAAAATCGTGGCATTCCCTCCCTAACGGCACTGTGGATCAGCCCACAGCGTGTGGACTGCAGCAATTCAAGGCAGCAGCTTACCACCACCTTTTCAAGGGCAATTAAGGATGGGCAATAAATGCTGGCCAGACAGTGACGCCCATGTCTCACAAATTAATACTTTTTTCTCCAAAAAATTCCCTTGCAAGTGAACAAGGGGGCAGTTTTATTATCCTGGGGCAGATAGAAGAGGTAACTAAATTGGGGCATGGAAGAGGGTGAGGGTTGAGAGTGATATGAGGAAGTGATTAGATTTGGAGACATCAAATCCTTATAACCATCTTAAATATCTCAATTAGATCAAATGAATAAAAGTGTATGTAACATGCTGTAATAATTTAACCCATGTATCCCCATTCTTGTTTTTGTATCAATCGCTCCAATTGAATGTGCATAATACGACTTCAAAGGTCAATATATCCTTGCTGCCTGCAGTGCCCAAAACTGAACACAGTACTCCTATCTAACCAATAACTAGTATAACTTCAGTTGCTTTGTATCAAGCCTCCTTGAAAGGAGAGCCAACATTCCATTCAACTAATTTTTTGCATCAGTACATTAATTTTGGATTCTGTACAAAGTCCACTAAACCTCTCAGCAGCTTCACTGTTCCTACTTTCTTACCATTCACGAGATACTCTCTAACTTAACTTACTTAGGTCCAAGGTGGATAATCTCATACTTCCCCACACTGAATTCCTTCTGCCCACAGTTTTAACTGTTCATTTAATCCATCAGTGTCCATTTGCAAATCTGTTTCCAACTCCAATATTTACTGTGCTATCTAACACTGTCATCAATAAACACAGTTAGATGACTCTTTATTCTTTCTTTCTTGGGCTCATTTGCAATGCTGCAACAGCCTTACTCATTATCAAGGCTAATACAAGTAACCAATCACTTCGGCAAGATAGTGATAGCTCAAACCAGACTCTCAAAACAAAACTCCTCTTAAAACTGTAAGTCAAAATAGAACCATAATTTTCCCCATATCTGCTGTGAATCACCAAGATTTTACAAAGCTGCAAAAATAAAAAGTCATAAAATGTCAAACACCTGATTTGTGCAGGTTGAAAATATATTCTAAGTACTGTAACAATTTAACATAGCAAATATTCAGATACTAGAAGTGAAGAAGACACTCGAACTCATGATCCATTTCTAAAATAATAGCTTTGATAAACATTAATGACCAAACAGATAACCTCAAAGAAAATCCACCTGGATTTGCTTAACACTTCTTAAAAGGATATGAACACAAACTTACACAAATATTTGGAAAAGTTGTACTTTTAAAATCAAAAGTGTTCTTTGTGAAATGGCAAAGAAAATACTCTCATCTTCAAGAAAGTTAGTTATCTAACAAACGTAGAATTCAATATTTGAGTGTGAAAGGTATATTAAAAATATAAACAACTTATTATATTCAACCTATAAGTTTATAGTATCTGAAAGACATGGGGTTCGATCCCATCGCTCTATGCCACAATAATTTTATTGATATACCATCTTGAATGTAATAAAATATTCCAAGACACTTTGTAGGAGTACTATAAATAAACTTGAGCGCAAGAGGGGTTTTAAAAAAAAAGTCAAGGCTTAGAGCCTTGACATCTAAAGCACAACCAACAATGGTGAAGGAATTAAAATCAGGCATGTACAACAGGCCAGAATTTGAATACAGTGGATATCCAGGAAGGCTGTGAAGCTGGAGAAAATTACAGAGGTAGGGAAGGAAAGGCCATGGAAGGATGTGAAAAAAGGATGATAATAAGCAGCAGCCAATATGGGTCAGCAAGCAAAGTGGTGATGGGTGAATTGAATTTGGTGCAGGTTAGGACAAAGTTTTGTATAAACAAAATGTTCATCTGAAGTACAGGCCAACATGACCCCACAAACAATACCTAATAATTGCAGATAATATTCATCTCATTGCTTTACATGGAATCCTGTTCTGCGCAAATTGGTTGCTGCATTGATCATGAAAAAAACTTGTAAAATAATTGACTGTCCTTGGATCTTTTTAAGATGTAAAAGTAAACTTGTGTTCAGAACAAGCAGTTTGGCAAGGTATTTCAGACAAAAAAAAATTAACCAGGTGCCAGAGGCAAGCTTCATGTGCCAAATGGTTTTTCATAGTATGGACTATTCTTCTAAACTCCAACAACATTCAAGGAGCTTGACACCATCCAATATAAAGCAGCCCATTCAAGGCACCCCATCCACCACCTTAAACACTCATAAGAACATAAGAAATAGGAGCAGGAGTAGGCCATCTAGCCCTTCGAGCCTGCCCCGCCATTCAATAAGATCATGGCTGATCTGTCGTGGCTCAGTTCCACATTCCCGCCCTCTCCCCATAACCCTTAATCCCCTCGCTTATCAAAAACCCATCAACCCGCGTCTTAAAAATATTTAGCGAGGCAGCCTCCACCACCTCAACGGGCAGAGAATTCCAGAGATTCACCACCCTTTGAGTGAAGAAGTTCCTCCTCAACTCCGTTCTAAACCGCCCCCCCTTTATCTTGAGGCTGTGCCCTCTAGTCCTACTGTCCTTTCTGAGCGGGAAGAGTCTCTCCACCTCTATCCTATCCATCCCATTCATCATCTTATATGTCTCAATGAGATCTCCCCTCATTCTTCTAAACTCTAACGAGTACAAGCCTAGTTTATTCAGCCTCTCCTCATAGCTCAACCCCCTCAACTCCGGTATCAGCTCACTCACCCCTTCATCAGTGGCAGCAATGCATACAACGAGCATATATAAAGTGCACTGCAGCAACTCACCAAGATCCTTTCAACTGCACTTTCTAAACCCGCAACCTCTACCACCTAGGACAAGTGCAGTAGACGCATGGGAGCACCAACACCTGCATATTGCCTTCCGAGATTCTCACAATCTTGAGGTGGAACCATAATATCAGATCTTCATTGTATTTGGGGCAAGATCCTGGAGCATTCTTCTTAACAGTCTGTGTTGTACCTACAACTCATGGACTGCAGTGAATCAAGGAGACAACTTTTCCACCATCTTCTCTAGGGCAATTAGGGATGACCAATATATGATGCTTTTAACTGTGACATTCATATCCCAAGAACAAGCTTAAAGCTGTTAAAACAGGGTCTGTCAACCTATTCTATTGAACATTAAAAATCCTATTGCTCTTAAGAGCAGTTGGGAGTTTTCTGGTGTTTGTCACTTTAATTTTAACTTCCCAAATACTGATTGGAACCTTTATAGATCAAATAGTTTGGATGGGACACTTTTTGTACAGCGTGTGCAGGAGGGTTTCCTGACACAATATGTGGATAAGCCAACAATAGGTGGGGCCACATTGGACTTGGTACTGGGTAATGAACCGGGCCAAGTGTTAGATTTGTTTGTGGGACAGCACTTTGGAGATAGTGACCACAAATCAGTGTCCTTCATTATTGCAATGGAGAGGGATAAGGTCATGCAGGGCATGGTTCATAATTGGGGCAGAGGTAATTATGATGCGATTAGGCAAGAATTAGGGAGCATAAGATGGGAACAGAAACTGTCAGGCATGGGCACAAGTGAAAAGTGGAGCTTTTTCTAGGAACAAATACTGTGTGTCCCTGGCAGGCTGGGAGGAAATGGCCAAGTGAGGGAACCACGGTTCACAAATGAGGCTGAATGTCTTGTCAAGAGGAAAAAGGAAGCGTATGTAAGGGTGAGAAAACAAGGTTCAGTTGGGTCGCTTGAGTGTTACAAGGTAGTGAGGAATGAGTTAAAAAAAGGGCTTAGGAGAGGGCATGAGAAGTCCTTGGCGGGTCAGATAAAGGAAAACCCAAAGGCAACAAAAATGACCAGGGTGAGGTTAGGGCCAGTCAAGTATATTAGTGGGAACTTGTACATGGAGTCAGAAGAGATAGGTGAGGCGTTGAATGAATACTTCAGTTGTCACTAAGGAGAGGGGTGATGTTTTTGGACGAGAGTGCGATACAAGCTGATAGGATGGAGGAGGCAGATATTCTGAGGGAAGTTGTATTAGCAATTTTGAAAAACCTGAGGGGTCGATAAGTCCCCTGGGCCAGATGGGATACATCCTGGGATTCTTTGGGAAACAAGGGATGAGATTACGGAGCCTTTAGCTTTGATCTTTGGGTCCTCACTGTCCATGGGGATTGTGCCAGAGGACTGGAGAGTGGCGATTGTTGTTCCTCTCTTCAAGAAAGGAAATGGGAACGACCCTGGTAATTACAGGCCAGTTAGTCTTACTTCGGTAGTCGGTAGGTTAATGGAAAGGGTCCTGAGAGACAGGATTTATGACCTTTTGGAAAGATGCAGCTTAATCCAGGATAGTCAGCAGTTTCGTGAGAGGCAAGTCCTGCCTCACAAATTTGATTGAATTCATTGAGGAGGTAACTGAGTGTGTCGACAAAGGTAGCGCAGTTGATGTCATTTACATGGATTTTAGTAAGGTGTTTGATAAGGATCCCCATGGTAGGCTCATGAAGAAGATAAGGAAGTGTGGGATAGAAGGAAATTTAGCCGATTGGATAAGTAACTGGCTGTCTTATAGAAGCCAGGTGGTGGTGGTGGAGGGAAAATTTTCAGACTGGAGGCCAGTTACCAACGGAGTACCACAGGACTGAAGGGTGGGTTAGTAAATTTGCTGATGACACCAAGATTGGTGGAGTAGTGGATGAGGTGGAGGGCTCTTGTAGGCTGCAAACAGACATTGGTAGGATGCAGAGCTGGGCTGAAAAGCGGCAGATGGAGTTTAACCCTGATAAGTGCGAGTTGATTCATTTTGGCAGGACAAATTTGAATGCAGATTACAGGGTCAACGGCAGGGTTCCAAGGAATGTGGAAGAACAGAAAGATCTTGGGGTTCATACCCACAGATCTCTGAAGGTTGCCACTCAAGTGGATACAGCCGTGAACAAGGCCTATAATGTGTTAGCATTTATTAACGGGGGTTTGTAAACTCAAGCCAAGGGGTTATGCTGCAACTATACTGGACTTTGGTGAGACCACATTTGGAATACTGTATGCAGTTCTGGTCACCTCACCATAAAAAGGATGTGGAAGCATTGGAGAAAGTGCAGAGGAGATTTATCAGAATGCTTCCTGGTTTGGAGGGTAGGTCTTATGAGGAAAGGTTGAGGGCGCTGGGGCTTTTCTCTTTAGAGCGGAGGAGGATGAGAGGTGACTTAATAGAGGTTTATAAGATGATGAGGGGGATAGATAGAGTGGACGTGCAGAGACTATTTCCTCGGTTGGATGTAGCAGTTACTAGGGGGCATAACTATAAGGTTCATGGTGGGAGATATAGGAGGGATGTCTGAGGTAGATTCTTTACTCAGAGAGCGGTTGGGGTGTGGAATGCCTGCTATGATAGTGGAGTCAGGACACTAGGAACTTTCAAGCAGTTATTGGATAGGCACCTGGAGCACACCAGAACAATAGGGAGTGGGATAGCTTGATCTCGGGTTTGGACAGCTCGGCACAACGGGGCGCCGAAGGGCCTGTACTGTATTGTTTCTAAGTCAACATCAAACAAGGCCAAAAATACCAATTAACTGGTCATTGGTCACACTTTCTGGGATACTGCTTTATTTATCTAGATCAATGTTACTTCTCAACACAATTCAGTGCAATCAAAGCTCTTTGGGATGTTTCCAGGACTCAAGGTACCACCACATCATTAAACGTCCCATTGTTGGGAATACAAGATAACCGCAAGACTGCTACAGAAGTACGGCTGATGCTTTTAACCGTTCCTCACAATTGGCAGACGTTGTTGTGACAGGAGATCATGAATAGTTAGATAATTTACAAATGGGAAGGAGGTACACAATGATGTTCAGATATGCAAGATACGAAATGAAAAAACAACTTTTTTTTCCAAGGTTAGATGATGTATTTAGTCCTGCAAACAGGCTATACTCAAGAGGACGGATGAGTTAACATCCCAATCTATGTTTTGAGGGTGTACTCTAACTTTGGTCTGGCCACTGTGAGGTCATCAAGAGGCGACCAAAAGTTTCTCCCTGCCTCTCCCCTGGGATTTAAACGCAGTTTAACAGTTTTTAAACAGTCTCCCTCCCTTCCCCATTCTGGCAACCCGAAAAGGCTCCGACTCCATTAATCAGGGGCCCACTCGCCGTTCCTCTGTCAGCCTTCGCCTCTGCCTGGGGCGTCACATACATATATATGCATATTATACATATTTAAAATAACCGCTTACCCCAAGCCGCCATACAATCGATTTGCAGCGGCAGCTTCTCCAGGATCGGCACTGGCTCGTATGCGTCGTGCATCCCGGCGAAGTAGACGACCCCTTAGAACAGCCGGACAAACTCCTCACAGCAGCTCGAGCTCCGGCGCCCGCGCGTGCGCCAAATCCCGTGACATCCTCCAACGTGCGGTGCGCGCGCTTTGCTCAGTATGTTTATGTGGATCCGGGTCCAGCCTCCTCAGGGACGCTCTACCGTTACACTGGGAAAACTGTGAGTTTAATATTTCATCTTCTCGGAAATCCCTACTTGCGGATTGCTGGCTGGAAATGATATGTCAATAAGGTCTCCCGCTTTTCACTGTATTTTCACAGTAACTTCATTGCAGTGTTAACGTAAGCCTACTAATAAATAAACACTAATAAATAAACTTAAAAAACTTCAGGGCAACAGCCATATTTGTCAGGATCTCCCCCTCTGTTCTGGCATTCACACATTCTGATCACAATGCACGCTTTTAGCATCTTTCTCAGCCTCCTTCTTCGTCATTTACATTTCATTTGTCCAATTACAACCCACCTCCCGACCCTCATAGCATAAATCTTTTCTGATTTTCTTTGCTCTCAGCTCCGATGAAGGTTATCCAGACTGTCATTTTTCTTGAAATCACACATTTTGGCCTCACCTCCTTTCTGTGGCATTGAATTCCACAGATTCACCATTCTCTGGGTGAAGAAATTTCTCCTCACTTTAATCCTAAAAGGCTCATCTCTTATCCTCAAACTATGACGCCTTGTTCTGGACTCCCCTACCATCAGGAACATTCATTCTGAATCTACCTAGTCTAACCCTATTAGAATTTTATAAGTTTCTATGAGATCTCTTCTCACTCTTGTAAACTCCAGTGAATATAATCCTAACCAACTTAGTCTCTCCTCATATGACAGACCTACCATTCCAGGAATCAGCCTGGTAAACATTTCCTGTATTCTCTTTATAGCAAGGACATCCTTCCTCAGATAAGGATACTGAAACTTCACACAGTATTCCAGATGTGGCCTCACCAATGCCTTAAACAGTTGCAGTAAAACGTCTTTATTCCTGTAATCAAAGCCTCTAGCTATGAAGGCTAACATACCATTTGCCTTCTTTACCACTTGCTTCCTTTCAGCGACAGATGCGCACAGACACCAATATCTCACAAGTATCTATCTCTCTCAATTTATACCCATTTAAATAATAATCTGCCTTCTTCTTATTGCTACCGAAGTGGATAACCTCACATTCATCCAAATTATGCTGCATTTGGCATGCATATGCTTGCTCACTCAGCCTCTGCAAATCATGCTGAAGCATCTCTGTATCCTCCTCACTGCTCACCCTCCCACCCAAATTTGTGTCATCTGCAAACTAGGAGATAATACATTTAGTTTCCTCTGACAAATCATTAATATATGAAGTGAACAATTGGGGTCCCAGCCCAGATCAGCATGGTATCCCACTAGTCACTGTCTGCCAATGGAAAAAGACCCATTTATGCTAACTCTTTGCTTCTTGTATGCGAATGAGATTTCTATTCTCTCAAAACACCACCTGCAATCCCATGCGCTTTAACTTGACGCAGTAGTCTGCTATGTGAAACCTTGTTAAAAGCCTTCTGAAACTCTAAATAGGCCACATTCACCAGTTCTCCTTGTTCAACTTACGTCCTCAAAGAATCCCAATAGATTCATCAAGCATGATTTCCCCTTTGTAAATCCAAGCTGACTTTACCTAATTATGTTATTGCTTTCCAATGCTGAGCTATAAAATCCTTGATAATGGACTCTAGCAACTTCCCAGTACTGATGTTAGGCTCACTGGCCTATAGACCAGTGGCTTGTCAGAATGTCCTTTAAAAATATATTTAAAAAGTCTCCATGAACTTACTTGTATAAATTGCTTGTCTACATTTATATCGAAAACTGTCTGTAAACTTGTCACACTGCAATTCTAATTTTCTGCCAGTGAATACTTAATGCTGGAGTCCTGGGGTTTGAAACTAATCTCACCTAATAAAGAGATTATATTATTATATAAAATTATCTCAGGTTTGGGTAAAGTGGTTTGCAAGAGTTCTCTTGAATTCAGTATTTTGTGAAAAAACTTCAATAAGTGTATAAATTATGTGTTCCTGTCCCAGCTTCTCTGAAACTGTTCCTGAAATGTATTTTTTATTTTCAATTAGCAACATTTAGCTCAAAATTTCTGCATCTCTTAGCGAGTGGATGGGAGAGCTTGCAACTACCCATCTTTGAATGGTCAGCATTGATACTGGTAACACCTTTATAGTTGTGATTGTCCTCAAATGTATACATCAGTCATCCCCCTTTCAATAATACAATTTGAATTTTTGCTTTGGTCCTTATTAATTTAAGTGTTTACAGTTGGGTGGATTCCAACACAAATCATGTGATCCCTCTCGTTTAAAAATACAGCCCCAAACCGTAACACTCTTACAAATCAAAATCTAGTCTTAAAATAATTATCAAATAAACTTCACAATTGTAATAAAACCATTTTCTGGATTTGCTATTCAATTGTACATAATTAGAGTTATCATCTCACCAATTCCAGCTGCGAGAAGCAGTAATTTTCTTTTAGTAAGAAGGTATTCCTAATTATCCCACTGCCATTGGCTCACTCAGTATGCTTTCTAAATTTAAAAATGAAGTTAATGTCTGTAATTTAAATCGACTGTTAATAAATGTTAGATTGTTTAAAATTCAAGGATAAAGATAGGCAGTTGCGGTCATTACCCTCTCTAAAGAGAAAAATATTATGTGTGCTGGAAATCTGAAAGCAAGATAGAAAATGCTGAAAGTAACAGGTCTGGCAGTATTTGTGGAGAGAGAAATGAGAGTTAATGTGAGTTGGTGACATTTTATCAGAACTCTTACCATAACTGTCTGTTGTATTTAAAGTGACTCTCAGCCTGCCTCAGTTCTACATCATTCGCAGCTTGTCTTTGAAATACAATTGATCAACATATAATTCTTCCTGAATTAATTTGAAATTCATCATCATCCAGCTTCTTTAAAGAACAATCAAGTTGATATTGCTGAGAGGTCAAAAACCATGTGGGCTGACAAAATGCTACTGATGCTTCCTGGAAAACTTGCGGCATACACCCACCCACTTAACATAGCATCTGGCTTCATCTAATAGATATGGGTCCTAATGCAAAGAAAAAACTCAACAGCAGACTGAGAGGCTAAACCTTCAAGTAAAAGCATTAGTGAAGTTACGCAAATACTTTATAGTTAAGTTCAGTCATCTTATTGTGAGCTATTTATGTTACAAATCCTGCTTTGTATATTAGAAACTTTAGTTATTGAAGAAAATATCACATTTTTTGAGTGATTTGATTTTTTTTATTGTATCTTCTCCTGACTGGTCATTCAGGATTGGTTATTTTCATAAATAACATCGTGGCTGATCTGCATGTAATTTCAACCCTGTATTGCTGCCTACCTTAATAACCTTTCACCCCCTTATTAATCAAGAATCTATCTAGCTCTGCCTTAAAAATATTCAAAGAATCTGCTTCTGTTGCCTTTTGAGGAAGAGGGTTCTAGAGACTCATGACCCACATAGAAAATTTTTCTCCTCACCTCTGTCTTAAATGAGCAACTGCTTATTTTTATAAAAGTGATCCCTAGTTCTAGATTCTCTGACAAGAGGAATAATCTTCCTTGCATCCACCCTGTCAATGTCCCTCCGGATCTTAAAGATTTTGATCAAAGCGTCTCTTACTCTTGTAAACAGGCTGAAGGACCTGTACTGTGCTGTACTGTTCTATGTTCTATGTTCTGAACTCTAGTGGATACAAACCTAACCTCTCCAACCTTTCCTCATATGACCACCTGCCCACTCTTGGTATTAGTCTAGTAAACCTTCCCTGAACTGCTAAGGAGACCAGTAATGTACACAATGTCCAGATGTGGTCTCGTCAATGCCCTGTACATTTGAAGCATAATCCCCTACTTTTGTAATCAATTCCCCCAACAATAGATAACATTCTATTAGCTTTTCTAATTACTTGCTGTACCTGTATGCCAGCCATTTTGTGATTCATTAACTAGGACACCCAGATTGCTCTGCATCACAGAGCCTGCAATTTCTTACCATTCAGATAATAAGCTTTTTTTTAAATCTTCCTGCCAAAATGGGACAATTTCACATTTGCCAAATTATATTCCATTTTGACTCACTCACTGAACCTAAGTCCTTTTGTACCCTCCTTACATCCTCTTGACAATTATCTTTGTGTCATCAGCAAATTTAGTAGTCATTTCACCCAAATCATTTAAATAAATCGTAAATTGTTGAGGCCTCAGTACTAATCCCTGTGACACACCATTCATCACATGCTGCCCACTGGAAGAAGACCCATTTATGCCAAATGTTTCTTTTTAGCTAATTTTCAATCCATGCCCTGTGCAATGAGATATTATTTTACACAATAACCTTTGATGTGCACCTTATCAAATGACCTCTGGAAATTTAAGTGCAGTCCATCCGCTGGTTCCCCTTTATCCAATGCATACGTAACTCCTTCAAAAAACTCCAATAAATTGGTTAAACATAAGCTTCCGTTCACAAAGCATGGGCCTGATTCACCAAAAAAAAACTAAGTGCTGAATCGGTGAGGAAAATGGTGCAATATTTCCAGAAGGTGTTCAGTAAGGTGCCTCACGAAAGGTTGCTGCAGAAGGTTAGGGTACACGGAGTTGGGGGTAAAGTGTTAGTGTGGATTGAGGATTGGCTATCTAACAGGAAGCAGAGAGTTGGAATCAATGGGTGCTTTTCTGGTTGGCAGTTGGTGACTAGTGACATGCCGCAGGGATCGGTGCTGGGGCCTCAACTGCTTACCATACACATAGACGAACTGGAGGAGGGGGCTGAGTGTACAGTAACAAAATTTGCTGATGACACGAAGATGAGTGGAAAAGCGAATTGTGTGGAGGACGCGGAAAGTCTGCAGAGAGATCTGGAAAGGCTGAGTGAGTGGGCAAGGACCTGGCAGATGGAGTAGAATGTTAGCAAATGTGAGGTTATCCACTTTGGAAGAAATAATAGTAGGATGGAATATTATTTAAATGGTGAAAAGTTGCAGCATGCTACTGTGCAGAGGGACCTGGGGGTCCTTGTGCATGATTCGCAAAAACTCAGTCTGCAGGTGTAGCAGGTGATCAAGAAGGTGAATGGAATGTTGGCCTTTATCGCGAGGGGGATAGAATATAAAAGCAGAGAAGTCGTGCTGGAACTGTACAAGGTGCTGGTGAGGCCACAACTGGAATACTGTGTGCAGTTTTGGTCACCTTATTTCTGAAAGGATGTATTGGCCTTGGACGGAGTACAGAGAAGGTTCACCAAGCTGATACCGGAGATGAGGGGGTTAGCTTATGAGGAGAGATTAAATAGACTGGGCCTGTACTCGTTGGAGTTTAGAAGGCTGAGGGGGGATCTTGTAGAGACTTACAATATAATGACGGGGCTAGATAGGGTAGAGGTAGAGAGATTCTTTCCACTTAGAAAGGAAACCAGAACTAGAGGGCATAGCCTCAAAATAAGCGGGGGGGCGCAGTTTAGAACAGAGTTGAGGAGGAACTTCTTCTCTCAGAGGGTGGTGAATCTCTGGACTTCTCTGCCCATTGAAGTGGTGGAGGCTACCTCGTTGAATACGTTTAAATCACGGGTAGATAGATTTCTGATAGGTCAGGGAATTAAGGGTTATGGGGAGCAGGTGGGAAAGTGGAACTGATCCACTTCAGATCAGCCATGATATTATTGAATGGCGAGGCAGGCTCGAAGGGCTAGGTGGCCTACTCCTGCTCAAATTCCTTATGTTCTTATGTTATGTAATTCACGATTGTTTTTTCAGTGGGAGCTCAGACTCTCATCTCCCACACTCTGTGCAATATAGAAGTCACAATCGTGAATCACATTAAAAGCTCAGGGGGTGGGGCTTATTCCCATTGGATTCTGACTGTTCTTGAATTGTGCGCGTGTAGTTTGCTGGCCAACACTATGACTGGCCAGCCAGGGAACCCCACACTGCTGCCACGTGATATCCCCATGGCCTGATCGCAGATCACCCCCAGACACTCCGATTGCGGGCCTCCCTCCAGCCCAACTGATTCTATCTGCAGAGTGGCAACAGAACCTGCCACCGATTGCCCATAACTGGCCTGGTCCTTGACCCCACCCACAATAGGCTCCACCCCTTGGTTCTGCCCAGTGGGTAGTGCCAAGGTGGCCCCAGGCATGGGCACTTTGCCTCTTGGGCAGTGCCAGGGCACAGGCTGGCATAGCTAGGGTGCCCATGCTCAGGGAGTACACGTGGATGCCTCGATTGATCGCCCCTTCATTCCAAGGGGATCTTCCACTAGTGGGGAGCTACTCTAAACCCTGCCTGAGTGAAATACTCCTGACAGGATGGGAGATGCCATCAGGCCCAGAGAATTCCATGCTGGGCCCGATAATGACATTTAAATAAGATTAAAAACAGATTTAAATCACTTACTTGTCTTCTTGCCTGTTTGCAGTGTGGTTCCGATTGTGCCTGCTCCCCGGCTGTGTGAGGTGCACGTGCATTGGGTTTGCATGCAGGAATCCTGCAAAATGGTCGACATGCACATCTTGCAACCCGACATGCCAAAACACATGTGCGTCGGGATGGGAGAATTGGGCCAGTTGTCTCTGCTTAATTGCCTTGATTTTTGTTTCCAAGTGTCCTACTATAACATCTTTAATGGCTTCTAACATTTCCCCTGTGGCAGATGTTAGGCGAACTGGCCTCTTCAATTTCATATTATTTCAGGAACTTGCATGATTTTGAACTGATGTCTTAAGATTAATGTGCTGAAGT
The DNA here is from genome assembly GCF_965287045.1 of Carcharhinus amblyrhynchos. Classification (NCBI taxonomy): domain Eukaryota; kingdom Metazoa; phylum Chordata; class Chondrichthyes; order Carcharhiniformes; family Carcharhinidae; genus Carcharhinus; species Carcharhinus amblyrhynchos. Next base: position 61,166,984 of record NC_137337.1, read on the forward strand.
GAGTTGTTTAGCAGCAGAGAGATGGGAAATTGCACAATTACTGCATTGCTTTTGTGCATCAATTCAATGTATCTGAAATTAGTATTTTCAAATTAAAGGGAATTATTAAGTTTTGAATCAAAAAAGTAAAATTTTAATGGCATTCACATTTTTCTTAGGTGACATTATATATATAAAATCACTTTTATAAGATTGTGATCTTGAAAATCAGAAATGTTTTAACTAAATATTCCTTTGAAAGCTTCAATACCTTCCTTGGACAGCAGGGTAGAACTGGAATCTGATTTGATTTGATTTGTTATTACCACTTGTATTAGTATACAGTGAAAAGTATTATTCCTTGCATGCTATATAGAAAAAGCACACCGTTCACAGAGAAGGAACTGAGTGCAGAATATAGTGTTACAGTCATAGCTAAGGTGTGAAGAAAAATCAACTTAATGCAAGGTAGGTCCATTCAAAAGTCTGATGGCAGCAGGGAAGAAGCTGGCCTTGAGTTGGTTGGTACGTTACCTCAGACTTTTGTATCTTTTTCTCAACATAAGAAAGTAGAAGAGAGAATGTCCGGGGTGCACGGGGTCCTTGATGATGCTGGCTGCTTTGCCAAAGCAACAGGAAGTGTAGACAGAGTCAATGGCTGGGAGGCTGCATTGTGTGATTGGGCTACATTCATGACCTTTTGTAGTTTCTTGCAGTCTTTGTAATATTTGTAACAAGTGACTTACCATTTGACCCCTTCAAAGTCTTTTCATAATCCACAAAGCTCAGGTCAGGAGTTTGTCTAGAGGAGTGCATCCACAGCAACCATGAAGAAGCTCGACAGCAGTCGGGGCAGAGGAGTGAACTCTCTATCTACCTGCTCCCTTGCTAATGCAAAATCTGCATTGTGCACCATGAAACAGTACAGAAGGAGGCCCTTCTGGCCTGTCAAGTCTGCATCATCTCTCTGACAGATCATCTTACCCAGACCCAACATGTCACCGTCCTAACACCATAAACCCACATATTTACCACGGCTTATCCACCTAACCAACACACCTAGAGACACTAAGGGCAATTTAGCATGGCGAACCCACCTAAGTTGCATATGTTTGGACTGTGGGAGAAAAGTGGAGCACAAATGGGAAACCGAGGCTGAAATAAACCTGAGTCCCTGGTGCTATGTTGCCCTGCCTTCATGGAAGGTATTTTTTTAAATGCAAGTTTTTCACTGAATCCCTACAGTCCAAAAGGAGGCAATTCGTTGAATTGAGTCTGCACTGACAATAATCCCACCCAGGTCCTATTCCTATAACCCCTGCCGATTGCCCTGACACTAAGCTGCAATTTAGCATGGTCAATCAACCTAACCCGCACATTTTTGGAGTGTGGGGGGAAACTGGAGCACCCACAGGAAACCTGTGCAGACATGGGGAGAATGTGCAAACTCCACACAGACAGTCACCCAAGCCGGATGTGTATGCATTGCTGATGATATTATGGTAATTGACAAACCCAAAGAAGAGCAAAACTGTAATTTACAATCCCTGATGGCAGCAGTTCTTTGTGAGGGAATCATCTTCAACAGCAAGAAATGCTAGGTGAATTTAGATTAACTTTGTTGGCATTACTTATTCCAATTCTCTGATTCATCTTGACCCAGGTGAACTCCATAGGACAAAGAGGAATTTCAGAGATGCCTTGGATTTTTTAACTTCTTCACTCATATGGAAGGATGTTTCATATGTATGGCAGGAGGGACATCAACATGTGTTTCAGTCCCTTAAACAGGCATAGTTAGAAGAGAGATGTGTTCTGCAGTGCTGCAACCCAAGAAAAGAGGTCAACACTTCTTAAAAAGGGTTAGGAACATTCATCATGCAAGATGGCAAACCAATAGCATTTGGCTTCAAAAGTGTTGCAAGTACAATGCAATTATTTGAACTCAGAGCATAAGACATTCCTCTGGAATTTGATAGCACAAGCTTCCACATATATCTATTTGGTAAATGATTCATTGTGGAAACTGATTACAAACCATCTGAAACTATTTGGCACAAATCACTGACAAATGTATCACCCATACTACAGTGACAGCTGATAAAAATACATGGATATGACTTTGAAATCTGTTACAAACTGAGTAGGAAAATAGTTACTTCAGACATACTGGGCAGTGACCAAATCCAAAAAAGACTGCAGGTTTTCTGCTAGACCTACAAGTAGGCAGCATAGACATTGAAGTAGAAGATGTACTCAATGTCAGTCTGCTGAGATTTGGTCAGCACAAGAGCAACCAACTTTAGGAAGAAGCAGCAAATGATCCATGACAAAAGTTTATTATGGAAAGTTATTGTAGAAGGTTGACCTGATTTGTTACAGAAGTGCCAGACACTTCTGTTTTGGCCCTACAGAAATTAAGTAGGTATTTTCAGAAAACATAATTTTCAAAGGAAAACAGGTGCTTATGCCTGAATCTCTTGACTTTGACAAAGCCGCAGTTACACCAGGGGTATATGGGTGTAGAGCGAACAATGCCTCTGACAAGGAAACGGTATTGACCGGGGATCAACAATTATATTGAAACAGTAGTGGGGTGTGTAAAGCATGCCAGAGTGATCAACCACAGCAATACAAAACCTCTACACTCTCATTCCATCATACCCTTCGTCTCAATTGCAACATTTTATTCACTATGCGTGGCAACAACTTTCTTCTAGTCATTGATTACTTTTCCAAGTTTTCAATGATTAGACAGTTGAAGAATATCTCAAGTGTATCCAAGAGGGATACAATGAGGGCAATATTCAAAATTGCTGAAAAAAAGACATGCTATCAAAGCTTTTTGTTTTGTATTCATCAAGACAAATTGCAAGAAATTGCCACCAGTATAAGGAATAACAATTTATACAGCATGAGAAGAGATTGCTGATTGGTTGACAAGTGAAATTTGAACATTACCAGTGGAGAATGCAGCATAGAACAGTTAACTGCCAAACTTAATTCTAATTCAAACTGGGCATGCTGACCTTGGTCAAGGCATTGGGGAATGAACCAGAGAATTACTGTTCCCCAAGCTTTTGTTCATTTGAAAAAGGCGCAATATGTGGACATTTTCTTGGTTTTTGCAAATGACAGGACCCGGCATGTAAATAAATGTGGCCTCTAGCACGCATAAGTGAGCCACACTGTGAATATAACTGACAACCTTAAATTGGTTATCAGAATAATTCTTTGCACCCTCAAGATAATTTTACATGTGTTGTCTATTCGTGGAATTGCATCTAATGTTGGACACTATATTATCAGTTTTACAGTAATGGGCTGGTTAGGTACAGTTAACACTTTGCCTGTTACAAATAGCTGCAGGGACATGTGTTTGATATGATCTGCCAGTTGTTAACATTTATGGGCTATATATCTGGCATCACACCAGCACTGACATTCATATACTACATTACTTGTTTGTGTGATAGAACAGCATTTAGGCTTGTTGGCAGCATCCTGTTAATGGAGACTTTGTTGCTACTGCAGTAGTTTGGTTCATTACAGCGATTTGGCTGTGCTTGTTCGTTCTTGTCTCTATATGAAACTTTTCATATGGTTTTCTTTCATAGGAACTTACTTTTTAATGGTTTTTACTAGAAAGCCAAATGGCTGCTGCGTCAAAATGCCAAATCATGCTCCATGTAAGGCAAGCAGTAATCCCATTTTGCAATTTAAAGTCTCTTTAACACACATAAGAACATAAGAAATAGGAGCAGGAGTAGGCCATCTAATCCTTTGAGTCTGTCCCACCATTCAATAAGATTATGGCTGATCTGCAGTGGATCAGTTCCACTTTCCTGCTTTCTCCCCATAACCCTTAATTCCTTGTCTGTCAGAAATCTATCTACCCGTGACTTAAATATATTCAACGAGGTAGCCTTGTGGGCAGAGAATTCCAGAGATTCACCACCCTTTGAGTGAAGAAGTTCCTCCTCAACTCTGTTCTAAATTTCACACACACACCCCCCCCACCCCGTTTTGAGGCTGTGCCCTCTAGTTCTGGTTTCCTTTCTAAGCGGAAAGAATCTCTCTACCTCTACCCTATCTAGCCCCTTCATTATCTTGTAAGTCTCTATAAGATCCCCCCTCAGCCTTCTAAACTCCGAGTACAGACCCAGTCTATTTAATCTCTCCTCATAAGCTAACCCCCTCATCTTCAGTATCAGCCTGGTGAACTTTCCCTGTGCTCCCTCCAAGGCCACCTTTAAAACCATTATCAGTTAAAGCCTTTGTGTTTGAAGTAAAGCCATCAAATTAATTAATTTGTTTTACTCTTTGAATTTTGAATGTCTCCTCTTCAACAGCAACAGCAGAAATGCTGGAAAAACTCAGCAGGTCTGACCGCACCCATGGAGGGAGAACAGACCCTTCATCTGAGCTCTATCTCCACAGATACTGTCAGACCTGCTGAGTTCAGGCATTTTCTGTTTTTGTTTCACACTTCAGCATCTACAGTATTTTGCCTTTATCTTAATGTCTCCTCTTTGTCTGGTTAAGGGTTTCCAGACTGAACCATCAAGGTAACTCTCGGATGAACTGAGGTGACTCGCGAGTTCATTTTGTAAATAGTTTTCAATTCAGTCCAAAGTTTAAAAATGTAACCTTTAAAACAACTTTCTAAAATCAGTAATATTATGACTGCACATTGTAATGTTAATGTTAATTCTCTGAGGTGGACAAGTTAGAAAGCCTATTAGGAATTTCAGTAGGGCACTAGCCTAGTTCTGTAAGTGAACGTTAGGTATCCTAGCCAGCATGCTTATATCCCCTAAAATCTCCCCATGATCCCTCCATACCCCTCCCCCAGTATCCACGATGGATAGAACTCAAACCCTCACAAGGCTGTCAAAATGAACAGCATCTCAAAAGCCTCAATCCTATTAACTGCTCATAAAACTTAGTTAAAGCAAAGCTCAATCCCTTTGGCAACTGTACCACTGACCCTCCCTGACGAATTCTATTATTGGGCTTTGGAGCATAGCCAAGCATTCATATTAGATCACATTACATAGCTGTGTTAACAAAACATCTGGAGCTGAATGCATTCAAACCTTTGAAGCAGCACAACAGATGGCAATCTATTGCATTGCTGTAAAGGCTGAACAGATGACTGCATTGTGAAAAAAACTAAATTATGGGGAAATTAACATTAAAATCTGAAGCTCAGTACTGTTTAGTGCATAACTGGATAACACAATATAATGTATCTGAACACTTTCACAATATTGATCAATTTAATGGTCACACCTTATCTAAACAACTCCCCATCATTACTATGAAATACATAGAAAAACTAAAGCACAAACAGGCCCTTCGGTCCACAAGTTGCGCCAAACATGTTCCTACCTACTAGGCTTACCTATAACTCTCTATCTTACTATGTTCCATGTACTTATCGAAAAGTCTCTTAAAAGACATATTAACATATACACATTATCTGACACATAGGGTAGGATTTTGTGGTCTTGCTGGTCCTGCTTCAGATCAATGGACTTTTCCATGGTCTGCTCCTTGCATGCTCTGATTCCTGTGGCAGTTGGGATGGTAAAATTCTGGCCATAAAGTTGTCAACATATTTGAACTCATCTGTCAAAAGGTTCATGACTCTGCTTCCTGCCATAATTCACAATTTTTCTGAGCTGCCATAAAGCATATTTCTGACTAAAATGGGCCTGGCATTTTGGAAATAGTGGAGATGGGGGTGTAAAATACCTGCCCTATCATGGAGTAGGTAAGGGTAGGATTGCTCCATGTGGCCCCAAAAATCCCACACAATAGGAATAGAGACAGGAATACCAGAAATAGGATGGGAATCCCAAAATTGAATGGAGGCATGGAAATCTGGTCCCTGATATTGTGATGAATCTCGAATACTTTCGTTATAGGTTGGGAACTCTGGTTCTCAATGAATCTTGGGCCTACTGTGCATGTGCTAGCTAGGAGATGGTACAGATGCAGTTGAATTGTTGTGTGTTCTTCAGGTCAATAACTGGTCCTGTGCACAGAGAAGAATGGTGTGAAAAGGCAGGTTAGATGACCTGATATTGAGTGCCAGGATCTAGTAGATGTTCTGGGGCAGGACAAAACCTGGGGGGGGGGGGAATAAATCTTGGTTAGGGAATAAAGACGGGGATCAAGAATAGGTCCCGTAAGCAGTTATTAGAAAGGAGCAGAGTAATAAGCTCAAAATTATGCGCTGTAGACAGCAGACTTTTAATGAAGTGATCATGAGGGTAGCCTTGAAGATTTGAGAAGGTAGCCAAGAGTTGGTGACTCCGTGCTGTGGGCTACTGCAGCATTGGTATCCCTTTGGAGTAGTGACGTTTGGCTTGGCACTGCTGAAGATCTAAGATTATGTATGGAAGATCAAGTTTGAATGTAGTGGAGATCTGGTGGAAAAGAATCTGGTGATGAAAACCCTGCAAGGTGGGTCCTGGTTGAAGATGACCCACAAGATCTTCAAAGGTAGAGATTGGATACCCTTGTCAGAAAGATGAAGTTTCAGTGATGTTGGTTGGCTCACAATGTCTAGATGGGTTGTTGAGAAATCATGTAATTAGGATTGTTCGCATCTGTCATCTATTGTGTGTCTGACCACAGTTCATTTGTTAATAAATGTACTTCATACCCTAACTTTCAGGGTAAGCAAAAGATAGATATTGTAAATCATAAAAATCTTTCTAAATTTGTATAATTATATTTATTTTTCTGAGTCTTGAAACTCAAACTTTATTTACTTTAATCAAAAAGCTATTGGTCCTGAATTGGATTCCCTGGCTCATGTCTAGGGTCTAGCCAAAGATCATAAACTCCTGGCTAAGTGTGCATGTTGTTATCAGACAGCAATCAGTTACAGGATCCCTGTCTGATATTTTCCTGTCACTCATTGTGACACTAACTCACTTGAGGTCAGGAATTGAAAATGGCCACAGACTATTTTATGACTTCACAGACTAATTCACAGGTTGAACACTGAAATAACTGTTATATTTTAGCAACAAAGTATTTCCTTTTGCAAGGTTGCATGTGTCAAATGTTTCCCACCTAACACAAATAAGATGCCACTGGTGGGTTATATAAAAAAAATTCATGGGATGTGACCATCAAAGCATTTATTGCCCATCTCCAATTGCCCTTGAACTGAATGGTTTGCTAGGCTATTTCAGAGGGCATTTAAGAGTCAACCACATTGCTGTGAATCTGGAGTCATGTGTAGGCCAGGCGCAGTACAGATTTCCTTCCCCAAAGAGCGTAAATGAACCAGATGTTTCTTAATGACAATGGTTTCATCATTAGACTTTTAATTCCAGATCTTTATTGAATTCAGATTTCACCATCTGTTGTGATGGGATTTGATCCCCAGAATATTGCCCAGGGCTCTGGATTATAGTAAAAATACCACTGTGCCATGTCCCTTACTTATGTAGCATGTTTGAGGAAAAAAATGTTCCAAGGTGCTTCAGAGATATAAGGGATCTTAACATGCTGTTGCTTGTTGCTGCACCTAGCATGACCAACTTTGGCTATTTGGAAAGCCAGGGCAGGAAAGACTGCTTGGGCAGAGTGATGAAGTGATTAATACAATGGAACAAAATTATCTGCTTTGGAGAAATACATCTTTACGATTTTGAACTCTGCAGAAATAGTGCAAAAAATTAGATAAATCCAGACTTTGTTTTCTGGTGAACGTTTGCCTATATGTGAAAGGTCATGCCTGTGAAACCTGGGAGACTTTTTCCTGGTTTTCAGTCTCTCCAAATCTGAAATTAGTCCAATTTGAACGCTTAGTAGACTTCTTGGAACTGTCCATCCTCTCAGAGCTGCACCTCCTGCAACTGCAAACCACAACCTTTGTTGGCTGCCAAATGCTCTTGCCATTATCATTCCAACTGCTTTTTAAATTAATTCCACTTAATATTATAAATACTATTTCTTGTATATATTTAATGACAATGTAATTGATTTCACAAACCATAATACAAAGTTTTTGTATCATTTGGAACTGCCAAGTTGATCAAACAGACGGACTGAAAGTCTCTCGAATGTACTAGAGAATATGTTAAGTACTAATCTTACTAAAAGAAATTTGAGGGATTGCAAACCAGTTCTCAGCAGGGTATGGATCCACAGTAAAAACCCTCTAATTTGTCACTGATTTGAATCTCACATTGAGGAAACAGTATGCTTGATGTGGAAAACAGAAAAAAATGCCACCCTGATGCAATGCTTGTGTTTATCTGAGATTAGGAATTAGGCAATTATTGGGGCAGACTAAGAGGAGCTCTGCATCTGCTTTTGTCATGCCTTGATTCTGATAGTGCGTACTAAATGGAACCTTTAAGTGCACAAACTCACGTCAAAATCATAAAAATAGTCTAAATGAGTACATGCTAGATCATGGAGATATGCTGTGCTGCCATGACTGGAAGCTGACAGTTTTAGCCTGCAGTTGTTTACAGGGAAACGGGAGATGGAAGTTACAATCTTTGGAACTTAAATCAGAGGTCAAATATAGGAGAACTGAAACGTTGGCACAGATAAGACTGGCAAGAGGAATAGTGTATGGCTTACAGTTGAAAGAGGTGCAGCTTCAAAAGGTTCCTTTGAATTTTACACAAAATTATAGATTACATGATGCTATGGATGAGGAGGACTAATTTACCATATGACACAAGCAGAAAAAGAGCCCTCATTACACCAAATGCTTAAGACTGTGATTAGCTGAGGCCTATGGACTAGAGGATGCTTGATCTGAGCTAAAGTAGCTGATTTTAGCCCACAGGATGGTTGGATGCTCCTGCTTTTATTGAATGACAGAGGGAAAGCACACTTCCAGGAACTCCTCTGTTTAATGTTATCTCATGAATCTTGATAGCAGCTGAGAATAGGTTTGACCTTAGCCATGAAACTGCTTGAAAGACTTGCTGCTATTTTCCATCTAAGTTCTTGTGAATGTGCTTGTAAATTAGTTACACTGGTCAGGCTCAAAGGGATGGAAAAAAATGAGAGAAGAAAAACCCAGACATTGAGATAATTAGGAAATACGTTTAAACAATCAAATGCGACAGCCTGGTACGTTAATCTCCAAGATTGAAAGCTAAATTTCTGAATGATAAGTTTGTGGGAGGGGAAAATTGATACAGTGATGTCTATGGACTGAATGCTCAGACTTTAAATCAACTGAATAGAAACAAAACGTTCCTAAGTTAATGGCCTTTCCACAAAGGAAAACCTCCTGACAAGTAAACATACTACTTCGATCCTTGCTCTCTTGTTATTCTCTGATTATCTTGTTGATGTTTTTAATTATACCATATGTCTCTTCTGACTATATGAAAAGTTGAAAAGACATACATTGAAAAAGCTATGACAATTACAAGAAAATAATTCCAATATTGTTCTCAGTTTAGCAGAAATCACTAATAAGTGAAAGTATGAGGATTTTCACTTTAACTAATTAAATAATCTAAAATTATAACATGACACAATAGATGTATAATTTCATCCATATAATTTTATTTAATTTGAAAACAAGAAAATCACAATAAGGCTGCCCTGATAGTTTTACTAAACTCTAACACCAGGTTTACAAGGCTCCATTTTCTAGCCAAATGGCCACTCCAGGTGCCAGCACTGCTGGCAGTCAGTAACTCAAGTCCAGCTGTACAGGCTTGCATCTGCAAAACAAACCCTTTTTCTGGAATTATACACAAATAAAACTTGGGAGGAACTAACTGAACTAAGTATATTAGAGATAGAGGAAACAATTCTCTGGAGATTGCAGTTAGTCAGTGGCAGAACTATGTCTCCAGTATATTGCACCCTTGTTTCAGGCAGTGAAAACCCTGGTGCTGGAATACAAAGGCGACCTTGCTTTTCACTTCATTTGGGAAAGTGGGGTTGGAAAGGAAGAAAGAACACCAGCAGGATCATATTAACTTGCAGCCTGTTCTGTGTAACACTGCTTAGAAATAGCAGCAGACCAGCCATTTATTTTACAGGAACAAAGAGCATAATTTAACCCAAACAAGACATCTATGGCAAGCACTAGCAAAATAACTTATTTGTTTAAAAAACATAATTGTACTTGAGCAAAGTATAAAACACTCCTGCCCACCCAAACCCAGTGAAGCCATGTGAGACTATACAGTTTTGGTGCATTGTGCAGACTGAAGTCATTTTGTCCTGGACAGTTGTTACTTCAAAAACAAGAGTGATGCTTTCCAATCATTTCATTTTCACTCCATTTTTGAAATCTCAAATTTTGTCGTCATAATTTCCTGCAAAATAAGAAACTTATTAGTACAGAACTTGAATATTGCTGAAGAGACATGTTGCCAAAGCTTTTCATCTTGCACTCATCAGCACAAATGCAAGAATGCCAACTTTGAAATGATCACAATTTATGCATGCAAGAAAAGGGTGCTGATTAGGTTGGCAAGTTGACCAAATAGCTGAAACATAGCCATGGAGAAAGCAACAAGTTTTTTCTTATAACTACTCACCTCCAGCATTATCCTGGTGAAATTACATTCTTACACACTATGGGCATGATTTTCTGTCTGCGCTCGCCCTAAAACCAGAAAATCCCACCTGAAGTTAACGACCGTTGCCTGGTCTGACCTCACCTGCTACGATGTCCATGGCAGATGGGATGGGAAAATCCCCCCCCCCATAGCTATAATGCCCTTTCTCTAATTAGGCACCCAAAGCCACTGAAGCCCTTTGTTGTGATCTCTCCAGTATTTTGCATAAACACAATCAGTTCTCCATTGTGGCATTCTATATGGATTGAATGGTCTCTTTCTGTACTGTAACTTTTCAATGGTTCTATAAAGATTCAAAATCCTAATGGCTTTTTCCAACTTGATGTTCACCTTCAGGAAATAATGTATTTGAAACTCTTTAGTTTATTTTTTAATAGTCAGTGAGCTATTTTTGTCCCCAGTTCCTTTCCTAAAGTATTAAGTCCTGTTGGATATATACGGATCTTATTTGCCCTCTGGCAGCTTAACAAGCTTTTGATTTTTGTGAGCTGTAATCAGTCTCTCCATGATATCCACAGGTAATATGTAGGTTCCAGCAGGCATCATTAAATAGTGGTCAAGTGTGATAAAAGCCCAATTGTTTTTCTTTTGTCTTGGGTTTGGAAGGGGCAGGGCACCCCAAGACCAATATCAACTTCTAGCTGAAATCATATGATTCAACATAAACCAAAAATAGAATTTGGGACTTTCCAGGTCTGGATGGGTCAACAGTAATCGTCCTAATTAAATTCTGTATAGTTGAACATTCAGTCATACTGAGTTTATCATCCTGCTTAGAGCTTGATCCAAGAAGAACAGCAAATGTTGGAAAGGTGAAAATGTACAACTGATCAATGGGTACCTGAACGGATTGGGAGTGTAAATGTACTTCAGGATGGGTAATTTCAATTGAAGTGTGACTTAACCTTGCTGTTTCAGATGCTGACTGACTTTCAGTACATTTTCAGGTCAGATTCCAAAAGTGGGGCTAGACACAATCATGTAAATCTGGATTTTAGATTAGGGGTCTCCAAACTATGGCCTTTGGGCCACATCTGGCCTGCAGTGGTTCGCCTCCAGATCAGAGTTTGGAGACCGCTGCTCTAGATACTATAATGTTCCTAAACTCAAAACATTTCAATGTTCATAGAGAGAAATTGACAAGTTTCAGCCCAGCATTCAAAATGCAAGGGAGTTACTACAGGTTAGAGTGCTACATAACTGCAATCCCACTGATATTAGCCCTTCTAACATGGGCTCAGTAGCTCTTCCTCCTCTGCACTCATACTTTTGATTGTATTTCAAGTGAATATTCCTGCCTAATCAGATTTATAGTAATTAGCTATTAGTTCAAGCATGTATTTATATCAAGTCTCAACGTATCTCAGGTATTGCAAAGTACTATTTTTAGTGCAACTACTATAATTTTGCGAGCAAAAGAAGTTCAAAGTATGGTATTTCAAACAGCAATTAAAGTTAGCTAATCTGTTTTTGGTCATTTTGATTGAGAGAATATTGGTCTGGAAAAAAGTCTGACACTTTGTTCTCCGGTCATCAACCTGAGTGGTGTAAAGTTTCATTTATTGGTCACCTCTAACACTGCGCTGTCAGTCAGATTAAATGATGCAGTAAAGCTTAAACTCAGAACCTCCTGGCTTACAGATGAGTGTACTTCCAACTAAAGAACTCAAGGCTACAAATCCCTCAGTTAGTGATGGAACATGCTGCTGCTGGCCACGGAAATATAGAACACAAGCACACTTAAGATCACCAAACATTAAGATCAAATCCTTTCCCAATATTCAAATTTGAGGCTTTTACAAACATCTCGAAGGAGAATTAAGTCTATGTTGAAGATCGTGTACATGAACACAACAACCTCGCATCAGCATACACCCTACAAACTTCCTTCCTCCCAACACCATCAAACACCCTCAGGTACAAGAATAAATACACTTACAAACAAATTGAATGAATCTGCTTATTACCTCATCTGAGTCTAGAAGGGCTGGAAGTGCACTGAAAGAAAATAAATTAAGGTTAGTTTAAGAAAAGTAGAAAAGTATTGTATCATTATGCTAGTATAGCTAGTGTCAGTGCTAACTAGACCATTGCCAATAGATGGCCAAACACCATTTCTACATTGCAACAGCAGTGGTGAAATTGCCAAAAATAGCCTGGTTTTTCACTTCTTGTTTTCACACCGTGAATCTTAGTCTGCCAGTGAGCAGTTTGAAACAGGAAACCAGTTAGAAGCACTTTGAACGACATGGATCTCCTCCACCATTTGTATCCATAGGCAATGGTGGATGAGGATGTGACAACACATCCCTCATTGCTTCACTGTGTAGCTGCTGATAGTCCAATATAACATAGTTGGCATTGATGGACACTAATTGCAGAATCTAAAGCCAAGAAATGCTAATGCTTAATGTATTTTAAAAATAAATCTGCCACAATGCCCCAGTTAGCATGCTTTACCAGGGGTCTAGGCCAAGTAAGTCACTAGGATCATCCATCAATTATACTTCTGAATTCAAGTTTCTTTCAACTCAATCTGTTGAAAAATATTTGATTTTGGATGCTTGTTTTAAAGACTAAACATATCAACTTTGAATGAAATGTTCTAATTGTAAGAAAAGAACTCAGCTGTTACGTGCTAATAAAATAAAAAGGAGCTCCTGAAGTCGGTAACAAGAAAAAAAAATGCAATTTCAAAGAGAATGAAACAGGGCAAACTGTTAAGGCGTTATTTGATATTTGAATATCAACTTTATAAAGAGAACATATTAAACAACTCAATATACAAAGTTTTTGAGGAGAACTGCAATTGATAACAGAGCAAGGAATAAAACCATCAGTTTTTCTCCAAGACAAAAGGTTTGATCATTTCTTTGCACACATGCAAGGAAAGGTTGTATGAAAAGATGCCATTTATTTATGGTACAACTGTTATGCATCTCAGATTAAATTCTTTATAAGTTAGAAAATGATTAGTGTCTTTCTTAATTTTTATTCATTCTGAACAAGAGATAAAAATAATTTTACATTGTAGTGTAATGAATACTTCATTCTGACATTTTGTTCATCAACTCATGGGTTTTTTCACCATCAACAAACTTCATGGCAGAGCTATCATCCAACCCTGTCTATTCTTCTGATGATCATTCTATTCTTATGTTTAACTTCTTTCAGATTGTGCTGACAACTTTGTTCTTTCCATGAAGCAATGAAAATATTTCTTGTTTTAGGACTTCTTTAAAGAGAAAATTTCTTCACATCTCCTTCAAGTTTACTGAACAGCTATCACTTGTCATGATTTCAGTCTTTGACCTCCTTTGGCAGTCTTAATCTATAGAGTTCAAAATTAAACTGTTGCATCAGCGCCATTGCTGAAGCTTACGACAAACTTGATCACACAAACTACGTATTTTCCCATTTACTTTTCAAATTGTGCAAGCTTGCACATTTACAGGACTTAAAGTTGCTCCTTTCTTTGGGTAGGCTCCTCTGCACTCTAGGACAGAATTCAAGCTAAAACCGGTGATCATTTTCTCATCTCTAGTCTCATAAGAACATAAGAAATAGGAGCAGGAGTAGGCCATCTAGCCCTTCGAGCCTGCCCCGCCATTCAATAAGATCATGGCTGATCTGTCGTGGCTCAGTTCCACATTCCCGCCCTCTCCCCATAACCCTTAATCCCCTCTCTTATCAAAAACCCATCAACCCGCGTCTTAAAAATATTTAGCGAGGTAGTCTCCACCACTTCAACGGGCAAAGAATTCCAGAGATTCACCACCCTTTGAGTGAAGAAGTTCCTCCTCAACTCCGTTCTAAACCGCCCCCCCTTTATCTTGAGGCTGTGCCCCCTAGTCCTACTATCCTTTCTGAGCGGGAAGAGTCTCTCCACCTCTATCCTATCCATTCCCATTCATCATCTTATACGTCTCAATGAGATCTCCCCTCATTCTTCTAAACTCTAACAAGTACAAGCCTAGTTTATTCAGCCTCTCCTCATAGCTCAACCCCCTCAACTCTGGCATCAGCCTAGTAAACCTCCTCTGCACTCCCTCCAAGGCCAAAATATCCTTGCGTAAGTACGGCACCCAAAACTGCACACAGTACTCCAGCTGCGGCCTCACCAATGCCCTATACAGCTGCAGCAAGACCTCCCTACTTTTATATTCAATCCCCCTCGCTATGAAGGCCAGCATCCCATTCGCCTTCCTGACCACCTGCTGCACCTGCAAGCTGGGTTTTTGTGACTCATGCACAAGGACCCCGAGGTCCCTCTGCACCGTCGCCTGCTGCAGTTTTTCTCCACGTAAGTCATAATCCTTCCTATCATTATTCCTACCAAAGTGGACCACCTCGCACTTGCCAACATTAAATTCCATTTGCCAGTTCCTGGCCCATTCGCCCAGCCTATCTAGATCCTTCTGTAGACTCGCCACACCCTCAGCACAATTTGCCGTTCCACCAATCTTGGTGTCATCAGCAAATTTTGACACCATACACTCAGTTCCCTCCTCCAGATCATCTATATAAATGGTAAATAGCTGAAGCCCCAGCACCGACCCCTGGGGCACTCCACTAGTCACCATCCGCCAATCCGAATAGCACCCATTGACCCCCACTCTCTGCCTCCTATTTGACAACCAATCCTCTATCCACGCTAACACCCTACCCCCAACTCCATGTCCCCTGACCTTCTGCAATAACCTCTTGTGAGGTACCTTGTCAAACGATCCTTCTCTCTGCACTAACATCAAGATTTGTCACTTTTTCCCCCCAACTCCAATTAATTCTGTTCCAGGGCTTCAAAATTGGAAATTCTCTGCCCTTTCAACCTTACTTTTCACTTCAGTCTTCAGCATTTTAAATCTGTTACAAAGGCCACGGGGAATCATTGATAGGACCTGTGGGCCTTACTGAATATAAGCTCCCCTATTAGGTAAGAGGAGGTTTGCCCAATAGGGAAGGTGCAACACCAAGGTTTAAAACCAGCTGGCTCTACTCAGGCCAGCTGTTGATAAACTTGAAACCAATCTGCACTTTGCACTGCTGAAAACATCAAGCATTACTGTAAATAAAAAGGTGGTTGGTGATGGAAGACTAGTCTCAGTAAGATAATTACATTTAATTTGATTTACTGTCACATGTACTAGTATAGTGAAAAGTATTGTTTCTTGCACCACATACAAAGCATATTGTACATAGAGAAGGAAAGGAGAGGATGCAGAATATAATGTTAGTCATAGCCAGGGTGTAAAGAAAGATCAACTTAATATATGGTGGGTCCATTCAAAAGTCCGATGACAGCAGAGAAGGAGGTGTTCTTGAGTTGGTTGGTATGTGACCTCAGTTTTGGTGGAAAGAAGGCGGAAGAGAATATGTCCAGGGCATGTGGTCCTTGATTGTGCTGGCTGCTTTTTTCAGTAAGAAACCTCACAACACCAGGTTAAAGTCCAACAGGTTTATTTGGTAGCACAAGCCACCAGCTTTCGGAGCGCTGCCCCTTCATCAGGTGAGTGGGAGTTCTGCTCACAATCAGAGCATATAAAGACACAAACTCAATTTACAAAATAATGGTTGGAATGCAAAACTTTACAGGTAATTAAGTCTTAAAGGTACAGACAATGTGAGTGGAGAGAGGGTTAAGGACAGGTTAAAGAGATGTGTATTGTCTCTAGCCAGGACAGTTAGTGAGATTTTGCAAGCCCAGGCAAGTCGAGGGGGTTTACAGATAGTGTGACATGAACCCAAAGATCCAAGTTGAGGCTGTCTTGTGTGCGGAACTTGACTATCAGTCTCTGCTCAGTGACTCTACATTGTGTGTGTCGTGAAGGCCGCCTTGGAGAACGCTTACACGAAGACCGGAGGCTGAATGTCTGTGACCACTGAAGTGTTCCCCAACAGGAAGAGAAATTTCTTGCCTGGTGATTGCCGAGCAGTGTTCATTCATCCATTGTCGTAGCATCTGCATGGTCTCACCAATGTACCATGCCTTGGGACATCCTTTCCTGCAGTGTATCAGGTAAACACAGTAAGAAGTCTCATAACACTAGGTTAAAGTCCAACAGGTTTATTTGGTAGCAAACGCCACTAGCTTTCCAAATAAACCTGTTGGACTTTAACCTGGTGTTGTGAGACTTCTTACTGAGTTTACCCCAGTCCAACGCCGGCATCTCCATATCACGTGTATCAGGTAGACAACGTTGGCCGAGTTGCAAGCGTGTATACTGTATACCTGGTGGATGGTGTTCTCACGTGAGATGATGGCATCTGTGTCGATGATCTGGCACGTCTCGCAGCGGTTGCTGTGGCAGGGTTGTGTGGTGTCATGGTCACTGTTCTCCCGAAGGTTGGGTAGTTTGCTGCGGACAATGGTCTGTTTGAGGTTGTGCGAAGTAGTAGGGGTGGCCTTGATGAGATGTTCGTCTTCAGCAATAACATGTTGAAGGCTCCGGAGAAGATGCGGTAGCTTCTCCGCTCTGGGGAAGTACTGGATGACGAAGGGCCCTGTCTGCCGTGTCCCGTGTTTGTCTTCTGAGGAGGTCAGCATAGTTTTTTGCTGCGGCAATTGATGAGTCACACGCCATATCCTGTTCTTATGAGGGCATCTTTCAGCATCTAGGAGGTGTCTGTTTTAATCCTCCTTATCTGAGCAGATCCTTTGTATAGGAGGGCTTGTGCATAGGGAATGGCTTCTTTAACGTGTTCAGGGTAGAAGCTGGAGAAGTGGAACATAGTGAGGTTATCCGTGGGCTTGCGCTACAGTGAAGTGCTGAGCTGACCGCCCTTGATGGAGGTGTGTGTGTGTGTGTCCAGGAATGCAACCGATTCCGGAGAGTAGTCCGTGGTAGGTCTGATGGTGGGATGGAACTTACTGGTGTCATCATATAGTTGTTTCAGTGATTGTTTAGAGATGAGTCCAAAGGAAGAAAATGTCATCGATGTATCTAGCGTATAGCATCGGTTGAGGGTCCTGCGCGGTGAAGAGGTCTTGTTCAAACCTGTGCATAAAGATGTTGGCATATTTAGGTGTGAGTTTCGTCCCCATGGCTGTTCCATGTATCTGAATGAAGAACGGGTTGGTGAAGGTGAAGACATTATGGTCCAGGATAAGCGGATGAGTTGTAAAATTGCATCTGGAGATTGACAGTTGTCGGCCTTGAGTACTGAGGCAGTTGCAGCAATGCCATCGTTGTGGGGATGCTGGTGTAGAGTACCGAGACATCCATTATGACGATGAGCGCTCCTGGTTCAACTTCTCCATGTGTGGAGTGTCTGTAAGAAGTCTGCAGTGTCGCAATAAAAGCTGGGGATTCAGGGTCCCATTGCCTGATATGATGGGACAGCCGGGTGCATTTGCCTTGTGTACTTTCGGGAGGCAGTAGAGATCTCCATCATGGGGAGCACGTGGGATGAGAGCATGGAGGGTGCTCTGAAGATCTCAATCAAAGGTCTTGATCAGTCTGTTGAGTTGATGAGTGTGTTCTTTGGTCGGATCTGTGGGTAACTGTCTGCCTCTGGCTACGTTGAGTGCATCCTGAAACCCATTGTACAAAGTCACGACTCAGCGCAGATGAAGCAACTGAACCAGAAGCACTCATCATCACAATGAATGTCTTGGCACTGTACACCAGCATCCCCTACGACGATGGCATTGCGGCAACTGCCTCAGTACTCAAATGTTGACAACTGCCAATCTCCAGACGCAATTCTATCCGCTTCATCCTGGACCACAATGTCTTCACCTTCAACAACCAGTTCTTCATCCAGACGCACGAAACAGCCATGGGGACCAAGTTCGCCCACAATATGCCAACATCTTCATGCACAGGTTCGAACAAGACCTCTTCACCGCACAGACCTTCAACCGATGCTATACACTAGACACATTGATGACATTTTCTTCCTTTGGACTCATGGTGAACAATCATATGATGGCATCAACATGTTCCATCCTACCATCAAACTCACCATGGACAACTCTCCGGAATCGGTTGCATTCTTGGACACATGCATCTCCGTTAAGGATGGTCTCCTCAGCACCTCACTGTATCACAAGCCCATGGATAACTTATGATGTTTCACTTCTCCAGCTTCCATCCTAAACACGTTAAGGAAGCCATTCCTTACAGACAAGCCCTCTGTACACACTGGATCTGCTCAGATGAGGAGGATCACAACATACACATCCAGACGCTAAAAGATGTCCTCATTAGAACAGGATATGGTGCTTGACTCATTGATCGACAGTTCCGACGCGTCACAGTGCAAAACTGCACAGACTTCCTCAGAAGACAAACACGGGACACGGCGGACAGAATAGCCTTCGTCGTTCAGTACTTCCCCTGGAGCATTCAACATGTTATTGATGATGTTATGTTCTCCGGAGAGAACACCTTCTCAACATGCTATCTTCTCCGGAGCCTTCAACATGTTATTGATGAAGACGAACATCTCGCCAAGGCCACCCCCCCACCCCCACGTCTTGCCTTCAAACAACTGCACAACCTCAGACTATTGTCCGCAGCAAACTACCCATCCTTCAGGAGAATAGTGACCACGGCACCACACAACCCAGCCACAGCAACCTCTGCAAGACGTGCTGGATCATCGACATGGATGCCATCATCTCATTTGAGCACACTATCCACCAGGTACACAGTACATACACTTGCAACTCAGCCAACGTTGGCTACTTGATACGCTGCAGGAAAGGATGTCCCAAGGCATGGTGCACTGGGGAGACCATGCAGACGCTACAACAACGGATGAATGAACACCGTTTGACAATCACCAGGCAAGAGGGTTCTTTTCCTGTTGGGGAACACTTCAGCAGTCACGGGCATTCGGCCTCTGATCTTTGGGTAAGCATTCTCCAAGGTGGCCTTCACGACACAACAATGCAGAGTCGTGAGTAGATGCTGATAGCCGAGTTCCGCACACGAGAGCGGCCTCAACCGGGATCTTGAGTTCATGTCACACTATCTATAATCCTCATGGCTTGCCTGGGTTTGCAAAATCTCATTAACTATTCTGGCTGGAGACAATACGCATCTCTTTAACCTGTGCTTAACCCTCTCTCCACTCACATTGTCTGCACCTTTAAGACTTGCATTCCAACCATTATTTTGTAAATTGAGTTTTTGTGTCTTTATATACCCCGTTTGTGAACAGAACTCCCAGTCGCCGGAGGAAGGGGCAGTGCTCTGAAAAGCTAGTGGCTTGTGCTACCAAATAAACCTGTTGGACTTTAACCTGGTGTTAACCCAAGTCCAACGCTGGCATCTCCACATCATGCTTTTCCGAGGCAGAGTCAATGATAGGAGGCTGGTTTGCCTAATGGATTGGGCTTTGTTCACAACCCTTGGTAGTTTCTTGTGTCATACTAAGGTATGACACAACCAGAAAGGATGCTTTCTATGGTGCATGAAAGTAGAGGCATCAACATGGAGGGACCAGGACAGGTTGTTGATGATCTGGATGCCTAGAAACCTGAAGCTCTTGACCATTTCCAGTTCATCCCTGTTGATGTAGACGGAACATGTCTTCCACTATGCTTCCTGAATTCAATGATTATCTTCTTTGTTTTATTGACATTGAAGGAGAGATTATTGTCGTTGCACCAGTTCACCAGATTCTCTATCTCTTTCCTGTACTCTGTCTTATCACTGTTTGAGATCCAGCCACTACAATGGTGTCATCAACAAACATGAAAATTAAGTTGGAAGGGAATTTGGCTACACAGTCATTGGTGTGTAAAGATTATCTTAAGGGGCTGAGGACACAGCTTTATGGGTCATTGGTTTTGGGGATTATCGTGGAGAGGGTGCTTTGTCTATCCTTACTGATTGAGGCCTGTGGGTTAGGAAATCAAGACCCAGTTGCAGAAGGAGGAGCTAAGCCCTAGACCACAGAGTACAATATTGGTATTATTCCAGCTCAACTTCCTAGTTCGTAAACTATGAATCTAAATTTGGAAATTATGCCACCCACTGACATTCCAGTGCACTTGTACCATTGCTGAATAGCTGAATTCTATGATTGTTTTCTATGATTCTAAATAAATCATGTTTTACTTCCTGAATTCTCACCTGAACATTACAGTGGCACTCCAGTCTGTTCCCAACAATCCGCAGTATGTAATATGTAAATGCCAATGAAAACAACTGTATATGTAGAAACAACACTGAATGCATTTGAAAGCTTATATAGGCAGTCCTCGACATTAAGACATTCGAGTTACACAGAACGGCACTTTTTAAATTCTACTTACATACATATATATGTTATATTCTTAAACACAGCCTTGTTGGAAATAGAGTCAAATAATCCAGCATACAATAGTACTGTATTGAGTTGCTGACCCTGATTGTGCCCAGGAAAGATGTGAAACCTGTTGAAATACTGGGCTCTCCCTTTACTCATCAGTATGTACTCCATTTTGGAAGGTCAGATTGATGCATGTTTATCAGCTCGTTAGAGGTCTTGCCCAACTAAGGAGAATGTTTACTGTGGCTTGCCGGCAGAATATTGTCTGGCAGAGCTACAGCCCAGAAAGCAGAACAGTTTTTGGCGAATGATTTTGACGTGCTGAACCCTGGGATTGCTAGCCAAGCTGAAGTCAAAACCAATTTGACCACACATTGGGAGGCTTCTGGTAGAGATCTGAATGCAACATGTCTAAATCCTGTGGGAAATGAGCTCACCATACCTGGTAAAATGATGCCTTGCCCCACTGATGGAATTGATTGCCCATTTTTAACATTGTTCTGATGGGAAAATCGGTTCCTACTTGTGACATGGTTTCCAAGAATCATTTGTGTTGCAAGTTGAGGACTGCCTGTAGTGCAACAATAAACCTGTAGCTAGTATCAGTGAAAGCCACTTACACATCTGCCATGGAAGATGGAACATTCTCTTCGACCCACTTCAGATCTTCATCCTGTGAAGAATGGCAAGGGTTTTGATGAGTTGTGAGCCTGACTAATTAGCAATGAAAAGCAAAGTATTACAAGGTTATCTCTTCAACAAATGTGCTTATGCACGTGGTCTTGATCAGACAAGAAAGAGAACACAGGACGTTTGGGGAAGGCAGGTGAAGGAAAGAGGAGAGGAATGAGCAATGATTAAAACAAACAGTGGATGCAGATCACAAGAATTAATTAATTAATCTGTTAACAACTTTAACTAGCTCTTTTAATCACTTCTAAGCTCCTTCAATTTTTTATTTACTCATTTTTCTGTAGTAATTCCCTAATTTTCAACTTTTACCTTTGGTGATATGCTTCTGAGCCAGAAGCCCCGAGTTCAAGTCTCACTCCAAGACTTGTTGACCACATAAGGAGTGTTTATGACCCAATTCAACAGGTTCAAAATCAGCCTTCTAATTTTTCCAACACTTGCCCATTATTATACAATGGTAAAGAAGTGTGATGATACAAAACAAAAGATCTTTAACAATTTCCTAAAACCTGACAATTCTGAATAAATACCTCACCAATCTGTGACTTATTTTAAATTTGAAGACAAAGTTCCTTCTTCCTTCACCAGTGTGGAGATTAGTCTTTGAATTATTCTCAAGACTCTATTAATAGCACGTACTGAAGTTGTTAATGAGACATACCGGAGTGACAGAAGACTGATCTGGAGAAACTCAAATGACCTCTCAGGCAAAGGGGTTTTAATTCACATCTACCTACATTTCCAGTAAAAACAAATAAATGATATGGGAAGCAGGAATTTGGGAAGTTAAAAAAAACAGTTATTTCACACTGTCTCGTAGACTAGACGGGATTGAGGTACATAAGGAGGAGGTGTTAGCAATTCTTGAGAGTATGAAAATAGATAAGTCCCCTGGGCCGGATGGGATTTACCCCAGGATTCTCTGGGAGGCTAGGGAGGAGATTGCAGAGCCTTTGGCTTTGATAATAATAGTAGGAGGGATTACTATTTAAAGGGCGAAAAGCTGCAGCATGCTACGGTGCAGAGGGACCTGGGGGTCCTTGTGCATGAGTTGCAAAAACTCAGTCTGCAGGTGCAGGAGGTGATCAAGAAGGCGAATGGGACGCTGGCCTTTATAGCGAGGGGGATAGAATATAAAAGTAGGGAGGTCTTGCTGCAACTATACAGGGCATTGGTGAGGCTGCAGCTGGAATACTGTGTGCAGTTTTGATTGCCGCACTTGCGCAAGGATATTTTGGCCATGGCGGGAGTGCAGAGGAGGTTCACTAGGCTGATACCGGAGATGAAGGGGTTAGACTATGAAGAGAGATTAAATAGACTGGGTCTGTACTCGGAGTTTAGAAGGATGAGGGGGGATCTTATTGAGATGTATAAGATAATGAAAGGGATGGATAGGGTAGAGGTAGAGAGATTCTTCCCACTCAGAAAGGACAGCAGGACTAGAGGGCACAGCCTCAAGATAAGGGGGGGGGGGGGCAGTTTAGATCGGAGTTGAGGAGGAACTTCTTCTCTCAAAGGGTGGTGAACCTCTGGAATTCTCTGCCCGTTGAAGTGGTAGAGGCTACCTCACTAAATATATTTAAGACACAGGTAGATAGGTTTTTGGTAGACACAGGAATTAAGGGTTATGGGGAGAAAGTGGGAAAGTGGAACTGAGCCACTTCAGATCAGCCATGATCTTGTTGAATGGCGGGGCAGGCTCGAAGGGCTAGATGGCCTACTCCTGTTCCTACTTCTTATGTTCTTATGATCATCATGTCGTCATTGGCTACAGGTATAGTGCCGGAAGACTGGAGGATAGCAAACGTTATCCCCTTGTTCAAGAAGGGGAGTAGAGACCATCCTGGGAATTATAGACTGGTGAGCCTTACTTATGTTGTGGGCAAAGTTTTGGAAAGAATTATAAGGGATAGGATTTATAATCATCTAGAGGGAAATAAATTGATTAGGGATAGTCAACATGGTTTTGTGAAGGGTAGGTCATGCCTCACAAACCTTATCAAGTTTTTTGAAAAGGTGACCAAAGAGGTGGATAAGGGTAAGGCAGTTGACGTGGTGTATATGGATTTTAGCAAAGCGTTTGATAAGGTTCCCCATGGTAGGCTACTGCAGAAAATGCAGATGCGTGGGATTGAGGGTAATTTAGCAGTTTGGATCAGGAATTGGCTAGCTGATAGAAGACAGAGGGTGGTGGTTGATGGGAAATATTCAACCTGGAGTTCAGTTACAAGTGGTGTACCTCAAGGATCTGTTTTGGGGCCACTGCTGTTTGTTATTTTTATAAATGACCTAGATGAGGGTGTAGAAGGATGGATTAGTAAATTTGCTGACGACACTGCAGAGGGACATAGATAAGCTGCAGAGCTGGGCCAAGAGGTGGCAAATGCAGTTTAATATGGAAAAGTGTGAGGTGATTCACTTTGGCAAGAGTAACAGGAGTACAGAATATAGGGCTAATGGAAAGACTGTTAGTATTGTTGACGAGCAGAGAGATCTCAGGGTACATGTGCATAGCTCCCTGAAAGTTGGCACCCAGGTTGATAAGGTTGTTAAGAAGGCGTATGGTGTGTTATCTTTTGTTGGTAGAGGGACTGAATTTCGGAGTCGTGAGGTCATGTTACAACAGTACAAAACTCTGGTGCGGCCGCATTTGGAATATTGCGTACAGTTCTGGTCGCCGCATTATAAGAAAGATGTGGAGGCATTGGAAAGGGTGCAGAGGAGGTTTACCAGGATGTTGCCTGGTATGGTGGGAAGGTCTTATGAGGAAAGGCTGAGGGACTTGAGGTTATTTTCATTACAGAGAAGAAGGTTACGAGGTGACCTAATTGAGGCATACAAGACAATCAAAGGATTGGATAGGGTGGACAGTGAGAGCCTCTTTCCTCGGATGGTGATGGCTAACACGAGGGGACATAGCTTTAAATTAAGGGGTGGTAGTTATAGGGCGGATGTCAGAGGTAGGTTCTTTACTCAGAGGGTGGTAAGGGCGTGGAATGCCCTGCCTGCAGCAGTTGTGGACTCGCCAACTTTAAGGGCATTCAAATGGTCAGTGGATAGGCATATGGATAACATTGGAATCATTTAGGTTAGAGGGTCATTAGATTGGTTCCACTGGTCGGCGCAACATCGAGGGCTGAAGGGCCTGTATTGCGCTGTTATGTTCTATGTCTACATTAGAAAGCAGGAAAACCCCCCAGAAATTTAAGTACTGGGCAGTGGCAGAAATGAAACTATATATCAATTATCTTCAATAGAAAAAGTTGCAGATTTGGACAAGATCCAACAGTCTTTTTATGGTCTAATATTATTTTATTGTAATAGATTTTCCCATTTCTCTCTCTGTCTGAACCTGACTATTCACAACCATTCCATCCTATTGACAAGAGTTCAGCTTCCAACTATTATCCTCTCCATCCCATGAAATTACTTATACCTCTGCAACACTATCCACTTCTGCTCTTGCCTTGGCATCTTTGCTTCTGAAACTCTCATTCATGCTTTTGTTACCTCTAAACACCAATGTTTCCAATTTCTTCTGGTCAGCCTCTCACCTTCCTTGAACTTCAGCACATCCAAAATTCTCAATTTGAGATACCAGAAGATTGGAAATTGGTCACTGAAGGGTTAAATGACATACCTAGAAATGTCAGACTCATATGATCAACTTATATCCCAAAGAACAATCTTAATGAAGCTCAACAATGAGAAACAACACATTTAGATTCAAAGGAACCACAACTGCATAAATATATGGCAAATGTAGATAGTATTTTAAGTGAAATAGAAAGTCCCTTTGATCATTATTACCATGCTTGCTGATTTAAGGCTCCATCCAGCAACACCTAAATTTTCGTCCTGGCTTTCAAATCACTCCATGATCTCGACTTTCATGATTTTCTGCAAATTCTTTCAGTCATATAACCTTTAGTGATCTCTGTGCTCCTCTGATTTCTCTGATTTTTGGCCCTAAGCTGTGGAAATTCCTTCCTAAAGCACTCTACCCTTCTCTTTTATGATGCCACCTTGCTTGAGTACGATCTCTTGTGTCAAATTTTGTTTCACAATGCTCCTGCGAAGCATCTTGGAGAGTTTCACAATGTTAAAGGTGTCATAATAAATGCAAGCTACTGTCAAGATTGAATATCAATATAGTAAAGTCAAGGAGTCACTGAGTTGGAGGAAAAGCTAAATAACTACAAAACCAAGAAGATGGAATCGCTATAATGAAAACGTTTCAAATTGTAACAGGATTACAAGTGGAGTACCTCGGAAATTTTGGAACTGTTGTTGTTCAAAACATATTGATGATTTGACTTTCTTTTAAGCCAAACATTCATATTTGCCAGCACCACAAAAACAGGAAATAGGAAGCAGAGTAAATTAAGAGGAAACAATACAACCAAACGAGAATGAGAAGGAACTTTTACGGAACTGGTCCAATAGGTGGCAAATATGGGTAAATCTAAAGTCATCTGAATGGAAGGAGGATAACCAAAAGTAGAAGTAAGAGTTAAATGGAACAGTCCTAAAATGCACTGTTCATGAGGAAGAGGACAGATTATTGTGAACAAGTTTATGTAACTATCTATTCACAAGCTGATGTGATCATGGAGGTCTCCATTTCTCTATCAAAGAGACCTGAAAAGTCTCAGTTTCAATCTTTTGTTTGTCTTGAGTTTGCTGCTCTCAATCAACCATGTAACAGCAGGAGCTCTTTTAATTGATTTTAACATTGCATATTGTTTAGATATTGTTCTCCTAATTTAATAGTTTGACATTGGACAATTCATTTGTGTGATCAGCTCTTCAGAACCATGGTCTGACTAATAACCTTTCTGATTGTATTTGAATATTATGAGTGCTTGGGAGATGCATCATTGCATTTGATTGGATTGCTTATATTCATCAGGAAGCTGCAACTATCGGGTAGGCAGTAATTTTAATGATGTTGGCATGATATCAACTACAAGGATATCACACTGAAATCTCTTTCCTAGACCTCACATGATGTTCATGCACTCCAGCTTTATAGCAGGATTCACCAGAAGACAATTAGAACGAATTCTTGTTAGAACAGCTTTTAAAACTTCAGTTTCAATGAATCAAATTAGGCTACACCGGTCTTTTCTCTTAAAGAAGTCTCATGTGCTGGATAAGAAATACACTGATAAAACCCACCCTATGTATAACTGATAGATTTAGGTGTCCAGACAGTTGTGCAAATTGATCTTAAAACGCATTAGCCTAAAACATATCTCAACTACTTTGTTCTAAGTCCATACAGCCTCGAGACGCACTTTTAAACCAGCATTGTCTGCTATCTTACCACTTTATTAAGCTTTGCAGTGCCATTGGACTCTGCTTTTGTACCTCTCATCTTCATTCCCTCTGCAGAAAATATATGGAGATACAATTTACATAAATTATTGTAACTGAATATAATCTCTTCCTCTTATTTTATTTCTCACTGAAAAGGTCTTCACTTAATAACTGAGTAAGTATCTTGCAACCCCACTTTAGGGATTGGGGCGGCATGGTAGCACAGTGATTCGCACTGCTGCTTCACAGCACCAGGGACCCAGGTTCGATTCCTGGCTTGGGTCACTGTCTGTGTGGAATTTTCACCTTCTCCCCTGCGTAGGTTTCCTCTGGGTGCTCCTGTTTCCTCCCACAGTCTGAAAAGACGTGCTGGTTAGGTGCATTGACCCGAACAGGCGTCAGAGTGTGGCAACTAGGGGAATTTCACAGTAACTTCACTGCAGTGTTAATGTAAGCCTTATTTGTGAATAATAAATAAACTTTAACTTTTTTTTGAGTTAATCCAGCAAGCCACAACATAAATGGTCAACATTTTTATTTCCTCACTCCCTGCCACAATTCAAAGATCTAATTTACTCAATTTAATTCTTAATTTATCTAATTATATATTTTACTCTAGAATGCAGTTACTAAATCATCAGCTTTACTCACCAAAAGCTTCATTGAGCATTGGTTCCTTCAGTTCATCATCATCATCCTCATCTGCAAGAGGAGAAAAAGCAAACCTGCAAAACAAATAGTTTTGGCACAAATTCAATGGCATGGCTCAGTGAATAGGAGATTACGTTATTTCAAAGGAAGGTATTGGGTGGATGCATATCTCTATCTCTACTGAAAGGGCAAGAGATCTCCTTAGAAAGGATGTTTAGTTCTTGAAAAATCAATATTTTTCTTACCGCTGCAGGTAACAAAATAGATTTGTTCCTCTCATACTACTATTAAATCAATAAATGTTGACATTTAGCAAGGAAAAAAGTTATACTTTCCAAATGCAAACAGTATGTTTTTTATAGCAGGCACCAAACAATAAATAAAATTAAAGAGTGAACAAATTTGCATCCTCCTTTATCAATTATCTCTGCAACAATAAACTGCTGAAACAAACTTTGAAACAACTCAGAAACCACCAGCACCCTTCCCCCGTTGAATCATCGTTATTCTTTTGAAGAATAAATAAAATTATGCCATTATTTTCATTTTTAATTGCAAAATTGCATTTTTCACAACTGTAACATGCCATACTAATTAAACAAATATCTGAAAATACTAAGTGAATCATTTTTCAGCTGCACAGCACAAGAAGTTAAAAAGTTCATATTATCTTGTTTTGATGTTTAAAACTAAAAAGACATTCAGTTTTATTACTACTAAAAATGTTTTCCTAGCTGTCTATCCTTCCACTGCTGCCCCAGTGCTGAATGGGTGAGGGGCAAGCAAGTCCTGGCTTGCTGTGTCTGACCAGCCTTGCATATGAGATCTAGCTAACAGTTTATGTTGGGAGATAAAGTTTGTTTCTCTCGAGTCCTGTAACTTGGTAGTTGATAGCTCTGCTAAGTCTACAAACTCAAAACTAGGCTCTAAGTTACACAGACATCCAACAAAAAAAAAATACATTTTAAAGACACGATGCTGTTGTAATGTTCCAAAGAAGCCATAGACCTGGAATGTCATGTTTCTTCTCCACAAATGTTGCCAGACTTGATCAGTGATTCAGCTGTTTCTATTTCAGATTTTTAGCACCTTTACTATTTTATGTTTGAGATAAATTTAATCATCCCTTTATAATCATCAATAGTAATTACAAATCTTAGCTTTTAGCAATGAATGTCAGTTTGAGAATTCAAAATAGGTACTGCAACAATTTCCAAAAAAAATTAGATCAATTTTGGAATCTGCATTTATTAGGTTGTTTTCATTTATCCTTGGAGACTGATCACTGCAAACAGAAACCTATTTATCTATTTTTGATTGGTATGCTAAAGTAGAATTGACACTTCCATGAATATGAAGTTCCAGTCAAATAACAAATTTGTAGATTTGTGGAGAAATATAGCCACTGAGGAATGATGGCAGAAAAGGGAACTAAACAGAAGGTGCACATGGATTTCGAGAAACCTCAAGGAAAGGCTAAGACACCAAATTACAGGATACCATTGTTGAAAAGAGCTGGAGAGGCAAGATGAGTGAGAAAGTTACCGATTCAGCTACAAGTTTAGACATGAAGGAATGTTGATTGTAGGGGAAGAGAAATTTTTTAACGCAAGGGATCCTACAGTTTTGACAGTAGGACAAAGATCAACTTAAAGAACTGTGACTTCAACAAAAGGAAGATGCAGGAAAAAAAAAATACACGTACAATGCACATTTGAAGCTTAAAACAAGGGAGAGCAGATTAGGGTTAATGTTCATAGCAATTTATTATAAAACATGAGAAATTAAAAATTATATCTGGGGGCGGCAGGGGGGTGGAAGGCGTGGAGAGGCTGGCCCCTGCACATTGAGATGGGAGTTGAAGGGGGAGGGGGCTGGCCTCCATAAGTTGCAGGGTACAGCCCCTGCATCTCCAGGTGAATAGTGGCCAGGTACCCCGTTCCTCCAGACAAGCGGAAGCCCAGCCCCACTGTGCATCTGGACAAAAAGGGGCCCAGCTCCCAATGTCTCCAGATAAACGGGAGCTCAGCCTCCCTGTGCCTCCAAGCAGATGGAAGCCTAACCTAGCCGTGTTTCTGAACAGGTGGGAGCGCGTCCCCACTGTGCCTCTGGATAGGTGCGCCCAGCCTCCCTGTGCCTCTGGACAGGTGGGATCAGGACAGGCAAGGAAGGGCCCCTATTCCTTAGGATGGGCAGGGAAGGGCCCCTGTTCCTCCAGATGGGCAGGGTCTGTATCCCTATAAGCTTCAGGTGGGGGGGAGCCAGGTCTCTATAGCTCCAGATAGGCATGGCCTGGTTTCTGTCACCGTTTATCTTTGCAGACCACATTATCACATATTACATTTCTGAACGGGCAATCTAGTCACCATCTCCTCAAAAAATTACTTTGCACTCAAAAGAACACTTTCAGCAGATTTTTATGCTGGCACCAAGTTAAAATCTGTCTGAGATTATGAAATCTTTTCTGGGACAATGAGATCTTCCACTTGAAAAGACAAAATCATCTGCAGCGTATGTGTATTTCTCAGTGTATTCTCATAAAATTTTATAACAAGCTGCCAGACATTTGAGTGAAGGGGATAATGCTACTGTTAAATTCACCTCCTTCACGACATAAGCTATCCACTCTGATATATATTGTTCGCGTTCCCTCATCAAACCTGTTCATCTTTAGCTAGGGCAAGAGGGAAAAAAGATTTGGAAATTTGTGCCAAAAAATCCACTAAAACCTTTGATTGTTTGCTGATGGTCTCCACAAGATCATTATGACCAGTAGAATGACGGAGAACAGCAATCGCCAGAATGCATCATCTATCCACCGCTCTCTCCAGTCCTGCATAAAACATGGAAGAAAGGAATCAAAGTGCTATCTAATACATGTATTTTCATTCAGTGTTCCTTCTTGTCTTCTGAAGAAGTTTTTTCCCAGGTCGGAGGTGACAAACACGAGGGGTCACAGGTTCATGGGGGGGGCGGGGGGAGGACAAGGTTTAACTCAGATATCAGAGGGACGTATTTTACACAGAGGGTGGTGGAGGCGGACATGCTGGGATCATTTAAGACTTATCTGGATAGTCACATGAGCAGACTGGGAATGGAGGGACACAAAAGAATGGTCTAGTTGGACCAATGAGCAGCGCAGGCTTGGAGGGCCGAAGGGACTGTTTCCTGTGCTGTATTGTTCTGTGTTCTCATTGAAGTACAGTACTTAAGTCCCTTGCAACATTTTACTCAGGCATATTTTCACAGGTATAGTAGCAATCCCCCACCACCCCGTAACCCGCTGCTTGAGTGCAGTACCAGAGGCACAAGCTCAGTACAAAGCCCAGTGATTGATTATATTGGTCAGGTAGATTTCAATTTCTAATAGGTAAGATTTGAGGTAGCTGGGTTTATTGCTGAGTTATTCCAGTTTCCTCAATCTCCCTTTCTCTTTAGGGATCAAAGTGAAAATCCTCACAATTTGTCCAAAATTGGTATCAGTTTTTTTTTGAAACCTCTCTTCAAATTGCATGATTTGGTTGTTGATTATTTGGACTGCATTGTCTAAATGGTTTGCCTTTCCCATTTCATACTTTTGTAGGAATCGGGTAGCCATCAGAAGTGAGAACCCTGAAAGATGTACCCCCAGTTCTTGACTCAGGAACAACAAAACAGTGGAACAGCAAATTGTGCTGAGGGTGTAGAAAGTCTGCAGAGGGATCTAGATAGGCTGAGCGAGTGGGCGAGGACCTGGCAGATGGAATACAATGTTGGCAAGTGTGAGGTTATCCACTTTGGTAGGAATAATAGTAGGAAGGACTACTACTTACAGGGCGAAAAGCTGCAGCATGCTACGGTGCAGAGGGACCTGGGGGTCCTTGTGCACGAGTCGCAAAAACCCAGCCTACAGGTGCAGCAGGTGGTCAGGAAGGCAAATGGGATGCTGGCATTCATAGCGAGAGGGATTGAATATAAAAGTAGGGAGGTCTTGCTGCAGCTGTACAGGGCAATGGTGAGGCCACAGCTGGAGTACTGTGTGCAGTTTTGGTTGCTGCACTTGCGCAAGGATATTTTGGCCTTGGAGGGAGTGCAGAGGAGGTTCACTAGGCTGATACCAGAGTTGAGGGGGTTGAGCTTTGAGGAGAGGCTGAATAGACTGGGCTTGTACTCGTTAGAGTTTAGAAGGATGAGGGGGGATCTTATTGAGATGTATAAGATGATGAAAGGGATGGATAGGGTAGAGGTGGAGAGGTTCTTCCCGCTTAGAAAGGACAGCAGGACTAGAGGGCACAGCCTCAAGATGGGGGGGGGTGTTGCAGTTTAGAACAAGAGTTGAGGAAGAACTTCTTCACTCAAAGGGTGGTGAATCTCTGGAATTCTCTGCCCATTGAAGTGGTGGAGGCTACCTCTCTAAATATATTTAAGACGTGAGTAGATAGGTTTTTGGTAGGCAAGGGGATTAAGGGTTATGGGGAGAAAACAGGAAAGTGGAACTGAGCCACTTCAGATCAGCCATGATTTTATTGAATGGCGGGGCAGGCTCGAAGGGCTAGATGGCCTACTCCTGCTCCTATTTCTTATGTTCTTATGTTTTATGTTCTTATGTAAAACCAGTAGTGGCACAAATGGTTGATAGCAGCTGACTCGGCCCAGACCAGAAATAGACCATGGGACCTTGTTAGTCAAAAAGAGCTTGAACCACAGTGGAAAGTGCTTTTGCACACAGGGGAATTACTATGTCCACATTTTGACTTCTGTAAAAGCAGATAGCATCTATTTAATGCAAAACAAAACTAAATTTCAACTTTTATTTAATCATTCTTTAATTTCATAAACGAATGCTCACTTTTTCGGTAGGGCATTCCAAATCCTAAATTCAATGAAAAGCATCTTGTTATTTCCCTTCTAGATCTTTCACCAATGATTTTAGATCTATGACATCTGATTATTGACCCATTTGTCAAATGTAATAGTTTTTCTCTATCAGCCCTACCAAAACATTGAGGCTTGGCAGGAAAGGTCTCCCTGAATCTTGCTTCTGACATCGTTATAATCTTGACTTGAATTTTCAGGGTGACAAATGCTCAATTAAGTGTTGATCAGCAGCAGGCAGGAAGTCCGTCCACACTTGGACAGAAGTCCCATCTTGGAGAGCTACCAGCGAACCAGACTGGCCAACAGTTGTCCAGTCCCTCCAGATGCAGCAGCACTGCAGTAGCCAGAAGAGGTTCTGTATTGCCATGCCTGAAACAAAGTCACACTTCAAATATGCACCAGGAGGTCCTTTGGTGGAAAGACAGGGGATATGCTGGGAGTGGGAGTGATCCCAGTGCTAGGGGAGGGCTGGATTTCTCAGCTCCCTGAAGGGAGGGTACCCCAAATATGAAAGGGCCTTCAGATTGAAGCGCAGCCCCCCCCACCCTACCCAATCTTTCCTTCCCGGGATCAAGGATGAAGACTTTTTCTTTTTCTGTTTGGCACCTGCCAGCCTCAAAAAGAAGATCTACACATGGAGACAGAGGCACTGAATGAGTACTTTGCATCTGTCTTTACCAAGGAAAAAGGTGCTGCCAACGTCGTAGTGAAAGAAAATATAGCTGAGACATTGGATAGGCTAAAAATTGAAAAAGAGGCGATATTAGAAAGTCTGTATTAAGATTGATAAGTCACCAGGGTTAGGTCAAATGCATCCAAGGATACTGAGGGAAGTGAGGGTGGAAATTGCAGAGTCGATGACCATAATCTTCCAATCCTCCTCCGATACAATGCTGGTGGCAGATGACTAGAGAACTGTAATTGTGACACCCAGAATCAAAAAAGGGTGCAAGGATAAGCATTTTATAAAGTCTACAGAGGCTTAAAAATCAAACAATAAACTTGGCTCCAGAGGAGCTTACTTACTGACTGACAGTCCGCCAGCCGGAACTTCTTTGTTGTCCAAATGATGAAAAATATCGATGCTATATACGAGGAAGAAATAAAATGTTTAGGCCAATATAAAATATTTTCTTTCATCTTTGCAGTATACTTTGGTCACACTAAGAATTCATCCTCATGTGAGGTCGTAGCAATAATAGGAAGATAGATTATTACTTGAATGGGTGTAAATTGAGAGAGGTGGATACTCAGTGAGACCTTGGTGACCTCGGTGTCCTTGTGCATCAGTTGCTGAAGGTAAGCACACAGGTACAGCATGCAGTAAAGAGGGCAACTGTATGTTGGCTTTCATAGCAACAGGATTTGATACAAGAATAGATGTTTTACTACAGTTGTATAGGGTGCTGGTGAGATCACACCTGGAGTATTGTGTGCAGTTTTGGTGCCCTTATCTGAGGAAGGATATCTTTGCTTTAGAGTTTACCAGGCTGATTCCTGGGATGGCAGATCTGCCATATGAGGAGAGACTAAATCGTTGAGGATTATATTTGCTGGAGTTACTAAGAGTGCGAGGGGATCTCATAGAAACTCAAACTTCTAACAGTATTAGACAGAGTCCAGAGCTACGGGTCACAATTTAAGGATAAGGAGGTAAACCTTTTAGAACTGAGGTGAGGAGAAATTTCTTCACCCAGAGAGTGGTGAATGTGTGGAATTCACTATCATAGGTAGTAGCTGAGGCCAAAACATGTGATTTCAAGAAGAAATTAGATACAGCTCTTGGGGCTAAAAGGATCAAGGGA
Organism: Carcharhinus amblyrhynchos; assembly: GCF_965287045.1. Taxonomy (NCBI): domain Eukaryota; kingdom Metazoa; phylum Chordata; class Chondrichthyes; order Carcharhiniformes; family Carcharhinidae; genus Carcharhinus; species Carcharhinus amblyrhynchos. The sequence continues at coordinate 61,201,149 of NC_137337.1, forward strand.
TATGGTAGGGTGGGGTGGGGTGGGAGTCAGGATATTGAATTTGACAATCAGCTATGATCATAATGAATGACAGAGCAGGCTTCAATGGCCTACTTCTGCTTCGAATTTCTATTCTCCTTTAGGTCAAGAGGATGGCATAGCTTTAGCCATATGATTTGGTACAGCTACTTGAGTTAATTGAGATGTGAACCTTCAACAGCCCAGTAACGCTCTTGGCAATTCAGCTACTGTCTTGGATGGAAGTTGACCATATTCCATTGTTGTACAAATTTCCACTTAACTGGTCAGTTTTCATTCAAGTCCACCAATATGAAAGCATGAGTGAATTTTAGAAAACATTATTAAGTCTCCAATGCTTCATCATACACAATCAGACTACCTGACAACCCTGCATAACACGCTTTTAACTTACCTATAACAGCAAAGATGAGTGTGTTTGTGAAATGTCTATATAAAGAGAGTTTCACAACATTCCTTCTTAGCTTTAGCATCTTCATGGTCTGGGTCAAGCTGATGAAGATGTGACTTTGGTTAAGGAAAATGATGCAATACAAAATTAAAAATCCAGATGTCCCTTCATTGAAAAGACCAACATTTGGCTTAAACAAAAGTATACAAGTTAACAGCTGGGATCAACAGTAATTGTATACTAGTTACTCAAATTTGCTCTAGGTTCCATTTTCTTTTGCCGAATCAAGTACAAAAAAAAGCCCATAAAATCCAAACTTCTAATTCTAGAATGGTATCACATGCTGCAGTGCATGTTACCATAGGGACTGCTTTCATCTCCTGGAGAGGTACAAGTCCTCAGAACATTTACAACGTTCCATTTCCCATCCTAGTGCTATTTGTCATGTATGAAAATCAACCTGTGTGACAATAAGTATGTAGGCTTCATGAGGTGCTATCACAGCCAAGTCATGATCCATTATTTTATATACACCGGGTTGTCAATTTAGCATACCAAGAATGTAAACTTCTCCATCCTTACAACATGGATTACTTCAAAGGAAAACAACAGGATAAAGAACACATGTACTACTCATTTGAAATATGGTTTACCCAATTGTAGAACCCAACAATTATCTCGGGTAAACCATTCCTTAATATTTAATATTAAAGGATGAGCAAAATTTACCATTTGGAGTTCCACATGGCTGAAGGCTCTTCAAACACTGAATTTTTAAAATGTATACACCTTCTAATCATGTAAGCAGAAAAACCAGATGGACTCACTAGTTAATCCTAATCACAATACTAATAACTAGTACCAATGCAAATGAAAGAACCAAGACCAATTGAAGGTTGTAGTCTATCCCTGGCTGTTATAAGGTGCTTGTTCTAAAATCCTTATTTACATGGCTGCCACGTAATCATTCTGAGGTATCCACTACTTAACAAACCTCTGAATGTTGGAGTAAGCTTGAGTTTAAATATATGTCAGTGATTGAATATTGCAGTTCTATTTGACATGATACAGAAAGTACAATTCTTACTCATGGATTCAGAAGACGCCAAACCCTAATTTAGAACGGCTTAGTTTGTAGCTTTCTCACCTGAGTCACAAGGTTCTGGGTTCAAGTTCCACTCCTGTGCTTCAGTACAAAAAGCAAAGCTGGTATTCCAGGGTAGCAGTAGCACTGTGCTGTCAGAGGTGCTGTCTTTGATTGACATGGGAGTCATAGGGTGTAGGGGGTGGACAGGAATATGGAGTTTAGGCCATAATCAGATCAACCATGATCTTATCAAATAATGGAACAGGCTCAAGGAACTGAATAGTCTACTGCTGCTCCTAATTTATGTTCCTACCAGATGAGGTGAATTGATTGTCTCCAAATTCTATCTTTTCTAACCATGAAGGATGTAACAAAACTGCTATTTCACATAATGCAGAACACCATAACAGTTTACACATTTAATGCAGACCTCTAACAGGTGTTAGAACTGCATCATTTCAAAACTAAAACTGCAGGGTAATAAAACCCCATACACGACTTCTTCTTTATCTAGAGAATTCACCAACCCCCACTCCCTGATCATACCACCGCCAGCTCAAATTCTGTTACTTGATGCAAAGATTGCCTTCAATTAGAGTTGTTGGAGCAGGCAACAGGCTGTGTAAAGCTGCAACATGCCCTCTCGGATCTTACCAATGTTCCCAAATTCTTCTTACTTCCAAATACAAAATATGCACCCTTTCCAGAGCCTCTCCAACCCCTAGCATGGTATCATTTCTACTAAAGCAGCCTAACAGTCTCATGCAGAGGGACAAAAGTCATTCTCCAGCTTCAAAAGAAGAAAATTGGAGGCACACAACGCACCAATCTTGTCCTATGTAAAAGTACTTTGGAGATTTGAAAATCAAGTAATAAACATAGCTCCAGAAACTTACTTCCTGACTCTCCAATTAATGAATGTTGATACTACAGGAGGAAGGTCTGTACCTCAACTCTATTTACTGATTTTACTTCCTATCTTGACAGCTCTATCAAGCTCAGTTTTCAGAAGTTCAATTGATCTCGTATTTCCAGTTTTTTTTGGGGGAGCGAGTACAAAATTACAGGAAAACACACTTTCTGATTTCTCTCTTAAATGGTCTAGCCCAAAAAGACAGGTAGAGAGGTATAAAAATGTACGGCAGATTGTCCCACTAGCATTTCTCCTATTCTGTTGCCAGTGCACCTTTCCAGTAGCACAATTGACAGCCCCACGTAAAAATATCTGTGACAAACCAGTTACCTTCAACTCCATGGCATAATGCACAGGCAATTACTGCTGCCAAAGGTAATGCACTTTAGAGCCAAGTCAAAGAGCAGCAAGCTCTTAATGAGAAAAGAAATTAAGCTTCAAATTTTATAAGAGTTGTTACTTAAATGTTTTTTGGTGATCACTAGCTAATGAATATGATTGTTCACCTAAAAAAACTCCTTGTTACTGGTGAAGGGTTCTGTGGGTCCTTATGTGGTTGGTGAGCTTGTCTAGAGTCGCATCTCTGATCGCACACTTAGCAGGTGTTTTCAGGAGGAATTGGTATTTGGGTTTGAGAGTACCAACTCGATTTACAGATATTGCTCACTTCCCCCCTCCTACATAAGGTTGAAGAAATTACAGTAATGAGACATACTTATTCTTAGGGTTATGATAATTTCATTTGCCAAGTGAAGGAAATTCAAATAGGGTCACTTCAGTCATCTAATCTAATCCTACATTCCTCCTCATTCCCACTTTTTAGTATTTGTTGTTTTCTAAACAGCTGTCTGATTTCTTTCCAAATTAATATTTAAAAGCTCTTCACTATTTTTAACAGAAAATCCCACATCCCAGCCTGTAAGTGGAGACGTATTTTCCAGCCAACCCTGCAACTGATTTTTGTGCCCTGTTATCTTGTTGGCCACTGGGATCAAGTCATTATTATTTACCTTATTGTGACACTTCAATCCAACGTTTAGCTACACCAGTATCCCTCTACTTTAAAATATTGCTAAATCAAAGTATAATTTCATTCCCTATTCTTTGTTTATTATTTCACATCATTCTACACATCTATTGGTCTCTGCAGTCTACATCCACCAGTTTCATGACAGTAGCCAATAGTGTCTCAGTTTGTATATCCAAATAATTTACTTGTAAAGCTAGTAAGAGCAGCCTCAACACAGGCATGTGTGGAAAACCATTCACCATATCTTTATATTGCAAGAAACCTTCCACAACATTCACCATTTACTTTCTGGCCTTCAATTATCTCCCTATTCCAGTTGCTTTATTGTCTGAGTCACAAATTATACATCGAGAAAGGGTAGGCGTAGTAAGCAGAATAACCTTTCCTTGACTGAAAATAGAAAACAGATCAAAAATCCTTTTCCCTGGAAAATCCCATACCCAGAAAGGATATCCACCAGCAAAGGGCAGTGTCGAGAACAGCCAGAGGGATAAAGGCTAGGAGGGCCAAGTCGAAATTCTCCTAAAAAAGGAAAGGACACAGTCAGGTAAAAGCAAGGGAAAGAGGGAATGAAAGGAAAGAATAATTTCTTGTGACATTATTAATTAGGAAATGACAGTAGCATAACATAAACCATAGGCAAAGTTTTCACTGATCTGAGAGAAGACATTGCATTGCGTAGAGTCTACAAATAAATTCAAGACAGACAACTTAACTTGTGGTTTCACTCCCCAGGGTGCTGTGTATCCATGCCCATTAAGAAATAGGTTGAAAACGATTTTAACCAGGGCCCCTATAGTTAGTAAACAGGGACTTACATACCAACAGTTTGATCTGGATATAAACTCACATTCCAATGTCCAATTTACAAGTCTGTGTGGCCATAGTCTCTTCACCCTGACACTTGTGACAATTCAGCTGAATTGAGGTGAGAAACATCCCAGATTTGGCAACAGTAAATAAGGACTCCTGTTCTACAGAACACCTTATCACGGACAGTGGGAAGTCTACTAATTAATTACATTTGCTCTTCAAATCTCAGAAAAAAAGGAGTTTCACATCAGTGCCCTGACTGATATAGCCAGCCTATGGTGCTTCTTGGACGTGGCACTTGCTCCCCTCGGCTGCACCAACGCCACGCTCGCTCCCCTCGGCCGCACTAACGTCGTGCTCGCTCCCCTCGGCCGCACTCTTAAGTAGTTAATCAGCAGCTGCAGAGCATTAATGGAAGAATTGATGAGATTTTGCACTTTGTGGTCAGCCCTTCCAAACACAATACACTGGAGAGAAGGACCAAGTATTTGCAAAAAGGTCAACAGAAAGATCAAAGCAGAATACTGGATGTAAATATTACAGAGGATAGCACGCAAAATGAAAGGAAGCATGCCCAGTGTGGGGAAAGCAGTGCTCGAGTTGCAAGAAGCTGAACCCCTCTATCAAATGTTTTGCTGGAAAGAAGCAAGCCTATATAGATGGTTTCATGGCGAGATTTTGGATAGTGAATCTCCACACTTGAGAATCGGTTGGCACCTAAGTCTCAAGGAAAACAAATGTCAGATAGGCACTGCCATTATAAGCAACATGATGAGTTTCACTGGCCTGTGTGAAATTCCTCAAGATAGTAATCTGAAAATTAAGCCATCGAAGGTAAAGTTGCATGAGCATGTGATGGAGCCATGCTCATCTCAAGAGAGTAAACTAAGCTGAGAGCCCAATGCAACAGAAATGAAGAAAAATTGCAGCTCCAAATATTACACGTGAGGCATAATCCACCTGTCACAGCTAAAACAAATCCAAAGCTTGGATTAGTAACCCTCCATGTATCAGGAGAAGTTGCAGTGTTTTATATGGCGCAAAACACTAAACAAATCCAAAAACATTACAGCGATATTTTGCAAGTCTTGAATGTCATTTTGAAATAGATGAGAGCGTGTGATCAATTCAACATCTTCCAAGGAGAACTCCAGCTGCCTCCAGGTCCAGCCTGAAATACAAGATAGAGCAGCTTGAAAAGATGGGAGTAATCAAGAAGTGACAACTGCTATGGACTGGAATAGCAGCATGATAGCAGGATGGGTACTGGCAAGTGAAGTGGGATGAAAATAGCATTTCCTGACTACACTGTGGATGTCATTTAGGAGATACAGATGTTGCATGTGTCATTTTTACTGCTCAGGAAAACTCAACACAGACAGCATGAGATAGTCAATAATCTTCCAGAAGTGGAGGGGAGTATGGATGATCTGCTAGTTTGTGGAAATAGGGATATGATGTAATAAGCCATTGCAGACCATGATCAAAATCTGAGACTGCTAGAGAGCTCATTAGATGGATGTGATATAGAATAAGAAAAAACTGCAACTGAAGATGACTGAAGTCAAGTACATTAATACTTGAAAGGTGCACATCCCAATTCTGATATGGTGAGAGATGTAGCAGAGATGCAGCCACCGACAAATGTGACGGCAGAGCAATCATTTATTGAATTTATGAACTACTTAGCGAAGTTCTTGTCCAATTTGTCACTAGAATGAGAATCTCAATGAAAGCTCATTACAAAGCATGTTCAATGGTATTTTAGGGCACAGGAGCAGCTTTCACTTGTATCAAACAACTAGCAAGGACAAAGTTGTTGCTGAAGAACCCTGATGATATTGATCAGGTCACCCAGCAATGTGGTGCCTGCAAGACAGGACTTGGAGCAAATCTTATGGAGCAAGAACAACCAGTTCCTTTTGCATTCACAGCATGAATACAAACTTAATGATGTTACTTACAGATTATGATTGGGTGCCTGCTTATTGTCTTTGCTTGTGGGCATTTTAAATAGAACCTGCCTGGGAGAGAGAAAGTGATACCAGAGTCTGACCACAAGCCACTTCAAAGCATCTTTCTCAAGGCGTTGCTATGCACTCTAAAGTGTGTGCAAAAGATGTTGTTCCATTGAAGTGAAGTACAAGGGAAGAAAATCTACATCATCTACATGCTGTTAAGAGTTGCACTACTTTACTAGGAGTGTGAAATCTTTCAGATTCAATAAGAAGCAACAGTATGAAATGCCCTGGAACTCCAACTCAGCTCAGATCACACAAACTATGCAACAAGATGCAACTGTCCAAGTGCTTCAAGAAGTAGTGATGAAAGAATGGCCATAAACCATCAAGGGCACAACTGTTGTTATAAGACAGTATTGGGCAAACAGGGATGAATTGATCGCTCAAGATGACATCTTGCACAAAGGAACTAGAATCATCATCCTGAAGGTGATGGGGAAAGGGTATACATCCATGCAAGCCATCAAGAAATCAAATCAAGTCTGGGGAAGGCTCTACCAACCAAATATGAGCAATGAGCTCAAGAGCCATACCAGTCAATGAAGTATTCAGAATTCAAGCACTTCAACAAAGATTGGGAAATTCAGCATAGCACAGTATCTCCACACCATCCCAGTCAAATGGAAAGGCTGGCGCAGCAGTGAAGAAAATCAAGTAGATCCAACACTGATATGTAGAAGGCAACTCTAGAGTAGAGAATCACATCTTCTGAGGGCATGGAAAGTAGTCCAGTTCAGCCTCTAACATCATGCTGCACTCAAAACTACTCTCCCAATAGCTAAAACACTAGTGAAGCCAGAAGTGCTAAGTAGTGTGACAAAATCAAAGTGCCTGTGTGATGATTTTCATTATCGACCATCTATGTATCTGACTGGCAATTCTAAATGAGTATTTTTTATGAAAGAGGAATTTTTTGAAAAGTGCCTTTGCACAATGTGACCATAAACTTGCAAGCCATGTGACTTAATGTCATCTTTAGTGAATGCTCGAGAGCAGAAGCAATTTCATTCACCACTTCAAACATAATCGCTCCCCTCGACGGTATAGGAACCTGTCTCAGTTCCCTCACAGCACAGATTCTGTACTCACTCTCCTCCACAACACTGATCCCATACTTATTTAATCAACAGCACAAACCCCATACTCTCTCCCCTTGACAGCAAATTCCACGCTCGCTTAACTCGAAAGCAGAACCATCCTTGCAGCCAATGACTCCACTATCCATGTAATAGAAGATATGACATTTCAATATAATGTAAAGGATATCCACCAGAGCACACAGGAGTCGATCACTGAGAGACTGATGTTCCCTACGAGAGCCAGGGTAACCAGTGGGGTCTAAATCAGGAACAAAATAGTGTCAATTTCAACTCCAAAAAAAGAATCCAGGCTAACGTGTACCTTTCAACCCGTTGAAACGATCAACCTATTTTGCACTGTCTTTTTTTCTTATATTCAGCAAAAAAACCTACATGGAAACTAGACCTTGAATAAGGAGGTGTTTTGTCACTACACTATTCATTTATTGGGTTGTTAATAAAAAGACTAGAGGTCAAAAAAGTTCAGGAGTTGAAATCAATTGGTATGTTTTGCTGCAAAGTGGGATATTCAGTCGCATGGTAACTGTGGTGTAGCAATAATCAAACATCTCCAAAGAAAGCACATGGTGAAGTCATAGGACATGGATTTGCAGCCCAAGTTCCTGAGGCCGCAGGCCCCAGGAGTCAGTTCAGAAAGCAGAAGCCAGCAAAGACAATTTAGCTTTAATAAATGAAGGCAACCCTGATAAGGCACTTATAATTTCAATGTTTCCTTTATAAAGAAAATGGTGCAACAAGTCCTAGTCTGCAACTGATCTTCAGCACCTCTCCTAAAACACGTGTACATTTTAAAAAATATGCTTACACCAGTGACTCGAAGGATGCCTTCTATTGCGGAGAAAATTAAATAGAGGACTCCGACACCAACAACTCTGTGCAACATGGCTCCCAGACGAGGTCTGTGGCAAAGCAAACACCATTCTCATAAAATTTGTTGTCCAGACTTAACAGTATAGCACACTTTATGCAACACACCACTCATCAGTTGAATAAACAGTGGCATTAGTGTTCAAATACAACATAAGCCAAAATGTTTTTCTTCCCACCAGTTAAGCATTCAAGGTGCCCCAGATCACCAAAGCCTTGATTTTAAAACTCTCATTTGAATTAAGCTTTGAAACATCCCTGAGGCCTGCAACTCTCCAAAGGATATTCATTCCTTCAGCTCTGGTATAATGCACATTCATCTCACTTCCTTAACCCCACTAGTGCTAGGCGTGCTTTTACAGGTACTAAGCTTGAGAATTTTGTCCGTGGACATTTTCCACCTCTTCCATTTCCTTTAAGGCTATTTAAAAAAAGATTTCTTTAACTAAGGTAACCATCTTCTTAGTTCCACTTCAATCTTTTGCTTGTTATCATTCCTGTGAGTGTGGACCATTCCCCACCATAAAGGAGATTTACAAATTTAAGTAGGTACGGTTTCACTGTGAACAAATTTGAATTATCCTACTTTCCAGACATCCTCAAGACAATGGTGGGCGAGGGGAGCGACAGGCATTAAGTGTTGATGGGCACATCAACATCATAGGTTAGTTTGTTGATGGTTGGGTGGTGGTGGCCCGCAGCGGTGGCTGCACGTTGGGAAGGGGGCAAGCGGGAGGAGTTGGCATGTGAGAGAAGAATAGCATGTACTCATACTGGAGGGCAAATTTGAGGGGTGTACAATAATGCTTTCTTGATTACTAATTACTCCTATTCAATTTTAAACCTTCTAATGATTTGGTCATAAAAGTGCTCGAGCTACACAATGTGGGGAGGTGAATTAATGCAATATTGAATAGTGAAATTAATGAGTGAGTGATCTCTAGACTGATGGTTAGATGACAATGCCCGGGAGAGAAATGTCCTCAGATGGCAGCTGTTTAAAAGTAGCTTCTAACCACACTCCTTGTTCTTCACAGTCCGTGGGACTTTTCAAAGGAGCATAAGTGTACTTTGTGCATCTCTTCACTTCAATTCTTCTACTCACTCCACAATACCTATATATAGATTAAAGTTAGATCACTAGTATTGACATTTTGTTAATACTTACTTCACAATTCCATATCCAAGACTGACTATAATGACCAGAACACGAGCCAGGGAACGCTTCAATGCAGAAAGTAATTCAGCAAAAATCACTGCTCCTTGCACTGGGTTAAACAGAAATTAGATAACAGTCATAGTTATACAGGTTGAAATATCTCAGTGACAGCAGCATGATTTTTTCATGCAGCACTTTTAACTTACTGCAAGATCCAAGAATTATGGAACAGGTTTTGATTTGCAATTTTACATGCACTGCAATGTTTACCAAAAAACACAGCCAAGGTCAGTAGATTTCCACAACAGAAGATCTATATCCAATATTCCTGAGTTCCCAGTTTCACTGATGTCAAAGCCAAGCATTGCCCTGATAAACAGAGAATGAAACTAAAGGTTCAGAGTTGCAGAGGGGCACGGTGAGTCAACCATACGACAGCAGCTAGAGTTTGGGCACTGAAAGCACATCAACTGCTGACCATCTCTACTGGGTACAATACACAGCATTGGTTAAATCTAATTCTCGCAAGGTATACTACTTACTACAAGGCAAGTTATTACATTGATACTTTTAGAAAAAGATTCCTCTCAGAAGCACTGTGATTGGCACGTTTTAAGTGACCCTTTTCCACAGAGTAAGAAGAGGTCATCTGTTGTACAGGAGAAGCTATAGCATGAACTCAATTTCTTCGTTATGAATTGTTGTATTGACAGAGATAAATTACGTCAATACAAGAACATGCTTATGGAGGTTTGCATGAAGAACACTTCAAAACTATGCTCACAGTCCTCACAGGGCAGCACAGTGGTACAATGGTTAGTACAGCTGCCACTCAGTATCAGAGACCCAGGTTCGATTCCTGGCTTGGGTCACTGTCTACGCGGAGTCTGCACATTCTCCCCTTGTCTGTGTGGGTTTCTTCTGGGTGCTCTGGTTTCCTCCCACACATCTGAAATCAGCATCCATCTGCACATATTAGGTAGACGTAGGGTTAACTGCATTACGCAATTGAAAATAGCTTCTGCCATTGTTTCCCGCTGGACTCAAGGTGGTGTGTTCAACCAGTAGTCAATAGTCAACTGAAGTGGATGGGGGCACCACAAGATTCATGTGCAGCTGAGGCCTGTACACAGGTACAGGGAAGTCAGGATACAGACTAAAGTTCCTTCTGTTATAGGAAGAGACAACCTCTTGCACCCTAATAGAGCAAATCCAAGTAGAAATTTCTCCACCCATGATCAACTTCCAAAGAAGATTCATCAACTGAGCTGAAAACTTTGTTTTACCACCAAGTTAGCAACGTTTCCTACCTGATTCGCCTTTGTAGCGGATGCTCTGGTACTCAGCATAAAATACAGCTTTTTCCAACATTCCTAGAAAGATGACTGCTCCAATCCAGAACTGGATGCGCAGGAGGTCCCTCCAGTAGCAAGCAGACCAGACCAGCCATAAAGCTCCAAACAGCACGTACACAATGCACATCACCATGAAAAACTGGCAGGGGGAAAGAACAACTCCAATTTACTGTCAGTCTGTACAATCCATCAAGAACATATTTCACAGCTGCAAATTCAATCTAGTAATAAATTTCGACACGAACATTATCATTTAGTCCTTCCCCAAAATGGAATTTTGTCCTTCATTGCTAGACGGATGAAGTTTAAAAACAGCGAGATTATGTTGCAGCTGTATAAGGTGCTGGTGAGGCCAAACCTGGATCCTGTATACAGTTTTGGCCTCCTTACTTGAGAAAGGATGTACTGGGGGTGCAGAGATTCACTAGGTTGATTCTGAATTGAAAGGGTTGGCTTATAAGGAAAGACTGAGTAGACTGGGGCTATACTCATTGGAATTCAGAAGAATGAGGGGAGATCTTACAGAAACATAAAAGATTATGAAAGGAATAGATAAGATAGAAGCAGGGAAGTTGTTTCCACTGGTGGCTGAAACTAGAACTAGGGGGCATAGCTTCAAAATAAGGTGAAGCAGAATTAGGACTGAGTTGAGGAGGAACGTCTTCACACAAAGGGTTGTGAATCTGTGGAATTCCCTGCCCAGTGAAGCAGTTGAGGCTACCTCATTGAATGTTTTTAAGGCAAGGATAGATAAATTTTTGAAAAGTAAAGGAATTAAGGGTTATGGTGAGCGGGCGGGTAAATGGAACTGAGTCCACAAAAAGATCAGCCATGATCTTATTGAATGGCGCAGCAGACTCAACGGACCAGATGGCCTACTCCTGCTCCTAGTTCTTATGCTCTGTCAGACCTTATAACAATTACAAAGATCTCCCCTCTCTTCAAAAACTCCTCACCCAACCATCATTGCAAACTATCTCCATATCGTGACCCTAACTTTTCAACCCATGCTTCTTGACCTTGCTGTCTCCTCCCAAATAGGAACTCACCCACCTCAGAACTCCAAATTCATCCGCTGGCCAGTTCCGCATGCCTCCCATTCACCCGCCAGCTTGCTACTCCCATTAAGCTGCCGGCCCGCTCCATCCACCTCCCATTCACCCACAGGCCAGCACCAATGCTTCTCATTCACCCATGGGCTGATTTCTGCACCCGCAGGCCAGTGCCCACTCCTCCCATTCATTGCAGGTTCACACCCCGCCTCCCATTCATTCTCGGGGCAGCACCCATGTCCCCCATTTGTGGGAGGCTGGTTCGTGTCCACGTCTCTTATTCACCTGCGGGCTCATGCCTCCCATGCACCCGCAAGCTCACGCACTTGCCTCCCGTACGCTTGTGAGCTCATGCCTGTGCCTGTGTGCCCTATTCATTCTCACAGGCGCCTTTGCACTGCACCCATTCTCACGTGCCTATACCACCCATTCACTCATGGGCACATGCCTCCTCCTCCGTTCACTGTTGGGCCCCTCCATCACTCACCCCGATGTTCAGCCCTGATCATTGGCCTCACTCCCTCTGCTCACTATTTGTATGCAGAGTGGCAGTGGGGACCCCACCCCACCTCCCTGATCGTCCCAGAGGCCCTGCCGCATCAGATCCCACCCATGATCAATGGGCAGTGACGACGTGACACTTTGCTCTGTGAGCAGGCTGGCACTGGGCACAAGCAGGCAATGCCAGGGCGCAAATGCTTGGGGGCAACCCCACCGCCCAACCCTCCGGGGGAGACAATTGCCCCTTCTACACTCCAGTGGGGTTGGAGCTGCTATAAACTCCGCTGGAGTGAAATACTCCTGGCCGGCAGGGGGCAGGGTGTGTATGATATTTAAATTAGATCTGCATGCTCCATTGCATACCTAATGCAGCTCTGTCTGTGCCTATTTCCCATGCAGAGCTGATGGCACCAGAAATCTGGCGCTGGGAGACGTGCTCGGGGCCAGACCCCCAGCGTGGATTGCACTAATCCGGCAACAAACTGAGGCTAAATCAGGCTGTTTGCAACTTTGTTATTGTATTACCTGAGTTACTGTATTACCTGAGATGATGCTGTGACCATCATGATAGCTGAATATTTCCACATCTATGAAACCACCTGACTTTACCTGCCTCCTCTACAGCATCTTGGATTTATGTTAACGGTGATATACAAATGCAGGGTGATTGTTGTTAAGTTTAAATCTATGTATTCTGATATTAGTTCCAATTACACAAAAGGAAGCAGGCAGAAACAAGTCTACAATACTTTAAGTGATAGTTTAGTTGCTTGAAGTTGGACGGCTGACGCAGTTCATCACAAGCTCTCAACTGGGAATAACATGGAGGAAAGCACACACATGCACACCATATACTGTCACAGAAATTAAACTTTTACCAGACTGACTGTAGAAAAAACAACTCAAATATTTAATGGTATAACTTACCATCATTAGTGGCCAGTCTGCAGGTGAGATGTAATCATATTGCCCTTTCATTTCCACAATCACTGAAAGACATAAAAGGCATTGAGCATGAATAACACAGACCAGTCCCAAAAAGACTCCTCCCTTACTCATCCTTTTGCTATTTTGCAATATTATGTCAACTTGCGATGTCATTTGAATAAAGACAAACTCTTGTACATGGGTAGGATGCACCACATTAGCACATGTATGGACCATCCTAAGAAGGCTTTTACCCAGCCACCTATCTTTCTCTCTCAGATGCTCATTTTCTTAGTTAATATTCAGCTCGATTCAAGTGACAACTTTCAAGTTAATGAACAGTACTTACTTGTAAGTGACAAGTGATCTTGCTCTGCTCTTACAGCCTTCTTCTTTGCATTTGCCTGCCCTTTACTTTTATTTGTTGTCTGGTTAGTTACTTTTGTTATGGATTTTATGTCTTGGCTGTTTTCTTCTTTCTTTGACTCTTTCTTTGATGCTTGGATTTTAATTATAAATAAATATGGCCCATCTTCCCAACTTGTGAACAAGCCAGGCCTCTGTTTAAGGAAATAAAGAACATGTACAACAATGAGAAAGGAACTAAATTTTCACGTGCTTTCCTTTAGGATGGAAAATGACCAGAAAACAAAAAGTTGCATTCCCTGTCCATACTACATCAGGTACTGGGCCGCATCCAATTAGTTGACGTGGCAAAAATATTTTTTGCTTGGAGTAATGGATAGTCAAGATACGACTGCATACATTGCTCTTCATAATTTTGTTCCATTTCATTTGTAGTTATCCAAGGCTGAAGGGACAAATCACAGCTGTCAGCTCATGCCCCCCTCCCTCTCTTCCTTAAGTCATCAGTTTTGCTGCCGCTATTTAGTTTTACCATTTTCTGGATTATTACGCCATTAAGTAAGATTAGGTTGGTGATAACTCTATACACTCTACAGGTGGATGAAACACTTGGGGAGTTCTTGTTACATGCTTGTTTAGCTACTTTAGGAGAGTGAAAGTGGTACCATTACAAGTGAGTCTAGTAGTTCATGAACTGAGGAAAAACTGGAGTGCATCCAGCTTAATTGGCAATTAGCCCTTGATGCTGGTCAGGAACCATATACTTGATCCTTTTTGGCTTTCAGTTTAACTTTAGTTCAACAGAAGACTGCAGCTATGTTACAATCAAACATGAAAATCAGTACCATTTTTAAAGACTTAAAAACATGAGAAGTAAAACACAGTGTGAACAATTTAACGAATGTGTGACTGAATGTTTTTCTGACTGAATATCCTGTGATAAGACTACAAAGTCAACTAATCAGTGAACTACGGAGAAAGAGTCAACGAAACAAACCAGTCTCTGAAATTTGTAAACAGATAGTGAGAAAGAAAGAAAAAAATTGCAAAAAAATTAAAGTCTTTCTGCAGTACTCATTCACAGATTCGTGATCTGCCCTTTGATTTTCAGCACTTGCATTTAATTTCATAGTATTGCCACAAGACAATAAACATAAAACACAAATACACCAAATTAACCACCGCTAACCCGGACTTGATCAGGATTCATTCCTGAAATTGCAAGAGTTCTTTCAGTGCCCAAGTCCCAGACCTGCCAGACTGTATGTCAATTTAACTCCTTGCTCCCAATCTCAGAGGATTAATCTCAGCAGAAGAACATTACAGAAGATTAATGTGGTTAAAAACACCTCACCGGTTTTGTCTTAGAACTTCATAGTTCAAGGAATTTTAGAGAAACCCAGGAAAAGCCAAGCCTATCACATGACGCTTTACCAAAATTGGTAAAAGAGAGGAGATAAATTGGGAAATAGTACTTAATCAATATACATTTTCAAACTGTATAGGGTGCAAGTTCCACAGGTCATGAGGAAAATTAACATTTTTTTGCATTCTGCCTGTGTGTTTTCGTGAGTTAACAACTGGCTGGGGGTGGGAGAAAGGCGGGAGAGGAGAGGAGGTAAGGGACCGGGGGGGGGGGGGGGGGGGGGGTGGCGTGTGGGCAGATGGGGTGGCAGGAGGAGGGAGGGTACTGGGGATGGGGGGAAGAGACAGACAGGAGAGCTCTGGTGGATTGGAAGATTGTAACATTTAAGGCACTGAATAAACCCATGTACAAAAAGTTGCATACATTACACCTTGCTTAGGAAGGGTGAACCCGCTTCAAAAATTTAAAAAAGTCACAACAGGCGGTGGGAAGTAGTAGATAAGGTGAGTTAGTCCCATGTGGCTGAAGCACTGCTATTGGCTCTATGCTGATGGGAGATTCGGTCTCAGGAAAGCCCTGGAGCTGCTGGTCGCTCTGTATTGCTGAGAGTTGGAGTTCAGGGGAGCCCAGAAGCAATTTTTGGCATGTGTGCCTGAGAAGCTGGGACCTTGCTTGAGTTTAGACAGTGAACTAGTCAATGTGAGCTGGGGTGGTGGAGGAACTCGGTCTTAATAGGTTAACTAAGCTGGAAAGAAGACCAAGAGTGCTGGACCTGTAAGCAAATGTGAGAGAAATGTTGGATAGTGTATCTTTTGCATTAAGACTGTACCTATGGAACCAGTATAGCTGCTGTTGGCTTGGGATCAGATTAACCCTTTGAAGCAGAGGAGCGGAAATCCTTCAGGAGGAAGACAAGAGTTTTAAGGAATTTTTTTGACTCCACAAACAGATAAGTCTGTAGAGTGCCACTGGATTAAGTATCCTCAGTTACAATAGTTAACTGGCCCACTATAATTTGCACTGAAATTATTTTAAACACACAAGAAACAGGAGCAGGAATAGGCCATTTGGAGTTTCAATCCGGTTCTGCCATTCAATAATGCAATAATATTGATTAATCTCCCTGTTCTAGTCTCATATCCCTCAGTTCCTCAAAACACCTTTCTTGGAACATACTCAACTATTGACATCCACAAACCTCCGGGGTACAGAATTCCAAAATTTCACAATGCTTCAATGAAGAAATCTTTCCTCAGCTAAGTGCTGAATAGTCAACTCTTATTCTGAAACTGTCACCCAATGTTCTAGAGTCTTCAGCAAGGAGAATGTTCTTCCAGAATTCCATTCAAACCCTGGAGGAATTTTTATATAGAACACAGAACAGTACAACACAGTACAGGCCTTTTGGCCCTCGATATACTGAGCTATGTCCAAACCCAAGATCAAGCTATCCCACTCCCTATCATTCTGGTGTGCTCCAGGTGCCTATCTAATAGCAAAGTTCCTGAAGTGTCCGACTCCACTATCACAGCAGGCAGTGCATCCCATACCCCAACCACTCTGAGTAAAGAATCTACCTCGGACATCCCTCCTGTATCTCCCACCATGAACCTTATAGTTATGCCCCTAGTAACAGCTACATCCACCTGAGGAAATAGTTTCTGCACATCCACTCTATCTATCCCCCTCATCACCTTATAGACCTCTATTAAGTCACCTCTCAACCTCCTCCGCTCTGAAGAGAAAAGCCCCAGCTCCCTCAACCATTCCTCATAAGGCCTACCCTCCAAACCAGGCAGCATCCTGGTAAATCTCCTCTGCACTCTCTCCAATGCTTCCACATCCTTATAGTGAGGTGACCAGAACTGCACACAATATTCCAAATGCGGTCTCACCAAAGTCCTGCATAGTTGCAGCATAACCCCATGGCTCTTAAACTCAAACCCTGTTAATAAATGCTAACACACGATAAGCCTTCTTCACAGCTCTATCCACTTGAGTGGCAACCTTCAGAGATCTGTGGATATGAACCCCAAGATTTCTCTGTTCCTCCACATTCCTCTGAACCATGGCATTGACCCTATAATCTGCATTCAAGTTTGTCCTACTAAAATGAATTGCCTCGCACTTATCAGGGTTAAACTCCATCTGCCACTTTTCTGCCCAGCTCTGCATCCTACCAATGTCTCTTTGCAGCATACAGGAACCCTCCACCTCATCCACTACTCCACCAATCTTGGTGTCATCAGCAAATTTACTAACCCATCCTTTAGCCCCCTCTTCCAAGTCATTGATAAAAATCACAAATAGCAGAGGACCCAACACTGATCCCTGTGGTACACCACTGGTAACTGGCCTCCAGTCTGAAAATTTTCCCTCCACCATCACCCTCTGTCTATGAGACAACCAATTACTTATCCAATCAGCCAAATTTCCTTCTATCCCACACCTTCTTACTTTCTTCATGAGTCTACCATGGCGAACCTTATCAAATGCCTTACTAAAATCCAAATGCTTCAAATAACTTATTCTTCTAAATTCTTGGAAATATAAGACCAGTCTGTCTAATCTCTCCTCATCGGACAATATTCTTATTCCAGGAATCAAATTAGGTGAGTCTTCATTCTACTCCCTTCAAGACAAATATATCCTTTCTTAGGTCAGAAGACCAAAACTGCACTTAGTAGTCTAGCTGTGACCTTATCAAGGCCTTAAATAATTGTAGTATTTAATAAAAGTTTCTCTATGAAAGTCACCAAGCGAAGTTGCACTTTTCTGCTGTACTCACCTCAAATGTAGTGTGTGGAGGGGGATTTGCTTCAACTGTTGTATTATCTTTACTATCATCTTGAACGCTTCTTGGATTCTGAAAATAGAAAATAAAAATGTTGTTTGTCTATTTCTTCCATTTCCTCTTCTAGTCTTGAAAATTCTTTCAAAGAATCTACATGGTCTTAATTCAACCTACTTCTTCTGTTCCAAATCCTTGATTTCACTCATTCTTGGCTCCTTGTGGACATCCTAGCCCACAAGGAGCCAAGCCTTAAAAATATTACAGCCTTATTCCTCCCTATCCCTACAAAGACATGCTTCTTAACTGGTAGCCTTATCAAAATCTTTGCTCATGCTAGTTACCATTTCCCCATGTGCTAAGCACCTTCAAAATGCCTTTGGAGGCTTTTAATTTTACATTTCCCCTTGTAGCTGAGAGCATTGGTGTGACGTTAGTGCCCCTTTTAAGAAAAGTTTCTTTTATATTTCTCTGCAGCTCTCACAGCTTCAGTGATGTCATTATTGTTGCTAACTTGACTGGAATTGTCCTTTTATTGCTACTTCAAAGCTTAAGTGGGGTTATTTATAGTTACTCAGGGATTAGTTTTACAATCCTACATTGTTAGGAGAAAAGATCATGTGTTTTTGGACAGTTTTTTTACCCTTGTAAGGTTTCAGTTTACAGAGTTTGAAGGCTGCAGTTTAGTTTTCAGCAGGGGCATCAAGTAAGAAAGAAGCTGAAGTCTCTGTCTCCCTATTGTATTTGGAAATTGGTTATATTGGTTATCTCAAGGCAACGTTTTGCCTTCCGGAAGTGCAGCCTTTGAAAAGACTCAATCCCAGTCATGTGAGGTTTTAATCTATGCTGTGTTAAGCCCGTGAAAAGTTTTTGGTTTACTGGAACAGCTTTAATATTCAATTAAGCGTTAATACATGATTGTGGTCGTTTTCTTTGTTCTTTTCGTTTGTAATTATTAAAAGGTATTGCTAATTTTCTTTCTATACATGTTAACTATATTCTTAAATAAACTTTGTTTGATAAAAGCTCTCTAGAGGGTTGTTGAATCATACCTGAAATTAATATCATGTTCATCCTAGTCAATTCAAGATGCAAAAAGATAAGTTGCAGCCAGGAGAGTTCCCCAAATGCAGGCCACGGTGGTTATGTTACTGCACCAATAAGTCAGAGACTAACACTAATCAGAGACATCAGTTCACATCCCACCACAGCGTTGACACAATTAATAGATCTGGAATAAATTTGGATAAGTAATGTGATCATGTAACTGCTCAGTTGTCATAAAAGCACACTTGGCTCATTCATGTCCTTAAAGGAAGGAAATCTGTTGTCCTTAACTATTCAGGCCTATGTGTGAGACTTCTGACTGACAGCAACGTGGTTGACATTTACATGCTCTCCAAAATGCTTTTGTCATTAATGGGCAATCGGGGATAGACAATAGGTGCTGCCTTGCCTATGTCATCCGCATCACAAAAACAAATTCTGAAGTGGGGAAACTGCCACAGAATCAATCCAAACTCACCATAGATATGGACATGCCACTATATTTTCTTATACACGGTTACTTCAAACAACTTGTTAACTTCAGCATTCATTTGTAGTCTATTTAAATAGGGCAAATGGTAGTCCACCGTTTGGGGAAGTAACAGATGAGGCCATAGAACTAACCAAATTTGGCTGTGCTGCAATTGGGCGTGTCCAGATTTTTTTATTCAGTCATGGGGTGTGGGTATTGCTGGCAAAGCTTTCATTTATTATCTATAACTAATTGCGCTCGACAAGGTGGAAGCCTTCTTGAACTTTAGTGTTTCTAGGGACAAAGTTCTATGATTTTGACCCAGCAACAGTGAAGGAGTGGCAATATAATTCCAAGGCAGGATGGTGTTGAGGTGAACCAGCAGCTGGTGGGTTGCAATGCACGTGCTGCCTTGTTCTTCTAGGTGGCTGAGATTGTGGTTTTAGAAGATGCTATCAAAAGCAAATTGTTGCAGTGTTTCTGATTGATGGAACATGCTGCTATCACAATGGATGGAGTGAATGTTTAGGGTGGTGCATATACTGCCAATTAAGCAGACTGTGCTGTTCTGGATGGCATCAAACTTGAATATGGTTGGATCTGCAATTATCCAGATAAGCGGATAGTATTTATAGAGTCAGAGGTTTACAGCGTGGAAATAGGCTCTTTGGTCCAATTTGTCTATGCTGCCTTTTTTTTGAACCACTAAGCTAATCGCAATTACCCACACTTGGCCCATATCCCTCTATAGCTATCTTACCCATGTAACTTTTTTTAAAAAAGATAAAATTGTACCTGCCTCTACTACTACTTCTGGCAGCTTGTTCCAAACACTGACCGCCCTCTGTATGAAAAAAATTGTCCCTCTGGACCCTTTTGTATCTATCCCCTCTAGTTTTAGACTCCCTTGACTTTGGGAAAAGATATTGACTGTCTAGCTGATCTATGTCCCTCATTATTTTATGGATCTTCTTTAAGATAACCCCTCAGCCTCCTACATTTCAGAGAAAAAAGTCCCAGTCTATCCAGCCTCTCCTTATAACTCAAACCATCATGTCCCAATAGCATCCCAGTAAATCTTTTCTGCACTCTTTCGAGTTTAATAACATCCTTTATCTAATAGGCTAACCAGAATGGTACACAGTATTCCTACTGTGGCCATACCAATGTCTTATACAACTTCAACAACACATCCCAACTCCTGTATTCAAAGTTTTGACCAATGAAACCAAGCACGCTAAATGCCTTCTTCACCTTTATCCGTTTAGCTACGTCATATTGGATTCCATGAGATTTAATCTTATTTAACAAACTACCTTGCGGTAGTACATTTCACTCCAGGATTTGAGCAGAAAAATCAGGGCTTATAGTCCAGCAGAGTGCTACACTTAGGGGTGAGATGCTGAACTGAGGTCCTGACTTTTAGATAGCCATACAAGATCCTATGCCACTATTCCAGAAAAGAAGGGAATTCTCTTTGGTGTTTGGACCGATAGTTCCCTCTAATTCAACATCAGATAAAACAGTTCATCTGGTCAGTGATACGTTACTGTCTGTTGGAAGCTGGTTGCTATGTATGTTTCCAGCGATTACACTTCAGAAGTACATAATTGGTTGTACGGTGCTTTGGGACATGGAAAATGAAATATGGAATATGAAAAATGCTACTTAAATACAAGCTTTAGTTCTTCCAAAACAATCATTGCCATGGAAATTCTTCAAAAGATGAAGATTATAAGACATCTAAAGGTGGATGAAAACCTCAGCGTTCTACAATGCAGGAGAACTTTGTGAAGACCATCATCAGCGATGCATGAACTTGCTGATATCTGAATGCTAAGCTCACTTTAGTCAGCAGCTTCTGCATTTTTGCCACAGCAGGTTGCAGCTCTCATTATTGAGAAACTTAGACTTCCCCAGTTCCATACATCAAATGAAAATTTCAGTGAAAAGCTCTATTTACTGGTATAGCACTGAGCCACTCAGATTAGAAGGCCACAAACTTCATCCCCAGTCTTCCAGCAGCCCTTAAGTAGGGAGAGAAAAGCATATCCAAAAAATTAAAAAACAATTGCGAAGGGGAAGAGAGCATGGGAAAAGGGGGCCGTGAGAGCAAGGGGCAGAGGATGCAAAGGCAGAGTGAGGAGAAGGGAGGGGAAGTGTGAGGGAGAGAGTGTGGGGTGAGCACGACAGGGGGGCGGGGGGGGGAGAGAAATGTGAGGAGAGCGAATGAGCAATGAGTTGGGGGGGGGGAGGGTGTGTGAGGGTATGAGAGAATGGGGGTAGGAGAGGGGAAGAGAGAATGAGAGGGAATGTGTTCTCTAGCAGGAGAGGAAACAGATGAGATGGTGTGCATACGGCTGGTTCACTCCCAGTCTTGGGCTTCTCATTCACTCACTCCACACACTAATGTGCTCTCACCCACTCCCATATGTAGTGAATGATCATCTTTATTTGTGACTTTTTAAAAAATTTGTTGCTTTGATTTTTTTTGCCTGATAAATTGTTTCTTTCCATACCATTTTTTTTAAAAAAAAAAATTCACGTCCAACATTGTTTCAAATCTTTCTCTTCCAAAACTTGCTCATCAGTCCCTTGAGTGACAAAAAAAAAATGTGATCCACCCTTACACCAAAAAGTTGGGCAAGCCTGACTTAATTGATAGCACTCTTGCCTGCATCAAAATGCTGTGGGTTCATGTCCCAGACCAAAGACATAAGGACAGAAATCTGGACTCTCCTCTTAATGCAGTACTGAACAAGTGTTGTATGGTCTTCTGGAGACGTAAAGCCAAGGGCCCATCTGTTCTCTCTCGAGTCCAAGTTAAAGATTCCATGACACTTACTGCAGAAGTTCTTCCCAATGTTCTGGTCAATAATTATCATAGAACAGTACAGCACAGTACAGGTCCTTTGGCGCTCAATGTTGTGCCAAGCTTTGTCTGAAACCAAGATCAAGCTATCCCACTCCCTATCATTCTGGTGTGCTCCATGTGCCTATCCAATATCCGCTTGCAAATTCCTAAAGTGTCCGACTCCACAATCACAGCAAGCAGTCCATTCCACACCCCAACCACTCTCTGAGTAAAGAGCCTACCTCGGACATCCCTCCTATATCTCCCACCATGAACCTTATAGTTATGCCCCCTAGTAACAGCTACATACACCCGAGGAAATAGTTTCCGCACGTCCACTCTATCTATCATGGTTTCTCCTGGCTCTCAGCTTCCACCCTAGCTCCCTAAATTCCTGTTGTAAATCCCAGCGCCTTCTCTTACCTATGTCGTTGGTACCGATGTGTACCATGATTTGTGACTGTTCCCCCTCCCCCTTAAGGATCCTGAAAACACGGTCCGAGATGTCACGGACCTTGGCACCCGGGAGGCAACATACCATCGTGAGTCTCTTTTGCTGCCACAGAAGCTCCTATCTGTCCCTCTAATTATCGAGTCCCCAATGACTATTGCTCTCCCTCCTTCTCTTCTGAGCCACAGGGACAGACTCAATGCTGGAGATCCAGTCATTGTGGCTTACCTCTGGTAGGTCATCGCCCTCAACAGTATCCAAAGCGGTATACTTGTTGCCAAGGAGAACAACCACAGGGGATCCCTGCACTGACTGCTTCCTCCCAGCCCCTCATCACCGTCACCCATCTATCTTCATTCTTCACAGTAACTACATCACTGAAGCTTCTATCTATGACCACCTCTGCCCCCCCCAAATGATCCACCTCCAGCTCCCTAATGCAGTTTTTGAGGAGCTGAAAATGGGTGCGCTTCCCACAGGTGAGATCAACAGGGACACTGACGGTCCTTCAATCGACATCACTAAAAAACATTATCAGGTCATTGTTATATTTGCGTTTGTAGAAGCTTGCTGTGCTTAAATTGATTGTTGTGTTTCCTAAATAAAGTTTTAAAGTTTAATTATCGGTGTTACAAATAGGCTTACATTAACACTACAATGAAGTTACTGTGAAAATCCCCTTGTTGCCACACTCCAATGCCTCTTCGGATACACAGAGAAATTTTAGCGTGGCCAATGCACCTAACCAGCACAAGGAAAACTGCAAACTTCACACAGACAGTGATCAAAGGCAGGAATCAAATCCAAGTGCCTGGCACTGTGAGGCAGCAGTGCTAATCACTGTGCCACTTCTAAATAGTGTCTACACTTTAAGAACTACTTAATTGGATGTAAATCACTTTGCTGACTTGAAATAAATGCTGGAAAGAAAACCTATAAAATTAAATTGCTAGGTGCAAAGGAAATTGTTAGGGGTTCTAGAAGGGGATATCACACAATGTGATGCTAAGTCCGGGATATGAAGTTTTTAAAGTTTAATGCATTTCAGAAAGAAGAACAAGGAACTAATGGAGCTTAGTCGGGAGAAGAATATGTGGCTAAGTTTTAAATTTATGATAGCTAAATTTGAGGCAGTAAAATACTTGAGCTGAATACTGATGATAGGTCATTGACCTGAAACATTAACTCAGTTTCTCTCTGCAAATTTGCTGTTGGGCCCGAGCGTTTCCAGCATTTTCTGTTTTTATTATGGAGTTTAACTGTTCTATAGAATACATTCACAGCAATATTTCCACAAATCATATTTCACAAGTAGCTTTGGACTGTAGTCTTTTAAGTGTTGAAACAACGTTCAAAACAAAGAATGAAGGACAAAGCCAAAAGTGCAAACAACTAGCAAGGGTGAAAATGTAAAATACAGGACAAAAACCAGGGTCACCTTTTAAGTAGAACTGTCGAAGGGAGGAAAGGGATGGGCAGTTGGAAGAAGGATGACTTGGATTGGCTCTAAAGGCCTGGGCCAATCTGTCAAGAATGGAAGCTGTTTTTGTATTGTGCAAATATTGGTTCTGAACACTTGAGCTTTGTACTGCTAATGGCCTTGATAAATGTGGCCTTTAATGTGTATAATTTCTGCTGTCCTGTGCATTGTGTGTGAGAACACAAACACAACCTAAAATGATGGTGCATACTGCAATACTCAATCTTCTTTTAAATCACATTACCCAATTCTTCACATCATCAATTTATTATTATAGTGTAGAATGTAAAACAAATCACAGCTAATCATAGCCTAGAGTTTCGAAATGGAGCCACTGCTTACATTTGGGGAGATTTTTAAAGATTCAAAGCAATTGATGTCCATATGTGTATAAGACCCAGACAATTGAGGTTATATAAGTGGCAAACAACATTCCACATAAATGTCAGACAATGACCCTCTCCAACGACAGGGAATATAACCATTTCCCCCTGACATTCAATGGCACCACCATTGCTGAATCCCTACAATCAACATCCAACACCCTGGGGGTAACTACTGACTAGAAGCGGAACTGGAAGAGCTATATAAACACTGTGGCTACAACAGCAGGTCAAAAGCTGCAAATTCTGCAGAGGATAAATCTCCTCATGACTGCCCAAAGACTATCCATCATGTACAAAGTACAAGTCAGGAGAGTGATGGAATATTCTCCACTTGCCTGGATGAGTGCAGCTCCAACAACATTATCCAGGACAAAACAGCCTGCTTGAATGGCACCCCATCCATTACATTAAACAGTCACTCCTCCCCCTACTACACCGACACAGTGTGGCAGTAGTGAGTACCATCTACGAGATGCATTACAGCAACTCATCAAGACTCCTTCAACCTCTTGCACCTAGAAGGACAAAGGCAACAGACGCTTGGCAACACCACCACCTGCAAATTCGCCTCCAAGCCACGCGCCATCCTGATTTGTAACCATAACGCTGTTCCTTCACTGTTGCTAGGTGAAAATCCTCTTTACCTAACAGCACTGTGGGTGTATCCATACCATATGGACTCAAGCAGTTCAAGAAGGCAGCTTACTACCATCAATTCAAGGTCACTTAGGAATGGGCAATAAATGCTGGCCCAGCTGACAATGTTTACATCAAAGAACAAATTAAAAAAAACCCAAGTTGCACTCACCTCTTTCAGGGGTTCCAATTTCTTCACATGGATTAAAGATGGATGGTAGGACTGAAAAAGAAGAATGACATTACTACCTTGGAAAAAAAAACACTGCAAGAGGGTAGAAGTTTGGCTATTATACAAAGCTTTGGTAAGACGACACCTGGGAGTACTGTGAGCAGATCTAAAATTTGAAATTTATTTATGAGTGTCAAAAATCGGCTAACATTAGCACTGCAATGAAGTTACTGTGAAAATCTCCTAGTCGCCACACTCTGGCACCTGTTCAAGTACATTGAGGGAGAATTTAGCATAGCCAGTCCACCTGACCAATACGTCTTTCGGACTGTGGGGGCACCTGGAGGAAATCCATGCAGACACGGGGAGAACGTGAAAAATGCACACAGAAGAGAACCAAGCTGGGAATTGAACCGAGTCCCTGGTGCGGTGAGTTAGCAGTGCTAACCACTGTGTCTAAGCACCACATTTTAGGAACGATATATTGGTCTTAGACAAAGTGCAGAGTAGATTTGACAGAATGATTCCTGGATTCCAAGCGCCAAGCTACAAGGAGAGGTTATATAAAGCAGGGTTGTACTGTCTAATTTAGAAGATAAGAGATGGATTAATCAAAGTTTTCAAGATATGAAGGTGACAGATAAACCTTTCTGCTGTTAGGAAGTTTAGGACGCAGGGTTGCAGTCTGAAAATTAGAGCCAGACATTGCCAAAGTGATGTTAGGAAACACGAATGGTTGTGGTAGTTTGGGACTTACTACCAGTAAAAATGTTTTATCAATTATAAATATTTGATATTGATATATTTTTACTAACCAAAGTTATTAAGGGATATAGGGCAGAAGTAGGTTTATTGAGATTGGTTGCAGATCTGTTAAGATCTCATCCAATGATGCCATAGTGTCTGTTTTAATTCAGATTTCCAGGATTTGCAGTCTTAGGCTTTCATTGAATTTGTCTTCCTGATTACTTGCTGTACCCGCATGCTAACATGTTATGATTTGTATATGAGAGCTATCTTTGTGTGGTGAGGAAATTTGGCTGCAATACACTTGACCCCTTCATTTAAGTTATTAATGTGGGCTGTAAATCGTTAACCTGACTTTTGTCTTCCCTTCAGAAATAAAAGAAGTCTATTTGCATACAGGTCAAACAGCAAGCTATAACCTTATCAAGACTGAAAGCGAAGACAAAAACGCATGTCGTCTTGTCGTAGGGATTAGAGAATCCCTACGTTGATGATGCTGCAGTAATCACCTACATGAAACTCAGCTACAAAGACTCATGGACAGTCTCTCCCATGCTTGCAACTTTTTCACATGTATAAACGTCTAAAAAAGTGATCATGGAACAAGATGTTATACCTCAGCCCTGACCACAGTAACACTTGGCTGTTACTGGTTACTAAATTCTGCTAGCTTGGTTCCACAATGACAAACAGCGCAGAACAAGGTGCTGAGTACATACAGTCACAGAGGTATACAGTACAGAAAAAGACTGTTCAACTCATTGCATCAGTGCTGGTCAAAGATAAATCATCTAACTGTTCTAATCCCATTTACCAGCACGTAAATGGGATTAGAACAGTTAGCCTTGCTACTGAAATTGCACATCTGAATAATTATTAAATACAGTACCCGGGACCTGGGTTTGATTCTCGGCTTGGGTCACTGTCAGTGCGGAGTCTGCATGTTTTCTCCGTGCCTGCGTGGGTTTCCTCCGGGTGCTCCAGTTTCCTCCCTCAGTCCAAATCATGTGCTGGTTAGGTTCATTGGCCATGCTAAACCTCAGTGTATCCAAACAGGCGCCAGAGTGTGGCAACGAGGATATTTTCACAATAACCTAATTGCAATGTTAATGTAAGCCTATTTGTGACACTAAAATAAACATTAAAAAAAAAACTTTATAAACTATGGGTGTTTCTGCCTTCATCACCCTTTCAGGCAGTGAGTTCCAGACTCTCACCACCCTTTGTGTGAAAATACTTTCCTCACATCCCCTCTAAACCTCCTGTCATTGATCCCTGCACCAAGGAGAAAAGTTTATTCCTGTTGGCTCCATCCATGCCACTCATATAATATACATCTCAATTATGTCTCCCCTCACATTGAGTCCATCAGCTTGATCGAAAGGGGCAACTTGCTGTTTTTCTATTTACATTCTGCGAGTCAGCCAAAGGTTTTTGTTGCCTTTCCTAGCACCTTGTTCTAGCTGTGAAACATGAGCAATTTAACAGCAAAAGAATTTCCATCTTTTCTGCGTGCTATGGATATAACTTGGTGGAATAAAAACAATGAATGTGGCAAGCCTTTTGAAGGCAGTGCTCACAAATTTGTTAGCAGTCATCCAACAGGTGGCTTTGTTGATTCAGGAATATCACAACTTGCAAGATGGCCATATACCCAAACATCTTCTGTATAGTGAGATAGCAGGTGCTAGATGACCAGTAGCACATCTAAAGCTCCATTTCAATGAGGTTTGTAAATGTGACATGAAGATCCTAGATATTGATTATTGTACCTAGGAGTCACCAGTTGATGATAGTGGAAAATGGCAATATGTCTTGCGGCTAGGCAACAGACACCAATGCTGAAAGCAACCAACAATATGCAGTAGCTTTATTTGTGGTACTTGCCTCTCAAGAATTGGACTCTTCAACCATCAACCATTTCCCTTCCTGGCAGCACTGTGGTTATACCTACACAACATGGACTGCTGTGATTCTAGAAGGCAGTTCACCATTACCTTCTCAAGGACAGTTCGGGATGGGCAATAAATGCTGGCCTAGCCAGTAATGATGCCCAAATCCTATGGAAAAAAAAGCAAAGGTGTGCCTTTTGAAGACACCTCATCTGAAATGAATTTGTTTGCTCTATGTCCACCATCTTTTATGGATGGCCAATCTACTATCCATGTTAACATATTACCCCCCAAAATCATGAGCTCTTATTGTGTAGTTAACCCTTTTGTGGTGCCTTCTGGAATGCCTTTTGGAAATCCAAGTATGTTATATTTTCTAATTCCCCTTTACCCACTCTGCTTGTTACATACTGAAGGAACTTTATAATAAATTTGCCAAACACAAATTTCCCTTTTGTAAAACCTTATTGATTCTGCTTGACTGAATTATGATTTTCTAAATATCCTGCTTTTACATTCACAATAATGGATTCCAACATTTTTCCTATGACCAATGTTAGGCTAACTAGCTCATGCTTTCAGTCTCCCTCCTTTCCTGAAGAGCAGTATCAAATTTGTGGTTTTCCAATCAGCTGAGACCTTTCCAGAGTCCAGGGAACTTTGGAATATCAAACCCATACATTGATTATCGCGGCAGTTACTTCTTTTAAGACCATATTGATGCAGGTCATCAGATCCAGGGGATTTTCCAGCATTAAGTCCCATTAGATTTCCCAGGGTTTTTTCTCTAGTGATAGTATTTTGATTTCATTTCCACCCTCCCTCTCTTCCCCTTGATTTTCTTCTGTTATTATTGGGATTTTAGGGTTTTCACCCTGAAAACAGATACAAAAAACTTATTCAAAGTTTCTGCCTTTTCCTTATTTCCCAGTCTTATCCTCTAAAGGACCAATGTTTAGCTAGCTGCTCTCTTCCTTTTATATATACTTGTACTAGCTCTTACCATATTTTTATATCCCCTTGCTAGTTTGTATTCCAATGTCTCCCTCTTTAGTAGGTTTAGTCATTGTTTTCTGATTTCTAATTTTTTCAATCTTCTGGCCTATCACTAACCTTATAAAGCATTGTTATGCCTTTTCTTTTAATTTGACACCATAATTAACTTTCTTAATAATCCGCAAAATGTTATCTTCACTACAGAATCATTTTTTTCCTCAATGGAATATATATCTATTCAGAGTTGTGAAATATCTCATTAAATGGTTCTCTATCGTCTCACCTTTTCACCTATTTTCCCTGCCTCTTGTACACTACTCTACCTACTTTTGTAATTTTCTTTATTGTAGTTTAAGACACTAGTTTCAGATCCAAGTTTCACATCCTCAAAGTGAAATTCTAATATGTTATAATTACTTGTCCTGGCAAGATTCTTTACTGAGGTGATTAATTAATCTTGTCCTATTATACATTAAAGGATCTAAAATAGCCTACTCCCTGGTTAATTCCAGCTACAAATTAGTTCTGCTTGCATTCTATGAACTTATTCTCAAGACTATCTTCAAGATAATTAAATCACTCACGATTATTGCAGTCCTGTTCTTACAAGTCCCCATTATTTTTTAATTTATGCTCAGGTGTAGTTACTGTTAGGGGGCCTATAAGCTTCCCATAATTGACTTGTTTCCTTTGATATTTCTCAGCTTCATTCAGACATATTGACCTTCCTAGCCATCAACATTTCTCATTATTGTATTGATCTCATCCTTTATCAATGGAATCACTCCACTTTGTTTTCCTTTCTTCTTATACTTATGGAATGGCAGATACTCTTGAATATTCAGTTGACATCCTTGATCATCTTACAACCATATCGCTGTAATATCTTTCATATTAAACACATTTTTTGTGTATTAGTAATTCACCTAGCTTGCTATGAATGCTACTTGTATTGAGATAAAGAGCCATTAAATCTGTTTCCTTACCAATTTTCTCTACCCTGACCTCATCTTCTGGTGTACCCTTATTGTTTGTTCACTCTGACCCTTCCAGACACACACTGGTCATTGTTTCCCGTATTGCTAATCTACACTATTGCCTTGACCTTTCTCGCTAAGTTTCTAAATCTCCTCTTATGTGAATCCATTGCCCCATCTTTAGAAGTACTACAGAGGCATTCTCTCTGTATGCACAGCTACAGAGGCACCCAACACGTGTACAAATTACAGCAGCACCCCCATTCTATGTATGCAAATTACAGAGGTGCCCTCCCCTACTGTGTACACAAACTACAGAAGTGCCCCTCCATGCGTACAAACTATAAAGCCACCCCTTACACGCACACACACACAAAATGACAGAATTACCTCCTCTGGACTCACAAAGTACAGAATTTTCCCTTAGCTCTCACAAATGTAAAGTGCCCCTTCCCCATACAAACTATTGAATTGCCCCCTCCCTACAGACAAACTGCAAAATTGCCCCCCTTCTCCTCACACAACCGAGCCCACCCCATAAATACACTACAGGGTTTATACTTTGCACTATGAGATTCACAACGCTCTGAGTTACCTGTTTTTTAAGGAGCTCCGTGCAGTTCTCAATAATGATGAAATTTTGTGCGTAGCTTCCCGACCATCCATCATGTACTTCTCGGTTATTTTCAAAATATACAATATTCTGCTCATCCTGCAATGAATTGAAATACGAAATATAAAAATTGAAAGCTTCAATGTTTTACTGTAGAATGAGGAACAGTTAGAAAAGCAAGGAAGGGGCCAAAATTGGGGGAGGAAGAGAAGTCGTGGAGAGAAGGGAATAAGTGCCTTCATGTTAACAGACAGTCATATGTTGCCATTCCTTATATCTGCTGCTGATGTACTACCCAGAAAAAGACCTACACAACTGAGTTCAAACTAATTCACTAAGATTTTGAGATAAAGAAAGATCTGCATTTATATAGCTTCTTTTTTGACTTCTGGATATTCTGAAGTGCTTTGCAGTGAATAAAACACTTTTGAGGTGTTGTCACCATTTAATATAAGAAATGTAACAACCATTTTGCACACAGCAAGTTCCCATAAACAGCTATGTGCCAATGACCTGACCATCTATTTTTGGTAATATTGGTTGAGGGATAAGTATCTGCACTGGACGAAAGACCCCTGCTCTTTTTCACAATAATGTCAAGCAATCATTTATCTCCATTACAGAGGGCAGATTGGGCCTTGATTTAATCAATGGGAATTTACGGCCTCATTCAAGCAAGACCAAAAATTCCCGCCCGAGATCAACGGACATTTCTGTTGTCCGCCCATTGCTCACTCCGACTGGAGGGCAGGGCGGTAGAATTCCAGCAAATGTCTC
The DNA here is from genome assembly GCF_965287045.1 of Carcharhinus amblyrhynchos. Classification (NCBI taxonomy): domain Eukaryota; kingdom Metazoa; phylum Chordata; class Chondrichthyes; order Carcharhiniformes; family Carcharhinidae; genus Carcharhinus; species Carcharhinus amblyrhynchos. The sequence continues at coordinate 61,232,406 of NC_137337.1, forward strand.
TATCTGAGAGATGGCAGGCAGGATTTTCCAGCCACACAAGCCCCAAGACCGGAAATTCCCACCTGACATCAACAGACCTTTAAATATTCTGGTCAAAGTTCTGTCCACTGCTATGATTCCAGTGGCAGGCAGGATGAGAAAATTTACTCCGGCATCTCTTCAACATTGCAGCAATGGCTTCATGCTCGAGGCAAAAGAGAAGGACATGAACCCACAAACCTCTGACTCAAGGCAAGAGTTCTTCCATTGACCCAACATTGTTAAGAGGAGCAATAAGTTGCAATATCAATGGAGCCTGTTTTTGATTTCTATCTTCACATGCTTTTGATGGTATTTGGGATGATGAGTATGGTCAGCAGTTGTGCAAAACACAGGACTATTCCCTAGTAGGTCTTTGAGGCATGAATTTCACTTGTATTTCCATATATATCAGGTTGATCTGATCAAGGTGTTTATATTCAAGAATTTTATGAGGTGGATATGGAAAAAGTATTTCCTGTGATAGGAAAATCAGGAACAAGGGACATAATTTTAAAATTTCGCAAGCACTTTTCACATAAAGGATAATGGAAATGTGAATCACTTTTTCTGACAAACGATCCCATTTGTCACCATCTCACATATGGCCATTGATATGGAAAAAACGGTGGGAAAATGGAGTTAAGATCCAAATTAGCAATGAGTTAACTGAATGGCAGAGCAGGCTCGAAAGGTTGATTGGTCAACTCATGTTTCTATGCTCCACCCATTCACCGATATTCCCTTCCCTGTCTTTCAAAAAAATAATAATTAGGTTAGTCAGAGATAACCTATCATTAACAAAGCCATGCTGGCACCCTCTAATCAGCTCTTATTTATTTCAAGTGCTCAGTCATCAAACGCTAGTAACTTGCCCACAACTGACTACAGGGAGCATAAAGAAGATCATATTAGTATGAGCACTGTAACTGTGGCAACAACAATCTGGAAATTCAGGCAAATGGCTGATTAGCTGGAAAATAACACACCCCACACTATTCGATAATACTGATAACTACCAACCTTTGTCTTCATATGTCCAAAAGCACTCCCCCCTACCCTGCCAGACTTAATGGTCCCCATGTTTGTGGACTAAATGGAAGTAGAACTTTGACTGAACTGGGATTCAACACAGTTTTGTCTAATGTTACTTTCTAGAAAATGTAAGATGCTGATACCAAGAGGTAGCACTCCATCCAACACGCAAAACAGCCTATTCAAATACAACTAAAATCCTAAATTTTTTACCCCTCTTCTTCTGTCACACTTCGGTCAGCACTTTTCATAGTTACATAAACAAAATGCGTGTGGCTGCAAAGGGGGACCAACATTCTGTTGTGCATCCAGCAAACTGGGGCGGCACAGTAGCACAATGGCTAGCACTGCTGCTTCACAGCTCCAGGGACCTGGGTTTGATTCCCGGCTCAGATCACTGTCTGTGTGGAGTTTGCACATTCTCCTCATGTCTGTGTGGGTTTCCTCCCACAGTCCAAAGATGTGCAGGTTAGGTTGATTGGCCTTGCTAAAAAATTGCCCCTTAGTATCCTGGGATACGTAGGTTAGAGGGATTAGTGGGTAAAATATGTAGGGATATGGGGGTAGGGCCTGGGTGGGATTGTGTTCAGTGCAGACTCGTTGGGCTGAGGGGCTTCTTTCTGCACTGTAAGGTTCCATGATTCTATGAAATTGTCTATATCAAAAGCTTCACGGAACAGCACTGCAATATAGTATTTGCAAGTCTAACCTACTGCAAATTAAAAACTTACTGGCATGTTGAAGACTTCATTGTAGCAGTGTGAATACCTGAGGTACCAGGAAATGTTAAAAGTCAGCGAGGAATCACATGTGTTCCCATCAAGAACTAGATGTAAGAACAATGAAAGAATGAGAAACAACGTGGTCAGCAACATACTGTATTTCTGTCATTTTTACAATAGGTTTCAGGCTCTGAGGAAGCAGAGATCACAACTTGACTACTGTTCATATGTCATTAGTCCTTTCAGTGAGACAACAGAAACACTAATGTACTCAGTACATTTTACCTGTGCACTCCAGAACCAATAAAACTCAGCAGCCAATACTCATTTGGTTTATAAATGAGCAATATAAAAATGCAGTGGGTCACCTCATCAAACATAACCACAAAACAAGTATTAAGTTATACTATGGGCTGATGTTGGGAGAAATATTATTAACTAAACCCACAGAAAGAAGTACAAGTTTGAAGAGTTGGCTGGCGAATAGCAGGTGTCTCCAAGTAACCCTTAATATTCTCTCTCTCTGGTGGAGAAAGCTGCTCTTTGCTTATGCAAAGGATTTGCAATGTATGCGCAAGGAGCAAAAGTGTAACCATATTATTCTGAATTCAACTGCTCTTCAACACTAAGATTGATTAGATCACCAATCACAAATATAGTTGTGCATGAGATCCTGGATACTGGCAAATGAAATGACTCTGCAAGATATCAATCATCTCTATTGGCCCAAAAAAAATTCTCACAGGCAGAACCAATGATTCTTTAGTTATGAACAAAAGCAAATAATGTCAGAGCTTGACATTAACTAATCCTTATTGTTAGCATCAGAAACACATCCTCACTTGATTCAAATTTCCCTCTTTTCTTCTGGGCCCACCTTCTGCTGTAACTCACTGACATCAAAAAGGGAGAAAGTTTTCTGTTTGTGATTTCCAACAAAATGATAAACAAGTTTGCACCAAGACAAACTTCGCAAAAAGACAAACATTGCCAAAGCATTTATAGAGTAACTGGATGATTTATCATTTAGCAGAATGAAGTGGATGCCGAGCTAGCAAAAGGTCAGGATATATCAGCTAAAGAGTGGCCACTTCTACATAATCTAGTTGGCAGCCTTGCAACACAGTGCATCGATAAACCTCAAGAAATTGTTCTAACAAGTGTATGGTTAGGCCACAACTAGAGCTTTACATCCAGTTCTGACCACCGCACTTCAGCATGAATATGAAGATCTTTGAGCAGGTGCAGAAGATAGTTACCAAAATGGTTCTTGAGTGGAGGGATTTTAATTAGAATGTTAGATTGGAGAAACTGGAATTGTTCTCCTTGAAGAAAATAAATTGAGGGAAGATTTGATAGTAGTGTACAAAATCATGACGTTTCGATAATGTAGAAAAAGAAAAGCTGTTCCCATTAGCTGATGGAAACACAAAGACCCTGCAACTGAGATTTAAAGTTTCGGGCAAGAGATGTGGGAGGATGTGAAGAAAAACATTTTTTTTTACACAATGAATGATAATAGTCTGAAGCCTACGAGGGTGACAGACGCATACCCGATTAGCAGTTTAAAAGAAAATTGAACGGGCATTTGTGAGAAAAAAAACTTTCTGGGTCATAGCAAGGGAATGGGACTGATGAGACTACTTTTCAGACAGCTGGCATGGATTTGATGGGCTGGATAACCTCCTTGTGTCATTACAGCTCTATGGTGACACCTTGATCTCTAATTACTGAGGGAGATACTGAGATTCCCCCAATCTGAAACAAAGCATCACCCAAGTCATTTGAGCACAACCTAGTGGATAATTGTGGATCAGCCTTCTTAGGGAATTTAACAGCATTCAATTTATTTTGTGTCTGCATCTTGCTACTCCTTTCCATTTCACATTCAACACACGTAAAAACTAATACTTACAGTTTAAAGAAATAGTGCTGCCATTGAAAAGCGTCTTCCTGAATGTATGATTAGAATTTAGCTGAAGAAAAACAGGAAGATAAAGGTTAATTTTATGTGAACAGTGAATTCGGAGCACTGAAAGATATTTTCAACCATTAGCCCATGCCAGTACAAAAATAAATTTTCGAATATCTAACAACAGTATAATTTAAGCCCTTCCCCAAATTAGGCAATATGTTATTATATGCAAACAAGCTGTTATATAATGTAATGTGTGATGTATTTTTGGCCACTGATTTACAGTGACTGCTGAGTTATTTTTTAATATTATTCTGTAACACATTGCAGTGAAGAATGCATTATTGTGGTTTTATATCTAGAATCTACAGAAGGAAGGGATGGGTCATAAGTAATCCAAACGTTGAATAATTAGTCATGTAGAGGGGGATATGTTGGAGAATGGAAATAGACTTCTGAGCTGGCAGACTTGAGGTTTGCCCACCATAATGAACAATAGAAAATTGAGTCACAGATAAAATCAGAAGTGGGTTAGTCTGGGAGCCCCAAACATTAAGCAGAAATTAAGTGCAGAGAACAGATATTTTTTAAAAAAAACAAAGTAGTGAAAAGATTGAGGGAGACAACAATGTTTTCTTGCTGTGTCTGGGAGGCCTCCGAAGTATTAGCTACCATAACACAATTCTTAGTTACGCATTTCTAAAATCTGTATAGGCAAGGGTCATGACAAGAGTGCACACAGAAGCAAGACTTATCTAAAGAACATAACGCTCCCATTTTAAAACAGCACATCTCCAGTTCACCATAAGCACGCCAGTGGTTTTATTAGGATGTTACTACGTCTTTGAGTAATCATTTGAAGAAATAATGAACGTAGATTCATCAGCCTTGTTGAAAGTTGTCAGACAAACATTTTTTTGGTTTCAAGGTACACATACAGATCACAATAGTAATAACAGTTACTGAAGGGAGGTGGCATGATAGCGATATTAATCTAGAGACCCAGGCTATTTCGCTGGAATCAGATCTCATCACAGCAGCTGATGGAATTTAAGTTAAAATAATATAACTAAAATGTAAAGCTAGTGTCAGTAATAGTGACCATGATACAATCAATTGTTGCATAAAAACCATCTGTTTCACTAATCTCCTAAGGGAAGGAAATCTGCTGTCCTTACCTAGTCTGGCCTACAGCTCTCCAGTAATGTTGTTGACTCTTAACTGGGATGGACAACAAATGCTGGCCTGTTCATCGACACCCACATCCCATGAAGTAATACTTTAAAAGTTGCTAAGCTTCAGTGTCATGTTGGAATTATACCGGAGTGCAGAAACAGAAAAAAATTATACAATGGGAACTTTAGGAGGAATTGATGGTATTAAGAATAGAGGTGGGGAGGAATTTCTGAAGTGCGTTCAGGAGAACTTTCTTTTTTGTAGAAACATAGAAACGAGAAGGAGGAATAGGCCATTCGCCCCTTCAAACCTGCCCCACCATTATTTTGATCATGGCTGATCATCAAATTCAATATCCTGATCCTGCCTTCACCCTATATCCCTGGATCCCTTTAACTCCAAGAACTATATCTAATTCCTTTTTGAAATCACACATTGTTTGGCCTCAACTACTTTCTGTGGTAGTGAATTCCACAGATTCACCATTCTCTAGGTGAAGAAATTTCTTCTCACCTCAATTCTGAAAAGTTTACCCCTCATCCTCAAACTAGTTCTGGATTCTCCCACCATTGGGAACATGCTTTCTGAATCTACCCTATCAAATTCTGTTAGAATTTTATAAGTTTTTATGAAATCCTTCTTGCTGTTCTAAATTCCAGTGAATATAATCTTAACTGATTTAGTCTCTCCTTGTATCACAGATCTGTCATTCCAGGAATCGGCCTGATAAATCTTTGTGTACTCCCCCTATAGCAAGGACATCCTTCCTCAGATAACAGCACCAAAACTGCACACGATACTCCAGGTGTAGCCTCACCTATGCCCCACATTGCTGCAGCATATCACTCCTATTCCTACACTCAAATCCTCTCGTTATGAAGGCCAGCATATCATTTGCCTTCTTTATTGCCCGCTGTATTTGCGTGCTTACTTTCAATGACTGATGCACAATAACACCAAGGTCTTGCTAAGTATCCAACTCTCCGAATTTACACCCATTCAAATACTAATCTATCTTCCTATTATAGCTACTGAAATGAATAATCTCATGTTTATCCACATTATACTGCATCTGGCATGCATATACTCACTCACTCAGTCTGTCCAAATCACACTGAAGCATCTTTGCATTCTCCTGAGAGCTCACCCTCACCCTTTGTATCATCTGCAAACTTGGAGAAAATGCATTCAGTTACCTCTTCCAAATCATTAATATGTAATGTGAACAGTTGGGGTCCTAGCACAGATCCCTGTGGTATCCCACTAGTCAATCAGAAAAAGACCCATTTCTGCCAAGTCTTTGTCTCCTGTCTGCCAACCAGCTTTCTATCCAGCTCAGGATACTACCTGCAATCTCGTGTGCTTTAACTTTACATAGTAGTCTGCCACGAGATATTGTCAAAATCCTTCTTAAAGTCTAAATAACCCACTTCCACCAGTTCTCCTTGGTCAGCACTACTAGTTACATCCTCGAAAAATTCCAATAGATTCATCAAGCATGATTTCCCTTTTGTAAATACATGCTGGTTCTGTCTGATTACATCATTGCTTCTCAAATGCTGAGCTATGAAATCCTTGATAATGGAGTCTAGCAACTTCCCCAATTCATACTTTAGGCTCACTGGTCTATAGTTCCCTGTTTTCTCTCTCCCTCCCTTTTGAATAGTAGGGTTACAATATTTTCAATGTTTCTTGCCCATTGAAGAAGGCAGCGTTGGTGGATCTAATTCTGGAGAATTAAGTAGTCAAGTGAAGAATGTCTGAGTTGGATATCTCAGAAAGTGATCATAATATTGTTATGTTTGGACTAGTTACAAATATAGAAACTTGGAATAAAGATAATTAACTGAAGGGTTAATTTTGGTGAATTGAACAGACTTCCAAACCATGCAAATGTAATCAAAACTGGCATTAAAAATGTAATGAGCAACTGGCAACCTTTAAACAGGGAAACATTTGGATAAAGGATGAAAGGGATGGCAACCATACTTTGAGCTCCCTGGATGCTGAAGAAGTTAGATAGTAGGACAAAGCAGAGGAATAATCAGCTGAATATTTAAAAAAAAAGAGAGAAGAAATGCAAAAGAAATAAAAAGGTTGAAGAGACAGTATAAGAATAGATTGGTAGTGAACAAAAAACGAATCCAAGCATCTTCTACAGAAATATTCCAATATTAAAAAGATTGTCAGTAAAGTATTGGGGCCAATTAGGGACCAAAATGGAGATCTACTGGTTGATGCAGAAGGTATGGCTGACATTCTAAATTAGCATATTGCATTGTTGCAAAACTATGGTAAATGAAGAAATTGCTTGGAAAGTACTTAAACTGGATATGTCACCTGATCCACATGGGATGCATCCTAGGTTTGCTGATGGAAGCAAGTGTGGATGGCAGAAGTGTTGGCCACAATCTAACAATCCTCCTTAGGTACAGGGATGGTATGCAAGGGCAGGAAGATTGCAGATGGGACACTCTTATTCAGAAGAGTGAAGTAAGATAAAGATGGCAATTGCAGAAAGGTCAATTTAATATCAGCGTGGCAGGGGAGAGGGATGCAGCTTTTTACAAACAATAATCCAGAAGAAAACTGACAGCCACTTGCATAAATAGACAAATACAGGAGAACCAGAATATATCTGGCAATTGAGTTTTTTTTTGATTAAATAACAGAGGGTGAATGAATACTGTTCAGTTCATGTTGTGCAGACAGACTTCCGAAAGGCAGCTGGGATAATAGGGGCATACAGAATGAATGCACAATTGGCTAAGGGACAGGAAACAGAGTTGAGAGGAATGACTGTTTTTCAGGCTGAAGGAAGATTTACAGTGGAGGTTCCAAAGTTGAGTACTGGGACAGGAGTTGCTTCTGACATAAATGACTTGGACTTGTGGGTAGAAGCACAATTTTGATATTTCCAAGTGTATGAAACTTGTAAGTGTGGTAAATAGTAAAGATGATAATAATAGACTTCAAGAGGAAAGAGACAGTAGTAGAATGGGTGGACTCACGACAGATGAAATTCAATACAGAAAATTGTGAAACAATACATTTTGCAAGCAAAAAAAATTAGGCAGGATGATAATATTAACTGGTAAAATTTAAAGGGGTGCAAGAAAAGATACTTTTGAAGGTTGTGGTACAGATTAACAAAGTAGTTAATAAAGCATGTAGGGTACTGAGCTTTATGCAAATTAGGACATTATGCTAAATCGATGGAGCAATAGTTTGGCCTGATGGGAGAAATGTACAACTTGGGACACCACACTTCAGGAAGGCCATGAAGGTTTAGAATGTGAAGGTTTAGGCTCAGGGCCGTGTGGTTCAGGCTGTAGCATTATTGCCTTTGATCCAGAATGTGCCAGGTTAGGCCATGGTCTGTAGAAGACTCTTTATTCGAGAAGTCGTCCCTTGGAGAATGGCAAAAAATAAGTGTAACTCATGACAATATGGTTACCTCCTGGTGTTGGAGTCTGAACTACATGACCAGTAGAAAAATGAAGCACATATGTGCCTACGAAACAGGAAATAAAGTTTGGCCTTGGAGTTGGAGCTTCCTGTCAGAAGTAAAGTATTTTGAGAGATGCTTGCCTGTCAGTAGGATAATGAAGGTCTGGATTGGCAATAGAGTCCCTAGATCAAATTTTGAGATGATCTGTTAAGTGCCAATGAGATGTGGTCAGACTTTTGATAGGCCTCAGAAAATAGGTAGTCATTCCATGGAAAAATACATCATAGATTCTAAGATGGCATAAAGGATGGATAAAATTCAATTTGGGAATCCCTGAATCAGTGCTGGTATTTAAATTTCTGGATAACAGACATGCTCCTGATTATAACCTATTCTTGGTTCTTGAAGTGAAAGACCCTGTTGGATCATATGTCTGTTGCCTTGAAAAAGATACCAGGGAAACTGTCAGTCATTTACTTTAGCCTTCATGGAACAAATGGAGCATTCCACGATGATACAAAGATTACTAGACTTCAAAATGATCTAGGTATTGCACACAAGCATCATTACACCACAAATTAAATACAGGCAGAATAAGGACGAAAGGACTTTTAACAGATCTGGCTATTACTAAAATTCTAATAGAAATATTAGGTGAATGAATCGCAGAACTACCCAAGGAACAGTTGCAGGTGCTTCTTGAAGTATCATTAGGTGGTGGACTGCCCAAAGTCCAGGAAGCTTGATCTTCAGAATATCATAGAATGCAGAGAATTTTGAGAAAGGTGATGAAGATAATCATCTTTCTCTTATATATCAGAACGTGCAGTTTATAAGTTTCAGTTCAAATTGGACAGCCAAGTCACAAAAAGGTGTTGTTAGGTGAATTGCCTTGAAATCTGTGGCAAATTTTCGTAGGCCACATTCATACACAACGTACTGGTATCAATCCACTCTGATCTGGATGAACACATTTGTGGAGAAGGTGGGATGCATGAAGAGTATAGATCCTTTTGAGTGTAGACCACACTTATAGGGAGTTCCAATCTAGTAGCTCTACTATCAAATTACTCACCATATCTTCATTGGCAATATTAGTGTCAACCCAGAGGTTGTACCATTTATCTTTTTTGTTAAAATCTGCATAGCTCAAAGCATTCACAAAGCTCCAGAATGGTGTGCTAGATTTAAGCTATATCTTCAGTAGGTTATGAAGGTCTTCATGGATTGACAGTGCTGGGTTGGCTTCAATGCGATCAAACTCTTCAGTATTTTTGCTTTCTGGCACACAGGAGGAGGTAGCATATTAGACCCAAGAGCCATCATACAGGTGTTATTTTCAGTATACCACTGGTGATCCACATTGACGCGCTGAAGTCCAAATATTTTGTCGAGCTGCTCTCTGCCCTCACGGGGAGCAGGATTCTGCTAAAGAGTACATAAAGTTAGTAATACGAAGAATGATTACACTGGATTTCCAGCTGGATAATGTTTACTTTGGTCTTGGCATTTTCTGTGACCCTTTGCCGCAAAAGGAGATCTGGAGTTCACCGTCAACCAGTCAGTTGCAGAGGTGGAAAACAGTACTGTGCTATTAGTTGGGTTTTGGCAGAAGTGCCAGTGGATGAAATATTGCTCCATCACTGTTAAGTCCAAGCACAAAATACTGCTGAGGTTGGTTCTGTGGTGGGAGACATATCATTCACATAGATATTGAAGTGATTTGAACCTTGAGGAAGTTCACTATTCAGAAGCTTGTTTAGTCTCCAAGTGAAACTCTATCTTCAATTGGGAATGACAACTTTCACATGGTCTACATGATTTTTAAGTAATGTGATACATGTCATTCAACCAATACTCAGCCCGTAGTATATGGAGAACGCTTTTGAATTTCCCAATTAAATCTGGAAGCTAAATCCTGAGCAAAATGTGATTGTCTAGAACTACCAAATACTGTGATGCTGATGTTCTCACCCACCAAGTGATTAAATCCAAACAAATTATTATCGGTCAGGAGTTTTAGTCGTGTGATTAATACATTAGTCATGCACTTGCTTAACTGTGTATGGTAGTGCTTATACTTCAACAATGTGAGGTTCAGACCAGTTAAAATGTTATCTTGATTAAGTAATGAACTTAAGGGACATAATAATATATGCTTTAGGTTTGGGGAAAACAATTGAACTCACGAAAGGGTTGCATTCCATGTAACACAGCTGTAATAAGCCATTTTATAAGTACTGACGTGGTCCATTGAGAGATACTTTTGCTTGAGTAAAGCTTCCATGAAAAAGGTACAAATTAAACTAGACATGAAGCATGATAAAGCAATTATTTTTGCAACGTCAGTGGAACTGCAGTGTTTCTAGTCTGGACATTGAAGAATTGAGAGACCATATTAGAAAGATATTCATAGCTTCAGATAATAAGAATCAAAAGAAAGAAATAAAGCAAATTGTCTTCAATTACAGACAATTTTCTCAACCTACTTATCAGAGTTAAAGATCCTGCTAAAAGATGCAGGTGTGGCTCGAACAGTGAAAATTTTGAAATTTACAAAAAAAATCAAGAAGATGCAAGTCAGAGGAAGTGATCAAACCATACATTCACTACTCCCTCTTTTCCAACCTCTCTCCTTCACCCCTCTTTTTCATTCTTTCCCGTCCCTTCTACATTCTGCACTCTCGTTTCCTTCTCTATGAACGGTATGTTTTGTCTGTACAGCGTGCAAGAACCAATACTTTTCACTGTGTTATGTACATGTGACAATAGTAAATCAAATAAAATCCTTGTCTCTCACCCTCCGCCCACCCCCATTCTTAATCTCTCTCACTTCCTTCCCTCCTTCTCCCTGTCACATATGCCAAATCATTAACCTCTTGTCTGCGCAGTTTATCTGCTGACATACCTCCGTCACAGGAATACTCCATTTGGATACCTCGGCAGCGATACAAACTCGGAAAACACCAAGTAAGACTAGATAGAACCAAGATCTGCTTCCTTCTCCCGGGCCCAGCATCATGCTCATTTGCAGTTCAGCAACCACCATCTCCGAGTGCCACAACACGATCCGTCACTTCCGTCTCCGGCTTGGTACAGTTCAGACTTCCCAGCACCCACATGGTATCCGCTCGACCCTGGGACCTCCTGCCGCCAGGTGGCTCCCCCCCGGCCCCGGGACTTCCAACCACCAGGTGGCACTCGCCCGCCCCAGTACCACCCGTTGCTAGGTGGCGTCCGCCCGGCCCTGGGACCTCCAACCACCAGGTGGCTCCCGCCCGGCCCCGGAACTTCCAACCACCAGGTGGCTCCCGCCTGGGCCCGGGGCCTCCAACCACCAGGTGGCTGCCACCCAGCCCCGGGACCTCCAACCACCAGGTGGCTCCCGCCCGGCTCCGGGACCTCCAACCACTACGTGGCTCTCTTCGGCATCAGGATCTCCAATGATCAGGTGGCTCCCGCCCAGCGCCGGGACCTTCTACACCAGGTGGCACTCGCCTGGCATCGGGACCTCCAGCCACCAGGCGGCTCCCGCCCCGCCTCACGGGACAATCAAACAACTAGGTGGCTCCCGCCCGGCTCCGGGACCTCCAACCACTAGGTAGTTCCCACCTGGCCCCGGGACTTGCTTCCAATGTTGCCGAATTTGTTTTGATCCTTTTTATACCCTGTTCCTCTTCATTCCACCTTTACATCATTCTCTGACTCTAATCACTCTCACTCCGGTTAGCCCTCCTTTCATGCCCTCCCCTGACTCCCTGCCCCTCTCAATCGACATGTGCAATGTTCAAATGTTTTCCTGACAGTTTACATGTAAAGAATTGATTAAGCCATGAAACATAGTTCAGTCATATGTCGTCAGTAGCTTCAGATAAAATCATTTACTTGCCAGTTTACTTTTCTGTGTTCGCGTTTGAGTCTGGCTAATATCTGGATCAAGTGCAATTTAAAAATTCTCAAACTTGTTTACAGATTCTTCCATGGCTTCAACCTTACCTATGTATATAATTCACTGAGATATCTGCACTCCTCTAATTCTGACCTCTTGTGTAGTCATGATGTGGAGATGGGGTCGTTGGACTGGGGTAAACACAGTACTAAGTCTCAGAACATCAGGCTAAAGTCCAACAGGTTTATTTGGTAGCAAAAGCCACTAGCTTTTGGAGTGCTGGCTGCCCCTTCGTCAGGTGAGTGGGAGTTGTATTCACAAACAGGGCATATAAAGACACAAACTCAATTTACAAAATAATGATTGGAATGCGAGTCTTTACAGGTAACTAAGTCTTAAAGGTACAGACAATGAGTGGAGAGATGTGTAATGTCTCCAGACAGGACAGTTAGTGACATTTTGCAAGTCCAGGCAAGTCATGGAGTTTACAGATAGTGTGACATGAACCCAAGATCCCAGTTGAGGCTGTCCTCGTGTGCAGAACTTGGCTATCAGTCTCTGCTCAGTGACTCTTTGCTGTTGTGTGTCATGAAGGCCGCCTTGGAGAACGCTTACCCGAAGATCAGAGGCCGAATGCATGAGTCGCAAAAACCCAGCTTGCAGGTGCAGCAGGTGGTCAGGAAGGCGAATGGGATGCTGGCCTTCATAGCGAGGGGGATTGAATATAGAAGTAGGGAGGTCTTGCTGCAGCTGTATAGGGCATTGGTGAGGCCGCAGCTGGAGTACTGTGTGCAGTTTTGGGCGCCGCACCTGCGCAAGGATATTTTGGCCCTGGAGGGAGTGCAGAGGAGGTTTACTAGGCTGATACCGGAGTTGAGGGGATTGAGCTATGAGGAGAGGCTGAATAAACTAGGCTTGTACTCGTTAGAGTTTAGAAGAATGAGGGGAGATCTCATTGAGACGTATAAGATGATGAATGGGATGGATAGGATAGAGGTGGAGAGACTCTTCCCGCTCAAAAAAGACAGTAGGACTAGGGGGCACAGCCTCAAGATAAAGGGGAGGCGGTTTAGAACGGAGTTGAGGAGGAACTTCTTCACTCAAAGGGTGGTGAATCTCTGGAATTCTCTGCCCGTTGAAGTGGTGGAGGCTGCCTCGCTAAATATTTTTAAGAAGTGGGTTGATGGGTTCTTGATAAGAGAGGGGATTAAGGGTTATGGGGAGAGGGCGGGAAAGTGGAACTGAGCCACGACAGATCAGCCATGATCTTATTGAATGGTGGGGCAGGCTCGAAGGGCTAGATGGCCTACTCCTGCTCCTATTTCTTATGTTCTTATGAATGCCCGTGACCGCTGAAGTGTTCCCCAACAGGAAGAGAACACTCTTGCCTGGTGATTGTCGAGTGGTGTTCATTCATCCGTTGCCGTAGTGTCTGCATGGTCTCCCCAATGTACCATGCCTCGGGACATCCTTTCCTGCAGTGTATCAGGTAGTCAACGTTGGCTGAGTAGCAAGAGTATGTACCTTGTACCTGGTGGATGGTGTTCTGATGTGAGATGATGGCATCCATATTGATGATCAGGCACATCTTGCAGAGGTTGCTGTGACAGAGTGTGTGGTGTCATGATCACTGTTCTCCTGAAGGTTGGGTAGTTTGCTGCAGACTATGGTCTGTTTGAGGTTGTGTGGTTGTCTGAAGGCAAGAAGTGGGGGTGTGAGGATGGCCTTGGCGAGATGTTCATCTTCATCAATGACATGTTGAAGGCTCTGGAGAAGCTGTCATAGCTTCTCTGCTCCGGGGAAGTACTAGACAATGAAGGGTACTCTGTCCATTGTGTCTCGTGTTTGACTTATGAGGTCGGTGCGGTTTTTCACCATAACATGTCGGAACTGTTGATTGATGATTCGAGCACCATATCCTATTTTTAAGAGGGCATCTTTCAGCGTCTGGAGGTGTCTGTTGCGATCCTCCTCATCTGAGCAGATCCTGTGTATATGGAGGGCGTGTCCGTTGGGGATGGCTTCTTTAACGTGTTGCGGGTGGAAGCTGGAGAAATGGAGCATCGTGAGGTTATCAGTGGTCTTGTGGTACAATGAAGTGCTGAGATGACCGTTCTCAATGGAGATGCATGTGTCCAAGAATGCAACTGATTCCGGAGAGTAGTCCATGGTGAGTCTGATGGTGGGATGGAACTTGTTGGTGTCATCATATGGATTGTTTCAGTGATTGTTCACCATGAGTCCAAAGGAAGAAAATGTCATCGATGTATCTAGTGTATAGCATCGGTTGAAGGTCCTGTGCAGTGAAGAGGTCTTGTTTGAACCTGTGCATGAAGATGTTGGTATATTAAGGTACGAATTTGGACTCCGTGGCTGTTCTGTGTGTCTGGATGAAGAACTGATTGTTGAAGGTGAAGACATTGTGGTCCAGGATGAAGCGGATGAGTTGTAAAAAGACTTGTAAAATGTCACTAACTGTCCTGTCTGGAGACAATACAGATCTCTTTAACCTGTGCTTAACACTCTCTCCACTCACATTGTCTGTACCTTTAAGACTTGATTACCTGTAAAGACTCACATTCCAACCATTATTTTGTAAATTGAGTTTGTGTCTTTATGTGCCCTGTTTGTGAATAGAACTCCCGCTCACCTGACAAACGGGTAGCCAGCGCTCCGAAAGTTAGTGGCTTTTGCTACCAAATAAACCTGTTGGACTTTAACCTGGTATTGTGAGACTTCTTGTGTAGTGGCCATGCTTAAGTTCTGGAATACTTTCCCTACACCACTCCATCTCTTAACTCACTTTCATTCTTCATGTTACATAACATTTCTGTGGCTCGTTGACATTCTTTGTTTTACAATGTTCCTTTCATGTACCTTGAAATATTTTATTACATTAAAGATGCTATATAAATATAAGTTTGTCTTGCTGATTAAAATTTTTTACTTATAAAAATTGTTAATTTCAAGCAGAGTATTGGTCAGACAGATGTAATATAAATTTGCTTCCTGTAATTTGCAAGGTTCCAAGTGAGTTTTTCATATGAACTTGAAACATTAACTGTATGTTTGTGTGTGTGTGTCTCTCCACAGATGCTGCTAGAAATGCTGAGATTATCCAACGTTTTCTGTTTTTATTTCAGATTTCCAGCATCCACAGTAGTTTGCTTTTATTTCCGGCCAATTCCTGGGGGAAAATGCCTTTTCTTCTGACCAAAAGTGCGCATATTTTGACACCAAGTAATAAGTAGATAATGTGGGAAATTGAACTAGTCATATCGTACTAATATAAAACATGAATTTGAAATCAATACTGAAGTGCATCGCTGGGGTTGAATCAAGGGAGCTGCATTATGCCACTGTGCTGGATCTAATCTGAGAATGTTTGATGTCTGAAGTGGAAAATATCCTCTAATAGTGATATCCCCTGCTTTAAACATTACATTCCCTTTGCTAAAATAAGCTGATACATAGAAATGTAAAAGAATTCAAGCTCTATATCCACTTCTATCTCAGCTTCAACTCACAATTGCTCATCACTCATTGTCTACAGTGTAAATTATGTTTCTGTTCTGAAATTGCAGTCAGCTTTATTCAGCCTACAATTCCCAGCAATCCCTTCTGTGACGGGTCAAGGAAGTCAAAGGTAACAGAGGAGAGGCCTGTGAGCAGTTGGCAGAACATCTAAAAGATAAGTCACCTCGTAAAAAGATCAGCTGTTCGAATACTCTGTTCAATGCTGACAGTCTAGCAACACACAAGGGTGACTGAAGCACGGAACCGAAGTATGATGGAATCCAGTATTGAAAATACTGAGGAGGCCAGGTACAGTTATAGAGTACGCAACTTACATGTAAACAGACTGACCATGGGCCAGTTATTACGACTGGCTGTTACTTATTCACTTCGTTTTCTAAGTGATATCTATTTTTAACTATCAATATCCATCTATCTATCTTATAGCTACAGTTCTATATATAAAAATGTCAATCTAGGCCACTAACAAAAACTGGAAAACAAAACACTTCTCAAAAAACTGACAAGTCAGAGGATTCTCATGCAACATATGGCAGGGACAATAAGTTGCACAAAGTCATTGAAATAGAAATTTCTATTCTGATTTCTTATGTATGTTATTAAAGAACAGAGAAGTTGCCCACTCTCCCTAATAATCAAAATAGGCAACAGTTGGTATGTCTTTGGCAAACCTTTTAACTTCATTGCTTTGATGATGGAAACAACTTATTATCAGATAATCAAGTATGAAGACTTAAAATTTTTTACTTATAAAAATTGTTAATCTCAAGCAGAGTATTGCGTAGTGGAAAGAGGTCTTCTAGTGTAAAACTACATAGTAGGCAGACTACCTCACAGATTAGATAAATTGAGGAGAGAACCTACAAATTATGGAATATCTGAATACACATAGAACACTGATAGATGGGAGAGCTGTCAATGAAAAGGGAGTAGGTAAGAGGTTTGCAGTGGCAGTTGTGTGGATGAGCTTCATTATAATGTGAAAAAATCATGAGGCAGAATTTTTCCAACCACGCCCTCCAAAGACTCAGTAAATACCACACCTGCAACCATTTAACATTTGATTGGGTGTTAATTGGTTAAGAGCAAGGCACCTTCCCTAATGAGGAGGCCCCTCTACTGCAGTTACCTTCGTGGCCGGGTGTCTCTGGAGAGCGAGTATGTGGAGTCCAGGGGGACCTTTGAGGCCTTCTGTGCCCATTGGGCCTGATGTGTTTTATTGATCCTCTTAATCACATTTTGATTTGATGTAATTTCCATTATGCTTTGTTTTTGTTTGCTTCGGCCTTTTTTAAGGGGCTGCCCTTTTCCTTAGTCCCTCAGTTTATTTGATCTAGTTTAATTGTTTTGCCAAAAAGATGCCAGTGAGGAAGTGCTGACTTTGTGAGCTGCTGGCAGATGGGTGGCTCTAGCAGCGCCAGGTTCAAGTGGTGCTCACTGCTGGGTTTACAGTCAGTCCCTGAAGAAGAGCCATTGAGAAAACCTGCATCAAAGATACCTCTTGGAAGTTTATCTTCTTTTGAACAAGTAGTTTAAATTCTTTTTGTTTATCTTTTATATTTATCTCAAATTGATCTTCTGTTAAACGTAAAAGCAAAATTCTGCTACAATTCTAAAATAAAAACAGAAACTTATACTTGGCAGATTGGCAGCATCTGTGGTGAGACAAAGGAGTTGAGGCTTCAGATTGAATATGACTTCTTCAGAAGCATAGAAATGTGTTGGATTTTATGCTGCCGAAAGGCACATAAAGGGTTTTGGGCCGGGGGAGTGGAAAGAAAGATATTGCCTGAGAAGGGTAGCAGGCCAGAGAACTGAAATGTCAAAGAAGTAATAGAACAAAATGCAATGGGAGTGGTAATGGTTATAGTAAAGAAGCAAAGTAATTGTCAAGAGTGAGTATATATGCCAGAATAATGAACAGCTCTGTCCAAAAGCAAAAATGTGAAAATCAAGATTTAAAACAGAACATGGCAAAAAAACAGTGTGAGCAAGATGTGAATTAAAATGCAAAGAACCAGAAACTTCGGATCATATTTGCAGACTGAACAGAGATGTTCCAAAAGGTGGTCACCCAATCAGCAATGCAGAGATGATGTATAAAAGTATTTTAAATGTAGAAGCAGTAACAAGAATAAATTCTATTTTTCCACCCCAATAGTGCACTTGCTGAAGCAGTTGAGAGCAACAAGTTCAAGACCTCTGGGGACATTGCGTTCTACAGGTATATCTCATTCATTGGAAGCTATCAGTTCATTAATCCCATCTTGCATTCTTTACATTTACGGTCCATCCCAATCTAACGTTTATGCTCATAAAGGTGAAAGTTGTCCATAATCACATTGGAATTTGAAAAACTGTCAACTTTGACATTAGAAACTCTCTAGGTCAACATGATCAGCTTCTTTTGCAAGTGAACCTCGTGTTCAACTAACCTCTTACTGCCCAATGTCTAGGTTAACGTTCACAGGATTTAGGGATCTTAACAAAAAACTGTTACTCTATGTGCCAATGCTAAATATTGCATATTTCACCATGTTTGAACACTATTGAGATGAGGAATAACTGAACCCAACTAATTGACTTATTTTATCTACAGTAAATAAATAAACGATATACAGCTTTGACAATGAGATCAGCCAATTTTCTATATAACGTAGGTATGGAAAAATAGTTAAGATACCATCTTACCATCATTTTTATAGATGATGTGCTTAGGTCTTTGGAGCGGGGCTTGAACTTAATTCTGACTTAACTGAGCTCGCCTGTTGACCCATACTCATAGGGTGGAATCATCTCAGAAATTGGCAATGTCCAATTTCGATCTGGGAACATGGCGTTTAGTCCACTGATGGCAGTAGCAGCTTTCCATGCCATATAATGGGTCACTTGGTGAAAACTGTTTGCAGGCATGAGTTCCATGCCGTATCACATGGCTGCCAAACCCAGGAAACATTCAGCACCCAAGTTTACTCACACCCCTCTCAACACATGCTGGACACAGTGGAGCCCTGCTATCATGTACTGTAGCCCCTTTCAAGAAGGAATACAATTTTGGATACTGTTGAGGATAGCCTGTCAAGGGGAGATACCAGCAGCAGCCAGGCCTGTGGCACGACACCTACTTTGCTGTAGAACAGGGTCGGGCAAAGAGCAAGCGAGCAGTAGTTACAGGGGACTCACTCGTTAGAGGCACAGATATGGGTTTCGGAGGCCATGATTGAGACTCCAGGATGGTGTTTTGCCTCCCCAGTGCCAGAGTCAAGGACATTCTTAAGGAGGAGTGTGAGCATCCAGAAGTCATTACACATATTGTTTCCAATGACATAGATAGGAAAAGGGATGAGGTCCTGAAGTGTGAATGTAGAGACTTGGGCAGAAGACCTCGAAGTTAGTAATTTTGAGGACTACAATTGGTGCCATGTGCTAGTGAGAGTAGGAATGGGAAGGTTTTGCAGATGAATGCATGGCTTGAGAACTGGTGCAGGGGGCAAGGATTTAGGTTTTTGGATCATTGGGATCTCTTCTGGGGAAGGCTAACCTGTTCAAAAAGGAAGGGTTACACTTGAACTGGAGGGGTACTGATACCCTGGTAGGGAGATTTGCTAGAGCCACTCATAGAACATAGAACACTACAGCGCAGAACAGGCCCTTCGGCCCACGATGTTGCGCCGACCAGTTAAAAAAAAACAATGACCCGCTAATCTAAACCAATCCCTTTTCGTCCATAAACCTATCCACAGATCTCTTAAACGCCCCCAAACTAGGCACATTTATAACTGCAGCTGGCAGGGCATTCCAATCCCTCACCACCCTCTGGGTAAAGAACCTACCCCTGACATCCGTCCTATAACTACCACCCCTTAATTTAAAGCCATGCCCCCTCATGCTAGCTTTCTCCATCCAAGGAAAAAGGCTATCACTATCCACCCTATCTAAACCTCTAATTATCTTATATGTTTCATAGTTATTTGGAGAGTAATGAATTAATTGGAGATAGTCAGCATGGTTTTGTAGCAGGTAGGTTGTGCCTTACTAACCTTATTGAGTTTTTTGAGAAAGTGACCAAAGAGGTGGATGGGGGTAAGGCAGTTGACGTGGTATATATGGATTTTGGTAAGGCGTTTGATAAGGTTCACCATGGTAGGCTTCTGCAGAAAATGCAGATGTATGGGATTGAGGGTAATCTAGGAAATTGGATCAGGAATTGGCTAGCAGATAGGAGACAGAGGGTGGTGGTTGATGGTAAATATTCGTCATGGAGTTCGGTTACGAGTGGTGTGCCTCAGGGATCTGTTTTGGGGCCACTGCTGTTTGTAATTTTTATTAATGATCTGGATGAGGGTATAGCTGGGTGGGTTTAAACTACCTTGGCAGGGGGTGGGATCCAAAGCAATAGGGAGACAGAAGAGAAGGTTGAAGAGAGCACAGAAGTTAAAGAGAGCACATTAAATCGTAAAGGCAATGTCAGTAATCCTAGTGCTAGACAGATCAGGCAAAAGCAAGACAGAGAGCAAGGGAAGTCCAGATTAAACTGTGTTTATTTCAATGTAAGAGGTCTGACAGGCAAGGCAGATCAGGGCATGGACAGGTACATGGGACTGAGATATTGCAGCAATTACTGAAATGTAGCTAAGGGAAGGATAGGACTGGCAGCTCAATGTTCCAGGGTACAAATGCTATAGGAAAGATAGAACAGGAGGTAAGAGAGGAGTGGAAGTTGCATTTTTGATTAAGGAAAACATCATGGCAGTACTGAGAGGAGATATATCTGAGGGTTCGCCCACTGAGTCTGTATGGGTTGAACTGAGAAATAAGAAGGGAAATAAGTCACTTTGATAGGATTCTGCTATAGGCCCCCAAACAATTGGCGGGAAATTGAAGAGCAAATATATAAAGAGATTACAGATAGCTCCAAGAAACGTAGGGTGGTAATAGTAGGAGATTTTAACTTTCCTAACATTGACTGGGACAGCCATAGTATTAGAGGCTTGGATGGAGAGACATTTGTTGAGTGTATTCAGGAGGAATTTCTCATTCAGTATGTGGATGGCCTGACTAGAGAGGGGGCAAAACTTGATCTCCTCTTGGGAAATAAGAAAAAGGAAGTGACAGAAGTGTTAGTGAGGAATCACTTTGGGACCAATGACCATAATTCTATTAGTTTTAAGATAGCTATGGAGAGTAATAGGTTTGGCCCAAAAGTTAAAATTCTAAATTGGGGCAAGGCCAATTTTGATGATATCAGGCAGGAACTTTCAACAGTTAATTGGGGTAGTCTTTGGGAAGGCAAAGGGATGTCTGGTAAGTGGGAAGCTTACAAAAGAGTGTTAACCAGGGTTCAGGGTAAGCACATTCTTCTCAGAGTGAAGGGCAAGGCTGCCAGAAGTAGGGAACCTTGGATGACTCGGGATATTAAGGCCTGGTCAAGGAGAAGAAGGAGGCACATGACATGCATAGGCAGCTGGGATCAAGTGGATCCCTTGAAGTGTATAGAGTGTGTAGGAGTAGAGGTGAGAGAAATCAGGAGGGCAAAAAGGGGACATAAGATTGTTTTGGCAGATAAGGCAAAGGAGAATCCAAAAAGCTTCTACAAATACATAAAGGGCAAAAGAGTAACTAGGGAGAGAGTAGGACCTCTTAAGGATCAACAAGGTCATCTATGCGCAGACCCACAAGAGATGGGTGAGATCCTAAATGAATATTTGTCTTCAGTGTTTACTGTTGAGAAAAGCATAGATGTTAAGGAACTTGGGGAAATAAATAGTGATGTCTTGAGGATGTACATATAACAGAGAAGGAGCTGCTGGAAATCTTAAAGCTCATCAGGATAGATAAATCCCCGGAACCTGATGAAGTGCACCTCAGAACACTGGGAGGCTAGGGAGGAAATTGCGGGTCCCCTAGCAGAGATATTTGAACCATCGATAGTCACAGGTGAAGTGCCTGAAGATTGGAAGGTGGCAAACGTGCCTTTGTTTAAGAAGAGTTGCAGGGAAAGGTTGGGAACTACAGGCTGGTGAGCCTCACATCTGTGGTGGGTAAGTTGTTAGAAGGTATTTTGAGAGACAGGATCTACAGGCATTTAGAGATAAAGAACTGATTAGGGACAGAAAACATGGCTTTGTAAGTGGAAAATCATGCCTCACAAATCTGAGTTTTTTGAAGGGGTAACCAAGAAGATAGATGAGGACAGTGCAGTTGATGTTGTCTGTATGGGCTTTAGCAAGGCCTTTGACATGGTACCATATGGTAAGTTGTTGCATAATGCTAAATCTCATGGAATCCAGGGTGAGGTAGCCAAATGGATACAAAATTGGTTTCTTGACAGAAGATAGAGGGATGTTGTAGAGGGTTGTATTTCAAACTGGAGGCCTGTGCCAACAGTGTGTCTCAGGGATCAGTGCTGAGTCTGCTGTTATTCGTCATTTATATTGATGATTTGGATGAGAATTTAGTAGGCATGGTTAGTAAATTTGCAGATGACATCAAGATTGGTGTTGGGACAAGAGTTGGGGTGCCATGTTGAAGTTGTACAAGACATCGGTAAAGCCACACTTGAAATACTGTGTACAGTTCTGGTTACCCTGTTATAGAAAGGATATTATTAAACTAGAAAGAGTGCAGAAAAAATTTACTAGGATGGTACTGGGACTTGATTTGAGTTGTAAGGAGAGGCTGGATAGATTGGGACTTGTTTCCCTGGAGCGTAGGAGGCTTAGGGGTAATCTTACAGAAATCTATAAAATAATGAGGGGCATAGATCTGTTAGATAGTCAATATCTTTTCCCAAAGGTAGGGGATTCTAAAACTAGAGGGTATATGTTTAAGATGAGAGGGGAGAGATCCAAAAGGGTCTAAGAGGGGCAATTATTTCACACAGAGGGTGGTGAGTGTCTGGAACAAGCTGTCAGAGATAGTAGTAGAGGCGGTTACAGTTTTGGCTTTTAAGAGGCGTTTAGACAGTTATCTGGGTAAGATGGATATAGTGGTATATGGGCCAGACGTGAACAATTGGGACTAGCTTAGTGGTTAAAAAAAGAAGCAGTATGGACAAGTTGGGCTGAAGGGCCTGTTTCCATGCTGTAAACCTCTATGACCCAGGAAACATTCAGCACCCAACTCTACTCACACCCTCCTCAATGCATGCTGGAAATAGTGAAGGCCTGCTATCTTGTACTGTACCACTCTCTGGGCAAAGACCTGCAATCAAGGTGACATCCAGCTTGGGAGGCTCTGGCAGCAGAGACCAGTGCCAGTACCTTGGAGAAGAGGACAGTCATCCATTACCTCAAGAGGATGAATAAACTCCTGTCTTCTGCCAGAGTAAGTTAGTCTTTTCATCACTCTCAAACTCACAGACCCATCACACATCTACAGGGATCTCACTTGATGCCAGCTCATTAACTCCCAGACACGGTTTCACTTCCCCTACAAGTAGTATCCTCATCACCTCTGTGGTCCCATTCACACATGCCAGGCATCCTTTTCAATTGTCCTGGCATATGTCCTGCTTAGACTCCCTTCATCTATCTTCAGAGAATCATAAAATCCAACAGTGCAGAAGGAGGCCATTCGGCCCATTGAGTCTGTGCTGACCACAATATCATCAGGTCAATCCCCCCATGCATTTACCCTAGCTAGTCTTCCTGACACTAAGGGGCAATTTAGCATGGCCAATCTGCCTAACCTGCACATCTTTGGACTGTGGGAGAAAACTGGAGCGCCCAGAGGAACCCCACGCAGACACAGGGAGAATGTGCAAACTCCACACTGACAGTGACCCAAGCCTGGAATCAAACCCAGGTTTCTGGCGCTGTGAGGCAGCAATGCTAACCACTGTGCCACCATACCGCCCGTGTAGGGCTAGCCGGCACACACAAGAGATCCCAAATGGATGGAGAGATGCCAAAACTGAAGGTCTACGCAGACTTTGAGGGGAGAACCATTCAAATGAGGAAGTGACCTGTTCCTGTGCTGATGGTGACGTTGGCAGTGCTCTACCAAGTGAGGACCCAGCACTACAACATCCATCTGCTGTGAATAATGTCTACTGCTTCTCAAGTCCTTGCCATTCACCAATGATCTCTCCTTTCTTTAGAAGGCACATCGTAAAGCTGTTGAAGGGGTCCAGGGGCCAGGTGCTCGACTCCAGTTTCGACAGTAGCATGGACCTGAATTCACAGAGCCTGAAATAGAAGAACCATCACAGTGCTCAGCCAGACCCTACAGAGACTGAACTAGGTGGGACTTAGTCCTAGAGTAGCCTTAGGATCATAATCTGGTGAGCACATCGCTCTGTCTAATCTACAGCGTGCAAAGACAGGGCATCCATAAGTGCTGGCACTGGGAGGATTGCTGGAGGCCAGAAATCAGCTAATCCAGAATAAGATGATGAGCCTCTGGACTCAGTCATGTCTCAGTTGCTGGAGTTCCAAATGTAAGATAGGAAAAATCAGGGGGTGTCTGCTGCATTCCTCAGATTGCAAAGGATCTGCCTTTAGACTAAGGTGGTTGTGTCAACAGGCCAACACACTGAGGTCAATATTTGTTGTGTGATGGCCGCCATAGAGACCTTCTGTCCTGCACCACTGTAGGGGCTGCATTCCATGTCAGAGGCTGTTATGAGCATCCACCAGCGTCAGTGCTGGGTGGTGGAATGGTGGACTCCTTGAGCTCACTGCAGCTGTCCCTCTCGGGGAGGCAGCCTCAGACAATCAGAGGGAGGAAGATCATCTGGGGCAGCTCGTGGTGCTATTCACCCAGGTGACTTTGGGACTGTCCCACCCATTTAAATTCTTTCTTTCTGGAAGCATTTCCTGGAACTGCTCCAGCTCCATAGGCAAGAGTGGCACTGCCACACAACAGGACTTTGAAAGCAGGACGGGACTCCCCAGGTCACAGCCCTCAAGAGATACCAAGGCAACTGTGATACCAAGATATCATGCGTAACCAGGTTTTGAAGTCAGCAGGCTGACTCCACCTCTGTTGTGGGTGTTTGCAATGCACCAAGACATAGCAACAGGATAAGGAAGGTTAAGAAGTTGTAATTGCACAGCTTGGTGTTGCCTGTGCCTGCCGCACAGTTTGTTTTAACCCTTATACACTGGACAAAGAATTGCGAGTAGACTTCTTGGTAGCACTGTAAGATTTATTTGCACACACAATTGATATTAATCACACAAACAATCAATACTGTTTCTTATAGATCATGAAAGTTCAAGTTCAAAACTAGACCCTGACTTAACTTTTGTGTGTCTAGCAAGTACCCAGGCAGATATTGGTCTTTTTCTGCATGTTGATCTCTGTTGTCCTCTATGTAGTCTGGTTCTGGTCTTTCTTCGTTCTTTGGTGTGGTGGCTCTCCTTGCGCTGGTTGTTGCTGGTGATTCTCACCATTGTTGTTGTTCATTCCTTGGGGAGAGAGTCAGAGAGATTCTTCTGTTGTGCAGCACCTTTCATTGCTCATTGGTTTCGTACCCTTTTGGGTGGTCTCTTGATTATTGCCAATCAATCGATTGGGTCCTGATCACCTTGATTGATAAGATCCAATCAGGTGCTGCCACACCAATTTCTGGCTGTGTACCCAATGGCCATGCCAGTAGGTGCTGGTGGCACGTATCCCTCCCAAATACACGTTAAGGTCCCCCCTTTGTCTGGTAAATAAGTATGTTTGACCAGAGCATGTCCATTGTCTTTAGGATGCCTGTTTCTTGTGTATTCAAAAGTCATGATTTGGAGATGACGGAGTTGGACTGGATAAACAGTAATAAGTCTCACAACAGCAGGTTAAAGCCCAGCAGGTTAATTTGGTAGCAAAAGGCACTAGCTTTCGGAGCGCTGCTCCTTCATCAGGTGAGTGGGAGTTCTGCTCACAAACAGAGCAGATAAAGACACAAACTCAATTTACAGAATAATGATTGGAGTGCAAGTCTTTACAGGTAATCAAGCCTTAAAGGTGCAGACAGTGAGAGTGGAGAGAGCATTAAGCACAGATTAAAGAGATGTGTATTATTTCCATGCAGGAAAGTTAGTGAGATTTTGCAAGTCCAGGCAAGTCGTGGGGGTTACAGATAGTGTGACATGAACCCAAGATCCCAGTTGAGGCTGTCCTCGTGTGTGGAACTTGACTATCAGTCTCTGTTCAGCGACTCTGTGCCGTCACGTGCTGTGAAGGCTGCCTTGGAGAACGCTTACCTGAAGATCCGAGGCCGAATGCCCATGACCACTGAAGTGTTCCCCAACAGGAAGAGAACTGTTGCCTGCCGCACAGTCTGTTTTAACCCTTATAGAGTGGACAGATAACTTTGAGTAGATGTCTTGTTAGTACAACCAATATTTATTTAAACCCACACAATCAATAATCATCCACCTGACCAACAATAAGTTTCTTACAGAAAATACTAGAATTCAAGTCCAATACAAGACCTTCACTTAACTTTGCGTGACTGGCAAGTACCCAAGCAGATATTGGCCTTTATCTGTGCATTGGTCTTGGTAGTCATCTGCATAGTCTGGTCCTTTGGTCTGGTCTGGCACTGTGGCCCTGGTCTTCCTTCCTTCTTGGGTGTGGTGGCTCTCCTTGTGCTCATCGTCGCTGGTGATGTTTACCATTGTTGTAGCTCGTTCGTGGGGTCAGAGAGAGAGAGATTCCTGGTTGCGCAGCACCCTTTATACCCCATTTGATTTCACGCCCCTTTTGGTCATTGCCAATCAGTTGATCAGGACTTGATCACCCTGATCGATAAGAGTCCAATCAAGTGCTCCCACACCGATCTCTGGGTGTGTCCCAGATGGCCATGTCTGTGTTTGTAGGTGCTGGAGGCACATTGGTCACATACCTCCCTCCTAAATAAGGGTTCACGGTGTCCTTATGTCTGGTACACAACCTGGAGATGAAACAACCCAGTGTGACTATAAAGTCCCTTTCATCCTGGAGATGACCCATATCCTGTTTATTCACTCGTTGGGGTTGCAGCCTGTTTGTCTCTGTCTTTAAACTGCAGCCTGTCGGTTTAGTCCTTGCCCAGCTGTCCTAGAGTGCTTTACAAATCACTATTTTAGATGGTCCTTTTGGCCACAGAACAGTCTTGCCTGTACCTTTAAGGCTTGATTAGCTGTAAAGACTTGCATTCCAATCATTATTCTGTAAATTGAGTTTGTGTCTTTATATGCCCTGTTTGTGAACAGAACTCCCACTCACCTGACGAAGGAGTAGCACTCCAAAAGCCAGTGGCTTTTGCTACCAAATGAACCTGTTGGATTTCAACCTGGTGTTGTGAGACTTCTTACCGTATTCAAAGGTTTGCAGCTGCAGCCTGTTTAACTCTGTCCAGCTTTTTTTAAGGCTGTAGCCTGTCTGTTTTTGTACTTGGCCAATTATCCCAGTGTGGTCTTGTAAATTGCCATCTTAGGTGGTCCATTTGGCCACATTGGAATGAATGTTAATCACTTTGACATTACATTCACTTCTGTAAATAAACTCCCACTAATTTCATCCTTTCTATGAATCCTTGTTATGATGAGCGGTGTTCCTGTCAATCTGAAGTGGTGACCAAAAATGAGTTGCAGCATAAGCCTTGTATCTTGTCTCTGCTGCACTTTGTAGCTTCTGCATAGATGTCATCAGCCATGTCCTCAGTGGATAGTCCTTATTCCTGAGGAGCCAACCCTGAAGTCTCTGTGGATCCTGAAAAATGTCAGGGATCTGAGAGCGGCTAAGAATGTAGGAGTCATCCACAATCTCTGGGAATTAAACACACCCCTATAGAATGTGTTTGGAATGGTCACAGACCATCTGAACATTCAGCAACTGAAAGCCGTAGCAGCTCAAATAGTTGACAGCTTGATGCCATGGAGCTCTGGGTGCCATGTGAATGCAGTTGATGGTATGTTGCACACATGAAAAACTAGCAATCTGCGCAAATCCCATTGCCCTTGCTTCCTGACTTGCCCGATCTTGGTTGAAATGCACAATGTTGTGTGCCCTCGTGAAGATTGCACCCTGACTTCCTGGATGCACTTGTGTGCGGAGGCTTATGAAATCCCACAGAGGTCATTTGTGGTGCCCTGGAAGGACCCACCGACGTAAATATTGATTGCCACAGTAACTTTCAGTAATACTGGCAGTGGATGCCCTCCAAGACCCCATGGCACCAAGTTCTTCAGAAGCTGGCAGATGTGACCAACCAGTTCCTTTGGCGATACTGGTTCTGAGACATCCGGAGGTGTGTCAAACTCCACCTGTAGACCTTGGGCTTAGCGAAGTGCCTATAAGCAGTGGCTTTCAGGGGTTCATGCTTTGCATGCAAAGCAGGCCTTGCCACCCTATTCTGTTCATGGTTTTGCTCCTACCTTAGGCAAGCCAAATGCCACCATTGATGTCGCCTTCTTTCCTGCTGCCTATCTGCAAGAGGAAAGACAGAGAGATCACCAGGCTCCATGAACCATGTGTCTTCTTAACTGTAGTGTCAAAGGTTGAGACTTGAGAGTTAGCATTTGTGACTAAGGACTACTCTTTGTCCATTCATCATCTGCAGCTGCCCATTGTCTTGTGTCCTGGCCACAACATTGATGCCCAGTCCTTAGTTTGCATGCTGATTGGACAAGATCCCACACCACCCCAGCCTACGCCACATAACTGAGTAGGAACTGCTTTGGCCACTCTGCTGCATCCTGAGCTCTCATCTCAGGCAAGGCTAGCATGCTGTTCAGAGGGTTGGTGCCAACTCAACGGGCTGAATGGCCTCCTATGCATTGTAGCGACTCTGTTTTCCTGGTCTGCTGTGATTCTCAAATTCACGTAGCATTCTGACCTCCTTGTCCAAGTTTGCCTTTGAAGAATAATAACCTGAGCAAGATGTGGAACTCCTGCAATTGTCAGTGCCTTTCAGAAAAAAGGAACAACAGGTTGGAAACAAAGCTTGTTTGACTAGTGTTGAATCTTAGATATATGCAGGTGACTCTGTTGTTGCTGTCAGTACATTATACCCTTCTTCTAAGATTACCATGAAGAGTTGAGACAACTTGTCCCAACTCGGTTATACTTGTGGCTGGAGTTGAATATGTGATTATCATGATGGAAGGTTGACATTTCTGCATAAGTTCATAGTTCTTATATATTGTATGAAACTGTTGTTTTCCCACTCCTCCAGACGTCAGAAGAAGTTGCTACCAGGAAATTCTCCATATTGTGCCTTGTTGGACACGTTGGAACTGTCAGGGGATGGAGCTACATTGCAGCTTCTTAATGAAGAAAATAAGGTTAGCATTACCTAGACAAGGATTCTGATTTAATCTCTGAATGGTCATAGCAGTCCCATGATACAAGGTTATTAGTCACAGTGATGCAGGAATTTTAAACACAGAATAGCAAGTTTATTTCAAAATGTTGCAATGGCTGGGGTGTGTTATGTACAGGACATTACTGGGGTTACAATATTTTACAAGGTACCACAGAGATTGGTGGTGGCAGCTTCCATCCTGTGAGAAGATGCTGTGCTGACGTGATCAACTCTGTTTTAGTCATTGCCTGGAGTAATTCAGGAGCCCCACTTTGGCATGGTACTTTCAGCTGCATGTGCTGCAGAGAAAGACAGTGGGCTGAGAAGATGCATGATACATTAGCTTTTGCTCACTCTGTGCTCTTCTCAGCCAGCTTAGCTTTTCATTTATCTCTCTTCCAATGCCCTTCCATATAGTCAGCTTCCAGAGGTCACAGCCATCAATGGCGACTGTTTCTCAGTTGTCATTATCATTGACTCCCGTCTTCATATCCCATTTGAGGTATCCTCGTAGCTGAGATATGGACATCCAGTAGGCCGTGAACCAGTGGCTATTTCACTGTATAGAAGGTGTTTGAGTATGCAACCATCATTCATCTGGTGAACGTGGCCAAGCCAGCCCAGACATTGTTGGCTTAGTAATGAGTATATGCTGGTGAAATTAACAGTAAGAAGTCTCACAAGACCAGGTTAAAAGTCCAACAGGTTTATTTGGTAGCACAAGCCACAAGCTTTCAGAGCACTGCTCCTTCATCAGGTGAGTGGGAGTTGTGTTCACAAACAGGACATATATAGACACAAACCCAATTTACAAGGTAATGGTTGGAATGCGAGTCTTTATAGGTAATCAAGTCTTAAAGGTCCAGACATTGTGAGTGGAGAGAGGATTAAGCACAGCTTAAAGAAATGTGTATTGTCTCTAGCCAGGACAATTAGATTTTGCGATCCCAGACAAGTTGTGGGGGTGACAGATAGTATGACATGAACCCAAGATCCCGGTTGAGGGCGTCCTCATGTATGCGGAACTTGGCTATTGTTTCTGTTCAGCGATTCTGCGTTGTCGTGTGTCATGAAGGCTGCCTTGGAGACTGTTTACCCAAAGATCAGAGGCTGAATGCCCATGACTGCTGAAGTTTTCCCCAATAGGAAAAGAACACTCCTGCCTGGTGATTGTCAAGCGGTGTTCATTCATTCGTTGTCATAGCGTATGCATGTTCTCCCCAATGTACCATGCCTTGGGGCATCCTTTCCTGCAGTGTATCAGATAGACAACGTTGGCCAAGTTGCAAGTGAATGTGTCGTATACTTGGTGGATGGTGTTCTCACATGAGATGATGGCATCCATGTCGATCTGGCATGTCTTGCAGAAGTTGCTGTGGCAGGGTTGTGTGGTGTCTTGGTCACTGTTCTCCTGAAGGCTAGGTAGTTTGCTGCGGCCAATGGTCTATTTGAGGTTGTGCGGTTGTTTGAAGGCAAGAAGTGGGGTGTGGGAATGGCCTTGGTGAGATGTTCGTCTTCATTGATGACGTGTTGAAGGCTCCGGAAAAGATGTCATAGCTTCTCTGCTCTGGGGAAGTACTGGATGACGAAGGGTACTCTGTCTGTCGTGTCCCGTGTTTGTCTTCTGAGGTGGTCAGTGTGGTTTCTTTCTGTGGCGCGTCAGAACTGTCGCTCAGTGAGTGGAGCACCATATCCTGTTCTTATGAGGGCATCTTTCAGCGTCTGGAGGTGTCTGTTGCGATCCTCCTCATCGTACTCATCCTGTGCATATAGAGGGCTTGTCCGTAAGGGATGGCTTCTTTAACGTGTTTAGGGTGGAAGCTGGAGAAGTGGAGCAGTACAGTGAAGTGCTGAGGTGACCATCCTTGATGGGGATGCATGTGTCCAAGAATGCAACCGATTCTGGAGAGTAGTCCATGGTGAGTCTGATAGTGGGATGGAACTTGTTGGTGTCATCATATACTTGTTTCAGTGATTGTTTGCCATGAGTCCAAAGGAAGAAAATGTCATCAATGTATCTAGTGTATAACGTCAGTTGAAGGTCCTGTGCAGTGAAGAAGTCTTGTTCGAACCTGTGCATGAAGAGTTGGCATATTGAGGTGCGAATTTGGTCCCCATGGCTGTTCCGTGTATCTGGATGAAGAATTGGTTGTTGAAGGTGAAGACATTGTGGTCTAGGATGAAGTGGATGAGTTGTAAAATTGCATCTGGAGATTGGCAGTTGTTGGCGTTGAGTACTGAGGCAGTTGCAGCAATGCCATCATCGTGGGGAATGCTGGTGTAGAGTGTCGAGACATCTATTGTGATGATGAGTGCTCCTGGTTCAACTGCTCTTTGTGTGCTGAGTTTCTGTAGGAAGTCCGTAGTGTTGCAACAAAGGCTGGGGTTTTTTGTACAATGGGTTTCAGGATGCCCTTGACATAGCCGGACAGGTTCTCGCACAGGGTCCCATTGCCTGTTGCGATGGGATAGCTGGGTGTGTTAGCCTTGTGTATCTTTGGGAACCAGTAGTGATCTCCAATGTGGGGAGTATGTGGGATGAGAGTACGGAGAGTCTCTCAAGGTCCGGATCAAAGGTCTTGATCAGTCTGAGTTGATGGGTATTTTCTTTGGTCGGATCTGCGGGTAACTGTCTGTAGTGTTCAGTTGTCGGTACACTTCTTTGCAGTTATCCGTTCTATTCAGTATGATGGTGGCCCCTCTTTTGTCTGCTGGTTTGATGGCAATGTTGCGGTTGGTCTTGAGAATGCAGATGGCGTTGTGTTGTGCTTGGATGTCTTGTGAGTGCAGCTGATGAGTCTAGCATTGGCGCATCTCCTGATGGCTGGGGTCGAGTCGAGTGCAGCAGCCTTCTGGAGGAGTCCAATTCAATGCTTTCCTCTTTGGTTGCTGCACCGCAGATCTCTCTGTCAGCTGTTCCAGTTCATTGGCTGTCTCATTGTGTTCGCTGTTGGCCTCTTGGGGTTTGTGGAAGAACTCCCGCAGCCTCTTTCGTCTGATGAATTCCTCTGTGATCGCTGTGAGACTGATGGGGTCTATTTTGATGGTGGGGCAAAAATTGAGCCCTTGGCTGAGAACTTCGATTTCAAGTGGTTGAAGTATATAGTCCGACAAGTTGACAGTGGACTTCCCTACAGTGGTACTGTTTTCGACTGTGATACCGGCTTGGTTGCTGCTGGTAATGATGCCGAGTTTCTCAACTTTCCTGTTCTTGGTGTGCATGTAGATGGCATAGTTCATTTGTCTTGTCTGCGTGGCAGTGTTTTGCAGCTGGTCTACGTCCTGAGCGCAGGTTGAGAATATGGACCCTATCTTGATTTCCAGGATGCGGCATTTGTTGTAGAGCTGATGTATGAGGTGGTTGAGGAATGTGAGAGAGGTGCGACGGCAAAGTCTCTCAGCGTAGTCTGTGTTATAGGTTGCCCATGGGTTCGTGATCTGTAGTCCTTTCGGTATCTTGTCTGCTTTCTTGCATCTTTGCAGAAACTTGATGTCTGTGTTGATATGCATGAAATTAACACACGGGTTGAGTTGGCAACCAAGTGCTATTGACAATACGATGCCACACCAGCATTCCACACTGAGCAATACTTTCAGTGTTAAATGGACAGTCTCTCACATCTGCAAAGTGTTGGGTTTGACCATTGGCATGACGAAAATAAATGTTCTGGTCCAGGATGTTCCACCATCTTTTAGTACTGACAATGTGACTCTGGAGGATGTTGACAGTTTCACATATCTAGATTCCAGTACCTCCAGCAAACTGTTATTTGATGCTGAAATCAGCCCATGCATCGCAAAAGCTGCACTTTACCTTGTCTCTTGCCTAGCATGTGCTGTTCCGGTCTCACCACTATAGAGGAGTGCACTTAGGATGCAGGCTAGGTAGACTTGGAATTTGGTATTCATAAGGAGATTGTACTCTCTTATTCAGCTTGGATATAACACCTGGACCATTTGCGATGCATGGGTTGATTTCAGCATCAAATGACAGTTTGCTGGGGGCTTTGGTACTCCAGGGCTACAACAGCTGTAGGCATGGCTGCCAGTAACGGAATGATTAATTTCAAGGAGATGCAAGAGATCAGAAATGTAGGAGAGTAGATATCCTTGCATTTTCCATCTACCTGCCCACTTCTAATTTGTAATTGTCCTGCAATTTGCCACACCCTCTTAATTTGATATCCTTAGCAAACTTCAGTATTGTTCCTTATGTTACTGTATCCTGATCATTTTTGAAATGAACTCAAGTCCCTTTGGCATTGTTTTAACAACATTTTGTAAATTGAAAAAGCGTCCACTTATTCTCACTTTTTCTTCCCTGAGCCTTACATGGCAATTTATCAAATGATTCTGAAAATTCATAGAAACAACTTGTATTGCATTCTCCTTGTACACTGCAGTTCTTAAAAGATGAATCAATCAAGCAAAACTTCCCTTCACAAATCTGTGTTTGTTGTACAAAAGTACTCATTACATTTACCTTTTTATGTGGATTCTACAGAGGTCATTTTCCAAATAAATGCCAGTTGGCACGATCCACAGCTAACACCATTGCATATCAAAAAATCACAAGTAGTTACCCATAATTTTCTGTCCATTGAATTAGGTAAGTGAGAGCAAGTGGAACCATAACTGGAGGATTTGAAGTGAACCTGGGGGGAAAATGGAGCAAAGGATTACAGCAGGTTAATGCCCTAAGAGATGGCAAAGGCTTGTGGAATCGGCCAAATGCACAAAGCACTGATTTTGTGAATAAGGAAAAGAATCATATTGGCTGAAACTGATTTTTTGTTCTGGACATGATTGGTGTCAAATGTTATCGGTCAGATAAAAGTTGGCATTTGATTGGTCCCGTGGCTAGTATAGATCAGTCAACAACATTAAGCACTCAGGGTAATTTTAAACTCTTTGCATGGGTGGTTATATAGTGGAGCAGGTTGCTCACCTAATTTTTATCCTAGTCTAATCAATGAAATGAAAGATAGGCGGTTTGTATAATGGGTGGGATATCGGCTGATTTAATCTCTGCACATTATATTCTGTATAGTTTAATCTTCATTGTTTTCAGTTGAGGATTAATTTTGAATTGGAATGGCAGAGCTTGGTGATTGAAAAGCATATTACTCAATTTTCTTGCAGGTTCCTCTCTTTATGGAGATCTTTGCTCTTGAGGATCATATGATCAGGATAAAAGTGAATGAGCTGAAGCCAATGAAGCCAAGATATGAAGTGCCTGATGTTATCCTTAATGAGCCCATCAGACAAAGGTAAGGCATCTGGTGCAGCAAGCAAAGCCTAGTGGGAAGGGTTACATTTGTCAAAGCTGCTTTTTCATTGCACTTGTGTACATACTAAACCTGATGTGCTAAAGGTTAGCTGTTACCAACCTAATACTTCTGTGACATTATTCTGTGGTATTATGTGGACTATGTTCTGCAGGGCCATTTCCTGATCTCAATCCCCTGTTGTAGTTTCTATTTCTGCAGCTAACATGATGTACTCATCTGTTGATCTTTTTATTGCTCCGAGTGGATTTGCACTCAGGTTTTGCTCATAATTTCCAATTTGATCTGTAAAGTCAGGTGAAGAACTCAATTGACTAATAATTCGGAGATGGAATAAACCTGGGTCACTTTTGTGTACTGTATACTGCCCAGGAATGCCAATCTTATTGTTTTTATTGAATGCAGTGATCATACAAAGTTTGGTATTAGGTTTGATAAAATTAGCTTGATAAAAACCTTACAGTGCTAAGTGCTAGACAAATTATACCCTCACCTGCCAAACATGTCTTCAGGGGTTTTTTCTGGAGCAGATCAAGTGCACACCAGCCCTCCTGTTCCTTTGCCTCCATTTCAACATTTTTAACTTGGATACTTACTGGCCTTTTCCTATGCAACCAATTCAATTAATTCTTACTCTCTGTCCATGTTCACCGTAGAGACATTTCTAGAGGGAATGAGCTGTGGAGGAAATTGAAAACAATGATAAAAATTACAGAGGGCAGAATGTGGGAGGCTGGCCAGACATGCATTGGAATTATTATGTCTGGAAGTAATCAAGATTTGATGAGGGTTTCAGCTATAGTTGAGTTGAGATAGGGATGGAATTGGGTGATGTTACAGAGGTGGAAATAGTCTTAGTTATGTGAGAATTTATGGCCAGAATTTCATCTCTGGACCAAATATGGCACCAATATTGAGAGTTTGCTGGTTAGTCTCATAGTTGTCACAAAAATGGTAGGATTCCACATGGTAAGGAAGCAAGTTTATAATGGGGAATTTAGAGTGGTTGGAGATGTGGTGCTGAGGGATAGAATGTAGAACTATGCTGCAAACCACAGAGTACCCAAAAGAACACCATCAGTTAGTTACATTTTATCTTGTTTTATTATTAGCAAGGCTGAGGGAAGTATTGTAGTAGGAAAAACAATCTTAATTATAACGTGATTGTCATGCCTGGATTTCGATTCCTGGCAGATACAGAGTATGATTTTCCCCAAAAAATTCAAAGTGTCGATTTTGTGTAAAAACTGGAATAAAATCATGCTTTTTTTTCAGTGGGGCTTTTTAAAAAAAAATCTCCCACACTCTGTGTAATGCAGAGTGCACTAGCATGGATCATGCTGAAAAGCTGTGAACAGGGCCTATTCCTGCTGGAGAAACCGGCAGCAAAGCACTGAGTGGGCCACTGCGCATGTGCCGATCTGTCAGCACCGAAATCAGCGCATGCGCAGTGGCCCCTGATTGCTGGGCAGCTCAATTGCTGGCCAGCCTCACAACCTCTGCTTCAATAGTCCTCCCACCTCCTCACTGCCTGATCACTGGTCTCCCAGATATGTCCAGACCAGCCTCAACTTCAGTCCTGGGCCCACTAATTATATTCAAATCACATTAAAATTATCCGCTGCATAAATTATTCAGCGCCGTGCCAATTTTCAGAAGATGCTCTCAGGCCAGACACCCAGCATGGATCATGCTAATTGAGTGCTACTTAAATCTCCCGGTCCGTTGTGCTAAAAAATCAGCGCAGTGGGATGGGAGAATCACCCGCATTGTTTTCAAATGTATTGAACAGTTTGCCCCTTTAAAGGCAGTATATCAGTGTGCATTTTTGCTGCTGTTTCAACATGTTAACTATTTATTTTCCTATTTGATGTAAAAGTGTTTATCTTTCTCCTGAGCCTAAACTAGGTATGTGAATGTGAGGCACATTGCTCACTGCATTTCTTTGTATGTTTTCTAGACTGACTGTGATGTCTAAGGATGGGCTTTCTGTAACACTAGTCACTGTTGATGGATGCACTCAAGTACTAATTATAGCAAAACCATTTCGAATGGATATTCAGAATCGGGGTGAATTGGCCATCAGTGTGAATTCTCTTGGCCTTTTGTACTTTGAACATCTCCGTAAGAAGTCACAGTTTGAAGTGTAAGTTTCCACAACTCCAGTCCATTCCTGTGATGTTCATCTCAATATCAATTATCTCCTGGGAATTTTCACACTGATAGGCACAGGAGTTGGCCATTAGCCTGCTTTACCATTTAGTTAAATCATGGTTGAACTATATCTTAACTCCATTTACCTGACTTTGTTAAAACTTAATGCACTTGCTCAACAAAAATCTGTTCTTTACAGTTTTGAAGATTAAGAGCAAGAGAAGACCATACTGTCAAGCCCATTCCAACATTGAATATGACCATGGCTAATCATGAGCTTCAACTCCACTTTCCTGACCGCTTCCCACATCCCTTGATTCCCTGAGACTAAAATTCTGTCTGTATTAGCCTTAAATATATTCAATGATGGTGCAGCCACAATCCTTTAGGATACGTAATTCAAAGATTGTCATGCCTTTCAATAAAGAAATGTCTCCTCATCTCAGTCCTAAATCCTGAAACTGTGCCGCCTTGTTCTACACTCCATAATGTGGAGATGCCGACATTGGACTGGGGTAAACACGGTAAGAAGTTCACAACACCAGGTTAAAGTTCAACAGATTTATTTGATAGCAAAATCCATTAGCTTTTGGAGCGCTGCTCCTTCATCAGGTAAGTGGGAGTTCTGTTCACAAACAAGACGTATGAAAACACAAACTCAATTTACAAAATAATGGTTGGAATGCGAGTCTTTATAGGTAATCAAGTCTTAAAGGTACAGACATTGTGAGTGGAAAGAGCGTTAAGCACAGGTTAAAGAGATGTGTATTGTCTCCAGACAGGAGAGTTAGTGAGATTTTGCAAGCCCAGGCAAGTTGTGGGGGTTATAGATAATGTGACATGAACCCAAAATCCCAGTTGAGGCTGTCCTCATGTGTGCAGAACTTGGCTACCAGTCTCTGCTCAGCGACTCTGCATTGTTGTGTGTTGTGAAGGCCGCCTTGGAGTACGCTTACCCGAAGATGAGAGGCGAAATGCCCGTGACTGCTGAAGTGTTCCCCAACAGGAAGAAAACACTCTTGACTCATTTGAAAACTAAGAGATTCAATTTAATGTGAAAATGCTGTAAAAGTAAATTAAAGACGTTTGTTGATGTTGATTTGAAAAGTTAGCAAGTATACTATAAAATAAAGTGCAATAGAATTTTGTGCACATACATTAACCACTTCAGTACCAGAAGCCATTACATGCTTAAGTATATTTTGCAAAGAAAGTCAGAACTACAATTTTTCTGTTTTGTCTTTACATTAGAAACACAGAAGGAAGCATACTGGAAGGCAAAAGGAAACGTGACACAAAGACCCAGAAGGTAATGGACAATCAGTTAGTCTTTGGAAAACTGCCTCTGTTTTAGAAAGTAGTGTGTGATGGTTAAAGTCTCTTTCTCATAGGTAGGGGTTCCACAGAACTGTGTGTTGGATAACCTGTTGCTTCAGTCTGTCCCAGTGCAGCGATCAAAGAAAGTTAGTGGATACTGTTTCAGGAGTTGCACATCAGACTTTGGAAGAGAGGAAGCAAATGTTGTCATTGCCAGTCGCGTTTCCTTTCTGTGAGAATTGATAATGATATCAGTGGACTTTTGAGATTAAGTTGCTTTGCTTTTGAACTAGACAGTTAAGTACTAGAGGGATTAAAATTTCTTAAACATAAATCAAACAAAATATTTTTATCCACTTCTGTGTCTCATAATGTGGAGGCATCAATAATTAACGTCATTGTAGAATCATAGAACTCTACAGTGCAGAAGGAGGCCATTTGACCCATTCAGTCTGCACTGTCCACATTCCCACCTAGGTCCTATTCGCATAACCCAATGCATTTACCCTAGTTAGTCCTCCTGACACTAAGGGGCAATTTAGAATGGTCAACTCGCCTAACCCGCACATCTTTGGACTGTGGAAGGAAACTAGAGCACCCAGAGGAAACCCGTGCAGATATGGGGAGAACATGCAGATTCCACACAGACAGTGACCCAAGCCGGGAATCAAACCCACATCCCTGGCACCGTGAGGCAGTGGTGCTAATTTTCAATTTATTTTTGTTATTGGCAACCAAATGTTGCCCCACTGCACTACTTGGCTGTTGTTGCTGTTATGAGAATTTTATGGCCTTAAAAGAGGGTTCCAGAGCCTTCAGGTTTAAACAAACTGACTGACTTTGGATGCTTTATTTACTAATAGGGTGGCTGGCACAAAGAGTTGGCATCCTCTTTAGGATAATGAACCTATTGAGTTGTGAACCCATAAAAAGAGAACGCAAACAACAACAGCTACTTACACTAACATAGTGTCTGTAAGGGAATGAAATGCCATAGGTGCTTGATAAAACAAAATGCGACACGGAGCCATGTAAGGAAAAATTACATCAGATGACCAGTGTGGTTAAAAGTAAGTTTTTAAAGAGTGTCTTAATGAAAGAAAGTGAAGTTGAGAGGCAGAGAGATGTGGGGAATATTTCAGAGCTTGTGGCCAAGACATAGAAGACACATTCACCAATGGTTTAACAGTTAAAATTGGGAATGCACAAGACATTATAATAAGAGAGCATATATGTCATGGAGGGCTGTGGGACTAGAATAAATTACAGAGACAGGCGGAATTTGTAAACAAGGATGCAAACCTTAACGTCAAGATGCTGCTTGACCAGAAGCCAATGTAGGTCCATGAGCCGAGACATGATAGGAGAACAGGATTTCTTGCAATGGACAGCAAAATTTTGGATTACCTCATGTTACTTCAGATAGAATGTGGGAGACTATACAGGAGCATGTCAGAATATTGGGCCTAAAGGTAACAAAGACATGAATGAGGGTTTCAGCAGCAGATATGTTGTGAAGTGGGGTGATGTCAAACAGATGTAAATAGGCAGTCTTAGTGATGACAGAAATATAAACTCAGAAGTTCATCTGGGGATCTGTGATAACTTCAGCCAGGCTAATGAGGTTGGCTTGCTAGAGTATGAACTTAAGTTAATTTGAGTTAGTTTATTTGTTTGGTATTCAAAAGAATACCTGATGAGTCCTAATTGATGGTTAAATCAGGGAGCCTCATGCTCCCTATTTAAAGCAGGTGTGTCAGACTCCTAGCCTGCATTCAGCAGGGAGCAACTGGAGAGCTGACTGTGTACCAATGTATGGTGTAAATAAAGTAACTTGGTGATGGGACTTTCGGCTCTGTGGTGTTATTACACTGGGGACGAGGAAAAAGGAGTGACCTGAGGGAACTTGCTGAACCACTGCACATATTGAGGGAAAACCATTGCTGAGGAAATATGCCGTTTTTTGGGAAGTTGGACTCTTTTGACCATGCAGCGGAGGACTGGGCCCAATATGTGGAAGGGATGAAGTATTTGTTCAGGGCAAACGACATAACCTCAGATGAGAAGCAAAGAGATGTCCTGCTGACCGTGTGGACCAGCAGCTTTTGTGATTATGCGTAGTTTAACTTTCCTGGAAGCACCAGACACAAATTCCTTCCAAGAGTTGCCAAACTTAGTTCAAAACTATTATGATCTTAAGCCTCTCCTGATCCTGCGGAGGTACTGTTTTTACTCCTCATTTAGAGAAACGGGAAGTCAATCACCAGTTTCCTAACAAGGCTAAGATGTCTAGCGGAGGCTTGTGAATTTGCGAGGGGGCAGTGGTGGGGGGCACTAAATGAAATGCTCCGAGACCAATTGGTGTGTGGAATTAACAAGATGACTATACAGAAAAGCATGTTCGCGGAGGCTCAGCTGGATTGTAAACAGGCACTACAGCTGGCTTTGTCTTTAGAAAAAGCGGCAAGCGGAGTGCATGAGCTCCAAGGTATCCCAATGGAGATAGAGACCAACTTGAGAAAGACTGAGTTAGGGGACTACCACTACAGGGCAGGCCATTACATAGCAGCCCTCCGGAAGGATTCAGATATGAGGGAGCCCAAGTCCGCCTATAGAACTGCACCTAGACAAGGTCAAGTTAAGCCCAAAGTGACAGCAGTTCCTGTAGAGCGCCGCCCGACACGACATTGCTATGGTTGCCAGTGTCAGGTTGCAGAGGAAAAGCAAGTCTCCCAAACCAACATGGTCGAAAAGAACATGGGTCCGAGGGACTGGAGAATACACAACCTGGAAGCTCCCCTTACCTCTGACGAGGAACAGCTACTGTGCGTAGCGATGACAAAATCAGAATACATCAAATTGTCAGTGAGATTGAATGGGCATCCAATTTTAATGGAGATCGACACAGACACAGCCGTATTGGTCATAGGGGAGACGATGTTTAACAAGATACGTACTTCACTCCAACCCTTAGCCCTGACCAAAACTTTGGCAAGGCTGAGGACCTATACAGGGGAACCACTGAAAGTGATGGGCACAACCCATGTGCCAGTTGCTTATGGGAAACAATTAGTTAGGCTCCCATCAATGGTAGTGGAAGGTTTGGGACTGAGCTTATTAGGGCAAAATTGGCTAAAAGAGCTCCAGCTAGATTGGACAAATATCTTCCAGCTGGTAAATGGTCGCCTGAGTGATCTCTTGAGCAGATATCAGGAGGTTTTTTGGGAAGGCCTAGGAGAAATCAAAGGAGTCAAGGCAAAATTGTACGTCAAACCAGAGTCTGTCCCAAAGTTTTGCAGAGCTCGACCGGTACCATTTGCATTATGGGAAAAGGTTGATGCAGAAATCAAAAGATTACTGCATGAAGGAATAACAAAACCGGTCCAGTTTGTAGAACGGGCGGCACCCGTGGTTCCTGTCTTAAAGCCAGATGGCTCAGTGTGCCTTTGTAGCAATTTCAAATACACAATAAATCGTTACTGTCAGCTAGACAAATACCCCAATTCCCAGGATTGAGGACCTGTATGCAAAGTTGGCAGGAGGACTCCTATTCACAAAACTGGACATGAGCCACGCATGGCTGCAACTACGGCTGGACGAGGATTCTCAAAAATTTGCCACTGTAAATACGCTGAAAGGTCTCTTCCAGTATAAAAGATTGTCCTTTGGGGTTTCGTCAGCTTGTGCCGTGGAGAGCGTCCTAGAGGGGTTACCACAGATTTCCTTTTACCTAAACGATATCCTCATTATGGGTAAAACAAGGATGGAACATCTGCAGAACCTGGAGGAAGCTCTCAGGAGATTTGCAGCAGTGGGAGTGTGTCTGAAAAGGAAGAAATACATCTTTTTAGCACCACAAATAATCTACCTTGGATACACAGTGGATAAGTCAGGCCTACATCCTCTGGAGGATTGGGTGCGAGCAATAAAAGATATCCCAGCTCCCACAACAATCCAGGAGCTACGATTGCTTTTAGCACTGGTAACATATAAGGGAAATTCATACAGAATTGGGCTTCCATTCTGGATCCCCTGCACCAATTGCTAGAAAAGGGACAACTTGGGAATAATAGGCCCATCAAGACAGGGCCTTCAAGGAAATTAAACAGCAACTCTCAACTGAAAATGTATTGGTATGTTGTATCCCCATGGCTCATGAAGAAGGTAAGGAGGTGTGGGGTAGAAGGAAATTTGGCCAATTGGATAAGTAACTGGCTGTAACATAGAAGACAGAGAGTGGTGGTGGAGGGAAAATTTTCAGACTGGAGGCCAGTTACCAGCGGTATACCACAGGGGTTCGTGCTGGGTCCTCTGCTTTTTGTGATTTTTATCAATGACTTGGAAGAAAGGGCTGAAGGGTGGGTTAGTAAATTTGCTGACGACACCAAGATTGGCGGAGTAGTGGATGAGGTGGAAGGCTATTGCAGGCTGCAAAGAGACATTAATAGGTTGCAGAGCTGGGCCGAAAAGTGGCAGATGGAGCTGAACCCTGATAAGTGTGAGGTGATTCATTTTCGTGGGACAAACTTGAATGCAGATTACAGGGTCAACAGAAGGGTTCTAAGGAATGTGGAGGAACAGAGAGAACTTGGGGTTCATATTCACAGATCTCTGAAGGTTGCCACTCAAGTGGATAGAGCTGTGAAGAAGGCATATAGTGTGTTAGTGTTTATTAACAGGGGATTTGAATTTAAGAGCTGTGGGGTTATGCTGCAACTTTGTTAGTGAGACCCATTTGGAATATTGTGTGCAGTTCTGGTCACCTCACTATAAGAAGGATGTGGAAGCATTGGAGAGAGAGTGCAGAGGAGATTTACCAGGATGCTGCCTGGTTTGGAGGGTGGTTCTTATGAGGAAAGGTTGAAGGAGCTGAGGCTTTTCTCTTTGGAGCGGAGGAGGATGAGAGGCGACTTAATAGAGGTTTATAAGATGATGAGGGGGATAGATAGAGTGGACGTGCAGAGACTATTTCCTCGGGTGGATGTAGCTGTTACTAGGGGGCATAACTATAAGGTTCATGGTGGGAGATATAGGACGGATGTCTGAGGTAGATTCTTTATGTGGAGATTCTTTACTGAGAGAGTGGTTGGGATGTGGAATAGACTGCCTGCTGTGATAGTGGAGTTGGACACTTTAGGAACTTTCAAGCGGTTATTGGATAGGCACATGGAGCACTCCAGAATTATAGGGAGGGGATAGCTTGATCTTGGGATTGGACATAGCTCGGCACAACATTGAGGGCCGAAGGGCCTGTACTGTGCTGTAATGTTCTATGTTTCTACGTTTCTAAGAAGGAATTGGTACTCACCTGTGACGCATCCCCATATGGAGTGGGCACAATCCTGACACAAAGGTGGCAAAATGTGCAAGACTGGCCAATAGCATATGCCTCCAGGATATTGGCAATGACAGAGCGAAGATATGCCCAGATTCAAAAGAAAGGACTGGCTATAATCTTCGCAGTCAAAAGATTTCACCAGTATTTATACGGGCAAAAATTTATAACTGTAACACATCATAAACCCTAGCTGGGCCCACTGAAGGAAGACAAAGCAATGCCATCGATGGCGTCAGCGCAGATCCAGCACTGGGCATTATTGCTGGCGGCATATCAGTATTGATTGGAACACCGATCAAAAAACAAAAAAACAAAGAACAACCCAGCACGGGAAAC
Source organism: Carcharhinus amblyrhynchos (assembly GCF_965287045.1). Lineage (NCBI taxonomy): Eukaryota > Metazoa > Chordata > Chondrichthyes > Carcharhiniformes > Carcharhinidae > Carcharhinus > Carcharhinus amblyrhynchos. The sequence goes on from NC_137337.1 coordinate 61,275,864, forward strand.
AGGCCCTTCGGCCCAACGAGCCCGTGCCGCCATTTCAACAAAGCATTTTCCTACACCTACCCTGCCCCATGTGTATGTGAATGGTACCCCTAATTTAGCTAGATCCAGGGGAGAACAGTGTAGGGTCAATTTGGTACACCAATCAGCCTAAGAGCACATCTTTGGGGTGTGGGAGGAAACCCATGCAACCACAGGGAGAATGCGCAAACTCCCACAGACACAGGCCCAAATCCATGTATCTGCACAGCTAGCAGTGATAGTCACTGAGCTGTGGTGGTGCCCATCTGTTGGTCCAGGATTAAGCACACACAACGACACAAAGTACTAGGCCACTCTCGAAACATCCGAGAGCAGCCCACGCACGACCCACCGTGTGCATGCCCCTCGTTTGACAACAAGGTGGACTGACACTTGTGGATTAAAAGAGACAAAACATTAACATGTAACATTACATTTCCAGTGTCGTCCCGAGGCTCTGACCCTTTTTAATACCGTCTTCTATAACCCTCCATCCCTGTTTCACTCATGTGTCTATCTAAGTAAACCTTAAACAAGTCCAACGTGCCTGCCTCCACCGCCTCACTTGGTAGCGCATTCCATACCCCCATGACCCTCTGCGTGAAAAACCTTCCTCTAGTATCCAAATTATACTTCTCCCCCCTCACCCTTAGATCGTGACCTCTTGTAATAGTTGTCCCCAATCTAGGGAAAAGCCTGCCACTGTTGACTGTATCTATTCCCTTCATTATTTTATACACCTCTATCAGATCCCCCCTTAATCTCTGTCTTTCTAAGGAGAAGAGCTCCAGTTTTTCCAATCTTTCCTCGTAACTCAGTCCTTCCATACCAGGCAGCATCCTGGTAAACCTCCTCTGCACTCTCTCCAGGGTCTCCACGTCCTTCTGGTAGTAAGGTGACCAGAACTGGACGCAGTACTCCAAATGCGGTCTAACAGGGACTAGAGTGGCAAATGCCGATGCCTTAAGCCGGCTACTGTTCCCGGACACCCCAACATTGGTACCCAGAATGGAGGAGACTGTGATGATGTTAAACTTCATGGATGCCCACAATATATACCAGTGGACGCAGAAAGATCCTGCATTGGCGAAGATAAAGCACCAAGTGTTAACAGGGCAGCTGGAAAGACCGGTCCATCCATAGTTCCACCCATTCTGGGAACAGGAGGGAGCTGATCACAGTGGGAGAGGGGATACTGCTGAGGGGACCACAGGTCGTCGTCCCAAGGCAGGGCTGTCGGGCCACATTGGCCGAATTACACTATGGGCAGCCTAGAGTATCAGAAATGAAGATGCTGGCTACAGTGTCTTCTGGTGGGATGATAGGAATCCCCTGACCTTGGATTAGTAGTAACACTCTTGCATCTGACTCAGAATGTCATACATTCAGATCCTTCAATAGAAACTTCAATGATTAATCTAGGGTCTGTTTCAGCACAGTGCTGGTGAAGTGCCACTTTTGGAACTGCAACGTTTGGTATGAGATGCTGATCAGTTAACTGCAAATATGATGGTGCTCACCATTATTAGTATGCAAATCATCAAATTGTCACAAATTGCAGTATGATTTGGATTGCATCATGTAATTCAAAAATGGCACCTTGCCCTCAACCTTCCCATTAATTTTAAGAAAAGGTACCGTGGTCTAGAAAATCCTGGGCTGCTATACCAGGACCCATATGCCGTCTTAGACATGCAAGAATCCATGGCACCAGTTGGAGAAGAGCACTGTAAGGGGCCACGGGATTTCATTTTGAAATCTCACTTGGGCCTGGAGCTGTATTCTGGACACAACAAGAATAAGTGATTATGAAAAGTAATGTGTTAAAAAGACAATTTCATTGGATATTGAATAATTATAATAATAACTAGATGACAATTAGTATTGATAATATAATAGAGAAAAATAACTAAAAAGAAAATAATTTTACATTTATCAGAAAAGATGACAGATTTTTTGAAAACATGAACAGTAACCCCAAATCAGTCAGTTCCATGACAGTTCCCCAAATTGATGCATCTTATCATTCCCTTGATACATACATTACTGAGTAAACTCATTGGTGGGCACTATAGTCAGTCACTCTGTTTCTTCAGGCCAGGGCTTCTCCACTGGATATCATACACCTATAATCTAGTACTAAACTATACTGATCAGGAAAGCTACTGTGCTAGATCTCGGTAGGTATTCCTAAATAGCATGAATGAGTTGACAGTAAGTGAATGATCTGGAGGAGGGAACCAAGTGTATGGTGTCGAAATTTGCTGATGACACCAAGATTGGTGGAACGGCAAATTGTGCGGAGGGTGTGGAAAGTCTGCAGAAGGATCTAGATAGGCTGGGCGAATGGGCCAGGAACTGGCAAATGGAATTTAATGTTAGCAAGTGTGAAGTTGTCCACTTTGGTAGGAATAATGGTAGGAAGGACTATTACTTACATGGCGAAAAACTGCAGCATGCAACGGTGCAGAGGGACCTCGGGGTCCTTGTGCATGAGTCGCAAAAACCCAGCCTGTAGGTGCAGCAGGTGGTCAGGAAGGCGAATGGGATGCTGGCCTTCATAGCGAGGGGAAGTGAATATAAAAGTAGGGAGGTCTTGCTGCAACTGTACAGGGCCCTGGTGAGGCCACAGCTGGAGTACTGTGTGCAGTTTTGGTTGCCGCACTTGCGCAAGGATATTTTGGCCTTGGAGGGAGTGCAGAGGAGGTTTACTAGGCTGATAGCGGAGTTGAGGGGGTTGAACTATGAGGAGAGGCTGAATAAACTAGGCTTGTATTCGTTAGAGTTTAGAAGAATGAGGGGAGATCTCGTTGAGACATATAAGATGATGAATGGGATGGATAGGATAGAAGTGGAGAGGCTCTTCCCACTCAGAAAGGACAGTAGGACTAGAGGGCACAGCCTTAAGATAAGGGGGGGGGGGGTGCAGTTTAGAACAGAGTTGAGGAGGAACTTCTTCACTCAAAGGGTGGTGAATCTCTGGAATTCCCTGCCCGTTGAAGTGGTGGAAGCTGCCTCGCTAGATATATTTAAGACACGGGTAGATAGGTTTTTGATAGGCAAGGGGATTAAGGGTTATGGGGAGAAGGCAGGAAAGTGGAACTGAGCCACGACAGATCAGCCATGATCTTATTGAATGGCGGGGCAGACTCGAAGGCTAGATGGCCTATTCCTGCTCCTAATTCTTATGTTCTTATGAAGACCAAATCTGAATGGGCAGTGATGTCCATCACAGTTGAATAGCTTAATTCGTAGAGTCAAAGAATCTCCACATTGCAGAAAATGGCCAGTTGGCCCATCTAGCACCTCACCCAGCCCCTCTCCTCCATCTTATTCCTGTAACTCTGCACATTTATCATGGCTACGCTCACTTTCAAAGCTTAAGCATGAAGAATAGCTTTTTGGACAAGGTATTAAAAAATAGCAACCCTGCTGAATGAGAGTTAACACATTCAGGACAGCAGAGGCAATGTTGAGGATAACATCTTATTTGAAAAAAATGTGAAGTTTGTAGACTGCATTGGGATACCTTTGAACTTGTATAATGTTTGAAATGATACTTGAAACTTGTACACCTGATGTGCTAAGTGTATTTTTACAAAATGTAGATTTTAAATTTAAACTCATTCAGGGTCAATTTAGCCTAATATGCAAAATTCTGACTAATTGGGCATGCAGATTTAATGGAACAGTTGTTAATAGCTTCTAATCAATGGCTTCAGCTAAATGCAGTGTGAGTTCTATAACTTTTAATTGTGATTTGAATTTGCAGGAAAGTGAAGAAGATCTAGGATTGTGGAAGGAGCAGTTTCATGAATTTATAGATACCAAAACCAATGGTAAGCGGTATATTTTTGTAGTATTTCTGTGTTAAGCAGGCAATCTTTTGCTTGATTTCTTATCTCTTACTTCTTTGGCTGTCACAATAGTGTTATCGCATCAAAAGTCAGACAGAAACAATTTAGCATGTAACTGGTCTAAGTGGATGGACAGGCTGCATGGCCACATTTTTAAATTGAACAACTTTCCTTCAATTAATTTATTAAAGGGATCTGCAAATTGCTGGCTCAACCGGCATTTATTGTCCATCCCTAATTGCCCTTGAGGAGATGGTGGTGAACTGCCTTCTTGAAGAGGTATTACAGAAATGTGGTCACAGCGTGTCCTAGATTGGGTACTCAATGTTCCAGCATATATAAGGTTCCAAAAGAAGAGGCCAAAGGGGAAAGGTTGGTGGGGTAAGAGTTGAAGGTTTCAGAGCAGTGCTGAGTTGTGATGTAAAGGCAGTGGATAGTGATGTAGAATCAGTTTGGGATGAAATCATGAATAACAGGGGAAGTTGTCAGCAAATTTGGACACAATGCAGTCAGTTTCTTCATCCAATTCATTAGTACAGAATGTGAATATTTGAGGCTGCAGCACAGGTGCCTATGGCACTGTTGCGGGAGTTTCACAGCTGTTTGACTATCCTTGTAACTGACCAGGGGACACTCAGAGTTCAAGAAATCTTTATTTGAGTTATAGCAAGGAAGCCTGCCAGCCACTAGGGGTTTACAGACTTCTCAAACAAAGTGGTACAATGGCAATTATACTCTTTGGCACAACTACAAGCAATTAACATCTACCAATCAAAGGTGCACATTTGTTTAAAAAAATCTGTGTCCATTCACAAGTAATAATTGAGATTATATAATGTATAACATATGAGTATACAATGTGAGCATGGCTACTTAGTTATTAATATCACCAAGCTCTTATTTCATCCTATTTATCGACTAACTTCCAGACATAAGAATGATAATATGTTTGACCAGTGATTACATGAACTGCAGCCATACAGTGTTCAGTTGGATTCTTGTATGCACATTGTGTGAAGAAAGCCTCCCTTATAATTAATACAGATCCTTGACTATTATCTGTATCTAAGGCAAATGGTTTCTCATCAGGAGTTTCTCTGAGTTAGAGAATTTTAGCAGCCAGTGTGATTTTAAACTTGTATGATTTTTAACTCTTTCGGGAGGTCCACTAGATACAGTTTGCAAGCTGAAAATGACCTATCTGTCTCAACTTTTTGTTGCCTGTTAACCAATCCTTCAACCATGCTAATGTTTAACACCAATCAGAAGCTATTGCATTGCGTAACCTTTCATTTGGCGCTCCAAGGATGCCTTTTGGAAATCCAAGTACACTGATCTGTAAATTCCCCTCCCCTTAATTGACCTCATGGGTGAGGCAAAAAGGCAGCAGAGAATGATCTTGGTGCAACAAGTTAACAGAATTTGTTAAGTAAATAACTGAACAAAATACTTAATAGGCAACAATAGTCTAGTTTTCAATTCTTGTCCTCGCAGCTGCCTGGACACAGGTGACATTGTCTTCAGTTCTCTGAGATACCTTCTCTTCTCTGGTTCCTCTTCCTGTGTGTTGAGGTCTTCCAGGTCCATACTTTAATACAGTCTCCATTCTGCCTACGTGTAAGCTAGCTATACCTGACCCCTTACATACGTGTGGCCTGGCCATCTAATCTTTGCTCGCTGGTGACATTTTTGTGTCATTTGCTGTACTTGTGACACTGAGATCCATGTTAGCATCAAACAGCAAACAGTAGCTTTGTGATAAGCACGCTTTTTAAGAACCCTTTAGCTTCTGCACAGTTGCAAACAGTACAAATGAAATACTCTTACAATTCAGAACATGTCCCTGAAGAATACAAGCAACATATTAAACAGAAATGAGGAGGAATTTTGCCGCTTAAAGGGTTGTGAATCCTTGGAATTCTCTAACTGAGAAGGTTGTGACTGTTCCATTGTTGAATATATTTAAGGTTGAGAAAGACGGATGTTTGATTTCTCAGGGAATCAAGGGATTTGATAGAGCAGGCTGAGGATCAGGTCTCATTTTGTTGAATGGTAAAGTTGGCCCCAAGGACCATAAGGTCTACTCCTGTCCTCTTTCTTATGTTCTTGTGCAGACGTTACTGTAGGAAATATATACATTGGGACATTGCTGCAGGAATTCCTCAGGGTAGTATCCTAGGCCCAAACATCTTCAGCTAGTTCGTCAGTGACCTTATCTCCTTCATAAAATCAAAAGTGAGGATGTTTCTTATATTCAAACTCTTTCACAACTTTACAGATAGTCTAGCAGTCTGTGCCCACATAAAGTAATCAGCAGGAGGTTTCCTTGCCCATGTTTGTACCGGATGCTATGAGATTTCATAGGGTCCAGAGTAGATGTTGAGAATGCATCATTCACTTCCTTTGTTACTGGGCACAATGGCAACAGCATGTACCATCTGCAAGATGTACTGTAGCATAAAATCATGGATGCTTTGACTGCACCTTCCAAACCTCTACCACTAGGAAGGACAAGAGCAGCACAGGCGGGTAAATAGTTGGAAATTACTTTGAGATTAACCATGAGGGTTTTAAAAAGGTTCAAAACTGTCCTTTTGGTCATGGGAGGGGTTGAACAGCAAGTGCAGTTGGTGACAAAGATAAACATTGGGCTGAGGAGAAGTTACAAGCTGGGTAAGAGGATGTAGAGGGAGCAAGGGTCCCTATATTGATGAGTTTAGTCTAATGAGGTCTGTTGGAATAGGAGGAAAGTATGGATACCTTTCTGGGCAGGGACAGCTTTGGGCTCTGTCTTCTGGAACAAAAGAAAGGTTTTTGTTTTAGAAGAAAGTGAATAAAAAAAAAACAAACAAATGGATAGAGGGTTTTTAAAAAATCTGAATTCCCTTATAATAATTTTCTTCATTAATAGGCCCTACATCCATTGGATTGGATTTTTCACTGCATGGGTTTGAGCATGTGTACGGAATTCCAGAGCACACAGAGAATTTGCGACTGAAGACTACAAGGTGGGAATTGCCACAGTGGCATAATCTATGAGTCTTGTAGCAATAATGACTGCCTATACAGCAGATTCTCCCAGAACTATCTGCAGGATCTGCCCCAGTTCAATTTGCAATGAATTAATCAAAACTAGTTGGGGCTAACTTAACAGCTTTTCTCTGTTCATAAAGATTGAATATTGTCAAATGGAATGTTTCTGAAATTGAGATTCATTGAAATTTAGTATTCTATATAACTCATAAAAAACAAAGAGTTTGAGTTAATGATTGATTTACCTTTGGGCAGGGAGCAAAGCTGTAGATGTCAGTTGACAGATTGCTGGTGAGTTGCAATCCGACTTCCTTTGCTTTAACCCTTCCAGCTGTTCTCCTCTCCTGAAGGTGCTTATTCCTGCCGAGTACAATACCATTGGTGCATTGGAATTTAACACAGACAAGTGTGAGGTATTGCACTTTGGAAGGACAAACCAAAGTAGAACGTACAGGGTAAATGGTAGGACTCTGAAGAGTGCAGTTGAACAGAGGGAGCTGGGAATACAGGTACAGAATTCCCTAAAAGTGGCGTCACAGGTGGATAGGGTTGTAAAGAGTGCTTTTGGTACATTGGCCGTTATAAATCGGACTATCGAGTATAAAAGTTGGAGTGTTATGATAAGGTTGTATAAGGCATTGGTGAGGCCGAATTTAGAGTATTCTGTATAGTTTTGGTCACCTAGTTACAGGAAGGATGTAAATAAGGTTGAAAGAGTGCAGAGAAGGTTCACAAGGAGGTTGCTGGGACTTGAGAGGCTGAGTTACAGAGAGAGATTGAGTAGGTTAGGACTTTATTCCCTGGAGCATAGAAGAATGAGGGGAGATTTCATAGAGGTGTATAAGATTTTGATGGGTATAGATAGAGTGAATGCAAGCAGACTTTCTCCACTGAGCCTAGAGGAGAAAAAAAAACCAGAGGGCATGGGTTAAGGGTGAAAGGAGAAAAGTTTAAAGGGGGAATATTGGGGGGGATTCTTCACACAGAGTGGTGGGAGTGTGGAATGAGCTGCCAGATAAAAGTGGTAAATGCAGGGTCACTTTTAACATTTAAGAAAAACTTGGACGGGTTCATGGATGAGAGGGGTGTGGAGGGATATGGTCCAAGTGCAGGTCAGTGGGACTAGGCAAAAAATAGTTCGGTATAGACAAGAAGGCCCAAAAGGCCTGTTTCTGAGCTGTAATTTTCTATGGTTCTATGGTTCTAGTCATCCTCTGTTTCCTCCCCCAATTAACCATGTTATATTGTGAGTATTAACAATGATTGTCATAGGCCAATCACGGCTTTTCCAGAGAGGTTGCTAAGCAGCGAAGGTCCCCACTGGAGGGCCCCAGTGGAGGTCTATGGAGGGATCCTCACCCACTAGCTTAGGGACCTGGGGTGGAGGGTGGTGCGTGTGGCAGTTCCATACAATAAACAGTTAAATTGGTTCATGGACTCCCAAGTGACCTGCCCTTTTTGCAACCTTGTAGAGTCCGTGAATCATGTCTATGTTGAGTGTTATTGACTTTTTTAGTTTCCTCAAAAACCTTTTGTTGATATTTTGCTTGAACTTCAGTTCCTGATCTACGGACACCTGTGCAGTGGGTGGTGGTGAAGAAGGAGGACCTCCTTGTGAACCTGCTCCTGGGCCTGGCAAAACTTGCCATAAACAGGCCTAGGTAGCAGGCAACCGAGGGGGCCATCCAACCCAACTGTCTGCTCCTCTACCGTGGCTATATTCGTGGCTGGGTGTCCCTGGAGAGGGAGCATGTTGTAACCGAGGGCACTGTTAATGCCTTCCATGCCTGCTGTGTAGCGCATGGACTAGGGTGCATTATTGACCCCTTTAATCACATTTTATTTTGATGTTTTAAGTTTCTTTTACAACTTGTCTTTTGTTTTGGGTGGTTCCCTTCCTTTTGGGAGCTGCCCCTTTTAATTTGTTCCGTTGTTAATTTGTTTTATTTTATTTGGTTGGCCCAAAAAGATTGGTTCTAACTGTCTGCCCAATCAGGACAACACCCCCCCCTCCCATAATCTCAGCTGAGCTTTGGACCAATCTGAACACCGGGTTGAGACCTAATTTGTATGAGTCAATTGCATGCTTCTCTCCAAACTGATTCTCTGGGAAGTGATTAATGCGCAGCTGCAGTGAGTCACGGACACTAGACATATAGACCGTTTACACTGGTAAGATCTTCAGGTCATGCTGATGGTTTCCTGGTGGTGAGGGGTGCATTTAAAGGTGAGGCCTATTGACAATGGTGGGACCAGAAGATCCTGCTGCCTCTTGTTGCAATCTCTAATGGCTAAAGTTTAATATCTCGTTAGTTCTGATAAAGAACCAAACAGACTGAAAACATTAATTTTATTCTCTCTCTCTACGGATGCTGCCAAACTTGCTGAATATTTCTGGCATCCTCTGTTCTTGTTTCAGATTCCAGCAACTGCAGTATTTTGCTACTTTTCCCAATTATTAGTTTATTGATCTTTATTTTTGCAGTCAGGAAGAACCCTACAGGCTCTATAATCTGGATATATTTGCGTGTAAACTGTACAGCCGGAGGAGTGTATATGGTTCTGTACCTCTTCTCCTTGCACACAAACCAAAGCAAACTATGGGAATTTTCTGGCTAAATGCTTCTGAGACATTGGTGGATATCAGCATGAATACAGAAAGTAAGGTGGGTACGTATGCTATGCATATGTGTTGTATGATAATTGATGGGTGTTACAATGGATACTGTTCCATGTCACGTGTAATGTTCCATTTTGAGGAAAATACCAGAAAGAGGAAAAATTGGCTTTAAATTGTGCTTTTCATCATCTCAGGATATCTCTAGAGCGCTTCACAGCCAGTAGGTATTTTTGAAGTGTAGTCACTTTGTAAAGCAAGGAAAACTTAACACGCTGCAAGATACCACAGACAGCAATGATGGCCAGGTAATCTGTGTTCGTTGTACTGGTCAAAGGATCAACATTGGCCAAGACATCAGGGGAACTTCTCTGGTTCTCTTTGTCAATTACCAAGAAGATTTTACATACCCTGATAGAGGTAGTGTACATCATGTAAAAAATGACACACCGAACTGCACACCACATCCTCAGTACTATTTTGAATCTGAGCCCAGATTATGGGTGGTATTTTTCAGCTGCGCTTGCCCTGAAACTAGAAGATCCCACCCGAGCTCAATGGACCTTTCCATGGCCTGCCCCTCGCCCGCTATAATTCACATTGTGGTCGGAACAGGAAACTGCACTCCTATATATAAGATGTCTGGAGTGGATTTTGAACCCATTATCTTACTCAAAATACAAGATCCAGCGACCAGACCTTGGAATGGGATCGGCCATTTCAGAGAAAACGATGGCCTTTTGCCTACCTTTCAGTTGAACAGGGTGTATTGTCTGCCTGGACACCTTTTTCAACCACATCAACCCTTTTTTTAACCCAGTGTTCTGAACGGAGTGAGCAATCTCTTGTTGGTTAATCTTACCTCGGCTTTCGCTAGGCTTTTGGAGTTCAACAGTAACAAAAAATTATATTTATATAGCACCTTTAGCATAATAAAATATTCCATACTCCTTCACATGAGTGTGATAAAGTGAATTATGTCACCAAGCCTTTTAAGAAGATTTTAAGTCAGATGACCAAAAACTTGGTCAAAGGGTTGCTTTTAAGAAATCTTAATAGAGGAAAGTGAGGAAGAGGAACAGAGAGATATAGGGAGGAAATTCCAGAGAAGGTGTAGCCATCAATATTGGAATAATTATATTTGGGATTGCACAAGAGGCTTGAATCAGAGGACCATGGATATCTTGGCTTATAAGTTATTTATCAGTTTCACAAGTAAGCTTATATTAACATTGTAACATAATTACCATGAAAATCCCCTAGTCACCTCACTCCAGCACCTGTTCAGGTACTTAGCATCATAAAGGTTTACAGCATAGACACAGGCCCCTTGGCCCAACTTGTCCATGCCACCCTTTTTAAACCCCTAAGCTAATCCCAGTTACCCACATTTGGCCCATATTCCTCTATACACATCTTACCCATGTAACTGTTTCAATGCTTTTTAAAAGACAAAATTGTACCCACCTGTACTACTACCTCTGGCAGCTTGTTCCAGACACTTGCCACCCTCTGTATGAAGAAATTGCCCCTCTGGACACTTTTGTATCTCTCCCCTCTCACATTAAACCTATACCCTTGAGTTTTAGGCTCCCCTACCTTTGGGAAAATATATTAACTATCTAGCTGATCTGTGTCCCTCATTATTTTATAGACCTCTGTAAGATCACCCTTCAGCTTCCTATGCTCCAGAGAAAAAAGTCCCAGTCTATCTAGCCTCTCCTTATAACTCAATCCATCAAGTCCCAGTAGCATCCTAGTAAAACTTTTCTGCACTCTTTCTAGTTTAGTAACATACACTGAGGGAGAATTTGGCATGGCCAATGCACCTAACCACCATGTCTTTCGGACTTTGGGAGGAAACTGGAGCATCTGGAAGAAACCCACACAGACAGGAAGAATGTGCAGACTCAACACAGACTGTGACAAGCTGGGAATTGAACCCAGGTCCCTGGTGCTGTGAGGCAACAGTGCTAGCCACTGTGCTATCCTCATTGTGAGTATTGTGGGTTGGAGTTAGGGAGTGGCATGGAGGGATTTGAAAGAAGACTGAGAATTTTAAACTCGAGGCATTGCTTGACTGAAGCCAATGTAAGGCAGCTAGCACACTGATGATAGGGGAACAGGGCATGCCATAATTTAAAACACAGGCAGTTCAGTTTTCAATTACCTCAAGTTTATAGAGGCTAGAATGTGGGAGACCAGCCAGGAGTGCATTATAGCAGTTGAGTCTAGAGGTAAGAAAGGTGTGGTTGAGGGTTGCAGCAACAGATAAGATAAAACAAACAATGTGCAGAAAGTTTGCCAGGCAGAATCTTCCCCTTCTAAATCCATACGAGATGTTCCTTATATCAACAATGGTGTTGATCCACTGAATCAGATATCTAACAAGTTGCCTGGGTCAGATTTGACATTTTAAAACATTTTTAAAAATACTGCCTTTGCTTTTGGCCCTTCACAATTTTGCTAGTACCCACTGATTCCTCTGTGTTCTCCTTAGAGGTATTTATGTCTCAGTCATGGCTCAGTGGTTACTTTCTGATCTCTTGAGTCAAAAGATCTTGGGTTCAAGGACCAGTAATTTAAGAACATAAAGAACATAAGAAATAGGAGCAGGAGTAGGCCATCTAGCCCTTCGAGCCTGCCCCGCCATTCAGTAAGATCATGGCTGATCTGTCGTGGCTCAGTTCCACATTCCCGCCCTCTCCCCATAACCCTTAATCCTCTCGCTTATCAAAAACCCATCAACCCGCGTCTTAAAAATATTTAGCGAGGCAGCCTCTACCACTTCAACAGGCAGAGAATTCCAGAGATTCACCACCCTTTGAGTGAAGAAGTTCCTCCTCAACTCCGTTCTAAACCACCCCCCCCTTTATCTTGAGACTGTGCCCCCTAGTCCTACTGTCCTTTCTGAGCAGGAAGAGTCTCTCCACCTCTATCCTATCCATCCCATTCATCATCTTATATGTCTCAGTGAGATTTAGGCTGACTTTTCAGTGCAATTCTGGGTAAGTATTGAACTTATAGAGGAGTATTCTTTGAAGTGAAAGCTAGTTTTCTGTAGTTTGCTGACCAGCATTTATCCGTCAACCAGCAGCATTGGGTGACTGGGATTGAACAAAATGGGCACAGTTCACTAGTGACATAGTTGAAAGTGCTGCATGATTGGATAAAGAGATTAGTAATTCTCAGAGCAAATAAGTAATCCATCACAATTCTTGACCATTTTTCACACATTTAGATAATATGAAATGAAAATCCATTTCCTGTCCGTACAACTTGCATTCTGCAAGCTCACAAATAACCATGATTTGCTGGACATGCAGCAACAGTTACTGGTTATAATTAGAGGTCATGAGCTGCTGTGAGAATTTGTGGTAAACATTGCTCCACAGTGAAGGAGCATTTGGGTGAAGGCAGTGGAACAGAGGGACACTTAAGGATCTTAAAATGCGTTCACATTTTTCGACATCAGTGAGCTAATAAATAAATACATTTTTTATAGAGTGCATTGGGCAAGACAAAGAAATTAAAGACAGATGTTGATGTGTTGCCAAGAACAGATGTTTGCTGGATGTCTGAGAGTGGGATAATTGACACATTTATTCTGATGGGTCCCAGTCCTTTTGATGTTTTCAGCCAGTACGCAAGCCTGACAGGTATGAGGGTGAATGATGATAAGCAAAGACCATATGTTTCAAGCAAAGACCAAACAGGACCAAGTACTGCAATAAGTAGGGCAAGACATTCTCAGTTTTGTTTCTGAGTGTGACTGTGTTATTTACACACAGGATGTTAAAACACAGTAGTTTATTAGATTGAGAGAATATATTTGGGAACCTGATAATGCGTTATAATTATTCAGTTATATTGCACTACTGTTCCTGGAGATTGAATATTTTTAGCAAATTCACATTCATTGATTTCCAACAACCAGTGAGTAACAGTTTTTGTTTCTCATTCCTGTTTTCCTGTCTTTTCTCTTTCGCTGAAGCTTTTGTTTCACATTGGGATATAGATTTGTAGGTGCAAAATGTCTTTGTGTACCTTGCCCAGATAACTGTTCTACATGTTTGAATCAAAAGGAAGTGAATAGGAAGATATGATAAATGGTCTGTGTGGGGCAATACACATTACTTAATATAAAAGCAAAGAAATCTGAAATAAAGACATCCCTAACTTCTTCCACTTCTATTGAATGTTCATCAACTTGTAACATTATCACCCTATAGATGCTGCCTGCACTACTGAATATTTACAGCAGTTGAATTCAATTTTGTCCTCACTCAACATTCATAGTTACTAATTGGACATAAAAGTCTCACAACTCCAGGTGAAAGTCCATCAGATTTATTTGGTATCATGAGCTTTCGGAGCAGTGCTGCTTCATCAGGTGAGTGGAGAGTTGGGTTCACAAATAGGGCATGTATAGCCACAAACTCAATTGCAGGATAATGTTAGAATGCAAGTCTTTACAGGTAATGAAGTCTTCACAGGTACAGACAATGCGAGTAGAGAGAGATTTAATCACAGATTAAAGATGAGTGACTTGTCTCAAGCCAGAACAGTTAGTAGGATTTTGCAAGCCCAGGCCAAATGATGGGAGTTACACGTAGTGTGACATAAACCTGACATCCTGGTTGAGGCCGATCTCATGTGCGCAGAACTTGGCTATCGGTTTCTGCTTGGCGTTTCTGCATTGTCATGTGTCTTGAAGGCTGCCTTGGAGGATGCTTACCTGAAGATCGAAGGCTGAATGCCCTTGACTGCTGAAGCGTTCCCTGACAGGGAGAGAACACTCCTGCCTGGTGACTGTTGAGCGGTGTTTGTTCATCCATTGTCGTAGTGTCTGCCAATGTACCATGCCTCGGAACATCCTTTTCTGCAGCGTATGAGGTAAACAACATTGGCCGAGTAGCATGAGTGTGTATTGTGTACCTGTGGATGGTGTTATCACGTGTTGATGATCTGGCACATCTTGTAGAGGTTGCTGTGGCAGGATTGTGTGATGCCATGATCGCTGTTCTCCTGAAGGCTGTGTAGTTTGCTGTGAACAGTAGTCTGTTTGAGGTTACGCAGTTGTTTGAAGGCAAGTAGTGGGGGTGTGGGAATGGTCTTGGTGAGATGTTTGTCTTCATCGATGACATGTTGAAGACTCAGAAGAAGATATTGTAGCTTCCCCGCTCTGGACAACAAAGGTTACTCTCTTGGTCATGTCTCGTGTTAGTCTTCTGAGGAGGTAGGTGCGGTTTTTCGCTGTGGTGCATTGGAATTGTCAGTTGATGAGTTGAGTGCCATATCCTGTTTGTATGAGGGCACCCTCAAACAACTGTGCAATCTCAAACAGACCATTGTTCGTAGCAAACTACTCAGCCTTCAGGAGAACAGTGACCACAACACCACACAATCCTGCCACAGCAACCTCTGCAGGATGTGCTTGATCATTGACACAGATGCCAACATCACACATGAGAACACTATTCACCAGGTACACAGGACACCGCGACTTGGCCAACGTTGTCTACCTCATAGGTTGGAGGAAGGATGTCTCGAGGCATAGCACATCGGTGAGACCATGCACACACTGTGACAACGGATGCATGGACGCTGCTCAACAACCCCTTGCTGTTGGGGAACACTTCAGCAGTCAAGGGCATTCAGCCCCCAATCTTCAGGTAAGCATTCTCCAAGGCAGCCTTCAAGACACATGACAATGCCGAATCGCTGAGCAAAAACTGGTAGTATGAGGACAGCCTCAACTCGGATCGTGGGTTCATGTCACACCATGTGTAACCCCTCTCTTTGGCCTTGGCTTTCAAAATCCTACTAACTGTCCTGGCATGAGATGATTCATATCTCTTCAACCTGTGATTGAAACCTCTCTCCATTTGCATTGTCTGTAACTGTAAAGATTTGATTACCTGTAAAGACTCACATTCCAACCATTATCTTGTAATTGAGTCTTTGTCTATATGTGCCCTGTTTGTGAACCCAACTCTCCACTCACCTGATGAAGGTGCGGTGCTCCGAAAGCTCATGATACCAAATAAACCTACTGGACTTTAACCTGATGTTGTCAGATTTCTTACTGTGCTCACCCTAGTCCAAGACCAGCATATCCACATCATTTCTAATTGGAGTTATTGGATTGGTGAACAGGTAAGTTCTTGGCTGATGTTCCTTTTCTCAGCCCAAAGAGATTGCAATCAACATGGAACTCAGAAGGCTGAGAATATAGGAGAATTAGACTTGGTATCCTCTGGTTTGTTTGGTTCGACAGCAGAGCTAGTGCTGTCTTTATCAACTCAGTAGTTAGGGGAGTTGATCATCTCTTACAAAGACTGCAGAAGGTGTTTTTCTTGTTAGACTGTGGAGTAATATTTCCCTTGGCTTCCAGGTCCTCAGGCACTACCTCCTCTGTTTGCATTGGGCCACCACCAGTGCCGCTATAGCTACAAGGATGAAAATGACGTTAAACAAGTAGATGCTGGCTTTGATGTAAATGACATTCCTTATGACGCCATTTGGCTTGACATTGACCACACTGAAGGGAAACGCTATTTCACCTGGGGCAAGACAAACTTTCCCAGCCCTGTGGAAATGCAAGAGCACCTACGAGCTAAAGATCGGAAGGTGAGTGTGGCAGAATACAGCAGGCCAGTACACTGTATACGGATGCTAGAAAGATATAATAAACTCTCAGTGAGTCAAAACCCAGTGGTTTTAAACTTGGGATATGCTGAGCTTCGTGGTAGCTGAAGAGGCCCAATTTTCCACATGGTTATATCTCTGGAAGTAGATATGCCTATGTAAAGGGAATTTTTCAGGTTAACCCCTGAGGAGTCTTGTATTCAGCTGAACACAGCACAAAGACTTGCGAAAGATAGTATGTAATTAAAACACATTTTATTGAACCATCATGTTGGGAGAGAGATGGTCAGAGGATTTTAGTCTCTCTCTCTGATGTTACATCACAAGGGCACAACAGATATGCTTTTCTGAAGATTTGATCTTCCCGCCCCACCTGTTATCCAAACTGGATGGTCCAATTACATTAATATACTTCAGTTACTTCGGCCAATAGCGTTCTACCCTCTAGCAGAATTAGGAATTCACTGGTCAACAGAACCCGTAAACTTTTTCTCCCCGCTGCCTAGTAATTTTACCTACGCAAATCAGGTAGGTTCCAGGGTCACCACTAATACCTGCCTTACTGAGAACCATAAGGAAGTCATTTTCCCTGTTTATTTTCCTGCCCCCTTATCAGTAGAGGCTACATTCGCTGCTTTCTATTGCAGCTAGAAGCTGAATCCTTCTTTTCATTTCAAAGACCTTGGTATTACAGCTACCTGGTCTGCCTCTGATAATAGGGTATACCACTCTATTTATTCCAAACGAATCTGGTCTGTCTGCTTAAACCTATTCCCCATTTTGTGAAGTGGTAAACTGGTCATTGGCTAAAGCTTACAATAAAATACAAAATACAGTTTAAATCTATAATACTACTTCAAAAATGATTATATATGTGTGATATACACACAGACAATATTTTTGTGGCATATAAGTGAGGCACATTATGATACCTTTAATACATACAAGGCACACTGTGGTCTCTATTTTAAACTAATCTTCTTTGCTTTAATAATGTCAGAAAACAGGATTTCCCTATCCCCTGCTACAGCCTACAATTGCAGTCTGCACCGCATTTAAAATACTACATATTGAGTCATTCTAATACTTATTACTCTTTTCATTTCAGATTCAAATGCCAAATAAAAAAAACGCATAGTAAAATACAGTAAAAGAACTTTAAAAATCTTTATTCCATTTGTTCACAATATACCATATGTTGGTCATAAAAATGGCTGGGCGATGGCCTTGAAAAAGCTGAGATTAGCACCAGGAAATCTCTAATCCTTTTCTCCTCAATGTGTCATTTTCTGATATGTGCAATTCAGTCCATCATGTTATCAACGCAGTCAGCCATGTTTTTGGAGTGTTTTCATGTTGCGGTTTGAAATCTTGTAGCATTGCTATGGCCTTTGTGGCATTGGTAGGGTAACAGGCAAGTGCACAGATGGGCATTCATTCAGAATCTTCAGGGTCATCGGGCTCCTCAGCTGAAGAATGTACAGCATCTATGATAGCGTCGTTTGTCAGTTCCTTCATGCATTATATGGCATCATCCACCTCTGCGTAATTTTCCATTGTCCCTGCTGGAATCTCCATCCCAGCCTCCAGGGGTGAGCAAAAAATGCCACAATACCAGGATGGTTGGCCTCATCTGCCTCCTCCTTGTTCTCATTGTCCTTTCCAGCTGTAAGCTGTTTGAACCCAGTGTAGTTAAAGCAGTTTATGATTGTGGCTTCCTTCACCATAAGAACATAAGAAATAGGAGCAGGAGTAGGCCATCTGGCCCTTCGAGCCTGCCCCGCCATTCAATAAGATCATGGCTGATCTGTCGTGGCTCAGTTCCACTTTCCGGCCCTCTCCCCATAACCCTTAATCCCCTCTCTTATCAAAAACCCATCAACCCGCTTCTTGAAAATATTTAGCGAGGCAGCCTCCACCACTTCAACGG
Source organism: Carcharhinus amblyrhynchos (assembly GCF_965287045.1). Lineage (NCBI taxonomy): Eukaryota > Metazoa > Chordata > Chondrichthyes > Carcharhiniformes > Carcharhinidae > Carcharhinus > Carcharhinus amblyrhynchos. The sequence continues at coordinate 61,293,970 of NC_137337.1, forward strand.
GTAGAGAATTCCAGAGATTCACCACCCTTTGAGTGAAGAAGTTCCTCCTCAACTCCGTTCTAAAACGCCCCCCCCTTTATCTTGAGGCTGTGCCCCCTAGTCCTAGTGTCTTTTTTGAGCGGGAAGAGTCCCTCCACCTCTATCCTATCCATCCCATTCATCATCTTATACGTCTCAATGAGATCTTCCCCTCATTCTTCTAAACTCCAATGAGTACAAGCCTAGTTTATTCAGCCTCTCCTCATAGCTCAACCCCCTCAACTCCGGTATCAGCCTAGTAAACCTCCTCTGCACTCCCTCCAAGGCCAAAATATCTTTGCGCAGGTGCGGCGCCCAAAACTGCACACAGTACTCCAGCTGCAGCCTCACCAATGCCCTATACAGCTGCAGCAAGACCTCCCTACTTTTATATTCAATCCCCTTCGCTATGAAGGCCAGCATCCCATTTGCCTTCCTGACCACCTGCTGCACCTGCAAGCTGGGTTTTTGCGACTCATGCACAAGGACCCCGAGGTCCCTCTGCACCGTCGCCTGCTGCAGTTTTTCACCACGTAAGTAATAGTCCTTCCTACCATTCTTCCTACCAAAGTGGACCACCTCACACTTGCCAACATTAAATTCCATTTGCCATTTCCTGGCCCATTCGCCCAGCCTATCTAGATCCTTCTGCAGACTCTCCACACCCTCCGCACAATTTGCCGTTCCCCCAATCTTGGTGTCATCCGCAAATTTCGACACCCTACACTCGGTTCCCTCCTCCAGATCATCTATATAAATGGTAAAAAGCTGAGGCCCCAGCACCGACCCTTGGGGCACTCCACTAGTCACCATCCGCCAATCCGAATAGCACCTGTTGACCCCCACTCTCTGCCTCCTATTTGACAACCAATCCTCTATCCACGCTAACACCCCACCCCCAACTCCAAGTCCCCTGACCTTCTGCAATAACCTCTTGTGAGGTACTTTGTCAAACGCCTTCTGAAAATCCAGAAAGACCACATCCACCGGCTCTCCTCTATCGACCGCATCTTCCATCCCTTTTCAGCATCAGTGTGGCCTCTATCGCAATGGGATTGATGACATTGGTAAGCTGAGAGATCAGCTTGGGTTGTGGATTTTGAAGTGTCTAATCATCCTTGATTCATTGACTGGAGCTTGGCCATGGTGTTGGAAGGCAAGAACATCAGTTTTAATATTTTTCAGGCTAGGGATGTCAGGGTCCACCTTCCTGACCCTTGCCTCAAAAATGTTAGCGGTCGTTTCAGGGGTTTTATTTACCTGTGTGTAATGCCTTGATTTACGTAAAGCACTATGGCTTTTTGGACTTCTCTGTCACAAGAATGAGCAGTTTTTCATTACCATCCATTTTGGTGCAGACCTTAGGAGTGATACACCCCTTGCCCTGCTTTTCCACGTTTCATGTGTCCTCCTTAAACATCAAAAAATGTTCTGTCAAATGATGGTTAAAATAGTCCAGTTTCATCCAATTTAAAACATCACTTTGCCTATTTGTTCAAAATGTAGACAAGACCATTTTGAAGCCAGTCATCTGCCATTGCTATTGTAATGGCAGCACCCTGACCACTTAGCATGGGGAAGACAATGTTGTGCCTTGTCTTGAATCAGTTCAGCTATCCTCGCTTCAGGTGAACTCCATGTCCCAGCTTCTTCACAATGGCAATTCTTTTCTTGTAGGATTGGTCCAGATATGGACATGATCTCTGCTTGGGCTGCCTTGAATCATGCTGTAGAAAATCTCTCAACACCAGGTTAAAGTCCAACCAGTTTATTTGATAGTAAACCCACAAGGTTTTCGGAAACACTGTGCCTTCGTCAGGTGTGTGGAAGGTTCTGATCAGAGAACGGCATATAAAGTCACACACAGTTTACAGAATACTGATTAGAATGTGAGTCTTTACAACTAACCTGCTATTCAAGTCTTAAAGATGCAGACAATGAGAGTGGAGATAACATTAGCATAGGTTAAAGAGATGTGTATTGTCTCCAGACAGGACAGTAAGTGAGATGTTGCAATTTCAGGCAAGTCATGGGGGTTACAGATAATGTGACACATTTGTGGGTTTACTATCAAATAAACTGGTTGGACTTTAACCTGGTGTTGTGAGGCTTTTTATTGTGTTTACCCCAGTCCAACGCCGGCCTCCCCACATCGTTGAATCATGCTAACAGAGCTTTTTTGATGTTGGGATAGATAGCCATTCTCATCCTGTTTCTTGCTGGAGAGAACGCCTATTTGTTGAATGATAGCAAGATGTTTACTTGGCTTTCAGAATGGTGCACATACTTGATGGCAGGACCTCCCACTTTTTCACAATGGTCACTTCTGCTTCATGCCATGGTTTTCCATTTGCTCTGTCAATTTCACCTTCCCCCCCCAGTTAACAACACTTTTAACTTTCTCACAGATTTTGCCACACTTGTGCACTCTGCACATCATTTCACGTAGAAATTTGAATGTGCTTCCACCATTTTTCAACAGTGACACTCCAGTTCTGCCGCTACACATTGAGAAATGTGCATGCAGCCTCCAGCTTAGAGGATTTGCCTAATTTTCTTTTCTTATAAGAAATACCATTATTTTCCTTACTTGGTCCTCCGACACTGGCTCTTGAATCTTTAACAAAAGCAGAAAATGCTGGAAAGTCTCAGTAGGTCTGAGTGCATCTTTGAAGAGAGAATAGAGCCAACATTTTGAGTCTGGATAACCCTTCATCTGAAAGACAATGGAGTGTTTTACAGGCGATGAAGAGTCATCCAGACTTGAAATGTTGGCCTTCTTTACATCCAAATTGAGTTCCGTCAATAATTTCTTTTGGACTGTCACATTGTTAATTCCACAGACCAGTCTATCTGACAACATGTTCAGGCCTGGCCCAAATTCAAAGTGCTCTGACAATTTTCGTAACCTGGTCAGAAATCCAGAGACAGATTACCCAGGTTCACCCTGCCATGTTAGAGGCGTATCCCTAGAATCTTATGGAAGGTTTTCAGTCATAATAGCCTTTAACCAAGTCCATCAATTCATTAAAGGTTTTGGAGTCGAGGCATCTGGGTAGGTCAGTCTTTTTATTACACTGATGGTCGGGACCCCACATGCCATCAACAGGACTTTCTGTTTCTTGTCCCCCTCAGTGTTATTGGCTCGAAAAAAGTAACGCATGCACTCTTTGTATTGGGCCCAATCTTCTATGCTTGCATCATAGGCTTCAAGTTCACCAAAAAGAGGCATTTTCCTTACAGGAGGATTACTTGTCTTGACAGTAAAAATGGTCCAGAGGAAAGAGAAAAAAACTTGCTTTATTTCTCTTCCTCAATGTAATAATCATACGCAGGCTGGTCTTCTGTCACCGATCACCCTTTATTTACAGGGTGATCGAAATACCATTCAGCAACTACTGAGTGCAGGTCAGCTCTGAGTAGGCTTGCATAGAGCCAGCTGATGTTAAACTCCCCGCTGCCCCTTCCCTATTGGGTAAGCTTCCACTCGCCTCAAAGGACAGATTGTATTGTACAAGTCCTATGAGAAGATCTATTTGATAAGCCCCCTTGGCCATCATAATAACAGTTCAGTACCATTAACAACTTTTGAGATACTGAAGCTGTGTTTACCCATGTGATGGGTTCCTGTTCTAACTGAAGAAGGTGCACCACAATGGGCCTTAGCATATCTCTTGCTGAGGGCAAAACTCATGTAGTATTCCGTAGACAAGTGTTCAGCAGTCTATGCTAGAAGGATTGAATGTATGGTTGTTAGGCAAGGGCAGGATTGTGCTTGGCCTCACATCCTCCTTGATCACTCTTTGAATAGACTCAAATGGCCACTCAGAAAGGTAACAGGCATGGCCAGTTCGACTGGAAATAGATTCCAGCATGAGTAGCCACCTTTAGAATAGGCAGGCAGCAATTACTAAACAGAACAGCATCCCTGTAGAACCCATGGTGTCTTGAACATATACAGTGAAATCGCAATGATTTAGATTCAGATAATAAAAAATTCTACTTGCGTTTTTCTGATCAGAGAAGAGTGAGATTCCAGATACTATCTGACATATTTAAAAGGGGATGCTTTGTCGTATCGCTCCAGCCACTGAAAAGAGAAATACATCGAGCCAATGATCTCCAGAGTAAAAAAGGGGTGTACTGAGAAGTCAGTAAAAAAAAATGTACTGAGCATTCTCGTGTCACTAGTATCTGCAAGAGGGTCAATTAGAAACCATGTGTCCTTTCATTTAGGAAAATGAATCATGGAGTTCTTATGCACAGTGTTTTCAGCACTGTATAAAGCAATTAAAATTGTAAATGAATTGTTCTCTACCACCTTTTCTCAGGACAATAAGAAATAAAACCTTCAATTTGCTCTGGAACTTCGTTCATTCAGCAAAGCCCAGGAACCAAATGTATGATAACATGACAAAAATTCTTGAAAAGTGTTATTCTTCAAAGCCACTGATTATCTCGGAACAGTTGTGGTTCCATTGAAGGAATCAAGGCAAAAACATTGCTAAATTTGTGGTGACCTCAAAAAGGCTGGCACAGTAATGTGAGTTTGATAATTCATTAGAGGATCCTCTTTGACATCATCAGTTTGTGGTCTCCAAAATTAAACTATTTAAAGAAGATTGCTTACTGAACATGTTTTGACTTTAAAGACCACAGTAGAAATTGTAGTGTCGATGGAACTGGCTGCTCAAAAGGCTTCACAATTTGGTGCAGGAATGAAATTCCATAACTTGAGAACTGCCATAAGAAGTTAAATTAGCAACAAAATGCCAAAATGGGCCATTCAGCAGATAAATGCTGGCACAAAGATAGTAAATACAAGAATTGTGGCAAAATGGATCACATTGCGAAATCTTGTAGAGCTCGACCGAGTTCCCCTGAGAACAATATTCAGAAGAAGAATCTGGTTACTTTCAAGAAGAAGAACAAGTTGCATTCTACAAAGAGAATTTACAACATGGAAAGAAAAGATTACAGCTGTGAAGAAGATAATATCCAGTAATATGCTGAAGAGCTCTGACTGAACATCTTATCTATACAGGGTGAATCACATTGATTCTGGATGATTCTAAAGTTAAGTGGACAACCTGTTAGGATGGAAGTTGGTACTGGTGCTGCGTATATCTTTAATTCCTGAGACTACATACCACAAAAGATGAGGCATCTTCCTTTAAAGCCAGTTGGTGTGATTTTAAGGACATAAATGGAAAAGATTGACCATGATGTAACTGTTCAATGGCACAATATAAAGTTAGGTGGGTAAACAGCAGAACTGCCTGATCGTATGGTCTGTGATAGCTTCCAAGCTGTATTTGGGAGATCATGGAATGCTGCCAAGAGACTGGTTGATGCCAAAACAGACCTACAGCACCTTCTGGATGAATACAAGAGTGTATTTGAAGAGACACTTGACTAAATGAAGAGAGCACAAGTAAAACTCGAGATAAAACCGAGTAGTCAATCAAAAAGTCTCAATGCAAGAACAGTGCAAATGTAATTTGTCTCAAGTTCAAAGAGTTAGCATGACTTGCAAACACCGGTTGCAATGAGTGACTGGGCTACCCCATTTGTACCTGTTTTGAAACCAGATGGTTCAGTTCATATTTGTGATTTGCAAATAACCATAAATCTAGTGTTGTGTGCTGACCAACATCTGCTTCCTTTAATTGCATGGCACAGTGATTAGCTGTGCTGCCTCACAGCACTAGAGACTCAATTTGAATCTGGCCTTGGGGTGACTGTGTGGAATTTGCACATTCTCCTCCTGTCCACGTGGGTTTCCTCTGGGTATTCCGTTTTTCTCCCATAGTCTAAAGATGTATACGTTAGGTGGATTGGCCATGTTTAATTGCTGTTTACTGTTCAAAGATGTGTAGGTTAGGTGGATTAGCCATGGTAAAAGCAGAGTGTTATGGGGCTGGGAGGGGGCCTGGTAGTTTGCCCGTTTGGAGTGTTGGTTTAGACTTAGTGGACCAAATGGTTCCTTTTGCACTATAGAGATTCTATAGTTCTATTTGTTTACTGGGTTACTAGGTGGTCAGAAATTCAGTAAGATTGATCTTTCACAAGCATATTTACAGATGAGTGTAGTCACTGAATTTCAATCATTGCTTACCGTTGTTACTCATAAAGTTCTTTTTTGGTATAAAAGATTACCTTTACCAATAACATCCACTCCAGCTCTATTCCAAAGATCACTGGATTAGATTTTAAGTGGTCTCTCTGGTGTACAATGTTACCTGCAGGATATTTTAATCAAAGTGTCGGGTGAACGAGAGTGCTTGAATAATTTAGATGCATTATTGGAACATCTTCAAGTACGTGGTTCGTGTATCAAGAATGAAAAGTGTAACTTTTTCCAGATGTCAGTCCAGTATTTGAGTCACGTTATTGATAGTAAAAGTCAACATAAAGCTCCCAAAAAGATGGAAGCTAATTTGGAAGCACCAGATAGATGAATGTGACACAATTGATATCGTTTCTGGGATTGGTGAATTATTAAGGCATGATGATAGTAGTGCAATTGATATGGAGATAAATTATTTAAGTTTAAAATTCAGCTTTATGCTACAGGCAGTCAATATGTCTGCCGGAAATGTAACTCAGATGCTGCGAAAGCAGGATAATTACTTATTTTAGCTTTGCAAGTGGTTTGGTTAAGTCAGTTAATGGACTTTTGTTTACTTAAGTTCCCCTGGGATTGCTGATCAGAATGATTGACAGGGTCATGCAGTTGATGTGCAGTCCTGAGTCTGAGGCAAAGAGAAAAAAGCTTTTGCAGAAATTAGTTTAGTTTTAGTTATAGCCTGGTCGAAGTTAAAATGATTTTGCAGGTTGCTGGAATGGTAACTCTCTCTGAATGCTCCGAGACCATCTACATTCATTATCGTCAGTATATTTATTGTTGCTAACTGTATTTAAAGTGAAATTTAAGTCTAAGAGGAATATTGCATTTTTGAAACTGAAACAGTGGTAAGTTAGAAATTATAGTTTCCTTTTCATTTTTAAATATTGTTCAACTGCTAGTAGTTAGGTTGCTTCATTTGTTAGAGTTATATTTAAACTGTGTTATTTAAGTTTTTTTTATTATAAAAGATCCTTAATTTGTCAGTTGAATCATTGTCACATTTATGCTAAAATAGAAAAATTGTTGGGATCTAGTCTGGCTCCTTAATATATCTTGGCGTTCTGGTCTGGGATTCTAACAGTGGCAAATTTCTTCCTAACTTAGCTTCATATTGAAGCCATTGCATAACTTACTATGTGTGAAGCAGTTATGGGCCTGGACAACAAAGTGAGAAAATATACAAGGATATCAAAGATGCTTTGCAGAAGTCTGAATTATTAGTTCATTTTATTCTGAAGCTGCCATTACTACTTGCTTGCAACACTTCACACTATGGAGTAGGGGCAGTTGTTTCACATATTATGACTTTGGGGGAAGAACGACCAAAAGCTTTCACATTGCGTGCTCTGAATAGTGCTGAATCTAACCAGGCTGAGCTAGAAAAAGAAACCTTGTGTATAATTTTTGGTGTACAAACATTTCATCCTTATTTATATGGTTACCATTTCACATTATTGACTGATCATCGACCCTTAACTACTCTTTCTGGGTCATATAAAGGCATACTGTTGTTAGCTGCTAGTTGATTGCAAAGATGGTCACTAATCTTATCTGCACACTCCTATAAAGTATGGTCAGTCAGAGTGCCATGCTAACGCTGATGCATTATCATGCTTACCTTTATCTATTAAGCAGATGCCACAAACTAGTTTTGCTAATGTTCTTTGTTTTTCGCTAGTTTTTATATTTTGCTAGTACATTATTTGCTGGCGACAGCTTCTCAAGTTCAAAGACATACCAGAAATAATCCATGATGGGGTGTGTGGTGGATGTGTTATTGAATAGAACGATAGCTGGAATGCATCATCTGCATCCTTATTTGAAACCAGATGTATCAAGAAAGTTTGAGTTACCGTCTAAGGTGGTGCCTCTTGTGAGGAATCCAAATGCTATTCCTCTTAGCCTGCATGAAGTGTTCTTGAACATGAAGGACATTCTGGTAAAGTCCATGAAGGAATTAGCACATAATTATTTTTGGTGGCGGGTCTGGATGCTCAGGTTGAAGAAAAAATGGGACAGTATCAATCTTCTACATGAATGAGAAGTACACCACTGTTGTCTCCTTTATACTCTTGGGAGTGGCCTAAAATATGGCAATAATTGGATGTTGATTTTGCTGTCCTTCTGAGATTTACATGTTCTTAGTTATGATTGATACAACACTCAAAGTGACCAGAAATTATTTTCATGAGATCTACTACACCTGAACAAACCATTGAAAAGCTTGAAATTTTTGCAATATTTGGTAAGCTGGAACAGATTGTTAGTGATAATGATTCACAGTTCTCGAGTTTGAGGATCATCTCAAAGTAAATGACATTCAGCATATAAAATCTGGACCTTATCATTCATCAACCAATGGATTAGCTGAAGGATTCATATAATCCTTGAAACATTCTTTAAAAGTTTTAAGAGAGCAAGATTCATTATCACATCTTGCGCATTGCTTTTTCACATCTTATAGAAACAGTGTTGATGCGACTACCCAAACTTTGATTGCATTACTGCTCTTAAAGAGAAAGTCGAAAACTATGTTTGTTTGATTTGTTGTTACCTCAAGAAACTTCAGAGATAGTAGAGCACCAACAACTATCTCAAGTTGCTATATGAAAAATGCAGGCAAAACCATGTTCATTTCAACAAGGAGATTGAGTGTTAATGCATAATTATGCCACAAGTAAATAATAGATACCGGCCATAATTTTAGCAAAAACAGGTCCAATTTCTTACACGGTTCAAACTAAAGATGAACTAGTTTGACAATCTCATGCTAAACAATTGTTGTCATTTCGAAATAATTTCTCAGAATCATCTCCAGAAATACCAATTTATTTAGTTCGTAGTGGTGTGAATAATACAATGGAAGACTTAGTTGAATCTGAATTGCCTGATGATTGTGACTTTTCTACTATACCACATAAGCATGATGCAGGATTAGTTCCAAAAGAAGTGTCTCCTGAAGTTCCAAATCATGCATCTAAGGTCAAGGGCAGCCAAACTCCAGAACCTTGTATGTAACCAAAGAGAAATAAACATCATCATGATTGGCTTCCTTATTGACTGTGTATAATGATTAATGGTGCACAGTACTGTGTTTAGAGTATTATTGATCTTGTGTATAACAGCATAGTAATTTGTTTTCATGACCACAGACGTAAAGCAGGGGGAGGGATATTATATATTTAAATGGTTGCATGTTTAAGAACATAAGAACATAAGAAATAGGAGCAGGAGTAGGCCATCTAGCCCTTCGAGCCTGCCCCGCCATTCAATAAGATCATGGCTGATCTGTTGTGGCTCAGTTCCACTTTCCCGCCCTCTCCCCATAACCCTTAATCCCCTCTCTTATCAAGAACCCATCAACCCGCTTCTTAAAAATATTTAGCGAGGCAGCCTCCACCACTTCAACGGGCAGAGAATTCCAGAGATTCACCACCCTTTGAGTGAAGAAGTTCCTCCTCAACTCCGTTCTAAACTGCCTCCCCTTTATCTTGAGGCTGTGCCCCCTAGTCCTACTGTCTTTTTTGAGCGGGAAGAGTCTCTCCACCTCTATCCTATCCATCCCATTCATCATCTTATACATCTCAATGAGATCTCCCCTCATTCTTCTAAACTCTAACGAGTACAAGCCTAGTTTATTCAGCCTCTCCTCATAGCTCAATCCCCTCAACTCCGGTATCAGCCTAGTAAACCTCCTCTGCACTCCCTCCAGGGCCAAAATATCCTTGCGCAGGTGCGGCGCCCAAAACTGCACACAGCTTTAAGTAACATGATTTGATGGTGATATCATTGGGGTGTTTCACAAGCTCCTGTTTAATTTCAATTTCTCCTCAATATAGGTAACAATAAATTTGTTGTTATGTAGTTTGAATCTGCGCAAACCATGCCTTTTTTCATTTTGTCTAAAACCCACAAAGCCTAACATAGTTATGACATTATGGCCTTCAAGAGTGCCGGATCGAGAGCCTTCTTGTTCACTAAATTGCATGCTGAGCAGTCAGTTCCACCCCATTTATTTCCGACTGCTCTCTTTTGTCAATGATTTTTTAAATATTTATCAGCATTTTGTCACCAATGTTTAATCAGAAGTCTTCCAGGGACATAATATGAAATTCTCACTGCTGGATTAAGTATGACCTGTATAAGCACAATAAATAAAAGGATTACAGGCTGAGTAGCACCAGAGCTCACTGAAATATGGCTATTTCTCCGCTTGCATTGCGTATCCTCCACAAATTATGCTTTTTAAATGAAAAATATTAGTGTCATAGGCATTTTATTTCAAACCATGTGGAATTTGAATCTTTAGCATAATGAAAATTTCAACATGCAACAATTTAATTATTTATTTCAAGCTTATTAAAAACCTAAATTACAAACTTATTACTGAGGGATGGTATGCAGAGGGAACACTGCTTTTCTTGATTTGTAATGATAACCTAGACCTAATATTCAGATGCAAAATGATAACCATGTTCCAGTTCCAGAAGGGTCCTGGTAACCATCGAGCTTACGTTAGCACCTTCCGAGAATGTTTGAGCAATTACCGGGTATAAAACACATCATTCTATTATCTCCTCTTGTGTTCCCAGCTGGTTGTTATTAGTGACCCTCATATCAAAGTGGATAACAAGTACCCAATCTACTGTGAGGCCAAATCCAAGAAGTACTTTGTAATGGATGAAAATGGTGAGGAATACCAAGGCTCCTGCTGGCCAGGTAAGGAGGAAAATATCTCTTGTATGATGAATTTCCTTTGGATTTCTCACTTCATAATGTGCAATAATATTCTTTTAATATCCAGACATCAAATCTGACCAAATCTTATGCATACAGGAAATGTTCTCAGTATTTTACATTGCTTTATTTTCAATTTCTTGCTGGCTTGTATTAGCACCCTCTCTCTCAAATCTCTTCTCTTTCTATCTCTGAGCTCTCTATTCTTTCTCCTCTCTCACTGTCCTGTCTCTCACCTCTCCCTTCTTTCTTTACCCCCTCACCTCTCTCCCCACCACCTTCCCGATTCTTCTGTCATTGTCCTTCTTCACCTGTGTGATAACTCCATGGAGGCGAAAGTTCCGACACCAAGTTACTTTATTTACACTATACATCTGTACACAGCAGCTCTCCCAGTTGTTCCCTGTTGAATGCAGGCTGGGAGTCTGACACACCAGCTTTAAATAGGGACCATGAGGCTTCCTGATTTAACCATCAATTAGGACTCAACAGGTATCTCTTTTGACACCAACCAAATAAACAAACTCAAATTAACTTAGATAAAACTGGAGCACCTGGAAGCAATCCAGGTGTACTCTGGGAGAACGTGCAAACTCCACACAGACAGTGATTCAAACCAAGGCCCCTGGTGGTGTAAAGCAGTAGTGCTAACTACTAAGCCACCCCTGTATGCGTATAGGACTCAGCAGGTAATTCATACTCTAGCAAGCCAACCTCAGTAGCCTGGCTGAAGTCATCACAACCTGCAAGTTTAGGTGATGAGTGTCAGCAGAATATTCAATCTTGGAGCCAATCACAGCTGATTCTGCTCCTGTTCTCAATCACCATCCACGTGGACATTTTTCAGTGAAGTCACGAGATAGTGATGGAACAGAAATAGCTGGGTGACTTCTTATTGAAACTCATTGCTTTTTCCTCATTCTTGCCCAAATATAATGATGCCAAAGCCAGTGTTCCTACTCATGTTCCTGTTGAAATTACACAAGGTCAGGGGTTGTACCTGGAATTTACCTGGTCTGTATCATTTTCTACAATGGTGGTCAATGCATTTGTGCACTGAGAAAATTTTAGACTTCTTAGGCAAAGTCGTTAATGGTGATGGAACTAAAGAAGATAAACAAAGTGAAAATCAGTGTTGATCTAATTCAGACTTGTCCAACCTTTTTTGCTCAGGGGTCCACATTTACATATTTTCCTCACTCAAGGGGATGATGAGGAAATTTCAGAATGATAAGGTTTGGCACGACAATAAACTAAACTTCAAAAAGTTGAGGTTTTAAGGAACTGAACAATTGCTGAGAATACAGCAATGTAACAACAATAAATCGTTCAGTTAAAAATAGTCTGCGGGATTTTATGGCCTTGTTTGTCCCGAAATTGTAAAATCCCACCTAAGGTCAACGGACATTTCTATGTTCCACCTCTTGCCCGCTCTGATTCCTGTGGTGGGCAGGGCAGTAAAATTCCGGCCAGTACAAAGTAAACGTCCACAGGATCTGAGAGGGTCAGTATATGTGGGTAGGCAAGTGGAAGAGGATGCATGTGTATGTGCTGGTGTGTGGTTTGTGAGATTAAGAAAATTTGAGATTTGGCCAAAGGCAGACTCACACTCATCTCCACACACTAACTCAGTGTCTTGCATTGCCATCACACAATCACTCAGTCACTCATTCACACTCACCTCCATACATTCATTCACACACAGACCACCCTACTCAGGTGCAATTCCCCCTCCCATGACCAGACATGACTTAACTTTCAGGGAGAAAATTGAGACTGCCAGAAGTCTGGGCAGCCTTCAGTTTTGAGGACCCAACAACACCCATCCTCCCTTTGCCAGTGTACCTGCGAGACATCCACCCAGCCTGCCAGCTCCAAGCAAGCAACAGCACATTTTAATGTTTCTCTCACTGTTTGTCTGTCTTTCTCTCTCTCTCACTCTCTCTCTCTCACTCACACACACACACACACACACACAGGGTATTATATAAATGCAATTTATTTATTTCTTAAATATGTGACTTGCCGTTGATTCCACAGTATGAATTCTCCAAGTTGAGCTCTGCTCCCAACATCTCAAGAGTCAAGTGTCCAGTTATCAATCATCAATACTAGTTTTTGCAAGATGTTAACAAAGAGGAACTTTTTCTATGTTTTTGTGCATTATTAGGTGTGTCAGCTTATTTAGATTTTACGAACTCCATTGTCCGCAACTGGTATGCTGACAAGCATGGATTGGATCAGTATAAGGTAAATTATCTTAACGATTCACTCTCATTCTCACTTTTAGGTTTGGACATCACCATGGTTGACAAGTGTAAGAGAACAGAGATCAAGCTGTGATTATAGGATACCAAGCTTAGGTTTTTGACTGTAGAAGAGAAGACCACAGGAGGGAATTAAGTTGCTTTGCAGCTTTGAGGTCCTGAGACAGAGTACATTAGTGTTGGAGACACTGAGATGGGTCTTGATTTTAACACTGTATGATTGAAGGGAGGAGAAATATGTAGGAAATTGTTTTGGGAGCTCAGAGGAGAGGAGGGGAGTTGAAAGCTTTGATGCAGCGACTTAAATGTTAGCTGATGTAATTTGATCCACTTGCAGAAAATCAGTCTTTAAAATATTATCAGTTTGTTTTTTGATTATTAGAAAAAGAGATATGGGAGCATGTGAGATTAGAGTTATTGCATGTGTGGAGGATCAGCATCAATAAGACTGTTGGATGCAGTCATCTCTTTAGGACTTGATGTATGACTTCTGTGTATAAAAACACCCAGAAGGATGACATTTACATTATGCACAACTGATATGATTTTTTTAAAAAGTGAATTAAATCATCGTAAATGTTTGACAATAACTCTTCGGTGAAAATTATGCCCCTTATAGAAGTTCACAGCCTGGCAACAGGCCCTTCGGCCCAACTTGTCCATGCCGCCCTTCTTTTTTGAAACCCCTAAGCTAATCCCAATTGTCCACATTTGGCCCATATCCCTCTATACCCATCATACCTATGTAACTATCTAAATGCTTTTTAAAAGATAAAATTGAATCTGCCTCTACTACTACCTCTGGCAGCTTGTTTCAGACACTCACCACCCTTTGAGTGAAAAAATTGCCCCTCTGGACATTTCTGTATCTCTCCCCTCTCACATTAAACCTATGTCTTCTAGTTTTAGACTCCCTTACCTTTGGGAAAAGATATTGACTATCTATCTAGTCTATGCCCCTCATTATTTTATAGACTTCTAAAAGGTCACCCCTCAATCTCCTATGCTTCAGTCTATTCAACCTCTCAGTATAACTCAATCCATCAAATTCCGGTAGCATGCTAGTAAATCTTTCCTGCGCTCTTTCTAGTTTAATAATATTCCTTCTATAATAGGGTGACCAGAATTGCACACAGTATTCCAAGTGTGGCCTTACCAATGTCTTGTACAACTTCAACAAGACGTCCCAACTCCTGTATTTAGTGTTCTGACCGATGAAACCAAGCATGCCAAATGCTTCTTCACAACTCTGTCCGCCTGTGACTCCACTTTCAAGGAGCTATGAATATTTACCCCTAGATCTCTTTGTTCTGTAACTCTCCCCAGTGCTCTACCATTAAGTGAGTAAGTCCTGACCTGTTTCAGTCCACCAAACTGCATCACCTTGCATTTGTCTAAATTAAACTCCGTCTGCCATTCTTCAGCCCACTGGCCCATTTGATCAAGATGCCGTTGAAATTGGAGATAACTTTCTTCACTGTGCACTATGCCACCAATCTTGGTGTCATCTACAAACTTACTAACCATGCCTCCTATATTCTCATCTAAATCATTAATATAAATGACAAATAACAATGGGCCCAGCACTGATCCCTAAGGCACGTTGCTGGTCACAAAATGATAGGTCTGTTCCAAAAGTTAAAATTCTGAATTGGGGCAAGGCCAATTTTGATGGTATCAGGCAGGAACTTCCAAAAATTAATTGGGGAAGTCTGTGGGAAGGCAAAAGGACAGCTGGTAAGTGGCATGCTTTCAAAAGTGTGTTAACCAGGGTTCATGGTGAACACATACCCCCTAGAGTGAAGGGCAAGGCTGGCAGAAGTCAGGAACCTGGATGACTTGGGATATTGAGGCCCTGGTCAAGAAGAAGAAAGAGGCACATGACATGCATAGGCAGCTGGGATCAAGTGAATCTCTTGAAGAGAATAGGGGGTGTAGGAGTAGAGTTAAGAGAGAAATCAGGAGGGCAAAAAGGGGACACAAAATTGTTTTGGCAGATAAGGCAAAGGCAAATCTAAAGAGCTTCTACAAATCCGTAAAGGGCAAAACAGTAACAAGGGGGAGAGTAGGGCCTCTTAAGGATCAACAAGGTCATCTATGTGTGGATCCATAAGAGATGGGTGAGATCCTAAATGAATATTTCTCATCAGTATTTACTGTTGAGTAAATGGATGTTAAGGAACTTGGGGGAATAAATAGTGATGTCTTGAGGAGTGTACATATTACAGAGAAGGATGTACTGGAAGTCTTAAAGCACATCAAGGTGGATAAATCCCTGGTGAAGTATATCCCAGGACATTGTGGGAGGCTAGGGAGCAAATTGTGGGTCCCCTAGCCAAGATATTTGAATCACTGATAGTCATGGGTGAGGTGCCTGAAGATTGGAGAGTGGCAAATGTTGTTGCCCTTGTTTAAAAAAGGCTGCAGGGAAAAGCCTGGGAGCTACAGGCCAGTGAGCCTTCCATCTGTGGTAGGTAAATTGTTGGCGGGTATTTTGAGAAACAGGATGTACAGGCATTTAGAGATGCAAGGACTGATTAGGGACAGTCAGCATGGCTTTGTGAGTGGAAAATCATGTCTCACAAATTTGATTGAGTTTTTTTGAAAGGATAACGAGGAAGGTAGATGAGGGCAGTGCAGTTGATGTTGTATACATGGACTTTAGCAAGGCCTTTGACAAGGTTTCATAGAAATCATAGAAACCCTACAATGCAGAAAGAGACCATTCAGCCCATGGAGTCTGCACCCACCACAATCCCACCCAGGCCCTACCCCCATATCCCACCCGCTAATCCCTCCAATCTACACGTCTCAAGATACTAAGGGGCAATTTTA
Organism: Carcharhinus amblyrhynchos; assembly: GCF_965287045.1. Lineage (NCBI taxonomy): Eukaryota > Metazoa > Chordata > Chondrichthyes > Carcharhiniformes > Carcharhinidae > Carcharhinus > Carcharhinus amblyrhynchos. The sequence goes on from NC_137337.1 coordinate 61,309,957, forward strand.
GCATGGCCAATCAACCTAACCCACACATCTTTGGACTGTGGGAGGAAACCAGAGCACCTGGAGGAAACCCATGCAGACACGAGGAGAATGTGCATTCTCCACACAGACAGTGACCCAAGCCAGGAATCGAACCCAGGTCCCTGGAGCTGTGAAGCAGCAGTACTAACCACTGTGCTACCGTGCGCCCATGGTATCGCATGGTAGGTTGTTGCATGAAGTTAAATCTCATGGTATCCGGGGTGAATATCTAAATAGATACAAAATTGGCTTTTTGACAGAAGCCAGAGGGTGGTTGTAGAGAGTTGTTTCCCAAACTGGAGGCCTGTGACTAGCGGTGTGCCCCTTCAATATGTTCCATGGATTGTACATAAATCCAAGATTTGCCTGAGGGTCCTCAACTGACTGTGGTGTGGAAAGTTCTGTCATCTTGTCTAGGCTGCTGGGAGAGGCAGAGAGCAGTGACACATAGAACAGGAACCGGAGAGGCACAGAGGAGATATAAAGAGAGCATGGATCAGGCAGGCTAAGAGCAGAAAACCAGCGACTAAAGACCAGAGAGTTATATGGCGGAGAGCAAGAGATTGGAAATCAGAGAGAGAGAGAGACAGCAGAAAGCAAAAGAGTCGGGACTGAAGAGAGTGAGCAATGGTAAGGCTTAGAGCAGAGAGCAAGAAAGATGAGAATAGAGAAGTAGGGAGCAAATGAATGGGGTCTCGGGAGGCACAGAATAGGGAGCCATGCATGAGAAACAAGAGGCACAGTCTCCCTGTTTTGCTTTTTCTGCATCCATTTTCAGGATCAAGTACTCCTAGTTTGATTATACTAATCATTTGCAGAGTAACCCTTCCTCTATTTGTACCAACAACATATCTCAAAGGAACACCCGCTACTGTTGTTCTGTGATATGCTTTCATCTTTCACATTAATTATCCAGTGCCTTCCCTCTCAAAAATTAGCAATTAATGTTAAAATAGGGCTATTTTATGCTGTGAGACAATTTCTACTAGTTTCAAAAAATAGAAAATTTAGAAGGATGTGGGGAAAGAACATAGAATGACAATGATGTAGGTAGCTCTTTCAGAGAGTTTGCATGGACATGGTGAGTGACAGGGAAATGCAACTAAATGGGTAGTTCTTTCAAAGAATTGGCGCAAATGTGGCAGGTCAAATTATGTTCTTTTGAGTATTTGAAATAAAATATCATCATCATTGTAATGTACAAAATTAATATAGTTCTACTAAATGATCATCCTGACAGGAAAAGTAAGTTACATGAAAAACTAGAGACTGAGTCAAGATACGTTAAGACCCCTTATTCAAAGGCATTCAATGTCTAATTGTGGTACCCAGTTTTGGGAAGAGGGTATACCCTAATAGCTACTCCCCTGCCGTTGCTGCTGAGAGTCATGCCCCTGCCCTTGCAGCCAATCTCTCTCCTCATCTACCTCTCCACTGTGACCCCACACCCTATGATTCCCTACCTTGTGATTCTTCCTCCTGCCATCACTCACCTATGGACCTCAGATGGGTGCATTACTGGCAGCAGCTGTTGCCTTTTGGTAGCATTGCTAAGCAACGAAGAGTTGTTGCCTCAAATTGGCCAGCAGCCTTTGGCAACTGGGACTTCTGTCCAAGGAGTACTTGATCCGAGGAGAAGACAGATCTTCCTGAAAAGTGGCGACTTCTTCCACAGTTCTTCCACACCACCAGAAAGCGACTTTGTTTTTGATCAGAGTTAAATTTGTTGGGCTCACCAAGGACGACATGTGGGCTCTTTGAATAGAATCTGGCACACTTCGACCAGAAATAATGAAAAATTAGTCAGGGGTCTTACTCTTGATCACTATCCAGTGACCTGTGCTTGAGCATGCAAGTGTGGGATGTTAAATAGAGTTGAATTGAGCTCATGTATGATGCCTCTCCATGGTAAAATAACAGGGTGAAATTGATTTTTGATAATGGTACCATAAAAGGTGCAATGAACTGTCAGCTCATTTTGCATCCTGTTTGATTTTCCTTACTATTGACTTCACTTGGGTAGGGTGTAAAACTGGCTGCTGAATTGCAATTGCCCATTTTGCCAAAAAGCCAATCTCCCCCATTACATCTAGGTTTATACATGAAAAGTGAACATTTGGATGAGCTATTGGCCATTTGGATGAAATATTGGGGACAACCAATACCTATGAATGTACTTCAGAGCAAAGAGGAAAAAAAAAGAGAGCAGCATTATGTTACACTATGGAACACACTTCTGTGTTGCAGGGTTCCACAGATATTCTCTTCATGTGGAATGACATGAATGAGCCCGTTGTTTTTGATGGACCTGAACTCACCATGCACAAGCATGCACTACATGCAGGCAGATGGGAGCACCGGGAGATGCACAACCTGTATGGTTTTTATCAGGTAAACTTTATCTCAGACAGTTGGTGTACTAATTGCTTTCTGAAGATTGTTAGATTTTGCTGGTAACACAGATCTGATGGTGTAGAAATAGTATTTTGCACACACACAGATTAATTATGTTGTTTATTATTAATTAATTATATTATTATATGTTGAATCTTTTTCTCTTTGAAAATTCACTTTTTTGAATTGTGTGCTCATTGAAGTAAGGGATATTAATACTGAAAAATGGAATAGTTTTAACAGAGCCAAAGCAGGTAAGCTGCAGAGTAAAGTTTCTTCTAGTCTGTGCTAATGACATGCCCCAGCCAACATCAGACAGCAGTAATTACTCCACCACAGTGACATACCCCATTTCCCACACCAGGCATTTTCATTGAACAATTTTACAAATCAGTGACAAATTTGGAGCAATTCTTTGCTGTTTGCTGCATATGGAATTATAATTTTAATCACAGTGTTCCATAATGTTGAACCATAATGTCAAAAGAACATGAGATACTCGTGTCTAGAAAATATATGGAACTTGCAGAATGCTCAGTAGCATATCATTTTTCCCTTGTACACAAAAAGACTACTGGCTCATGCAGTGAATGCTAATTTGTGAATTCCTTCAAGTGAGAGCTGGATCTGTTTCTGGCTTGGGCGAAGATAGTTTATAACAGATAGACACTACATTAATTAGGACCCAAAGGGTTCTCCTGGATCACTTCAATCAGAGGGGATTCCCCAGATTTGTCCTGCAAATTGACCTGGATATTCTCTGCTCCTGAAGATGACATGGTCTGAGGTGGAGTGTGTTTCTGTTGTGATGTAGGAGGCATTGCAGTTGTATGGAACATGGTGGGGGAATCATCATTGTTTATATTTTAGAAATCTGGAGCACCTAAGCCTTGGAACTCTCACTGAAGCAAGCTGAAATCATAGAATCCTTACAATGCAGAAGAGGCCATTTGACCCATTAAGCCTGCACTGACTCTTTGACAGAGCATCATACCCAGGCCCTCTCCCCTACGCTATCCTCACAACTCCATTTCCCATGGCTAATCCACCTAACCTACACATCTTTGGGCATTAAGGGGCAATTTAACATGGCTAATCAACCTAGCCTGCACATCCTTGGACTGTGGGAGGAAACCGGAGCACTCAGAAGAAACCCATGCAGACATGGGTAGAATGTGTAAACTCCACAGAAACAGTCACCCAAGGCCATAATTGAACCTGGATCTCTGTGAGGCAGCAGTGCTAATCACTGTGCTGCCCCAGGAATTCCAATAAATAGAGATTGGAGCCAGATGGCTAATCCTCCACGGTCACTATTGGATTCCCTGAGTTTAGAGCAGTTTTTAAACTTCTGTTATAAGAGAAGTAAAAATAAACCCAAACTGATGTTTTTGTGTGTTTTGCATCAGCAATGGGCAACAGCTGAAGGTCTGATCCGTCGATCTGGAGGAATAGAGAGGCCATTTGTCTTGACTCGTTCTTTCTTTGCTGGATCGCAGAGATATGGTTAGTGATCAGGCGTTGGCAGTTTTAAAGTTTATTGGTGTCACAAGTAGGCTTACATTAACACTGAAATGAAGTTACTGTGAAAATCCCCCAGATGCCACACTCCGGCGGCTCTTCGGGTTCACTGAGAGAGAATTTAGCTTGGCCAATGCACCTAATCAGCATGTCTTTCAGACTGTGGGAGGAAACCGGAGCACCTGGAGGAAATCCCCGCAGACACAGGGAGAATGTGCGAACTCCACACAGTCAGAGATCCAAGCTAGGAAGTGAACTAGCTCTCTGGCACTGTGAGCCAGCAATGCTAGCCATTGTGCCACCGTGCTGACCGGACTGAGGTTGTGCTTATGCTGTAACGGAGTTGAGGAGGAACTTCTTCACTCAAAGGGTGGTGAATCTCTGGAATTCTCTGCCCGTTGAAGTGGTGGAGGCTGCCTCGCTAAATATTTTTAAGACGCAGGTTGATAGGTTTTTGATAGGCAAGGGGATTAAGGGTTATGGGGAGTGGGCGGGAATGTGGAACTGAGACACGACAGATCAGCCATGATATTATTGAATGGCGGGGCAGGCTCGAGGGGCTAGATGGCCTACTCCTGCTCCTATTTCTTATGTTCTTATATTCTGAAACCTGTAGTCATGTCATGATGCAAGGAGAAAGTTCTTCAAAATGTTGTGGATGAGGCTAATCCAGTACGCACTGACAGTGAAACCTTGCAGAATTTCTCTGAATGCTATGATAGACAGTCCAACAAAACCTTATGGAAAATCATTCCTACTGTTTCCAAATATAGTGTACATGTTTCATTTTATTTTACACATTAGGTTTTATGATAGTCCTGCCTGGCCTTTTCCAATATGTAGGAATATCAGTATTAAAATAGAAAAGCCTCCATTGAGACACAAAAGTCTCAAATTTAACTTAATCTGTATTGGAAAATGTAACAGAATTTTTGCAGCTTAGGGCAGGCAAGCAGTTTTAACTGCCTATACGCCTGCGTTTTGCCTATTATGTGGCAATGCTGCCCTACCTCATATCACATATGCCATCAAAACCTTATGATGTAGCAAGAGAATCTCCTTGGAGATCCAGCTTGAGTAGTGGAGTCAGGCTGGCATAATATCCTGTAATCCTTATGTTTTCAATATTCATCCAATCCCTCCTCTTTCTCAGTGTTAAGCTTATGTTGAGGACCTCTCTTTTCAGGACAATTTAGGTGAGTGAAGGAAAGATTTTCTCAAAGTCCTCAGGATACTTCGTGGGACTGATTGATCGATGGATTTGACTCAGTGGACGTGATGGCCTTTTCTAAACCGATGTACTCACCTATAGTTAAAAAAGGCCATTGCAGCAATCTAACAGTTAAAGTTGTGATTGAAAAGCGTGAATTCGGAGGCTGAAATGGGGAACAAAATGAGAAAAGCAAACTGGAGCCTGAAGATACAGTTCTCAACCCTGAGCCCAGTTCAGTTGATCTGATCCTAATTACTGACTGTTTCAGTGTGTAGTCACTTTGTAACTTATGGTGATTACATTACTGACTGATCTTCTGCCTATTCAAACAATAGTGAAATATTCCTGTCCAAACTTCAGGCATTGCTGTAGAAGGCAAAAGTTGGGGTGCTGCAGTTGGCCTCAGTGTCAGTGTGGCAAAGGGCAAAAATCACCAGGTTTTCTGCGACTGACTGCTGTCTGCCAATACCTGACAAATGCATATGTATGGATGTTTGATGTGAGCAGGATAAGGTTGGATTGTGATGTTCACTATGGTCAAATAGCTTCCCAGTATGCATGATCAAGATTTGCATACAAAGAATGACCTCTTTGTTGAGTTATCAGAGGATGACTGGCCTCTGACAATAAATACCAGCAAGAGTCATCTCTCTTCCTACAACAGGAAAAAATGAAATGTGTTCAAAAGAAGAACTGAAATCACTAAAAAGACAATGTTGGATGATTTATTTAATGCTCTACCTGATTTCCTGTTTGCTCTGTTTATTAGGAGCAGTATGGACAGGAGACAATGTAGCTGAATGGAGTTATCTTAAAATCTCAATTCCAATGCTACTTACTCTCAGTATAACTGGCATCTCATTCTGTGGAGGTAAGAGTCAATATAAGAACATGCAATAAGTTCAAAAGCTCCTTTCATTCTGACCATGGCTAACATTAGGCTTCAATTCTACTTATCCACCTGCTCCCCATGTCCGTTTATTTATTCAGCTCCCCATGTCTATTTGTTTGTTCAGTGAATGCATATTCCCTCAGATAACCAGTTTCTTCTGGTCCTGCTGAGTTGAGTGCAGATAAGCCTCAGCTGAGTCTGTGAATTCGAAATTCTGTGATGTCATGTATAGTTTGCTGTCTTCCACAGGCACATCGGGGGCTGGTACCAATGTCGCATCTGTGGAGGTTGGCCAGGCAGGGGCTGTGGCCAGTCTTGAAACTGTTGAGGGTGGACCACCCTTTCCTTGAAAGGTTAAAACCAGGCAGCTGTTGAGTTGGGTTTGAGACCAGGTACTTGTTTGTTGTGTCCAATGATTTCCATTCATTTGTGCAGATGGAATTTACATTGAAGACCTGTGTAGGATGGTTTTTCCAGATCAAACTTCTTGATGGGCATTGTACCTTGGGTGGGCTGAATAGATCAGCATGAAGTGGCCAGGGGGGCATTGCAACTGTTTTCTATCGTTTTGTAGGTTTTTGCAAGTTGGCAGATATGTTGAGAAATGATGTTTGCCAGGACAGGATGTTAAAGGACTTGAGTGTAATGTTCCAAATTCAACTGAATGTTACACATGGTAACATTCAGTTGAATTTGGTGTAATGATCTTGACCAAATAGGGGTGCAGCATTCTACTAAGTACAAGAGTGTGAATGCTGAAGTTTGGAGGGTGGCGGTAGCAGCTCCCCACGTTGAGCTGACTAGTTTGGCAATCAAGTTAGATTCTAGACTTGATCTTGGCTGCAGTTGTTTTTAGATGTTCCCAGAGTTCAGTGTCCTATCTAAGTTTTGTTGGAATTGGGTGGTACTTTAACTTGTCACCATTCATTTGAATGTTGAGCTCTTTCTTGGCTTTTGCATTGTGAAGATGGAGTAAGCTTGATACTGTTTTTGCAAGGCTTAGCTTGAGTCACCATGAGTTGCAGTATTGTTCAGTTTTGACAAGTCCTTGTTTAGGGTCTGGCCCAAGTTGTCGAAATCGGGGGATTGAGTTGCATATCAGATGTTGCTGACATAATGAATTTTTGGGAATTACTTTTTGGAAGATTATTTGTGTACAGGCTGAACAGGTTTGGAGCCAGAGGTAAGCCAGGGGGGTGTCTACTGGTTTGTCTTTTCCATGTACTTTCAGTCTGCCCTGAATGAACTCTGAATCTTTGATTGTTCAACAGTGTTCCGATGCTTTTAGTCGCCTGAGTGGGAGGGCCTGTGACAGCCTCAAGAGGAGATCAGTATGAGAAATGGTGTCATAGGCAGCTGTGAGATTGAGGAACACAACAGCACCAGCCTCAAGATTTTCTGAAAGTTGTTTTCAGTGTTGAAGTTAAGGGCCAGTACCTGTTCCCCTGTGTGCAGTCCTTGTGGAAACCAGCTTGATTGATACTAAGGACTTCTACGAAGAGTAGGAGGTTTTAGTTCAGTGGCAGCGTAGTTGGTGTAGGTTTGGAGGACTGAAAGGCCTGTTCCTGTGCTATAGTTTTCTTTGTTCTTTGGGGATATGAGCTGAAGGATGAGGTGTTCAAGGATTTTGTATGGGACCAACAGGAGACAGATTAGATGGTAGTTACCTGCAAGCATGGGATCTTTTCGGGTTTCAGTATGGCAATGACTTTTGCTATCCATCATTTCTTTGGAATTGTGTTAGAATTTATGACCTTCATGTAAAACTGGGTCAGCCAGGCAATATTTCAGGGCCTGAGGTGTTTCATAAATTCTGCTGCAATATTGCCATACCCTGCTGCCTTGCCATGCTTCAAGCCTTCTTCAGAACTTCTTTAGTTCTGCAATCTCAAAGGGATGGGAGCCGACGTCTACTTTTATGGGTTTTTGCAAGTTGGCAGATATGTCGAGAAATGATGTTTGCCAGGACAGGATGCTAAGGGACTTACTTGTGTTGAGCGTAATATTCCAGTAATGAGATGCATTGTAACATTCAGTTGAATTTGGTGTAATGATCTGACCAAGTAGGTGTGCAGCATTCTACTAAGTATGAGAGTGTGAATGCTGAAATTCAGAGGGTGGTGGTAGCAAATCCCTAAGTTGAGCTGGCTAGTTTGGCAATCAAGTTAGATTCTGGACTTGACCTTGGCTGCAGTTGTTTTTAGATGTTCCCGTTTGTCTTCATTCAACCTGTACGTATCTTTTGGTGCTTTTGTCCAAGGATGCCATGTTCATTGATTCTGTCAGTTCGGTTTCTGTCTATCCCAGTCTTAAATATAGTCAACAATGGAGCATCCACTGCCCTCTGAGACTCCAAAGGTGCACGATACTTTCAGTGAAGACTTTTCTCCTTCTCTCATTGCTAAATGATCAATCCCTTATTTGGTTCTAGATTCCTCAACCAGCAGTAACAACCTCTTAGTGTCTACTCTGTTATGCCCCTTCAAAACCTTACATGTTTCAACGAGACCCACGCCTATTTAAACTCCAGAGAAGATAGGCCCAATTTACTCAGAGTCACAGCAAAGGACAACTGTCCATCCCAGGGACCAATCTGGTGAACCTTATCTCTGATACAAGTATATTCTTAAATATAGAAACAAAAACTGAACACAGTATTCTAGGTCTGGTCACAATTGTAGCAAGACTGTTTAATTCCTGGACTCTCATCTCCTTGCAATAAAGACCAACATGCGATTTAGAATCATAGAACCCTACAGTGCAGAAAGAGGTCCTTCGGCCCATTGAGTCTGCACCAAACACAATACCACCCAGGCTCTACCCCCACATCCCTACATATTGTCCCCACTAATCTTGAACGAATGGGTTTTCTCCAGGTGCTCCGGTTTCCTCCCACACCCCAAAGATGTGCTCTTAGGCTGATTGGTGTAACAAATTGCCCCTAAATTAATCTCCCCTCAGTCTGGTTTCCAATGTGGAGTGCCATAAGCATAGACAAGTGTCATGGGTGGAGAGGGGACTCACAATGTTGAAATGGTAGCGTGGTCTCGTTGGGCCGAAGGGCCTGTTTCCCGTGTTGTGTTGTTCTTTGTTCTTTAATCTCTCTAACCTACCCATCCCTGGACACTAAGGGGCAATTTCTTAGCATGGCCAATCAACCTAATCTGCACGTCTTTGGACTGTGGGAGGAAACCGGAGTACCCAGAGGAAACCCAGGCAGACATGGGGAGAATGAGCAAACACCACACAGACAGTGATCCAAGCTGGGAATCGAACCCAGGACCCTGGAGCTGTGAAGCAGCAGTGCTAACCACTGTGCTACCGTGCCGCCCAACCACTGTACTACCGTGCCGCCCTAATTTATCTTCCTAATTACTTGATGTATGTGCATGCTAACTTTCTGTGTTGCTTGGACGAACACACCCAAGTCTTTCTGAGCAGCAATATTTACAAATTTCAAGCTTTAAAAAAATCTTTATTTATATTCTTATTGCTGAGAATAAACTCACATTTCCATCCGTATCCCACCTGTCATCTTGTCCACATGCTTAATCTATATCTCTTTGCAGCGTTTCTGTGCCCTCCTTAAAACAGTGAGAAGTCTCACAACACCAGGTTAAAGTCCAACAAGTTTATTTGGTAGCACAAGTCACAAGCTTTCAGAGTGCTGCTCCTTCATCAGGTGAGTTGGCGTTCTGTTCATAAACAGGCCTATAAAGACACAAACTCAATTTACAAAATTATGGTTGGAATGCAAGTCTCTACAGGTAATTATGTCTTAAAGGTACAGACAATGTGAGTGGAGAGAGGGTTAAGCACAGGTTAAAGAGCTGTGTATTGTCTCCAGCCAGCACAGTTAGTGAGATTTTGTAAGCCCATGCAAATCGTGGGCGTTACACATAGTGTGATATGAACCCAAGATCCTGGTTGAGGCCATCCTCGTGTGCAGAACTCGGCTATCAGTTTCTGCTCAGCAATTCTGCGTTGTCGTGTGTCATGAAGGCCACCTTGAAGAGCGCTTATCTGAAGATCAGAGGCTGAATGCCTATGGCTGCTGAAGTGTTCCCTAACGAGGAACTTAAAACTTAGAATTCTATCCAGCTTTGTTTTATCAGCAAACCTAGACACATTACTCTTTGTCTGAGTTATTAACATAGCTTGTAAATAACTGAAACCCCAGCGCTATTGCAAAACCCACAAGTCACAGCTTGTCAATTTAAGATTGCCCCATTTATGCCTATTCTTTGTTTCCTATCAATTAACAAATCATCTATGCACACTAATATATTACTCCCAACTCCATGAGTCCTTATCTTGTCTATTAACATTTTGTGTGAAACTTTATGGAATGTCATTTGGAAATCCAGGTATACTCTATCTACAGGTTCCCTATATCACCTGATTAGTGACATCCTCAAAAAACACTAACACTTTTGTCAAACACAAGTTCTCTTTTTTGGAAAACCATGTTGATTTTGTCTGTGTATACTATGTCTTTCTAAATCTGACCTACTTGTCAATAGATGCCAGCACTTTTTGCCTGACATCAATTGTCAGTGCTGATCTGTAGTTCCCTGTTTTCTTTCTCCCTCCTATCTGGAAGAGCAGTTTCACATTTGCTAACTTCCAATCTGCTGGGACCATACCAGAATCTAGGAAGCATTGGTAAATGAAAGGCAGAGCATCTACTGTCCCTGTAGTTGCCTCTTTTAGAACCTTAGAATACAGGCCATCAGATTCTGGGGATTTCTCAGATTTTGGTCCCTTGTGTTTCTTTATCTCTGTTGATATAGCTGGTATAATTTCCTCAATTCCCTCACACTTTTCAGCACACAGGTTACCCTCTATTTCTGATACATAACTTGTGTCTTCTACTGTAAAGGCGGACACAAAATACTTGTTCGGTATCTCAAGCATTTCCTTAATTCCCATCAACATCTCTGCTTCTTAGGGATCAACTTTATTTCAGATAATCTTTATAAAAGCTCTTAAAATCTGTTTTTAAGTTCCTAGCTAGTTTGCTGTCTTATTCTATATGTTTCCTTTTTATCAACTTTTTGGTGGCCCTTTGTTGGTTTCTGAAACATTATCAGTCCGCAGATTTTCTATCGTTCTTTTATGATGATTGTCCCTTTAAGGCAAACAGGCCATGCACCCCTGACATACACTCTTTCACCTTCTTCTGTCAGGAAAAAGATACAAAAGCCTGAAAACAAGTTCCAACAGACTCAAGAACAGCATCCCTCCACTGTCATCAGACTTTTGAATGGTCCTGTCATATATTAAGCTGATCTTTCTCTTCATCCTACCTGTATCTGCAACCTGTACTATATCCTGCACCCTATCCTTTCCTTCTTCCCTATGTACTCCATGAATGGTATGTTTTGACTGTATAGAAATAGTATTCTCACTATATTCCAATACATGTGACAATAATAAATCAAATCAAATCCCTGACTCTCCAAATCCTGTCCACCATCAGCAAGGTAAAAGTCCGGTGTGTGATTGAATACTGTCCACTAGTCTGCATGGGTGTATCTCTTTCAATATTCAGTAAGCTTGACAGCATTCAGGAGAAGGTAGCCTGCTTGGTTCAGCACCTGTCGCAAAGATTTAAATTTAAACTTAAACACTTACTCCCTCCACCTCTGATGCACAATGGATAGCACTGTCTGCTATGTACAAGATGCACTGCAGCAACTCACCAAGGCTCATTTGACAGCGCCTTCCAAACCTACAACCTGTATCATCTGGAAGAATAAGGGCTGCAGGTTTAATGGGAATTCTACCACCTGCAAGTCCCCCTCTAAGCCATACACTATTCTGACTTGGAAATATATCACTCTTCTTTGAGTATGTTTGGGTTAAAATCCTGGAACTTGCTTCCTAATAGTACTATGGCTATGTTTATACCAAATGAATAGCAGCCATTCAAGAAGGTGGCACACCACCACATTCTCAAGAGTAATGGAGGTAGGCAAGAATTGCTGACATGCTAGCAATGTCTTCGACCCATAGATGAATTTTAATATGCCTCTAGTTTTAATACAATACTGTCCTTAACTTCCTGAATCTGCCTTGTATGGATCTTTCTGTTATATATTTAAGTAGTTGCAATATTCCTTTAAGAGCCAGTCACATGATTTGATGGTGATGTCATTTCAGAGGTTCCTGCTTTTAGTTTAGGTTGTGCTCTGTGCAGTGCAGGGACAATTTCTTTCAGTAAACCTATTGTGTGATACTTTGAATCTACATGTGCAATCCACATCCTTTGTTTAAAACGCACAACCCCTAACATAGTAATATATGCTTACTGAACAATTTAAATTGTTTCTTTAAATGTTTATTTTCCCTCTATTTCTGGCTACACCTTTCATTTATTTAGCCATTAATTTTAGTCAGTACTACCCTCACATCTGTGAATTTGCTTTATTTAAGTTTGTGTGTGATTGGAGTATCACTTTCAAACTTAACTTGGAATTTACTTGCAACCTGATTACTAGGGACCAGTGGATCTTTTAACCATGAGATTCCTAATTAATCCTTTTTCATTACACAATATTTGATGTAGTTAAGCTTTATCCCTAATTAGTTACACAAGGCATTGCACTCCAGAAAACTTGCCACAAGAACATTTTAGAAACTCACCTTCCACACCACCCTTGCAAATTTTATTGGTACAGCCTATATGAAGATTAATGTCCCCCACATTTTTTACATTTCCTTTGTTACATACTCTAGTTACTTATTTTGTATTGTGCTTCAAATACAAAGCACATTTACATAGGCAAATAAAAGAAGTGATTTAACGCAGGTTGATTGTATTTCAAAAGGGGCATATACAGTTGGAAGATTGCATGTAGATAAGGCAAAGTTATGTGAGTTTACTTTTGAAATATATTGGCAGTAAAGTTAAAAAAGAAGAGGCTGTTAAATTCCAGGAAAATGAATTTTTAAAGGAAAACAATAGAGCGTAACATAAAAAACAGATTTAAGGACACATTGAAGACTGTGTTGTCGTGGTAGCTATGAGGTCTCCAACAAGACAGTGGGCCCTATTTTATCATTTTAATTCTAAGTGCCAGGTGGATTGAAACTGGGAGATTTTCAGACCTGTTCTTAGGCACCCCCATACGCACTCTACCCGAAAAAATAGCAGTGCTTCTGAATCATGCTACAGAAACCTGAAACATTGCAGCTCCGATCGCCGCCTCCAACTGTGTGTGCGCAGTAAAAAAAAGAAAAATGCTTCCCTGCCACATCACTCCTGGGCCGGATAATGCCTCCCCTGGCCCCCACAGACATTGCCCCACCCCCAGAACATAACTGACCCCCTTATCCCCTGCCCCCCTTCCCCTCACCAATCTCACACAGAGTGGCAGCAGACTCCCCCCTCCCACCCATCAATCACTTGCAAAGTGGCAACGGACCCCCCCCCGCACTGATCGCATGCAGAGTGGCAGCAGGCACCCCTCACCCCAACAATCACGCAGAGTGGCAGCAGATGCCCCCTTTCCCCCCATCGATCATACACAGAGTGGCAGTGGACCCCCCCTTTCCACCCCCACCGATCCCATGCAGAGTGGCGATGGGGGCCCCTCGCCTGTGCTCCCCCACCAGAGAGCCATCTGACTAGCCTCTCTCTCCTACCCACCAGAGAGCCATTTGACCCACCTCCATCCCTCCCCCTCTACCAGAAAACCATCTGACCTGCTGCCCTGTCCATCCTGTCAGAGAACCATCTGATCCTCCTTCCTCTCTAACCCCCACACCAAAGAGCTATCTGACCTGCCTCCCTTCCCCCCCAATCAGAGAGCCATCTGACCCAATTCTCTCCTCCCTGCCGCCCTCCCCACCAACACCATTGACTTAAGTCAGAGAGCTGCTAGAAACTCTGAATTTACCTCCTCAGAAGCTGGAGTGCCCACATCGGAACTTTGCACACCATGTCTGTTTCCCACCGAATCTGGATGGGCGAATGCAGTGGTAAAGAGGAAAATACAGGCAAGTTTGGCCATGCAGCCCATTAAGTCAATTTAAATGCATGCATTTTGGGCGGTGGCCATTTTCAGCTATTGCTAAAGGGGGAATGGGCACAGAGGCGGGTGCAGATCGTGCTACTCACCTTGCGCCCGACTTTACCAAGTTTTCGTGCCCGAAAACAGGTGCAAATTGATGGTAAAGTCGGGCCCAGTATGTGTGTTGTAGCTAGACTTGTGAACAGCAATTTGCTACCACCCTCAGGCAGCACCCTAAGAACAGCAGGGCATTATGTGGTAATGTTACGAGAATTTTATAGTCTCGAAAATCTATAAAGAGTATTGCCATCAAAAGAGAATTTAGCTGTGAGTTTATTTATGCCAAAATCCTTTTGGAAATGTTGGTAAAGTCCAACTAATTGTGTAAAGGTACTCTTGTATTTTAAGTTTTATTTTGACTCTAATAATTGTTTAACTTTGATATAAAATTATCAAAATTGTTCTAAACTCTTATTTTGGCTTCCGAAACCTCATGATGCGCAAATTGCAAAATCATTCTGGCATCTGATTCCTTTGGGATTTGGACAGCCTGGCACTTAGCAACTGCTGGGCCATAACAAACTAAAGTGTTAACCTAGATTATGTGTCAAGTCTTGAGTGGATGCTTGAAGTCACAACTGCAGAGTGGAACTACTTAGCTTTTAAACATCACAGCCATGGAGTCTAGGTATCACTGTTTTTGCAAGTCTGGAACACATAGATTAAACAGATGGTTATGAAATAATAATAATTAAATAATATTAATAGATATTTAATTATTAAAGAAAATTGTCTTTAAAGTAATACCAAAACTTTTGTGTACTTCTGTGGATAGAGTTGATTCAAACTGAGAGACAGCAGCGTGAAGTTTCAGTGAAAGTTGGAGGAAAGCTTCATAGAAGTAAAAAAATTAAATCAACAAAATTGCACACGTACATCATGTTGTCATCCGTAACAGAAATCTTAGTGGCAGCTTATGCTGCATGTTGTGAAGATGCTTATCTGAATCAAAAGTTCAAGGTCAAGAATCAATTGAAAAAAAGGGCGCAGGAGTGCAATTTTGAAAGCCCACTGAGATTTGGGAGCAGGATATTCAACAATCCACATGGTCTCTAAATAAATTGCCATGCTGGGGAGTGGGACATGGAAAGGGAAGAAAAAAAGACAGAACCTGCACTAAAGCATCTTCCATACCCTCAGGATATCTCAAAATAGTATTTTGAAGTACACTTAAGTACTTTGTCAAGAGAGGGTATTAGTTTAATTAGGGAAAAATTAAATAAGAAGGATGCAAGTTATTCTGGCATTATACATTTACTAATGAGATATAATCTGCAGCTATCACATTAAGAGGTGAAAATTCTTAATAATTGATTATTACCGGGGCTATTCTGCCTCCTGAAATTCAAAGGACAATGTTTTGGATGTTGAATTTTGTTTCATGATCTATTACTCTTTTGTGAGTGGAAGAAGATCATCACATGACTGGTTACATCTGCTTGTGTGTAACGTCCACTGTTTTAGAACGTAGAACCCTACAGTGCAGAAACAGACCCTTCGGCCCATCGAGTCTGCGCCGACCACAATCCCACCCAGGCCCTACCCCCCCCATATCCCTACACATTTACCTGCTAATCCCTCTAACCTAAGGGGCAATTTTAACTGTTTTGAGTCCTCTCCACAAAACCCAACATGGCAGTGCTGTGACAGGGATTTCAAAATCTTCTGCCTCTGGCTTTTCAAAAACTGTGTCTGTTCAAAATCACTCTGAAGAGGTAAGAATGTTCTCAGAAATCGGATTGCACAACTTGGCCCTCTTTGCCTTCTGCCCTTTACAAAATGCCCTTTCTCTTCAGCTGACGTAGGTGGGTTTTTGCAGAATCCTGAACCTGAGCTCCTTGTTCGCTGGTACCAGGCTGCTGCGTACCAACCTTTCTTCAGGAACCATTCCTACACAGAGACAGAGCGGCGAGAGCCCTGGTTGTTTGGCGAGGACAACACCAGAATTATCCGGGAAACAATTCGAGAGCGATATGCACTGCTGCCATTCTGGTACACACTCTTCTACATGGCCCATACCAAAGCTGAGCCAGTAATCAGGTAAACCACATCCCCATATTTCCAGTAAATGTAGGCTGTTCATTGGCACATGGGTGATTTACACAGTGCTTAATTATGCAAAGAACAACACAGCACAGGAAACAGGCTCTTCAGCCCAACGAGCCCGCGCCGCCATATTAACAATGCATTTTTCTTACACCTCCCTTGACCCGTGTCTATGCTTATGGTACCCCCATTGGAAACCAGATTCAGGGGAGAATAATTTAGGGACAATTTGTTACATCAATCAGCCTAAGAGCACATCTTTGGGGTGTGGGAGGAAACCGGAGCACCCGGAGGAAACCCACGCAACCACAGGGAGAATGTGCAAGCTCCCACAGCCACTGGCCCAAATCCATGTATCTGCACAGCTAGCAGTGATAGTCACTGAGCTGTTGTGACCATCTGCTGGTCCAATTTTAAGCATACACAAACGACGTGAAGTACTAGGCCACTCTCGAAACATCCAAGAGCAGCCCACACACGACCCACCGTGTGCATGCCCCTCGTTAGACAATAAGGTGGACCGACACACCTGCAGAGTAAAAGAGACAAAACATCAACACAAGTAGCATTAGATTTCTAGTAGCGTCCCGATGCTCTGACCCTTATTTAAAACCGTCTCCTATAACCCTCCGTCCCTGTTTCGCTCATGTGCCTATCTAAGTAAACCTTAAACAAGTCCAGCGTGCCTGCCTCCACCACCTTACTTGGTAGTGCATTCCTTACCCCCACGACCCTCTGTGTGAAAAACCTCCCTCTAGCATCCAAATTATACTCCTCCCCCCTCACCCTAAGCTCGTGGCCCATCGTGATATTTGTCTCCAATCTAGGAAAAAGCCTACCACTGTTTACTCTATCTATATCCTTCATTATTTTATACACCTCTATCAGGTCCCCCCTTAATCTCCATCTTTCTAAGGAAAAGAGCCCCAGTTTACCCAATCTTTCCTCATAACCCAGTCCTTCCATACCAGGCAGCATCCTGGTAAACCTCCTCTGCGCTCTTTCCAGGGTCTCCACGTCCTTCCGGTAGTGAGGTGACCAGAACTGGACACAGTACTCCAAATGCGGTCTAACCAACGTTCTGTACAACTGTAGCATTAGACGCCAGCTCTTATACTCCATACCCCTTCCTATAAAGGCTAGCATACTGTAAGCTTTCTTCGCAACCTTCTCCACCTGAGTTGCCACCTTCAGAGACTTATGCACTTGCACTCCCAGGTCCCTCTGCATTTCTATACTCTTAATTGGTCTACCCTTTATCATGTAACTCCTCCCTGCATTATTCCTTCCAAAATGCATCACCTCGCATTTATCAGGATTAAATTCCATCTGCCATTTATCTGCCCAATATACCAGCCTATCTATATCCTGCTGTGTCACCTGACCACTCCTCCTCGCAATCCGCCAATCCTGCCATCTTTGTGTCATCTGCAAACTTGCTGATCACACCACGTACGCCCTCTTCCAAGTCATTTATATATATTACGAATAGAAGAGGTCCCAGTACTGAGCCCTGCGGCACACCACTGGTGACAGACCTTCAGGTAGAAAAGGACCCTTCCACTACTACTCTCTGTCTCCTGTTGCCTAGCCAGTTTTCAATCCATCTAGCTACCTGTCCTCGTATCCCATGAGCCTTAACCTTTTCTACCAGCCTACCATGAGGGACTTTGTCAAACGCCTTACTGACATCCATATAGATGACATCAACGGCTCGTCCATTGTCAACCGTTTTTGTCACCTCCTCAAAAAATTCTACGAGATTCGTAAGGCAAGACCTCCCCTGAACAAAGCCATGCTGCGTATCCCTAATCAGATCGCAACGCTCCGAATGCTTATACATCCTATCCCTAAGAATGTTTTCCAACAACTTTCCTACCACTGAAGTCAAACTCACCGGCCTATAATTACCAGGGTTATCCCTACTGCCCTTTTTAAACAGCGGTACCACATTAGCTATCCTCCAGTCCTCTGGGAACTCACCTGTGTCCAAAGAAGAGACAAAGATTTGCGTCAGAGGCCCAGCAATTTCATCTCTCACTTCCCTAAGTAGCCTGGGATAAATGCCATCAGGCCCTGGAGCTTTATCAGTTTTTATGCTGCCTAAAACCCTAACACTTCCTCCCTCATAATGGATATTTCCTTCAACTGGTCTACAGCTCCCTCCAAGACATTACAAGACACCAAGCCCCTCTTCTTCGTGAATACTGACGCAAAGTATTCATTCAGGATCTCCCCCATTCCCTCAGACTCTATGCACAGTTCCCCTCCTTTGTCCCTAAGAGGACCGATTTTCCCTCTAACCATCCTTTTGTTCCTAATATAAGAGTAAAATGCCTTCGGATTTTCCTTAATCCTATCAGACAAAGCAATTTCATGCCCCCTTTTCGCCCTTCTAATCCCCTTTTGAGCACCCTCCTGCTCTCTCTATATTCCTCCAGTGCTGTCTCCGTTCCCAGTTGCTTAGACCTAACATATGCCTCTCTCTTCCTCCTGACCAAGTCCTCAATATCCCCTGTGATCCACGGCTCTCTAATCCTGCCTTTCCCATCCGTCCTCTTTACCGGCACATGTCTTTCCTGCAACATTTTCAGTTTGCCCTTGAAAGCCTCCCACTTGCCAATCGTGGACTTACCCACTAACACCCTCTCCCAATCAGTGTCCTTCAGGTCCTTCCTAATCTGGCTATAGTTCGCCTTCCCCCAGTTCAGCACCCTCCCCTTCGGACAGCACTCATTCTTTTCCATTTTTATCCTAAAGTAGACAGACTTGTGGTCACTGTTAGCCACATGTTCACCTACTGCAACCTCAACCACCTGACCGGGCTCATTACCCAAAATTAAATCCAGTATAGCCCCCTCCCTAGTCGGGCTAGTTACGTACTGCTCCAAGGACCCTTCCAGCACACATTTTACAAATTCCTTCGCATCCGAACGCCCAACTCTAGGCACCTTCCAATCCACTCCAGGAAGGTTAAAGTCACCCACTACAACAACCCTATTCTTTCTGCACCTATCTAAAATGTCTTTACAAATGCCTTCTTCCACTGCCCTTGGGCTGTTGGGTGGCCTATAGTACACCCCTAGCATAGTAATCGCTCCCTTCCTATTCCTCAACTCCACCCACAGCGACTCAATCCCTAACTCCTCCATATTATCCTCCCTCTGCACTGCTGTGAGGTGCTCCTTAACTAACAACGCCACCCCACCACCTCTCTTCAACCTTCCTCTGTCACACCTAAAACACTTGTACCCAGGAATATTCAGCTGCCAGTCCTGCCCTTCCTTTAACCATGTCTCCGTCACTGCCACCACATCTAAATTCCTCATGAGCATCAAGGCCCTAAGCTCATCTGTTTTACCCGTTACACTCCTCGCATTAAAACAGACGCAATCCAAACCTCCAGGCCCAGTCGGATCCTCCTTCCCCCGGATAATTTTCCCTTCAACCAAACCTACCCTGTCACCCAACTCGCTCCCAATCCCAGTGCCTAATAAGCTATCAGTCTCATCCCCAACTCCCCCCCCATTAGTTTAAACCCTGCTGAAACACTCCAGCTAACCTCCCAGCTAAGATATTTGTCCCCCTCCCATTCAAATGTTCCCCATCCCTCCTGTACAGGTGCCCTTCTCTCACAAATACTTCCCAGTAATCGACAAAAGTAAAGCCTTCTACTTGCATCAATCCCTCAGCCACGCATTCAGCTGCACGATCTCATTATTCCTAGCCATGCTGTTACTAGGCAGCAGCCCAGAGAATGCCACCCTGGAGGTCCTGCTCTTCACCTTGGCCCCCAACTCCCTGAATTGCCTACGTACATCCCCCCCTGCTCTGCCTTCCTACGTCCTTCTCTCCTATGTGTATAACTACTTCAGCCTGGTTCCCTTCACCCTTCAAAATTCCCTCTATCCTCTCTGATACGTCCTGTACCCCTGCTCCAGGGAGGCAGACTACCATCCTGGAGTCACGCTTTTGCCCACAGAATCAATTCCTTTAACCCTCCCACCACTATCTCGTTGCCAGCCCCCTTCCTTCCCTCTGAGGCATTCTGGTCCTCCTGTCTTACCTTTTGTACCCCTGTTGATGCCTTTTGGGGGGGCACTGGGGTAGTCTTTGGACCAGGACTATTCTTCTTCCCCTTCCTAACAGTTACCCACCTGTCCCAGGCCCTGGGACCTCCACTTGTCCATGGTTCATAGCCATTATCTCCTTGTTCTCCCTGACCAGAAATGCATCCTCTAAACGCAGCTCTAATTGCCTGACCTGGGCCCTCAAACGCTGCAGCTCTAAACACTTGATGCAGATGTGGGCCTTCAGGAGACGCGTTGTCTCCAGGAACTCCCACATGTGGCACCTAACACAGCTGAAGGGTCTCCCCATAGACCCTGCCATGTACCTGACCACCCTTGGAATTACGTATACCGAAATGGAACACAGGAAAGATGGAACTAGTAACTCACCTTGTCTAAGCCTGCTCGTGCCTGAGCCCAGCGAGCCAATACGAATTACAAGGCATGAGATTCAGATCAGTTTAAGTGCTTTATGTTAGCAATTTGCATCCCAGAATGGTAGTTGTTTAAGGAATTGATCCTCAAATCTCCCTCTGTCTTTCACCTGAAGGTGATGGCATTGTTGTGGACCAGTTTCTTGGGTACCAACAGCTCTTTGGTATCTCAATCAAGTAGTCATCCTTTTTTGCTGTTAGATAGACCTGACCCATTGCCCAACAAACTCAGTTTTCCAGAAAGCTACCACTCAATACATTGATCAATATGTGGGTTTCAACATATCCAATTTGATGTTTTACTTGATGCTCCTGTAAGTTATTTTGGCAGTGCATTATGACAGAACAAACCATACCAGAGCTGCTGGGAATTGATAATGCATGGCTCAGTCACATTACAATATTATATTTGCATTGAGTGGCAATTCTGTGTAGGCGTATGGATTTTGTTCCCTATTGTAACCCAGCACTGGCATCAAATGCTCACAAGTCAAATATTAATTCTCTAAACCCAATTTTTCTTTGAACACAGTGAGTTACTTAATGGTGGTGTTCCCTTATGTTTCCAGTAAGTGACTTTTGGCATTTTCTTTCATAGGCCTTTATGGGTGGAGTTTCCTGCCGAGGTGAACACATTTGCAGTTGATGATGAGTACATGATAGGTACAGTATCTAACAACCTGAAAGGACACCTGTGACTTGCCTATTTATTGATTACAGCCCTATTCTGTGACCAGGTTAGATCATAAACAACGAGAAGGACAATGGTAGACTTTAGAGGTGGACATCCAGTGATACAAGCAAGCACATCAATGAAAGACAATATAGAATGGTGTGAAGTGATGGATTCTGGAAAAAAGAGAGAGATTAATATAAATTAAATGTCATGATTTAATCATGTGCACCAGAACAGAGAGATCTAGGGATTCACATACACAAATCTTTGACAGTGGCAGGACAAGTTAACAAAGCTGTTAAAATGCAAATAGGACTCGTGGCTTTATATTAGAGAGACATAGAATACAAAAGGAAATACAATAAACCATATAAAAATTAATTGTTTGGACTCAGCTTATTGTGTTCTGGGCAGCACATTATTGGAAGGGTGGAGAAGAGATTTATAAGAATGGTACTAGGGTCGGATGATTTCAGTTATACGGAGGGACAAGCTGTACTTGTTCTCCCTACAGTTGCGCTGGAATGTGAATTTTAGAAACACTCTGACACATAAGGGGGGGTTGAGGAATTTCTGAATAATTTATTCCAGAGCACAGTTATATCTCAGAAGAAAGCACAGGTATAGAAAGGGGAGAATGTGATTGTCAGCCAACTGGCAGTAAAGTAATATGGTTGTTTTAGTTTAAAGTCATTAATGTCACAAGTAGACATGCATTAACACCGCAATGAAGTTACTGTGAAAATCACGTATATGCCACACTCTGACGCCTGTTCTGGCACACTGAGAGATAATTTAGCATGGTCAATGCACCTAACCAACATGTCTTTTGGACTGAGGAAATTGGAGCACCCGGAGGAAACCTACACAGACAGTGGGAGAATGTGCAGACTCCGCACAGTGACCCAAGCCACTGTACTACCATTAGCACTGCTAGCACACAGCACAGGGACCTGGGTTTAATTCCCAGTTTGGGTCACTGTCTGTGTACAATATGCACATTCTCCCTGTGCCTGCATGGGTTTCCTCCAGGTGCTCTCTTCCTTCCACAAATCAAAAGACATGCTGGTTAGGTGCATTGGCCGAACTAAATTCTCTCTGTGTCTAGAACAAGAGTGCATAACCATAAAAGTTGACCTAGTTGGTTCAGGGTGATATCAGGAAGCATTTTTCCACACAAGAAGCTATCCTCAAATATGCTGTTGAGGCTGAAGGTCACTTGAAAATTTCAAAACTGAGATTAGTAAAGTTTTTTGGCAAAAGCATTAAGGATTAGGGAATCAAAACAGGTAGTTGTATTTAAGATACAGATTACTGAATGACTCAAGTGGCTACTCCTATTCCGATGGAAGGTTCAGGGAAGATTTAATGGTGATTCAAAATTACTAGGAAAGTAATTTTGCAGGAAAGTTGCTAACCGGGAACAAAGATTTATGACTATTTGCAAAAAATCCAAGGAGAAAGTAAAATAATTTTACCCAGTGAGTTATTACAACCTGGAATGATTTATTACTTTTTGTTGATTTATGATTGTCACATGTATTAGTATGCAATAAAAGTATTGTTTCTTGTGGGTTATACTGACAAAGCATACCGTTCGTAGGAAGGAAATGAGGGAGTGCAGAATGTAGTGTTAAAGTCATAGCTAGGCAGCGGAGAAAGATTAACTTAATGCAATTAGGACCATTCAGAAGTCTGATGGCAGCAGGGAAGAAGCTGTTCTTGAGTCGATTGGTACTTGACCTCAGATTTTTATATCTTTATCTTGATGGAAGAAGGTGGAAGAGAGTTATGTCCAGGGTCCTTAATTATGCTGGCTGTTCATTGCAGTGTTAATGTAAGCCTTATTTGTGACTAATAAATAAACTTTAACTTTGACTTTAATTGCCATTCCTCCTCCCTTGGGGTGGTAGCACGGTGCAACAGTGGTTAGCACTGCTGCCTCACAGCGCCAGGGACCTGAGTTCAATTTTGGCTTTGGGTGACTGTCTGTGTTGAGTTTACACATTATTCCCATGTCTCTGTGGGTTTCCTCCACATGCTCCAGCTTCCTCCCACTGTCTAAAGATCACAGACTCTTCATAGAATCCCTATTGTACAGAAAGAGGCCTTTTAGCCCATTGAGCCTGCACTGTTTCTACAAACGAGCACATTATTCAGGCCCTCCCCTCCACCCTATCCCAGTAACAATATGCATTTACTGTGACTAATCCACCTAATCTACATGCCTTTGGACACTAAAGAACAATTTAGCATGGCCAATCAACCTAACCTATACATCTTTAGACCGTGATAGGAAATCAGAGAGCTTGTTCTGTAGCAGAAAGAAAGGAGTTTTTGCAGTTCAGATTTGCAGTTTTAGATGAAAATTGTTTGAAGACAGAGGTTTCTATAAACTACTTTGAAACTCATTTATCTCTTCAGAAGACGCCAAAGCTGTCTGCACTTATTATAGCAAATATACTTGTGATTGTTAACTACTTTTGAAGTGATCTTTAAGCCTGTACGAGGAATGTTGCTTATTTGGAGCCGGAACAGTAAATCATAGAACCCTACAATGCAGAAAGAGGGCCTTTGGCCCATTGAGTCTGCACTGAACACAGTCCCACCCAGGCCCTACCCCATATCCCTACATATTTTACCCACTAATCCCTCTAACCTACACAACCCTGGACACAAAGGGGCAATTTCTTAGCATGGCCAATCAACCTAACCCGCACGTCTTTGGACTGTGGGAGGAAACCGGAGTACCTGGAGGAAACCCAAGCAGACACGAGGAGAATGTGCAAACTCCACACAGATAGTGACCTGAGCCGGGAATCGAACCCAGGACCCTGGAGCTGTGAAGCAGCAGTGCTAACCACTGTGCTACCGTGCCGCAGTAATAAGCTAGAAATTAAAATTGACTCATTTCATTTCTAAGTATTATTCAACTGCTGATATTTGAGCTGTTTCCTTTGTTTGAGTTATTTTAAACTGTGTTATAAATAAAGATTGCTTTGCTATAAAAATCCCTATTTTATCAGTGGAATCAATCCTGGAGTGAATTTGATTTCATTTGATTTATTATTGTCACATGTACTATCATACAGTAAAAAGTATTGTTTCTTGCGCCATACAAACAAAACATATCATTCATAGAGAAGGAAACAAGAGAGTTGCGAATGTAATGTTACAATCATAGCTTGGGTGTAGAGAAAGATCAACTTAATGCAAGATAAGTCCATTCAAACGTCTGACCAGCAGCAGGGAAGAAGCTGTTCTTGAGTTGGTTGGTATGTGACCTCAGACTTTGTATCTTTTTCCTGAAAGAAGAAGGTGGAAGAGAGAATGTGCGTGGGGTTCTTAATTATGCTGGTTGTTTAGCCGAGGCAACAGAAAGTGTAGACAGAGTCAATGGATGGGAGGCTAGTTTGTTTGATGAATTGGGCTACATTCACATCCTTTTGTCAATCCTTGCTGTCTTGAGCAGAGCAGGAGCCATATCAAGCTGTGATCCAACCAGAAAGAATGCTTTCTATGGTGTATCTGTTGAAGTTGGTGAGAGTTGTAGCAAACAGGCTAAATTTCCTTAGTCTCCTGAGAAAGTAGAGGCATTGCTGGGCTTTCTTAACTATAGCATTGACATGGGGGGACCAGGATAGGTTGTTGGTAATCTGGACACCTAAAATTTGAAGCTCTTGATCATTTCTTCTTCATCCCCATTGATGTAGACAGGGACATGCCCTCCACTATGCTTCCTGGAGTTGATGACTGTCTCCTTTGTTTTGTTAACATGGACTGTAGCAGCAAATTCAATAGTAAGTTTCAAAAGGAAATTGGTTATATACTTAAAAGAAAAAAATTTGCAAGGCTATGGTAAAGGAGCCTGTGTGTGTGCGCCAAATTGGAGAATACTTGGTGTTCAAGTTTGTGCTCCTTGAAACCTATCTTTTATTTCTTTACTTTCCCATTATTATCTCCTTTTGCCATGCACCGTCATCTCTTTTGTCATTCAATCTCTCCTGCTTTCACCTTTTCAATTGCAGATGTGAGGAGAATTGGATAGGCTAGGGTTATTTGCCTTAGAATGGAGAAGGCTGCCTAACTGAAAAAAATGTAGGGTCCAGATAGGATAGAGAGGTCAATTACGAGTGGCATAGATTTAAGGTGAATGACGGATGGATTAGAGGGACCATGAGGAAAAACATTTTCACCTAGAGGGAGATGGTTATCTAGAACTCACTACCACATTTGCTGGTCAAGCCAGAAGCATTCAACTCATTTAAAAGCAACTGAATCTGCAGTTGAAGTGACCTACAAAGCTGTGGGCAGATGTTGGAAGGTGGGATTAATTGAGTGGCTAGTTCATTTTTTTCTCTCCTTTTTGGCCAGCACAGAAATGATTTGCTGAATGACCTCTCTGTGCCATAACCTTTCTGTGGTTTAGTCGTTGAATATGGCAATGAAAATGCCACAGGTTCAGAAGCTAGAATTGGAACACGTTGTTGGGACAGAGTAGAGAAATCTTCACTTTGCACCTCGCTTTAGCTGATCCAGGAATGTCTTAGATTGCATCCAAAAGTCGAATAATTTTGTATAGTCAGTACTATCACCGGATACTTACAGTAAAAAATTAATTAAGAAATGCAGTAGTTGTCCCCTCCACCTTGAAACTTTAGTTCAAAGCTACTGAAGAAAGAATTAATGAGGATTTTGATGGAGATAAGATTTTGTTTGTGAATGTTAACTTTTCTGTCTGAAATGTTTGCCAATTTAAGTCCAGAGAAAGGTCTCTTCACTCTAATGAGGAAACAAGAATCAGCCGTTGCAGGTCTTTGGCTTGAGACTCAGGTCTGGGCAGCAGAATTAGGAAACATAGCCTAGTCCTCCTGAAATGGCACTACCAGCTGTAAGGGAGGAGGAGTCTCCTCCCTCTGATTGGGATGACTGAGCCTCTTAAAAACAAGAAAACGAAGCAAACAACTAGCTGATCAATGGTAAATTCATTAACTAAATGTGGATTGCTGTATTGTTCTTGCAATCCTTAGGAGAAGCCTTGCTGGTACATCCAGTGATTGAAGCTGGGGTTACAGAAGTGAATGTGTTACTTCCTGGGACAGGAGAGGTGAGTTGAAGACTATCTGATGTGTCCAAAGTAGCCATAGCTTTTAAGTGTGTTGGATAATTGTGCCCATCATAGTGTTATTAGCAAAAATTTAGATTCCTAGAAAAACCATCCTCATGCTGGGTAACCTTTGATCCGGAAAGGGACTACTGCAGGCCATCAGATAAAATGTAAATTTGTAAAACCAAACCTTTTCTGTGGAGTTTGAAGCATGAGGAGCGATCCTCCTGGATCCATATTAAAATCACAGGTCACAGTTGTCCATCACTTGCCTCATTTCTCATTTACCCCTTCATCTCCAGTCCCAATTCACTCTCTATTCATGGCTCTCTCCTCCCTTTCTAATTCCCGCGACCCAACATTACCAAAACCACCCACCCCCCCCCCCCCCCCCCCCCCCACACTACTGGCCTCTTCTGAGGACAGGACCTGAAATTTCAAGGTTCTTCATCCTCAAGGTTTTTGGGGATGGCCAGCACCTTCCTGAAACTTTTCAAATTCAATTAACTGAAGTCCAAGGTCAAATATCTGCTGTAATTCAGGACTAATCATTCCTGATTTTCTAGACCATAAGTTTTGTTTTAAACAGGACTTAAAAGGCATACTATTTTTGGAAGGGAGTTTAATATCAGTGGGATGAGTAATATTTTGTAGTCACCTTCAAGCCCTTTTAATAGTTGTTCCATTACACCTTCCGTCACAACCTCTAGCTCATCCACCTTATTTTCAGGCATCTTTGCAAGCTGTTCTGCCAGATCCTGTTCATTATACACTTTTTCTCCTCCCTCTATTACACCAAGGGACATTTTCTTGTTTTAAAACTGTTCTTGTTCATTACAACAAAATTATTTTTGTAACATCCTCTGTTTCATTTTCTTTTTCCTGAAGCTGTGGTACCATCTCGGAACATTACAGCGGTTTGGTGGTGAACAGACTCTGCATGTTTCTGTAACCCTTGATAGCGTAAGTGTCCAGTTTCTTTCAGCTGTAATCTAGTGGCGCATTGTCAGGAATTGAGAGAAGATAAACCTGGCATAGTTTTCATTGCCAATAATGGCAGTTAAATTCTGTTAAAATGTGGGATGGGGTGCAGCACTGGTTTGAATACTGTCCTTTCACCTACATTCTTTGAGTTCATATCCAACCCAAAATATTGGGAAGAGCATCTCCTCTGCCGGTTGATTGCAAATATCATACTCAGATTGAGTTATGAGTTTGTACAGTCATGCAACATCAATCCAGCTTTGAAATGAGTGTGGAAACACAGTTTAAATTGGCCTTCATGTGCCCCATACCAATCATGTCGGTCAGAAATGCCACAATGGGAATTGGAATTTTCCAGCTGAATAGGCATTAGGGGACTTTGTTAGAATCTAAATCTGAACCTGATTGTGCTTAGCCTGGCAGCAGCTGCTGAGAACAAGTCTCAGTAATGAAGAAAATTGTGCATTCCCTCAGACAAACTTCCCAGTCTATGTTGCTTTGCCAGAAATCAATAGAAGTACAAGTTGAATGTCATGAGATGGCTTATGTTGGAACCTATGTTGTTGTGCAGCACCAGGGTGGTGGAGTTGAGTTTAGACAGGCCACTGTCTCAACAGTGGAAGTGTCACTGCCGGGTTTATGGTAGGGGCTGGGCTTCAAGACTCAGTGAAGATGCCATGGGCAGGACCCCGAATGCAGAGAAAGAGAAAGAGTAATGAACAAGCAGGGCCAGACACTGCCTGGTCCTTAGTGCTGTTGCAGGCTGCAGTCTCACAAGAGGGAGAGATTGGCTCCCTATTTGGAACAGTTTCAAGGATTTTTCTTTTTGTTTTTTAATCACTTTGAAAATATTCTGTTGCTTTGAATCTTGCACTGTCCATTGTAAATTGAACACCTGCATGGATGGAAACATTTACTCACGTTAAAGAAATTTTCTTCATTTGACTGCTGTGTCTAGCATCGTGCCACTGAGTTCAAGAGATGATAAGATAGCTTGGAAAGGAGAGGGAAGAAGTAACAAACAGGTACAAAGCCTTGCACAGAGAGCATCAGCAATGTGCAATTAGTAATAAAAAGAAATGACCCTGAAATTCTGCAGTGATGTTTCCAGTTTCCAATGGGAGAGTTGCAGGATGCTTAGTGAAATGGTGTAAATAGCCAGTTTCAGTCATTTGTTTGTGTGTTCTATTGATCTCTTGCTGGAGTTACAAATGGCAAGTGATGGAAACTATTGGGCCCTATTTTACCATTTTGATTCTAAGTACTGGGTGAACTTGAAACTGGAAGTGTTTCAAATCCGACTTTTGCACCCGTTCTCAGGTGGCCCGCTCTGCCTGCAAAAACATCAGTGATTCGGAATTACATTGTGTAAGCCTTTGAGCGGGGCTTAATGCGCCCGAATCCTGCAGCTCCAGTTGGAGCCTACAACTGCACGTGCGCAGAAAAAGATGATAGAATGCCACTCTCCTACCACATCACACCCAGGCTGGATAATGCCTCTACCTGGCACCCACATACATTGTCCCACCACCCCCCCCCAAACAATACTAACCCCCTTATCCCCTCTTCCCCCCACTGATCCCAGGCAGAGTGGCAGCAGATCCTCTTTCCCCCTCACTGATCTCAGGCAGAGTGACAGTAGATCCTCCTTCCCCCTCACTGATCTCAGGCAGAATGGCTGAGGACCCCCCTCCCCCGACCGATCTCAAGCAGAGACACTTGGCACTTACTCCCTCACTAACTGCAATGACTGAATTGGAATTTTGTGGAGCATGTCTGTTTCGTGCCAATTCTGGATGTGTGAATGCGGTGGTAAAGGGGAATGCGCCAATAAGGTTGGGCATGCAGCCCATTAAGTTGCATGCATTTAAATAGCTGTCGTGTCCATTTTGGGCACGGTCCTGATCGCGGCTATTCTCGGGCCTTGGTAAAGAGGAAACGGTGCAAAGTGGGTGCAGATTGCGCTTTTTGCCTCATGTCCAAAAATGGGCACAAGGTAATGGTAAAATTGGGCCCACTGTCTCCAACCCTCACTTCCAACACCATCAAAGTTGATCACATCACAATGTGCTGATCAAATAAGGATTTACCTTCGAATCTGAGGTTAACTGGAGCAATGGAGTTCCCTTGCAGTAAGAGAGTTTTTTTGCCTGGGATGCCCAGGGAATTTCCTGCCTCTTTGTAATACCAAAGATACTCCTTCACCTGAGAAAGGAGCAGCACTCTGAAAGCTTGTGATTCCAAATAAACATGTTGAACTTTAACCTGGTGTTGTGAGACTTCTTATTGAAAACAAAGAGGAGACATTGAGTTAAACTAATCAACAATCAGTTTGTCATTATCTGGGGATTCTGTGAAAAATAACCTCACTTCAGCATACATTGGCAGACATCCTGAGAACCCCATTAGTTCATTCATTAATCTCAGTTTGGGAATTGTGCATATTTGACATACTGTTGTTGTTATCACTGTGTGTCAGTGATGGATGAAGTGAATGTTGGACATGATGGATGAGGTGTTAATGAAGCAGGTTGCTTTGTCCAGGATGGTGTCAATCTTCTTGAGTGCTGTTGGAGTGGCGCTCATTCAAGCAAGTGGAGAGTATTCCATCACACTCCTGACTTCTGCTTTATAATGGTGGACAGACTTTGGGGAGTCAGAAGGTGAGTTATTTGCTACATAATTCCCAGCCTCTGACCTGGTCTTGCAGTTACAGTATTTATATGATTGGTTCGGTTCAGTTTCTAGTCAGTGGGAACCCCCAAGATGTTGACGTTGGGGAGTTCAGCGATGATAATGGCATTGATTGTCAAGGGGCGATGGTTAGATTCTGTATTGGTGGAGGTGGTCTTTGTCTGGCATTTATGTGGTGTGAACGTTAATTGACACTTACCGGCTAAAGTCTGAACATCTTACTGAATATGGACACAGATGACTTCAGTATCCGAGGAGTCATGAATGGTACTGACTATTGTGTAATCATCAGCAAACTTTGGAGTACCAAATGGCGACAATGGCATTGAGTAAATATTGTATCCTGATAGAAATCATGATTGGACAGCTCTGCATACTTCGGGTGTAAGTCAATAACCTAACACATTCACCAAGATAGCATGCAACTCAATTCATGTGGGTACCTGCATTGGATGTTACTTTGATCCCCAAACAGCACCCACAGAACCCAAAGATTGAACTCCTTATGGTAGTGCAATCAAATCTTTGGAACTTGAATCTTGCTATTGACCTTTATCACTTTCTGCTCCCACTGCTCATGTGCTCAAAGAGCCTCCTGGACCCTTGTTGGTCAATTACACTTCCTTCTCTGCACCTTTCAGTATTATCTCATGTGCAGCAGCTTAAAATCTTAGACCTTGTGATCTTATATATTATGTCATTTTTTTATCCTGGCAAAACTGATGTGCTTTCTGCATGATTAGCAGCACCTGCTGAAACCATAGTGCTCTTCCTCTTTCATTAGTGCAGGATATCTTCAAGTGGGGCGAGGAAATTATGATTTTGGGACCCTTGCAGATGCATGCAGCCAATAAACATGCAGTTAGCACTGATACAAGCTGAAGTCATTTTAATGAGCAGACATTACAAAGTTGGCCTGCTACCTAAATTTCATGATGTGGAGTAAATGTGAAATGTAAATTTTAGTCAATGGATGTGGGTTAATTGTGCATCACTCTCTAATTTAGCCCCAATATATGCATCTATGGCACTAGCTTCGTCAATTCTCTCTGTTACTTTGTCAAATAACTTATTTCTGGCTGGTCAAACATGATTTGGCTTTAATCCATGTTTCTCTAAGTGAGAATTAATTTGTCCTTCATGAAGGTCTCCAGTAGTTTTCCCACCATTGCATTGGACTGATCTTTGTTTCCAGTCCACCTATGCCAGATCCTTTCTCCGATCTCTGAAGTTTTCCTTCACTTTTGCTTTTGCTTGTCCCTCTCACAACTGCTACAAACCCAAATATATTATCGTTGCTATGCCTAGTTGTTTCCCTACTGCAACACATTCTAGTTGCCTTACTTCATTCTCTCAACTAGATCACACAAAGCTTCATTCCTCTTTGAGCTACAAACATACTCATTAAGAAAATTATCCTGTACATATTTTAGGAACTCCCCCCCCCCCCCCCGTCTATATCAGGGTAATTGAAACCCCCTATTATTGTTTTTACATTTACCTGTAATGTGCCTACAGATTTGGTCCACTATCTTTTTCTGAGTATTTATGGGTCTGTAATAAACACACAATAGTGTTTATTGTTTCTTAACTGTTTCTTAACTCTAACTAAATAGATGCAACCTTTGTTTGAACCTTCTAATTTGCCATTTGTATAATGAGGCTTCATGGAGGAGGAAAAGGAGATTTTGTCTGTCATAGTGAGCTATAAGAACAAGACTTTGTGGTTTTGCATTATTTCTGATATAACCAGTGTTGTTGTAGATACCCGTTTATCAACGTGGTGGTACCATCATACCCAGGAAGACACAGGTGTTGAGATCCACAAAGGCTATGGAGACAGTTTCATACACCCTATATATTGCAATGAATTTTGAGGTAACAGATATTTCTGCTCTGTAAATTATACTTCTATGATGTTTTTGTTAACAAGTTAAGCGAGGTGACTGAAATAAATTTGGGTAGTCGCAGTTCTGCTGCTGGGTGTGTGTGCACTTCGGGAGGATGGAAGGATAGCTTTTGTGGGAAATAGAAATACTGAGATAGAGACAACGTCTCTGATCTGATTTAGGAATGCTTGATTGACAATGGAAGCAAAGCCATAAAAATGGTAATCCTTAATGCTCTCTTTAATGACAGAAAATTCACTGGCAAATTAAAATCTGCTGTTAGTGTTTGTTATATCTGTCTTGCAAATTTCTGCAGATTGTTCTTCTGAATAGCTGCTGCAACTTTGATTAAAAATCCCTCAAAATGCTACATAAATAAGGTAGTCACCAAAATTAATGTTCAATTTGGAGAAAAGCTGGTGATGTGCTGCAATTTTATAACTCAATCCAATCATCATGCGTCCATTTATATATTGCTTGATAGATTCAGTTGTGATAGACCTTTTTCCTGGAAAGCCCAGCAATTACTGCCAAAGTAATTCTACTCTGTAATGCTCTCTAAAGGAACATCTGAAATTGAGCCACCTTGTGCTCTGAGCTACAGTTATCATATTAATCCATTTCTTCTCTAGCTTTGGTGGCTCTTTACCATATTCAGAAAGGCAAGTAGCTGGTAGAGGAAACTTCTGATTTGGGTGGAGAATGTCTGTGATATCAGCACTGTACATTATATGGTAACTAGAAGGTCTGAACAATACTAAGTTTTAGGCCAAATTAATATTCCAACCAGCAAGCTGAGGGGGATCTAAATGCATGCTCTGGTGCAGCTCGCCAGTTTCTTAAGGCAGAAAATGAGCCAGCTGTGACCCCACCCCACTCATGCAATTGAACAAAGCTTAGGAATTTACAAGTTGAAAACCATGGCAAGATAAACAGCGTAGCTACTTCAAGCAGAGTCTACCAGTCATTGATCATCAGTTCTGCACCGTTCAGGCTGATCTGTTCCATATTTCTGTTCTAGAACTCAGCCAGAGGGAAGCTGTTTCTTGATGATGGTCATTCATTCAACTATCAGAGCAAGAACCAATTTTTGCTCAGAAGATTCACCTTCAAGGATAATACATTTTCAGCAGTGTGAGTATTATCAACAAGTCAGCTTTTACTCTCATTCAAATAATTTTATGCCAAGCTCTTAAATATTTGGAGTGGCTTTTATAGTGATAATCTTTTAGTGTTTGGTTGTCATAGGGAGCATATCTACAGCAATAGCATCACAAGGTTTATTTTATGAAGGATATAGCCAAGAGAACTGTTTTCAATAGAAGAGTTTACCATGATGGTGATTTTTGAGTCAGTGCAATTACTGATGAAGAGACCAAGCATAAGAATGCTTTCTAGTGATGGCCTTTTCTAGGAATCTTACTAAGAAGGAATCAAGCCACAACAGAAGTTCAACAGCAACAATTTGTCTCAGAAAATATCTCAAGATACTTCTTTGAGAAGAAAAGCTGCAGGCATTGAACTTTTGTGGAAGACTTGAGGGAGCCAAAAGCATGATTGAAGAGATTGGTTTTAAGAATTCATTTTAAAGCTGGAGCTGAAGGTAGAAAGCTAAAGGGTTCAGGAAGAAGGGAAGTTGAGAAGAGAATCAAAATGGCTGGAATCTCTGTAACCAAAGGCACAGGCGATTAAGCACAAGGCTAAGCATGGAAGGGATACCCAGTGGATGACTTTTAGATGCTTTGAGGTTGAAGATCAGAAGCTGACAAAGAGAACTCTAAACAGGAGGTGATGAAAGCACAAAGTTTATGTTGATGGCAGTGGAAGATTGTGACAGAGCTGGGCAATATCTTAAAGGTGAAAGCAAGTATCCTGGGTGATGATTGGATGTAGGTTTGGAATTCAACTCTGGGTAAATTGCAGCGTTTTTAATCTGTCCCAGAAATAATAGGGATTTTAACTTCTGAGCAGGGAAGGGCCACATGAAGAGCTGACTTATCTGGGAGCAGCAGAAACAGGCCCATCAAATGTTAACAACTGAGCATCATTAGCCACTGCCAACCAGAATTGGAAATGATGGAAATCCAGCTGATACAGTTTGCCCGAACGTTGCATCCTTTCCAGAATTGCTATGTATTTCCAGAGTATCAGTGCTACAAACCTGGGAGAACTTCACCCTTTAGATTTCTCATTTGCAGGTTTGTGTCAACCAGGCCTGCCACTGCAAAGAGTGGCCCCATGTGAGGGTGACTGCAAATAGGACTCTGGTGCAGAAAGGAAGAAGGGTAGTGGAACAGAGAAAGGTATGGGATTGGATTTGAAGGCTGATAACAGGGATTGGGGGCAGGAGATTGATGCTTGAGTGGCAGTAGTATAGTGGATGACCAGAAATTGTGGGTAGGTCAGTGGATTGGGGCTTGGGAATGGGCAGACAGTGATAGCAGATGTTCTTTGGAGACAGACAATGGATTTAGGAACAGGGAATGGTGATTCACAGAGGAGAGAGGGTGAAATGGGGAATTGGGATTTGGTGGAATTGGGTCTTGTATCGGAGCAGAAGTGGACACTAGGGACTGGGGGAACCAGGACTCATGTATTTTGGTGAGGGAACCAGGGAATTCTGAAGATCCCTGCTCCACCCGGCATGACAAAGGAAAGTTTTTAACCTGGAAGAACCTTTATGATTTTGAGACCTAATTGTAGCTACTGAGATGGCCACTGCAGTCGCATTGCTCTCTTTGGGTTAAGATTTTGTTGGGATCCTGTTGAGGTATAATTGTACCCAATTTGCATACTCATAGGAGGTGCCTCATAAACTTGATAAAGCATGCATTTTAAAATTAGATCAGAGTTGGTATTTTCATCTGCTCCATTATAATTTTCCCTCCTTCCCCAGGCTGGGAAACCAGGAGAGTTTAAAACTCTCCCAATCACTTCAGTGTGCTGAATATTAAAGAACATTTGGTCTAATCCATGATTATTTGGGCCAAGCAAATGGCTGAGGGATATGTTGGAAAATTTGTATTGGGAACTGAAGGATGGGCATGGTCCAAGAAGGGAGAGAAGAATATATCAGATAACTAAATGCGTCCAGTAAACTTAATGTTATTTCTGGGAAAACTTGGGCCTAGATTTTCACTCCCAAGTCCGGTGGTGGGAGTTAGCCAATTTCTTGACTTGCTGTGCCTACTTCTAGAAAAACTACCTCAAATGGCAAGATCTTGGTTGCACTTTATGCCACACCATGCCCCATCACCCTGTGGCCCTTTATAACCCCTGTTGCAACTTTGAGCCAACTCATGTCAACCCACCCACCATCTTTTGCCCTTATACAGTCCATATTTAAATAAACTAAAGTTTTAAATCTGAATATAGAGTTCACTGTATAAGCTTCTGTTCGTGGAAGCCAATGAAATTCCCTCAAGGACTTAATCATCCATTATTCTGGTACCTGAGAAAAACCAAGCAATGTACTTTAATGACTATCGGTCGGTGGCTTTGACATCTAACATTATGAAGTGCTTCGAAAGGCTAGTCATGGCACAAATCAATTCTAGCCTTCCAGACTACCTGGATTGTCTACCGTTTACCTATTGCCGCGACAGGTCTACAGCAGTCAACATCTCCCTGACCCTGCATTCAACCCTGGACCGCATAGATAACAAGGCCACCTATGTCAGACTCCTTATTATTGACTACAACTCAGCCTTCAACGCCATTATTCCCACAAAACTTATTTCCAAACTCCATGGCCTGGGCCTTGGCACCTCCCTCTGTGATTGGATCCTGAACTTCCTCACTCACAGACCACAGTCAGTAAGGAAAGGCACCAACACCTCCTCCATGACCGGTGCCCCACAAGGCTGTGTTCTCAGCCCCCTACTATAGTCCTTGTACACCTATAACTATGCGGCCAAATTCCCTTCCAATTTGATTTTCAAGTTTGCTGGCAACACCACCATAGTGGATCGGACCTCAAACAATGACGAGGCAGAGTACAGGAGTGAGATTGAGAATCTGGTGAACTGGTGCGACAACAATAATCTCACCCTCAATGTCAACAAAACGAATGAGATTGTCATCGACTTCAGGAGAACATGCCCCTGTCCACATCAATGGGGATGAAGTAGAAAGGTTAAGTTTTTAGGTGTCCAGATCACCAACAACCTGTCCTGGCCCCCCCATGCCAACACTATAGTTAAGAAAGCCCATCAATGCCTTTGCTTTCTCAGAAGACTAAGGAAATTTGGCATGTCAGTTTTGACTTTCTACACCTTTTACAGAAGCACCACAAAAAGCATTCTTTCCGATTGTATCACAGGTTGGTATGGCTCCCGCTCTGCCCAAGATGGCAAGGAACTACAAAAGGTTGTGAATGCAGCCTAATCCATTATGCAAACCAGCCTCCCATCCATTGACTCTGTCTATACTTCCTGCTGCCTCAGCAAAGAAGCCAGCATAATTAAGAACCCCACGCACTCCGCACATTCTCTCTTTCACTTTCTTCCGTCAGGAAAAAGATACAAAAGTCTGAGGTCACATACCAACCGACTCAAGAACAGATTCTTCCCTGCTGCTGTCAGACTTTTGAATGGACTTATCTTACATTAAGTTGACCTTTCGCTACACCCTAGCTATAACTGTAACACTACATTCTTCACTCTCTCATTTCCTTCTCTTTGAACAGTATGTTTTGTTTTTGTATAGTGCACAAGAAACAATATTTTCATTGTATGTTAATGCATGTGACAATAATAAATCAAATCAAGTTAATCTCTTTTAAGCAAACTGTTTAATCTAAAATTAATCATTTAATAACCTCTCTATCTGTTTAATCTCCTCCAGTTCCAAAAGGCTACAAGATACTTGCACTCCTCTAATTCTGGCCTCTCATGCACATCCAGCTACAATTGCCCTACCGTTGTTGGCTATGCCTTCATTTGCTTAGCTCCTAAATATTGAAATTCCTTCCCTGCACTTCTCTACCTCACTTTTGTCCTGTGCGACAGTCCTCGACCAAGCTTTTGGTCATCTGACCTAATATCCTCTTACCTGGCTTGGTACCAAACTTTGTTTAAAATGCTCCTGTGAAATGCCTTGAGATGTTACATTACTTTAAAGGCTGTGGGCGGGGAGGCTGTTATTTTATGCCCGCATTCACAGTGAGTGCAAATCTGGTTTGGAAACAACTAACATACAGATTTGGTCTGGAAACACGTGGAGAGATGCATGCTAGTTTTCAGTCAGAGCCTGACACTGAGAAATTGTGGTAAAATTCTGCCCTCTATATACAAATGTAGGTTGTTGTTCATCATTGAGTGCTCACTACCTGCATACAGCTAAACTTTCTGTTTCTCTGTTCTCTGAACATTCTCTGTTCAGGTGTGCTGATGAGAGGGGGCAGTATTGCACTGATTGTGTGGTGGAGAGGGTCCTCATTATGGGAGCTGCAAGACCTACTTGTGTGACAACACAGTGCCCAGGTAAACAAATTGGTCAGTGAACCATTGTAACAGAGCGATTTGTAATCACAAAATGTTCAGTTTCTCAGCGGTAAATAGAAATACTTCAATCTGAAATAAACAAAAAAAAATGCTGGAAATATACAACAGCGATGGCAATATCTGGGGAAAACTGGGGAATCATATGGGAAACCCACTGGAAAGGTGATACTTGTTCGATTTTTATCAGTGACACACAAACCCAGGAAAGGGAGGGAGAGAAGATGGATGTGTAAGTTATAAAAACTACCGACCTCTTCTGTTCCTGGCTAAGCAACAGAAATGAGATGCTCAGTGTAAAAAACAGAGGAACTTGAATGATTCAAAGTATTTGCTTCTGGCAGATGCTCTTAAATGTTGATTAAATGTTCTAAGAAAATCTAAATGGTGAAAAGGAGCTGACAGTAATTATCTGGTTGGAGTGTGTATTTTCTGTGCATTCATACAGCCGTGTCACAAGCTGAGTTTCTGATCTACGTCCTTTTTTATCAGAAGACCTTTTTCCATCTCCTTAACTTCAGAAGATTCCACCCTTGATTCAACTCATCTGTGCTGAAACCTTAATCCATGCTTTTGTTATCTCCTTTCTCAATTATTCCAGTGCACGCAGGCTCCTCAGTCTCCATAAAATTTAGCTCTGCTGCCCTTCTAACTGTACCAAATCCCATTCATGTCACGCGCTTGCTGATCTACATCAACTCTTGGTCCAGCCATGCTTCAAATTTAAATTCTCTCCCTTGTGCTTATATCTCTAAACATGCTCAGGCCACCGCCCTTCCGAATGACCTTTCATCTCTGTATTCTTCTCTGCTCCTATAACCTTCCAAAAACTCTTTGTGTTCCTCTGACTCCACCCTCTTGTCTATCTCTGAATTTATTCACTGCATTATTGCCTAAGTTCTAAGATTTTGAATTCTTTTCACCTCTCTCTTCCTTTAAGACTCTCCTTGTAACCTAACTCATTGGCCAAGCTTTTTGACATTTGTGTAAAATCTGTTTCTGTGACACAGCCCGATTTTACTATTTTGATTCTAAGTGCTGAATCTGGGAGTGTATCAAATCTGATTTTTAGACCTGTCTTCAGGTACCCTCGTATGCAATATGCCTGAAAAAAAATTCTGAATTGTGCTGCAGAAGCTTGTGGGTGGGACATATCGCACCCGAAACACTGTTTCTCTGATCAGATTCTTCAACTGCACATGAGCAGTAAAAAAATAGAAAAACGCTCCCCTGCCACATCGCTTCTGGGCCCGATAATTCCTCCTCTCTGGCCCCCTCAGGCTGATCGCAGCCCCCTGCCCCCTTCCCCACCACCAATCGCATGCAGAGTGACAGCGGTCCCCCACTTGCTGCCCCTCACTGATTGCATGCAGAGTGGCAGTAGTCCCTCCCTGCCCCCCCACAACCAGAGAGCCATCTGACCCGCCTCCCTCCTCCTCCCTCCACCAAAGAGCTATCTGACCTGCCTCCCTTCCCCCCCATCAGAGAGCCATCTGACCTACCCCCCTCCCCACCACCACCGCCACCACCACCACCACCACCACTACAACACACCAAGGAGCCATCTGAGCCGTCTCCCTCCTCCTCACCCCTTACCGGGGAGCGATCTGACCCACCTCCGTGCACCCCCCCCCACCCCAAAATCAGCGAGCAATCTGACCTGCCTCTCTCCTCCTCCCCCCGATAGAGAGTAATCTGACCCACTTCCCTCCCCTCCCCCCATCAGAGTGATATCTGACCTGTCTCCCTCTTCACCCCCCTCCTACCAGAGAGCAATCTGATCTGCCTCCCTTCACCCTCGTCACCACCGATCTGAGTCAGAGAGCTGCTGGGAACTCTGAACTTACCTGCTCAGAATTTGGAGCACTCGAATCGGACCTTTGCAAACCATGTCTGTTTTGCACCAAATCTGGATGGGCAAACGTAGTGGTAAAGGGGAAATGCCAATTAGTTTGGGCGAGCAGCCCGTTAAATCAATTTAAATGCATGCAATTGCATTTAAATTGACCTCACGCCCGTTTTGGGCATGGTGCTGACGGTGGTCATTTTAGACCCTTGGTAAAGGGGAATGGGCACAGATTGGGCTATTCACCCCATGCCTGACTTTACCAAGTTTTTATGCCTGAAAACAGACACAACTTGATGGTAAAACCAGGCCCACAGAATCACATTTAGTTTGATAATGCTCCAATGCACCACCTTAGAATGTTTCATTTTGTTAAATGCTCTACATAAATGCAAACTGTTGTTGCTGTATTCTTTGATACCTGCCACTCTGTTATTAACAATGTCACTGACAATTTTGGTCTTTTTCCTTTACAGATGGACAGGAAAATCCAGTCCATTTCACCTATAGTGTGAAGAAGTCCCTTTTAAACATTGAAGGCCTACGATTTAACTTAGGATGTGACTGGATGCTGCAACTTCATTACTGAAGGGTGGACATTGAGCTATCTGAGTGTACCATGGAGGAAATGTTCTTCACTTGAATGCCTGGTCAGCCACTTTACTGGTACCAATGTTATGGGGAGATGATGCTAACTTGTATTACATCATTTAGACTAATGCTCTGGGAACAGGATTCAAATAATTCGATTAATTAATCTGGAATGTCTCAGAATTGGTGACCATGGCTATTATTATTGATTGTTATAAAATCCTATCAGGTTTACTAATGTCCATAATCTTACCTGGTCTTGCCTACCTGTGACTCCCGATCCACTGCCTTCTGACTCTGAAATGATCTAACAGGCCACTAAGCTCAAGGGCAATTAGGGGCAGGCAACAAATGCTTGCCTTGCCAGTGATGCCCACATCCTATTAAAGAATGAAGAATACCCGTTCAGTAAATTGATTTTTTTGCAGGTATTGAGTTAGTGTTATGATAGCTATTGCCTAATTATGAATATCTGAATTTGAATATTAAAACATTACTTCTTTCCTATTTCTCTTCAATCTGTATAACCTAATTGAAGAAAAAAGTTGCATATATTTGCGTGCAATTGATTCTAAGATGTTTGATCTCAGGGGACAAGTAGCAAAGTACATAAGAATCAGGATCATTACAGATTTGATCCTCAATCTGTGATCTCAATCAAGGCTGTAATGCTAGTACTAACCATTATGTGAAGATGCTGGTGTTGGACTGGGGTGTAAACAGTAAGTATTCTGTAAACTAAGTGTGTGCCTTTATATGCTCTGTCTGTGATCAGAACTCCCCACTCACCTGACGAAGGAGTAGCGCTCCGAAAGCTAGTAACGTTTGTTACTAAATAAACCTGTTGGACTTTAACCTGGTATTTTGAGACTTTTTACAGTACTAACCATTGTGCAGTGATTTCCATAGAGATGCGCATATGCATAGAATTCAGGTGAGAACAAGATTGGTCTGAGCTGTGCTGTTTTCTTTGGTTAGAAATCTATTGTGGCTCTGTGTCTAGGCTTTTTATGAAAAGGGGCCACGTGAGTTAGGGTTTGAGATTAACCTGAACACTTGGAATTGTGACGACAGATGAGTCTAGTTCTTCAGGAGTGGGGATAATGTTGACTCTATGCTCACCCAACAGGACTATACAGCAGTAAAAACATTAAGTGCTACAAAAATTCAGCAGGTTAGGCAGCATCTGTGAAGAGAGAAACAGTGTTAGCATTTTGAGTCCAATGTGATTCTTCTTCAGAACTAAAGGGAGGGAGGAATGTGATTGGTTTTATGTTGTTAAAAAGGAGAAGAGGGTGGGTAGAAGAAAGGGAAATTCACAGTTGGGGTAGATGGTGGAGAAGATAAATGACAAAGGTGTCATGGAACACAAGGCAAAGGAAGTGGTAATGAAAGATACAAAACATTTGTCCAGTGCAGATGTTATTTGCAGAATAAAGATCAGCACTAACTGAAAGCAAAAACATGAGGAAAAAGTCAGGGGTGATCTTACAGTCAATTGACATGGCGAGCTGGTAAGATCGGGTGAGAGGCGAAAAATTGGACTCGCGCCTGTTTTTTTTGCCTCTCACAATATTACTGGCCCCATTTTGTGGACAGAATCAGCCTTGCACCCAGGAACTGCACGAGGCTATTTTAAATTTGCTTTGTCAATTTTAGTATCATCACCATTGTCCGAGCTCATTTGTCCTTAGCTGCTTGCCAGTGGAAGTTCTCACCGGCATGGGTCACATATGGTCCCCACCAATGGGGACCTGACATGAAGCCCTCGCCAGTGGGACCGGGGGCCATTGAGGCTCCCTGGGTGGTTAGGAACAAGAGGGGGCAGTGTCCTTTCGACGATGCTAACCTCACACTCCCCACCAGGCACTGGGAAATGCCAAGGGGGCAGACTCAGAGGAGAGGGTTTAGGGGCTGAATGGGGGGGGGGGGGGGGGGGGAAGGACTTGAAGGGGGTGGGCTCATGACAGGGGACAGGACCATGATGGGCGTGGGGTGGGGAATAAGGGGTGAGGCTACTCTGCCTGGGATGTGGGGATGGGTGGGGTGGGTAGTGATCGGCCATGGCAGCAATTGGTGGTAGGAGGGCAATCGGGGGCAGTGATTTGCTGGGGGGGGGGGGGGTGCGCAGGATATTGGTGATGGCAGTCAGCTGTGGAGGGGGCGGGGCAGAGTGGTATCGGGGATAGCGATCGACTGGGGTTGGGAGGGGATCCGGAGCAGTGATCAGCTGGGGGAGGGATTGGGATGGGGGCCAGTGACATATCTCCCAGTGCACTGTATACGCAATGTACACATTACACTGGGAGACCAAGGCACCTGCACAATGGCACCCCTATAACTCAGAAGCTAGTTTCCCAGTGTGAATAGGCTCCTCCCACTCCCCTGCTGGCAAGAATCACGCTTTGTCTCATTTTTTTTCTCAAGTTCTACACGATTGTGTCTGCAGGCTCACCCAAAAACAGGCACTATTCTTTCCCATTTTCATGCTCATTCAGCACTTAGAATTTTTTTGGTAAGATTGCCCCCATAGACTTATGCACTTTGGGGGATATTTCAAAATGGAGCACATGGTTTTTTTGTCTGAAGTTGGTGAACTCAGTGTTGAATCCAGAAAGCCGTGAAGTGCTGAATCTAAAGATGAGGTGCCATTCCTCCAGTTTGCTTTGGACTTCACTGGAACATTGCAGCAGGCCAAGGATAAACAT
Organism: Carcharhinus amblyrhynchos; assembly: GCF_965287045.1. NCBI lineage: Eukaryota > Metazoa > Chordata > Chondrichthyes > Carcharhiniformes > Carcharhinidae > Carcharhinus > Carcharhinus amblyrhynchos. The sequence goes on from NC_137337.1 coordinate 61,352,619, forward strand.
ATAAGCATGAGAGCAATGTGGTGAATCGAAATAGCAAGCAGCCTGAAGGTCGAGGTCATGCTTGTGGAGTGAACAAAGGCCAGTCTGCATTTGGTGTCCCTAATGTGAAGGAGACTGCATTGTGAGCAGCAAATACATTGTTCTAGTTTGAAAGAAGTGCAAGTTAATAAGCTGCTTCATCTGGAATGAGTGTTTGATCCTTGGACAGTGAGAAGGGTGGAAGTAAAGAGTTAAGTTTTTTACAATGAAGGAACATAAGGCACATATACTAGAAAGTTCTCACTTTTGCTGGCATGGAGCAGAAATCTGTCAGAGTTTTGTTGTTAAATGTGAGTCACTGGCCAGAATAGGTGTAAAGTGCAGTAGCAGTTGTTATGAATGGGGGGAGAGATAGTGGTGAAATAATTTTTTATTTTTTCTCTCACCTTTTGATGGTTCACAACAAGAAGTATATTTTTAGAAGGATTGTTTTAAATCCCTTTTGGGTGATGTGAGTTTTAATAAAAACAGTCTTTCCGGTAAGTTTAAATCAGGTGAAAAAGTAACTATTTAGTTACACATCAGTCCAAAGTGCTTATTTACAAAACACCCCAAAATGTGAACACTCACTCTCTCAGAAACACAACACGTACGTACAGATGAATTCTAGAGAAAAGGCATGTATTTAAAGGAATTTCAAGAAGCAATCATTTGTTTAAATTAGTCCTTGAAGGTGCAAGCATTGTAGGCCTGATGGGTAGTTTCTTGTATTTCTTTGAAGATAAAAGTGGATGTTTAATGTTTCTGAGTTCCACATATAGTTGTGGCCAAGTTTCAATAGAGACAAATCTGTGCAGGAGAAGACAAATTAGCCCACCTCTTGCTGCTCGGCATGACTGGTTATATTAGATAGAGTTCCTTTCTGTTGCTGGTGGATGTTCCCTTGTGTCTTGTTGACTTGCTCCTGGCTGGTTCTTGAAATAACATATTTTCAGAAGTCAGTTTCGACCATGTGTATACACGATCAATACTTCCATAATTCACATAAATGATTCAAAGTTGGAAGACACTGCTGCACATTGAATATGATTTGATTTATTATTGTCATATGTATTAGTATGCAGTGAGATATATTGTTTCTTGGGTGCAATACAGACAAATAATACAGTTCATAGAGAAGGAATAGAGAGGGTACAGAATGTAGTGTTGCGGTCATAGCTGAGTTGTAGAAAAAGATCAACTTAATATAAGATAGGTCAATTCAAAAGTCTGTTGACAGCAGGGAAGAAGCTGTTCTTGAGTCAGCTGGTACTTTTTCTCAGACTTTCTCCCGACAGAAAAAGGTGGAATAGAGTATGCCTGGGGTGCGTATGATTATGCTGGCTGCTTCTCCGAGGCAGTGGGAAGTATAGACAGAGTCAATGGATGGGAGGCTGGTTTGCGTGAAGGACTGGGCTTCCTTCATGACCCTTTGTAGTTTCTTGTGGCCTGGACAGAGCAAGAGCCCATGCCAAACTGTGATGCACAGTAAGGAGTCTCTCAACACCAGGTTAAAGTCCAACAGGTTTATTTGTAGCAAATACCACTAGCTTTTGGAACTCGCTATTCCTTCATCAGGTGGATGGGAGTGTGATGCAACCAGAAAGGATGCTTTTTATGGTGCATCTGTAAAAGTTGGTGAGAGTCATAATGCACATGCTGAATTTCTTTAGCCTCCTTAGAATGTAGAAGCGTAGGGGAGTTTTTTAACTGTAGCATCGGCATGGAGGGATCTGGACAGGTAGTTGATAATCTGGAAACCTAGAAACTTGAAGCTCTTAACCTTTTCCACTTCAACCCCATTAATGTGAACAGGGCCATGTCCTCCACCATACTTTCTGAAGTCGTTGCACTAATTCACCAGATTCTCTCTCTCTTTCCTGTATTCTGTCTCATCATTGTTAAGGATCCGACCTACTACAGTGGTTTCATTAGTAAACTTGAAAATCGAGTTGTAAGAGAATTTGACTCCACGGTCATAAGTGTATAAGGAGTATGGTAAGGGGTTGTGGACACAGCCTTGTGGGGCACTGGTGTTGAGGAGAATTGTGGAGGAGCTTTTGTCGCCTCTCTTTACTGATCGTGACCTGTGGGTTAGGAAATCTAGGATCCAGTCACAGAGGGAAGAGCCAAGTCCTGGGCCACGGAGTTTGGAGATGCGTTTTGTAGGAATAATGATGTTAAGACTGAGCTGTAGTCAATAAATAGTAGTCTGACGTAAGGATGAATAATGACCATTCACGCCAATTCTTTCATACCTTTCTTTGTTAATTACTAAATTTGCAAATACTCCATCTGGAGTGAGAGTTTACAGTATTTGAGCTCTTGTAAATTCAATGGAAGTTGTAAATTCTATTCACGTAAATTCTATTCTGGTTTCATGTTTTAAATGTATTTTCAAAGGGTCCTCTATACATGGACATTTACATTTTCATTATTTTCCAGAAGCACGTTCAGAAATGAGTTCTCTATAATCCACTACTGTGGTCACTTGACTTGCTGGCAGTTATTTTGGGAGGATGTAATGTCCATTGTTACATGCTTTTCCCTTTTTTAAAACATGGAGGCCACATTAAATGGAGTTTGCATCTTAAAATTTAGAAAATCACAAGCTCCTGGCCATGTATAATTGTGCCGAAAGATTTCTTCCTCCAACAAAATTAGACAAATGCAGCTGATTTAGACTTCTGATGAAGGCTTACAAACCTGAAACGTTAATTCTGTTTTTCAGCCCATTGACACTTCTTGACTTGAGTATTTTCAGCATTTTCTGTTTACATAACTTAAATTAGGGTTTGTAAAAATATGTCAGTTTGCACTGATGGATTTAACCTCCTGGCGTGAACTGACTCTACCATGTTGGGTCAGTAGTAATTCATGGATTCATTTTATGTCGTGGAGTATTACACCCAGGATAGATGTCCAAATCATCACCCTCCTCCACATTGTCACTTTAATCTTCAACTGTTATGCTAACATTTACAATCAGTTGATAATCAGGCCCATTTTACAGTCTTCTTAGATCATCTTTGGGGGAAATGTTTTTAATTTATGTAGCCAGCATTAATAAATATGATTTGACTGCAGTTTAAGTACATTTCAAACATCACTGTTTTATCACTTACAGGTGACAATAAGGACCATGCTCCTGATCAATTGGATTTTTCACATGCTTTCAACAGTTCAATTGTTTTCTTTAGAGCAAACATGGCTGAGGGGGGACATATTGAGGTATACAAGATTATGAGGGGTACAGTCAGGGTGAATAAAAACAGCTGCTCCCCTTAGTTGAAGGGTCAACCACGAGGAGGCAGAGTTTTTGGGTAAAGGACAGGAGATAGAGAGGGGATTTGAGAAAAAAACATTTTCACTCAGAGGGTGGTGGGAATCTGGACTGCACTGCCTGGGAAGGTAGTGGTGTCCAAAAACCTTACAACTTTTAAAAAGTATTTGGATGAGCACATGAAACGTAACATTCAAGGATATAGGACAAGTACTGGAAGATGGGATTAGCGCGACTTTGGGGTTGTTATTGTAAGTGCAGACTCAATGGGCTGAAGGGCCTTTTCTGCATTGTAAGATTCTATGACTCTTTGAAATGCTTAGGACCACCATGAGCTCCCAAATTCTCTCCAAGTCATATGCCGTCTTGTCTTGGACATTGACATTTAATTATTGTTATAGGGCCCAAATCTTGAGGTACATTACCTAACAACAATACGGCAGGAACAGTATCACCATAAATACTACAGCAAATCAGGAATATGCGACCCTAACCTCTGAAAGTAAATGCAACCCTGACATCACTTACCAATTCCTGAAAACAAAATAATTGAAACTAGCAGTTTAAATATCAACACATGTAACAGCTCAATCTTGTTCTGATCTTGTGATGTTCTAACATGCAATAGGTTGTGTTGATGGAAAGATACCACACTAAAGTGGCAGTTGAAATGGGGATGTCTGTGACTGCTTGCAATTCTGGAGATCTCTTCTGCAAAGGTAACAAGATTGTCACTAGTGGGTTGGCAAAAACAATATCTGCTTAAGCTCACAGATGCCAAAGTTGGGCTGCGAGCATTTGTGATGTTGAAAGCAGCCCAGCAGGCTATTGTTCATATTCCTGATCCAATTTTTCAAATAAAACATAAAATGTTGGAAATACCCTGGAGTCAAAAGTCTCACAACGCTAGGTTAAAGTCCAACAAGTTAATTTGATAGTAAACCCATAAGCTTTCGGAAACACTGCTCCTTCGTCAGGTGTGTGGAAAGTGAGATGTTGCAAGTTCAGGCAAGTCAGGGGGTTTACAGGTAGTGCGACATGAACCCAAGATCCTGGTTCAGGCCGTCCTCTGATAGCCAGAACTTGGCTATCAGTCATTGCTCAGTGACTGCGCTGTCATGTGTCGCTGAGCAGAAACTGATAGCCAAGTTCTGCACACATGAGGACGGCCTGAACCAGGATCTTGGGTTCATGTTGCACTATCTGTAACCCCCATGACCTGCCTGAACTTGCAACATCTCACTCACTGTCCTGTCTGGAGACAATACACATCGCTTTAACCTATGCTTAATACTATCTCCACTCACATTGTCTGCACCTTTAAGATTTGAATAGCAGATTAGCTGTAAAGAGTTGCATTCTAATCAGTATTCTGTAGACTGTGTGTGCCTTTATATGCCCTTCTCTGATCAATACTTTCCACACACCTGACGAAGGAACAGTGTTTGCGAGAGCTTATGGGTTTACTATTAGATAAACTTGTTGGACTTTAACCTGGTGTTGTGAGACTTCTTACTGTGTTTACCCCAGTCCAATGCTGGCATCTCCACGTCAGAAATAGTGGCTGTGGTTATAATCTGAAGTTATTGATCTCAATGTTGAGTCCTTTGGGCTGTAAAATGGAAAAAATGAGGCATGGTTCCATTCCTTGAGTTTACGTAAAACAATTTGTGCATACCACAAGTGAAAATTGCTTAGTTCATATCCACTGACTATGGCCACCAAATGCCATTGGGTCTTGTGTGATTCTTTAGGCATTACTTTTTAAGGAAGGGATTGAACCAATCTTAAAATGATGAAAATTCAAAGCATAGTCTGGGAATGAATAAGAGAATGGTTAAAAGATAAGCAATGCTGAGTTCTTAATAGAGCTGTGACATGATGGGGAAGTGCTGAGTAGGGTGCTCCAGGAATTGATTTTTGGATCGGAGTTTCCCGTTTTCATTAACAGTTTGATTTTTGAAGGTCAGTAATACAAGGGCCCTGATCTGTAACATTCGGGAAGCATCTTATATTTAGGATATACTTAGGTGAGAGTAAGCACCTAAGTTGCAGTTGAGAACTCTCAAACTCCCACTGCCATTTAATGCTAATTTGAGTGTTGATTGGAGTTGATTGTCTGCCCTTGGAAGGAGGTCCTGCTCATAGGAGCCATCACTCACTCAGACTGACCAACAGCTCTTTAATCCAGCCAAGCACAGAGCTGCAATGGCTAGAAGCAATATACTGCCCGGAACTAAGTCCCAGGACCTTTGAATAGTTAAGTTCTGGGGGCTGGCTGGTAGAGGATGCCTGTGGGCCAGCAGAGGGGCAATTGTGGCATTGGGGGTGGGGGTGGACCAAAGTTCCAATGTGCCCCAATTCTGAGGGGGCCTTCAGAGTGAAGCATCTCCCTTATACCGTGCATGAGGTGGGAAAAAGTTTAAATATCACTTTCTCATCCTGCCAGCATCTGCTCTAGCCAACCTAAAAATTGAGGCTGGGCAAGATAAGACTTTTAAGTGGCCATTAAATGGTCAATTAAGTACCTTAATAGGTGAATGGTTGGGTTTCCTGCCCCCCCAAGCATGAAGTTGCGCCTGGGTTTGGGTAGATAAGTTTCCAGGGGAATCCTGTCCATTCAATTTTATGTTCCCCCGACCTCAGAACCCACTTTGGAGGAGCATAAAATTCTATCCTTAGATTGTCCAATGAATGCTTCCTGAGTACTCCTGAGCATCTGATCAGATGCTGTGTTTGTGGCACTTTTAAGTCAACTAAGTCAGATTATTTGTAATGTTTACATTGTTGTTCACTCTGCATGTGCAAAAATATGTCAGCTGTTATATGGCAAATTAAGAATGTTAAAAGGCACACATATTTCTGCACAACTCTTAAGATTTACCTTAGTCTATCTGTTCAAATTCTTCCCCAAAATTTGTTATAAATTACTGCATTTCTCTGCTCGAAATGTTGAAAAATATTAAACTGTTGCATGATGACTAAGATTTTATTTGTCTACTTCAGTTTTTTACCTTACTTTTAACAGTTGTGAATAGACAAAATAAATACAAATTTTTAATTTACTCTGAAGAAGCTTCCCGTTTTTAAGGACCACTTTGGTCCTTCCTTTGGTTGATCATTTAGCAAATGCCTTTTGATACAGGGCACACTTTGGGCCAGGAGAGATGAATTAAGAGCATTTTCACGACAAAGTTTTGTGGTATTACAGACAATTTCTCCACTCTTCAAACAGTATTATCAGGTTTCTTGAAAGACTTTTTTGGCAGGAATTTGAATTTGAGACATTTTTGATGCTTTTTGGAAGTTTTACATTTGTGTTTTCTTCCTGATAATTTGTTTCAGGATGTAGACATTGTTGTCAACACGTAAGTATTGCTCATCTCTAGTCACCCTGCAGTAGTGTCAGTAGATGGTTTGAATCTTTGTAAGATGAATGGCCCCAGAGTACCATGTCGGCCTGATTAGGCAAGAGTGGTAAATTCCCTCCCTGAAGTATGTTCGTGGACCAGTTGGATTCTTCTGACAATAAGGTAATCACGTTAATTTTTTTCTGATGCTTCTGTTCAAATTGCCAGGTTTATTTAATCCAGTTTCAAAAATTAACTAATTGTGGTAAGTAAATCAGTACTAGTCACAATACGATTGTACTTCTGTGCTTCACATTTCACACTATATAACACTTCCTTTTACTGCAACATTCACTCAGCGTTGCTTTGGGTAGCAGCAGCTATGAAACAGTTGCAAAAGGCTTATCATTGCTCAGAGTGTGTGATTTTTTTTAAAGAAACTTTGATTTTTCAGTGTCTTGAGGAGAAATACCCCACCTCCTCCTTTGTGACTCTAGATCCATTGAAGTGAGCTGTGTTAATGGATTTTCAAATCACCTTGCAGAAGATCTGAGGAATTAAAGCTGTAGGGCTCCGAAAACAGAGCTTTAAAATTTCTCATAGAAAGCCGTCAATTGTGAATTTAGTTAACATGAGTAATTTCTTCAACTCAAAACGCAATATTGGTGGATGTGTGCTACTCCAGTTACAATAGTTAGATCCTATATTTTCCAATTAAGTCAACCAACCTTCATTTTTTTTACAAAATCTTTCAATTTGTTAGTTCAGCTTACCTTTACAAATTTTGTAGCTCTTGTATTCAAAATAAATACAAACCCTATATGTTGAAAAAGGTATAAGAGACTTCTGTCTCAGTTCTCTTCTGTTGTAATTGGTATATAAATCATTTCACTAGCTTTCTGACAGTTGATTGCCTTCTTTAGTGGAGGCAATAATTTGAAGTCGGACCTTGAACATCATTGTGTCATGAACCATTATTGTAATCAAAGCTGTGGAAGTTCTTGAAAAATCTTCAATAAAGTGCTTCTTATATACCGACCAAGCGACATGCTTTTTGAAGTAGAAAGCTTGTAGTAGTAATTTGAAGCCAGTTCTGCATAATGATCAGTATGAAGGATCAAATGTTTCTTTTGCTCATCTATCTAAAAGGATATTTGTTTAATTTTTCTTTTTCACTTCATTTATTGCCAAACCTATGTCTATCAAAATCCACCATCCAGCATGGACCTTATTAGTGAGACTGCATTTAGAAAAATGTGTAGTTTTGGTCCCCTTTAATTGAGGAGGGATGTGATTGCATTGCAGGTGGTTCAGATTAGATTGATTCCAGAGATGAGGGGTTTGTCTTATGAGGAGAGATTGGGCAGTTTAGGCCTATATTCTCTGGGGAGGAGATCTAATTGAGGTGTACAAGATGATAAAGAGGATTGAAAAAGTAGGCATGGGTAAGATGTTTCCTCTTGTCGGGCATTCTAGAGCAAGAGGTCATTGTTTTAGGATAAGGGGTGACAGATTTAAAACAGAGATGAGGAGAAATTACTTCTCTCAAAGGGTCATGTGTTTGTGGAATTCACTACCCCAGAGCATGGTGGATGCTGGAACATTGAGTATGTTTAATGATGAGGTGGATAGATTTTTAATTTGTTAGGGTTGGAAGGACTCTGGTGAATGGGCAAGAAAATGGAGTTGAGGCTGAGATCCTCCATGAATGTATTAAATGGCAGAGCAGGCTCAAGAGGTTAAATTACCCACTCTTCATCGTTCTCATGTTCTTACGTAATACATTTCCAGTGGGAAGAATACATGAGATTTTTGTTATTGGTATTCCACATTTCTTACAACGTATCATATCACCAGATGTCCCTCTTCTGGGACCTCCAGGAGCAAGAATTCCTCTTTGTAGAAGTCTGACAATTGGTAACTTGCACCTGTGTGGTTTTAGATACCTTTTTTCTCTCCAATACTACTTTCATTCTAGCAAGTTCAACCCTTAATCTTTTCTCAGTGACAGTTTAATGAATATCATCCAAAAAAGATTGGTTATCCACATTCAACAGGTAAACTTTTCTCATAACACCCCATGCGTATGGATTTCATTCAGAATGTTAAATGAGTATAATCACATTGCTATCTCTTCTACTAGCACCACATTTCTGCAGTTAGCGTACTTTTAACTACCCTTTTTATCTTCATAAAATCATAGAATTCCACAATGCAGAAGGAGGCCATTTGGCCCATCGAGTCTGCACTGATCACAATTCGACCCAGGCCCTATCCCTTTAACTCCATGCATTTACCCTAGTTAGTCCCCCTGACATGAAGGGTCAATTTAGCATGGTTAATCCACCTAACCCGCACATCTTTGGATTTTGGGAGGAAATCAGAGCACCTGGAGGAAACCCACGCAGAGATGAGGAGAATGTGCAGACTCCGCATAGACAGTAACCAAACCAGGAATCAAACCTAGGTCCCTGGCGCTGTGAGGCAGTAATGTTAAACAGTGTGCCACCTTGTCACCCCATCTTCTTAGCTTCCCAGGCCAAGGGACAACATTTTCCATCTCCCGAGATATATTCTAAACCCCCCATGCTAAAATATCCATCCAGAAGATTGATATGGGAAGCATCATTAAAACATATCTTTTGAACCTCCAAAGGCTGGAAATTTGAGTGAACAATTCTCAGAATTTATTTACTTTAATATTTTGTTTGCCCTCAAAACCTCCTCAATTGTAGTGTGTTTCATCACAGTACTAAGTTCCAACATGTCACAAGTGGCAATGAGTCTTGTTTGCACGCATAGTCAGTTTAATTGTTAAAATTAAGTTTAATAACTGCACTGTTACTCTGGGAACAAGATCATTCAGCAAAGACCTGGTCAAGATACGATCAACACTTTCTACATACGATTGTTGATTCAAGATGACTCCGTAACTATGCTGTTTAATGTCTAACTCTAAGTGTTTAAAGTTCTCTGAAGCCTGACTTCCAATTTTAAATTTCCCCTTTTATCTTGTTGATAAGAAACTGCTCAAATTCTAGACAAACTCCCCATAAAAAATTATCAATGTGCATCAGAAAAATGCCCATGAGTTTTTCTTTGTGATACCAGTTGAGCACTGTTGGATCTGTATTCAGCTGAATACAACCTATTTTCAGCTAGACAGACCAAATGGAGAAGTATCATAATCTCAAAACACCAGTCAATCCATTAGCATGTGTTTAATTCCCACAGCTTCTTTTCAAAGTGATTTAGGTAGTTTCAAAAACACACATTTTGAAAATTTTCACCCAGAAAGAAAATGCAGTTTTTGTAATTGATTGAGCTACGTTCCCACAAATGTGTAACTAAGAAAGTCATAACAATCCACAAGTGGGTGGAGTCAACATACATCTTGATCTGTCAAACCTTGAGTAATAGTCTTGCTTTAATTTTATATGTCCCATCTCCACATATATCCACCTGTAGATAAGGCTGACTGTCCCCTACCTGGCTCTTCAAAGAAGGCATCAGATTCTTTCTAACCATCCAACTCATTGTTCTGTCTCTTTTATTGATTTTTCTTCTAAAACTTCCTGATCACAAGGGCGTCGACTTCTAGTGGAATTGATTGATTTCTCTATATACCTGTTCTCGGAAAGCCACAGCTTAATTCTTTTTGGACCATTGATATGTGACCTCTCCCTTCCACAATTGGAGCTACTGTTGCATGGACGTGATTGTTCCCTAAGGCTGGAGTCATTTCCAGATCTGTCATCTGAACTCATCGTGTTCTCTGCCTTTCAGTTTTATCTCATTTGCTAGTCCATATATCTTACCTCCTATCCATAATCTTGAATACTTAGCCAATGTTTGAATTTGCCAGTTCCTTTTCCTGCTCTCCATACAATAGTTGCATATCTCCATTCATTGGAACCTTTCTGTATGAATGTTATCATACTACTGTGTTTTGCAGTTGTCCTTTGGGAAAAGTACTCTTATGCATTGGTATCACTTTGTTTATCAACCCAGCCCTTATCTACTCTAATCTGCTTGTCATAGCTGTCAAACATTGGAACATAGGAGATGCAGGGTTCTTCATCGCTTAATAATTGCTCAGATTCTGCAAGTTTATAATCAACTGTAAATAACCTAGATAAATGTACCCTAATAGTTTGATTAGTGAGCTGGAGAATTACTATCTTCCCATCATAATCTAATACTTTACCTGGACCTTTCCACTTGTTCTGACCCTGTCTTTTATAGAATATCAAGGACAGAATTCTCCCAAAATATGACTCTGGGAATTTTACTGTCCTGTTCGCCTGATAATCGTAGTGGGCAGGATACAGACATACTTAGGTCTGTTAACTTCGGGCAGGATTTTGCAGTCCTGGAGCAGGTGCAGCCGGAATATCCCGCTCTAAGTGTCATAATGGCGAGAATAACAGAGCGATCTGTGCTGCTCTCTCAGGTGCGCTCCACACCACAATCCTCCCACACTCAGTCATTTTTTTTTGGAGAGTTGAGAGTTTTGCACCGGTACTGGAGTACTGTGTGCAGTTTTGGTCGCCGCTCTTGTGGAAGGATATATTGGCCTTGGAGGGAGTGCAGAGAAGGTTCACAAGGCTGATACCGGAGATGAGGGGGTTGGACTATGAAGAGAGACTAAATAGACTGAGTCTGTACTTGTTGGAGTTTAGAAGGCTGAGGGGTGATCTTATAGAGATGTATAAGATCATGAAGGGGTTAGATAGGGTAGAGGTAGAGAGACTCTTCCTGCTTAGAAAGGACAGCAGGACTCAAAGGCACAGCCTCAAGATTGGGGGGGGGGTGGAGTTTAGATCAGAGTTGAGGAGGAATTTCTTCACTCAAAGGGTGGTGAATCTCAGGAATTCTCTGCCTGTAGAAGTGGTGGAGCCTACCTCGCTAAATATATTTAAGTCACGGGTAGATAGGTTTTTGATAGACAAGGGAATTAAGGGTTATGGGGAGAAAGCGGGAAAGTGGAACTGATCCACTTCAGATCAGCCATGATCTTATTGAATGGCAGGGCAGGCTCGAAGGGCTGGATGGCCTGCTTCTGCTCCTATTTCTTTCTTATGTTCTTCTCCACTGATACACAATGGCAATAGTTTGCCCACATATAAAATGCACGACAGCAACTCACTAAGACCCCTTAATCACATCTTCCAAGATTTTGAAAATCAACAGCAGCAGATGTATGGGAACAGCACCATCTATAAGTCCCCCTCCAAGCCCAACATCAGTCTGACTTGATACTATACAATTCCTTCACTGTCATTCAGTCAAAATTCTTGAACTATTTTTCCACAGCTCTGTAGGCGTACCTAGAGCAGATGGATTGCCATAATTCAAAAAGGCAGCTCACCATCACCTTTTGAAAGGCATTATGAATGAGCAACAAATATTGGCCTTGCCAGTGACACACAGATCATATGAATGAATGAGAACAATACTCAGTCATTGAGTATGTTCATGACAGACATTCATTGATTTTTGTTCACTTGGAATCATGACACATGGGGAAGTTAAAGAGAAAGATCAGCCATGAATTTATGGAATGGCAGAGCAAACTTGAATGGCCAAATGGCCAACTCCAACTCATATTTCTTATGTTCTTAAATTTGTTTGCAACATGGGATCCAGATCTTCTTCATGCTCCCTTCAGATAAATGTGGTGAGTTCCCAGTGACAGCAAATTCTTCTCCATTTAAGTGGGAGGGTGGAAGGTGTTGAAGCAGTATTACCAGCCGCTGATGGCAGGACATCAATAAAGCTTATTAATGAGCTAATAAATACCCATGATGAAGGGTCATCCAAATACCAAACATTAGCCCTATTGTCTCTCCACAGATGCTGTCTGACTTGGCATTTGAGTTTTCCTAACATGTCTCAACTGAGCCGTGCTTGCTATATCCAAATGTGGAAATTAGTAAGGTGCCTCTTCAAAAGGCCCAAAAATCCAGTTGTTATAGGATCATAAAATTTTTACAGTGCAGAAGGAGACCATTCAGCCCATTGAGACTACACTCTGTCTCTGACAGAGCATCTTACTCAGGTCCTCTCCCCATAACCCCATATACTTAACTGGCTAATTCCCCTACCCTACACATCTTGGGACTCATGGGGAAATTTTGCATGGCCAATCAACCTAACCAGCACATCTTTGTACGGTGGGAGGAAACTGGATCACCTGGAGAAAAACCACACTGACACGGGGAGAATGTACAAACTCCATACAGTTAGCCACGGCCAGAATGGAATCCGAGTTCCTGGTGCTGTGAGGCAGCAGTGCTAACCACTGTGCCACCATGCCCCCCCTAACCATTTTCACAAGCTCTCCGACACCTCCCCCGCGATTTTATTTTCAAGGTTGTTGTTCAGCTGAGTCATTCCGTCAGCTGTCAGAAATGCAGCTGCTCCACTTCTATTATAAGACCAATTTCTAACCCTCCCCAGACTGTCCAAGTCCCTCCTATCATCCTGGAAGAGCATCATGTGTAAGTTTCTCTCTCTCTGTTTCCGCTCCCTTTAATCATAGAAGCCATAGGATTCTGGTAGATATACCTATCCTTCCCCAAACCATTTTCTGTTGATGTCCTGATGCCACATGTCAAATTACCCCCTTCCTATCTTGAGATCCTATGTGCAGTGACCGACTGAGGCCTCCATACATGAAACTCGCCAAGTGCTCCCCCTATTTGCCAGTTCCCTATTTACATCTGCAACCAAGTTACCTATACCCAGGTATGAAATATATGCCCTGTACACCATATTGTGACTGACACAGCGCAGACAGACCCTTCCCCTCCCTGAACTAGGACCAGGATATGATGCCAGGCACAGCCTTTTAGCATGATGTGCACCATCCTAGACTGTCTTTGCTTTCTGGCCCTGACTGTATGCTGTGACTGCCCAAGTAAGCCTTAGACATATCCCTCAATGCCTTGTCAGTCATGTGTCTCTGGCCATTGCTTATTTTCTGTGCTCCTTTAACTCCTGAGCAGCCCTGGCATGGAGTTGGAGCAGCCATTAGTGCAGTGCAATGAAAGATAGGCAACTGTTGCCTGCACGGATCTCAAAGTCATGAGTGAAATATAGTTCACCAGATAAATGTCCATTATATCTGGTTGTGACTCACAATGGTTTAATGCTGGTATGGTTGTTTGATTTGGAGTGGAAGCCTGATTCTGACAAACTGAATGAACATTAATGAAATGCAAAAATACGCAAATTCAATTCCCAACATGGCACAACAGGCAACTAAACCTACCATAAAACTCAAAAGCAGAAAGTTACGATCCATCTTCATGCCATGGCAGGAAACTGACTTTTGGCTACACTCCAAATTTTCTTGTCCTGCCATTGAGGGGAGCCAATGGCCCAGTGGTACTTTTGGTAGACTAATAATCCAAAACTCAGCTAATGTTCTGGTTTGAATCCCGCCACAGCAGATGGTGGAATTTGAATTGGAAAAAAAAATCTGGAATTAAAAATCTACTGACGACCATTGTTGATTGTCAGAAAAACCCATCTAATTCACTAATGTCCTTTAGGATGGGCAATCTGCTTACCTCGTCCGGCCTACATGTGACCCCAGAGCCACAACAGTGTAGTTAACTCTCAACTGTCCTCTGAATAAAGGCAACTAGGGATGTGTAATAAATGCTGGTCAGCCAGCAATGCCCATGTCCCACGAAGGAATAAAAAAAACACTCTTCCCACCATTGGCAGGACCAGAAAATTCCACTCACCCTCTCATCCATCCGACTATTCAGTACAATTATCGATTAAATGTAAGGGTTCCTAACCAAGTTTTGCAAGTGCTGAGTGACTGCTTGTTGCCAGTATACTGTAACCACAGTACCTTGAGAAGGAGGAAATTCGAGAAAAACAGAAAAATCCTGCTAAATGAGCACTGATCTGTCTCCCTTTACATGATCCTTCATAAGAGGACAAATAGAGTTGTCAAAGGCACAGCCTCCTTAAGTTTATTTTTAGTGTTTTGATCTTGCTTGCTACCGTTGGCTGGCTTCACTTCTGCATGGAAACCAGAACAGCTGAGAAGCCCAAGGGAGAGCAAGAGAAAGAACGAGAGAGAGAGAGAGAGAAAGAGCAAGATCAATTCGGAAAGGTTCAACAAATATAGTGCTGACAGCTTGGATGATTTTTTTGAATTTTGTTTTACTTACTGAACAGAAAACTGTGAGGATGTTTTACTTACTGAACAGAAAACTGTGAGGAAGTTTTACTGTGATCGTACAAAACAATCTTGAGCCTTGTGAGAAACCTGGAATCAAAACTTTAGAGTCCCTGGTGCCCCTCAAATGTGATACTTGGTGGAACAGCCTATGCTTTATGGTTTATGCTTTCTTGGTGGATTTATGTCCTGAAAGAAACTGATTGAAATATTTTGACTGTATTTATAAGCTGCAAAAGCAAACAGCCAATCTTTTTCGCTCTTTTATGAAAAACCAAGTGCAATTTCCTTCCTGGTTCTGTGGTTTGTATTTTTTTTCTCCTATTTATAGATTATTTTCCTCCATTTTTTTGAAACCGTGTGATTGTCACCATGCCTCATGTCATCAACACAGTGCAGGAATCATCAATGCAAGTCCGGAGCCGATCTGAACTGGCTAGCAAAGCTGCCCTGTATCCTATCATCCATCGTAACAAGAATGTTGTTGTTACCAAGAGTGAAGTCTTTCACCAGCTGAAAGACGAGTGTCTAAGAAAAGGTGTCCTGTTTGAAGATGAGGAATTCCCTGCTAATGACTCCTCACTATTTTACAGCCAGGCTATGCCCTTTAAGCTGGAGTGGAAAAGACCCCCAGTGAGTGACATGCTGTTTCTTTGACATAAATCAATGCTGCAGTCTGTGGGTAGCTTTATATTTAGCCTGTTATAGTGTGCGACATGGGAAAGCTTCTCAGTCTAAGTTAGAGTGTACAATCAGGTGTGTTCCTCATAATGGATTGCAATGTTTCTCTGATGAACGGTTTGTTTTTCTGATTTTTTTTACTCCTGTTCTATGGTTTTGTTTAAGTGGTGTGCAGCATGTTTGCAGTGAAATTGGGTAATGGCTTGCATCTGCAGTCAGCCACATCAATGGTTCCAGATTTGGCAACATATCCTTTTTTAATTGTCAGGCTATTTGCCTCGATACTTAAGTTTTTTAAAGTTTATTTATTAGTGTCACTAGTAGGCTTACATTAATACTACAATGAAGCTACTGTGAAAATCCCCTAGTTGCCACACTCCAGTGCCTATTTGGGCACACTGAAGGAGAATTTAGCATGGCAAATGCACCTAATCAGCATGTCTTTTGAACTGTGGGAGAAAATCAGAGCATCCAGAGGAAGTGCACGCAGACACGGAGCGTTCAAACTCTGTACAGACAGTCACCTAAGCTTGGAATTGAACCTGGGTCCTCAACGCTATGAGGCAGGAGTGCCACCAATCCGCCCTATTTAAAGGGAGGCAATAAAAATGTGAGGGATGTGGAGACACCCGAGGATCTTAATAGTTGACTCTTATTTGCATATTGTAGGACAGGGTCTAGCTGGCTGGCAGTCAGCCACACTGACAGCCTGGTTGGTGAGTGGGAGGGAATATGGGTATTGGGAGGCCATAGCTAAGAATCTTCTCATGGGGAAGGGAACATCAGCTCCAGACAGCAACTGGGATAGGGGAAGGCTGGGGGGATTCCTTGTGAGAGAATTCCTTCTCCTCCAGACTCATTGGAATGTTGAAAGGGCCACTTGCTTTGGGAGCCAACAGCTACTGACTTGGCTCAACTGCAGGAAATCCCACAGCAAGGAACTTCCCCTCACTTACAGTGACATTTATGTCTGTTTATTAGGACCCTGTTTGTCTTTTGTGAGAGCCACATGTGTGATCTGGTTTCTGCATTTAAAAGTAGAAAGGGTCTGGAGTGCAATTGGGTCGGGGTTCATTGGCCAATTCTGATATTTTAATTTGTCATAGTCCTTTAAGGGGTATTTCCCACAGGTTCGATTAGGTGCCAAGTTGAGGACTCACTCAGACTTGCCTAGGCTTATTCCAGGCGTCAGAGTTTTGGACCTGTGGAGGTCTTTTTCCTTGCTCTGTAATGTATAGTTATTCTGTTAATAAACCATTGTTCACTGACCTGAGCTCGAGCCTCACCTCACTACGCTACAGTGGCAATGAGGGTAACTTGAAAGATCTGCGAGACCAGCTGCATTTCAAGACCAGGTTTCTACTGGATTTAGGCCACAACAGCCAAATATGCATCAAGAATGCCTTTGACTAGGCTATCTAAAGCTTTTGATCCCAATGTGGAATTTTGGGATCAATATGTTGCACCTTAAGTTATTCTTTAGAGCCAGTGGAATAGAGGAGGAGGAGAAACAGTGGATTATCCTGTTGGCTAATAACATCAGTAGTGTCTCCCCATCCTCAACACCTCCCTGTAAATATTGAGGAGCCCAAAAGTACAACTTGATCCAGAGCTTAACTTCTCTAGAGACCCTGATACCAAACCTTTCAAGCAGCTGGTGGCCTTGATAAAGGAGTACCTTCATCCCAAGCCATCTGTAATCATACAGTGGTATAAGTTTAAGTCAACTAACAGGAACCTGGGAGAGTCTATTGCAGAGTTTGTGGCTAAATTGAGACAGCTGAACAGTACCATTTTGGAACCACAGTGCAAGATATGCTTAGAGACATACTAGTTTGTAGGGTGAACAATTTGATGATACAGAAAAAGCTGCTGGCTGAAATGTTGTTACATCAGCCAAAACCATGGAGATTGCACAAGCTATGATGAGAGCTGACAAGGGTGCTAGTAACTACAGATTGTGCGGCATTGTGACGTGAATAGGCTTGGGAGAGGGGTCCTTCGTAATTTTGGCACCGAAGACGAGGGCATGGAGGTTAGTGCAAGCAGGAGCAGTGAACAAGAGCGGGGACAATGGAACAGAAGATGAGGTTAGTCGATCAAAAGATTGGAAGAGTGTTACCGGTGCGGGGTAGAGCATCATTAAGAAGCATGTAGACTTAAGAGTAAAGTCTGTTTTGAATGCAACCAGAAGGGCCACATCCACATTCATTGCAGAGAGAGGAAGAACCGCTGGGTGGCAAAGAAAAATAAAACTCCAGCTCAAGGGCATTGATGGTTGTAGTGCAGGCTTGCAGTGAACTGAAAAGCTCAAGCATGTTGACATTAAGAAAGAAGATATGTTGGAGCTTTTGAAAAGCTTCAATTTACATAAGTCACCGGGACTGGATGGGATGTACCCCAGGTTAATGTGGGAGGCAAGGGAAGAGATTACAGAGCCTCTGGCAATGATCTTTGCGTCATCAATGGAGACGGGAGAGGTTCCACAGGGTTGGAAGATTGCGGATGCGGTTCCTCTATTCAAGAAAGGGAGAAAAGATAGCCCAGGAAATTATTGACTGGTGAGTCTAACCTCAGTTGTTGGTAAGTTGATGGAGAAGATCCTGAGAGAAAGGATTTATGAATATTTGAAGAGGTTATAGTATTATCAAAAATAATCAGCACAGCTTTGTCAAAGGCAGATCATGTCTTACAAGCCTGGCTGAGTTTTTTGAAGATGTGACTAAACACATTGACGAAGGAAGAGCCGTAGATGTGGTCTATCTGGACTTCAGCAAGGCGTTCAATAAGGTCCCCCATGCTAGTCTTATTGAGAAAGTGAGGGGGGCATGGGATCCAAGGGGACATTGCTTTGTGGATCCAGAACTGGCTTGCCCACAGAAGGCAAAGTGTGGTTGTAGATGGGTCTTTTTCTGCATGGAGGTCGGCCACCAGTGGATCTGTTCTCGGACCCTTGCTCTTTGTGATTTTTATAAATGACCTGGATGAAGAAGTGGAGGGATGGGTTGGTAAGTTTGCCGATGACACAAAGGTTGGAGGTGTTGTGGATAGTTTGGAGGGATGTCAGAAGTTGCAACGAGACATAGATAGGGTGCAAGACTGGGTGGAGAAGTGGCAGATGGACTTCAACCCAGACAAGTGTGTGGTGGTTCATTTTGGCAGGTCAAACGGGATGATGGAATATAATATTGAAGGTAAGACTCTTGGCAGTGAGGAAGATCAGAAGGATCTTAGGCTCCGGATTCATAGGACGCTCAAATCAACTTCCAGGTGGAGGATGTGGTTAAGAAGGCGTATGGTTTACTGGCCTTCATCGATCGAGGAATTGAGTTTAGGAGTCAGGAGATAATGTTGCAGCTATGTAGGACCCTGGTCAGACCGCACTTGGAGTACTGTGCTCAGTTCTGGTCACCTCATTACAGGAAGGATTTGGAAGCCATAGAAAGGATGCAGAGGAGATTTACAAGGATGTTGCCTGGATTAGGTGGCATGCCTTATGAGGATAGGTTGAGAGAGCTCAGTCTTTTCTCCTTAGAGAGACAAAGGATGAGACATGACCTGATAGAGGGGTATAAGATGTTGAGAGGTATTGACCAAGTGGATTCTCAGAGGCTTTTTCCCAGGGCTGAAATGGCTGCCACAAGAGGACACAAGTTTAGGGTGCTGGGGAGTACAGAGGAGATGTCAGGGGTAAGTTTTTCACTCAGAGGGTGGTGGGTGTGTGGAATCGGCTGCCAGCGGTGGTGGTGGAGGTGGATTCTTTTAAGAGACTTTTGGATAAGTACATGGGACTTAGTAAGATAGAGGGTTATAGATAAGCCTAGTAGGTAGGGATATGTTCTGCGCAATTTGTGGGTTGAAGGGCCTGTTTGTGCTGTAGTTTTTCTATGTTCTATAATATAAATAGCAACTCACAGAGCAACTCCAAAGACAGACTGATGGTGTTACGGTTGAATAAGTTAAGTGTGTGCAAATCAGTCCCACTGTAATTGAATTATTGGTAAATTGTATTTTCCTCCACATGGAAGTAGATATTAGCTCTTCAGCCATTGTAATGGGAAGACATATGTATAAATACTTCAAAGGCAGTATCCAAGAGATGAAGTTGAAAGAAACCTCGGCAAGGTTAACTACATATAGGGGAGAATCCTTAAAAATATTGGGAACAACATCGGCGCCCATGATATCCCAGCGTCAGTCAGCTCGATTATCTTTCAACATTGTGAAGGGCAAAGGCCCCAGACTGTTCGGACAAGATTGGTTGAACCAAATTAAATTGGCTGGAGATCTTCAGCATGAATGATGATAGTTTCCAAGTGGTTTTCAGGAAATACCAAGAGGTCTTTTGTAATCAACTGAGGCAGATATGAGGTGTCAAAGCCATATTAATTGTTCATTCAGATTCCACTCCCAAATTGTTTACAGTTTAGACAATGTCTTATGCTTTGTATGAACAAGTCGAAGCAGAGCTGAAGCAGTTAGAGTTGAGAACAATAAGGCCAGTACAATTCTCAGAGTGGACAGCCACTATTATTCCCATGATGAAACCAGAGAGAATGATTCACTTCTGTGGGGACTACAAATTAACTGCAAACTAAGTGGCAAACTGGATGGTTAACCAATGCCAACGAGTGAGGACCTATATGCAAAGTTAGCAGGAGGACAAATACTTACCAAACTCAACATGAGCCATGTGTATCAGCAGTTGGGGCCGGATGAGGACTCAAGGAAGAATGTGATGACAAATACTCACCAGAGTCTATACAAGTACACTTGGTTGCCCTTTGGCGTTTTATCAGCTTGTGCCATTTTCCAGAGAACCATGGAGAATTTGCTGCAAGGTATATCTAAGATACAGGTGTACCTAAATGATGTGTTGATCACAGGGATTCCCAAGAGGAACATTTGGCAAATCTCAAGGAGGTGCTGAAGAGATTTAAAGATGCAGGAGTAAGGTTCAGATAAGACAAATGTAACTTTCAAGCCTGCGAGGTCACGTACCTGAGTTTCAAGGATCATGCCCTTTAGTGGAGAAGGTCAAGACTATCAAAGAGGCACTAGCGCCTCACAACGTGTCCGAGCAGAAGTCTTTCTTTGGCATGGTAAATTATTATGACTCAATCTGTCAATACTATTAGCATCTCTACATGAACTCCTGAAAAAATATCAATGATATTATTGGAATAAGCCCTAGAGAGAGGCCTTCTGAAAAGTCATAATCGCTCTGCAAACATCTGACCTTTTGGTGCATTTGACCCAAAAAAAAGAGATTATGTGTGATGCATCACTGAATGGAGCAGGGACAGTGCTGTTACACAAGTTGGGAGAGGGAACAGAATGGCCTGTGACCTTCGCCTCCAGAACTATGGCAGATGCAGAGACAGGCTACTTCTAGATTGAAAAGGAGAGTTTGGTGATGAAATACCAATTCAAAAAAAGCACAAATGTGTACATGGCTGCACTTCATGGTAGTTACAGACCACAAACTGTTATTGGGCTAGTTCAAGAAGGATAAAGCCATTCCTCCCATTGCCTCAGCCAAAATCCAGTGTTGGGCATTGCAGTTAGTGGCCTGTGAGTACTCAGTCCACCACGGGCTGGGTCCTCACATTTCAAATGCAAATGCCTTCAGTCCTTTTCCCTATTGCAAAGTGATTCATCCCTGCCAGTGGTGCAAGATAGCATACCCGTCCTGAACTTTTTGGATATCCTACCAATTTCTGCCCAGCAATTCTGGACATGGACCCAGAGAGACCCAGCACTGGTGAAAGTAAGAAGAATGGGCCTTCATGGTTGTAGTGATGACAAATCTGCAGTTTTAGCCCTGTCAAAGCCGAAAAGAGGAGTTGAGTGTAGAGGATGGAGTGTTGTTATCAGGACTGAGAGCGGTCAACCCTGCCCCCCTCCTACTCTTCCAGCCAGTGAGGTGCTGCTACTGGAGATGGCCCACCATGGCATGACCAAGATGAAGATGCTTGCATGCAGCTATATCTGGTGGCAAGGTCTGGACAAGGACATTGAGAGTGTGGTCAAGCAATGTGTCCTATGCCAGCTGCACCATATGCATGTGATGAGATCCATAGCATCAATGGCAACGATAGAGAAGTTGTGGCAGACGTTTGCCAACCATGGATTGTCGGAGGTCCTGGGGTCAGATAATGGCTGGGCTTTCACTAGTGAGGAATTTCTTTTTTTTAACGGTCAGATGGGGTTAGGCATGTTAAAACAGCATCCTATCATCCAGCGTCCAATGGGTTGGCAGAGAAAGCTGTCCAGACCTTTTAATGTATCAACCGAGAAAACAGCCTCCAGGCTCCCTGCCATCTAAAAGTTTTAAGGTTTCTGATGGCTTATTGGACAACCTCTCACACTGCCATGAGGGTGTTCCCTGCTGAATTATTGGTGGGTGGGTGACTGCAGCAGTGCCTATATCTCGTATTTCTAAACTAGGTGGGGAAGGTGGAGATAAAGCAGGGTGCCCAGACAACGTATCACTGATCGTGCAAACTGCAGTGAGCTTTCAGAGTGGGCGACCTGGTTTTTGCAAGGAACTTTTGGAAAGGACCACTGTGGATCACAGGGAAAGTTGGGGAAAAGACTGGGCTGGTGTGGTACATCATCAATGTTCAAAGAAATGGAGTGCGGAAACATGCGAATTATTTAAGGGAGGGACAAGCAAGTGTTGCTCAGGAGTAGTAGTCAAGTACTGTCGTGCTGGTAATGGTGGTACCATTCAGTGTGAGTGGGGGTGAAGTGCATCACCCAGCAAGAAAAATAACCTTGGCAGCATCGGTAAATGAAGAGGATTCTGACCCAAACAGTTTCTTACTGGTTGGAAGTCCATCCAGAGAGGAGCAGGAGGAGAGGGGCCTGCCCAGGAGCTTCGTCACTCCCAGTGAGTTCAGAAATCACCAGACAGGCTGGACTTGTAATTAACTGTATTTGAAGTCATATCACTTTTGGTTATTTTTGTAAATAGCTATTTCTCTGCCTTTGTGTGTTTCGTTCCAAACTTAAAGGAGAGAAATATGGTGGTGTAGCCCTTTAAGAGGCAGTGCCCTGAAAAGCTCATGTGACCCACTGCTCCAATCGGGAGCTGAGTTGGGGACTCATTCAGGCTTGCCTGGGCTTGGTCTAGGAGTTTTGGACCTTTTTTCCCATGCGCTGTAATATATATAGTTATTCTGTTAATTAACCTTTGTTAGTTCACTACCGGAGTTTGAACCTCAGCTCACTGCACTACATAATCTCTTCTCCAAACACTCCAACCTATCTGGAGACAGGAGTTAAAACAGTTCTTATTTTGAATAAATTGTGGATCATCAAACTGCAAGTAATTTTTCCCCAGTAGTTTATTGCCATTCCAGCTTTCAAAAAAATCTTTCCCTGTTAAATAAAGAAGTGAAAATAAGTATCTGATGGCAGGTAGATTGAGATAATTTCAGATGGCACAAACAGCAGGTACTTCTTGCAGAGAAAATATTCCAGTTGAAATATTTATGGCTTTGTGTTTTGTATCTTTAAGTATAATTATGTGCTTTGAGTAGATAATTGCTGTGGTACAGTGCAGCATTGGGCAATAAATTTACGTTCAACTTTTTTTTCCATGTCCATGACAAAATGAATCAGTTATCATTTAATTGTAATATATATGATAAGCCGTGTTTTACCATTAATTCAATCTGTAAATATTTTACAAGCTTATATGTTTTTATATATTTTACTATACATTTGTATTCTCATGGATTGTGGGGTGGTGATGTTGAGGGTTTTATGTGAAGGGTCCATAAATGTTCTTGATGGCCAGCGAATACTTAATCCAACTATGACTGTCTGAATCAACACTAGCTTGTTGCCCTCTTCAAATAACTCTCCGTTATATATTCATTCCAATGCACTATTAGGGCACTAGTGAGAACGGATCTGCTCTCAGAAGATTATGAAGTAGAATCAGTATGGGTGGAAATAAAGAATAGCAAGAGTCAGAAAAACCTGATTGGAGTAGTTTCTAGGCCCCCAAACAATAGTCATTGAACAAGAAAATATTGGAGCTTGTAACAAACAGCATGACTTTTTCGTGACAGTTCATTGGACCATCTAGGAATAAAACTATCTTAGATCTAGCTTTGTTTAATGAAACAGGGTTAATTAGTAATGTCAGAACAAAAGATCCATTGGGAAATTGTGATCATAATTCCATAAATTCCAGGTTAAATTTGAAAGTGATATACTGCAATCATAGACAAAACTCCTAAACTTAAACTAAGCCAATTTCATAGATATGGGGGGACAACTGACTTAGGTAAATTGGATAAACAGACTAAAAGGTGTGGCTTAAATGAACAGTGGGAAACATTGAAATAAATAATTCAAAATATCCAACAAAAATACATTCCATGGAAAAACAACTCAATAAGAAAGATCCATCCAATCGAGAAATTAGGGATAGCATTAGATTAAAAATAGACTCTTACAATATTGCAAAAAATAGTAACAGCAAGATGCATTTGTAGAATCTCTTCATGGCAGTTTCTTGCAGCAATACATTGTAGATTTGATAAGAGATAAAGCTACCTTAAATCTAGTATTGTGTAATGAGGCAACGTTAATTAGTAATGTCATAGTAAAAGATCCACTGGGAAATAGTGATCATAACACCATTGAATTCCATGTTAGGTTTGAAAGTGGCATATGTAGATGATCTGGAGGAGGGGGCTGAGTGTAGGGTGACGAAATTTGCTGATGACACGAAGATAAGTGGAAAAGCAAATTGTGTGTAGGGTGTAGAAAGTCTGCAGAGAGATCTGGATAGGCTGAGCGAGTGGGCGAGGATCTGGCAGATGGAGTATAATGTTAGCAAGTGTGAGGTTATCCACTTTGGCAGAAATAATAGTACGAGGGATTATTATTTAAAAGGTGAAAAGCTGTAGCATTCTATGGTGCAGAGGACCTGGGGGTCCTTGTGTACGAGTCGCAAAAACCCAGTCTGCAGGTACGGCAGGTGATCAAGAAGGCGAATGGAATGTTGCCCTTTATAGCGAGGGGGATAGAATATAAAAGTAGGGAGGTCTTGCTGCAACTGTACAGGGTACTGGTGAGGCCACAGCTGGAGTACTATGCGCAGTTTTGGTCGCCGCACTTGCGGAAGGATATATTGGCCTTGGAGGGAGTGCAGAGAAGGTTCACTAGGCTGATACTGGAGATGAGGGGGTTAGCCTATGAATAGAGACTAAATAGATGGGGTCTGTACTCGGAGTTTAGAAGGCTGAGGGGGGATCTTATAGAGATGTATAAGATAATGAAGGAGATAGATAGGGTAGAGGTAGAGAGATTCTTTCCGCTTAGAAAGGGTAGCAGAACTAGAGGGCACAGACTCAAGATAAGGTGGTGGGGCAGTTTAGATCAGAGTTGACGAGGAACTTCTTCACTCAAAGGGTGGTGAATCTCTGGAATTCTCTGCCCATTGAAGTGGTGGAGGCTACCTTGCTGAATATATTTAAGTCACGGGTAGATAGGTTTCTGATAGGAGAATTAAGGGTTATGGGGAGAAAGCGGGAAAGTGGAACTGATCCACTTCCGATCAGCCATGATCTTATTGAATGGCGGGGCAGGCTCGAAGGGCTAGATGGCCTACTCCTGCTCCTATTTCTTATATTCTTATGTTCTTATATACTCCAATCATATTCAAGAGTCTTTTAAATTTAATCAACATCAATTACATAGGTATGAGGGGTGAGCTCGCTAAGGCTAATTGGGTAAATAGACCAATAGGTACGGTTGTAAATGAACAGTGGGAAATATTTAAAGAAACAATTCAAAATGCTCAACAAAAATCCATTTGATTGAAAAACAAAAACTTGGCAAGAAAGACCAACTATTTCTCACTCTAGAAGTGAGGGATAGCAGTAGATTAAAGGAAGGGCTTCTCATGTTGCAAAGAATAGTAGCAAATCTGAGGATTGGGAGTGTTTTAGAAGCCAAAAAAGGGCCACCAAAAAGTTGACAGGGAAAAAATAGAATAAGAGAGTAAAAATCCAAAAATATGAAAACAGATTGTAAAGGCTGTTATAAATCTATGTGGGTAGCTAAAATAAAATTCATCACTGTGAAGCAGAGACAAGAGAAATTATCATGAAGAATGATGAAATGAGAAATATTTAACAAATATTTTGCATCTGTCCTCACAGTAGAACTTACAAGTTGCTTACCAGACATTAGGGATAATCTAGAGACTAAAAAAGTGAGGAAATTAAGATAATTAGTATCAGCAGAGAAAAAGTATTGGAGAAATTCAATGGACTAAATCCAACAATTCTGCAAGGTCTCCAACCTACAGCTCTAAAAGAGATAGAAGCTGAGATGTTGGGGGATATTTTTGCTCTTGATTTCAGCAGTCAGAAATGGCAGTGGGGGCGGAGAATCAAGAGGAGTCCCAAAATGGCTTTCACACTGCCAAAATTTCCCCATCAGCAACTCCCCCGCCAAAGATGTAATGGGAGCCCCATTACCATACAATTACCATTTACTTAGCAGGCATTCCACTGTGTCGTTCCCCCCACAAGGGGATTTCTCTCCCCTATTCCACCAGCGTGACATCATGTTGGTGGGTTTACAATAGGTTTTGTAAAATGGGAGCATGGCAAATGGCCCCTGCCAGGGACACACAGGTAAATACAGTGTCCAGTGTCAAGAGGGTCGTGCCTGAGTGCAGTATCCCCTGGCGGGAGGCAGTGCCCAGGTAGTACCAGAAGTAGCGCCGGGGCCAGGGAGGGGGAAGCTCTGGTGGGGAGGTTCTGTGTGTCTGTGGGGAGGAGGGTGTTCTCTGTGTCCCTGGTAGTTTTGGTGTGGTGGGGGTCCCTATGTTCATGGGAAGAAAATGTTTTTATTTTCATTAGATTTTGCGCTGATCTAACGTAATGGTGGGAAAAACTAGCAATGGAACCAGCTTGACTTTTAGTTGAAAAAGCAGAAAATTCTACTCAGTGGATGTGTGAGCTATGTTTTCCCAAAAACAGGCCCATCTGTTTGGACGTTTGAACAAATTAACAATGCTTTTCAAAAAAGAAGGGAAAGATAAAATGAAAAGAGCAAATTCAGAGCAGGAACAGGAGGTGGAAAATTAGTGAGTGACTCAGAAAGACAAAAGCAGCGCAGGTTGAAGATGCGTGGTACACCAGAATTTGGCTGTGTTAAAAGGTATATATATAAACGCAAGGAGCATAGTAAATAAAGTTAATGAGCTGAGGACACACAGAGACACATGACATCACGATGTCATGATATCACCGCTATAACTGAAACTTGTGGAGGGGCAAAAATAGCAGCCCAAAATCCCAAGGTATAGGGCACAATTTTGCACTCAGTGCAAACCAGTATGCAACTCTCCTGCCAGGTTTTCTCTCCAGGTCTTGCACTAGACACATGGTTTTGACTGTCATGCTGGCAGGCCATCCTCATAGAGCTGCCATTGCTGGCTCCACAGAGAGAAAGGGTGTCCCTTTTTCCTTGTCCTGTCTCCCATAGCTGAGGGGTCAGTTACTGGCAAAAACGGCATTTTCAAGTTGGCAAGCTGCAACAAGTGAAGTGCTGTAAGGATAGCGCTGCGGTTTCAGTTATTTCAATCCATATTAAAGACGTAAACAAAAGAGGCAGAGAGAAATGTATCTAAATGTGCTGATGATGTAAAGCGAGGTTGAAAGCTAAGTTGTGGGGAGGACTCGGAGAGGCTGTAAAAAGTTTTCGACATGTTAATTGAGAGGCAACAAGCTGACAGATGGAAAATAATATGACGAAGTGTGAAATTATTCTCCTTGGTTATAAGAATAAAAATGATATGAAGATGCTGGTGTTGGACTGGGGTGGGCACAGTAAGAAGTCTCACAACACCAGGTTAAAGTCCAACAGGTTTGTTTGGAATCACAAGCTTTTGGAGCACTGCTCCTTCATTCAGTCCACTCAGTTGATGAAGGAGCAGTGCTCCAAAAACTCGTGATTCCAAATAAACCTGTTGGACTTTAACCTGGTGTTGTGAGCCTTCTTATTGTAAGAATAGAAAAGCAGCATATATTTAAAAGGTGCGAAACTTGTAAATGTTGATGTTCAAAGAGAATTGTTTGTGCTTGTACAAGAAATGCAGAAAGTTAGTGTATGGATACAATGAGCAAATGGCATGTTAACCTTTATTGCAAGGGGTTTGGAGTACAGGAATAAAAAAGTCTTACTAATTGTTCATTTGCCTTTGATGAAACCACATCTGGAATATTGTATGCAGTTTTGGCTTATGTTTTAAAGATGTTTTACTTGCAAAAGTTCACTAAATTAATCCCTGGGATGAGGAAGTTGTCAAATGTCCAAAGTTGAATAAATTGGGACTGAGGGCAGTATTTTACGGCCTTGCTCATCCCAAAACTGTAAAATCCTGCCTGGTCAATGGAACTTCCCATTGTCCACCCCTCGCCTGCTCCAATTCCCATGGTGGACAGGGTGTTAAGTTCTGGCCTATATTCTTTGTCAGTTCCAGTGGCTCAATTGATCATGATTCCGTTGCAGTGCTAGATAACCTTCTTCACTGTCCACTATGCCAACCAATCTTGGTGAAATTTACTGTCTACGCCTCCTAAATTCTCATCCAACCAATAATATAAAAGGTAAGGATTACTAGAGATATAGAAGACCTGGTTAGGAAGAAACGAGAGGCGTATGTCAGGTCTAAGCAGCTGGGAACGGACACAGCGTTGGAGGAATACAGAGAGAGTAGGACGGATCTCAAACGGGGAGTTAGGAGAGCAAAGAGGGGGCATAAGATGGCTTTGGCAGGTAGGGTTAAGGAGAATCCAAAGGCGTTTTACTCCTATCTTAAGAACAAAAGGGTGGCTAGGGGTAAAATCGGTCCTCTCAGGGACAGACATGGGGAATTGTGCTTAGAGGCAGAGGGAATGGCGGAGATCCTGAATGAATACTTTGCGTCTGTATTCACGAAGGAGAGGGGTTTGATGTCTGGTACGGTCATTGAGGGAGCGGTAGACCAATTGAAAGATCTATCGATTACGAGGGAAGAAGTGTTAGGGCTTTTAGCTGGCATTAAAACCGATAAATCTCCAGGGCCCGATTGCATTTATCCTAGGCTGCTTAGGGAGGTGAGGGATGAGATTGCTGGGCCTCTGACGCAAATCTTTGTCTCTTCTTTGGACACAGATGAGATCCCAGAGGACTGGAGGATAGCGAACGTGGTACCGTTGTTTAAAAAGGGTAGGAGGGATAGCCCGGGTAACTATAGGCCGGTGAGCTTAACGTCAGTGGTAGGTAAGTTGATGGAGAGGATCCTTAGGGATAGGATGTATGCGCACTTAGAGCATTGCGATCTGATTAAGGATACACAGCATGGCTTTGTAAAGGGGAAGTCTTGCCTTACGAATCTGGTAGAATTCTTTGAGGAGGTGACAAAAACGGTCGACGAAGGACGAGCCGTTGATGTCGTCTATATGGATTTCAGTAAGGCGTTTGACAAAGTCCCTCATGGTAGGTTGGTACAGAAGATTAAAGCTCATGGGATATGTGGTCAGGTATCTAGATGGGTAGAGAACTGGCTTGCAAACAGGAGTCAGAGAGTAGTAGTGGAGGGGTCCTTTTCTAGCTGGAGGTCTGTCACTAGTGGCGTGCCGCAGGGCTCAGTACTGGGACCTCTTCTCTTTGTAGTGTCTATAAATGATTTGGAAGAGGGAGTAGGTGGTGCGATCAGCAAATTTGCTGATGACACCAAGATGGCTGGATTGGCGGGCAGTGAGGAGCAGTGTCTGGCAATACAGCGGGATATTGATAGGCTTGTTGATTGGGCAGGTACATGGCAAATGGAGTTTAATCCGGATAAATGTGAGGTGATGCATTTTGACTGGAATAATGTAGGGGGGAGTTACATGGTAAAGGGTAAGCCCGTAAGGAGTATAGAATTGCAGCGAGACCTGGGGGTGCAAGTGCACAAGTCTTTGAAGGTGGCAGTGCAAGTGGAGAGTGTGGTGAAGAAAGCCTATGGTATGTTAGCCTTTATAGGAAGGGGTATAGAATATAAGAGCTGGAGTCTAATGTTGCAGTTGTACAGAACGTTAGTTAGGCCGCATTTAGAGTACTGCAACCAGTCCTGGTCGCCTTACTACCGGAAGGACGAGGAGACTCTGGAGAGAGTGCAGAGGAGGTTTACCGGGATGTTGCCTGGTATGGAAGGACTGGGGTATGAGGAAAGATTGAAGAAATTGGGGCTCTTTTCCCTTGAAAGACGCCGACTGAGGGGGGACCTAATAGAGGTATATAAGATTATGAAGGGTATAGATAGAGTAAACAGAGGTAAGCTATTTCCTACGATAGAGACACGTAGGACAAGGGGCCATGGACTTAAGGTGAGGGGGGAGTGGTACAACACAGATATTAGAGGGAGGTTTTTCACACAGAGGGTAGTGGGGGTATGGAATACTCTGCCAAGTAAGGTGGTGGAGGCAAACACGCTAGAGTCATTTAAGAGTAACTTAGGCACATGACGGGGTTGGAGATGGGTGGATGTAGGAGACTGTTTTAAATAAGGGTCATTAGCATTGGGGCGACCCTGGTGAGGTAAATGGATATGGTATAATAATTATGTTTTTTTTTCCCTTTTCATTCACAGGTTATAAGTCGGTCTGCCTCGTGTCCAACGAGGGGCATACATGCGATGGGTCGTACTGGAGCTGCTCTTGGTTGTTCGAGATTGGCCTAGTGCTTCATGTCGTTAGTGTGTGCCTAAACTGGACCAGATACTGGGCAAGACGACAGCTCAGTGACTATCGCTGATGGCTGTGCAGACACATGGATTTGGGCCGGTGTCTATGGGAGTTTGTGCATTCTCCCCGTGCTTGCGTGGGTTTTCTCCAGGTGCTCTGGTTTCCTCCCACACCCCAAAGATGTACTGTTAGGCTGATTGGCAGGAATAAATTGTCCCTAAATCAGTTTCCCTCAATCTGGATGGCCATATAATATTAGACAGGGGTCGTGGGTGGCGAGGGGGACTGGTGATGTTGAGATGGCGGCGCGGGCTCATTGGGCCGAAGGGCCTGTTTCCCGGGCTGATTTTGTTCTTTTGTTCTTTGTTCAAATAACAGTGAACCCAACACCGATCCCTGAGGCACACTGTGACCAGGCCTCCAGTTTGAAAAACAACCCTCTACAACCACCCTCTGTCTTCTGTCATCCAGCCAATTTTGTATCCATATGGCTACCTCATTCTGGATTTCTTGAGATTTAACCTTATGTAACAACCTACCATGTGGTACCTTGTCAAAGGTCTTGCTGCAGTCCATGCAGACAACGTTGACTGCACTTCCCTCATCTATCTTCCTTGTTACTCCTTCAAAAAACTCATTCAAATTCGTGAAATATGATTTTCACTCACAAAACCATGCTGACTGTCTCTAATCAGTTCTTACCTTCTAACAATTTACCCACTACAGATGTTAGGCTCACCATCCTGTAATTCCCAGGCTTTTCACTGCAGCTCTTCTTAAACAAAGGCACACCATTTGCCACCTTCCAGTCTTCAGGCACATCACCTGTGGCTGTCAATGATTTAAATATCTCTGCTAGGGGACCCACAATTTCCTCCCTGGCCTCCCACAGTATTCTGGGATACACTTCATCAGGTCCCGGGGATTTATCTACCTTGATGTGCTTTAAGACTTCCAACACCTCCTTCTCTGTAATATGTACACTTCTCAAGACATCACTACTTATTTCCCCAAGTTCCCTAACACCCATGTCTTTCTCGACAGTAAACACAGATGAGAAATATTCATTTAGCATCTCACCCATCTCTTGTGGATCCACTCATAGATGACCTTGTTGATCCTTAAGATGCCCCTACTCTCTATCAAGTTGGTCTTTTGCCCTTTATGTATTGGTAGAAGCTCTTGGGATTCTCATTTACCTCATCTGCCAAAGCAATCTCATGTCCTCTTTTTGCCTTCCTAATTTCTCTCTTAACTCTACTTCTACACCCTCAATACTCTTCAACGGATACACTTGATCCCAGCTGCCTATGCATATCATTTGCCTGCTTCTTCTTGACCAGGGGCCTCAATATCCTGAGTCATCCAGGGTTCTCGACTTCTACCAACCTTTCCCTTCACTCTAAAAGGAATCTGCTTACCCTGAGTCCTAGTTAACACACTTTTGAAAGCCTCCCACTTATCAGATGTTCCTTTGCCTGCCAACAGACTCCCCCAGTCAACCTTTGAATGTTCCTGTCTAATACCATCAAAATTGGCCTTGCCCCAGTTGAGAATTTTAACTTTTGGGCCAGACTTATCATTCTCCATAGCTGTCTTAAAACTGATGGCATTATGGTCACTGGTCCCGACTTGAATCCTTACCAACATTTCTGTCACTTGTCCTTCTTTATTTCCCAAGAAAGCATTCCCTCAAAGGGTTGTGAATCTTTGGAATTCTTTACCCTGAGGGTTGTGGATACTCCATCATTAAATGCATTTAAGGCTGGGATTGACCAATTTTTGATCTTGCAAGAGACATGGAGAATGTGTGTGAAAGTGGAGTTGAGGTCCAGGAATACCCCACATCATAATGAATGACAGAGCAGGCTGAACAGGCCATATGATCTAACCTTGCTTCTATTTCTCCTCTTCTTGACATGCAGTATTTGATCACTCTAGTCTGCATGGCCTATTCCTATAATCATCAATCATACCCCCAAGCAGATATTTAATCCAGCTCCTTTCTTCAATTAGTTTCAGCCTCAATTGCTGAGCTTGGGAACCTGATCCACAAGTTCAGCACTCACTAATTTGAGTAGTGTTTTATACTCTCCCCATGTGGTGAGTTTGGAGGCAGAGAGGGATAGTGATGAATGGGGCAATGGCCTTCCTGCCCTGCCATCAATTAAGGCCCATATGTAGGCAATTAATGACCACCTAAGGGCCGCTGCTGCTGGTATTAACCTAACAATTGGCAGGCCTGTTGCCATGCAGGAAGCATGACATACATACCTGTGCAGGTTGCTTATGGTCTCCCTTAGTGGGTCTCCCATAATTCAGTGCCTGAGTGAGGAAGCTGGCACTTGGAAGAGAGGGCCCACTGGCACTCACCCCCTGCCCTGCTGCTCACCTAACTACACTCTTGTCCTCCTCGACCTCCGTCCTTAGAAACCCCATCATCATCTACCTCTGGTTTGGGTTGCCCCAACTCCTCCCATGGGGTACTAATAAGCAAAAGAGCTTCTACCTCTGATTTGCCAGCTGCTCTTGGTGGATGGGACTTCCTGCCCCCAGGATCCTGATCTTGTGAAAGGCCTAACATCTCAAGTGCCTCATTGTCTTGTGATACACTTATCCACCCGGCAGCTGAAACCTCCCATCTCCTCCATAAAATTCTCCTCTTCGAGTTTGTTCATTTTAAGCTTTGTATTTTCCAGTCCTTGTTACTGATAAATCCAGGTTCAGGAATCATGATTGACAAATTCACCTCACTGTGCCATCGAATATTTTAGGAAGGATGGTAAAAATTGATATCACTGGCAATAAGGAATAAATATAATATTGTTGTACAAATTATGAATTAGGAGTAGGAGTAGGCCATTTTCCCCTTGAACCTGATCTGCTGCCAATCAATAAGATGATTGATCTGATTGTGGCCTCAACTCCATATTCTGCCAATCCTAGATTAGTGTTTTGACACATGGGCCTTAAGAGTATTTAAGGGACACAAAGTTTAAACATTCAATGTCTTTCAGTGAGGGTGAAAATTTGACCTTCGACCAATGATGCGTAACGGAACATGGAATTTGTCGTGCTCAAACAGCTGAGTCAGCCCCTTATCTTTCTTTTTCTGAACAGTGTGCTTACATTGTTTTAAAAGCTTTCATGGTCCAGGTTGAATTCTGAACCTGATAACATGAGGCATGACAACATTGACAGGATAAACTGCTGATTCTCCCAAAGAAAACAAAGACATGTTCCCCCTCCCCGCCCTCAGAGCAGCAAGTGCTACTGAAGCACTCTGAATGTTAAAGATCCACAAGAGAGTTAAATAATTTCACCAATAATTAAATAGTTGTTTACTAGTATTGATAATGAAAAAATACGACATTTGATTTGAGATTATTATGAAATTCCCCCACCTGCAATTTTAAAAATGTGTTTCTTCAGATTTACTTCAGCCCCAGAATGGCATTTATAACTTTCTCCTTCTCTGCCAAAGGCACTGACTCTTCCTGGCAGACTGGTCATTTTTCATAGCTGAGTTCAGGCAACAGGTGCCAGAAGTTCCTCAAGTGTGGAGGCCATAGCAGCTGAGTCTAATTCTGTCTATATACACATACACCAATCCCAGTGGAATTTCCATCGGAATTGCTTTGTTGAAGAGGGCAATCCTTCCTCTTCTATGGCATAATGGAGAATAGAAAAGGCCAGGAACAATTTGTTCCATTTCTATATACTACATCAGATGAAAAAGACGCACTGGATGTTCCCAGAAGCCTGTCAATTACCAATTCCCACCAAGGCGTGAATCTCTGTGCTGGTGGAGGGTATGGATGACATGGAACATCCAAGAATTCATCAGGGTTGCTATCCTGGCTGTTTTCCAAAGTTGAACTCATGGTTGGACATGGGGAATTAATGAATGGCAGGAGCATAAGGATAGGAGTGAGAGAACTTGTGTGAAACTAGCTAGATGGATGATTGTGTTGTGGGTCCTCACTTTTTTCTCTTGGCTTACCTTGCCCTCAGTGCAGGAGTGGTCCTCTTTCCCCTGGCAAGCTAGAGGGCGCTCTCCTTGAATGGGGAGAATGTTTTCAGTTTGGGCATGCCTCCACCCATCTGTGCTCTCTCCTTTTTATTGTGATCCAGCTTGGCCTGTAAGGAGAAAGATGTGGAGAACGGAAACAGGATGCATGCCAGGTCAGATAGTAAGGATGCATTGCATTGCATGTATAAAAGCAAAATATTGTGGATGCTGGAATCTGAAACAAAAACAGAAAATGCTGGAAAATCTCAGCAGGTCTGACAGCATCCGTGGAGAGAGAATAGAGCCAATGTTTCAAGTCTGGATAACCCTTCATCAGAGCTGACAGCAAAGAAAATCAGAGACAATGTATATTATGTGGGGGTGGGGCTGTGATTGGACAAAGATAGTCTCTTAAGAATCTTCAAGTAATCCCTTGATCTGCGCCTCCGTTCTGCTGTTCTCACATTCCAATCACAATATAACCCCACCCACCAACCCACCGTCCCCCCACCACATAGTATAAATCTTGTCTGATTTTCTTTGCTCTCAGCTCTGACGAAGGGCCATTCAGACTCAATTCTGTTCTTTCTCCGCAGATGCTGTCAGACCTGCTGAGCTTTTCCAACATTTTTTATTTCAGCATGTATGGTTGGTGGGTAGGAAATGGGATGTGATGAAGAGAGGAGTTGCAGGGGAATTGATGAAGCTTGTGGGACGGTGGGTGGTGGGGGCCCTTGAAATAGCAGTGACTGAGCTCCCAGTAGATATGTGATGGGTATGTGAATAAGTGGGTGTTGACAAATGAAAAGAGTACTTACCCTGGCAGTACAGAGGAGATCATTCATCATCTTCCTGCACTAGATGCCCATCCTCTTGTGCAGAGAGCTTCCGCTTAACAGTGCAGCCACAGCCTCCCATGCAGGGGTGGTGACATTGCTGGTTGGCATTCTGCCAGTCCGAGGTTCTTCATCTCATCCAGCATTAATTATGGATTCATAGAATCCTACAGTGCAGCAGGAGGCTATTCAGCCCTTTGACCACAATCCCACCCAGGCCCTATCCCAATAACCCCATGCGTTTACCTTAGATAGCCCCCCTGACACTAAGGAACAATTTAGCATGGCCAAACCACGTAACCCACACATGTTTAGACTGTGGGAGGAAACTGAAGGACCCAAAGAATTCCCACGCAGACACGGGGAGAATGTGCAGAGTCTGCACAGAGAATGACCCAAGCCGAGATCAGTGCTACCTCAGAAAATCTCCTAGCCTTCCTAGCAGCTATCCTCTTGACAGGACCTGGAACAAGTGCCAGGGAGGTGTTTAAATGGAGCACCCCCTAACTGGAATGCTCAGTTGATGGTGGGGTCAGCCTGCTACAGGCATGGTATGAAACTTGTGCAAATTCTTTTTCCTAAAGTGCCAAAAAATATGGCATGAAAACTCACCAGCACTGCTGGCGAGCCGTTCAGCACTTTTCTTACACAAAGTGACACTTTGCCAAAATATGTGAAAATTCCACCTATAATCTAAGCAAACACCTGGTGAGATTAACTTGGACATGGGTCATTAAACAATTCCTATCATTCAGAACGATAGTTGTAATCATAGAATCCCTACGGCACAGAAGGAGGCCTTTTGGCCTATCGAGTCTGTACTGACCACAGGCTCTATCCCTGTAACCCTCATTTACCCTGCTAATCCCCAGACTCTAGGATCAATTTAGCATAGCCAATCAACCTGTCATTGGAGAGGGAGGAAACTGGAACATCTGAAGGAAACCCAACCAGTCATGGGGAGAAAACGCAAACTCTACACAGACAGTGACTTGAGGCTGGAATTGAACCTTGGTCCCTGGCACTGTGAGGCATCAGTGCTAACCACTACACCACCATGCCA
This sequence comes from Carcharhinus amblyrhynchos, assembly GCF_965287045.1. Classification (NCBI taxonomy): domain Eukaryota; kingdom Metazoa; phylum Chordata; class Chondrichthyes; order Carcharhiniformes; family Carcharhinidae; genus Carcharhinus; species Carcharhinus amblyrhynchos. The sequence continues at coordinate 61,388,812 of NC_137337.1, forward strand.
TGAAGTGATTGGTTTATTTATTTCTATCAATGTAAAATACATGCAATAATATATAAATTATTAACAAGTGACTTGATCCTTTCTCAGTTGGTCATTTTGTTACTTGAAGTTAGGTTAAGCTCCACATATATTCCATTCTCCCACAGACTTTTGCTTTATGACTGCTTCACTTTCCTTCAGCTTTCTTCTTTAAAAGCATCAGTCAAACTGACTCCCTTTCCCTGCTGAGTAGAATTCAAACACTTCACTTGATAAAGAGCTCTCCAGAGTTCAAATGAGTAGAGATTTTCCAGCCACAGTGTGTGTGACTGATGACTGGAATGTCAAATTATCGTTTCATTGACTCCAGTGTGCTGGGTCAGCCAATCCTGCAATCTGTTGTATACCACTAGCCCTTTTGTTCACTGAACTGAATCCTGCGAATATAAATTTAGTTCCCCGGTTGCGCCTTTAATAACACCAAGATAGCTTATGGTAGGCAGCATATGAAATACTGAAACATAACAATCATGTTGAAAAATATTTCTACGCTATATTTTTACCTGTGCATTTCCTGGACAGGAAATTTAACATGCAAAATATGGTTTAGTATTTTGAGTTGAGAACCTGTATCTGAGTGTCGACTCAGACAATTGGCATCCTTCCACTGGTGAGAGATGATGGAATGCAACCTCAAAACTTTGATATGATCAGATGAGATCATCTCCATGAGGGTGAAGTGTCCTCTCCATTTGATTTTTGGCTGCATATCCCCCAGCAGGATTTGGAGATACAGTTTTCCCCAGTATCCGCATTGTTTTACTTCTCAATCCAAAAGAAGGGTGAGTGCCCCTACATGTGGAGCCCACTCACTCGCAGAAGTTCCTGGAAGGCGATTAATTAAAGGGAGTATCAGCCCAGGACTCCATCACAATGTCTCTCCTGATCCAGACCGACAAGGCAGTGTGTCCCAGTAGCTGGGAGTTGGTTGCTGGATGCCAGGGCACGTCCACATGCGGCATGCTAGTATATCACATCCCTGGGTCCTGTTTCCTCAGATCCATTGTTCTTCAGAATGCAGAGTTTAAGTTAATAGTTTATTAATTATTGTCGCAAGTATGCTCACATTAACACTGCAATGAAGTTGCTGTGAAAATTCTCTAGTTGCCAAATTCCGGTGCCTGTTCGGGTACACTGAGGGAGAATTTAGCATGACCAATACACCTAACCAGCATGTCTTTTGGGCTGTGGGAGGAAACCAGAGCATCCAGTGGAAACCCACGCAGACGTGGGGAGAACATACTGACTCCGCACAGACATGGACCCAAGCCAGGAATCAAACCTGGTTCCCTGGCACTGTGAGGCAGCAGTGCTATCCACTGTACCACCGTGCCATCCTTATTGTGCTCTATCCTTTGAGTTTCTGAGAGGTGTCATCAGACAAGTTTTAAGCAGGTATCCTTTGTCTTTGAGCTGCCAGTTGGGAAATCTGCTTGGAAATGTGAAGAGTTGAGAGAAAGTGAGTTTGGGAGAGTTCTGAAACTCTCCTGAACTCTCAGATGTTCAGCACTTTTTTCATGAAATTTCACCCAGAGTTGAGAGTCTCTTCACTTGCGGGTCCCTTGGGAACTCTGAGTTCCATGTAGTTGATGACAGATGTTGTTTTCATATCATCTTCTGCCATTTTCAGGAGGTAATGGGCAGCACAAGCATCCCCCTTAAAAGAGAAAAGGATCGGTTTTGGAGGACATACAACATTTTGAATATTTGTTGTCACCATCCTGGAGTGATTCTAGAATATGTCTATGCCCAGAAGTTGGATTTCTTGAGAGTCACAGAGTGGTGTGCCTGTTGCTCGTAGCCCGAGTTTTTTCAGTCATAGTTCCTTATCTGAAAGCACCATGACACAGGCTTCTATGTTTAATTTGAAATGGTGAGATGATCATTTACAGAGATGTCAGCATTTCAAAAATAGAATCCGGGATTGTTGATGTCAGCCAAGAAGCACTGTTAAATTTTTTCCTGGTGTGTTATCTCAATCTCGTGGACTGTTTTGGGATCTCTTCCTCACATCTTGATGCTTAGACTTGTGCAACTTTCTGAGTATCCCAGTCAGTTGCAGTGAAAACATAGCACAGAGATTGCTGGACATTTCTCTCGCCTGTGAGGTCTTTTGGCTCCACAGTGCTGACATGGCCCTCCACCATCTTGTGGTGTGTTTATTTATTGTCACCCTTTGGCCTGGTATCTCACTACCCTCCTGTGGCTTTATAAGCTGGAGTTGTTCTATACCATGACATAATTTATCCTCACAAAATGGACCAATGTTGCTGGCAAATTCCAGACTGTCTATTTGGATTGCCTTTTCCAGAGTCTGTATGGATGTTCAAAAGGACATCATCAGCCATTCGGACTACTATTCAGTCTCATACAAGCTCTGTAGGTGAAGCCACATCAGTTAGCTGGAGCACTAGAACTTGGATGGTTGAATATGGTCGAGGCTTCATTCCATCCATGTTGGGATTGCACAGTCTGATACGATCTTCAGTACACAGGGTTTTCTTACTCTTTATTATACAATATCCATCCATGCAAAAGCACTTATTTTAGAAGCTAAAACTTGCCTCACGGAAGCTGTATTCTTTTGAAGTCCAGAAGGAGAGCCTTTTGTAGTGTAAACACTCTTGCTGGTGTACATTTGAGGTCACCATAGTCATAGCCTGCAGCCAATCAGCATCATTAATTTAGAGAAGAGCCAACAGCTTCCTCAGGCTGCTGCATTCTTGAAGATGTTATTCTTTCTTAAATAAAAAACTATTGAAGGATTTTGGAACATTTTCATACTTATCTGAGAATTCATTTATTCCTTCCATATGTTTTGTCATCAATTTCTTGCAGCGAATTTTCTAATTAGGATTTGGGCACTTTAGAATGTTGTTGGAGTATGTTAGGGCATTTAAGAGGTGATTCCCAACTTTGGCTGAGTTTTTAAAGCTTTTTTTTCTCTCAACAGTGCGCAGCTGCCATGTGATATGGTGGCACCTCTGAAGGGGGATGGTTGCAGTGATTAACAAAACATAATTCTTTGATTAATCTCCTGAAGACTGTTAAAAGCTTGTTTAGCGTTAAAACTGAATTTTTCTGACCCTTGCTAGGTCCTTTGGCTCAGCAATCAGTGGGGATTTTCAGTGGATTTCCACATGCTCTGGTGGAATCTTTTGTGATGTAGAGATGCTGGCGTTGGACTGGGGTAAACACAGTAAGAAGTCTCACAACACCAGGCTAAAGTCTAACAGGTTTATTTGGTAGTAAACACCACTAGCTTTCGGCGTTTGCCCACCTGGAAAGCTAGTGGTGTTTACTACCAAATAAACCTTTTGGACTTTAACCTGGTGTTGTGAATCTTTTGTGCACAGTGGATTTTTCTTCTGCATCTGTAATAGAGCATCTTTTTAGCTGATGTCCAGCTGTGCCTTCAATTCATGTGCATTTCAGCAAGATCAGGATGTTGTTTCTTTAGTATTTCAGATTTTGCATCCTTCATTAGATTCTGTTTTGGGTTTGTTCATTAGCTATCATCATGTTGTAAAGGTTTGTTCAGTAGATCTCTGAACAAGGTTCAGAGGCTTGCCTAGTTGACCAGTAGTAACACATAACTGTATACAAATATACATAGTATAGCCAAAACTAGGAGCTATCTTCATGTTGACTTCTATTCCATACAACTCTGTTTCCTCTCTACTATGTGTCTCTATACATCATTTACTGAACACCATTATACTACAGATACATGTTTAGATAGGCCAGTTACTACAGTGCTGTCTGAGCATCCAGAAGCAGTCAATTGATTGTTCATTGTGCCCTGAGGATGAGGAAGTGCAACCTCTTTATAAGAACATGATTTTGAAGGGGGAAATCGTTTGCCAAACTTTCCAATGCCCTCTCTCCCCGCACCCACACAACCCATGTTGTCTGGAGCAATATGGACTCTTGTATGGAAAAACAGATAAATCTGGCACAGTTCCTTCACAATAAGAAAACTTGATGCCTTCTTCAGAGCACTGCATTGTTGGAAGTGCAGCTCTTTGGACAAGATATTGAACTGATGCTTCATCTCTGCCCTCTCATGTATACATAAATGATTGCATTGTATTGCTTGTACAGAGACTACCTTGGACTCAATAGTCTGAATCATTTCCTATGCCATAACAACGCTATATATTTAGCATTGATGAGCAAATGAGGGATAAATAAATAAAAGGATTTGTCAATAGGATGAGATGAAGAGCGGTGGGAGAAAATAAAAATGGAGCATAAACACCAGCATTGATCTGTTAGGCTGAATGGCTTGCTTTTGTGCTGTAAATACTATGCAAGTTATGAAAGAATCTGGTATCACTAACACCAGTCTAATTTGGGGTGAAGGTAACTCGAGTAAACAGGTTTGTTAGATGGTTTAACACTTGCTGTCTACCAAGGACAATAATTATTGAATTATGAAGGATGCTTGCCTTTTTGACAGGCCTGCTTTTGACCGCAAACTGTTAAAAACTATCCAGGTCAGGCAACTTTACTGCAACCTTTTGTCATATGTTTAGCTCACTTGCTTCAACCATTTGGCTGTACATTGTAGCGCGAGATCCAACTCTATAGTGCTAAGTGTCCAAGTTATGGACATGCAGAAATAAATTAAAGGACTCTGTGAAAGGACTCAAAGTATGGAACATTTTACTATTTTGGTCTCAGTAAATAAAGTACCCTTGAAAGTTAGCCAGTGTATTGTTTTTGCATTGCCAAGGTATTTTGCTTCTATATTAATTTATTTATTATAATAAGGACTTTTTTAGTTTAGCCTGAAATGTTTATTTCAGCATGATTTTTTTCCTTTGAAGAAAGCAGGGTGTGGCCTGGGGTTGTGGGAGTGTGTATTATAGCTTTGAGATAAAGGGTATTGTTCAAGTTGCTGCATGCTGATCCTTTGTTCTTTGCATGAGGTGTAACAAGCTCCAGTTCATAGATGATGTAGTCCTGCTATTAAATCTGGCTTGATCCTAATAAGTACAACTGTTAAGACAGGCCTGAAATCTAATAAATTAAATCAATGAGAACAGAGAGAAATCTTTTCAAAAACAGACATCTGTCTCTATTCTGGGACTGAAAAGTGACTGGGTCAGAATTAAAGGGGAGAAATGCATCAGCACCTGATGTCACAAGCTCAACACCAGCCCAGCCAGGGCTACAAGACCAACAATCAATGGGCTTGTGTCTCTATTGGATTAAAGTCTATAGTCTGTCACACACACAACCCATTGAATGCAGCTTTAAACATCAATGCCATTTGCTGAGGCAGACTGGGCCTCTTTCAGTTCTTTCGATACAGAAAAAAGATGTTTATCTCTATTTTTCTTGCTATCCTTCGTCAATGTTATCAACACAACCTCTCTGACGGTTGTAACTCAGCAGTCCCTCGACGGGTAAGTTTTGTTCTTTCTCTATTGTACCTCGGCCAATGGCCTGAGGGACATCAGCTTTTGTGCTCTATTCCGCAGGTGTGACGTTGCTTGAAACCCATCCAATCAAATATGAGCAGCCTGGATTTATGCCAGGTGTTTGTGTCCTCTGAAGGTATTGTAACGTGCCGACTGACATCACCTGCTCCTGGTGAGGTAGTTGCTGCTTCACTAGCACTCTATCTGCTGATTGCGAAGTGAACATCTTTCCTGGAAATCATGCCATACACAGCATCCGGGCATTTATGTGACCGCCTGGTGCGTGAGAGGCAGAGGAGGGAGGGGGAAGGGTCAATTCACAAGCCCGTCAAATTTTATGAGCAGGACTTTGTGATGCTGAAGCAGGAATGCATGCAGAAAAAGATTCTGTTTGAAGATGAGACATTTCCAGCGACAGTGGAGTCCCTCGGGTACAAAGAACTGGGACAAAAGTCCACGAAAGTGAAGAACATAGTGTGGAAAAGACCAAAGGTAGGGATCCAAGCAGAATCTATTTTCTAGTAGATGTCTTGCCCAGTAGGATATGTCAGTTTGGAGTTCCTAAAATGACTCTGAGGGATGCCTGTGCTCTGCAATAGGTGGTTGAGGGTGGGAGTACTCGCAGTTGTTATAAGTAAAGGGCAATCTTTATAACGTGTTGGTGGGGATTGGAATAGTTGCAGCCACAGCAAGTGAAGGACAGTCTGCAGTATGATGACTGAGTGTGAGTGGTAGAATTTGCAGTTACTATAATTGAAGAGCAGTCTGTGTAATCTGAAAATGGATACAGGTGGGACTGCTTGCAGTTACTGTAAGTAAAGGGCAACCTGTCCTGTGATAGAAAGGTGACAGTGGACGTACTCAGTTACTGTAAGTTAAGCACTTGGTTTACTGTAATTCGAGAGTGAGGCTAAGAGTACTGGAGTTACTGTAAGTGAATCGCAAGCTTGCTCTGAGGGAGGGAATACTCTGTTACTGTAAGCGAAAAGCAGTCTGTGTAGTCTCACACTGGATATGGGTGGCACTACATATCATTACTGTAAGCCATTTTTAAAATTTATTCATCCGATATGCTTTTAAGGCTAACATTTATTGCTCACCCCTAATTCTCCTTGGGATAGGACAGTAAATAATGTTCATGGACCATTGTAGTCAAGATGCTATTCAGAAGGGAGTTCCAGGATTTTGACTCTGTGATGTAGAAGGAATGGCAATATTTTTCCAGGTTAGGTGTGCATGTGTAACATGTCTGAACTTGGAACTGGTGGCATTCCCATGTACTTACTGCCCTTGATCTTCTAGATCAGGCTTGTCCAACGTGCGGCCCAAGGGCTGAATGCATCCCTCAAGCCCATATATGTGGCCCCAGAGCCAGTTTACAAAATGCCAGTGAGGCAGATAAGTTTGAGTGGAAGAAACTGCGTGGAGTTGCTCCTCCATCACAGACCATTTATTTCTGCTGTTTGACTCATCAATGAATTCAAGGCTGGGAACCCAAGGGTTGGAGGCCAAGGAGCAGGGTACCAAGGGCTGGGGAACCAAGGAGTTGGGCCCAGGGAGTTGAGGGCTAGGAAGCCAAGGAGTGGATTGGGAGAGCTGACGGCTGGGAGCAAAGCCCAGGGAATGGAGGTGCAGGAGAGCAAAGATGCCAGTAAGCAGAGCCCGAATATCTGGAAGAAGTCCCGGGCATCTGGAGCGGGCTGTAGGCATGCGAGAGCACAGCACAAGGCAGCATGAGCAGAGCCCACTGGCTTCTGAATGAGTGAATGATGCAGACTGTGTGAGTGAATGTATGAGAGTGTGGGAGTGGCAGAGTGTGAGAAAGAGAATGTGATGAGGGGAGAGAGAGATTATGTTAGCGGAACGAGAGAGAGATTGTGAGGGAAGAAAATGTGAAAAGGGGAGGGTGGTGGAAGAGTATAAAAGGGGGTGAGAGAGTGAGAGTAAAAGTTTGGGTGGGTGGTGGTGAGAGTGCCGGGCAGAATATGCCCATAACTCTGGCTCACACCCAGTATCAGGCTCCTTACTCACCCTCACCCACACATACCACCAGGCAGTCTCATCACATTGGATGAAGGTGACTGAATGAATACCCAGAGCTTGGAAATGAGCCAGAAACACATGTGCTCATTCTATTATGCTCTAATACTCATCTTGATTTATTACGCTTCTTTTCGAGCAGCATGTTGCTTTTCTTTTTTGTTTTGAAACTCATTTAATGTTGTACCAAATTTTGGCTGGGTGGGTGGGCGATTTTCCTACCTCGTTTTCAGTGGACAGGAATGGAAGCATAGCAGAGAATTGAGTGGGAGTCCGTAAACGACTTACATGCCAGTGGGATTTCCCCATTCGCATGTTCCCAGCCCCCGTCACTGATGACATAATGGGATTCCTGCCATGAATCAGGAACCTCATTAGTATACATTAACATACACCTAACGGGCCTCCCTGCTGTATAGTCCTCCAATGTAGGAATTTCCCCCCTGCTGGTGTGACGCCATGTTGGCAGGGTTTACAACAAGTTTTGTAAAATTGAAACCTGGTACCTTTACATCCTCTTGGGGATGTAAAGGTAAAAGGAGCCCTCAGTAGAGAAATTCATGCCTAGGCACTGGGGATGGTACCTGAGCACTCCCAGTGGCAATACTGGGAGGGTATCCATTGGGGGTGGGGCGGGTGTGGTCCCAGAGAAGTGGTGATCCCATATTGGTGGGGGGTGGGGTTTGGGGTGGGATGGTCCCAAGTTTGTGGGCGGGGCAGGAGGGGGTGCAGTCCTATGACTGTGGAGGGTGGGGAGATGTTATATTTATTTTTCTTCGATCAGCATACCCTTTACACATGGCACCTTTGATCTTTTTAGAAGCTGCTTTTGCTGAGCCTGTCCTGCCAGCATGACATGGTTGGACCACCTCCTGTTTTTCTCAGCAACATGCTTGAAAATATAGCAGGAAAAGCCAGCAGTGCAGCTGGAAGGCTACACCCTGCTTTTTCTGTGGAGGGGATTCACGCTTTACCAAAAAACTGAAAAATTCCATCCTTTAGCTTTCTGAAATTTGTTCAGTGTAGAAAGTTTTCAAATGTGACTCCTTCCTTCTTCTGTCTCTCCCCCTCCCCTATGCTAAAAGGTTGGATTAGCCTGTTCTAGGTGGTAGATGTCACGGGTTTCGAAGTTGCAGCTGAAGGATACATGACAAGTTGCTGCAGTATATCCTGCAGATGGTACACACTGTAGCCTCACTGTGCTGCAAAGGACCATAGTGCTGGAGGAAGTGAATATTTAGGGTGGTGGATGGGGTTCCCCTCAGTGGGCTGCTTTGTTCTGGATATTCCTGAGCTTCTTGAGTATTATTGGAGTTGTACTAATGAATGTAATAGATAGTGGACATGCTTTGGGGAGTTAAAAGAATACTTTGGCTCTGACCTGCTGCTGTAGCTGCAATGTTGATGATAGAGGATTTGAAAATAGCATTGCAGTTTTTTAATATTCATTCATGGAATGGGAGAATCACTGGCAATGGCAGCATTTATTGCCCGTCATTAATTGCTCCTGAGATGATTGTGAGCCTCTTTCTTGCATCCTGCAGGCCCATGAATTATAGATACCCCAACAATGCTGTTAGGGAGGAAGTTCCAGAGGTGGCATGGTGGTTGGTACTGTGCTTAGCACTGCTGCCTCACATCGCCAGTGATCCTAGTTCAATTCTGGCCTTGGGTAACTGTCTGTATTGAGTATGCACGTTCTCCATATGTCTCTGGGCTTCCTTTGAGTGCTCCAGTTTCCTTCCACAAAGTTCACAGATGAACAGGTTAGGTGGAATGTCATGCTAAATTGCCCCTTAGTGTCAGAGGGACTAGCATAGTAAATATGTGGGGTTGCAGGGAAAGGGCCTGGGTGGGATTGTTGCAGTCTTGATGGGCCAAATGATCTCCTTCTGCCCGGTAGGGATTTATGATTCTATGACAATAAAGGAGCAGTGGTATAATTTCAAGCTAGGCTGGCGTGTGACTTGGAGAGAATTTGCATGTTGTCATACGTTTGCAATCCTTCATGATCTACATGGTACGATCAAGGTACGACTTAGTGGGATTTCCCCATTCGCATGTTCCCAGCCCCCGTCACTGATGACATAATGGGATTCCTGCCATGAATCAGGAACCTCATTAGTATACATTAACATACACCTAGCGGGCCTCCCTGTTGTATAGTCCTCCAATGTAGGAATTTTCCAAGGTGGCCTTCACAACACCCGATAATGCAGAATCGCTGAGCAGAAACTGATAGCCAAGTTCTGCACACGAGGACAGCTTCAACCAGGATCTTGGGTTCATGTCACACTATCTGTAACCCCCCACGACTTGCCTGGGCTTGCAAAATCTCACTAGCCGTCCTGGCTAGAGACAATACACATCTCTTTAACTTGTGCTTGGCTCTTTCTCCACTCACTTTGTCTGACCTTTAAGACATGATTATCTTAAGGTGCTGTTGGAAGAACCTTGGCAAATTGCTGCAGTGCATCTTGTAGATAGTACACCATTGTAGCTACAGTGCACCATTGGTGAAGGGTGTGAATGTTTGAGCTGCTGGATCTATAAGCTACTTTGTCCAGAATGGTGTTGGAGTTGCACTGTTCTAGGGAAGTGGAGAGTATTCCATAATTTTCTGACTTGTGCCTTATAGATAGTGACCAAGCTTCGGGGAATCAGATCATGAGCAAATTGTTTGGCATGGAATCCCCAGCTTCTGATCAACTCTTAGTAGCATGTTATTTATTGGGTTGCTTCAATTAAGTTTCTGGTCAATGGTAACCCTCAAGATGCTGCTTTTGGGGAATCATTGATGGTAATATTGTTGAATGATGTGGAGATGCCGGTGCTGGACTGGGGTCGCACAAAAGTCTCACAACATCAGGTTAAAGTCCAACAGGTTTATTTGGCAGCACAAGCTTTCAGAGCACTGCTCCTTCAACAGGTGAGTGAGGAGTTGTGTTCACAACAGGGCATATACAAACACAAACTCAATTTACGAGATAATGGTTGGAATGCGAGTCTTTACAGATAATCATGTCTTAAAAGTCAGACAATGTGAGTGGAGAAAGAGCCAAGCACAAGTTAAAGAGGTGTGTATTGTCTCCAGCCAGGATGGCTAGTGAGATTTTGCAAGCCCAGGCAAGTCATGGGGGGTTACAGATAGTGTGACATGAACCCAAGATCCTGGTTGAAGCTGTCCTCGTGTGCGGAACTTGGCTATCAGTTTCTGCTCAGCGATTCTGCATTATCGGGTGTTGTGAAGGCCACCTTGGAAAACAGTTTGAATGTTGTCTAAGTCTTGCCGCATGCAGTTGTAGAACTGAATACTCTGCAATCAGCAGCAAGTATCTATACTTCTGACTTTCTGATGAAGGCTATTGCTGAAGCAGCTGAAGATGATTGCATCTGCAGCAATGATTTGCCTCTATCTTTGTGTTAAGCATGATCTCTGACAGTGGAATCAGTGATATCATTGACCTCACCTTCAGTAGGCCTCCTTGATGTTACACTAAGTCAAATGCTGCCTTGTTGTCTCCAACGTTCTACCTTCTGTAAACCTGAGGTCACCCCAAACTCTGCTGCTCATGTCTTAACTCAGAGTAAGTCCCATTCTCCTGTTCACCCAAGTGCCCGCTGAGTGATGTTGGCTCCCAGCAAAGAAACATTTTAGCCCAAATCTTATCACTATTCATGTTTGTGGAATTTTCCCATCCCGCTGCAGTGAATGGAGATTTGGCTGGCCATCAAACTCTCCAATCTCGCTGCTGTGGGAGCGTGGTATGAAAAGCAGGTAACATCATTCCCTTTGACTTTTAAAATTCTCATTTTTGTTTTCAAACCCTTCATGTCCTTGCCCTCCCTACCTTTTGTAATCTCCTGCAGTCCCAAAACTCTCTGAGATATTTGCATTGTTCTAATTGTACAGTCCCAATTATATTTGCTCTACCGATGGTGGCCATGCTTTCAGCTGCTTAGATCTCAGCTCTAAAATGACCTCTCTTCAACTTTACATTACTCCACCTTTTACACACTCCTTTAAAACCTATCTCTTTGATCAAGCTTTTGATCATCTCTCCTAATATTTCCCTTCCATATCCAATTTGGCCTACATGTGATTCCAGACAAACAGCAATGTGGTTACTTCTTAACTGCTTTCTGAATAGCCTAGCAAGCCATTCATTTCAAGGGCAACAAGGAGTGGGCAGCAAATGCTGGCCTTGCCAGTGATGCCCGTATTCCATGAAACAATAAAGAAATAAATATTTTCCCAAGGTGAAGAAGGGAATGTTCGAGTTAAGAGGACGTTTTCAGTTGCTGACAGGCCTGACTAATTATGATTTGTTTCCTTGTCAGGAAATTTGTGAGAATCCAAAGTTCATCATTGGTGGAGCCTCAAGAACTGATATCTGTCAAGGAGATTTGGGTAAGCTCTTGCTTGAAGTTTTCTAAGCCTTGAAATTACTTCAGAGCTAGTATGGGATCAACACTCAATAGCTTCTGCAACACCATTGATCAGCTATTTTAATTTAAACAGGTTATAAGTTTATAAAGTTGGTTATAATAGAGTGGAAGAATTTGGCATGAATGCATTAAGATTGTGCCAGTAACGCTTTCCATTCTTTAGTTGGTACTATCAGGGACCCAGTATGTTAACTGATCACCCTCCAAAACAAACATTTTCATAGTGTTAGAGCAATTAAGTAACACAAAAAAGAATGTTATTCCTTGAAAGTATAAAGATATCCAGTGAGAAGAAACACTATCCTTTACCAACGTGGAAATCATAGGAACATGCAAATTTGAAAAGTACGTGCTTAGAAATTTGCCTGAACCCAAAATGCCACAGATAGACCTAGGACCATCTTAGTATTGCACCTTATTATCATTTAACCAGTGAATTGCTGATGGATTTTATTTTATTTATTATTGTCACATGTATTAGCATACAGTGAAAAATATTGTTTCTTGCGCCGTATACAGATAGACCATATTATTCATAGAGAAGGAAATGAGAGAGCAAAATGTAGTGTTACAGTCATAGCTAGGGTCTGGAGAAAGATTAACTGAATGAAAGGTAGGTCCATTTAAAAGTCTAACAGCAGCAGGGAAGAAGCTGTTGTTGAGTCAGTTAGTACATGACCTCAGACTTTTGTATCTTTTTCCCGACAGAAGATGGTGGAAGAGAGAATGTCTGGGGTGCGTGGGACCCTTAACTATGCTGGCTGCTTTGCTGAGGCAGTTGGAATGGATGGGAGGCTAGTTTGCATGATGGATTGGGCTACATTCACAACATTTTGTAGTTTCTTGTGATCTTGGCAGAGCAGGAGCCATACCAAGCTGTGATACAGCCAGAAAGAATGCTTTGTGTGGTGCATCTGTAAAAGTTGGTGACAGCCATAGCTGACAAGCTAAATTTCCTTAGTCTTCTGAGAAAGTAGAGGTGTTGGTGGGTTTTCTTAACTATAATGTTGGCCATGGGGGGACCAGGACAGATTATTTGAAGCTCTCGACCCTTTCCACGTCGTCCCCGTTTGTGTAGATAAGGACATGTTCTCCTTTATGCTTCCTAAAGTCGGTGACATTGAAGGAGAGATTATTGTTGCCGCACCAATTCACCTGATTCTCTATCTCATTTCTGTACTCTGTCTCATCATTGTTTGAGATCTGACCCACTATGGCAGTGTCATTAGCAAACTTGAAAATTGAGTTGGATAAAAGGTGTCCCAGGCAGCTTGCTGGAGTTGAGAACTCAAAGGTAGCACTGGTCCACAGGTGAGACATCAAGAGAACTGAGGGTCAGGAAGGCACAATCAAAATGTCCTGTTATCATGGTCCCTACGTGTAGATCAGTTATCAAGTATTCCTTAAAGGGTATAATAACTCCAGCAGTTAGCTGTAAAGGAATAGCTTTATTGCACAAAGTAAAGTCAAGCAAAACCACAAGCCTGTGGTAAACACAAACAGGTCCCAAATGCGACAATACAATGGACCCACTCAAGGGCCTGCTTTACAAAGGGTTTGGTTTATGGGCTCCATCTGGTAAGGTAATTACCAATCACCAGGGAGCTCATATTTTATGAGTCTGATAGGGAGGTCAATCAGTGATTTCCCCATGCAAGTCCTGGGTATTGTTACAGAGAGAGAAAAAAACAAATGTTAGTTACACCTCACAAAAAAAACCTATTAAGATAAAAGTGTGCATTATTCATAAGAACATAAGAAATAGGAGCTGGAGTAGGCCATCTAGCCCTTTGAGCCTGTCCCGCCATTCAATAAGATCATGGCTGATCTGTCGTGGCTCAGTTCCACATTCCCGCCCTCTCCCCATAACCCTTAATCCCCTCGCTTATCAAAAACCCATCAACTCGCGTCTTAAAAATATTTAGCGAGGCAGCCTTCACACTTCAACGGGCAGAGAATTCCAGAGATTCACCACCCTTTGCGTGAAGAAGTTCCTCCTCAACTCCGTTCTAAACGGCCCCCCCTTTATCTTGAGGCTGTGCCCCCTAGTCCTACTGTCCTTTCTGAGCAGGAAGAGTCTCTCCACCTCTATCCTATCCATCCCATTCATCATCTTATATGTCTCAATGAGATCTCCCCTCATTCTTCTAAACTCTAACGAGTACAAGCCTAGTTTATTCAGCCTCTCCTCATAGCTCAACCCCCTCAACTCCGGCATCAGCCTAGTAAACCTCCTCTGCACTCCTTCCAAGGCCAAAATATCCTTGAGTAAGTGCGGTGACTAAAACTGCACACAGTACTCCAGCTGCGGCGTCACCAGTGCCCTATACAGCTGCAGCAAGACCTCCCTACTTTTATATTTAATCCCCTTCGCTACGAAGGCCAGCATCCCATTAGCCTTCCTGACCACCTGCTGCACCTGCAGGCTGGGTTTTTGCGAGTCATGCACAAGGACCCCGAGGTCCCTCTGCACCGTCGCCTGCTGCAGTTTTTCGCCACGTAAGTAATAGTCCTTCCTACCATTATTCCTACCAAAGTGGACCACCTTGCACTTGCCAACATTAAATTCCATTTGCCAGTTCCTGGCCCATTCACCCAGCCTATCTAGATGCTTCTGCAGACTGTCCACACCCTCCGCGCAATTTGCCATTCCACCAATCTTGGTGTCATCAGCAAATTTCAACACCATACACTCGGTTCCCTCCTCCAGATCATCTATATAAATGGTAAATAGCTGAGGCCCCAGCACCGACCCCTGGGGCACTCCACTAGTCACCAACCGCCAATCTGAATAGCACCCATTGACCCCCACTTTCTGCCTCCTATTAGACAGCCAATCCTCTATCCACACTAACACCCTACCCCCAACTCCATGCCCCCTTACCTTCTGCTGTAACCTCTTGTGAGGTACCTTGTCAAACACCTTCTGAAAATCCAGAAAGACCACATCCACCGGCTCTCCTCTATCCACCACCCTAGACACATCCTCGTAGAACTCCAATAAATTCATCAGACACGACTTCCCCGTAACGAAACCGTGCTGCGTCTGCTCTATCAAGCAATTCCCCTCAAGATGCCTCGCTATTTCCTCCTTGATGACGGATTCTAACATTTTACCTACAACAGACATTAAACTAACCGGCCTATAATTCCCTGCCTTTTGCCTGGCACCCTTCTTAAACAACGGCGTAACATTAGCCGTTTTCCAATCTTCCGGCACTTACCCGGAATCCAGCGATGTTTGGAAAATAACCACCAAGGCATCCACTATCACCTGCGCCATTTCTTTCAGAACCCTCGGATGCATTCCATCCGGTCCTGGGGACTTGTCCACAATCAGTCCCTCGAGTCTGTCGAGCACCGCCTCTCTAGTAACAATAATGTGATTGAGACCCTCCAGTCCTACCATCTTTCCATCGCTAACACCCGGCAAATTATTCACGTCCTCCTCCGTGAAGACCGAAACAATAAAGTTATTCAAGGCCTCAGCCATTTCCCCATCCCCTACCACTAAGTTCCCCCTCTCATCCTCTAAGGGTCCAATGTTCACCCTAGCCAGCCTCTTCCTTTTTATATATTTATAAAAACTCTTGCTATCCATTTTTATATTAAGTGCTACCCAGCTTCATAGTTTATCCTACCCTTCTTTATCAACTTCTTTGTCAATCTTTGTTGACATTTAAACCTCTCCCAATCCTCCTCTTGCCCACTACTATTAGCTACTCTAAACGCCTCCGCTTTTACTTTAACACTTTTTCCTTCGCCTCCTTCATTATCCACGGCTTATTACCTCTCCTCCTACCGTCCTTTTTAACCATCGGAATAAATTTCTGCTGAGCACCAAGAAAGATCTCCTTAAAGATCCTCCACTGCTCCTCAGCAGACCTACCTTCCAACGCGCTCCCCCAGTCAACATTCACCAATTCTTCTCTCATCCTACCGTACTCCCCTCTGTTCAAACAAAGGACACGTGTCCGGGAGCCCACTTTCTCCTTATTCATATGTAGTTCCTCAAGGGCAAGTAATTACATACTGCAGCCGGTTACATATAAACCTCTGGTTTGAAATATCAGATGAAAGGGAAGATACTGGCTGATTGGTTGGCTAATTTTTGACCACCTTGGCTCCAGTTCAAAGACTCGGGTCCCCTAAGGTCTTTTGGTTCTTGTGGCTCACATTGAGGTGAAGACGGTGTTCTGTGTGATCTTTACGACTTTGAGAAAACAGTTCTTCTTCTGGGTAAATTACAAAATGGAGGATCTTCTCTCAAGGTTTTTCCTGGTTGGTGAAATTAAGAAGGAGAAGGAAGTATTTCTGCCCTGATAACATCCTTCCCCTCCTGGCCAGTGATTTTTATGTAATGAAAAACATTTCTGTTCCCATGGATGGGCTTTATTGTGAGTTGTTGAGAAGAGTTCTTAATTTTCCAGTAAGTATGACTAGATCACTGATCAGATGGCTTCTTACACAGTAGTCTTCATTTCCAAGTAACCACTAGCAGGCTATTATTCACTGAAAGCAGTGGTTGCTATCAGGAAGAGAAAGAGACCATTAGGCTAAACAAAATCCATACTTGGATTGTCCCTACTTTCCCCTTTCTCCTCGTATTCCTCAGCTTTTTCTTATCGGAAATGTGTAGTTTCCTGACCCCACAAATATCCTGTTTCAATAGCCTTGCCCAGAAACTTTTATAAGACTATTATCCTTTGAAGAAAATGTTCTGTCTAACTCCACTTTCACTTTTGCTTCTTGGCACTTGAACCTTAGCATTCCATGAACAGTTAAATGGACACAGTGGCTGCTGCTTGGAAACTCATGCACGTGAGGTTATTGATCAGTTCCGATGAATTATTAAGAACTAGCCATGTGAAATTTTTCATTCTGCGAAAATAAGGAAAAATTATATGTTATTAATAGTTGGCTAATGAAATCATAGGAACATGTGAATTTGAAATATATCAGTTTAGCAATTTGCTGAACCAAAATGCCACAGATAGGCCCAGGGTCCACTTAGCGTTGCATCTTGGGCCTCGTTATCATTTAACTGGTGCATGGCTGAATGCTAAAAGGCTTCCCAGGTAACTGGTTGGGGTTGAGGACTCAATGGTGACTCTGGCCTTCAGGTGAGTCATTAAGAGGATTGTGTGTCGGAAGGACTAAAAGTGAATGGGAGTCCATGAAGATGGGTAGTAATTGTGGAGATTGGGGGCTGCGATCAGAAAGGTAGTGACCAAGTTTGTGCAGGATGGCACCAGTGATTGGGAGAGTTTATGGTTATAACTGGGATATTCAAGGTTACGTTGAGGGTGGATCATGGAGAATGATGGCTGGAATTGCCTGCTTTGACAGTGCAGGTAAGTATATTTTAAATGTTTACCTTGCTGAGTGCAGCAATCCTTTTAACAATTGCCTGTTAGTCCATATGTAGTGGTTGCATTTAGTTTTCCACCTTGGAGAGCACTCTTGCTTCGGAGTCAGAGATTGTGGGTTCATGTTGCTCTCTAAGATTTGAGCACAATAACCAACATTGACAATCCAGCACATTACTGAGGGCTCTGCGCAATCAGAGGTAGTGAACTGGATTTTCCACTGTTCCCACTGGCAGGATCTTCCCACCCCACTGATGGCGCTCCCCATTCCCTGCCATGGGTTCTCTGGCAGCAGAGAGTGCGAACAAAAACTCCGTTGACAGCGGCGGGACCAGATGACCTCACCACGCCCATTGATGAGGGGTGGTGCTGGGGACTAATAGAAGAATTGTCCCTGATGTCCTAGCTATTTTATATCTCTCAATTAACACTACAAAATAACAGATTATCTGGTCATTATCACATTACTGTTTGTGCGCTAATTGATTGTCACATATTTCTACATTATAACAGTAACAACACTTCAGAAGTATTTCATTGACTGCAAAGTACTTTGGGATGTTTTGGTTATTGTAATAAGTATCATGTAAATACAAATCTTTCGTTCTTCCTGCTAACAGCTGTGTTCAGGGCAACAAAATATTTCAGGGAATGCTTCCAATCCCTTAGCTTATGCAACACATTGAGGTCACTGCTTAATATGTAGTGTGAAGAGAGACAAAACTGGGATCAAAGTACTTTCAAGACTCACCACCTGTCACCGGTACCTGTGACTATTCCCCAGTACAGGTCATGAAGGATGACAAAATTAAGGAAAAATATCACAGCTTTTGGAGAGTTAATGAATGATATAAGAGCAGAGTGTTTCTTCCATTCTTCATAGAACAATTGCTGGAGCTACTGTTTGCTGACAAGCATAAAATAGCATTGTGTGAGATAGGTGCTGGGCCTCGGGTCAGTGCTTTGGAACAATGCCCATTAGGAGCAGCACCCCAGCAAGCTGCCGACCTTTGTACAGGCTATTGTTTCAGCAAACCATGTCCTAACAATCAGTTGTGCTGCTAGTGGATTCTCTGTGTTCAGATGGAGCATGCTCTGTATCATCAGTAGCAAAATATTTGTTTCTTGCATTTGTACATGTGATAGGGGCACCATTAGCTAGGCCAACATTTATTGTTCATCTCTAATTGCTGTTGAGAAGGTAGTGTTGAGTCTGAATGAACTGTTGCAGTTCAACTGGTGTAAGTACTCCCACAGTGCTACAAGGGATGGAGCTGCAGGATTTTGAACCGTGACAATGAAGTAACAGTGATATATTCCATATCAGGGTGGTATCTGTCTTGGAGGGGCATTTGCAGATGCTGCTGTGTTTATCCTTCTAGTTTAGTTTGTTTTATTAGGGTCACAACTGGGCTTACATTGACACTGCAATGACATTACTGTAAAAGTTACTAGTTGTCACATTCTGGCGCCTATTTGGATATAATGAGGGAGAATTTAGTTTGGCTAATGCATCTAACTAGCACGTCTTTCAAACAGTGAGAGGAAACTGGAACACCTGGAGGAAAGTAGAAGTTGTAGATTTGGAGGGTGCTATTGATGGAGCTCTGCTGAGTTGCTGCAGTGCAACTTGTAGATGGTATATTCTGCTGCCACAATGAACTGGTGGTGAAGAGAATGGATGTTTTATCTGGAAGGTGAGCTGCAAATAAAGTAGGTGCAAATCAAGTGGGCTGCTTTGTCCAGGATGGTATCAAGTATCCAGGCAAATGGAGAATATTTCGTCAGATTCTTGACTTGTGTAGTGCAGATAGTCGTTAGGCTTTGGAGAGACAGAAAATTAGTTAATCACCACAGAATTCCTAGCCTTGGAACTGCTTTTGTAGCAGTAGTGTTCATATGACTAGTCCAGTCAGGTTTCTGGTCAGTGGAATCCAAGATGTTGATGGTGGATGGATAGCATGGTAGCACAGTGGTTAACACTGCTGCTGACAGCTCCAGGGATCTGGGTTCGATTCCCAGCTTGGGTCACTGTCTGTGTTTGCACATTCTCCTTGTGTCTGCGTGGGTTTCCTCCGGGTGCTCCGGTTTCCTCCCAAAGTCCAAAGATGTGCGGGTTAAGTTGATTGGCCATGCGAAAATTGCCCCTTAGTGTCCTGAGATGTGTAGATTAAAGGGATTACATAGAACATAGAACACTACAGCACAAACAGGCCCTTTGGCCCACAAGTTGCGCTGATCATATCCATACCTACCAGGCCATAGAGCTATCTGTAACTCCCAATCCCATTAAACCCCATGTACTCATCCAGAAGTCTTTTAAAAGACCCCAGCGAGTTTGCCTCTACCACCACCGACAGCAGCCGATTCCACTCACTCACCACCTCTGAGTGAAAAACTTACCCCTAACATCTCATCTGTACTTGCTCCCCAGCACCTTAAACCTGTGTCGTCTTGTAGCGACCATTTCAGCCCTGGGAAATAGCCTCCGAGAATCCACCCTATCTATACCTCTCAACATTTTATAAACCTCTATCAGGTCGCCTCTCAACCTTTGTCTCTCCTTGGAGAAGAGACCTAGCTCCCTCAACCTATCTTCATAAGGCATGCCTCCCAATCCAGGCAACATCCTTGTAAATCTCCTCTGCACTCTCTCGCTTCCACATCCTTCCTGTAGCGAGGTGACCAGACTGCGCACAGTATTCCAAGTGGGGTCTGACGAGGGTCTTATAAAGTTGCAGCATTACCTCCTGACTCCTAAACTCAATCCCTTGATTAATGAAGGCCAGTACACCGTATGCCTTCTTGACCACATCCTCCACCTGTGAGGCCGATTTAAGAGTCCTATGGACCTGGACCCCAAGGTCCTTCTGCTCCTCAACACTGCTAAGACTCCTACCCTTGATATTGTACTCCTTCATCCCATAGGCCCTGCCAAAATGGACCACTACACATTTATCCACGTTGAAGTCCATCTGCCACTTCTCTGCCCAGTCTTGCATCCTATCTATGTCACACTGCAACTTCTGATATCCCTCCAGACTATTCACAACACCACCGACCTTTGTATCATCGGCAAACTTACTAACCCATCCCTCCACTTCCTCATCCAGGTCATTTATGAAAATGACAAGCAGCAAGGGTCCTAGTTCAGATCCCTGGGACACTCCACTGGTGACTGACCTTCATGCAGAAAAAGACCCATCCACAACCACTTCTGCAGGCAAGCCAGTTCTGGATCCACAAGGCCAAAGCCCCTTGGATCCCATGCCCTCTCACCTTCTCAAGAAGTCTTGCATGGGGGGCCTTATCAAACGCCTTGCTGAAGTCCATGTAAACCACATCCACCACTCTTCCTTCGTCAATGTATTCAGTCACATTTTTGAAGAACTCAACTAGGCTCGTAAGGCACGACCTGCCCTTGACAAATCTGTGCTGACTATTTTTGATCATGCTAAACTTCTCTAAATGCTCATAAATCCTGTCCCTCAGTATCCTTTCTATCAACTTACCAACCACTGAGGTTAGACTCACCGGTCGGTAATTTCCCAGGCTATCCCTGTTCCCTTTCTTGAAAATAGGAACCACATCCGCAATCCTCCAATCCTCAGGAACCTCTCCCATCTCCTTCGACGATGCAAAGATCATCGCCAGGGGCTCTGCAATCACTTCCCTCACCTCCCACAGTAGCCTGGGGTACATCCCATCCGGTCCCGGCGACTTATCTTGACAGAATTTAAAAGTTCCAACACATCCTCTTTCTTAACATCCACATACTCAATCTTTTCAGTCCGCCGCAAACCTGTAGTACAACCTCCCAGATTACTTTCCACCGTGAATACCGAGGCAAAGTACTCATTAATCACCTCTGCCATTTCTTCGGTTCCACGCAGACTTTTGCCCCTTCACCTTTTATAGGTCCTATCCTTTCACTTCTCATCCTTTTACTCTTCACATATTTGTAGAATGCCTTGGGATTCTCCTTAATCTTACCCACCAAGACCTTCCCATGACACCTTCTGGCTCTCCTAATTTCCTTTTTAAGCTCCTTTCTACAAGCCTTATACTCCTCTAGATCCTTAACATATCCTAGCTCTCTCAACCTTTTGTACGCCTTTCTTTTATTGGGTAAAATATGTAGGGATATAGGGCTCGAGCCTGGGTGGGATTGTAGTCGGTGCGGACTCAATAGTCCGAATGGCCTCTTTCTGTACTGTAGGGTTTCTATGATTTCTATGATAAAGTTCAGCAATGGTAATGCTGTTGGCTGTCATAGGGAAATAATTAGATTCACTCTTATTGGGGATGATCATTTCTGGCATTTGTGTGGTATTTTACTTGTCACATTATCAGCCCAAGCCTGAATATTGACCAGTTCTTGCTGTATGCGGGCATGGACATCTTCAGTAAATGAGTTGCGAATGGTATTGAACACTGTGCAATCTTCTGCAAACATCCCATTTCTGAGCTTTTGATTGAGGAAAGGTCATTGATGAAAGAACTGAAGAGGGCTGTGCTGAGGATGCTGCCCTAAGGAACTCCTGTGGAGGCTGAAATAATTGTTCTCCTTTGTGCTAGGTATGACTCTAACCATAACAACTGAGACAGAGCTTCAAAAAGAAATCTGCGTGAAATACTGACAGATATTCCTGAAATCTGTAGAAATATATACAGATGGGGAATGGCCCACATTTGATCTGCGTCCGGGGGGGTGGAGGCCAGATTTCACTCTGCCCTTCCCGGAACAGAATGAAACAAAAGCACTTTTTGCTGAGACGGTTGTGGGGAGCCAGAAGATTTTTTGACACTGCACTTCTGCCCTCTGGGGTGAAAATACAGTTTAATTTGTCAGACTGGTGACCCTTCATCAATATAAACTCATATTTCCTCGTGCCAAGCAGCTCTCCAATGAATCTGCACTGTGCCTCTATTGCCACAATATCCAGAGTTTTACCCTGGGCTCCTGAATAATGTATTCCAATTATACATAGTAATACACAGTTTTCAAAAGCTTATTAAACAACTAAATTTCACATAGCACACTCCCTTAACCAGATGTAATGTTGCCCACATCCTGTGGGAGCACGGCTATGCAATTGTTACCATGGTTTACTGTTGGGGCGAGGTGGAAAGAGCTTTACTCTGCATCTAGCTGCACTGTACGTGTCCATGGATGTGTGCTACACCTTGGGTAATTAAAATGGGAAAGGGTTGATTTTAAGACTTACATGATGTGCATGAAATTCACCAGGTAAAGTCCAGTTGTCTGTCTCTATCTTTTAAAAGTTGTCAGTACACTAATAACTGGTTGTCAGTGCTCCTTAAGTATAACTTAACACAATTCCTTCAACTCAACAAGAACAAGCCCTAGAATATTGCAGTCAATAAATCAAATCTGTCTGGAGGATTAGCATTCGAGAAAATAATCCCATCAGATTACTATGTGTGAAATTTAAGCATAAACTATCAGGATCAAAGTGGACTCAAGATGTCAATATTTAACAGAAGCAAACATTCAAACCAATATTACAAAAAATAAGCAGCAAATCAAATGAGACACCAGGGGGAATTCTTCATGCTGTTGGGATTCTCGTGGGTTTCATAACGGCATGGGGTGACATCAATGGGAAATCTCATTGACAGCAGCAGGGCCAGGGAATCCTGTGCCAACGTGCCATTTCCTGCTGCCGAGAAACACATGGCTGGGAGGTGAAAAAGGTGGGAGCCTTATATTGGAAAAAATGACTTATTTGATAAAATAACATGTAAAAGGTTTGCTAATGATATTGTGGTTCATGGAATAGAAGGGTCAGTGTTAGCTTGGATAAAAAACTTGGCTTAAGGGCAGAAAACAAAGTCATGTTGTTTTTCAGATGGGGAATGGTAGACAATGGTGTTTCCAAGTGTCATGCTATGAACATTTCTTGTTTGAGATATATATATAAGTGACTTGGAATTCAGAGTGAAATTACAAAATTTAATCATGATACCAAATTGTTTCAGGCAGTGAGGATGGTACCAGTCGACTGTAACATGACATAAATAGATTACTAAAATGGGCATTCAAGTGATAGATATAATTTAATTCAGATCAGTGTGAGCTGATGCATAAGGTGGCAGAAGAGATCTGTAGTTCAAAATGGACTTAATGGCAATATAAAGGGATGGATGGACCTGGGGATCCACCTCCAGGAGTGAAGACTTTTGAAAGTGGCAGAATATATTTAGAAGGTTGATAGGAAATCATATGGGATATTAAGTTCATAAATAGAGACATTTAGTAGAAAAGCTGAGAAGTTATGCTGAACATTGATAAGCTGCGGTTAGACCACAACTAGAATGTTGCATCGGGTTCTGGAAGAATGTGAGTGTCCTTGGGAGGATGTTGATGAAATTTACCAGGAAGGTTCTAGGAAAGTGTGTTTTTAGCTACAAGGTTAGGTTGGAGAAGCTTCAGTTGTTCTCCTTGAGCAAAGCTGATTATTATAGGTTTGGAGAAGATAGACAAATCAGAACTGTTCCCTCTAACTGATCGTACAAGGACAAGAGGACATAAGTTTTTAAGTTTTGGATAAGAGAAGCAAAGAGATTGTGAGGAAGAACTTTTCATGCATCAAATGATAATAATCCAGAGCTTGCTGTCTATGAAGGTGGCAAAAATGGAGATGATGAATGATTTCATAGGAAATTGGATTAGTAATCTGCGTCGGGGGGGTGGTGGCCAGATTCATGGCTGTGGATATGGGAAGTGAATTGCACATGGACTGGACTGCACTTTGGAGAGCCAACATGTATTTGATTGGTCAAATTATTTATTTCCATGCCATAATGAGTTTTGGATTCAATGGGTGAATTGAAAGTCTGACCCCCAAGATGGGTCTTGAGGTGGGAGAGAGCATTAAATCATGCTGGAGGGTAGGGCATAGGGATTCCATCGCCTTCTCACCTATTTCCCCATTAAGCCTGTGAATAGCTTTCCTGCCCAACATCAGTTGTTTTCTTAAATATTATTAAATATTAGGCACTCTATGTTTCAGCAGACAAAGAATAATTTTCTTTCAGCTTTTAAAGGGCAGGCTATTTAAATAACTTCAGAGTCTGACAGTTCTTTAGCCCTTATCCATCCATAATAAGCATTTCTATCTACTTTCTCCAGTGAAAATGGATTCTGTTTGAACTCAACACTGATTTCAAATGGCTCTGCTAAGTTTGTGTTTCTATTATGTAGGAGTCACATCCTGTTCCCTTGTCTTACCAACAAAAATGGGATGTGCCAGATTTGGGGGCGGAACTTCTTGATCTGAGTCACACCTTTTTTAAAAGGTGCTGAAGTATCCACGACAGCACGAAAATCTAGGCCTAACTCTGAAGCTTTCTACAAAGGGAGGTGATGTCCAGAGGTATTATCGCTAGACTGTTAATCCAGAAACTCAGCTAATGTTCTGCGGACCTGAGTTTGAATCCTCCCGCGGCAGGTGGTGGAATTTGAATTCAATAAAGAAATCTGGAATTAAGAATCTACCCATGACCATGAAACCGTTGTCGATTGTTAGAAAAAAACCCATCTGGTTCACTAATGTCCTTGAGGGAAAGAAATCTGCTGTTCTTACCTGACCTAGCCTACGTGTGACTCCAGATCCACAGCAATGTGGTTGACTCTCAACTTCCCTTCCAGGGCAACCAAGGGTGGGCAATAAATGCTGACCAGCCAGCGATGTCCAAGTCTCACTTATCTGCAGAGTGTTTCCAACACTTTCTGTTTTTATTACAGCTTTCAATGACTTGGAGCAGATTAAAGTGCTTTGATTGATTTGATAGTTGTTTAAGATAACAAGGAAATGAGATAAGAGGACATTTAACTGTATTTCCGGAGTATAGAACAATGACTAAATATACGATGGAAGTATTTGGACAGAGAACAAGAATTTTTTTTAAGTAAATAGGGTGTGAAGTTGTAAATGCAGAGTTAGTGATTGAAACAAGTGATGTCAATACTCAAAAAGGAGTTGAAGAGGCAACTGAAAGAATTATCTTTTCTCCCTGTGAAACCCAAAAAGCAGGTCACAGATTTATTCTATCCTTTAACTGTCTGTGTCAGCCTATCACATGTTGCTTCTAATATTAGCGGTACGATTAGCCTTGCAAAGTTCAACAGATGGTGCATCAGTGCTGTCTTTAAATGTCACAGCAATTTGAAGACAAGGTGTCCTGTTTCTTTCATTTGGCACATCATATGAGATAGTCATTTCCCACTGATTGTTGGTATTATCTAAAGATATGAATTCATGCCTATTACAGTCTTGCGCTCCTTGGGTTTGGTTTCGCTCTTCCAATCCAATGTTGAGCACCTTCACCTGATCAGAACTTATGTAATTAAATTGATCTCTTGCAGTTTTTGTCTTCAATAGAAGGCCTTTTATCTGCTGGAGTGTAGTTCCTCAGTAATTAGTACATTTCTGCATCTTGTGAAAATGGCCATTCATTACATGTTAGGCCATACCGTGAGCATCAGTGGATTGTTATATTGTGGGGGCAGGGGATGAAAATGATGACATCTGAGCCATATCTGTCCTTACCTAACATCGTGATGTGGAGATGCCAGTGTTGGAAAATACAGTAAGAAGTCTCACAACACCAGGTTAAAGTCCAACAGGTTTATTTGGTAGCAAAACTTTTGGAGTGCTGCTCCTTCGTCAGGTAAGTGGGAGTTCTGTTCACAAAGAGGGTATATAAAGACACAAACTCAATTTACAAAATAGTGGTTGGAATGTCAGTCTTTACAGGTGACCAAGTCTTAAAGGTACAGACAATGTGAGTGGAGAGAGGGTTAAGCACAGGTTAAAGAGATGTGTATTGTCTCCAGCCGAGACAGTAAGTGAGATTTTGCAAGCCCAGACGTGTCATGGGGGTTACAGATAGTGTGCCGTGAACCCAAGGTCCCAGTTGAGGCCGTCCTCGTGTGTGGAACTTGGCTTTCAGTCTCTGCTCAGCGCCTCTGTGTTGTTGTGTGTCATGAAAGCTGCTTTGGAGAACATGGCCCTCATAAGAACAGGATAGGGTGCTCAACTCATCAATTGACAGTTTCGACGCACCACAGCGAAAAACTGTACTCAACTCCTCAGAAGACAAACACGGGATGCGGTCGACATCCAGTACTTCCCCGGAGTGGAGAAGCTACGACATCTTCTCCGGAACCTTCAACATTGTCATTGATAAAGACGAACATCTCGCCAAGGCCATCCCCACACCCCCACTTCTTGCCTTCAGACAATCGCACAACCTCAAACAGACCATTGTCAGCAGCAAAATACCCAGCCTTCAGGAGAACAGCGACCACGACACCATACAACCCTGCCACAGCAACCTCTGCAAGACGTGCCGGATCATCGGGTCATCAACACGGATGCCATCATCTCACATGAGAACACCATCCACCAGGTACGTGGTACATACTCTTGCAACTCGGCCAACGTTGTCTACCTGATACACTGCAGGAAAGAATGTCACGAGGCATGGTAAATTGGGTACCATGTACCATGGTATATGTAGATGTTACGACAATGGATGAATGAACACCACTCGACAATCACCAGGCAATAGTGTTCTCTTCCTGTTGGGGAACATCTCAGTGGTCACAGGCATTCGGCCTCTGATCTTTGGGTACGCATTCTCCAAAGCAGCCTTCACGACACACAACAACGCAGAGTTGCTGAGCAGAGACTGATAGCCAAGTTCCGCACGCATGAGGACAGCCTCAACTGGGACCTTGGGTTCATGGCAAACTATCTGTAATCCGCATGACTTGTCTGGTCTTGCAAAATCTCACTAACTGACCCGGCTGGAGACGATACACATCTCTTTAACCTGTGCTTAACCTTCTCTCCACTCACATTGTCTGAACCTTTAAGACTTGATTACCTGTAAAGACTCGCATTCCAACCATTATTTTGTAAATTGAGTTTGTGTCTTTATATGCCCTGTTTGTGAACAGAACTCCAACTTATCTGACGAAGGAGCAGCACTTCAAAAGCTAGTGGCTTTTGTTACCAAATAAACCTGTTGGACTTTAACCAGGTGAGACTTTTTACTGTGCTTACCTAACATTAGCATGCACAGGGCTAGAGTTAAGGCCAACACAGAGGCATTTATTACTAACAGATTCTCCAACAAGAAGCAATAGAATTATAGAATTATACAGCACAGAATGACGCCATTAAGCTCTTTGTTTCTTTTCATATTCATTCAAAGATGTAAACTTCGCTGGCTAGGCCAGCATTTGTTGCCCATTGTTAATTGTGATGTCCTTAATTTGGAGGTTGGACTTGATCTGCATTGGGGATATGTGGTGACAATAGCATCATGGATAGCAGCATAAGGGCTGACTAAAATATGTGTGCCTATCCCATGTCCCAATTCGATACCCAGGTAACAACTGAGTGGTCAATGCTGTTTTACTCTTATACTTTGTACTGGATTGAGATGGTTAAAATTATGATAAATATTAACTGTATTTTTGTGGGACTTGAGTCACATATAGGCCAGTCTGGGTAAACACATCTGGTTTCTTTCCCTAAATGCCTTTCAGGAAAATATATAACCTACTCTGAAATGTTGACATAGGACTGTTTATTGGATCAGTACTTGATGAGAGATCTATGCTGCAACAAAACCATTCTGTACCTTATTTAGGAGCATTTGATGATGCAGTGTATAGACATAACTATGTGTTTAACCTGTTCTACACCTCACTGTAGAGTGCTTGACACACCAGCAATGAGTGTAAAAAGCTGGAATGCAGCTTCTAATCCCTTGAGTTTAGCTGGCCATTAAATTAGATAATCTGCAATTGAACTCTATATACCCCAGGTTGTATCATATCACTGAATGCCTTTGATTACCAACTTGTTTTAACATTTAAAAAATGTAAAATGAGAGTGATAAAGCTCTATTTGCAGCACCTACACTCCTAAACTGGTTCAATGCAATAAAGGCATCCAAAATGCACATAATTAAATATTCAAATGGGAGGCTTTCAAGTGTACGTTCCTGTAAGGATAAAGAATAAGTATGGCAAGTTTTGAAAACCTTGGATAATGAGAGACATTGTGATCCTAGTCAAAGAGAGAAAGGAAGCATTTGTCAATTTTAGGAGGCTAAGAGCACACAGAGAAAGTGTGGAATACAAGGAAAGTAGAAAAAAACTCAAGCAAGGGGTAAGAAGGGCTAAAAGGGGTCATGAAAAGTCATTGACCAGCAGGATTAAGGAAAATCCCAAGGCTTTTTATACATATATAAAGAGCAAGAGGGTAGCCAGGGAAAGGGTTGGTCCACTCAAGGACAGAGGAGGGAATTTATGAATGGAGCTAGAGGAAATGGGCAAGGTATTAAATGAATACTTTGCGTCAGTATTCACCAAAGAGAAGGACTTAGTGGATGATAAGTCTGGGAAAGGGTATGTAGATAGTTTGAGTCATGTTGAGATCAAAAAGGAGGAGGTATTGGGATGCTTGAGAAACATTAAGGTGAACAAGTTCCCAGGGCCTGATGGGATAAACCTCAGAATACTGAAAGAAGCAAGGGAGGAAATTGCTGGGGCCTTGAGAGAAATCTTTGTATCCTCACTGACTGCAGTCTCAGAGGATTGGAGAATAGTCAAATTGTTCCTTTGTTTAAGAAGTGTAGCAGGAATAATCCAGGTAATTACAGGCCGATGAGCCTGAAGTCAGTGGTAGGGAAATTATTGAGAAGGATTCTTCGAGACAGAATTTACTCCCACTTGGAAACAACTGGATGAATTAGCGAGGAGCAACAAGGTTTTATGAAAGGGAGGTCGTGTCTCACTAACTTGATCAAGTTTTTTGAGGAAGTGACGAAGATGATTGAAGAGGGTAGGGCAGTGGATGTTGTCTACATGGATTTCAGTAAGGCCTTTGACGAGGTCCCTCATGGTAGACTGGTGCAGAAAGTGAAGTTGCATGGGATCAGGGGTGAGCTGGCAAAGTGAATACAGAACTGGCTCGGTCACAGAAGTCATGATGTGAGAATGCCGGCGTTGGACTGGCGTAAACACAGTAAAAAGTCTGACAACACCAGGTTTTAGTCCAACCGATTTATTTGATAATACTCACAAGCTTTCGAGGGGACTGCCTCTTCGTCAGGTGAATGGAGAGTTCTGGCCTCAGACAGAGCATATAAAGACAGACAGACAGTAATCTCTAAACTGTCTGTGCTTTATATGCTCTGTCTGAGGCCAGAACTCTCCATTCACCTGACGAAGAGGCAGTCCCCTCGAAAGCTTGTGAGTATTATCAAATAAATCGGTTGGACTAAAACCTGGTGTTGTCAGACTTTTTACTTGGTCATAGAAGACAGAGGGTAGCAGTGGAAGGGTGCGCTTCTGTATAGAGGGCTGTGACAAGTGGTGTTCCTCAGGATCAGTCTGGGACCATTGCTGTTTGTAATATATATAAATGATTTGGAGGAAAATATAATTGGTTTGATCAGTAAGTTTACAGGCAACATAAAGGTTGGTGGATTTGCAAATAGTGGTGAGGACCATCAGAGGATGCAATGGGATATAGATTGGTTGGAGACTTGGGTGGAGAGATGACAGATAGAGTTTAATCTGGCCAAATGTGAGCTAATGCATTTTGGAAGGTCTAATATAGATAGGAAATATACAGTAAGTGGCAGAATCCTTAGGAGTATTGCTAGGCAGAGGGACCTGGGTGTGCAGGTACCCAGGTCACTGAAAGTGGCAATGCAAATGGAGAAGTTAGTCAAGAAGGCATATGGCATGCTTGCCTTCATCGGCCAGGGCATTGAGCTTAAAAATTGGCAAGTCATGTTACAGCTTTAGCAAACCTTGGTTAGGCTGCACTTGGAATGTAGCGTTCAATTCTGGTTACCACGCTAGCAGAAGGATGTGGACACTTTGGAGAGGATACAGAAAAGATTTACCAGGATGTTGCCTGGTATGGAGGGCATTAGCAATGAGGATAGGTTGGAGAAACTTGGTTTGTTCTCACTGGAAGGATGGAGGTGAGGGGTGACCTGACAAAAGTCTACAAGTTTGAGGGGCATGGACAAAGTGGATTGTCAGAGGCTTTTTCCCAGGGTGGAAGAGTCAATTACTAGAGGGTATAGGTTTAAGGTGTGAGGGGCAATGTTGAAAGGAGACGTACGAGGCAGAGTTTTTACACAGAGAGGGTGGGTGCCTGGAACTCGCTGCCAGGGGAGGTAGTGGAAGTAGATGTGATAGTGAGTTTTAAGGGGCGTCTGGGCAAATACATGAATAGGATGGGAATAAAGAGAATATGGTCCCCGGAAGGGGGTTTGAGTTCAGTTGAGCAGTATGGTTGGTGCAGGCTTGGTGGGCTGAAGGACTTGTTCCTGTGCTGTAATTTCCTTTGTTCTTTGTTCAAATAGCAGAATCCTTAGAATCAATTTTAAATTCCATATGTTTGCAAATGTTGGTTTTAGGACAAGATACGTGACACCCTGCTTCATTTATTGTTAATCAAAATTCTTGAAGTGGGACCAAAATGCTTTTATGATGTAAATTAGAGAAATGATGGCATTCCATCTAGAACAAGAATGCAATGTCTCAGAGAGAAGGAGTGACAATTCTGGTGTTATTTGAAACCTGGAGGGCAGAGGCAGGCTGTTTGAAAAGCCATTTTTCAATTCCACTGGAAAAGGTTGCTGGTTTTAGGGAGAATTGTATCTTGTAATGAACGTACCTATTCTTCCAGTAGCGCTTTCACAAATACCTTCATATCTTTAAACAAATTTTGAATTTCTCAATGGTTTGTTGGTACCAACAAGGGAGGAGAGCAGAGATGAGACATGCCTTGATAGTGCCTCATCTTCAAGTATACATGACTAAAAATTAAACCTCTGATCTTTTTACTCTCTTGTGTCCAATTGCCTGGACAATTTAGAGTAGATATGAATAATCGAACATTGTGGATGATACCAGAGTAATGGGACAATGCAGTGAGTACATGAATAGTGGGATAATGTTGAGTATGCATGTGTTAAGGTCAGTTTAGAGAGTGCACAGGCAATGGGACCGTGCAGAGGGTGTAAGAATAACAGGAAAGTGTAAAGGGTACATGAATAATGAGACAATTTAGACGGTACATGAGTAATGGAACAATGTAGAACAGACACCAGTGTAGAGTATATAAGTAATAGAATAATCTAGAGGGTACATAAATAATGGGACAATGTTTTCTTTTCATTTGTTCATGGGATGTCAGTATATCTGGTAAAGGTTTGTCACCAATTGCCTTTGAAAAAGTGGCTGTGAGCTGCTGTCCTCTGCTGCAGTCCATGTGTTGTTCCCACTGTAGTGTTAGGGAGGTTGGATGAATATATACCAGTAGATGCAGTGTATTTAGATTTCCAAAAGGCATTTGAGAAGATACCACATTAAAGATTATCACACAGTTTTTGTCCCATTATATACAGAGAAATATACAGGTTACATTGCAAATTCAGACAAGGTTCATGATACTGATTCCTGGCATGAAGGATTTTATTATGAAGAAAGGTTGAACAGGCTGGACCTATATTTATTGATGTTTAGAAGAATGGTAGATGGTCTTCTTGAAACATATAAGAATCTGAGGGGGCTTGGCAGAGTGATGCTGAGAGGTAGTTTCTGTGCACCTGCTGCTCCTGTTCTTCTAGATGATAGTGTTTGTGGCATTTGTTGAAGGAACTTTGGTGAGTTGCTGCAGCACATCTTGTAAATGGTGCAGATTGCAGCCACTGTGCGCCACTGGTGGAGGGAATGAATATTTAAGATGGTGAATGGGGTGCTGATCAAGCAGAATGTTTTTTACAGATGATGTTGAGATTCTTGGCTATTGTTGGAGTTGCACTCATCTGGGCAGGAGTGGCATATTCCATCACACTACTGATTTGTGCCTTACAGATGATGAACAGACTTTGGGAAATAAGTAGGTGAGTAATTTACCATATAATTCCCAGTCCTTGCATTCTTGGAGCCACAGTATTTATGTGCTAATTCCGTCAATGGTGGTGGGGATTCAGGAATAGTAATTGTTTGGTCCAAGGATGTGAGACCTGGAGGCAAGTGATCCTGGCTGAACTGAAATTCCAAATCAGTGAACAGGTTCACTTAGTACCATTTCTGATGATCAAACTTTCTATTACTTTGCAGTTGATTATGATTAGACTAATGTGGCTATAAATAACCAGATGGGACTTGTTCTCCTTTCAGTGGACAAATTTACCTGGGCAATTTCCACATTGTCAGATAGATGAGTGTTGTATTTGTACCCCATAATAGCATAGAGGCAAAGCTAGTTCTGGAGAGCATATCTTCAATCTTTACTGTGTTCAGTGCATTCTCCCCTTTATTGATATCACGTGGAATGAATTGAATTGGCTGAAGACTGGGGATGATCTGTGATGCTGGGGATCACAGGAGAATATCAAGATGGATCATCCACTCTGCACCTCTGGCTGAAAAAGGTTTGCAAACACTTTCACCACTTCTTTTGCACTGACATGCTGGACTCTTCCATTATTGAGGATGGGGGTGTTCACTGGTTGTTTAATTGCCCATCAGCATTTACGACTGTACGTGGAAAGTCTGCAGATAGATCTGATCCACCAGTTGTGTGATTGCTTAGTTCTGTCTATAGCATGTTGTTTTTGCTTTATAATTTGTTTGCAATCCTGTGTTGTTTCACCTCATTTTTAGGCATACTCCCTTATTGAACTAGGGTTGATCCCCTGGCTTGATGGTAATGTTAGACCAGGGGATATGCTGGGCCATGAGCTTACAGGTTGTAGTGAAGTACAGATCTGCTGCTGATGGCCCACAGTGCCTGATGGATTCCCAATTTTGAATTATCAGGCATGTTCTGAATCCATCGCATTTAACATGGTGATATTTCTACTCAAAATGATGAAGCAGATCCTCAGTGTGAAGTGGGATTTAGTTTTCACAAGTACTAGACAGTGGTCATTCCTACCAATACTATCATGGACAGATGCATCGGCAACAAATAAGTTTGTGAAGACCAGGTTAAGTAGGTTTAGCCTCTTATTGCTTTTCTCACCACCTACCACAAGCTTTGCCTGGATATAGCTCCTTTAGAATCAACCACTTTGGTCAGTAGTAGTGCTGCCAAGCCACTCTTGGTGATTGACATTGAAGTTCCCCACCCAGAGTACAATCTGTGCCCTTGCTACCCTCAGTTCTTCTTCCAGGTGGAAGAATACTGATTCAACAACTGGGGGAGGGTGATAGTTGGTAATCACAGGAGATTTCATTTCCTATGTTTGCACTGATGCCATAAGACTTCATAGGTCTGGAAACAATTTTGAGGACTCCCAGGGCCACCACTCCCTTAGAGTATATAAATTTACACACAGCAATATAAAAGTAAATACTTTTCACTATATCTCAATACACGTGACAAATCAAAAGCTGTATGGTAAACTGTAATAAAATAAGAGGGGTCTGTGTTGTTTGAAACAAATCAGAGCAAACACACTCAAAGATATACAATTGCATTATTTTACATAACTTTGTTTCTTCCCAATCAAAGATGAACCAAATATTATTTTCAACTATTTTCCCAATTTTTGGTATCTTTTAAATCTTGTGCAAGTTTTTCTTCTAACCCCGAATTGAAAACAACAAAACTCAATAATGTATCAACTTCAAAGGCAAACGTTTTGGTCAGGGAAGACAGCATTTTAGATTAATCTCCAATTGTTTCTAATTTTCTTCTTCAAACTGATTTGTCAATCATAAGTGTTTGCAAACAATATCCTTCTTTAACATGATTTGACAATGGCTTGAATATATGGTGTATTCTCAGTTGGACTGAGGGGACCATATTAATATCTTTAATCTGTTAATGTGATTGGATTTGATCACATTTCCACAATCATGTTTACTGGTGATGATGTGGAGCTGCCGACGTTGCCCCTTCATCACATGAGTGCAAGGGACAGTGCTCCGAAAGCTCGTGCTACCAAATTAACCTATTGGACTTTAACTTGGTGTTGTGAGACTTCTTACTATGTTTACTAGTTGCCAATGCAACTGGCACAGACTTGAGAATCACCTGTGCATTGGGATCATTCGAGATAGCTGATCTGTTCTCCCCTGTGAAGCTTAATAGCACTTAATAACTCCCAACCATTGACACTATCTACATTTCCTGCTGCCCTGGAAAAGCAGCTAGCATAATTAAGGACCCCATGCACCCTGGGCATATTTATTTCCACCTTCTTCTATCGAGAAAAAGATACAAAAGAGTATCTGTGGTGTCTTTTCAGAATAATGAAGTGCCTCCTAGGTCATGAAATGCTTGACATTGGAGATCGCTCCCTGGAGTGACCTGTCTCTCATAGGCCTATATGTCATTTTCCCCTGCACCAGAATGATTAAATTAGTTAAATGCAAACAGTTGGGGAGCAAGAAATGTTGCAGATCATTCTGTGGGAATGTGTTTAGAGTTATGCATGCAAGTAATTACTGTTATTAGAACTGACTTTAACATTCAGGATGTTTCCAAGAGCAATTAAACTCTAATTGACCAAAACACTTATGATATTCCAAGACCAATTCATCTCTAACTGAGCTGAGGACATTGCAGAAATTGGACATGAAAATAGTAAGTCAGGTGGCATACAAAAGAATAAAGCATTACAAATATGACAACCTATCTGATTGATACAGCAAATTCTCTGCTTAATTATGAACAGCACACAAAAGATCTGCAAGCTTCAAAATATGTTACATCTTCCTTCCATGATCCATCAACATTGTATTTTTCTTACAGACCTTTACACATTGGGTGGAGGCCTTCATTTATCCCTTTTGGTTAGGACAAAAATGCTTCATGTTAAAATCAGGCTATCTCTATCCCCATAAAATGTCTCCAATAAAGATAATACAGAGTATCAAAGAGGTGAGTTTATGGTGAACTCAGATTTGGATTGCAACATTGGAAAAAAACATCATAGTCCATTTCATTCATTTTCTCCCATCTTGGTAGTCATACTATATGATGATAACGGAGTTATTGACGAGTTTGAATAATTAATCTCTCTCAACTTGTCTTCAACATACCCACCTACATGAGAAAAACCCCAGTGGTGGAGAGCTTTGGGAATCATAGGACTAAAGTCACCTGCTCCTCTCAAACATGCTGCAGTTGCCATGTCATGTCTCAAATTGCTCAGATTCTGTAGCCCTGAATGTTGGGATTGGGTGAGTCAATACTGATGATTTCTATTTTTAACCAGGTGATTGTTGGTTCCTGGCTGCCATTGCTTGTCTGACTCTTAATGAGAAGCTGCTGTACCGGGTCATTCCTAGAGATCAGTACTTTACAGAAAACTATGCTGGGATCTTCCATTTCCAGGTACTGTCATTCTCCAGAAGGATAGTGATTATAGAAGTAAGCAGGCTATTATTAGAGTCAGTTTCGCATTATGTTACAGCATCAGCTGTGGGCTGTTTCTGTTCTTGTTCTGCTAGGTCAGAGATAGCAATCAACCCCTTTCTTCAAAGAGAACCTGGAGTTTCCTTGGGCCTCAGTCACGGGACATCCATTGGCTCTTCCCAACTTTATCACTTGCATCCCTAATTCTGGTTCACTTCGTGAATGAAGGTCATTATTGTATTGGAAACAATTGCATGATCAGCCCAGACATGGAGAGCAGCCACATCCTCCCTCAGCAAAAAAACGTATAGACAGGGAATACTCAGACATATCACAGGCAAATAGACAATGCACGGACAAATCCCCCTGTACAGGCACTTCCCCCATTCAAACAGGGAACTTGCCATTTATTTTCTTCCACTGACAAGGTTATCAAAGGTTAATATATGATGGAGGAATTATACAGCAACTTGTCTTTTATCATCAGCAAGTTTATTCTGAATCCAGCTCAGTAGAGATTAAAACTCTCTATAGTTTCCCCACCCCAACTGTTCCAGCAGTGCCTATTTATACTGTTTTGGAGATTGTGCCAGCAACCATTACCTGACATTAATAGGGCATTTAGCTTGACAGTGTAATTGCCAAAGCATGCACTTGCTGCTACATTGACATCAACATTGTATGGACTTAAAATTCTCCATGATTGAAGTGAATGGCAAGACAGACTCGAGATTAAATGGCCTACTGCCGATTCTTTGACACTACACTTTAGTGTGAGTAGAACTGCATAGATGAAAAACTATCAGCATTTGAAAGGGCAAGGCCTGTGACTGAAAGTAAATCATTTTGATGATGAAAGAGAAATGCCCAGTCAGTCAAGCCAGACCCTGACTTGACGTCTTTCTTTATGGTGTAGTTCTGTGCTGTTCCGATTCACCCACCTGTTCTGTTCCGATTCACCCACCTGTCCTGTTCCGATTCACCCATCTGCCCTGCTGCACTTCCCCAATCTGCCCTGCTGCACCTCCCCAAACTGCCCTGTTCCACTTCCCCCATCTGCCTTGCTCCACTTCCCCCATCTTCCCTGATCCACTTCCTCCATCTGCCCTGCTCCAACTCCCCCACCAGCCTTGCTCCACTTCCCCTACCAACCTTACTCCACTTCTCCCACCTACCATTCTCCACTTCCCCCATCTGCCTTGCTCCACTTGCCCCATCTGCCCTGCTCCACTTCTCTCACCAGCTCTGCTCCACTTCCCCCACCTGATCTGTTCCAATTCACTCACCTGCTCTGTTCCATTTGCCCCACCTGCCTTGCTCCACTTCCCCCAACTGCCATAAGACATTGGAGCAGAATTAGGCCACTCTGCCCATCGAGTCTCCTTCACCATTCAATCATGGCTGATATTTTTCTCATCCCCATACTCCTGCCTTTTCCCTATAAGCTCTGGTCTCCTTATTAATCAAGAACCTATCTATCCCTGTCTTAAAGACACTCAATGACCTGGCCTTCACAGCCTTCTGCAGCAAAGAGTTTGACAAATTCACCACTCTGGCTGAAGAAATTCCTCCTCATCTCTGTTTTAAAGGATCGTCCCTTTAGCCTGAAATTGTGCCCCTGGTTCTAGTTTTTGCTACTACTAGTGGAAACATCCTCTCCATGCCCACTCTATCCAGGCCTCCTGTAAGTTTCAATAAGATCCCCTCTCATCCTTCTAAACTCCATTGAGTACAGACCCAGAGTCCTTAACCGTTCCTCATAAAACAAGCTCTTCATTCCAGGGATTATTCTTGTGAATTTCCTCTGGACCATTTCCAAGGCTAGCAGATCATTCCTTAGATATGGGGCCCAAAATTGCTCACAATACTCCAAATGGGGTCTGACCAGAGCCTGATACAGCCTCAGAAGAAAGTTCCTTCTCTTATATTCTAGGTTTCTTGACATGAATGCTAACATTGCATTTGCCTTCCTAACTGCCAACTGAACCTGCACATTAACCTTAAGAGAATCTTGAACAATGACTCCCAAGTACCTTTGTGTTTCTGATTTCCTAAGCATTTTCCCATTTAGAAAATAGCCTATGGCTCCATTCCTCCTTCCAAACTGTGTAACCTCACACTTTTCCACATTGTATTCCACCTGCCACTTCTTTGCCCACTCTTCTAATCTGTCCAAGTCATTCTGTAGCCCCCCTGCTTCCTCAATACTACCTGTCCCTCTACATGTCTTTGTATCATCTGCAAACTTAGCAACAGTGCCTACAGTTCCTTCTCCCAAATTGTTTATGTATAATGTGAAAAGTTGTGGTCCCAGCACTGACCCCTGAGGCAGTCATTGGCTGCCATCCTGAAAAAGACCCATTTATCTCCATTCTCTGCTTTCTGCCCAGCAGCCAATCCTCTACCCATGCCAGGATCTTACCCTTAACATCATGGGCTCTTAATTTTATGGTCTCCTATACGGCACCTTGACAATAGCCTTTTGGAAATCTAAATAAATCACCTAACTTCCTTGTTACCTCCTCAAAGAATTCTAACAGATCTGTCACGACCACCCCTTGACGAAGTCATACTGACTCAGTCCTATTTTGTCATGCACTTCCAAGTACTCTATGATCTCATTTTTAGTAATGAACTCTAAAATCTTGCCGATGACTGAAGTCAGGCTAACCGGCCTATAATTTCCCATCTGTTGCCTCTCTCCTTTCTTAAGCAGCGGTGTTACATTAGCTACCTTCCAGTTCTCTGGGTCTCTCCCTGCCTCCACTGATTCCTGAAAGATCACCACAATTTCCTCAGCTATCTCTTTTAGGACGCTGGGGTATAGTCCATCTAGTCCAGGTGATTTATCCTGGACCTTTTCATTTTCCCCAGAACCTTCTCCTTAGTGATGGCTTGCTCCACTTCTCCCACCAGCCCTGTTCCGCGTCCCCCACCAGCCCTGTTCCGCGTCCCCCACCAGCCCTGTTCCGCGTCCCCCACCAGCCCTGTTCCGCGTCCCCCACCAGCCCTGTTCCGCGTCCCCCACCAGCCCTGTTCCGCGTCCCCCACCAGCCCTGTTCCGCGTCCCCCACCAGCCCTGTTCCGCGTCCCCCACCAGCCCTGTTCCGCGTCCCCCACCTGCCCTGTTCCGCTTCCCCCACCTGCCCTGTTCCGCGTCCCCCACCTGCCCTGTTCCGCGTCCCCCACCTGCCCTGTTCCGCGTCCCCCACCTGCCCTGTTCCGCGTCCCCCACCTGCCCTGTTCCGCGTCCCCCACCTGCCCTGTTCCGCGTCCCCCACCTGCCCTGTTCCGCGTCCCCCACCTGCCCTGTTCCGCGTCCCCCACCTGCCCTGTTCCGCGTCCCCCACCTGCCCTGTTCCGCGTCCCCCACCTGCCCTGTTCCGCGTCCCCCACCTGCCCTGTTCCGCGTCCCCCACCTGCCCTGTTCCGCGTCCCCCACCTGCCCTGTTCCGCGTCCCCCACCTGCCCTGTTCCGCGTCCCCCACCTGCCCTGTTCCGCGTCCCCCACCTGCCCTGTTCCGCGTCCCCCACCTGCCCTGTTCCGCGTCCCCCACCTGCCCTGTTCCGCGTCCCCCACCTGCCCTGTTCCGCGTCCCCCACCTGCCCTGTTCCGCGTCCCCCACCTGCCCTGTTCCGCGTCCCCCACCTGCCCTGTTCCGCGTCCCCCACCTGCCCTGTTCCGCGTCCCCCACCTGCCCTGTTCCGCGTCCCCCACCTGCCCTGTTCCGCGTCCCCCACCTGCCCTGCTCCGCGTCCCCCACCTGCCCTGCTCCGCGTCCCCCACCTGCCCTGCTCCGCGTCCCCCACCTGCCCTGCTCCGCGTCCCCCACCTGCCCTGCTCCGCGTCCCCCACCTGCCCTGCTCCGCGTCCCCCACCTGCCCTGCTCCGCGTCCCCCACCTGCCCTGCTCCGCGTCCCCCACCTGCCCTGCTCCGCGTCCCCCACCTGCCCTGCTCCGCGTCCCCCACCTGCCCTGCTCCGCGTCCCCCACCTGCCCTGCTCCGCGTCCCCCACCTGCCCTGCTCCGCGTCCCCCACCTGCCCTGCTCCGCGTCCCCCACCTGCCCCCTTCCAATTCACCCATCTGCCCTTTTCCACTTTCCTTAACTGTTCCACTTTCTCTACCTGCCCCGTTCTATTTCCCCCACCTGCCCCGTTCCACTTTGCCCACCTGCCCCGTTCCACTTTGCCCACCTGCCCCGTTCCACTTTGCCCACCTGCCCCGTTCCACTGTCCTGCCTTTCCCTGCCCTACTCCTCCTCCCCCACCACAGTTCACCATTCTACCCTAATGTTCTGGACAGTTCTGGATTGTCTAGAACTCTTGGCCCTCCCACACTTGTAAGGGCAGAGTAGAAAATCTGGGATTCAGTCTTCTTAAGATGCAGTTAGGACCCAAAGTCTGAAGAAAATGGAATTTTCACTGCTCTTTGGTTCAAGGCCCTTTTAAATATCTGGATGGATTCTACCCCTAACTTTTCCACAGCTCCAGGAAAGTGCCTCTCCCTTGACATTTCACAACACCCTTCAGCTCACATCTCATGAAAGCAAGACTGCTCCAGTAAGAACATTTACATGCGGTATACTTTGTGGTTAAATATTCATCCTGTTGCCCAAATGTAAAATTGATATTGTACCCATTATAGCAATAGTCCAATTATCGCTTCTGGCAGGTGGAAAACAGGAATCAGTTTCTCACTTGCTACCTAGATATAAGCAAGTGCTTTTCCAGAGGGTAGAAATGAAGTGGCAAAGTGGAGCTAAAGCCTGATGGAAAGGAACACCTATGAGCTACTCGTTTGTTATGTTGGATGGTTAGGAGGGGAAAACTTGGATTTATTTCAATAACATAACTACTGAGGTATCAGTAAAAGTGTATCAGTAGACTCTTACCCCATCAACGTATTTTTCTACTCGTTTTTCCTTCAGATACTTATCTGGTTTCCTTGAATTTCCTATTGGAGTTATTAGTGACTATTTTGTAATTATGTCTACTGCGACCTAGGATAAAAGCAAATTACTGCAGATGCTGGAATCTGAAACCAAAAGAGAAAATGCTGGAAAATCTCAGCAGGTCTGGCAGCATCTGTAAGGAGAGAAAAGAGCTGGCGTTTCGAGTCCAGATGACCATTTGTCAAAGCTGAACAGGAGTAGTGGAACAGCTTTGACAAAGGGTCGTCTGGACTTGAAATGTCAGCTCTTTTCTCTCCTTACAGATGCTGCCAGACCTGCTGAGATTTTCCAGCATTTTCTCCTTTGGTTTCTACTGTGACATAGACTGAACGTCCTTACTGATTGTTGGAATGAAGTAGTTCAAGCCTACATCAGACAATTAATGATGTGAGGGGTAATAAAAGTTCTTTCCCCGTGCAGTGAGGTTACAGTACTAAATCTGTCTGTTTGTTGCAGTTCTGGCGTTTCGGTGACTGGGTGGATGTCACTGTTGATGATCGAATCCCCACCTTCAACAACCAGTTGGTTTTCACTAAATCTGCCGAGAGGAATGAGTTCTGGAGTGCTCTGCTGGAGAAGGCCTATGCCAAGTGAGTGCTGGTCATTGGGGTAAGAGCTCCACTCTCTCACCATTGAATACTGCTTAGGCTGGCTGGGTCACAACACCTGATGTTTCTTATTGAACCTTCCAGAACTCTCAACTCCATTGTTGAACTATCTCAGAGTTATCTTAGTTGTTCTAAAATTTCCAGGAATATTGCTGGCTTTCCAAGAATTCACCTGGTTTCTCGACAATATTGACTTTCAAAAGCAGCCTGTGCTAAAACTGAGATTTAATAACACCTCATGACTTGGGGCACTTTGTTTGAAACAGGAAGGAATAAGTTCAGCCATGAAACTAGCTGCAATTAATAACCTGACATTGCTCAATCTCGGGAAGAATGGGTAAGGCTCTGGAGGGTGGAGATCGATCCAGCAAGGAGTAAGTGTCATTAGGAGCAAAGGAGAAATAATTGGGGAAAAGAGAATTTGTTTCTCCAGCAGTGAGTGGAGGGTCAGACTGTGCTTTCACCCACCACCCTATTTACCTTTCACTCAGGCTGCATGGATCCTATGAAGCACTAAAAGGTGGCAATACCACAGAAGCCATGGAGGATTTCACTGGTGGTGTTACTGAATTCTTTGAGATAAAGGAGGCTCCCAAGGATCTGTACAAGATCTTAAAGAAGGCAACAGAGAGAGGTTCTCTTATGGGCTGTTCTATTGATGTAAGTGTGCCCTCTAGTGGCAAAATATTGGCAAGTCAGCTCTTGCGTGTCTGTTTTCTGCAAACTCTTTTTGAGTTACATGTACACATTGAAATGTTCATTCAGGTTGGAGAATGTCTACTTGGACTACTGTTTCATTCAAACTGTCCGAAGTAGACTGATTGAGAGACACTTTGGAGCAGGACACCAGTCAATGTACTCAAATCATTCCATGGAGGAACTAAGAGACACCAGTTGGTGCATAGATATATCCTTGGAAGAGAGAGATGAGAGACAACAGATACCTCAGATACAGTGAGTTACAGAGAAGCATTTCCTGCCCATGTGAGACTACAGACCCTGTAGTATCGCCATGTGATATAGCACACTCTTCCTGCTCCATTTGATGTCACAGACCCCTTTCCTCCATGATATCGTAGAAACCACTTTTGTCACTATGTGTTATTAAGCCTTCTTGCTAAATACTTAGCAACATCATGTGACAGTTTTGCATGCACCATTTTAACATAGCAATTAACAGGGTAATAAATAGAAGCAAAACACTGGA
The DNA here is from genome assembly GCF_965287045.1 of Carcharhinus amblyrhynchos. Taxonomy (NCBI): domain Eukaryota; kingdom Metazoa; phylum Chordata; class Chondrichthyes; order Carcharhiniformes; family Carcharhinidae; genus Carcharhinus; species Carcharhinus amblyrhynchos. Next base: position 61,431,350 of record NC_137337.1, read on the forward strand.
TGTTGGAAATCTGAAATAAAAACAGAATATGCTGGAGAAACTCAGCAGGCCTGGCAGCATCTGTAGAGTGAGAAATAAATTTAACATTTCAAGTCCAAATGATCCTTTTACAGTTCCATGGAAGGGTCAAATGTGCTCAAAATGTTAACTCTGCACCTCTGTTCACAGTTGCTGCCAGACCTGCTGGTTACAATAGGCTGGCCTTGCCCCTGAAAGCTTTGGATACATTTGTGATGCAAAGTTGTTTGCTGATTATCAACTGCAGTTGCTTCCTGGTAGCTTAAATCTCAGGTCCTTGTCTGCACGTAAGAACATAAGAAATAGGAGCAGGAGTAAGCCATCTAGCCCCTTGAGCCTGCTCCGCCATTCAATAAGATCATGGGTGATCTGATAGTGGTTCAGTTCCACTTATCTGCCTGCTCCCCATAACCCTTAATTCCCTCATTGTCAAAAACCTATCTATCTGTGACTTAAACACATTTAATGAGGTAGCCTCCACTGCTTCAATGGGCAGAGAATTCCAAAGGTTCACTAACCTCTGGGAGAAGAAGTTCCTCCTGTGTCGAAATTTGCTGATGACACCAAGATTGGGGGAACGGCAAATTGTGCGGAGGGTGTGGAGAGTCTGCAGAAGGATCTAGATAGGCTGGGCAAATGGGCCAGGAAATGGCAAATGGAATTTAATGTTGGCAAGTGTGAGGTGGTCCACTTTGGTAGGAAGAATGGTAGGAAGGACTATTACTTACGTGGCGAAAAACTGCAGCAGGCGACGGTGCAGAGGGACCTCGGGGTCCTTGTGCATGACTCGCAAAAACCCAGCTTGCAGGTGCAGCAGGTGGTCAGGAAGGCGAAAGGGATGCTGGCCTTCATAGCGAGGGGGATTGAATATAAAAGTAGGGAGGTCTTGCTGCAGCTGTATAGGGCATTGGTGAGGCCGCAGCTGGAGTACTGTGTGCAGTTTTGGGCGCCGCACCTGCGCAAAGATATTTTGGCCTTGGAGGGAGTGCAGAGGAGGTTTACTAGGCTGATACTGGAGTTGAGGGGGTTGAGCTATGAGGAGAGGCTGAATAAACTAGGCTTGTACTCGTTGGAGTTTAGAAGAATGAGGGGAGATCGCATTGAGACGTATAAGATGATGAATGGGATGGATAGGATAGAGGTGGAGAGACTCTTCCCGCTCAAAAAAGACAGTAGGACTAGGAGGCACAGCCTCAAGATAAAAGGGGGGCGGTTTAGAACGGAGTTGAGGAGGAACTTCTTCACTCAAAGGGTGGTGAATCTCTGGAATTCTCTGCCCGTTGAAGTGGTGGAGGCTGCCTTGCTAAATATTTTTAAGACGCGGGTTGATGGGTTTTTGATAAGAGAGGGGATTAAGGGTTATGGGGAGAGGGCGGGAAAGTGGAACTGAGCCACGACAGATCAGCCATGATCTTATTGAATGGTGGGGCAGGCTCAAAGGGCTAGATGGCCTACTCCTGCTCCTATTTCTTATGTTCTTATGTTCCTCAACTGTGTCCTAAATTGACTCCCCCATATTTTGAGGCTTTGCCCCCGAGTTCTTGTTTCCATTCTAAGTGGAAATAACCTCGCTGCTTCTACTCTGTTTAGCCCCTTCATTATCTTATGTGTCTCTGTAAGATCTCCCCTCAACGTTCTAAACTCCAACGAGTACAGGCCCAGTCTACTCAACCTCTTCTTATAAGCTAACCCCCTCATCTCCGGAATCAACCTGGTGAACCTCCTCTGCACTTCTTCCAAAGCTAACATATCCTTTCTTAAATAAGGGGACTAAAATTGCACACAGTGCTCTAGATGCAGCCTCACCAGTACCTTGTACAATTGCAGCAAGGCCTCCCTGCTTTTATACTCCATCCCTCTCGCGATAAAGGCCAACATTCCATTTGCCTTCTTGATCACCTGCTGCACCTGCAGACTGAGTTTTTGTGATTCATGCAAAGGACCCCTAGGCCCCTCTGCACAGTAGCATGTTGTAATTTTTCACCATTTAAATAATAGTCCATTTTACTATTATTCCTTCCAAAGTGGATAACCTCACACTTACCAACGTTATACTACATCTGCCAGATCCTTGCCCACTCACTTAGCCTATCCAAATTTCTCTGCAGACTTTGTGTCCTCCACGTAATTTGCTTTCCCGCTCATCTTTGTGTCATCTGCAAACTTTGTTACCCTACACTCAGTCCCCTCCTCCAGATCATCTATGTATATGGTAAACAGTTGAGGCCCCAGCACCGATCCCTGCGGCACGCCACTAGTCACGGATTGCCAACCGGAAAAGCACCCATTTATTCCAACTCTCTGCTTTCTGTTAGATAACCAATCCACAATCCACGCTAACGCATTACCCCCAACTCCATATACCTTAATCTTCTGCAGCAACCTTTTGTGAGGCACCTTATCGAATGCATTCTGGAAATCTAAATAGACCACATCTGCTGGTTCCCTTCTGTCAACCGCACGTTATATCTTCATAAAACTCCAATAAATTTGTCAAACATGACTTTCCCTTCATGAATCCCTGCTGTGTCTGCTTGATTGAACCATTCTTGCCCAGGTGCCCTGCTATTTTTTCCTTAATGATAGATTCCAGCATTTTCCCAACTGTGGATGTTAAGCTAACCAGCCTGTAGTTACCTGCCTTTTGTCTACCTCCTTTTTTAAACAGTGGCGTCACATAAACTGTTTTCCAATCAGCTGGCACCTCCCCAGAGTCCAGCGAATTTTGATAAATTACAACTAATGCATCTGCTATTACTTCTGAAGTTTCTTTTACTACCTTGGGATGCATTCCATCCAGACCCCGGGACTTGTCTACCTTTAGTGCCATTAGCCTACCCAGCACTACCTCTTTAGTGATCATTTATTCAGACCAGTAATGAGGCATCTCTTGGAAACAATGAATTATGAGATTAGGATTAAATAAATCCTGATGCCCCTTTCCTCTGGCTCCATGTATTCCCACACTTTGACTTCCCTTTCCCTTTCCTTATGCCTAAGAAACATCTGGTGGATGGTGGGCAGCAGCTACCTCTCCTTTTGGCGTTCCCAGCAAATGATCTAAAGCACTGTAAAATGATGGAAATCAACTGATTTCACCAGGGTTACTGCATTCACTTAGTGTCTGAGAGGGCTGATCAGAGTGGGATGACTGTATCAACACCTATATGTATCTTTTTTAAGAAACTGCTTTATTTCTTTCACTAACATGTTTAATAATTCTGCACCTTCTTCTTTTTACAAGTCTCACTTATTCTCACTCCCACCTCTCTATTTTTTTTCTCTTCCTCTTACTCTTCATTCTCATTGCCCTAATCACTCACATGCTTTCTTTTTTCTCTTTCTGTTTTCTTATTCTCTTTCACGATATCAAATTGTACTTATTTAATCTATGTCTCTCTCACTCTGGCATGACCTCTCATGTTATCTCTATTCTGCACACTTTTCCTGTGCCAGTTATCCCATTTTGTTGTCCTGTGGTGTCTTTTTACTTACTTCTGTTCTCTCCCTCATCAAGGCTATTTTATTCATTCTCATTTCTATTTCTATCTTTCTCAATCTTAAGCTCGGTTATTGAAGTAATCTGTGTTCATAGACAGCAGGACCTGGACAACATTCAGGTTTGGGCTGATAAGTGGAAAGTAACATTTGTGCCAGGTACCTGCTAGGCAATCTCCAACAAGAGAGAATTCAGTCATTTCCCCTTGACATTCAATGGTATCACCATTACTGAAAAAAGACATTTTGTCGATGCAGTCATCAAAGCTATTGCAAGAACACTAATTTCAGGGAAAATACTGCATGAAAAGAGGCTACTAAAAATTACCCTGACAACCAGTTTAAGATTGTCGGTCAGGCTTGCAGAGTGCTGCATTTGTATGTACAGGATACTACATATATTTGTACATAAGGCCCTGGTCTTTTCAGACAGAAAGAACACAGACATAGATTGCACCTGTATCAGCTAAACAGATTAATTGGCTGCAATTCACTGGTTCATTCCTCAGGGTGACACCTTGACCAGTTGGAGTCAAGCTGGTTTAAATTTTCAAACAATGCTTGGCATTTAGCTGGCCGTCACCATCAGCTGGTTAATTCTTCATGGCCTCTACCAATCAGAGTCTTCCTTCTCATACAGTATAATGTTGATGTTCCCCCTGACATCGGTATTCTTGTCCTGATTGATTGTCCTGATGAGTGCAACGTGAAAAGCTTCAACAGAATGGTAGGAACCCCAACCCCTCACTCCCTACTCCATGATATATTTTGTAGTTGTGGAGGTGGCCCACCAATGGCAGCTATCAACAGGGTTTCCTGTTGTTCCTGTCCCCTGCTGCCAAGGGACCCATGGTAGGGACTCCCCGTCCATGGGACCAGATGATCCTGCTGGTGCAAAAGGCTGGAAGATCCCACCCATTGTCTCTTTTCAGTAATATTCAAGTTTTGTACTGCCAAACAACTATTGACATTACTATTGCCGAATCCCCTACTATCAACATCTGCGAAAACATACCGTTAACCAGAAACTGAACTGGACCAGATATATAAGTGGGAGTGACAACAAAACATTGGCCTTCCAGCAATGCCCACAGTCCAAAAAAGCATTTTTAAAATGCTGCCTCTTTCTCTCCAAAACCTCCTTGCTTTCCAATGTTACATGTTTTATCTTTCCATTTTTGTTGATTTCTCCCTTTTAAGCCTGATATCTTTCCTTTAATTTCTTGTCCTGTTTTTCTCCCTTATGATGTTTTGTGCTGCCTCTTTTTTTCTCTCTTATACTGTCACATTATCTGTTTGCCTGTCTCTCTCTCTCTGCTGTTCCTCATTGCTCTTTTGTTGTCTGATATCCTGTGATGGTCTCTGATATTCCAGGACAGACTATTTCATGGGATAGGTGTCATGCCACAAGCGCAGCTCCAAAGATTTCTGCTTAACAATGCAATTCCTCCGGATAAATCTAAGTTCAAAACTGACGATCAGAGCAAGAATTTGGATGATTTTCCTATCAGGGTTTGTATGGCAACGGTGGTGCAACTAATGAGTGCATCTGCAAGGCATGCTGGCTAACCGGTACGGTTAACTGTCTTGAATAATCAGGAACTCAGCATATTTACACAGTGAGGAAAACTTATCCAGCTGAACGAACAGGAATTCTGCACCATTATAATGTGTAACTCTTACCCTCTTGACGAAATAGGAACGGTGCAGTTACATAATGGATAATACTTTTGATACTGAGTAAGTAAGAACTCTGTACAATTTTGCAGTGAGTGCCATTACCCTACAAATGAACAAAGGAATAGAATTCTTTCAGCGTTGTCCCAATCTGACATTATATCTTTGGCAGAGGATTGGTACAACCCATAGAGAAGCAGCTGAAATGGCTAAAGTACAATTGAGGAGTAGGAGAATCCTTGCAAACATTCTATCCTAGGAATGCTACACCATTCCACAACAAGCACCAAAACGCTTACATCTCCGCTGTGTGGTTCTGACTAAAATCTCTGATTTGCAAAACTAAACACATGGCCTTAGATGAAGTGTCATTTTACATCATTGCTAATTTTACAAAATTAGGGACATTTTGTACTGGAATGCCAAAATTCTGACACTGATTGATATACAGTTATTGATGAATTAACTCCCATAAGGCTGGTTTCCCTTCACCAAATGCAGTTTCATTTACAGTAGCTAATGACACTCAGTTGATATTTCCCAGTACACAGGATATACCCTGAGTGCTGGAACTTGTACACTCCACATTATATATACATTTGCAGGGTTCCTGGACTGGACAGCCCTATTCAGGGAGCTCACTTTCTAACAGGTCCATCTTACATTACATGTGACAATTCGATGTGTCCAATGAATCCCAATTTAAGGCAGTTCCTAGCATGCTAGGACAATAGAATTCCTTTAATCATGTCAGCCTAATTTTACCTTGTCTCCGTTTTGAATGTGTGTCATTTGCAGTTTCTCCAAGCCCAGTCACATGCAGCGTGCTAACAGAAGCCACCAACCCTGTTTGAGTTCTTAGCTGTGCTGAGCTAACCTTGCAAAGTGCACATACGCATCCAGATACTATTAAAGATGCTAATGAGATAGTTACATGTCTGTCTGTGCCTAGTTGTCACTTTATGCCTCACATCTGGTTGGAAGGCTGTGCTGAAATATTTGAGGTAACCATTAATTCCATCAACCATTCGATTAAAGCACTTCCCTTAAAAATTGACAGGAATTTGGGAGGGGGTGAGGTGGTAGATGGCAGGGACATATGCCTGTATTCCCTGAACCTTCGGCCAAGCATGAGAACACCTGCATGCCAGCACGATGCATGTTGCTTTTCTGCACACAGGACTACATGGAACAAATTACTGTGCTCTTGTGAGGCAGGGTCTAAGTACTGTGTGCTTACACAGTAGTTCAGTGCAGTTATATCATTGGTTTAGGCTTATTTCCTTGCATCCCTATTCCAGAAAATTTGAGGCACGGGGTTCGTAGATTTGGTGGAAAATGAGGGGCCCAGGAGTCGCAGAAACCTAGTGAGCTTAGAGAAAACTTTTCACTGCTTCTTCTGCCTGTGATAAGTAGTTGTTTTTCAGATTGAAGGAGGGTTTCTTGTGGAATTCCCCAGTGGTCAAACTTGGGACCTTTGCTCTTCCTGATTTATATTAATAACCTAGACTCTGGTGTTCAGGGTATGATTTCAAAATTTGCAAATGATACAAAGTTTGGAAACGATGTCAGTTATGATGAAGGTAGTTTTGAATTTCAAAAGGTCAGAGACATGTTGGTGGATTAGGCAAAGAATGGTGGATGAAATTCGATGCAGAGAAGTGTGAAGTGATTCATTTTGGCAGTAAGAATATAGTCAGACTGTATCAAATTCTAAAGGAAGTGCAGGAACAGAGAGAGCTCAGTGTACGTGTGCCTAAGTCACTGAAAGTGACAAGGCATGTTCAAAAAGCAATTAATAAAGTATATGGTATTCAAGGTTTTATGAGTAGGGACATTGAGTACATGCCTAGGGGATCATTGTGACATTAGTTAGGCCTCACCTGGAGTACTACATCCAGTTCCTGGCACCGAAGTTGTGGAAGAATGCATTGGAGAGTGTGCAGAAGCGATTCACAATAATTCCAGGGATAAAAAATTGTAGCTATTAGAAAAGATTGAAGAAGTTGGGACTGTTTTCTTTGGAGAAAAGAAGGCTGAGAGGAAACTTGATAGAGACATTCAAGATCCTTAAGGCTATGGACAGGGGCAGGTAAGAGAAATTGTTCCCACTCGAGAGCATCAAGAACTAGAGCACACAGATTCAAAATAAATAGCAAAAGGAGTAAAACTGATGTGAGGATTCTTTTTTCGTGCACAGATTGGTTGGAGTCAGGAATGAACTTCCTGAGACGGTAGTGGAGGCAGGTTCAAGCTAAAAGGGAGTTAGAGTACTATCTGAAAAAAAAAGGCATGGGAGTGGGACTAGGTAGAATGTTCTTTCAAAGTGTCAGTGCAGACTTGACGGGTCGAATGACCTCCTTCTGCACTGTACAGATATTGTGATTCTGTGATACAAATTGACGGGCACTTGAAATTGGGGTATGGATCTTTGAGCATTGACATTTATGTTGCCGGTCATTAGACACAAGCAGTTGGGGTATAAATGATGTATATCTGGAAAGAAAGCTGGCTTTCTGTCATTAGCCAGAAATTAGGTCATAAAAAGACAGAAGGGTATAAGCCAAGCAGAAAGACTTATCACCGTACACAGCTAACGGTTAGGCAATGTCACACTACAAGTGTAATCTCACTAACTCTCCTGTTTCAACAGTCTTTCGTACCTCTACAGTTTGAGACACGGACATCCAGTGGCCTGGTCAAAGGTCATGCCTACTCTGTGACTGGTGTGGATGAGGTAACGTTTAAAACCTGCCTACTGATTAACTTGATTTTGAAATTTTTGGAATATACATAATAATGAGGTTCACATATGAGCAATGCAGAAAGTGATTTTGGGAGAATACTAGGGGTATACAGGGAATGATTACGGGGGAAGAATTGTGGTACAGGGCATGCATATGGAGAGATATTGGGGTGTAGAGAGTGATTATAGGGGGATACTGGGTATACACGGAGTGGGGGTAATGCTGGGTCATAGGGGGTGATTAAGGAATTGATTAGAGAGGAATACTGGGATGCAGGGAAAGGTCACATTGGAATAGAGGAAGTGATTATAGGTGGCATACTGAGGTACAGGGATTGATTAAAGAAAAGCCTGGAACACATGGAGTTTTGTGGGTGTGTTAAGATATAGGAAGTAATTGTGGAGGAAATACTGAGGCACATAAAATGATTATGGGTATTTCTATTCTTATGCCAGTTTATCCCAAGATATTGTTCTAAAAAAGACAATATGCATGTTAATCTTTATCCTTCCATGTTTGTATTTTATGTATGGTGTGCACATATGAATTATGAGCCGGACTAGGCCACTTGGTTCCTCGAGCCTGCTTATCTCAATATTGTGACCAGACTGACAAGTACAGCAGGAATTGTTCATTTTGCAATTTTTTGTTTTCAAAAAGAAATGATCTCAGTGGGTCCTGCTCTGTTTTTTCTGCTTGATTGATTGATTTCCTGTAGCAAAGTCATATTAATAATTGAAAGGTATCCAGGATTGTAGGTGCTTAAGCATGCTATGCTTGATGTGATGGATGATTATCAAATGAGTTAAGACTGGGATTTCAGGTTAAAAAATATATTTTGTTTGGGTTTGATGTTTCATAGGAACCTGATTGTTTACACTGATTCCTATTCATTTTAAATTTGATGTGTTCTAATGAAATTAGGAGGATATTTGTGAATAGCCTTAAATTTGCAAAATGAACTCATTTTGGGTCAAGATTTGGGTACAAAATGTTCCTTTATTGCATTAAAGCTGTTATATAAGGATAAGTTGTTATCATTATGTCTGCAAAGGAAATGCCAGATGATTGTGGTAGGCAGTATACAGTTCAATTTAGTATGTTTGTGTTTATTAATCTGTGTTGTCTTTGATATTTCCATAAAATAACAATGGTAATTTTGCCAACAGGTCACTTATAAAAATCAGAAGGTGAAATTGCTGCGATTGAGGAACCCATGGGGAGCAGTGGAGTGGAATGGGCCCTGGAGCGACAAGTATGCTTCTTTTCTAAACATTTGCCTGTTATGGACCTTAGTTTTCACACTGCCTTTATCCTTGTTCTGCTCCAAATATACATTTGTCCCTCCGGAGTCTGGACATATCTGTTTTATCTTTGGTGGTCATGCCTTAAGTCACCTTGTACGTGCTTTCTGAATTTCCCTCCTTAAACCACCTGCCTATTACAATAATACCCTCATAAAACCTTCCATCTCTCCTTTTTTTTCCTATTACTGATTAATATTCTCCTTTGTGAAGAATCCACGTGTGTTTCTTGGATTAAAGGTATTACACAAGTACAAGTGGTTGTCAACCAGAATCATTCAGGGAGCATTTTTCTCACCTCTTCTCAGATTGTGTTCAGTTTTTTCTTGCTCATTGAAGCTCAATTAGGAATGGCATTTTCGTACCCAAGTAGGGTACACATTGTTAGGAAATTTCCACAAACCCAACTTGGGAAAAACTGCTCTAAATTAAGAAGTTTTCATTCTTGGTGGAATCAGGCCCACTAAGGTGTGAAACAGTGTGGAGACAGTCACAGAAGCTGCCGGGTCCCAAGGCGCGATGGCTAAATGACCCACCTTGGTGCTATGGGACTTCACCCAGTTGAAACAATGCAGCAGCAGATGTGATACCAAATGGTAATCTTCAGTACCAGATCAAACCTTTGTGTGTCACAATTGTCAGAGATTCCTATGCCGCCTTCTCCACATTCATTGTAAATAGCACAATTTTGTTGAAATTTGGCTCCCTGTCGATCCCACAAACAAATCTTCAGTATGAGGTAATGGGTACTGCTCAGCACATAACATTGGATTTATGGTGACCTTGAAATCATTGCAAATCCTCATGGATTGATCTTTTTTGATGACTAGAAAGATAGGCATTGTCTATTTGCTGATGCCGACAGGTTCCAGAACTCCAGTCTTCCCAAGTCACTTAATGTCAGCCACCGTACAGTACAGAGCTTGCCTTCAAACATCTTGCTTTGTTTCCTGCTTTATTTTCAATTTGACTGTAATGTTGTTCATGCTCCCTAATTCTCCATGGAAACAACACTGTGCTTTTTTTTAAAGATTCTTGTGAGGTCTGACTCTAGGTTGGTCATCATGTTGAGTTCAGCCCAGTTCAGTCAAATCCTATCCAGCCATACATGACCCATCAATGGTGGGTAGTTTCCCTGCAATATGTGTAGAAACAAATTTACTGTTTGTACGTTGAGTTGTACAGCCAGTTCAATATGACCGTTCAGGGGAATCACTTCTCCTGCATACATCTTCAGTATTATCATTGATGGTTCTAAGGGAATGTGTTTGAGTTTTTCATTGTAGATATTTCGTGGAATCAGTGAGACTGCTGCCCTGGTGTCAACTTCCATTCTTAGTTGCTGTCCTTCCAGCAGTGAAGTGACCCAGTATGTGCCTGAAGTACTGCCGATGGCTAGCACATGTAGTGATAGCTCCTCCTCTGACACTTCGTTCTTCTCAACCCTATTTTACAGCATGGACATTTCTCCTTTTATTTTGTTTAAGTGCTGTCTTGGTTTCTTCTTCTGATTTTTATTCATAGCTTGCTTCTTCCTTCTGCAGGCAGGCTCTATGTAACCTTTTGTTCCACAGCTTCGACATTCCATGTCTTTACACCAGCATTCAGTAGCAGAATGCATTGGCTTTGCCATTAGTAATATGTACAAGATCTGGAATCTTGGGTGTCAATTCAGTGAACATTTTGGTCTTGATTTTACCATCGCATTGCGCCTGTTTTCGCACGCAAAAACTTGGTAAGGTTGAGCATGAGGTGAGTAGCGCAATCCGTGCCCCCCTCCGCATGCTTTTAAATTGACTTAATGGACTGCACGCCCAACTTTCCTTTACCACTGCTTTCACCCATCCAGAATTGACGTGAAACAGACGTGCTCCATATAAATCCGATTCGGGCACTCCATCAGTGAAAATGAATGAGGAGGTAAGTGCCTGGTGTCCAATGGTTCTCTGAGATTGGGGGGGTGGGTTGGGAGTGGGAGGAAGTGGGTACACTGCCACTCTGCCTGAGATCAGTGTGGGGGAAAGAGGGTTCGCTGCCACTCTGCTGGAGATCGATGGGGAGGAAGGGGTGTCTGCTGCCACAGTGCCTGAGATCAGTGGGGGAGAAGGGGGAGCCCTTGCCACTCTGTCTGAGATCAGTACAAGGTAAGGGGGGGTCTGCTGCCACTCTGTCTGAGATCGGTGTGGGGAAAGGGGAGGCCTGCGATTGGTCTGGGTGGTGGACGGTATGGGGAAGAAGGCAGTCAGTAATGTTGTGAGACTGGGACATTGTCTGTGGGGGCCAGGGAGGAATGTTGCAGGGGAGCAACAGTCTATCATATTCCTTCCTGTGCATGCGCAGTTGGAGGCACCGATCAGAGCTGCAGGGTTTCAGGTGCATTAAGCCCCACCCATAGGCTTGTGCAGCACGATTTGGACTCGCTGATATTTTTGCAGGTGGAGTGCATATGAGGGAGCCTCAGAAGAGGTCTAAAAGTCAGATCTGAAACACTCCCAGTTTCAAGTCCATCCAGCACTTAGAATCAAAATGGTAAAATGGGGCCCTATGTGTACTCGAGTACATAGACTCAATTGCTGGGTCTCCTTTGCAGCAAGTTCCATAGAAACAGCAATTTCAATGTCTTTCTCGAAAGTGAGGTTGCTCTTGGTTAACTCACGTTTTTGTGTTGCTTCACTGTGCTGACCACAAACAAATCGGTCATGAATGATATCATTTAGCATGTCTCCAAACTTTCAATATTTTGCAAGCCTTTAAAGTACTGCAACAAATTGTGCAATTAACTCATCATCCTCCTGGTTTCTTTTATGGAAATTAAAGCATTTTGCAATCACCAAGGGTGTAGATGAAAAACATGCTTACAAAATATCCACAATTTTCTTTCAATATCTGGTTTATCAGATTGCACTGGACGGTGGAGGAGATTAAAAGTTTATCTACCTAATCATGTTTAGGAAAATGGACACTATAATGCCTTCAGCTATTTTGCTTGCCTGCGCAAAATAGTGAACATAAGAACATAAGAAATAGGAGCAGGAGTAGGCCATCTAGCCCTTCAAGCCTGCCCCGCCATTCAATAAGATCATGGCTGATCTGATGTGGATCAGTTCCACTTTCCCGCTCTCTCCCCATAACCCTTAATTCCCTTGTCTGTCAAAAACCTATCTACCCGTGACTCAAATATATTTAGCGAGGTAGCCTCCACCACTTCAATGGGCAGAGAATTCCACCACCCTTTGAGTGAAGAAGTTCCTCCTCAACTCCAACCTAAACTCCCCCCCCCCCCTTATCTTGAGGCTGTGCCCTCTAGTCCTGCTATCCTTTCTAAGCAGGAAGAATCTCTACCTCTACCCTATCCATCCCTTTCATTATCTTATACGTCTCTATAAGATGCCCCCTCATCCTTCTAAACCAACGAGTATAGACCCAGTCTATTTAGTCTCTCTTCATTGTCCAACCCCCTCATCTCTGGTATCAGCCTAGTGAACCTCCTCTGCACTCCTTCCAAGGCCAAAATATCCTTGCGCAAGTGTGGCGACCAAAACTGCACACAGTACTCCAGCTGCAGCCTCACCAGTGCCCTGTACAGTTGCAGCAAGACCTCCCTACTTTTATATTCTATCCCCCTCGCTATGAAGGCCAACATTCCATTCATCTTCTTGATCACCTGCTGCACCTGCAGACTGGGTTTTTGCGACTCATGCACAAGGACCCCCAGGTCCCTCTGCACCAAAGCATGCTGCAGCTTTTCGCCCTTTAAGTAGTAATCCCTCCTACTATTATTTCTGCCAAAGTGGATAACCTCACACTTGCTAACATTGTACTCCATCTGCCAGGTCTTCACCCACTCGCTCAGCCTATCTAGATCCCACTCAGTGAAAACACTCAGTATAAAAGTTCCATCACTCCACATTTTTGTCAAAAGTTTCAACAATGCCATTTTTTTATTTACAAATGCAGGGTTATTGTATGCACACTTTACAACCACACTTCCAGCATCTGATTTTCTTTACACGAGGTCCTAATTTGAGCTTCAGCCTTCCTTTTGTTCCAGTCAGCTCTATAATTTGTTTGCAGAGTATCTTTTACTCACGTCCATGTTAGTTCTCTGTAACATGTGTGAAAAGTTTTCTTTTTCTGATGTTTCCTCACTAAAACTTCTTTTTCAAGTGGCTCAACAATGCACGCCCATAGTCTTCATCGCCAGTTATGTTGTGTATTTGGGGACATGACACTTCGAAGCACTGGGTTAAAAACAAACAAAACTTTATTTGTGGTGTGTGGTTTCTTCCATAGCTGCTGTTTCTCTCTCTGTTTTCTTCTGTATATCTCATCGCATCACTTCCGTTTGCACACACTACTACATTATTACCACAGATCTCCACAATGAGCCAACAGGAACAAATACATATCAAAAAGTTTTGAAAATATCTGAGTTAATTTAAAAGAGATCTGAGTATATTTGTTAGTACTAACTAAATATGTCTTTTGAGTAATATTTAGTGTGTGACTGAATAATACTTAAGCTGGATACAAGCTTTTTGGAAAGAAGTAACTCTGTAGAGTAGTATTGGTAATTTAATGTTACACTACTACTTACAAACAGCATTTGTGTTACAACTGACCATTTCATCCTTTGACTAGGAAAGCGGAAAGCTAAAAGCCAGGTTTGACTGTCAACTGTCCAGTGTCCATCCTGTTTGGGTAAAATCATGATCATGTGGTGCTGCTGCTCAGTTTCGAAAACTCACAGTCAGCATGTGAGTCATTTATGCCCCAAGTTGTCCTGCAGCATTACATGGCAGCTCCTCATTCCCATTTCTACACAGAGAGGCAGTGTTTGTTAAATTTACAGGCTTCTCCCAGTTTTGATGAAGAAATTTTCTTTCTGTCCCAGGGCCCGGGAATGGTCCGAGATTGAGAAAGTACAACAGCAGCGGTTGCAGCATCAAATGAAAGAAGATGGAGAGTTCTGGTGAGAATAAAATCCTGCTCCCTTATTTTCAAGCACTCTGATTGTTAAATAGAAAGTTAACTTATGGAGGTAAACAGGGGGGTGGAATTTAATAAGAAGAGCTCAGATCCTGAAAATGGGACTAGAAGTGGGCACCAATTTAATTTACAGGTTGTGAATCACCATGCACACAATCAAGATACAAATTGTAATTGCATGCAGGAAGCATGTGCAGTCATATGGTAGGGTATCACTTTCAGCAGCCTGCCTTCTTGCTGATATCACAGCAAGGCATATTGGGTGTGAAAAAAAATTAACAAATATTGAGGGTACAGCAATGATACAATTGTTAAAACACTGTTATGATATGCATATGAACATAGTTATCACTATATATTTTGTTCACTTGACTGTCATGTGTATTCTGTGCATTTGTTGGAGCATCTTCCCTCAGAGGATATATTGCACTGTCATGCTTCATTTTGGCATTTGTTACTGAATGCTGTTCTTAGGGAGTTTGTGAACTCAATTACACCCTATACCTGTGGGAACCACATGATGGCTCTGAAGACAATTGCTATTGCAGATTGGCTATCAGCATCTGTCATGCGTAGCTTAAATTCATTAGCTATTTTGAATTGGTTGCCTCCTGTATGCACTTAGTTGTTTCAGCCTGGGTATTGTCACACATGTCCCCCATGGAGCCCTGAAATGAGTGTTGGTGTAGAAATTTAGGGCCACAGTTATCTTGGGGGCAGTTGACATGGGGTTCCCTCAAAAGCCACAGGGTTGCAGGTTTTGCTCAGGGAGCACACACAGGTTTTGCAATCTCTGACATTACTTCTCAGGTATCTGGAGGTAGTTGGTGTACATTTGATGAGGCACTAATGTTTGTCAATGAAGACGACCCTGGTTAGGTTCCTCCTGACCTCCCTTCTCCTGGCTGGTGTCAACTAATCGCCTCATGACCTATGTTGTTATGTAACCAAGTTCCCTCTCTGGCGAATTCTCTCCTCCACTATCTAAGGTTTTAAAAAGATTGAGACTCATTGCCAATCCACAAATTAGAACTGTGTGAAGAATGCCAGATATGAGCAGCTCTGTCGTCATGTCTTTCACTGCTAGAGCATCTGCAGTTTACCAATGGAAATTCATGACCCTCCCATGGACTACATGCAGAAGTTGTCCTATCCCACATTAGCTTCCTCCTCTACATATTGCACGGCCCAGTCTCCTGCAAGATAGATGTTTCCTTGCAGCGCCTGATCTTCAGCAAACTGGAAAATTCCTGCTCTGCCCAAGACAGCAAGGAACTACAGAAGGTCGTGAACGTAGCTCAATCCATCATGCAAACCAGCCTCCCATCCATTGACTCTGTCTACACTTCCCACTGCCTTGGCAAAGCAGCCAACATAATTAAGGACCCCTCGCACTCCAGACATTCTCTCTTCCACCTTCTTCCCTTGGGAAAAAGATACAAAAGTGTGTGGTCACGTACCAACTGACTCAAGAACAGCTTCTTCCCTGCTGCCACCAAACTTTTGAATGGACTTACCTTGCATTAAGTTAATCTTTCGCTACACCCTAGCTATGACTGTAACACTACATTTTGCACTCTCTCATTTTCTTCTTTATGAACAGTATGTTTTGTCTGTATAGCGCTCAAGAAACAATACTCTTCACTGTATGTTAATACATGTGACAATAATAAATCAAAATCAGATCAAAATCAAAAATCAAATCAATGGATACTAACATTGTGGCCCTGCAACTGGTGTCCATCCACCTGCATCCTTTCTTTGTCACCATTGAACTTGCTCCCATCTGCGTTGATCCTCCCAACATTACCCTGCCGCTTCTACCAACCAACCGTTCCATTTGACTCAGAGCCATTGACTCTCAACCTACTGACTTTCAGCCTTGACCCTTTCATCCTCACCTTGACATTCCAAGCATCACCCTTTACCTGCCTTTACTTTCTCTCCCTCGGAAACCATTGATCTGCTACCCTGCAGCTGAATCTGCCCTTCTTCAAGCTCAAGGGCCCATCCCTCACTTTTGACCAGCCATATGTGGTGCAGCAATCCGCACCCCCGCCCATCCCCCCTCCCCTATCCCTGTACCCCCAGGAATCATGAGATATGGGTGATGATGTTCAAACTTTGGACCATCCTTAATTCATGTTGCTATATATAGGATGTCTTTTGATGATTTCAAGAAGAATTTTACAAAGCTGGAGATTTGTAACCTGACGCCAGATGCACTGGGTGATGACAAGCTCCATAAGTGGACTGTGTCCATTAATGAAGGACGGTGGGTAAAAGGCTGTTCAGCTGGGGGCTGCCGCAACTATCCAGGTAGGTCCTAACCTGTACCAATAGCTGCTTCTTTCTTTCCATCTTTCTCTATCACTTCTTTGTTTTATTTATTTTCACTTTGTCTTCTTTCTCTTTTTGGTTTCTTTCTGTTGTTTCATTTGTCCTTGGGATGTGGTGTGAATTTGTCAAGACAGCATTTACAGCCCAGCCTTGGTTGCCATGAAAAACTGCTGCCACAGTCACGTTTAGTAGAGAGTGTTCTTATTGCTGAACTTCATGGCAATTGCATAGAACTGAGTGTTTCCTCATCAACTTCAAAGGCCATTTAGAAGTAACAACACAGTGTGAGGCTGGAGTCAATTGTAGGCCCCATCTGAATGGTTGTGGCTTTTCCAACTCCTACACAACGTTTGCTTTTTGTGATAATGTGAAGTTTTCATGATTCTTTCTTTGGTGCCAACTCATAAATCACCAGGTTTATTTCTTATTTACCTTCTCCCTCCCTCCCTCTGTGGAGGGATGATGCTCTCATCAGTATAGTACGAAATTACTATCTTATCTTGTTTTCTTTATTCCCTTTTCATACCTTTTCTGTAGCTATCTTACTCTCTCCTGTCTCTCGCTGTTCTCTATTTCTGCTTATTTTCCCTTTTCTTTCTTTCAGCCTGTTCTTGCCTCCTAGTTCTTTGTTTTCTATCTCTTTTCTCTGTCAGTAGAAATTAGCCAAAGACTAATATCTTTCCTTCTCATTCTTTCATTTAAGACACATTCTGGACAAACCCTCAGTACCGACTGAAGCTCTGTGAGGAGGATGATGATCCTGATGTTGCTGAGGTCCTCTGCACATTTGTTGTTGCTTTGATGCAAAAGAATCGTAGGAAGGAGCGCAGGATGGGCGTCAACTTCCACACCATTGGATTTGCTATTTATCAGGTAGATTCTGAAATTTGCGTAATATTTGAAGATTCACCTGCAAAGCATGGTTAGCGTTATGCCACACACCAATCTGGTCATAATTTGACATTAATTTAGGCAGCAAGAGCAAGACACTGTCTATTTTGGTTTTTAAAGCTATACTATATCAGTATAGTAAGAAATTATTTGGATTTATATCTCACCTTTCATAACCTTAAGAAGCCCTAAAGTCCTTCATAGTCAACAAAATACCTTGGAAGTGTAATCCTGCTGTAATGTTGAAAAACAGCATATTTGCCAGACAGCAAGATCCCACAAACAGCAAGGATGATAGAATATGTAGGTGGGGAAGTCTTGCTACAACTGTACAGCATATTGGTGAGATCACACTAGAGTATTGTGTACAGTTTTGGTCTCCTTACTTAAGGAGGGCCATACATGCATTGAAAGCAGTTGAGAGAGGGTTATCCCTCATTCCAGGGATAAGAGGATTGCCTTAAGAGGAAAGGTTGAGCTGGTGGGTCAATACTCATTAGAGTTTAGAAGAACAGTGGAAAATATAAGATTCTAAGGGGGCATGACAGGGTGGATGCTGAGAGGATGCCTACTTCCCTGAAAATTATTCCACCCTTCTCCTGTAAGCCTGCCTCCCCTCTCCAGTCTTCGCTTTACACTTCTTGTGCAGCCTTGGTGTAGTGTTTGCTGATGATACTCATGTGAAGTTATGCAAGGTTCCCAGGGAGGGGAAAGCAACATTTCCAGGCCTCAAAGTTGTTGAAAAGCTGAAGCAAGCCACTTATATACAGCTGTAAAACTGAATATTCTAAATTTTCGCTGTTAGTAATTTAGTGATTTAATTTGTGAGCACGAATGAGATGCCAATGCATGAGAAAGGGATTCTTGATATTGTCAGGAAGCTCAATCTGCCTTTCACCCACCCTGAAAATTGGGAGAGCTAAATTCCATTGTCAGGAAACAGATTTTTTGCCTCTCGCCAAACTAAGTGTCCTTCCTTGCCACAATTCCCAGTGCTGGCAGGAGCAGAAAATTTGGCGCATTGTCTTCAGCTCCACTAATGCCTGCTTGCTCATAGCCTCTATGCTTGTCGAGTTGCATTGTTTTCCAGCCCATCAATGCCTTCATTTCAAAATTCTCATTCCTAAATTGAAATTGCTCCATGACCTTGCATCTCTCTATCTCTATAACTTTCATCATCCTTATACGTCCATGTGATACCTTTATTCCTCCAATTTGTTCTTTTTGCACACTTCCTTTTTTATTGCCCCACCCTAGCTGCAGCACCTTCAGCTGCCCCTTCAAGCTCTGGATCCCTCCCTAAACCTCTCCACTTTTCTATCTCTCTCTCTTCCTTTAAGTTATTCCTTAAAACATACTTCTTTGACCAAATTTTTGATCGCCAATCTTAATATCTGCTATATGGTCCATTGTCATATATTTGTATGCTCATGCTGCTGTGAAATGCCTTTGATGTTTTATTATGTTGCAACGATGATATAATTGTCAGGTGGTGTTGACAGAACAGAAGCTGGAAGACAGAAACTAGAATTTGCAAAAAAGGAAGTTGGTTTGTCGAAACTTTGTACAGAAACCTAAACCAAAGTATTCAGTTCAAAGGACAATAGTAAACATGCTATCGGTAACAAAGAACTGGTCTGTGGGATAGACCGAAGGCATTGGGGAGCTGAAACTGGCTTCAAGTTTATTTCAGACTAAGATAAACTTTGACCTAACGCAGACAAATCGAAGGTGATCAGGTGGCAAGGATCACATACACATTCTCGAACCTACTTTAATCCCTTTACGTTCAGATCATTGGTGAGTTCTATAAGAAAGATAGAAAGATTTGCATCTATCTAGCACCTTTAATGACCTCAGGGCATCCCAAAGTTTTATACATCTAGTTAAGTTTTTTTGAAGTTTAGTCACTATTGTAGTGTAGGAAACATTGCAGCCAATTATGCAAAGCTAGTGGAGACGGGAGTGTATGGGAGCCCCTTCTATACTTGGCGACCAAGGCCGGTGGCCTTCTTAATCTGACCAAGGTCTAGACAATGTAGATAAAAGTGAGATAAAAATGTTCAGATTATATGTTTTTTGGTAGGCTGCCTGGGAAAGAAAGCAAGCTGTTCAAGTGGTAGGTTCAGGCCGTCTGGATGCCTTTTAAATATGGCACCCATGCCTTCCATCCTCTGAAGTATTAGCCAAAGGGCCAGGCTCCTTACAGATGAGCTGAACATTGCAAGAGTATGGTCAGCTGTTCTCTCTCTCTCCCTCCCCTCCCCCTCTCCCTCCCCTCCCCCTCTCCCTCCCCTCCCCCCTCCCCACACACGCACACACACTCACTTGTGCTCCTGCCATCAGACTTCAGAAGAGAAGATTGCAGCCACAAAGTTAAATTGACAAGTTACAACCAATGAGTCAAGATGTTGGTTTCTGTGGAGTTGGCTCTTTTAACACTTTTTCTTTTCATTGTACAGGTGCCCAAAGAGGTAAATAAACAAAACAGATGACCACGGATTGGAGTAATGTAATGTTTGCTGTTATAGATTTATTATAGCATGTTTGTTGTAACATTAGTTTTGAAATATTTGCTTTAACACATTTTCTATGTTTTGTTTTCTGTGTTTTGTTTGCAGTGCATCACCCTGTTCTGTGTCATGTCTCTTGCCATTGCAATCTGGTTGGGCTTCAGATAAACAAACTTGCACTGGTTGGAAATGATATTTCTTTTTCCTTCCCAATTTGGTTAATATTTTATAATCATCCTTATGTGCAACTGGAGAAATCCTGCTGTATAATCTTTCATGTGTAAAAAGGGTTACCCCAGTCCAATGCTGGCATCTCCACATCATAATCTTACATGGTGCATGGCAAATAATTCCTCTGAATGAGTCAATGGTTTCATGAACTTCACTTGTGCAGCTAAATATAAAACTTGTATACGGATGTCCCCAGAAATAGAAGATACAGCTAGAGATTTGCAAAAGGTTTTAGAATTTTTATACAGTTTGGTAGACATAGGTAAAATGAAATTAAGCTCTGATAAATGAACAGTAATACATACTGAGCTGAGGAGTATCAAAAGAAGACAGATGTGTTAAGTGGCAGATGGACACTTAGAAAAGTTCTTGGGAGTGACAGTTAACTCAATATGAATAACACTGAAGCCATTTAACTGCCAGTGTCAACAGATTCTGTACAATATAAATATTGACATTTGATGTTGCATTTTAAAAGTTGCAAACATTTATTTGTTCAGTTATAAGGAACCTGAGTAGCAAGCCTACAATGAATCTTTAATAGATACGAATGCTATTAACAGAATGCATGTTCACTTGGTAATTTCTTTGAACATGTACAAAATATTTTTGCGTGGGATGAATTATTCAGGAGTGGAGAGGGGAGTGTATGGGAGCCCCTTCTATACTTAACGACCAAGGCCGGTGGCCTTCTTAATCTGACCAAGGTCTAGACAATGTACTGAAACAACTATCAAACCAAATAGCTTGCCAGGATATGTTTTGCCAGAATTGCGTAGGACAAATATTGCTAGGTTATGTTCATTGAATACAATCCCTACAGTACAGGAGGCCATTCAGTCCATCGAGTCTGCACTGATGCTTACCCTGTAAACCCAAGTATTTACCCCTCTAATCCCGCTAACCTATATATCTTGGGACACTAAAGGGCAATTTAGCATGGCCAATCCACCTGACTTGTACATCTTTCGACAATGGGAGGAAACCAAGACTCCCAGAGGAAACCTACACAGACATGGAGATAACGTGCAAACTCCACAAAGGCAGTTACCCAAGGCTGGAACTGAATCTGGATCCCTGGTGCTGTGAGGCAGCAGTGCTAACCATTGCCTCTGTGATGTCCAGAAAAGTTGAGACTTTACAACTGACGAATCAGAGTTGGAGTACTATGTTCAGTTCTGGTTGCCAAGCCATAAATATCAAATGCATACACTGGGATAGGAAAATTAAGAATGAGACCACTCCCAAGTGTAAGATAGATGATTTGTATTGCAAGATCAAAGACTTCTTTGCTGCAGCCATTATGTCATCTCAATTTTATGCACCTATCCCTTTCTTGGCCAAATAAGTTATACCCTGCAATATGCTAGTCCTGTTTATTATGTAGCTATGTTTAGTTATTGTGACTATAATTAATTTCTCTCTGAAATTTTTGCTTCCAGCTTCTTTGATTTGTTTTTGATACTGTTAACATTATGTGAACAGGCAGCTAATTCATTTTTCCCTCACTTTATTTTGAAGTGTTTGTATAATTATGTTTCATGGCTTTATTTGCTCCCTGATAATTTATGTTTTCCTTACATTGGTCTCACCTTTACTCTAATCTCTTATTTCCCTACCTTCATGTTACTGTTATTTCTCTGATCTTTAGCATCCTCCCCCTCGACCACTGCTCCCTCTCCTCCCCCATCCCAGCCCATCACCTTTAACTGAAATCCTATTCACAAGCCTGTTTATCCTTTCTGCTAGGATACTGATTCCACCCCAGTTCAGCAACAGGCCATCCCAGTGACATAGCTCCTTCCTATCTCAGTATGAATGCCACAGTTTCATGAAATGGAACTACTCCCTACACCAAGCTTTCAGTTATGTTCTGTTTATTCCTGTGCCAATTAGCAAATGGCTTGGGTACTAATTTCAAGATGATCACCAGTAGAATCCTACTTTTAAAGTTGAATTTCTTGCTCTTGACACTCCATAATTAAATCTTTCCTTTAAATTCTTTAACTAATCCTTATCTTCATCGATTGCCTTTAGCTGCATTCACATTCTTGCAGTCTGCTTGAACAGCTTATACCTCAATTTACTTTTAATTGGTTCAATTTAAAGATTCTGTTCCTATTGTCTTGTTTCTCCTGCTGGTAGAGAGATTCATTCCCTATCCAACACTGCCAGTTCTCCCAGAATCCATATATGTTATGAAATATGGTAATGTTTAATTTCATGACTGGAACAGAGATATACAAGACTTTATTCACTTGTTTCTTTTTTTAGATGCAAGGCAATAAGCAACACCTTCCCAAAGATTTCTTCCTCTACCAGGCTTCTAAGTGCAGGTCTAAGTCTTACATTAACCTACGGGAGGTATCGCAGCGTTTCAGCCTTCCCCCAGGGGAGTACGTCATTGTCCCTTCCACATATGATCCACACCAAGAAGGCGAGTTCGTTCTCAGGGTCTTCTCGGAAAAACAGAACCTGTCAGAGTAAGTCACATCTCACCAGGCAAGGGTGTGAAGAGAGACCAAGTAATAAAAAGTGTCTTACAAAGGAGAGCTGCTTGGTCAGCTGTCCCCTATTGTTCAACCTACCTTCCTGATAGAAGAGTGATAATTGCAATATTAAAGAGAAGAGCAGGGAATTTTCCCATTGTCCTAATGCAACGCCATCGAAAAATATGATTAACTAGATGCTTATCTCTGTCGGTCACTCATGTAGGTTTAGTGTGTGCAGATGGTTGTTAAGTTTGCAACGCAAAAGGAGTTAGTGTATTTCTGTGTAGTCCACAATCTGTGCAATGAACTGAAGAATTTCTGTGAAATGTTTTTCAGTATTTCATAAATATAGATTTTAATTTATTGAAAATTGTTCTTTGCTGCTATGTAAGCCTTTGGTGAAAGCTAAGTTTGGTCAACTGGTTCATTCTTTTTCTCAGTTAATTTTTGAAAATTATTATTGAATAATAAGTCTTAACTGTCCCTCACCTTATTCGCTATGGGCCATGAACTGTGCAAACCCAGAAAGTTTGTGCTTTAAAGCGGAGGAATTTAGAGTAGCTAAGAGTAGTGGGCGAGAAGAGGATTGGGAGAGGTTTAAATGTCAACAAAGATTGACAAAGAAGTTGAGAAAGGAGGGTAGGAGAAACTATGAAGCTGGGCTAGCGCTTAATATAAAAAAGGATAGCAAGAGTTTTTATAAATATATAAAAAGGAAGAGGCTGGCTAGGGTGAACGTTGGACCCTTAGAGGATGAGAAAGGGGACCTAGTGGTAGGGGATGGGGATATGGCTAAGGTATTGAATAACTTTTTTGTTTCTGTCTTCACGGAGGAGGACGTGAATAATTTGCCGGGTGTTAGCGATGGAAAGGTGGTAGGACTGGAGGGTCTTAATGACATTACTGTTACTAGAGAGGCGGTGCTCGACAGACTGGAGGGGCTGATTATGGACAAGTCCCCAGGACCGGATGGAATGCATCCGAGGGTTCTGAAAGAAATGGCGGAGGTGATAGTGGATGCATTGGTGGTTATTTTCCAGACATCGCTGGATTCCGGGGAAGTGCCGGAAGATTGGAAAACGGCTTATGTTACGCCGTTGTTTAAGAAGGGTGCCAGGCAAAAGGCAGGGAATTATAGGCCGGTTAGTTTAACGTCTGTGGCAGGTAAAATGTTACAATCCGTCATTAAGGAGGAAATTGCGAGGCATCTTGAAGGGAATTGCTTGATAGAGCAGACGCAGCACGGTTTCATTAAAGGGAAGTCGTGTCTGACAAATTTACTGGAGTTCTATGAGGATGTGTCTAGGGCGGTGGATAGAGGAGAGCCGGTGGATGTGGTCTTTCTGGATTTTCAGAAGGTGTTTGACAAAGTACCTCATAAGAGGGTATTGCAGAAGGTCAGGGGACTTGGAGTTGGGGGTAGGGTGTTAGCGTGGATAGAGGATTGGTTGTCAAATAGGAGGCAGAGAGTGGGGGTCAACGGGTGCTATTCGGATTGGCGGATGGTGACTAGTGGAGTGCCCCAGGGGTCGGCGCTGGGGCCTCAGCTTTTTACCATTTATATAGATGATCTGGAGGAGGGAACCGAGTGTAGGGTGTCGAAATTTGCGGATGACACCAAGATTGGGGGAACGGCAAATTGTGCGGAGGGTGTGGAGAGTCTGCAGAAGGATCTAGATAGGCTGGGCGAATGGGCCAGGAAATGGCAAATGGAATTTAATGTTGGCAAGTGTGAGGTGGTCCACTTTGGTAGGAAGAATGGTAGGAAGGACTATTACTTACGTGGCGAAAAACTGCAGCAGGCGACGGTGCAGAGGGACCTCGGGGTCCTTGTGCATGAGTCGCAAAAACCCAGCTTGCAGGTGCAGCAGGTGGTCAGGAAGGTGAATGGGATGCTGGCCTTCATAGCGAAGGGGATTGAATATAAAAGTAGGGAGGTCTTGCTGCAGCTGTATAGGGCATTGGTGAGGCCGCAGCTGGAGTACTGTGTGCAGTTTTGGGTGCCGCACCTGCGCAAAGATATTTTGGCCTTGGAGGGAGTGCAGAGGAGGTTTACTAGGCTGATACTGGAGTTGAGGGGGTTGAGCTATGAGGAGAGGCTGAATAAACTGGGCTTGTACTCATTGGAGTTTAGAAGAATGAGGGGAGATCTCATTGAGACGTATAAGATGATGAATGGGATGGATAGGATAGAGGTGGAGAGACTCTTCCCGCTCAAAAAAGACAGTAGGACTAGGGGGCACAGCCTCAAGATAAAGGGGGGGCGTTTTAGAACGGAGTTGAGGAGGAACTTCTTCACTCAAAGGGTGGTGAATCTCTGGAATTCTCTACCCGTTGAAGTGGTGGAGGCTGCCTCGCTAAATATTTTCAAGAAGCGGGTTGATGGGTTTTTGATAAGAGAGGGGATTAAGGGTTATGGGGAGAGGGCCGGAAAGTGGAACTGAGCCACGACAGATCAGCCATGATCTTATTGAATGGCGGGGCAGGCTTGAAGGGCCAGATGGCCTACTCCTGCTCCTATTTCTTATGTTCTTGTGTTCTTATGATCCAAGTCTCTGCTGTGTTATCAGAGCTAAGCTGGATTTGATTTGATTTGATTTTGATTTAACTTATTGTTGTCACATGTATTAGTCTACAGTGAAAAGTATTGTTTCTTACATTCTATACTGACAAAGCGTACCATTCATAGAGAAGGAAAAGAGAGTGCGGAATGTAGTGTTACAGTCATAGCTAGGGTATAGAGCAAGATCAACTTAGTGCAAGGTAGGTCTGTTCAAAAGTTTGATGACAAGGAGGAAGAAGCTATTCTTCAGTCAGTTGCTACATGACCTCAGACTTTTGTATATTTTTCCAGATGAAAGAAGGTAGAAGAGAGTTTGTCCAGGGTCCATAGGATCTTTAATTATGTTGGTTGCTTTTCCAAGGCAACAGAAAGTGTAGACAGAGTCATGGATGGGAGGCTGGTTTGCGTGATAGACTGGGCTACATTCACAATCCTTTGTTGTTTCTTGCGGTCTTGGGCAAACCAGGAGCCAAACCAAGTTGTGATACAACCAGAAAGAATGGTTTCTATGGTGCATCTGTAAAAGTTGGTGAGAGTAGTAGCTGATGTGCTAAATTTCCTTAGTCTTCTGAGAAAGTAGACGTGTGGCAGTAGGTGCACAGAAGTGATGTCAGTTCTCCAAAGTTGGCAATTGGAATATACAACAAGGTCCCTGGTGCTAATCACCTCCAAGAAGTGGATGCAGTTTGGTTGATTGCAGGATTGGGCTGCATTGCGGTGTTCACTACAGTAGAATATCCTGCAAATACCATCGATGGCCGCACATGAGGAATGGTTACTTGTTGAAGTCCTGAAAGGTGGCACTATGTTGCAGCAGAGTGTATAATGATGAGATCACGTTTGGAGTACAATACTGTGCACAGTTCTGGATATACTTGCCTTAGATGGATTGCAAAAAAATCCACTGGACAGATTCCTATGTCCTATAAGAAGAGCTAAATGGGCCCATATTCTCTGGAGTTTGGAGAATGATCGATGATATTAGTAAAATGTATAAAATTTTTAGAGGGCTTGATTGGGTATTTGTTGACAGCCTGTTTTCACTAGAGAGTCTAGAGTGAGGATAGGATTGTATTTAATGGAAGTGACGGGTGTCTTGCCCACTGGCTGGAGACACAGTGAGAGCCCCATGTCACCTCTTTTCAGGAAGGTCTGCTGAATTTAGTGCCACTTAGGTAATTAACTAGACAATGGCATGCTTTCCCCTAGATTCAGGAGCTCAGTGATGGAAGTCCCACCCTCCAAGTGCTGCCCAATCAGAGGCACACAGCTCTATTGAATGGCAGTACAACTGGGAATGTAGTTCACAATGTGACACCCACCCAAGTCCACCTTTTGTATTTATCAGGGTGAAAGTGACAAGGAGTCCATCCACAATTGTCTTGTCCAATTAAATGGCAGTACAACTGGGAATGTAGTTCCCAATGTGACACCCACCCAAGTCCACCATTGTATTTATCAGGGTGAAAGTGACAAGGAGTCCATCCACAATTGTCTTGTCCAATTAAATGTCGCCACTAAACTTGCGGGGGGCGGGCGGGGCAGGGCGGTGGGGGAGCCGATGTGGGCTGGCTGACCTCCAAACTCGTAACTTGCACATGGGGGTAGAGTTGTCATTCATTTTCACCTGAGGACCGGAATATTCCACTCCTGTCCACCTCTGGCGGCTTTGGCAATAACAGTGTAAAATATCACGAGAAAGCCAAAGTCATGTTTCGCATTGATATAAAAGCAGGAAATGGTCGTCCCCTCCCCATCTCAGTGGTGTTTCCCGCCATTCAACATGTGGAACCTCATTGTAATGTGTTAACATATCATTATCAAGCTCATATACCAGAACCATATCCCCATGTATAAAAGTGTGGCATGATATCAGAACAGTGCGATGCATGACTGGTCTCAAAGGGAGTGCACCTGAAAAGCAGATCGCCAAAGAAGGCTTGGAGGTGAATGTAGCATTCAGGGAAAGGGTGATGAAAGGGAAATGAAACTTTGATGCGGGGGGTCCCTGGGTGAAGAATGTTTGGTCTCTCGGTAAAGAATGTTTCCTGATGTGCTCGCTGTGCACCGAGATAGACTTTAAAAATGACACTTGGATCATCAAAGTGCTAAGCTGAAGGAGGGATGGGCAAATCAGAGGCCACTGCCAGCAATGTATCATGGAACCCCTGCCTGCCTCCTCTTCCTTTAAATCCCACACTGTATGGTGGAAAATGTCACCATTGCCTCAGAGCTGCTTTTCTTGTCTGGGTCAGCCTTTGCCAATATTGGAGAAAATCTCACCCATAGTCTCAGGATAAATTGACTATTTAAGCCTGAAAGAGAAGTAATTTCTTCACTCAGACTCTTGTGAAAATAGAGAACATAATCAAATCTTTTGGATGTGATGGGAGGTGTCTACGTGGAGCGCTACTATTTACTGAGCTTTTCAATGTATTTGTAAATGGCTTTGATGAAGGTATGGAGCTGCAAATCTAAGGTTGCCAACAACATCAACTTAGATGGCACAGTAAGTCATGCAAGTTGGAGCAGAAAGTTGCAATGAGACATTGATAGATTACAGAACAGATGAAGTTCAATGTGGGGAAATGTGAGATCATTCACTTTGGACTGAAGAAATATAGATTGATGTATTTTTCAAAAGGTGGTAAGGTATGTGTTGTGGGTGAGTGGAGATGCACTGTAGGAAGGAAGTGAAGGCATTAGGGAAGGTGTAGGAAATATTTACACAAATCATTCCAGGTATGAGAGATTTTAGCTACGAGTTTGGATTGGAGAAATCAGGATTATTCTCCTTCCAGAAGAGAAAGTTGAGAGAAAACTTAATTGAAGTTTTAAAAATCATGAGGCAACTAAATGGAGTAGATAGTGAAATTGGTGGAAAAGTTGAGAATAGAAGGATGCGGATTTAAGATGGTTAGAAGAAGAACAGTGATGTGAGGAGAAAGCTTTTTAAACAGCGAGTGGTTAGGATCTGAAATACACTTCTTGAAAGGGCGGTGAAGGATTGACACATAGAATCTACAGTGCAGAAGGAGATCATTTGAACCATCGAGCCTGCACCGACAACAACCCCACCTGGGCCCTGTTCTCATAACCCTGCATATTTACCCTCCTAGTCCCCCTGACACTAAAGGGCAATTTATCATGGCCAATCAATCTAACCCACACATTTTTGAATGTGGGAGGAATACCCAGAAGAAACCCACGCAGATGCAGGGAAGAATGTGTAAACTCCACACAGAGAGTGACCAAGGCCAGAATCGAACCTGGGTTCCTGGTGCTGTGAAGCAGCAGTGCTAACCACTGTGCCATCATGCTGCCCATTCAATTGTGGCTTTTAAAAGTTTAATGACTCAGGAAACCTAACTGGAAAGGAATCTAGTTTATTACAGATTGCAAAGTAAAATCACTACCATGGCATACACACACTGTAATCCCTGTCTGGGACTACAATTCAGCAGGCTCAGTCCTGGGCCCGCCTTACAAAAGACTCAGGTAACGAGTTCCAGCTGGGCAGGCTACTGCCTGTTACCAGGGGACCCATATTTAACGAGCCTCACGGGAGATCAATCAGTGATTCCCCAATGACCTCGTGGAGAATTGGATAAACACCTGAAAAATAGGCAGGATTACAAGGGATAGGTGGGGGAATGGGACCAGTTAAATTGCACTTGCAGAGAGTAGGCCTGGAATTAATGGACCAAATAGCCTCCTTCCGTACTGTGATTTTCATTGTGAGGGTGTAGGTGAGAATGACTAGGGCTTGTTTATTATCCATCCCTTGTTGCTCTCAGAAAATAATGGACCTTTTCCTCTCATTAATGAGTGGGTTGCTGGACCATTTCAGAGAGTGTTAAGAGTCAGATAGAAAAACCATCCCACAGGCAAGGGGTGGTCCATGATCTCAGGCAGGATTTTACAGTTTCAGGACAAGTGATACCATAAAGTTCCGCCCATAGTGTGGGGTTGGAGTCATGTATAGATCAGATTAGATGTGGGTGCTAAGTTCCTTTTCCAAAAAGTTATTAATAAACTAGTTTGAAATTTCTGACAATCCAGCAGTTTTCATGATCAATTATTCTGGCACGGTGGCACAGTGGTTAGTACTGCTGCCTCACCGTAGGTTCGATTCCTGGCTTGGATCACTGTCTGTGTGGAGTTTGCATGTTCTCCCCCTATCTGTGTGGGTTTCCTCCGGGTGCTCCGATTTCTTTCCATAGTCCAAAGACATGCTGGTTAGGTGCATTGGCCATGCTAAATTGCTCCTTAGTGTCCCGGCATGCGTAGGTTAAGCGGATTAGCGGGGTCGATATGTGAAGTTATGGGGATATGGCTTAGGTGGGATTGTTGTTGGTGCAGACTTGTTGGGCTGAATGGCCTACTTCTGTACTGTATGGTTTCGATGATTATCCCAGATATATAAATCTAATTTCACAATTTGTCATTGTAGAATTTGAACCCATGACATCTTGGCATTCTAGCCCAGTGCCATGAACACTTTCAGTTAAACCAGTGTGTAGGTAGGTATTCCTGTTTACTCATCTTGACTGACCCCTCCTCATATTTGCAAACTTCAGAAACCATGGTCAGAGTTTTCAGTTCTGAGTTCAGAACCCAGTTATTAATTCTAGTCTGGTTCCTGACCCCACACAATATGTCCCAGACACGCTCTCACAGAATTTTAAAGGGCCAGGACAATGGATTGAGGGTGGCCTCCCAAAGCTGGAGTGTCACTGCATGACCTTCCTGCACTGACAAATAGGCAACCACACTGGCTAAGGTAGGTGGTCCTGATCTGTGATGGAGAGGCAGGTGAAGCCCCAACATGGAGGTAGCCTCCAAAGAAGAGGTAAATTTTGTTTTAACTTAAAATGGCCACAGCTACCCTACCATGAAAATGCTGGACAATCTAGTCATGGATGGCCAGTAGCCACAACTGTGGTTTGCCAGCCATAATGGATTGTGAGTGGGAGTCTGTCACGTGATCCTCTGCCCATCCCTCACACTTCCTGTCCACCAGATTGGCCTGGATCATGTCGCTCACATTGTGACTGTAAATCCCAGAAATGGGGCGATAATAGACTCATCAATGATGAGTCTCAATTCGTTACTCACCGTGGCAATGATAATAGCTTGGGGTTGGGATCATGATGGTGAACTGGCACAGAGCCTGGTGGCACAAAGTGATGCACCCACCTGCCCATGGTCTGGACCCCACATTGATTTAAAAATTCTAGCCCATTTCGCCAGACCTTAGACAGGTGAAATTTATACAAACATTTTCATTTCTTACTGTAAATATATGTGTGATTTATTTATTTCAGGGAAACTGAGAGCCAGATCATAGCTGACAGCCCTGAGGTTTGTACCATCTTTACTTTCGTTCATCCTTTTGGTTTTGTACGCATTTATTATAACTGTTTGTGTTCTGGTTTTCCAAGAATCCTCCCAGTGCAGCCTCTACTTCCAATAGGCTCAGTGACAGATCACATCTTATACATTCAACAACCTTTTAATTCTGGTGTTGGGGCTTTGCTTGCTTCTTTACGAGCAGAAATGTGGGTTTCTACCAAAACGTTTCTAAAGTGATGGTGATGAAATTTGACAGGAGAAACTTGAGGGAATCTCCATGTTTGTTTAACTGGCTTGTTTACTTGCCAAGTGTGATACGTCCTTGAGAAGCAGCTCTGTCTCTAAGGTATTGAGTTATTTAGCAGATTGAAATTGTCCTTCCATATCTGGGACCCAGGTTAATCTGCAGCTCAAACCGATGGGATTAAAATCCCCTCTGTTTTCTGGCTATACACATCCTTTCTGACATGCACCTGGAACCCAGCATGACCCTTTCAAACATAGTTTGACATGTGTTGCAAAGCCACAAGACATCAGATGTGGAAGGTATAAATGCAGGAAACCTGGGAGTTGAGGAACACAACTGGGGCAGATTTGAGACATTCAAACAATGTTATAGCTGATCTGGGAGCTTGATGTTGGCAATGGTTGCCAAAAACAGAATTAGTTCAATTTTTCAGAACTAACTTAATGGTAGGGAATGAACAAATCTGCCTGTTTGTAGAATGGAGCAGGTAAGCAGTTAAATTGCAGTGGTTTAATTTCCCACTCTGTATCCACCAATTTCTGATTCAATGCCACTGTCATTGTGGCAGATATGGGCGCCCACAGGTTTCAAGTGGGAGCTTCATGCACAAATGATAATCTGTGATGTCGGTAGCACCGCAATAGTATTTAAACCTCTCCTGGGGCAGTGAAATGTTTCCAACACTAAAATGCTTTCCTCGGTGGGGCCAAGAACGTAATTTCTAGTGGCCAGCTGACTGGCAGCCTGAAATTAAATCTGGGATTTAAAATATCCCGAACTTGAAGTTTCATATGACCTGTTACCCTCTGCCTGAAATCCACTTCAGCTTAAAATACGTCCCAAAATTATAAGTAGTATTTAGACTGCTCAAGATGTATGTCATGGCTGAAAATGTTAATGTAACTTCCTCATCATTTTCCTATTGTTATTTTTATTTCTTCTATGATCTGAGTGAATAATCTTTCTTTCTCCTCTGTCCAATCATCTTCTGCTGATTCAGCTGCAGGTATGTGAGCTCTGCTATTGGATGTTTGTTATGCTTTATTAGTGTATGGTATCTGAAAGCTCTTGGACAATTGTGGTTCATTCAGAGAGTAATGCCGTCAGTTGATGATGAAAGGGCACAGAAAATCAGGTGATGAGGGTGCCACGATAGAAGTGGGAAAGACACCTTTGACTCAAGAGCACCAACAAAGCACATTTAGGAATGAGGGTCTTCCTCCACAATAATGCCTGGAACAAATGTGTCTCCAATATTTAATTATGTTCAGGATTAAAGCATGGGGTGCAGCAAGACTTACTCCATCTCCCTATGTGTGAACATGGGGTGACATGGTGGCACAGTAGTTAGCCTCACAGCGCCAGGGATCCGGTTCGAACCTGACTTCGGTCACTGCGTGTGTGGAGTTTGCACGTTCCCTTTGTGTCTGCTGTGTGAAGTTCCACACAAAGTTATGCCCAATACTCAACTGATGGACTGTGCTTATGTGCAAGACAGACCATATGTCCACTGACCAGAGTAACTCAGGCTGCATTGATTGTACTTTGTCTCTCAACATAGTGGGATAAATCTTGACTTTATGCAATGGTATAAAATCAGTGATTGCGATGGAACTTAACATTTGAGAGGGATGTAAGATTGCCTATCAACCCCTTATCACCCATTTTGCAATGATGGAGTCAAGATTTACTACACTTTATCCCAAAGGCAGACTAATTTAATAGTTTGTAACTTATGTCTATTTCTAAGATGGGTTACATATTTCACACCCAGTCTGCATGTTTCCTACTGGATGGTCCAGATGAACCAATCCTGGAGTTCATGAGACTTTTGTCAGCCCATGGTGTAAATGAAGGAAGGTTTATTTTCTTGTTCTAGACTATCTACAGATCTCTCATATGAAGAATCATACTCATTGAAAAATTGACCCTTGTAACACTCATTCCCAGCTATCAGTTTACAGACTCTTTCAGGATTTAAGTTAAAATCGATTTATGTACAAAGGGTGGCAGTAATTTGGAAATCTCTTTCATAAATGGCTGTTGATGTGAGGTCAACTGTTAATTTTAAATCTAAGATTGATAGATATTTGTTAACCAGGAGCATGGGGTCAAGGCAGGTATGTGGAGCTAGTTCATACCTTAATCATGATCTCACCTAATGGCGGAACAGACTTAATGGCCTACTCATCTTCCCATGGCCCCTTGCTCCCAACAGCTAACTTACAGGCTCCCTCAACCTAACTACAAGCTCACAAGCCTTTCTTGTGCCCAGTACAAGTCTCCCCTTTCCTCTTTGATCATATAGCAGGCCTTTTCCACTTTTCAGCCTCTAGGCATTGCTCTGCTTGATTGGAAATCCAAAGACCCTTGTCCTCAAATAACCTAAAACCCAAAATGTAGGTAACTTTTCCTCTGTCTGTCAAAATACTAACAGATTTTCATCCTCAAATACCATTCCATGGACTATTCAAATAGTACACCATGGATCTCATTTCTGCCCAACAGTGTTAACTGACTGTCTTGTCACCTCCTAGAAACACCTCACCCTTGGTGCTGGCTGGCATGGATAATTTTGGACTTGTCAATTTCCAGTACTATTACTGAGTGGTCCATAGTTCCAGATTGCTAGGATGTGGAGTCCTAGATGGTTGCTAACAAGCTGTTAGACTTTGGCAAGTATTGTCTGCAGATAATTCAACTAAACAGATTTGTGTGGTTACCTACGACAATCAGACAATTTTAATCCTTTTCACTCCCAGTAAAACTGCAATCACAAACTTACATTCCATGATCAGTACAGCAGAGAGTGGAGGAAAATGTGCTAAATGTTAGTTTTATCTTGCTTTGAAATGAGTTGTGGACATGTTTTGGATTAGAGTCATAGTGGTTTACAGCATGGAAACAGGCTCTTCGGCTGACCTTTTTTTAAAAAATCCCTAAGCTAACCCCAATTGCCCATATCCCTCTATACCATTTCATCCATGTAACTATCTAAATGCTTTTAAAAGGCAAAATTGTACCCACCTCTACTACTACCTCTTGCAGCTTGTTCCAGACACTCACCACCCTCTGTGTGAAAAAATTGCCTCTCTGGGCACTTTTGTATCTCTCCCTTCTCGCCTTAAACCCATGACCTCTAGTTTTAGCTCCCCTACTTTTGAGAAAAGATATTGACTATCTAACTGATCTGTGCCCCACATTATTTTATAGACCTCTTATAAGATCACCCCTCAGCCTCCTACGCTCCAGAGAAAAAAGTCCCAGTCTATCCACCCTCTTCTTATAACCCAAACCATCAAGTCTTGGTAGTATCCTAGTAAATCTTTTCTGCACTCTTTCTAGTTTAATTATATCCCTTCTATAATAGGGTGACCAGAAATGCACACAGTATTCCAAGTGTGGTTTTACCAATGTCTTGTACAACTACAACAAGACGTCCCAACTCTTGTATTCAATATTCTGACCGATGGAACCAAGCTTGCCGAATGCCTTCTTCACCATCCTATCCATCTGTGACTCCACTTTCAAGAATTGTTTATTCTGATTTAATGCTCCAGTTGATTGTTATTGGTCAGGACCACCTCTGAGAAGAAAATTATGTATTTTTCTTTCTTGAAAATTTATGTCAAATATCTGGATTTTACAGGTGTTTTCTTGAAGGATCATATATTCTCCAGTGTATATGTTAAATTAAGACCTTATTTTGTTCCTTCTATAACACATCCCTTCCTTGTAACTGTCCCTTTATAATAGATATTATCATGTAGGTTTCTGATAATTCCCTCCATTGTTAGAGGCCCTTCCTCATAGCACCCTTATATATGCACTTCATAACAGACCCCTTCCTACCCATTCTTCGTGTTGCCTCATTCATAACAGGCCCCTGTAAACAATACCACACTACAATGTACCCTGACGTATGAAACTACAATATAATAGCTCCCCTATTTGTAACATTACTTTGATAATGGATTCTTTTCTTATGTCACAAGTTCCTGTTCCTATAGTGTTCCTCACATACATCAAGACATATCAAAATGCTTGACAAATGGAATGAAAATAATGGTTAACAAGTAAGAGACAGGGAATTGAAAAACAAGTTTAAGATCCTTAACAAGTTGTTGAAAATGAGCAGGAAAGGTTAAAGGTGGAGGGATTGAGGGAAGAAATCCTTTGTGGCTGGAAGAATGGCTACTGAACATAGAATGGAGGGAGCTGGAGAGGAGCTGTCATTGCACTTACCATTGAGGTACGGTGCCCTGGGAGTGTATTTGAAAGTGTAAATTGGCAGGTCACAAATCAATTAGTTGGGACATATAAAAGCCAATGGAGCTTTTCAAGGTCAAAGTTGATGGGAGACTGAGATTGAGCATGTGGTCTGAAACACTTTGATGTAATTTTGGGATTGAGACTCAAGGCAATATAAATACAAATTAGACGGAGAGGGGATAAATTGGAGGAAGGTATGTTTCTTGGTAAAGGGAGGGAAGCTCATTCTGGGGCTAAGTACTTTCAAATTTAGATTTAGGGTCGAGCTGAGACATTGAGACAGTTGGAACCAGAGGCATGTAAGAGACATGTAAGAAAGGATATTAATAAACTAGAAAGAGTGCAGAAAAGATTTACTAGGATACTACCAAGACTTGATAGTTTGGGTTATAAGGAGAGGCTGGATAGACTGGGACTTTTTTCTCTGGAGCGTAGGAGGCTGAGGGGTGATCTTATAGAAGCCTATAAAATAATGAGGGGCACAGATCAGTTAGATAGTCAATATCTTTTTCCAGAAGTAGGGGAGCTAAAACTAGAGGTCATGGGTTTAAGGTGAGAAGGGAGAGATACAAAAGTGTTCAGAGGGGCAATTTTTTTCACACAGAGGGTGGTGAGTGTCTGGAACAAGCTGTTGAGAGCTAAAGAGGGTAACTTTAATTAGGCTGACACCAGGCTGAAAGAAATCTTAGCTTAATTAAGATGGACAGGGTGTTCAAGAGTCTAATGACAGCCTTGATGTAGGAGACAGAGGGGCAGAGCCAGGTTTTTTAAGGCCTGCACTTGGCACCTGAACACTCTCCCCAAGCCCACCCCCCGCCACCTCCCAGTTGTAATCACTAATACATTAGTGATGCATGGGACAGGACGAAGAATGGGGACCTGAGGCTGTATGGACATGACTATAGAACCACTGGAAAAACCATTTACAATTTCACATTGCTGCTGGGAGCTACTTTAATGTAATTCAATTAATGGTTAATTCTCCGCTTACAATGAAGTCTTATAAATATCTTTCTTTATTCCATACACCTCCTTATACAACATCATCTATAATATCTTCCTCCTCGTGTAACACATTGCATCCTTACTTTTTTGTCAAGTGTTATTTCCTCTAAAGCAGTCTTGTAATGGCCCTCAGATTGTTGATATTAAGCAATGAGTGCAGTTCTAGAACATTATTTCTGTCTTAAGAGGGAGGGACCTCGTAGCTGAATGTAGGGATGTGTAAGGAGTGCAAAGCTCTACAAATACATTTATAGTATCCAATCCTTCCCCTGCATCAAAGAAAACTGTTCCTGAAATGAAATG
The DNA here is from genome assembly GCF_965287045.1 of Carcharhinus amblyrhynchos. NCBI lineage: Eukaryota > Metazoa > Chordata > Chondrichthyes > Carcharhiniformes > Carcharhinidae > Carcharhinus > Carcharhinus amblyrhynchos. Next base: position 61,467,795 of record NC_137337.1, read on the forward strand.
TGGTAATCTATAAATTAAACAAATAAACGTACCTTATGTTCACTTCATTTTTTCTGCCATTTTTCTTTCCATCTGTACTTTCTCTTTTCTGTGGTTCAGGTCTTGCTGTTATCTGATACCTTTCACTACTTTGACAAAGTGAGTTTAGACAGTGACTGTGGGGACAATATTCCCCTCTCCTAGCTCAGTAATGGTCAGCTGTAGTGCGGCCTGGCTGAGACCAGCTAGCTCAACACAAATTGACCAAAGATGGAACTTTACCGCTCCATATGGCCCGTTCTGTGGAGCCAACTGAGTAGAACTTGAGTAATTGTACATTCAAGGCACCTGTCAAACCCATTCTGCATCTCCACCACGCTCTGTTTCATCATTTCTAATCACTCCCTCTTTCCTCTAGCCAATCATCTTTGTTTCTGATAGAGCTAAGGACACTGTAGACTCGGAGATGGAAAAGGAGAAAAAAGTGGAAGAGAAGAAAAAGACACAGGTTTTTCCATGTACTAGCATGGCTTGGATTGTGATAGCCTGACCTCAGTGAAATATGCTCTGCACTGTTCTTTCCCGTTAAGAAGGGACCTTAAATAGCAGACTGATGCCGACGCTTAAAATTTTCCATTGAATGGAAAAAGGTCAAAGTATGACAGAGTTCAAGAGCATTAGGGTTACACCATGTCTCTGAGCTTCCTGTAAGGATCAAAATCTGGCCCGATTGAATATGGGGATTTCCTAATGCATTTAGGAATGCATCACTCACAGAGAACTAGAAGATGCTTGAGAAATGGGAAGAAAATAGGGCTGCAAGTAGATTAATCTCACTAACAGGTTCAGACTCCTAAAGAGAGAGAATCTCAGTAACAGGACCCATCTCATAGTGAGAGACAGCCTCGCGAACAGGAGCAGACACCTAGAAAGAGAGATAATCTTACTAACAGGATCTGATGCCTGGAGGGAAACTGTCTCAGTAACGGGACCTGACTTTTGGAGAGAAATATTCACATTCAAAAGCAAAGTGCAACTTAATTAAAATATTTCAAGGACTGTTGTCAGAATCTCTTCATTAAATAACCTGATTCTGAGGTCAGCTTGACAAAGATGATTTTTATGGTGTTTCTCCTTATTTAGAAGTAATGCCTTGTCCCTCAGTCCTTACGTCTGGATTTACCAGAGTCAGAAGTGAATAGAAACACCATGTCAATCTTCTATTCTGAGTGGACAGGTGAATTGCAATGAACAAATTAGGAAATTCAGAGTGTGCAGCAAGGGCAGTCCTGCTTGTGCATGTTAGAAAAGAAGCAACATCCCTGTTTACACTTTTAACTTTGAGCTAAGAAAACTGTCAGTGTGCAGAATAAACAGTGACTTGAGGCTGATGTACAGAATGATCTGGATTTTCATAGATAGTGGAATTATATGAGCAGCTGAAGTAAGCATGAATTTTGGTTTGTTTGGAACATTAACTGAGGCAGTGTTACACTACAAGGGATGTTTAATGCCAGATTATAAATGTGCTTCCTGATGCTTAAGTTAATGCTTCATAATATCTATTGGACAGAATTATCATTGGCCTTTTGTGGGGTTGAGAGTCCTCTTGATATGTTGACCATCAGATTTTCCAAAGCTGAACATTAAAAGTCTTCTAGAGAAACAGCCACCAGAGGCCTGTTGACAGAACACACTGCAGGCTTGTCACAAAAATAGCTTTGTTGCTTATGCTGGTTGTTTTGAATTTGGCTTTGATGTTTTAGACTTTTCTCTATTGACTTTTCACACAAATGTCTTTTCTAAGATGTTAAGAGACCCATTCTTATTGCATCAACGACTGTTTAATCTTTGATTTAATTCCTTCCACGGTTAGCCTTCAGCAACAACAACCAGGGAGGAGAGTGAGGAGGACATGCAGTTCCGCCGTATTTTTGAACAGATTGCAGGAGATGTAAGTATTATTGATTCTTATTGTCAATTTCTTTCCAGTGAAGTTGGGAGTTTGGAAATATTGATGCAGACCTTCCGGTCACCAGATTGTCAGGGGCCGATATATTGGGATCAAATAGTTATGGGAAAAAGCAGGATTAAACTATTCTGTTTGACAATCAGTCATGATCGTAATGAATGGTGGAGCAGGCTTGAAAGGCCAAATGGCCTCATCCTGCTCTTATCTTCAATGTTTCTATAATAGATAAGCCAAGATGTATCACAGGATCCCATGGAAGTCTTCACGCACTGCCTCCATGGGAAATGTTCAAAGTTTGAACTTCTAATGGGCTGTTCCAGAGACCCTCTGAAATAGAATCAGACACTTTAGACAGCTCCAACGTACTCACATTTTGACATAGTTAGCAGGAAATGTTGGACAGAAAAATCCTAATCTAACTCCTATGCAATTGTGAGTCAATCACTCACACTGGGTCACCCCAACCTCAACTGTCTCCCAACCTGACCTAACTAGCCCCCCACCATCTGACTCCACTACCCGACCTGATCGGATTACCTCCTGACCAGGTCTGACCGACCACACCACATTCCCCTAGACCAGATCTGACTAACCCCACAATCTGACCTGAATAATCTGACCCACCTACTCATCTCACTCATCTGCCATCTACCTACCTACCATCTTAACCACAAGTCAGCCTACCCACCTGCCATTCTACCCACCTGCTACCCTATCCATCTACCCCATCCATAACACCCTGCCACACTACCACATTACACACTTTAAACCCACCTACTCCACCCAAATGCTGCCCTAGCCATGTACCACCTCACCCACCTGTTACCCTAACTGCTTGCCTTCCTACCATCCTGCCCACTTCCCACCTCACCCACCTGCTACCCTAAAAATCTACCACCTTACAACCCTATCAACCCCTACTCTGCCACCCTATTCACCTACTGCTCTATCACCTGCCACTCTGTGTGACTCTATCCACCTACTACCTCAGTCACCTGCCACTTACTTATTTACCTCAATTTATCATCCATTCACTCATTCATCCATTCACCCATTCACTAACATTCATCCACATCCATTCAGTAACATTCACACTGGACATTTAAATAACTTTAAGTCAGCTTCTGTTCTGCTTCTCTTCACTGTTTACTGCATGGATTTCTGCACTGAGGGAGTTCTTCTGCATTGTGGATCGGATATCTGACCCTTTCAGCTGTATTAAAGTAAGTGATTAGTTTTTGTTTAGTTCTGGTGCTGATTGGAGGAGTTGGGCCATGCTTTGAGATATTATTGCGTATTTCTTTCATCTCAGAACAAAAATTGATTCCCAAAATAGGAGTGATGCCAAAGGACAGAGTGATTGCTAATATCATGCCGCTTATTCGGTAAAGAGGAGATTGATATACATGGCAACTACCGGCCCCAGTCAGCCTAATACCAGTGGTGGGGAAATTTGAAAGCCAAAATTTCCATGACAAAATTAGTTATCGCTTGGGAAAATATTAATTTATAAATACAAACTAGTACAGAATTGTTAAAGTAAATCATATTTGATAAACCTGATTAAGTTCTATGATGCAGTAACCGAGAGGGTTGATGAAAGAAATGTAGTTGAAGTAAGGAATATGCAATTTCAAAAAGTGTTTGATAAAATACTACACAAATGACATATTAGCAAAATTGAAGCCCATAGGTAGCATGGATAAAAAACAAAAGCTAAGGGTCAGAAAGCAGATGGTAGTGGTGAACATTGTTTTTTCAAACAGGAGGGAAATATACAGTGATGTTCCTCAGAGATTTGTATGAGGACCATTGCTCTTTTTGATATATATTTGTGATCTGCACTTTGTTTTGTACGGCATAATTTCTAAGTTTGCAAGTTACACAAAACTCAAAAATGTTGTAAATAATGACAAAGTTGAGGAGGATATAGTCAGGTGATTGCTAATGACAATTTAATTTTAACACAGAAATATGAAAAGATGGATTTGATATTTTAAGGTAGAAAAACAATACTAATTAATGGTACAATTTTAAAGGGATGCAGGAAGAGCATCCTGGCATTGGTTGCTGATACTAATTGTGTCATTCCTGATGTCAGGTGATTCAGGTGCTAGCCTGCATGGAATTATGGGATATTCCCACCAAATGTGGCAAAAGGTGCTAAATGAATATCTTTGATTACTTTGACAAGCCTAAGAGACAGTTGTCAGAGTAACAACAAACGCTGTTGTGTTAAAGTGGAGGAAAGATGAACTCTGGGGCAAGATTATCATAAAATTTAAATGTTTTATCTTGTTCATCACAGGACATGCAGATCAGTGCATCTGAAATGAGGAATATCCTAAACCGTGTTGTTAAAAAATGTAAGTATCAAATAAACAAACTTAACACTAAACCTCATCATTACAGGAAGGTTATGTGAGATAACGCCCAGCACCTGCAGTATTACCTCTGGAGATTGTCCTTTATCTCATCCGCATGCTGCTCTTGGTGACAATTTAAGAAGTTCATCCATGAGATGTGAGCATCGCTGTCAAGATTAGTATTTATTAACCATGCTGAACTGCCCTTGAGAATGAGTAGCAAGCAGCATTCTTGAACCATTGGAATCCATGTAGTGTAGGTATATCCACAGGGTTATTAGGGAAGAGTTCCAGGATTTGATACCCTAAAAGTGAAAGAACAGCAGTATATAGATGATGTGAGACTTAAACAGAAACTTGAAGGTTGTGGTGTTCCCATCCATCTGCTACCCTTTTGTTCTAGGTGATGGAGACTGTAGGTTTGGAAGGTGCCATTGAAGATGCCTTTGAGTTGCTGCAATGTTCCTTCTTCATGGTACAAACTGCTGCCAGCATACAATGGTGATAGAGGGAATGAATGTTTAAGGTGGTGAATGGGATGCCAATCAAGCAAGTTGTTTTGTCCTGGATGGTGTTGAGCTTTTTGAGTTTTGTTGGAGGTGCAGCCACTCAGGCAAGTGGAGACTATTTCATCATACTACTGACTTTTATACTCTGCAGATGATGGCTATGAACAGTTGTGAGATGAGTTACACTTGACAGAGTTCCCAGTATCTGATCTGCTGTTATAGTCACAGTATGATTGTCCAATTATATTTCTGGTCAGTGGTCATAGAGTAATTTATAGCACAGAAAGTGGTCATTTTGCTAGAAGTGCACAAGATTATGACAGGCTTAGATAGGGGTAGACAAGGAAAAATGGCTCCTATTAACTGATGGACTTGGAGACACAGAATTAGGATTTTGGGCAAAGGATGTAGATGGAATATGAGGAAGAACTTTTACACATTATGAACAATAATGTCCCTTAAACTTGCTGTACATGAGGGCAGTGGTAGTGGGAACAATCAATGATTTGAAAAGGTAATTGGATGGACATTGAAAGAAATAAACTTGCCAGGGAGAATGATTAAATTCTCTCTTGTTCAAATGTTCATTGCATTTGTGTGGTGTAAATGTTAAATTATTTGTCACTTATCAGCCCAAGCCTGAATGTTGTCCAGGTCTTGCCCAAGCGGGCACAGATAGCCACAATCTCTGAAGAGTTGCAAATGTTACTGAACGTTGTACAATCAGCAAACATTCTCACTTTTAACCTATGCTAGAGGGAAGGTCATTGATGAAGATGGTTAGGCCTAGGACACTACCCCGAGGAATTCATGTAGCAATGTTGTGGGACTGAGCTGATGGGCCTCCATCAACCATGACCAATTTTCAGGTTTGACTCTAACCAGTGGATAGTTTCCCCCTTAATTTGAATTGACTTTAATTTTGCTCGGGCTGCTCACTACCACACTTAGTCAAATACTGCCTTGATGTCAAGGGCAGTCACTCTTACCTCACACTGGAATTGAGCTCCTTTGTCCATGTTTGGATCAAGGCTAGAGTGAGGTCTGGAGTTGATTGGTCCTGGCAAAACCCAAACTGAGCTTCAGTGAGCAGATTATTGCTGACTATGAGTCACCTATTAACCTGTCAACACCATCTTCCGTCACTTCGCTGATTGAAATAACGATACATGGCCTGATTTTATTTGTCCTTCTTTTTGTAGACTGGACGTACTTGAGTAATTTTCCATACTCTAGGCTTACATCATCTTAAAGGTCCCAATGTCTACTTAATCCATTCCTTCTCTTTTGTCTTCCTGCTCTCCTGTCACTACTCTTGACATGTAAACCTTTTGGATAATGCAGGAGCTATCCCCCTCTTAGGATTGTCTGAAGGTCCAATGAGGCATGTGTTGCTACCTCATCTGCAAGCAGCATCACCAATTTTTGAGGCCTCCTTTCTTGGTTATTTTCCCACCTGGTATGTCCACTACACCTCAGGTGCCATTGCTTCCTTGGATTCTACCAGTACATCAATTATGGCTCTTGATGCCTTTTTCTGCAGCGTGTCCATTCACTTATGAACAAAATCCTTGCCATCCCTGACTTATTGTAGACTGTTGCATTTATATTGTGGCTTTGACTGCAGTTTGGCTTTTGTGTCTGGGGTGGTGATCCATATTTATCCTCTCTTAATGTCTTTCTATATCCAATTGTTGTGATGCTGTAGCCCTTATCACCAAATTCCACTTTGATTTCCTCCACTATCCTGGCACTTTCCTCTTTGAAAACCTTGTCTCATTCCTCCCACTTCTGCTTTAAAATCTTTGCTAATTATTGTGCATACCCATCTCCCAGAATCAATGGTGACAGGCTCCTTGTTTTCAAACATGTATAAGCTGTAAGTGACTTTGTCATTTTTCTTAAGTGACTATGCTCAAGCCTGCAAAGCCCAACATAGGTCCAATCTTGATGTCCACAGAACTGACAGTTTAGTGTTTTTGGTGCTTGGAAAAACTTCTGCAGCTGCACCATCTCTGGCCTTTGGGAACATTGGATGTTATGGGTTTGGTAAAATTGACCCTTGAAGTATGTTGAACCAAATTTCAATGCTTACTTCCATATGACTTGTTTGGCTGCATTGTTTTCCCAAAAGAGTTGATCTACAAGATATAAAATTGTAAGGCTCCTTTTTTAGGATGCCCTTGTACCATTTGTACTGACCACTTTGATGCTGTTTGCCCTGGGACATTCCTTCATAGAAAATCTGTTTAGGGATTCTTTAATAAGCCACAAGGGAGACCTGGCTTGCCCATCTAAGTTCAGTTTTGAGCAGGGTGCTTTCGACCAGTGAAACTCCTTAACTGTATGAGGGGTTGTTAGCACAGTATTGGTGTTACACTGCTGATAGAAAGTTAGTGAGGGATGAAACCAAAGCCAGTCTTTACTTGAGAAGCATTTATTTACAGAGTGAAATGTTTCCGGTATCTATCTCCTGACTCCTTCCATTTTTGTATCAGTAAGTGTCTGTGTTCAAGTAAACATCCAATCAATGACCTCACCTACGTTATTTAACTTTAATTGATAAATTCACAAATGGGATCCTCAGTTGTGCGAAAGATTGTTAGTACAGGACCCAATAATTAATAGGATCCCCAGACTGTATTGCAGATTGTCACTATTATCCAAATGGTTAATGGAATACCCCAAAGTATTTGAGAGAAGGCTGGCATTCCTAATGCAGTAGGAGATAATTCCCTTTCCCTTTCCCCTTCCATCCTTTCCTATACACAATATTTAATGTTTTTTCTTTTGACATGTGATACTGTGATTTTTGAATATTAGAATTCTTTCTTCTCACAGACAAGATGAAAACTGAAGGGTTCACTCTCGAGTCTTGTCGCAGTATGGTTGCCCTCATGGATGTATCCTTTCATTGTCAATAATCTGAAGTCTTTGCCTTTACTCCTGACCCAACTAAGTGCTAGGTTTCAATGATGCAAGTTGGTTAGATGTTTGTCATTGACTCTGCAAAAGACTTAGGGGAACAGTGCATTTCCACAATTTTCTGCTCTAGATTCTTGGTCTATATTGAGATAATTGGCTACAGCTGGATAGTAGTAGAAGTTGTACAACTGTCCTTGGCACTCTTTTAAGATAAGAACAAAGAGTAGGAGTAGGTCATCTAGTCCCTCGAACCTGCTCCACCATTCAATAAGATCATGGCTGATCTTTTTGTGGACTCAACTCCACTTACAAGCCCGCTCACCGTTAACCTTAATTCCTTTACTGTTTTAAAAAAATTATCTATCCTGCCTTAAAAACATTCAATGAGCTGGCCTCAACTGCTTCACCTAGGCAAGGAATTCCACAGATTCACAACCCTTTGTGTGAAGAAGTTCCTCCTCAACTCAGTCCTAAATCTCCTCCCCCTTATTTTGAGGTCATGCCCCCTAGTTTTAATTTCACCTGCCAGTGGAAACAACTTCCCTGCTTCTATCTTACCCAGTCCCTTCATAATCTTATATGTTTCTATAAGATCTCCCCTCATTCTTCTGAATTCCAATAAGTCTAGCCCCAGTCTACTCAGTTTCTCCTCATAAACCAACCCTCTTAACACCGGAATCAACCTAGTGAATCTCCTCAGCACCCCCTTCCAGTGCTAGGGACCTTTCTCAAGTAAGGAGACCAAAACGGTACACTACTCCAAATGTGGCCTCATCAGCACCTTATACAGCTGCAACATAACCTTGCTGTTTTTAAACTCCATCCCTCTAGCAATGAAGGACAAAATTCCATTTGCCTTCTTAATTACCTGCTGCACCTGCAAACCAGCTCCTTGTGATCCTTGTACAGGGACACCCAGGTCCCCTCTGCACAGCAGCATGCTGCAATTTTTTACCATATAATTTTTTACCATTTTGGTAGAACAAAGGTCAACTGACTGCATAATTGTGTGGCTTTCAAAATTTAGAACCAACTCATTTATCCCCATCATGGCAGAAAAGCATTTTGTTTTGTGTTTTTCCTGTTTTACACGTACTCCCTTCTTTCATTCTAATAGTGCTAACTTGCACTGGGACATGCTTTCCCTGTCAAGTGACTGTCATTTATATGGGAATTGGGTGCTTCACAGTGCCAGGGACCTGGGTTCGATTCCCAGCTTGGGTCACTCTGAGTGGAGTTTGCATGTTCTCCCCGTGTCTGCGTGGGTTTCCTCGGGGTGCTCTGGTTTCCTCCCACAGTCCGAAAGATGTGTGGATTAAGTAGATTGGCCATGATAAATTGGACTTTACAGTCAGGGGTCTAGCTAGGGTAAATGCATGGGGTTATGGGGATAGGGCCTGGGTGGGATTGTGGTTGGTGTGGACTTGATGGGCTTAATGGCCTTCTGCACTGTAGGATTCCATGATTCTAGAAAAAATGGTCAACTGCCAGGCATATCTCAGTAGAGCTTGAAGCTGTCCTGACTCAATGTCCATGCTTATCCACTTCCGCCAGAAACTGCAGGATGGCAATTGTGAGAGAGAAACTTGACCAATCTTCACCTCACTCCAGGTTACTGATGCCAATTGTGGCTAATTTCCCTCATGTTGACAACTGGCTATGATCAGCTAACTCAGCGTAGGGCAGGGCTAGATCTAGTCTATACTGGCAGAGGATAATTGAGCTAAATTCTCTGATCCTTTGACTTTAACTTAGAATCAAAGAACCCTACAATGCAGAAAGAGGCCCTTCAGCCCATTGAGTCTGCATTGACCACAATCCCACCCAGGCCCTACCCCCACATCCCTACATATTTTACCCACTCTTCCCTCTAACCTAAGCATCTCAGTACACTAAGAGGCAATTTTTGGCATGGCCAATCAACCTAACCCGCACATCTTTGGACTGTGGGAGGAAACCGGAGGAAACCCATGGAGAAACCCACCCAGAGAAACTTCCTTTCTGTTTTTTGAGTTTGCACATAAATTGTTTTCTCCCCCAAAATTTGTTTTGCTGATATGTAACTTTACTTAAGAATGCCAACAGTTATATGAAATGTAGTCCTGATATGCAGCATCTGATGGTCATGCAGTGACCTGAAATGGCAAAATGACAATTGTCTGTAGGCAAAAGTATACAAGGCAATTTAGGGACAGGAACAGTCCGAATAAAACAATTCCCCTTAAATGGATCAACTACCCAACTTCTCAATTCTTTCTCTCCCCAGAACATAATCCAATTGTTTTGCTGTATCTTCAGTGGAGATTCAGGTAGCACGAATGATGTTTTGGACCAAATTATAGCAGCAGAGCTGGAAAAGTCCCGAGGCAGTTTGCACTACATATATTCACCCCTTAATTTTCGTCGTCTTACTGCCAACTTCCTTCATTTTAACTTGCATCATTGATATATGAAACAAATTGACCAAATCAGTCAGTTCCCTAGATACTTGTGCAAACATCAATCAGTCATTCTATGTCTTCCCATTTTCCACAGAAACCACATCCATGTTCTTTTTAATTTCCAACATAATATATTCTTGATCACTTCAATAACTTCATTGCTCCCTTCAGTCTCTTGTCAAGGGCAATATTATCTTCCCAATGATGAGGTATCCTCCAGGAATTCAGATAAAGGTCTGATCACATTATCTTGGATTAGTGCAAACACTTTTAATTTATCACAAACATGGGGGTTAGACCTTTACCTGGTGCAACAACTAAAAACAGTCTGCTAACTCGCTTTCACCTATTCTATGCCATTGCATCCTTTTGGGTGGCACGGTGGCAGAGTGGTTAGCACTGCTGCCTCACAGTGCCAGGAACCCAGGTTCACTTTTGGCCCCCTGTCACTGTCTGTCTGGATTTGCACATTCTCCCTAGGTCTGCGTAGATGTCCTCCAGGTGCTCTGGTTTCCTCCCACACTCCAAAGATGTGCAGGTTAGGTTGATTGGCCATGCTAAATTGCCCGTTAGTATTCAAGGGATTAGAAGGGTAAATATGTGGGATATGGTCTGGATGGAATTGTTGTCGTCAGTAGAGGTCCAATGGGCCAAATAGCCGCCTCCCACGGTGTAGGGATTCTATTCTATGACTGTGTTTATTTGCTTTCATAATTGCAATTTAAGTACAGAACTAAAGGAATTGCTGATAATTCCTAGCTGCAGTGACTACTTTCTTATCAACAAAATACATTGATGTGCACCTTTTGGACAACATGGTGGCACAGTGGTTAGCACTGCTGCTTCACAGCACCAGGGACATGATTTCGGCGTTGAGTGATTGCCTGTGTGGAGTTTACACATTCTCCTCGTGTCTGCATGGGTTTGCTCCAGGTGCTCAATCCAAAGATATACAGGTGGATTGGCCATACTAAATTGGCCCTTGATATCCAAAGATGTGTAGGTTAGGTTGATTAGCCATGGGAAATGAGCAGGGTTACGGGGATAGGGCAGGGGGTGGGTCTGGGTAAGATGCTCTTTCGGAGAGTGATGACAGACTTAGCAGGCCAAATGGCCTCCTTCTGCACTTTAGGGATTCTATGAATTAGTAATCTCATTACTAGCCTGCTGAACTATCATGTCCTACTATCTTCCATTATATCTTCCTTAACACTGCTAACAGACGGATGCGTCTGGGAAGCTTAATTTGATGGAATTTAGACAGCTCTGGAACAAAATCAAGAAATGGCAGGTACGATGTGCTGGAGGATTTAAGACACTTGTATCACAGGGAGTGTCACTGTCTTTGAATTATGCTAGGTTCAACCTCTTGGTCAATATCTAATGATATTGCAGCCAGTTAATTCCCTCCCAGATTATCAGTAATGGTAGAAAGGTTAATTTAGAGTTTGACAGGCTTTTGTTTATAATGATGGAAAAATTTGAAATAATAATTAATTGCTGTTTCCATTTGTGTATCTATTGTCTATTTCCATTTGTGTATCTCTTTATTCAGTAGTGGAGGAGGCAGTGCTGATTTAGGGGGTTATGGTCTTCCTTTGTCCCAACTCTTCCTCACAGTTATTGAGGTCAAATAACTTTGTGTCAGGATTCAATCAAAATCAATTGCAAATAACTTGCACTTACCTAACTTTTAAATTCCAAATTGAGTTAGTTCTCAAGTCTGAAGTACATATTCAGGTCTCTCACCTTGGGAGTCATCTGTTTTCCTGATGGTGCTTTTTTATTCCTTTGCTGTCGTACTATTCCTATTCAGCAGGCCCCCACAGGTACATGTCTACTATAGACTATGCATATTAGGGAGCAAAACTGTCATAGCCAAGCCTGAATCTATCATTATAAATATCTTTACTGGAAAGTGAACAGGACCAGAAGCTCTAATGATTTGGCTCCTTCACGAGTCATGAGCATCATGGCCAATATTTACACTAACAAATCAGCACAGACCAGGGATTGAATCTGCAATCTTCTAAGCCAATATGGAGAAATGGGACACTTCAAGATGCAGTTACTCATTCTGAGTTGACTGAGATGTCAGTTTCTCTAATAGTCTGTTTGCCTTATAATGCACAGATTGAAAGAATTGATACGTTAAGGCCTTGTCTATGTATGAAACGATCTACTCAACTATACCAAACAATATGTCCAGGATTGAATCGACTTCCTTTAAAGATTGTCAGGAAAAAGTATGTTGGTGCTTCAACTTACAACGTCACTACAAAACTGAACTCTGAAGGATCATCCAGACTCAAAACGTTGGCTCTAGTTTCTCCTCACAGACCTGTAGAGATTTTCCAGCATTTTCTGTTTTTACTACAAATTATCATTACTTTAGAACTTGTAATTTGTGAGAGTGCCACTTAGAACCATCCAGGAATGAAAAATGGACAATGGTCATTTAATGACTCAGAACTATGAGCGTTCCCAATAATGTGGTGGGTATTCCTGACCTCAATCTCATGCAAATCTTGTAACTGCAGTGTGGCTTCAGTGCCTCAGACGTGATTATGCAGTTGTATTACAGTCTCAGTCTTAGTCCTGGAACTGTATTCTAGCTGCAGTCTCTCAGATATGATCCTGTAAATGTATTCTGATCTCAGTCTCTCAGACATGATACTATAACTGTATTCTGATGTCAGTACCAGCCAGATGTGTTAATTATTATTTCCTGTTTTTTGCAGGCAATCTTTATGAAATACGACAAGGATAATTCTGGTTTGATTGACAGCTATGAAATGCGCACAGCTGTAAATGATGCAGGTGAGTCCTAATGGCTGAAAGTGTCTACAAATGGGAGTTAGACTGCGATGCAGGTGAGTGGGAAAAGATCAGCCTGATTGTGATGGAACCGTGCAAACCGATACCTGTGAATAGTGGACTTGAAAGAATTTGTTTGAAGTTCTTGAAGTTTAGGTGCTTCAACAATACAGTCAGTTGATTGAAACATCATTGGATAGAGTTTGTTCCAGAAGGAGATATGGAAATATTGATGGAGAAAGATGTTCTCATCTGAGCGGCACAGCCTGCTTCTCTGAATCTGCTGCAGTGTCAGGTTCTTTAGCACAACAGGTGAACATTGTTGTCCAGATCTTCCCTTCCTGTCACAAGATCTGCGGGCTTGATTTTGGTTTACAGGTGTGATAGATTTCCAAGTGAGAAGCTCCAGAGGAGGTCCCAAGCCTTCCAGGATAGCAATGTCAGGCATTCTAGGATCATGCTTATTTCATTGATTGCTGGTAGGGGAATTTCTGCAACGCTTCAACTTGCCCCAGCAGGACAGGGGAAGGTATTGACTGAAAAATGTTTGGATTTTGTGACTTGCCGAACATACGTTAACATGTTGTTTTCATGATTACACCAATCAAGGCATTACTATTATTTTTCATCCTCTTTCTAAGATTCAGATGCCTATTGCCTCTTACCTGGTAATGGTAGGAAACAGGTCAGATGAGGGAATCCTGTCATTGGTTTAATTTTGAATAAGCTCGCCTAAATACACCTGGGCATGTTCAATGCTTACTTTCTGGGAAGAAATCCTGGAAGTATCGCACCATTTTCTGACCGCAATCATGTTCACCACGTGGAAAATCCAAAACAAAGTTGCTGCAGATACTGGAAAGTTTGTAGTGCAAAGGAAACATTTTGGAAGTACACAGTAGGTCAGGCAGCAACTGTGGAGAGAGAAATAGAGTTAACATTTCAGGTTAGTGAACACAAGAATTAAGAGCAAGAGCAGGCCGTATAGCCTATTAAACCTACTGTCATTCAGGACGGTGCTGGCTGTCCTTCGACGTTTTGGGAAAATCCACCTTCTTTTAACCTAAAATGAAATCCTGTTTCTCATTCCTGAGAAAATTACAGGTAAACTGTGGATATTTGGGTGGCACTGTGGCACAGTGGTTAGTATTGCTGCCTCACAGTGCCAGAGGCCTGGGTTCAATTCTGGCCTCAAGTGACTGTGTGGAGTTTGCACATTCTCCCCATGTCTGTGGTCTGGGTGCTTCAGTTTCCTCCCACAGTCCAAAGATGTATGGATTACGTTGATTGGCCTTGTTAAATTTCCCCCGAGTGTCAGGGGATTAGCAGGGTAAATTTGTGGGTTATGGGGAAGGACCTGAGTGGGATTGTTGTCGGTGCTGTCTCAATGGGTTGAATGACCTCCTGCACTGTAGGAATTCCGTGATTCTATGACTACATGAACTTACTTTCTGCCATAATGCAGGAGAAACATGATTAACCCTCTTGATATGTACAGCAACTAGTACCCTAGCCCCTGATATTCTTGAGGCTGGAGCATCTCAAAATTAGATCAGACCTCCTGATAACAATATTGAGATGGTGATACAGCAATTCTGTTGGCAATGATTGTGCTGATTATGTCTGCAAAACATTCTCTCTGATACTTTCATATATTAGGGTGCGACATTAATAATCCAGGGCACTAAAGTCCCATAAAACTGAGATGTTGCCCACTGCATTTTCAGTTTCACACTCCAAAATGTTAATCATTCTTTTTTACTGTGGACTGTGTATAGTATTACCACAGTGATCTATAAGTGGTGTTACAACAGTGTTGAGCAGCATTAGCACAGTTGGCTGAGAACTGTGAATTATGATGAAGGATTCAATTGCCAGAGGACACAGGTCAGCTGTGCCAATTGGCTGGAACCCGCTTCACATCCCTCTTTCTCTTTCAGCCTACATGAATTATGATATTACTTGTTGCATTAGATGTTAACATTTCTAGGGCTGTCTGATTTCTTATGTTTGTTAGACATTTCATTCCAAGATATATGCTGACCTTTATAAAGCTTGGATTAGCTCCTGCCGAAATATTGTATCCACTTCTGATCACCACACTTCAGGATGAATGTGAGGATCCTTGAGAGGGTTCAGAAAAGATTTACTAGAATCGTTTCAGGGATGGGGCAGCTCCGAAACAAAGTTGGGTTGGAAAAGCTGAGATTGTTCTCCTTAGAGGAAAGGAGATTGCTGGGAGGTTTGATAGAAATGTACAAGATTATGACAGGCTTAGATAAGATAGACAAGGTAAAATTGTCTCCATTACCTGGATAGTACAAGGAGTAGGGAACACAGAAAGAGATGCAGGAAATGTGAGGAAAGTACTATTTTATGTAGCAAGTGATAATAACCTGGAACTGTCTGGCAGCAAGGGGGATGGAGGTGGAAACAATCAATTTCAAAACTATATTGAATGAAAACTTAAAGGAAATAAATCTGCATGGCTTGAGCTGGGAAATGGGGCTGAATGGATCACTTCATGGAGAGATGGCATCTGCTTCATGGGTTAAATGGCCGCCTCCTGTGCCTTAAATGACTCTGAGCAGAAGAGGTTGGATTGTTGGACTTTGCTTTTAATTTATTCATTGGAGGTGAGTGTCACTGATAAGGACAACATTTGTTGTCCTTAATGGTCCTTGAGAAGGTGATGATAAGCTGACTTCTTGAAGTGCTGATATCCATGTAGTGTAGGTACACTCAGTGTTATTAGTGAGGGTGTTTCAGGTTTTTGATCCAATGATATTAAAGGAATGGTGATATAGTTCAAAATCAGAGTAGCGTATGGCTAGGGGATGATCTTGCAGATGTTGGTGTCAGCATGTGCTTGCTGCCTTTGAACTTCCAGTTGATGGGGATCAGGCATTTAGAACATGCTACCCAATGAAATTTGACAAGTTGCTACAGTGTATCTTGTATGGCAGACACTACTTTCACTCGGCACTGGAGGAGGGCATGAATATTTTAGATGGTGGATAGTGGTGGCTTTATCCTGGATGGTGTCAACCTTCTTGAGTGTTGTTGGAGCTGCGTTCCTTCAGGAAAGTGGACAGTATGCCATCATACTCTTGACTGGTGCCTTGTGGATGGTGGACAGGCTTTGGAGAGTCAGGAGGTGAGTTACATGCTGCGAAATTCCTCTCACCTGCTCTTGTAGCCACAGTATTTACATGGATGGTCCAGTTTCTTGGAACTAGAGAGGATTGTTGGTGAGATTACCTGAGATGTAGTATATATTCTTATTTTTTGTTTTTCAGGTTTCTGTCTGAACAGCCAGCTCTATGAGATCATCTCCATGCGCTATGCTGATGAAAATATGAACCTGGACTTTGACAGTTTCATCTGTTGTGTTGTGAGACTGGAGGGGATGTTCAGTAAGTACAGCATCATTCTCAATATCCTTTCCTCAGTCACAATGGAGTCTGCAGCATGTGTGGAGCACTGGGCTGACCTTTATCCTTTTTGAGTTTGTGATCTTTTAAATTCATCAACACATGAGTGGATAAATGCCCCTTCTTTTATGATCCATGAAATGACTAAGGCAGAACTGAATACTTTTGAGTATGGTTTCATTGTTCAATAATATCCCAAGCACTAATTTAAGTTTAAGTTTATTTGTTTGTGTCACAAGTAGGCTTACATTAACACTACAGTTAAGTTACTGTTAAAATCATACTCCTCATCATATTTCAGCACCTGTTTGGGTACACTGAGGTAAAATTTAGCATGGCTAATGCACCTAACCAACACGTCTGTCTGGATTGTGGGAGGAAATGTCCATGCAGACATGGGGAGAATGTACTTGTTCCTTGTGATTTCCACCCCCCCCCCCCCCCCCCCCGATTAATTTCCCCCACCACAATTTATGGTCAGTCCCTCCTATCCTTCCTGGTCACAACTCAAGCATTCTTCAAAATTAAAATTTACTGAGTAAGCCAAACTTTCATGATCTGTCTGCTTCTTTCCACCCATGATTCGATATCCTTGACAATCATCTGCTCCAAACTCAACTGCCTTCTTCTCCTGACCTCCATCTAACACCAATTGCAACCAGAATCCCTTAACCAACAGCAGCATTTTCCTGATCACTATAGGATCTTCCTTCCTATGGTGATCCTTTCTCCTTGGGGAGAAAGCAGGAAAGTGGAACTGATTCACTACAGATCAGCCATGATCTTATTGAATGGCGGGGCAGGCTTGAAGGGCTAGATGCCCTACTCCTGTTCCTATTTCTTATGTTCCTCCAATTGCTCCTATCTTTCCTATCAGCTCCCACTAGACCTGCCTACTCTCCATGGTTGTATTCTTGTGCTGCAGGCTTCTCTTTACAATAGGTCTTTAGCCTGTCTGTCAGACTGTCTGTGGGCAGAATATGGACTGGAAATAATTTATAGAAGTATTTTCAGTTTAAAAAAAAATGCAGGAATGCTGAAATCCCACTGAGTTGTCTTGCCTCAAAGCAGATCCTTCACACAGAACGTACCTCAAGTTTAAGTTCTGGCTTCAGCTCTGCCACCAACTTTGTAGACACGTATAAGCCATCAGGGAAAAGTACATAGTTTGTGAATTTAGTTATATCATTTAGAGTAATAACGAATAGAGCAATAGCAAATTGCAAGTTCAGTCCCTGGGCAGACATATGACTCATGATTCAAGAGCTTCTGAGAAAGCATATGCGATTTATCCACTTGGGGATTAGAATATGCCCCAGAGAAGGATGGGTACAAAGTGGCACGATTGAAATAAATTTACATATTATAAGGAATAGTCAACAATTCGCAACTGTTCTGTATTATATGGGACTCTCCATTGGCTCAATTGACATTGAGCCATAAAAAGGCAGGAGGGTTGACCTCTATTGAATTAGCTGATTGCAGCTAGATGTAAATACAAATTACAACATGGAAGTAGGCCATTTGGCCCAACCAGTCCATGTTTGGGTTTATCAGCCACACAAGCAGTTTGTCCACCATGATTCGATTTTCCTTTCCCCCCTCTCCCGGATAAGGGAAAGATTGGGATTTGTCTGTAACGTCCTTGTGTGGCGTTCAATATTGGACCAGTTGTCAATTCTCCACCAGCTAGACCCACGCATAGATGAAGTACTTGTGTGGAACCATATTTAAATCAGAGAATTTGGACAATGTTACAATGGTACCAAAAGGAAGATTTTTTTCTTACATCTTCAATGCTTTAAGGGATCTCTATAATGGGTTTTGTCCTCAAACATTGAAAATAAAGGCCAATATTAGATGCTGGAACACCAAATAGCAAGATCAGAATGATGCAGCAAGCTGGACAGTCTTGATTCCTTTTCCAGTGTCTGGACTCTGATTGTGTTCTCAGAATTATTGCATTTCACCAGTGATAAAATCAGTTTACACCCTTGTGCTGTTTTTTTTAAGAGAAGTCACTGTCTTCATTGACCCCTTTTTTTATTCTGCAGGAGCTTTCCATGCCTTTGATAAAGATGGAGATGGAATAATTAAACTCAGTGTGCTGGAGGTAGGTGCATCGGCCACTCACATGACTGAACCATATTTGCTTAGCGGGCACTGAGTGGACATGTGATTTAAAAGGAAATGTGCCTTTCTTGGCCTTTTAGCTTCTCATGTACATATTCTTAAATGGTCAGAATCTTTTGGATCTAATTCAGTGTCTTCCATTCCCCTTAATAGACATCACAAGAAATAGTGTGTGGCTGACTCCTGACTGAAGCAGCCATCAGAGTGCATGATAAACATTACAGAGATATTGCAAAGTGACCATGGTTGGGACCTGAATTTTCAAGGGGTAATTTCAGAAGGATAGGAAGAGGAAAATGGGGTAGCTCTGTCAATAAAGGATAAGATTAGTACAGTAGTGAGAAACGAACTTGTTTCAGAGGGTCAAGGTGCAGAATCAATTTAGGTGGAGATAGAATCATAGAACCCTACAGTGTAGAAAGAGGCCTTTCAACCCATCGAGTCTGCACCGACCACAATCCCAGCCAGGCCCTATCCCCATATCCCTACATATTTTACTCGCTAATTCCTCTAACCTAAGCATCCTAGTACACTAAGGGGCACTTTTAGCGTGGCCGATCAACCTAACCTGCACATCTTTGGACAATGGGAGGAAACCGGAGCACCCGGAGGAAACCCACACAGACAGTGACCCAGAGAATTGTAGAGACAAAAGGGAAACAAACAGTATCACTATAGAGAAAAGTACTAGGAAAGAATGGAATTAAAGTTGCCAAGTCCCCTGGACCAACTGGCCTACATATTAGGATCTTAAAAGAAGTGACTGCAGAGATAGTGAATGTTTTACTGGTAATCTTTCAAAATTCCTTAATTCTGGAAAAGTTCCAGCTAATTGGAAAACTGCAAATCTAACATCTCTATTCAAGAAAGGAAGGAGACTGAAAGAGGAAACAATAGGCCCATTAACCTAACATTGCTATTGGAAACATGTAGAATCCATTATTAAGGAGGCATTTGCATGATATTTAGAAAATCGTACTACACCAATATGATTCTGTGAAAGGGAAATCATGTATGACAAGTTTATTAGACTTCTTCAAAAATTTAACAAGCAAGATAGTTAAAGGGGTAACAGTGGGCGTAGTGTATTTGGATTTCCAAAAGGCATTCAGAAAGGTGCCACATAAAAAGTTACTGCATAAGATAGGAGCTCTTGGTCTTTGGGGTGATATATTAGCATCAATAGAGGATTGGCTACCTTAAAGTAAACAGAGTCGGGATAAATGGATCAGTTTCAGGTTGTCGCACTGCAACAAGTGGAGGACCGGGGCCAGAAGAATCAGTGCTGGGTCTCAACCATTTACAAGCTGTACAATCTTGGATGAAGGGACTGACTGTATTGTAGCCAACTTTGCAGATGGTATGAAGATATGTGGGAAAACAAGTTGTAAGGAGGTTACAAAGAGTATGCAAAGTGAAGAAGCTAGGTTAAATCAATGGGCAAAAAATTGGCAGATGGAATGTAAATTGATGTTGTCCGCTCTCAACAGGAGGAAGAGATATTTGAATGATGGGGTATAGAGCGATCTGGGTGTGTTGGGAAACATTTCCACTTTAATATTTGGTTCCCCTGTGATAAGTCCAATATTCCAATAGGACAGCACACAGCACAGTGGTTAGCAATACTGCTTCGCAGCTCCAGTGACCTGGGTTCGATTCCTGACTTGGGTCACTGTCTGTGTGGAGTTTGCACATTCTCCTCATGTCTGCGTGGGTTTCCTCTGGGTGCTCCGGTTTCTTCCCACAGTCCAAAGATGTGCAGGCTAGATTGATTGACCATGCTAAAATTGCCCCTTAGTGTCCTGAGATGCGTAAATTAGAGGGATTAATGGGTAAAATATGTAGGGATATGGGGGCAGGGCCTGGATAGAATTGTGGTCGGTGCAGACGCGATGGGCCGAAAGGCCTCTTTCTGTACTGTAGGGTTCCTATGATTTCTATGATTCCTTTTGTCTTCCTAATTACTTGCATGCTAACATTTATGATTCATTGCATTCCTACAGCCATATAGGGGGTCAGCAAGACTTCATGTCACGTACTTTGTACAGTGTTGGTCTCCTTACTTCAGGAGGGATATACTTGCATTAGAAGCAGGTCAGAGAGGACTGATTCCTGGGATAACAAGGTTAGCCTTTGAGGAAAGATTGAGCAGGTTAGGCGCATATGCAAGAGAGGTGATCTTATTGAAACATATCATGTTGTGAGGGGGCTTGATAAGGTGGATGCTGAGAGGATATATGCTTCCATTTTTCTTTTCTTAATGGGGAATCTGGAATTAGGGACCCAATTTAAAAATAACTGGTCTCCCATTAGAAACGGTGATGAGAAAGAAAAGATTAATAGTATTTGTAATTCTCTTTTCTAGAAAGCAGTGGAGGCTGAGTTACAGAATGTATTAAAGGCAGAGATAGAGATTTTTGATCAACGAGGGAGTTAAGGGAGGCAGTAGAGATCTCCAAGGTGGGGAGTACGTGGGATGAGAGCGTGAAGGGTGCTCTGAAGGTCCAGATTGAAAGTCTTGATCAGTCTGAGTTGATGGGTGTTGTTCTTTGGGCGGATCTTGCTGCAACTGCCTCATGTGTTTATCTGGACAGGGCTGTGCTGTGGGACTCATACTGCCATCGTAACAAAGGTCTGAAGTTTGAACAGGTCACTCGGTGAGGATGGGGTGTAGCCTAATAAAGACAAGGGGAGCAATATAGAAGGAGGGCTGTGCAAGGAGGGATAAGAAGCAAAGCTGAAGAGGCAGACTGAGCAGCAAAGAGGTGGATGAAGAAGACAAACAATGGAAGGCAGAGGGAAAACCAATGGAGGGAAGCTGGACCTTGACAAGCTTGCATGAAAAGGTTACAAACAACAGGTCAAAGAAATACTACATTATTTAGTGGAAGGGAGGGATGGAGACCCCAGATGTGATGGATAGAGATCCAAATGGGACCTGGGCACCTCTCAAGTGATTGGCTTGCGGAGAAAGTCGTTGAATCAAGGAACAGACTTTTTTTTGAGGCTGCTTACCTTTTCCCTCTAGATTGCTGACATGTTGCATGATCTGACACAGATGGGTGGGCTGGAGAGAGTGTTATGAGTGTTATTTAAACATGATGCTGGGACTGTTGAACCCATCAGCTAAGGGAGGGTAGACAAGCCTGCCGGTAGGGTTGCAAGGGAGCTCACTTGTGCATAATTAATTAGCTTCCAGATGCAGAATCTGGCACAGGATCCCACCATTCTGTTTGGTGGGACAGGTGCCACCAGAGCCATTCGACACCACACTTTGTCTCAAAACAGGATAATTCTGCCAAAATTTGAGATTATACATTTCAGAATAGCTTAGTATGCCTCACCATAATACATTTTGTTTAGTGAAATTGCAGCAAATTTTTTTCAGTGAAGAGAAAGGTTGTATGGTGCAAATTATGTATTTTTTTTGTTCCTCTGTTCTTTTCTGATTTGACTTCCA
Organism: Carcharhinus amblyrhynchos; assembly: GCF_965287045.1. Classification (NCBI taxonomy): domain Eukaryota; kingdom Metazoa; phylum Chordata; class Chondrichthyes; order Carcharhiniformes; family Carcharhinidae; genus Carcharhinus; species Carcharhinus amblyrhynchos. Next base: position 61,489,831 of record NC_137337.1, read on the forward strand.
ATTGAACACATTGCATTCCTTATTGATAGGATTAATGTGCATGTTGTTCTTATTTCCACAGTGGCTGCAACTCACCTTATATGCTTAAAAGTCTCAGGACATCTGATAGTTTACATGCCTGGCTATTACCTCAAAGTCAACGCCCAAACCTCAATAGCAGCATATGCAAAATCAACGTCTTCTACCTATGATGACATCCAGTGGTACTTCAGGAATCCAGGTGTAAAGCTGCCTGTTACATACTGTCACATCAGCATGTCTTACTGCAACTATGTGAATCTTTGCAGTTGGGAACACATGAAGCCAGGATAAAAGTACAAGTTTTCTTTATCGCCCTTGTATGATTTTTACAAAAAAACCCTTACTCTAAACTCTGCCTCCTAGTGGGTATATGCATTGCCTGGTATAACATTGAATAGAAGATTCTCTGGTTCAGGGTTTGGGATTAGTCACTACAACTGGTTTCAGGCGTTGGGGAAATTATCATCTAAGGTTCTATTCAGTTGGCCCTGGAAGAATCGACCAAATCCGGCTGCTACAACCTGTGTCCAAGCTAGTTAATAAAAATTACATGCCAGCTTCCCCACGCATGTATTATCCAGCAGGGAAGTGACCAACAATTTCTTCTCCCCTCTTTCTCAGCCAGGGCTGTTCCTAACACAGCCTGAGATCAATGGTCAGTACTGAAAATGAATCACATAAGTACAGTTGCTCACCAAACTGATGTGAGCATCACAACTTTATACAGTCATTTAGTGGTTCGAGAACAAGTTCCACCATTGCCTACTCGGGGTAACTAGAGATGGGCAACAAACATTGGTTTGCCCACTTATTCCTGGAACTTGAAATTGAATCAAACAAAAGCATAGCAGCTAAAACACAGCAACAGACCATAAAGCGGCTGTCTTCCTACTGAGCTTGTACTACTAATCACATTTACCAATTTTATCTTATTCCCAACACCTTTCCCCTGCATCCACCTATCCAATCTAAACATCAGTGTGATGAAGGACCAGAATTTGCTGCAATGATGAGATTGGTGGGCTTTTACTTGGGCTTTTCTGTTCACCAGTTAAATTGTACTATATTTACAGTGCAAAATGCTGGAATGTTGATCTGATAATGGTGCAGTGATGTCAATGTTACATATAAGGCCTCGTGAACGTTATGCTCAATGGTCTTATCACTTTAACCAGTAGTAAAAAGGATAGAGATAGAGTGAATGATGGAGAAGGAAATGAGCTGAATTGGAGTCAAACAAAATTTTAAAACAGAATGAGGTGAGAAATAGAAATAAAACAAGAATGAATTAAGAGAGAAAAAGTGACTTACTTTAAGTAAGTTAGAAATTTTAAAGAGCAAGCAGATGGAGAGGACGTTCTAACTCATGTGATTGGAAATTGCCATATTATTCCTTGAAATTTTGGAGTGAGTGGCAGGATAGATGGCAAAAGGTACAAACAATTTTCATCCATAAGGTATAGAACTAGCGGATTCATCCTTCATGATAAAAACTGTGGAACACCCAGTGGGTCATTGCATCACTTTCATAGGAATGTAGGAATTGCTAAATGAAGAAGTACCAAGTTCCATCTAGTGTGTCTTCTATCATCCTGATGATCAAATAATTATACGCTTGTTGACTAATTCAGTGTATATCAATCCTTATCAATTAGTTTATAACAGACCCAGAAATGACATGAACAAAACCACTGTTGTTTGGGCATCATAGATCCAAAATCACCCATTCCTCCCAAGCCATACACATGGCACATGCTGTTCAAATTCCTCATATTGTGTATTCCAAAATATAAAGGACCCTATATAATTTGCATTTCAGTGTTGAACAAGCTTTAGATCCTTACATTTATTGCATTCTGGCTATTGCTGAGGTTTGAATGGCACGAATAGCATGATAGATTGACAAAACAGATTAAAAGGTTAAAGAAGACCTCTAGGAACAATTTGATACCGATTAAAATGAGACTACACAACCTCCTTTGGTTCCTTTCTAGATTTCCATGATTGGGTGCTGTGTCAGGTCTATAAATTGCATCATTATCAGGGTTCTTTGCAACATTGATTTCAAGTAATAAATGGATGTGATAGAAATAATTCATATTTACATTGTAATTCATGATTGCCATCAAGCTTAATAGGGAAACTCTTGATGAGAAGGGATGGGTAAGCTTCACTATAGCTAATAGCAGAGCAGTGCATATTGCCCAGCAATTTCTTTTCCTCAACAAATCACACCATTATTAATTTGTTAAAGTGCCACTGTAACTCCAGGAATTTAATTGCTACCTCAGATGCTTGGATCTGAATTCAGCAGCTTCACAACCCTCTGTGTGAAGAAATGTTTCCTGTCCTCTATACTCAAGCTCTTACATTAACCTAGTGTGGTTCAATGCAACTGTTGTAGTGTATTTATCCACCAGACCATTGAGACAGCTCTAAGGCATCATTTAATAAGTTTGAGAAATGTTTTGTTTCCTGGGTCTATATGTGAATCAGTTGGACACTTTGCTGCAAATAAAATACACGACTAGTAGGTTACTTCAATGATGAACTTGGGTAGATTGAAGATGTTAACATCAGAGTTTCCAAGAAGATTGAAGGAGGTGCAGCAGAGATGTAAAGGTGGACAATGACAGTGTTTCACTACTGAGAATTCAAACAGTCAAACAGCCTATAAATGTCTGATTTATTTAGGTTCCTTTTTCCTGTGTGCTTTTAGTATATTAAAGTTCTGCTTGAAGAATTAATATTTTATTAACTATAAATGTGTGGGAGCAAAATCAAAAATAAAAATGCTGCTCATTGATGTTCAGTTTTGGTTTCTCCAGAATATTTTGTCTCCAGAACACATTATAATCTTAGTTTAAATTTGGTAAAAGAGCTGAATTTCAGAGGTGGAGTGAGTGTGACTACCCTTCATGTCAAGATAACTTGTGACCAATTGTGGCATCTAAGAATCTAGCAAAATTGACATGCCGCAGTACATGCACATGTACATGCACTTAACAGATTACTATGTAAAATTAATGTGAGACCTAGTCAAAAACGTTCTGAAAGTTTAAATAAACAACATCCACTGGTTCCCCTTGACCAATTCTACTAGTTACATCCTCAAAGAATTCCAGTAGATTTGTCAAGCATGACTTCCCTTTTGTAAATCCATGCTGATTTTGTCTGATTATATCACTGCTTTTCAATTAGTGGACTCTTGCAACCTCCCTTCTACTGACATTAGGTTCACTGGTCTAATTCCCTGTTTTCTTTTCTTTACCTCCCTTCTTAAACAACATGTCTGCATTAGCTATCCTCCAATCTGTGGGAACCATTCCAGAAACCAAGAATTTTGGAAAATTACCATCCTGGATCTACTATTTCTGGGGCCACTTCCTTGAATACTCTGACATGAAGATTATCAGTCTTGGAGATTTATCTGCCATCAATCCCACCAATTGCTCCAAAACCATTTCTCTATTAATACCAGTTTGCTTCAGTTCCTCACTAAAACTTGTGTTTCTCAGAACATCCAGTATATTATTCATGTCTTCCTTTGTGAAGACAGAAGCAAAGTACACTTTTAATTACTTAGCCATTTCCTTGTTCCCTGTTATGAATTGCCTTATCTCTGTCTGTACAGGGCCTATATCCTCTACACAAAAAGCAGGACAAATTCAACCCAGCCAATTACTGTCCAAGCAGTCTACTCCCGATCATCAGTAAAGTGATAGAGGGTCATCAACAGTGTTATCAAGCAGCACATGCCCAGCAATAATCTGCTCAATGATGCCCAGTTTGGGTTTCACTAGGGTCAGTCAGCTCCTGACCTCATTACAACCTTGGTTCAAACATGGAGAAAGAGTAAAATTCCAGAGGTGAGGTGAGAGTAACAGCCATTGATGTCAAGGCTGCAATCAATGAAAAGTGGCATCATGGAGCCTTAGCAAAATGGGAATCAGTGGGTATCAGGAGCAAACTCTCTGCTGGTTGGAGTGAGACCTGGTACATAGAAAGATGGTTGTGGTTGTGAAGAGTCAGGCATCTTAGTTCCAGGACTCCCACAGAGTAGTGTCCTAGGCCCAACCATCTTCAGCTACTTCATCAATGACTTTCCCTCTGTCATAAGATCAGAAGTGGGGATGTTCGCCGATGATTGCACAATGTTCAGCACCACTCACAATTCTTGAGATACTGAAACATTCCATGTTCACAGGCAACAAGATCTGGACAATATCCAGGCTTAGCTGACAAGTAACATGTAACAAGTAACATTTACACCTACTATTGTCAGGCAACAATCATCACCAATAAGAGATACTCAACAACCTCCCCGTGACATTCAATGGTATTACAAATATTGAATCACCCACTATCAACATCCTTGGGGTTACCATTGACCACAAACTCAACTGGACCCACCATATAATCACAGTGGCTATAAGAGCAGATCAGAGGCTAGGAATGCTGTGGTGAGTAACTCACCTCCAAAGCCTATCCATCATCTACAAGGCACAAGTGAAGAGTGCAGTGGAATACTACCCACTTGCCTGGATGGGTGCAGCTCCATCAACACTCAAGAAGCTTGACACCATCCAGGACAAAGCAGTCCGCTTAATTGGCAACATACCTAGAACCATCCACTCCCTCTACCACTGACGCTCAGTAGCAGCAGTGTGTACTATCTACAAGATGCACTGCAGCAATTCACCAAAGATCCTTAGACAGCACCTTCCAAACCCATGAACACTTCCATCTAGAAGAACAAGGGCAGCAGATACATGGGAACACTATCACCTGCAAGTTCCCCTCCAAGCCACTCACTTCTAATTTGGAAATTTTCTTTTGCAGACAGGTTCAAAATCCTGGAATTCCCCCCCTAACAGCATAGTGGGTCAATCCACAGCACATGGACTATGGTGATTCTAAAAAGCAGCTCACCGCCACCTTCTCAAGGGCAACTAGGGTTGGGCAATAAATACCTGCCAGCCAGCATAGCCCATGTTCCACAAATGAATAAAAAATAAAGGGTACTATTCTTAAGTGGTTGCAGGAGCTCAGGGACCGGAGTGTAGATGTGCATAGATTATTGAAGGTAGCAGGACAGGTGGAGATCACAGTTAATAAAGCATACAGTATCCTGGGCTTTATTAGTGGGGGCATAGAGTACAAGAGCAAGAACTTATGCAGAACTTACACAAGACATTAGTTAGATCTCAGCTGGAATGTTGTGTGCACACGATAAGGACTTGAACTCACTGGAGAGAGTGCAGAATGGTTTACAAGAATGGTTCCAGGAATGAGAAATTTAATTTATGAGGATAGATTGGAGAAGTTAAATCTGTTCTTCTTGAATATAAGAAGGCTAAGAGGAGATGGATACAGATGTTTAAAATCATGAGGGGGCTGGACAGATTAGATAGGGAGAAATTGTTCCCACTTGTGAAAGGATTTAGAACAAAAGGGCACAGATTTAAGGTAATTTACAAAATAAGCAAATGTGATGTGAGAAGAAGAAATTCACAGTGAGACTTTTGTGTCTGGAATGCACTGTCTGGAAGTGTTTTGGAGGCAGGTTTGATTGAGGCATTCAAGAGGGCATCAGATGATTATTTTAATAGAAACAATGTGTAGGAAAAGGCAGGAGAATTGCACTAAATTATAATGGTCATTTGCAGAGCAAGTGCAAACACAATGGGCTGGATGACCCACTACACCACTGTTAGGATTCTATGATTCAACTGCGTGAGAATCTCCCACTGTTAACATCCTGTGGGTTACCGTTAACCACTGTATGAACTGGACCAACCATATAAATACTGTGGTTACAAGAGCTAGTGAGAGGCTAGGAATCTGGTGGTGAGTAACTCACTTCCTGTCACCCCAAACCTTCTTGATCATTTGCAAGGCAGAAGCGGGGAATGTGGTGAAATGTTCTTTGCTTTCCTGGCTGTGTGCAGTTCCAACAAGAAACTTGATGCCATCTAAGACAAAGCAGACTCATTTGCTTGGCATCCCACCCACAAATTTTCATCCCCTCCACCACCAATGCACAGTGGCAGCTGTGTATCCCATCTACAAGATGTGTGTAGGAATTCATCTAGGCTCCTTGGGCAGAGCCTTCTAAACCCACAGCTGCTATCATCTAGAAGGATAAGGGCAGTAGACACATGGTAACCTCACCAGCTGGATATTCCCCTCCAAATCACTCACAATCCTGACTTGGAACTATAGCACCGTTCCGCCATTGTTGCTGAGTAGGATTTATTTGAACTAAGATTTTGTTTGCTTGCTTGCAATAATTCCCCAATCGTAAATCACGCATGCTTTTACAGACTTAACCACATGCCAAGAGGTAATTTCCAAGCGTTTTCCCCATGACCAGCTGTGCAACTAGCTCTTCAAGAAGCAAAATGAAATGTGCACTATAAAATTGTTGGCTTTTAACACAAGGTTGAATTTACTTTAAACAGTAACCAGAATATCAGAACAGGAACATATTGTCAATAAGGAAATACACCGTTGTTTCTGTTTTTGTCCTGGTGCTTTGTTTGTACCAAAGCTTTTATCAAATGTTGGTGTGCTATCTAGAATGGTTATTAAGTAATCTGTTGTAAATGTTTTGAACTCACTGAACTCCCTGTTTCATTAATGGGTTGCAACTTTCTAAATCCCCCAGGCCCTAAATCAACATTGTTGCACCCATATTACAGGAAGTGTAGCAATGGCAAGGACATTCCTAATTTGTCTGTATGTTCCAGCCACTCGAAACTGCCTGAAATATGCACTGGTCCCACCTTAATACTGAAATTCTGCCTCCAAATTCAATTCTAAATCTTTTCACAAAATTGGTTAAAAGTAGTTGGAGTGTGCATTGTTGCTTCATGTACTCGTGCAGACATAAACAAGTGGGTCTGAGAGGGACCGCAGATAAATTTGTTTTTTTATGCCTTAAACTGGCCTAGGTTAGTCAGACTCTCAAATGACAAGATGCATCAGGACAGCAGATTGTCTCCTTAAACTTTCCAGATCATTATTATTATAATCTCATCCAGTACCACAACTCTTTGTGATATCTGCATTCATCTAATTCTGGTCTCATTGGCATCCATGATTTTAACCGTTCCACCATTAGTGGTTTCACTTACAGTTAACTTGGACATGAGATCTGAAATTGCCTCTCTAAATAAACCCACTCACTTCTCTCCATTATTTCCTCATTTGAGACACTCCTTAAAATGCAACTCTTTGACCAAGCCTTTGGTCACCTCACCTATTACATCCTCATGTAACTCAGTGTCATTTTTGCATTATATTGTTCCATTTGGGATGTCTTATTACACTAAAGGTACTATTTAAATATAGCTTGCTATTTTTTTCCAGCACACAAACCTATTTAGAGATTAAATAAACAAGTATAGTGAGACTTCTGAACAAATTATCAGTTCTCAATTCTTTACAAGAATTATAATAGCTCTGAAATTGTTGTATAAAGATGTTTTTAACAATTCCCACCTGAGGTGGAGGGATCTAATGTCACATTCTGTTCTCCGAGGTGAATAAACCTGCAGCAAAAGACACCGGATGTTGAACTTATGCATCACAATTACCAGATTTTGGGCAGGAAGACAAGAAGATTCACCATCATATTACTGCATCAATGCATGCAGTAATATGAGGTGTGTTCATTAGATCAATGTGTCTCCGTAATGTTTCAATTAATTGGGCTAGACATGTTAATATTAAATGTCTTTCTGAGCACTTTTGTGTTAGTTATCGACTAAGGTGACCTTGTTGAAATGTATTACACTCTGAGTTAGTGGTGGGTGCAGGGGCGGCGGAGTTTGGGGTTGCGGGGAATGCTCTACTCCTGCTCTTATTTTAACCTCATTACCTTGCTAATCCTTCTAACACCAACAGAAATTTAGCATGGCCAATCCACCTAACCTGCATACCTTTGGATTGTGGGAGGAAGCTGGAGCATCCAGAGGAATCCAACAGACATACAGAGAATGTGCAAACTCCACACAGACAAACACTCAATGTTGAAGTCAAAACTGGGTCCCTAGCGCTGTGAGGCAGCAACATTAACTATTGTGCCTCTGTGCTACATTTCTCTCCTCGTTCTTTCCCCATTTATCTTAAATCGGTGTCCTTTGGTTACTAATCCCAAACCTGGATCGGGTACCCGGACAAGCACTAAGATCCTGTGTGGACCAACTGGCAGGGATAGTTACAAAGATCTTTATCCTCTCCTTACACTGACCTGAGGTCCCTAACTGTCTCAAGAAGGTGAGTGTCATCCCTGTACCAAAGCAAAACCAGGCAGCATGCCTTAATGACTATTGTACAGTGGCTGTGACATTCATCATTATGAAGTGCTTTGAAAGGCTGGTCATGACACAAATCAATTCCTGCCTCCCAGATTACCTGGATCCCCTACTGTTTGCCTACCATTGCAATGGGTCCACAGCAGACACCATTTTTCTGTCCCTACATTCAATCATGGAACACCTGGATAACAAAGACATTATGTCAGACTCCTATTTATTGACCACAGCTCAGCCTTTGACATCAGTATTCTGATATATCTAATCTTCAAATGCTATGTCCTAGGTTTCAGCTCCCCCTCTGTCACTGGGTCCTAGAATTCCTAAGCCACAGACTGCAACATCTCTTCCATGATTATCCTCAACATTGGTGCCCCATAAGGCTGTGTCTTCAACCCCTTACTATGCTCCTTATACACCTATGACTGTGTGGTCAAATTCCCCTCCAACTTGATTCTCAATTTTGCTGATGACATCACCGCTGTGGACCAGACCTCAAACAATGATGAGACAGGATGCAGAAAAGAGATGGAGAATCTGGTGAATTGGCATGATGACAATAACCTCTTTCTCAATGTCAGTAAAATGAAAAAGATAATTGTTGACTTCAGGAAGTATAGTGGCGGACATGCCCCTGAATACAACAATGGGGAAGTAGTTGAGAGTTTCAGGTTTTTAGATATCCAGATCACCAAAAACCTGCCCTGGTTCCTTTACGCCAACACTATAGTTAAGAAAGTCCACCAAAGCCTCTGCTTTCTCAAGAGAGTAAGGAAATTTGGCATGTCCGCTACAACTGTCACCACCTTTTACAGATGCACCATAGAAAGCATCCTTTCTGTTATATCACAGCTTGGTATGGCTCCTGCTCTGTCCAAGATTGCAACAAACTACAATGGATCATGAATGAAGCCCAGTCCATTGACTCAAACCAGCTTCCCATCCATTGAATCTGTCTACACTTCCCACTGCTTCAAAAAAAACAGCCAGCATAATCAAGGACCTCATGCACCTGGAACATGCTCTTTCCATCTTCTTCTGTGGGGAAAAGGATACAGAAAACGGAGTTGAGGAGGAACTTCTTCACTCAAAGGGTGGTGAATCTCTGGAATTCTCTGCCCGTTGAAGTGGTGGAGGCTGCCTCGCTAAATATTTTTAAGACGCGGGTTGATGGGTTTTTGATAAGAGAGGGGATTAAGGGTTATGGGGAGAGGGTGGGAATGTGGAACTGAGCCACGACAGATCAGCCATGATCTTCTTGAATGGCGGGGCAGGCTCGAAGGGCTAGATGGCCTACTCCTGCTCCTATTTCTTATGTTCTTATGTTCTAAAAGGTCACATTCCAACTGTCTCAATAACAGCTTCTTCCCTGCTGCCATCAAACTTTTGAATGGATCTATCTTATATTAAGTTACTCTTTCTCTACCCTAGACATGACTGTAATCCTACATTCTGCACCCTTTCTATTCCTTTCTGCATACGGTATGCTTTGCATAGCGCGCAAGAAACAATACTTTTCACTGTATACTAATGCATGTGACAATAGTAAATCAAATCAAGTCAAAAATCCTGTCCACACCCCCGAGCCCCAACCTCCAAGCCCCGCCAGTGAAAACCCTGCATGATTTTAAACACACTTATTAATTTCACCTTAAACTTCCCTGCTCTAAAGGCATGATTCCAATTTCTCCGAGTCTAGCCACATAAGCAAATTCTTCTATTTCTAGCGCAATTCTAGTAAATTTCCCCACATTCTTTCCGTGTCCTTGATATCTTCCTCTGGAGGTCAGAGCACCACTGGGATTTAACTAGTGAGTTTTAAACATTCCGCGTAGCATTTAGTAACTAGGATCCGCTATGATTTTAAAAATATAAAAACAGCCTTTGTAATTTCACCTGCCTTCTTCACAGAATTTCCCGACTCCTACCCCTACACCGACTGTATTGGAATAGTTGGTGGCTTCAAAATGCTTCTTTATGTTGCACCAGCAGTGACTGGTCGGATGAATGTCAAGCTGGCGAATATTCTCCCTACTTTCGGCCGGTGGCGAGAACCCCAGTCATTCACAAAACCACAAACATAAGCTCGCTGTTTGGGTCAAACACATTTGTGCAACCTTTTACAGCGGATGGTCTCATGCCGATTGTCACCCGGAGCAAAAGTTAAGTTATCATATCAAAACATTTCGGACTAAAATCTGGGTCAGCAACCACAAAAACCCATGATTTATTTCCTAGTTGTTCGTTGCATTTTTCCTATATTTCAAAAGTAAACCACGACTGTAAAATACTTTGGATTTAAAAACTCCATAAGCCGCGAAGCTTTCATAATTCGTATTTCAAGTATTTTTCTACAGAAACAATTAATGGTCGCAAATGTTGTATTTAGCTGTGGGAGAGTTTTAAATGCAGTGTGACAACTTCACTGACGGAGAACAAATTGGGCCAATGCACATAGAACGCCAGAACATCGACCATCAAGTGCGGAAGCGCAACGCATCTGGCCAAGAGAACTGTGCTTAGTGACCTTAGTGTGAAAAACACATTGCCATCGCCCAAGCCTCGCTCGCAAAATGATTTTACAACGCAGGAAACAATGAAACTTGCTGTCAATATCCAGCTGGACCTTAGTTCTCTTTCCAATTCAATCCAATCATTTGATAAATAATCCGAGAAGATTAAATCACTCAAGCAGGGGTAGCGTGGAGTGGGCGACAGTATGTCTTCATTCTCTGGCACACCTAGCTGAAAGCATTATTCTTTAGGATCCAACGGGATCTCCCGACCCCAGTGTATAAAAGGTGCGTAGGGGTGGGGAGACTAACTCCAAGTAAGATTTTTTTTCGGCTATCGGTGCGAAATATATCGTTTTGACTGCTTTCATGTTCTGTTGTGGTACCCCCTATACGACCTGACGTTATCTTGCCCCAAACTTGCTGTACAAACTGTAGCTTGGAGTATCACAGAAGTAACGTTAACCTGCCAGCCGTATCTTAACGGTCGTATTTTCACCCCGGAAGAGTAACAGGGGGTGGGATCAATCTGAAATTGGGTTCAATTCAAGGAATTTGATTGCATAACCTAGGCTGACACTCCAGCGCAGTTCTGAGGGAATACCAGATTTGCACCACGATGTTAAACAAAGGCCACCTCTCCCCTCCACCCTAAGTCAATATAAAAAAATACTGTGGTGCTGATGGAAGGAGGGAAACCAATGGAACCCTGACTAACAGGTACATTTCAACCAACACCAAAGTTAGATAATATTGTTGTTGTGAGACCTCCTTGTTATATTACAACATAGCTACATTTCAGAAGCGAGTTATTGCTGTAAAATACTTTGCTTATTAAAGCAATATAAATCTATACATAGACGTTCGTGTTTCAGTTATTCTCCTACAGGAAGGGTAGGAAAAAGGGGTTACTTTGAGGTGTTATGTCTTAAGCTATGACGAATTCATGCACGTTTGAAATGATCAGGATGGTCAAATTACAAATGAAACAAGAACCGATGTTCCTGCACACGCTAGTTTCGCTCAGCTTCCCATAAACATTGAGCACTGGTTTAATTGGGAAGTCCTTTTTTGCCTGAGAAAATGAAGAACAAATGTAACAGAGGCACAGACAACTATTGGTTTTATTTAAGGAATGATGTGTGAAGAGTCAGGTTCAGTTGAGGGTTAGTGGAGATTAAGAGAGGAAGGTTTAAAGAATATGCCACGAGAATAGCAAGGATTGCGGTATGGTGGCACAATGGTTAGCACGGCTACCTCACAGCGCCGTGGACCTGAGTTCAATTCCCGACTTGGGTCACTGTCTTTATGGGGTGAAAAAGTCATAGAGGTTTACAGCATGGAAAAAGCCCCAGTTGCCCGCGCTTGTCCCATATCACCGAATACCCACCATACCCATGTAACTGTCTAAATGCTTTTTAAAAGACAAAATTGTGCTACCACTGGCAGCTTATCCCAGATACTCACCACTCTCTGTGTGAATAAATTGTCCCTCTGAACCCTTTTGTATCTCTCTCCTCTCATCTTAAACGTGGCCCTCTAGTTTTAGACTCCCCTACCTTTGGAAAAAGATATTGACTATCTAGCTGATTTTTGTCCCTCATTATTTCAAAGAACAAAGAACAACACAGCACGGGAAACAGGCCCTTCAGCCCAACAAGCCAGCGCCGCCATTTTAACATTGTGAGTGCCCTCTTCTACCTATTATGACCCTTGTCTACGCCTATTGGACTCCACAATAAAGGAACCATAACCAGACTGAGGGAAGACTAATTTAAGGACAATTTGTGAACACCAATCAGCCTAAGAGCACGTTTTTGGGGTGTGGGAGGAAACCGGAGCACCCAGAGAAAACCCACGCAAGCACGGGGAGAATGTGCAAACTCCCACAGACACTGGCCCAAATCCATGTAACTGCACAGCAAACAATGATAGTCACTGAGCTGTCGTGTTTCCCATCAGTTGGTCCAGTTTAAGCATACACTAATGACGTGAAGCACTAGGCAACTCTTGAAGCAACATCCAAGAGCAGCCCTCGCACGACCCACCACGTGGATGCCCTTTGTTGGACAACAAGGTGGACCGAATCACCTGTGGATTAAAAGAAAAGACATCAATAAACATACACAACTTATACAGACATTCATGGAATCCCCAGAAGCTCAGAAGTAAGACAGGTGAGCCATAAAATATGTTGGGAGGTCCATAGGAATCAATTGATTCCCAGGAATGTCCCAAGGCTCTTGATCTTTATTTAGAACAGTCTCCTGTATCCCTCCATCTCTAGTCTGCTCATGTGCCTATCTAAGTAAACCTTAAACAGCTCTAGCGTGCCTGCTTCCACCCCCTATCTGAGAGTGCATTCCAGGCCCCCACAACCCTCTGTGTGAACAACCTCCCTCTAACATCCGAATTATACCTTGCCCCCTTCACCCTAAGCCTGTGGCCCCTCGTAATTTTTGTATCCAACCTACGAAAAAGCTTACCACTGTTCACTCTATCTATACCCTTCATAATCTTATACATCTCTATTAGATCTCCCCTCATTCTCCGTCTTTTTAAGGAGAACAGCCCCAATTTGCCCAATCTCTCCTCATAGCTCAGAGACCTCTATAAGACCTCCCCTCAGCCTTCTACTCTCCAGAGAAAGAAGTCCCAGTTTATCCAGCTCTCCTTATAACTCAAACCATCAAGCCCTGGTAGCATCCTAGTAAATATTTTCTGCACTCTTTCTACTTTAATAATATCCTTTCTATAATAGGGTGACCAGAACTGCATGCAATATTCCAAGGGTGGCCTTATCAATGTCTTGTACAACTTCAACAAGATGTCCCAACTCCTGTATTCAATGTTCTGATTAATGAAACCAAGCATGCTGAATGCCTTCTTCACCACTCTGTTCACTTTCAAGGAGCTATGAACCTGTACCCTGAGATCTCTTTGTCCTGTACCTCCCCCCAATGCCCTACCATTAACTGGGCAAGCCCTGCCCTTGTTCAATCTACCAAAATGCATCACCTCACATTTATCTAAATTAAACTCCTTCTGCCTTTCATCAGCCCACTGACCCAATTGATCGAGATCCCGTTGCAATCTGAGATAACCTTTTTCACTGTCAACTATGCCACCAACCTTGGTGTCATTTGCAAACTTACTAACCATGCCTCCTATATTCTCATCCAAATCATTAATATAAATGACAAATAACAGTGGACCCTGTACTGATCCCTGAGGCACACCACTGGTCATTGGCCTCCAGTTTGAAAAACAACTCTCTACAACCACCCTCTGGCTTCTGTCATTAAGTCTATTTTGTATCCATTTAGCTATCTCACCCTGAATCCTGTGAGATTTAACCTTATACAACAACCTACCATGCAGTACCTTGTTAAAGGCCTTGCTAAAGTCCATGTAGACAACATCAACTTACTGCCCTCATCTACCTGCTTGGTTACCCCTTCAAAAAACTCAGTCAAATTTGTGACACATGATTTGATTGTACAACTTCAACAAGATATCCCAACTCCTGTATTCAATGTTCTGATTAATGAAACCAAGCATGCTGAACGCCTTTTTTAATGGTGGACTGAAATCCACCATGAAAGCCATGCTGTCTGTCCCTAATCAATTCTTGTGTCTCTAAATGACTGTAGAACCTGTCTCTCAAACTACTTTCCAACAATTTGCCCATCGCAAATGTGAGGCTCACTGGCCTGTAGTTCCCAGGCTTTTCCCTGCAGCCCTTTTTAAACAACACACATTTGCCACCCTCCCAGTCTTTAGGTACCTCACCTGTGACTATCGATGATTCAAATATCTCTGCTAGAGGACAAAGAATTAAAATGTATGTTGTAAATATAACATGTAATTATGTGGAGTAAAACTTCAAGAGTGTCACGTATTGTACTGACATAACCGCATGACACATTTTGTAATATCAAATTTGAGTTACCAAAATCAGATTTTTAAAGTACATTTTATGAATAAAGCATATTTTGGAGAGGAAATCCAGATCATATCGCTATGCTTACTTGTTTGCTACACAGCTGGGGTGTACATTTACAATGTTATATTAGTTGGGAGCTTCAGCTAACTATATATTGGTTCGCAATGTACTTAGACCACTTACAGGAGCCCTAAACACGATTAAACGCTATCCAAGTCAATACCCCAGGCTTGAGACAATTATGTATTACACGACTTGAACTCAGCAGACGCCAGGTTAGATTCCAACCAGTCAAGGTGATTTATCCGATTGCTCTATAGATATGGGATCTGGCCGAAATTTAGGCGAAACTGAGCACGGAATGTCATTCCGTCCTATATTCTGCAATTAATGCATAACATTTAACTGCGCCAAATTATTGGAGTATAGAGGCACATGGCTAGGCGCATTTCCTATTTAATCCTATTTAAAGTACTTCATTTCCAATTATGTCTCACATCAGCTTAGTTATGCAAATGGTCAGAACAACCCCTCTTAATCCATCTCCCTGAATACCTTTAATAGACACTTGCCCAATATGTGCACATGCAATATTTTAAAAACATGAGAAGTTATTTCAGAGTC
Source organism: Carcharhinus amblyrhynchos (assembly GCF_965287045.1). Taxonomy (NCBI): domain Eukaryota; kingdom Metazoa; phylum Chordata; class Chondrichthyes; order Carcharhiniformes; family Carcharhinidae; genus Carcharhinus; species Carcharhinus amblyrhynchos. The sequence continues at coordinate 61,505,256 of NC_137337.1, forward strand.
CTTGTAAATTATTCCTATATCCAATCAGGGGATTGATGACCACAAAAAATATTCTAATATGAGTGCCGTCAGGATGAGGAAAAGCCCGAGGCAGTTACTGCAGTTAAAATATTTCCATTTTATTACAGACAGATGGAACTCAGATAGAATTCCCCATAACACCGGGAGAAGTCGTGGTGCGGGGGAGTGGTTGGGATATTTCTAAAATGGTGCAAAGAAAGTTAGGTTGAGATGAACTCAGTTTATCAGTGGGAACAGCCTAATCGGACTGACTGCTCTGGGCTCATTTCTAGGGATTTAGTTGAGAAAATTAAATTGACCGCCCCCTTTCCACAACCCTCCCCCTTTTCCCCTCCCCCTCCCCCTTTTCCCCCTCCCCCTTTTCCCCCTCCCCCCTCTCCCCTCCCCCTCTCTCCTCCCTCCCCCTCTCTCCCCCATCCCCCTTCACCCCTCCCCCCTTCCCCCTCCCCCCTTCACCCCTCCCCCCCTTCACCCCTCCATCGCCCACAAAAAAGCCAGGCTATTCTGCCTGCAATTTTAGTTCACGCTTTTTTCTCATTGGCCAACGGTCGTGTTATTGCGATAATAACCTCGCCTTTAGTTCTGGCGAGATTTTGGCAGGTTAAAACTGGGGCGCAAGTTGGCTGTTGCAGAGCATTTCTGCTCAGTGTGTGAGGTACGTGGGCTGAAGGAAAGAGAGCTAAAGATCACTGAGGGAACAGTGAGACGTCTTGAAGTGAGTTCTACCTCTTCCTAATGGTTGTTCAATTTGGAACAACTTTTTCGTTTTTCTCCCTATCACTGCTGTAGTCCCGGAGTACTCATTAGGCGTCGCTTTTATGCCATGATTGTTGTGTGAGGGGTCTGTATTCCCGAAAGCTCAGAACCTCGATGGAATAATGTATTGCAAAATGAATTGATTTGTAGCACAGCTACAGAATTGATCGTTATTATTTACAGCGTAAAGAGCATTGGAAAAAGTAAAAAACTGCTTTTGTTGATATTATTCCAAGCAATTACAATGTTACTATTCAAATGAGTGCAAAATGTAATATTGTTACTCATATCATTAAGATATGGTATTAATAATGTAAAACTTAGAAATAAATATAATTTCATTTTGATTATAATTGCCATTATCAGAGAATCGCCTTCCATCAAGAAATATACACACCATATGTGTTTTATTAGTTTTAAAATCTGATCGATAAAGAAAGAAAGTTGTCCCATTAGGATATGCAAAATAGAGAAGATGGAATTCACCTGTTTTTATTCACCGATTTCAAAACAAAATGGGGAATTGTGAGACAGAAAGCCTAACTTTTTCCCGTATCCGAATGTGGGTTATGGAGGAAGATTGGCTTTTTAAATTAAGACAAATTATATTTGGATTCATAATCACCAGCGCTCGATTACCAACTCGAATTGATGGGGTTGGTGCGCAGTTTCTGAAGTTGATTCAGTATCCGTGACCCCACTAGTCAAAATCGTGATTTATCCTCCCATTATTCCCCGTTTATGCTATTTATTCTTGCATTTCCTCAGCAATTTCTGGCGCAACATTGACTGGACTCATAGGCAATATTTTTGTAGGGGGCACTTATAATTTCTCGGTAACGGAAAGTGTCTGTTTCTTCGGTGGAATTTGCATTGTCCGACATTTGATTCTATGAACTTGTCTGCAAATCCAACAAGCGTTCGCCAGTTCCTTTGAAATGCATTTGAATTCATTAAAAAACAACATACGCCAGCAACTAAGAAGGTAGTTTTAAACTCCCAAAACGGATGGGTTTGGGTCAGGGGAAAAGTTAAAATTAGAAAAAAAACGGGAAACCCGGCTTTAACTGGCCCATACCGGGTTCTAATGGAGGCGCGCGTCTAATCAGCTCTCAGGGTGGGTAAATAAAGCGGTTACAGAGACTGGTGCTTTTGTTTTATATTGAAGTTTTCACTTTTAAGTAATGCTGGTCGGATTTCTTGATCCTTGGGAATCCTCGGAGGACATGAGTACCCACAGATTCAGAGAACGGTTCCGGCATAAAAAGGCTATTCGGTTCACCGTAGCGATGCTGGCGCAATGGCATGAGCATTTCACCAGGGGCCACTCTTTCCTTTTCCCCTGCATGTTTTCCTTTTCAGTCAATAACTCAATTCTCTTTTGGAATGCACGATTGAATATACCTCGGCTGCACTCTCAGGCAGTGCATTCCATACCCTAACCAGAGAAGGAGCAGATCCGGAACTTTACAGCACTGCTTGTGGGCCAAGAGAAATAGGCTTGTGCCCTTCTCACGCACTCCGCCAACGAACTAACATTCTTCCAGCTGCAATCCCAACAGCCATATTCCTCTGACCACTAACACCCCGAGCCTTATAATCTCTACCTCTACTGCTCTTTTCTTCCACCACAGGTCACCTGACTATGATCATCTCTCCGAAATCTCACCCCTGTAATCCAGACATTCCCCCTTGCAATCTCTGTCCTTTAGAGAGATCCCCGGCCGTGAACTAATTTGCCGCCCGTGATAGAACATAGAACATAGAACATTACAGCGCAGAACAGGCCCTTCGGCCCACGATGTTGCGCCGACCAGTTACAAAACAATGACCCACTAACCTAAACCAATCCCTTCTCGTCCATAAACCTATCCACGGATCTCTTAAACGCCCCCAAACTAGGCGCATTTACAACTGCAGCAGGCAGGGCATTCCAATCCCTCACCACCCTCTGGGTAAAGAACCTACCCCTGACATCCGTCCTATAACTACCACCCCTTAATTTAAAGCCATGCCCCCTCGTGCTAGATTTCTCCATCAGAGGAAAAAGGCTATTACTATCCACCCTATCTAAACCTCTAATCATCTTATATGTTTCAATAAGATCCCCTCTTAGCCGCCTTCTTTCCAGCGAAAACAACCCCAAATCCCTCAGCCTCTCCTCATAGGACCTCCCCTCCATACCAGGCAACATCCTGGTAAACCTCCTCTGCACCCTCTCCAAAGCCTCCACATCCTTCCTATAATGTGGGGACCAGAACTGCACACAGTACTCCAAGTGCGGCCGCACCAGAGTTGTGTACAGTTGCAACATGACGCTGCGACTCCTAAATTCAATCCCCCTACCAATAAACGCCAAGACACCGTATGCCTTCTTAACAACCTTATCTACTTGACTCCCAACTTTCAGGGATCTATGTACACATACACCTAGATCCCTCTGCTCATCCACACTATTCAAAGTCCTCCCGTTAGCCCTATACTCGACACATCTGTTATTCCTACCAAAGTGAATTACCTCACACTTCTCCGCATTACACTCCATCCGCCACCTCTCGGCCCAGCTCTGCAACCTGTCTGTCTTCCTGCAAACTATGACACCCTTCATCACTATCTACCACACCTCCGACTTTGGTGTCATCAGCAAACTTACTAATCCACCCAACTATACCCTCATCCAGATCATTAATAAAAATTACAAACAGCAGTGGCCCCAAAACAGATCCCTGAGGCACACCACTCAAAACCGAACTCCATGATGAATATTTACCATCAACCACCACCCTCTGTCTCCTATCCGCTAGCCAATTCCTGATCCAATTCCCTAGATCTCTCCACCTCCATACCCTTGCTGTTGATATCCCACTTTCCCATCAGGAGACACTCCAATTGATCTCTCCTTCGGCTCCTGCCACTCTTCATCCGGGCATCCTGCTTCTGCATCACACACTGTATTTCTCCTGTGGTTCAAGCCGACGGCTCACCAGTGCTTTCCAAAGGGCAAATACGGATGGGCAACAGAGGTTGACCATTCCAGTGTTGCTCACACCCCATGGATAATAATACCAAAGCTATGTGCAATTTCATACGATTCAACTTGCCTTCAGTAATGTGAGGCGGTGCTCAACCTTTCCCTCGAACGGCTGCAGTTCGAGAAGTGAGGGTGCTCCAATAAAGAGCTGTTTCGTAATTATTTCAAAGAGCAGTTGAGGGAGAATCGTGGTATAGGGCAGCATGTTTCCTCTCCAACCCTAATAAACATTGGTATAGCTCCATTATCTCTTTTACTAATAACAACTTTTCATTTCCAGATTTCACAATGAACTGAATTTAAATTCAGTGAGATGTAAATTTAGAATTAGTCCCGCATCATATCAGCACGGAATCAAAGTTTATGCCCAGGGGCTTTTTACAGGGATGATGCAAATTAATTGTTATTGCCTCTCCAAAGATCATTTATTATTTTAATCTATCAGACCATAAGCCATAGGCCATTCGGCCAATTGTATCTGCTCTGCCATTCAATGAGGTCCCTTGATTCCCTTACTGATTAATTGTTTTTCTATCCCAGCCTTCAACACACTTAACCCAACCTCCATGGCCCTCAGTGGTAAATAATCCCGAAGATTCACTACTCTCTGAGAAGAAATTCCTCTTCATCTCTGTTTTAAATGGATGATGGGGTTAGCACAGATAAAGAGATGTGTGTTTTCTCCAGCCAGGACAGTTAGTGCGATTTTGCAAGCCCAGGCAAGTCGTGGGTGTCACAGATAGTGTGACGTGAACCCCAGATCCCAGTCTCTGCTCAGCGACTCTGCGTTGTCGTGTGTCATGAAGGCCACTTTGGAGAACGCTTACCCGAAGATCAGAGGCTGAATGCTCGTGACCTCTGAAGGGTACACTTTGGAGAACGGGTAAGCGTTCTCCAAGGCGACATTCACAACACGGGACAACACAGGGTCGCTGAGCAGAGACTGATAGCCAAGTTCCGCACACATGATGATGGTCTCAACCGGAATCTTGGGTTCATGTCATGCTATCTGTAACCCCTACAACTTGCCTGGGCTTCCAAAATCTCACTAATTGTACTGGATGGAGACAATACACATCTCCTTAACCTGTGCTTAACTCTCTCTCTCCAATCACATTGTCTGAACCTTTAAGATTTGATTACCTGTAAAGACTCGCATTCCAACCTTTATTTTGTAAATTGAGTTTGTGTCTTTATATGCCCTGTTTGCGAACCGAGCTCCCAGTTACCTGATGAAGAGGCAGTGCTCTGAAAGCTAGTGGCTTGTGCTAACAAATAAACTTGTTGACTTTAACCTGGTGTTGTGAGAGCTCTTACTGTGTTTAAATGGGTGACCCCTTATTCTGAGATTACGCCATCTTGTATTAGACTCTCCCACAAGGAGAAACAATCGCTCAGCATCTACCCTGCCAAATCCCGAGAATTCTATATATTTCAATAAGGTCGGCTGTCATCTATCACGATCTCTTTGAATATTTATATGTAACTTCCCCAGTGAGTTGTGGTCGTGTTGAATTTGGTAAATACTGTTATTTATCTGTGTATTCATCTTGACGTGAAGCGAGTTCTCCTGCGCTCTGGCGTAGGCCTTCCAGTGATATTCTAGAATTTAACGTTCCATCAATGGTAAACTGACTTCTACATCAGACATTTATTTAAATCCGTCCTTATTCCTAGACACCAAGTTAGGAGTTGCCTTGCGGAGGTGAATCTGATCGAAAGCTGCATCTAGGACTGAAAGGAATCTGTTTGGAGATCGGTGCGAGTGTTTCTGAAATCAAAGGGGATGAGTGGCACCCTTTCCATGGAGCTGGAGGAAAAGGACTATGAATTCTGTGGACACCCGTTAAGGATCACAATGTTTAAAGGAGCTTCTCTGGGCGTCTCTTCATATGTCTGGGGACCCGTAAGTCCAGAAGCCTGCTACAAATGTTTTGTTTGGGTTTGAAAGTGAATTCTCAGCCTATTGAAACACTTTAGAAAATTGGGCTGTGCTCGCTTGGTTTAAAAGCTAATTTAGGCCGGTGCACCTCAAAGGTCAGCTCCCGGTATCATTCCGAGGCAGAATAGTACCAGTTCCTTCATGGAGTGCGATGTTCGGCCATTTGGATTGACAACGTGGATCTCCTGGACACTGCATAACATAATGGGAGTGTTCTATACTGAGTCCCTTTTCAATTGTTACAGAAACTCATTGCAACTAAGAAATGAGACCAAAGAATACTGTTTCGAATCATAGTCACTGCAGTAATGTAGAGAAGACATTACTTGCTTGCTTACATTGCTTGATGGAAATGTCGGCTTATTCTCACATCCCTTGCTTGAAACTTGAAGCCCCAGCATTTTGACTCAATGTAGCAAAGTTCTACCCCCCGATTCAAACTTAGTACCTTTGATCTGCATGTACACGTTTCAAAATGCAAAGCTTCGTTTATAATTGGAGTCTTTCTGTTCAGGAAAAGTCTGAAGGATTTCCATATCTCTAACCAGCACTAAGGCAGACAGTTGTTTTTTGGGGCACACTTACTGTTTACGTGCAAAAGAAACATAGCGATACAATTCAGGGGACGCAAAACAATACATTATTGGAATATATCTTCGGTGTCTTGCACGTTCTGAAGACAAGAGTTAAACATTAAATGCAATAGTTAAAATTCCTGTGGTTAATGGCCTCTTTCTGTACTGTAAGGATTCTATGGAGCTTGTAAGTATCTGACTTCTTCGAACGATGGAGACGAATGCATTGTTCTGACCAACATTTATTTGGTTGACATGCTAGCTCTCATAGAATCATACAGTGCAGAAAGAGGCCCTTCGGCCTATCGAGTCTGCACCGAACACAATCCCAGCCAGGCCTTACCCCCACATATTTTATCCACTAATCCCTCTAACCTGCGCATCTCAGGACACTAAGGGGCTTTTTTTTAGGATGGCCAATCAACCTAATCCGCACACCTTTGGACTGTGGGAGGAAACCGGAGAACCCAGAGGAAACCCACACAGACACGAGGAAGATGTGCAAACTCTACATAGACAGTGACCTGAGCTGGGAATCGAACCCAGGCCCCTGGCGCTATGAAGCAGCAGTGCTAACCACTGTGCTACCATGCCACCTATGGCAGAAGCACGGCAGGTACCACATACAACAATGACTGAAAGACCAGAAAAACATTAGTTGTGATGGCCAAGGAGTAAACAACTTTAAATCGTACCATGCATTCGTCTCTATCATTGTAAGAGATCAGATGCTTACAAGCTCCATAGAATCCTTGCAGTGCAGCACGAGGCCATTTGGCCCATCAAATCTGTCCTAACTCTCCGAAACAGCATCTTACACAGTGGGAACCACTGTGCCATCCATTGATTCGGCACAATGCCAAGTATTGGAGGTGTTGATTGAATTAGATTTTCAAGCCCCCCTGTCTAGGCATGCATCACAATCCTGTGGATTCACAGTCCAGATGAGTTGCCTATTACGCTAAAGTTGCCACCAGTTGAGCTACCTTTGCAACAGTGCATATAAGGCCTATGTGAGGGGCATTCTGCAGTTACCACTTCTCTCTCTGGGAAGTAGCCTTACTCTGTCCAGTGGCATAAATAATCCAACAATCTAAATCCTTTTAAATTTTGATTTTCATCCTTGGCTCCCACACTGTTTTGGTATTTGAACAGTATGCTTTCCATTTTTCTCCTTTTTATTTGTTGCAACATCATATAAAAAAACAAAAATACACGAGGTCCAGTTAAAAACCTACACATTATAAATGCTGTCATTATGATGCAGTAGGGAGAAGTTCAGCATTCTTAAGATATGCATGACCACAATATAGCTTCTATTTTCATTTGGGAGATGGTGATTCTCCTTCATCCTCTCTGCTCCCACAGCCAAGAGTCTGAGAAGATTCTAAACCTTTCTGCACCAATGTGCCTGGGTGACCTTTTAACAACTTCCCACCTTCTATCCGTTTCCCAAGACTGCTCTCAAGATTTGTGCACCTTGCGAATAATCATCCTTGATATGAGTGTGTTGTTTTTCAGGGGGTGATCCTCTGTCGATATTTTGAGGCTATGAAGATTGATTTTACTGGGAAGAAAGTGCTTGAACTGGGCTCTGGCACAGGAATTGTGGGGATTTTAGCGGTGCTGCTGGGTAGGTTAATTCTCCGATTGCCATTTGGAGTTCTAACCATCTAGTTGCTGACTAAAATGCTATCCATATAGTTGAAATCGTGGAATCACCAAATGATTACAGCATGGCCCTTGGGTCCCTATATCCCTGCATTTTATTTCCCCTTTCAGGTAATTACCAACTTTCTGGCCTCTGCCAGACTTTCAGGCAGTGAATAGTGGAGTTAAATTCTCACTGAGCCAAAAGGTTTTGTTTTGTTTTCTTATCGTGCCATCGGTTCTTCCCCAAGCATTTAAATTGGTGTCCTTTAATTCTGGACTCATCTGCAGATGGGAACTATTTCTCTCTAGATCCTTTGTTTTGACTCTCCATGATCTTGAATACCTCTATTAAATCTCCTATCAACTCTCCTATTAAGGAGAATAGCCCTAGTTTCTCTTATCTATCCAGGTAACTGAAATCCCTCAACTCTGAAAGCATTCTCAGAAATCTGTTCTGCACTGCCTCCAATATTTTCATGTTCTCCTGAAAGCCCAACATTGGGCACAATAATCCAACTGAGGTGGAACCAGCTTTATATTTAAAACAAATCGCCACAACATCCTTGCCTTTGTACTGTGTGCCCCTACTTGTAAAATTCAGGGTTCTGTAAGTCTAATAAACCACTTTCTCAACCTGCCCTGCCACCTTTAATGATTTTGAACCAGTAGCCTTGGGCTCTCTGTTCCGTCACGCTTTTTGTAATTTGATCCTTTATATAATATTGCTCAATCTTCCAATTAACACATACTACTTCACACGTTTCTGCATTAAATTTCACCTGCCACTTGTCCGTTATATGTTACATGTATTATGAGTTTTATGACAAAAGCTACTATTCACAATGTATACCATTTATTTACTATTTGTGGTGCTTAATATTCCAACTATTATTTTTCGTGCTTATCCTTCAAATTGCTATACTAATCTATATATAAGCTATATATATATGCGATGCGCAAAAATTATTATTTTTAGTTGTTGTTGTCAGCCTTTTTGCCTTTCCAATTCCGTTGTGCAATCCACAATGTGCGATGTCAAATGTGTTCATCCTGTCAGGGATAACATATCAGCATGGATAGAGGATTGGTTAGCTAACATGAAGCGAAAAGTAGGCTTTGTGCGGGGCAGGTAATGTCTTACTAACTTGATTGATTTTTTTTCCCAAGATGATCAATGAGGGTAAAGCAGTGGATGTTGTCCACATTGGCTTTAGTAAGGCTTCGGACAAGGCCCTTTGTGTTCGGCTCATTCAGAAGGTTAAGCTGAATGGGATCCACGGTGACTTAGCCACTTGGATTCAGAGTTAATTTTCCCCATAGAAATCAGAGAGTAATGGTGGAAAGATGTTTTTCTGGCTGGAGGTTCATGATTACTGGTGTTCTGCAGGGATCGCACTGGGACCTCTGCTTTGTGCAATACATTGAAATCACTTGGATGAAAATGTAGGTGGGTGGGTTAGTAAGTTTTCAGATGACACAAAGATAAGTGGAGTTGTGGATAGTGTAGAAGGTTGTCAAAAGATACAGAGGTATACAGGTCAGTTGCAGATATGGGTGGAGAAATGGTGGATGGAGTTTAATCCGAGCAAGTGTGAGGTGCTGCCCTTGGGGGAGAACAAATGTTAAGAGTAAGCATACAGTTAATGGCAGGACTGTAAACAGCAATGATGTACAAAAGGGATCTTGGGGTTCAAGTCCATAATTCCCTGAAAGTGGCCACAGAAGTAGAATCATATAATCCCATAATTATATGAAGAAGAAGGCCATTCAACCCATTGAGATGCGCCAACGACAATCCCATCCAAGCCCAATCCCAATAACCCCATGCATTTACCCTAGCCAGTCCCCTGACATTAAGAGACAATTTAGCATTACCAATCCACCTAACCCGCATATCTTTTGACTGTGGGGGGAAATGGGAGCACTGGGAGGAATCCCACACAGACACAAGGAGAATGTGCAGACTGTGAACCAATAGTGAACCAAGGCAGGAACCAAACGGGGGTCCCTGGTGCTGTGAGGCAGCAGTGCTAACCACTGGGCTACCACAGATAGGGTGGTAATGAAGGCTGACAGCATGCTTTCCTTTATGGGTCGGGGCATTGAGTACAAGAACCAAGATGTCAAGTTGCAGCTTTATAAAACTTCAGTTAGGCCACACTTAAGAGTATTCTGTTCAATTCTGGCTACAGAAACGGTGTGAAGGCTTTGGAGAGGGCTAAGTTAGATAGCTTTTTGATTGACAGGAGAATTGTGGGCTGGGGCGGAATAGGCAGTTAGGTGGAGTTGAGGCCACAATCCTGTCAGTCACCCCCTTATTGAATGGAGGAGCACGTTCAAAGGCAAATGGCCCTCTCCTGCTCCTAATACTTGTTTGTACTACTTCTGCTTCAAATGTTTACCCTTACAGGCATAAATGGAATCTAAGAACATGAGTGGGCCATTCAACTATTTGAATCAGCTCCTCTGTTCAATTAGACAATGGCTGATTCATATTATAACTCTATTTATCCACATCGGTTCCACCGTTCTGAATAGTCTTAAAGGAGAAATTTGACACAGACATCCACATTGATATTATCCGATGTCCTCTGGGAGATCACAAATATCCAGGTGAATAATGGTTGCTGGGTCAGATGATAAAACCTGCTGCGACCCACATTTCAAGTGGTGCGAGAGGCACTGTTTTCAGGGCAGGAAATGTTTATTGAAATAAAAATTTCTCATTTTGTACAACTGAGTGGATCTCCACATCCAGCCTTAGGAATGAAATGGATGGGCACTGCAATTAGTTGGATAAAAACAAACCGAAAAGAGAAACAATGCTAAAACACACTTATTGAGTGATGGGGAAGCTTTCTACGAATGAATAAGATCAAATTATTAAATCTACATGCATATTAGATCCAGGCGGTAAACGATACAGCCTTCTGCCAATAAGATGCAATTAGAAGTTGATATTCCACTGCTAAGTTGTAATAGCATCTTCACTAATAGCTACGTTATCTCCTAACCCACTGGGCATCAACTAAGTTCAATATTTCTGTACCAAATGACCTAACCCACTCGCCTCATATTCTGCAACTTTTCAATGATCTTAAGAATCTCCCCTCACCACTCAATATTACTTAACTTTTTTTTAAAGAAATACATCACATTAAGAGCAAGTGCAAGCTCAATAAGTGTGTTTTAGCCTTTGCTGTTTGTAATATATATAAATGATTTGGAGGAAAATATAACTTGATTGATTAGTAAGTTTGCGATGACGCAAAGTTTGGTGAATTTGCAGACAGCAATGAGGACATTCAGAGGATACAACATGATGTAGATCAGTTGGAGACTTAGGCGGAGAGATGGCAGATGGAGTATAATCCGGACAAAGGCGAGGTAATGCATTTTGGCAGATCTAATATAGATAGGAAATATACAGTAAATGACAGAACCCTTAGGAGTATTGATAGGCAAAGGGATCTGGGTGTACAGGTACACAGGTCACTGAAATCGGCAATGCAGATGGAGAAGGTAGTCAAGAGGGCATATGGCATGCTTGCCTTCATCAGCCGGGGTACTGAGTTTAAAAATTGGCAAGGTATTTTGAGAGACAGGATCGGCAGGCATTTAGAGATGCAAGGACTGGTTAGGGACAGCCAGCGTGGCTTTGTGAGTGGAAAATCATGTCTCACAAATTTGATTGAGTTTTTTGAAGGGGTAACCAAAAAGGTAGATGATGGCTGTGCAGTTGGACTTTAGCAAGACCTTTGACAAGGTACCGCATGATAGGTTGTTGCATAAAGTTAAATTTCACAGGATTAAGGGTGAGGTATCTGAATGGTGTTGTAAAATCAGTCTGTTTTAACCCTTATACGGTGGACAAATAACTACAAGTAGACGTCTTATTAGTACAATTTATTTAAACCCACACAATCAATAATCACCCACCCGACCCAACAATAAGTTATCTTACAGAAAATACTAGAATTCAAGTACAATCCAAGACCTTGACTTAACTTTGTGTGACTGACAAGTACCCAAACAGATATTGGCCTTTATCTGTGTGCTTCGTAGTTGTCGATGTAGCTTGGTCCTTTGGTCTGGTCTGGCATTCTGGCTATAGTCTTTCTTCCTTCCTTCTCGGGTGTGGTGGCTCTCCTCTTGCTGGCAATGTTCACCATTGTTGTAGCTTGTGGGGTCAGAGAGAGAGATTCCTGGCTGTGCAGCACCCTTTATACTCCATTTGGTTTCGCGCCCCTTTTTGGCCATTGCCAATCAATTGATCAGGACTTGATCACCCTGATCGATAAGAGTCCAATCAGGTGCTACCACACCGATCTCTGGGTATGTCCCCAGCGGCCACGTCTGTAGGTGTTGTAGGCACATAGGTCACATACCTTCCTCCTAAATAAGGATTCACGGTGCCTTTACATCTGGCACACAACCCAGTGTGATCAGAAAGTCTCTTTCATCCTGGAGATGGCCCATATCCTATTTATTCACTCATCAGGGTTGCAGCCTGTTTGTCTGTCTTTAAACTGCAGCCTGTTGGTTTAGTTTCTTGCCAGTTGTCCCAGAGTGCTTTACAAAACTCCATTTTAGATGGCCCGTTTGGCTACAATGGATACAAAATTGACTTCTTGACTGAAGCCAGAGGGTGTTTGAAGAGAGTTGTTTTTCAAACTGGAGGCCTATGACCAGCGGTGTGCCTCAGGGATCAGTGCTAGTGTCCACTGTTATTTATCATTTATATTAATGATTTGGATGAGAATATAGGATGCATGGTTAGTAAGTTTGCAGATGACACTAAGATTGATGGCAATGTGGACAGTGAAGAAAGTTATCTCCAATTGCCACAGGATCTTGATCAATTGGGCTAGTGGGCTGATGAATGGCAGATGAAGTTTAATTTAGACAAATGCGAGGTGATGCATTTTGGTACATTGAAACAGGGCAAGACTTACTCCGCTAATGGTAGGGTGTTGGGGAGGATTACGGAACAAAGAGATCTAGGGGTACATGTTCATAGCTCCTTGAAAGTGGAGTCACAGGTGGACAGAGCAGTGAAGAAAGCATTCAGCATGCTTGGTTTCATCGGTCAGAACATTGAATACAGGAGTTGGAATGTCTTGTTGAACTTGTACAAGACATTGGTAAGGCCACACTTGGAATACTGTGTGCAATTCTGGTCACCCTATTATAGAAAGGATATTATTAAACTAGAAAGAGTGCAGAAAAGATTTACTTGGATGCTACCAGGACTTGATGGATTGAGTTTTAAGAAGAGGCTAGATAGACTGGACCTTTTTTCTCTGGAGCATAGGAGGCTGAGGGCTGATCTTAGAGGTCTATAAAATAATGAGAGGCACAGATCAGCTAGATAGTCAGTATCTTTTCCCAAAGATAGGGGCATCTAAAACTAGAAGGCTTAGGTTTAAGGTAAGAGAGGAGAGATACAAAAGTGTCCAGAGGGACAATTTTTTCACACAAAGGGTGGTGAGTGTCTGGAACAAGCTGCCAGAGGTAGTAGTAGAGGCAGGTACAATTTTGTCTTTTAAAAAGCATTTAGACAGCTACATGGGTAAGATGGGTATAGAGGGATATGGGCCAAATGTGGGCAATTGGGTTTAGCTTAAGGATTAAAATAAAGGGCGGCATGGACAAATTGGGCTGAAGGACCTGTTTCCATGCTGGAAACCTCTATGACTCTATGGCTCTAAGTCATGTTGCAGCTTTACAGAACCTTAGTTAGGCCACACTTGGAATATAGTGTTCAGTTCTGGTCGCCACACTACCAGAAGGATGTGGAGGCTTTGGAGAGGGTATAAAAAAGATTTACCAGGATGTTGCCTGCTGTGGAGGGCATTAGCTATGAGAAGAGGTTGGAGAAAGTTGGTTTGTTGTCACTAGAGTGATGGAGGTTGAGGGGAGACCTGATAGAAGTCTACAAGATTATGAGAGGAATGGACAGAGTGGATAGTCAGAAGTTTTTTCCCAGGGTGGAAGGGTCAATTACGTGGGGGCATAGGTTTAAGGTGCAAGGGGCAAGATTTAAAAAAGATTTATGAGGCAGATTTTTTTACACAGAAAGCGGTGGGTGCCTGGAACTTGTTGCTAGGGGAGGTAGTGGAAGCAGCTATGGTTTAAGGGGCGTCTTGACAAGTATATGAATAAGATGGGAATAGAGGGATATAGACCCCGAAAGGGTAGGGATTTTAGTTAATTCAGGCAGCATGGTCAGTGCAGGCTTGGAGGGCTGAAGGGCCTGTTCTCTGCTGTAATTTTCTTTGTTCTTTGTTCTTTGAATGCAAGCGAAGGTTCAGAATCTCTTGCTGTCCATTATATTCCTTTCCCTTGACAGGGGTTGGATTGGGCAAGCCTCGGATATAATACATTTTTTTTAAAAAAAGGACACTTTCTTTTTAAAAAGCACTGAACAAACTTTTTTTCCATAAATCTCCTGCGAATCTGTGAAACAAAGTTAAATACAACCATACTCACTGTCTTCGAATAAGAGCAAAGAACACAAAAATTACAGCACAGGAATAGGCCCTATGGCCCTCCAAGCCTGCACCAACCATGCTGCTCAACTGAAATAAAATCCCCTGCTATTTCAAAGACCATACCCCTCCATTCCCATCCTATTCATGTATTTGTCCAAACACCCCTTAAAAGGCAGTATTGTACCTGCTTCCATTATCTCCAGGGCAGCGAGTTCCAGGCACTCACCATCCTCTGTGTAAAAAAACATGTCTTGTACATCTCCTTTAAACCTTGCCCCTCGCACCTTAAACTTATGCCCCCTAATAAGTGACTTAACCATTCTGGGAAAAAACTCCTCTTCACCTTGTCCATGGCCGTCACAATCTTATAGAATTCTAGCAGGTCGCCCCTCAACCTCTGTAGCTCCAGTGAGAACAAACCAAATTTCTCCAACCTCTCCTGAAAACTAATGTCCTCTATACCAGGCAACACCCTAGTAAATCTATTCTGTGCCCTCTCCAAAGCCTCCAAATCCTTCTGGTAGTGTGGGCGACCGGAATTGAACATTATATTCCAAGTGCGGCCTAACTGAGGTTCTATAAAGCTGCAACATGATGTGCCCCTTGGAGTATTTCGATTTGAATCTCTCTGCAATGACAGTCTATTAGATCTCGAATATTATAACACTTTCTAAACTGTCCACAGACATGAATCTTTCCGCATGGTCAGGCGTTGGAAAAGTGCTAGAGCATTGCTGTCGTGTTCTTGTCCAATACTCCCCGCATTAAAAGGACACGGACAGCAATTGCAGAATATTGTTACTCCGTCTCATTTGCAGATGAATTTGGGACGACCTTCTTCTTAATTAATCTTCCGGCGAAATCTGCATTACAGTCAACGCATGCAGAGCAGGCGTGTGTTGGCTGATTTCAATTCACATATTCCTGCAAAGGACATGTGCTTCCTAATCATGTGTAATTCTACTATTGCCCGGCTGACTCATACACGGGGGTAGCTCAGGCAATCCTTATTTTAGAGAATTCTATTGCTCTCCCTCTCTCTCCTGTGACCAGAGTGGATGTTGCAACCGCCGCTGCGGGGAAACAGTAGGATAATTATGCTCTTCTTTCATTGTATTTGCCAGGTGGAGATGTCACCATGACGGACAGGCCGTACGTTTTGAAGCAGATTGAATATAACATCGTTGCTAACGTCCCACCCAGCCACAGACACCATACGAAAATCAGTGCCCTTGCTTGGGGGAGCGATCAGGATAAATTTCAACCCGACTTTGATGTAATCCTAGGGTCGGACCTTGTTTACAGCCCAACGCAATTTCCGGGCCTTTTACAGACACTGCGGTATTTCTGCCAGGACAAGACGATAATTTACCTGTGCTCTGATGTGAAATACAGAGAGGGCTCCGCCAAGTTCCACAATGAGATGGTGCCAGAGCAGTTTAATAGCGAGGTCATCCACACCAGCGGGAGCAGCTGTGTTTTCAAACTGACCAGAAAGATTCCAGGCAATTCAACTAGTTTCTGATGCAGGGATGGGTGAAGACAACGATCTATTTTCCGCTTATCGCCCTTCAGGGGAATAGACGAGGTTTGCTAACTATTCGACAGTCAGTTTGAATAAAAATCGTGCCTTTCCTTTCTTTTCTTCCCTTTTCAAGTTCCTTCCTGTTTCTCCCAAACATTAGTGATATATACGACACAATGCGTTTTAGAAACTTAGAAATTAGACGCAGGCATAGGCTATTCGGCCCGTCGAGCCTGTTCCGCCATTCATTTTGATCGTGGCTTTTCATCGAATTCAAAATGGTCCCCCATTTCCTCCATATCCTTTGATCCCTTTAGCTATATGTAATTTATCCTTGAAACCAGACAAGATTACGGCTCACAAAAAAGGGAAAATAAAAGTTTCCGTCCAGATTCAACAATCAGGAAAGTTTACGTTGAAACAGGAGTCTCTGAAATGCTAAACTAGAAACCTCCTTCCTTTTAACAATACTGTGGTTAAAGGATTTCATTGATCCATAAGGTTCCACCGCCTCCCCATCAGCCCGTAGTTCAGCACCACCCATCTCCTTCAAGGCACCCAGAAACGAAGTGAGCGGCTAGATAGACGCGACAGCTTATAAAGGGATTGAATCTGAAGGGTTACTGTTCCCGGCAATGGAATACATCATCCCCGAACAGGTTCACAGTTAAAATGTTATTGTTATTGAGTTACAGTTCGATTCGGTATCAGCGATGAACATGCGGTGGTACTGATATGAAAAAATCTGTCCCTTATTAAACAAAGACGCAACTGTTCAAAGTAAAGTAGTTAAGCTCCTCGTTAAATACGAGAAGACATATAAGCAACTTAATTGGTAGCAATATTTTGAAGGGCATATTACTCTTATGTTTATTCAGTGCTGGGTAATTCACTGAACAAGTTTGTTTCAAAACTTCCAATGACTTTATTTCAATTTCATTCATACTCTGGGAATATAATTAACAGTTACCGCTCCTAATCGTCGATGGCTCCACCGTCCTCCAACTTCATTCTTCCCTGTGACCTTAAATGCAATTCTCTATCACAAAATCTGATCGCAAGATGCTGCATTTACCCCAGGCAGCCCCTTTGGTTGGAATTCCAACTCTGCAGGCTGATCTATGGAATAAAGATGAGTACCCCCAATTATAACCTACAAGTTAAAACCTGCTGCTTTGCCCGCCTGCATTTATTGGACTTTGAATGTCACGATTGAATGTATGACCAAAAAGACAATCCGTCGCCTGAAATAAAGCTTCCCAACTTAAACGGTGCATCAGACGAACTGAAACCCGCATGACCTTAGTGAGCATGCGCCTGATGACTTTTCTTCCCACTGCCTTAGCTGAACTCGACCGAACTAACCGGCTTAAATCGGTAAAGGTGAACCCTTTGTTGTATTGTGAAGTGGCAATTGGACCCAGTGTTAAAATTGTAGTTTTGCGGTATTCTCTTTTTTCATTCGCTACTACAAGCTCCAGTGTACACGTTTTCTGACTACTGGAGCATTATTTTGCGTTGCGAAAATAAGACAAATATGGATCATGTGTGAATCGTGCAAACACTTGGAATGTAACACGATTGAACGCTATCATTCATCAAATGTCGGGAATACCTGAATGTCTTTGGTCTGGTGTATATCAATGTCATTTGTAAATGTTGATTATTTCGTGCTGGACACAGTAAAACACTGATACAGCTTGACTTTGTTCCAGTATCTGAATAGAACATACCTTGTAGAATAAACAATGGCTCATTTGCTTTATTTGTTTCCTCCCCAAAACCATGTGGTTTTATATAGTATCACTGTGTAAAATAATGAATAACAATAATCAAAATACTAAACGAAATTCATCTGCTTACAGCTTGACATTACATAGTTCTTATATCAAGATAATTCTTACACACAATCCCATTTGAAATATGAAACTGTGTATCACCATGAAGGACTAGTGGGCAAACCGGTGGCAGATGGAGTTCCATGTAGAGAAGGCTCATCCACTTTGGAGTTAAGAAAGATAGACCAGATCCCTTTTTTAAATGCTTAGAGCGGAATAGAGAGCCGTAGAGTCTCCAGCTCCAAAAATCACTTAAACCTAGTGGATAAGTACTAAAATGCTTAAAAAGGCTGATACGACGTTAGTCTTCATCTCAGTAGGTCGGAAGTACAAATAGATAGAAGTTACAAAATTCCGATTGGATCACATCTGGACCACTGCATTCAACACTAGGCCTTGCATGCTAAAAGGATATGTGGGCCTTGGAGTCGGTGAAGAGTAATTTCGCTAAAATTATATCGGATTAAGAAAGGTTGTATTTCTACTAGTATTGAATGTGTTGACTGAATTATATTCTCAAGTCCCGAGTCCAGAATCACAATCCTGCTGGCTCACAGTCTAGATTTCTGGAATTATTAGCAGGTGATAATGCTCTTTAAGACGATTCAAGGATGTGATAATGTAGATTGAGAAATTATTTCTTCTGATGAAAGTGTCCAAACAATGAGGATACAACCTTACAATATAATAATGCTGGTCTGTTTTGCAGTCAGGAAGCGCTTGGTCACACATGCTAGTGGGAGTATGAAATGATCTTATCCTAAAAGCTGCGGAGACTTGTTCAATCGAAACATCTAAAACTGAGATTGACATGTTTTTGTTAGGCAACAATATATGGGACTAAGGCAGGTAAATGGAGTTGATGTACAGATTAGCTAAAATCTGAATTCAGTGGCAGAACAGAGACATGGGATATAATGCCCTACTCCCCTCCAGTGATAAAAGAAACCGTTTAGCACTAACGAGTAGGCTCCATGACTATCTCCGTTCTCAACCCTAATTGCACCCGGCATCGAGTGCAAAGGGCAAATCTGAAGCTTTCGCAACCATTTTCAGCCAAAAATGTCTCGCATTAACACCGAAATTAGTGTCATCGGTAGATTTCGGTGACATTGGGTTAGTTCCGCTTGTTTTTCTATATAGCTGAGGCTGTGCAGTTATGATTTCTGGCTGTGCAGACCCTGGCAAGGAAACAATTCTTATAACTATTTGGTGTCCAACGCAATGTGCGTGGCTATATATATACGTTCAAGAAAAGCTCATTTTCTGATTAGTGCGCCCACGAAACTAAGATTCTACTAAAAGACGCTGCTTTCAAAGGTGCTGTACTGGAGTAAACCATTAGAAAATTGCAGCATTATAATATGAATGGGTTTATTACATTGCTATTTTTCTATATCTTCCTTAACTAATCTTTTCGCTATGTTGGAAACTGTGTTTCTCGCATATTAACTTCTATACTCTCAAGAACACAAGCCTAACCTTTGAAACCCGCCTTTATAATTTAAACCTTTTAGCCTCAGAATAATTCTGGTTAATTGGCTCTACACCCACTCGAATTTCAATGCATTTTCTTGTCCAGAGCTGAATGCAGTACCAGGAGAAGCAATCTAAGCAAGCCGTACCTGCAACTGCAATTTAACCTGCACTCCTATTCCAGCCCGATGAAGGTTAATGTTCCATTAAGCTTTGTTACAGCGTGTTATTTCAAGTACAGGGTGTTCCGACAAAATATTTGTTGAAGTTTCTGAACAAGTGCAGGATTTGGGGAATTTTCAGTAGACAAAGGGTGGCCTGTAAGCAAGATCTGTTTTACCAGTCCTCCTGTTTTCTTAGTTATTACTGTTATTATGTTCTGCTGAATTACTGTTATTGTTAAACATTGTTACTTTTAAACAATGCATTGCACTACCTTATTTGTGGTCTCAACTCACACAGGTTTTTAACTTTTTTTTGTAATCTGCCTACTAGTTTTTTTTAGTTTTTAACGTACAGGATCCGTCTTTGTCCATGGACCGCTTCTCACCATGTAGAAAATGTAATGATCCGTTTTCCTTTGTCCAAAGTCAATGGTGTCACCTTTCCTCAAAGTTTGACTCCATCTGCCAGTTTTACACACTCAGAATCTACTATTGTCTCTTTGTTATTTCCTGATTCCATTCGTACTAATTACTGTATCAATTAACTTAGTGCCCTGAGAAAATGCGTCTCCATTCCTTCTTCGAAGTAATCGATAATTGAAAACTATGGTCTAAGTAAGACACCTCTAACCACCTCTAGAGAGTTGCAGTTCGTCACCATTAGTCCCACTCTCTACCCTCTACCTCAGAGCCTATTCCCTACGTATGTGGGGAAAAAAATGCCTTCAACTCCATTGTTTTTCATTTCTCTGAATGGTCTTTTATTTGGACCCGTTCAAATGCTTCTGGAAATCTATCTCTTTAACATCACTGGGCAGTCTATTATATACCAAGTTAATTCATTGGTTATCTGTAAATCAGACGTGTTTATATGTTGCCACGTGCATAATGGACCCCTATTGTAGGATGTTGAGAATTTGCTGCTGACAATAAAGCGAGCAAAATTGTATCCATCTATTCAGAAAATGCCATCGGTAAATAAGTTATGACGACGTTTTGCTGCATTCGGCCAGACCCCCATATTAATCTGCAATGATGTTTCACTAAATTGTGTGCACAGTAACATTAAGTTGATAAGTATGTATGTTCTTGAACCTATGACATTCCTTATGTATAATTATTAGCCCCCTCTATGTATCCTGCGGATATAACTAGTATTTACTGGTTTATTGGTTACTATAATTTGCTGTGTATGTCTTTATTGTCAGATTTCTCCCGCTTTTATTGCAAAGGAATTTTATGTTATCTTTTATCTACATTGATGGTCAAAATTAATTCTTCATATTGCTGTATTAAATGATTTTCATTTAAAACTGCCGGACTTCCAAATGTGCTTTAACCTAAGAATTTCAGCTGGACATTATATAATTCTATAATATTCCATTCAGCCGATATATTTTGTAACGTTTAAATGCCTATCCTTCCGCTAGTTCTTCCTGGATACAGTTTACTAGCAACCTCCTACAGGGATGTTAATAATCAAAACTATGGCGAGAAAGAAATACTGTTTCGGATGCAGTGGGTCATTCAGCTCGTATTTATTTCGCCCTCTCCTTTGTGCATCCCACCTTGTCTCCAACTCTTTCCCGTTCTAAAGTCCCTGAATGTGACTGGTCCGGCAGCTGTCAGCGCCTATTAACTAGATGAGGGCTGCCGGTGTTTCCCCAGCGGAGTCCTCCCAGCTTTCTCGTGGGCGGGAACCATGACGCCCACATACTGAAGCCCAAGCATACTTAATAGCGACATAACTGAATGAACCAGATTCGTTGAAGGCGAGGCTTTATCGCCTCGATGGCTCTTTAATAAAAGTTCGCATGTAGTATCGCATTCAAGTGGGTGTGGGATGCACCACTCAGTTACTGATCCTGCTAGATGACAGTTGGGCAGAAGAAGCCCATGAAAGAATTCAGGGCATCAGCCAGGGGGTGGACTGGACGGTGTCTGACAGTCTCCAACAACAAACAAGAGAAGGCGGAGAAGTGTTTCAGTCTCTCCGTGACTTGCAGGCTATTTTTTAAACGACAGGATCGGCAGCCACGCTGCAGTGGTTAGTTGGAGTGCATTGTCTCTCAAAGCGGCTCGTGGGCCTCGCAGGCTGTGGTCCTCGGGTGTAGACTGTCAGGTGTGCAATGTGCGTGGAGCCTGTTAGGTGTGGACATAGTTATGGACAGCGTGGTTTAGAGATGCTAGGGTGGAGAGAGGTATGGACAACAGAATGCTGACATGGAGGTGCTATCAGTGGGTTGTGAACATTGTAGACAGTTTGGTGTGAACTGTGTGACCTGAACAATATGGCAGTGATTTGTGAACAGAGAGGTGCAACCAGTGCTGTGTGCACGATAGGTGTGGTCATGCACTATGGTTAGTGGGTTTGGACAGTGTGGTAACATCAATGGCGGTTGGGCAGTTGGTTCATGGAGCAACGTGTTGCACAGAAGGGACTGTACATCAATGTACGGAAAGATGCATAGACTTTGAAAAGCGGGCAGTAGGTGTGAACAGTAGTGAATGGATATTTGGGTGTGGACAGGAAGAGCGTATAGTGAAATTGTGGACCCTGCTGCATGCAGGGATGCATGTGGAGAGTCGAGTGTGGATACTGGAAGTGGGCATTGACACATGGACAGTTGGGTTGGTTGGTGCGGTGTGGACTGGGTTGTGAATGCATGGGCAAGGAAAGTGGAATATGCACAAAATGTAAGGTTAATGGAATGTAGTCATTGGTACTGGACAATGGCGTGTGGATAATGGTGTATGGGCACTGGAATATCATGACACCCTGGTTAAATATTGTGAACTGCTCCTTTGGAATAACATTAGGTAGATAAGTAATTCCTGATGTGAGCTCTTCACGTCCAGTTAAGGCTGGATTCGCCCTAATGCTGTTGTCCAATCTTACATGCAATCTCCTTAACTTGTACCACTCTCTTATTAGTCTATCAGAAACAATGAAACTATGCAATACAAGGGAATTAAAGCCAAAACAAGAATAGTTAAACTGAAGACCTGGTACTATGGCTCAAAACTGAACTCAATGGACATCAGGGGAAGAGTCTCCCCTGGTTGTAATCAAACAGAAAGATGGTTGTGGCGTTTGGACGCCAATCATCTCAAACAAATAATACTGCAGCACAAATTCCTCAGGCCAATCCACTTTCAGCTACTTCATCAATGATTACAGTACAACATAATTTCAGAGGTAGGGATGTTCACTGGTGATTGCACAGTGTTTCAGTGTCATTTGCAGCTCCTCAGAAATGAAACAGTCAGTGTATTACTGAAACAAGTCTTGGGTGTCATACAGGTTTGGAATGATCAATGTCACGTAACAGTCACGCCACGCAATTGGCAAGCAAAGAACATAACCTGAAACAGAGGACACCCATTTAAGGTGAATGGGAAAGGGAACATGAGGGGGGGAAATCTTTTACACTTTAATATTTGGAATGTATTGTCGGTGAATCTGATTGAGGCAGACTCAATCGTGGCTTTCAAAGAGCAATTAGATAATTATCGGAGAAGAGAAAATGTGAAAGGATACAGAGAAAAGGCTGAGGGATATGGCTAACTGAGGGAAAAATGTTAGAAGCTATTATTAGATAAATTATAGCAGGGCACTTAGATAAGTTCAGAGTAAGTAGATAAAATCAACATGGTTTTGTGCAAGGGAAATCCTGTTTAACCAATTCATTGGACTACTTTGAAGAACTAACCTATGCCCTGGATAAAGTGGAGAAGTGGATGTACTGTACTTAGAGTTCCAGAGGACATTTGATAAAGTGCCACATCAAAGGAGGGTGTGGGAAATCAAGGCTCACGTTATAGGGGATATCATATTTGCATGGAAGGAAGATTGGCAGCGTAATAGCAAGCAGAGGATATGTATAAATAAATTTTTTTCAGATCTGCAAAATGTGTATTGTGCCACAAGAATCCGTTCTGGAGACTGGTAAATAACCTGATTGAAGGATGGTTGCCAAATTTACTAATGATATAAAGATGGATAGGAAAGTAAGTTGTGAAGAGGACATAATAAGGCTACAAAAATATATAGGTAGGTTAAGTGACTGGATGAAGATATGGAAAATGGAGTTTAGTTTTGGAAAATGTGGAAAGTTGTCCATTTTGGCAGGAAGAATAAAAAGAAGCATATGACCTAATTGGTGAGAAATTGCAGAGTTCTGCTGCACAGAGGGATCTGGCTGTTTTAGTGCATGAATCACAAAAGACTAGTATGCAGGCCTAACAAGTAATTAAGAAAGCCGATAGAATGTTATCCTCTATTGTGAGGGCAATTGAATACAAAATAGGGAGGATATGTTTCACTTGTACAGGGCACTAGTGAGATCACGTTTGGGACAATGTGTACAATATTGGCCATCTATTTAAGGAAAAATGAAAATGCGTTGGTAGCAGTTCAGAGACGGTTTATCAGACTAATTCTTGAAATGGGAGGGTTTTCGCATGAGGAATGCAGGCAGGCTACGCTTGTATCCGCTGGAATTTAGAAGAGCAAGAAGCAACTTGAGTGAAATGTATGGGACGCTGAGGGGTATTGACTGGGTGAATGTGGAGAGGACGTTTCCTCTGGTTGGAAAACCTCGAAGTAGAGGGCACTGTTTAAGAATATGAAGTCACCCATTTAGAACGGAGATTAGGCGAATTTTTTTTCACTCGCGGTGTATTGAATCTTTGGGACTCTCTGGAAGCAGAGTCTTTGAGGATTTTAAGACACAGATGGATTTATTTTTAGTAAGCAAGAGGGTGATGTGTTATGGGAGTAGGAGAGATGCAGATTCGAGGTGACTATCGCATCAGTGATGGTCTTGGTAAATGGAACAGGCTCGAGGGACTGAAAGGCCTATTCCTGCTCCTGGTTCAAATGGTGCTCTTGTCGAGAATCCGGCAAGGTAACGAAGGGCAAAACGGCGCCCTTCTGTGCTGTAACAATTTATATTTCGAACGTGTTCATGTGGTTAGTCATTGTATGAACTGAGCTCAACAATCCAGCGGCATAATTCCCTTTGCTTTGCACTGTTTGCCTCTCTTTATTAAACCAGTCATACGGTATGTTTTTTTCCGTCTTGCTACATTTACAGATTTGTTTACGTTCACCCCCGGGTTTGTCTGTTACTGCAGCCGGTTAAGTTTACAGCAGTTGGTTAATATTACCTCTCCTGATTCTTTTTGTCAAAATGCAGCTTTTCTATTCGAACTGACTGGGAATTTTGGTAGTATCTCCATCAGCCCTGAGAAGCAAACGGCTGGATAAAGGAATGCTGGTCTCTTCTTAGATGTTGTTAATGTCAATGGACAAAGTGATGGGGAAATGTGATCGCAGTTTATTCAAATTGCACGCTGATGTGAAATAAATTCATTTCGGAGAAATTTTGTCAATTTGTGTATGTCCTTTATCCCAGTAAAGGAATTGCCAAATTAAAATATTTGCATGGTGATATCGACTTGATATCAATAGCAGAAACATTATCTGTTCGGTGCCTACTGTTTGCGAATAGTTTAGATTTTTAATCTAATTAGATTTCTAGTTAATCAAACATGATAAGAGAACCGTAACGCAGGATTTAAAACAAACAACAGAAAAGCTTAATTTGTTCCTTATATAAACCGACTCGGATCAAAATATCAAATGTCACTCAGGTAACTGTGAGTAAATCGTGGGGTTGCAACAAATCGTTCAGCAGTTATTAGTTATTTGCGAAACTTAACGGGAAAACCTACATGGCAGGACTCAGATTATTCTGCTATATCCATTTATTTTGTTTCAGAATCACAATGCTATGGTATCAACTAGGCTCAACGTAACAAGGTCCAAGTTAATTACAACATTGTAAGCAACATTGCATCAACTAAGGTCGAATATTAGACATTTTGCAACACTTTCGGAACAGTTGGTTTCAATCACGCAACTTTCGCATTCATATCTAAATGGTTGAAGCATGGAGTATTTAACTTTGTCATATTAGAAGTTCATTGGAGATCGTTTACGAGGAAGTGGATAAACCGTCATATACTTTGCAACATAATGTCCGTTCACACGATATTTTCCAACGGAAAACATACTAGGCAGATATATGATGCAGACACGGTATAAGTCATTCATAATGTGCTCATTATAATCGACTTGCGTCCACACATAGTATTTTAATTTATTACGTTTAGTTACAATCATTTACCACTTTCCCAGACCGATGGAGCAATGCACACTCAATGATCAAAGGATATTTACATCCTGCTTTTCATCTTGTTATTCAACCAAAAGGATAAAGTGCTCTTGGTCAGGCCTGCGAATGTGAGGACCGTATGTCTAATGACAATGTGCGTTACTGTTACACTAATCAGTAACGCAACTCGCCAATTCCCGATGAATTACATACAAGTAGTATACTGCACTAGCTAACGTGCGATTGCACTTTATTCCCATTATAGGAACACGCTGTGCAGCTTTTGAACAGCGAATATATAATTAGCCTAATGTGGGTTGCAGTTCATTGGGGTGGCCGAGTTGCTGTGGCAATGTACACTTTTACACACATGTTGTTGTCTCAAACTATGATAGAGGACCCACATTCTTTCCATCACATGGCGATGCCCACGACGTTGGGACGACCCAAACTCATGGTCGCGGGTTGCATGAATGAGTGTAATTGGTGGGACGAGGACAATAAGGGTTAATCATGTAGTTTGGGGCTCGAGTCGTTTGCCATAAAATGGAAATTTGGTCGCAAATATCAACTTCCCTGGTCATTTAACTGGTGCCAACTCGCAAATGACCAAACTCATTGAAATTAATTCCATAATTTGCCATCTCGCATCATGACATAAAGATTTATATGTAGTTAACCTATGACCATTTCTACTTTACCAGAGTAAAGCCAACGCATCTTCACGCAGGACAAATAGGCTCTTGGTTCAAACATTAGAAATAATCGATCCCTGCGAAATGAGGTCAATTAAACAGGGGCAAACAGGAATGAAGCCTAAATTAAAAGTGCTGAAGGAATATTGAATATTTCTTAGTGAGGCGACGGTAGGGCGGCTGGTTTAATCCCAGTGTCGGGTTCAGCGACACGTTGATTTTTATAGTTACTTGGGAGACAATCCCCAGGACTTGTGTCAATTTTAGTCATTTCGAAGATAGTGATGTCTTTGTCAGCCAACCTGTCGACAACCTGACAGTTAAAATATTGAGGCAGGCACTCTTCATGGAACGAAATGGATCCGTTCCTCCTTCGTAATTCTGAAGAGAGGTAGATTGTCGTTCCTTGCCCGGACAGATAGCGCAATGTTTCTGCTAAAGCCGGGTAGGTGACCGAGCTATATACAATATCCGAACCGAGGATGAAGTCATAATCGTTAGGAAAGTCAACGTGGTTTTCACCCCATATCAAGGGACGGACTTGTAAACGGTGTCTGCAAGCAACGGGGACGTTGACCAGGATATTCTTTTCGATTTGCTGCAGGACTTTCGGTCTATCTGTCATCGTCACGTCTCCACCTAACAAGGGGGAAAAAAAAAGTCATTTCTGGTTGGCCCTTTACAACTGATTCGACATTGTAATCGCATAATCAAAAAGTAACCACTCGACGATTGCCCAAGTATTGTCCGACATGGTGCCGGACAGTATTGGGCCGTGTAATGTCACACCTTTGATGTGCCCTAGGCCACCAAAAGTTAGCGCGTGACGAAGATTGCAGCCTTTCAGAACACCTGGATACGGAGACTCGCTTGTATCTTCCGGGCTGACAAAATATCTTTAATTTTAAGTCAATTTCCCCGGTGCACTAACACAACAGCTGATGTCATGAAAACATTCAGCTCAGCAGTGTTAACTGCTGTGCCACTGTAGGTAGTGTCAACCACTGTGTCACCGTGCCACCCATGATGGCATAGTGGTTAGCAATGTTGCCTCACGGCGCCAGGGACATTGGTTCGATTCCAGGCTTGGGTGACTGTCTGTGAAGAGGTTGCACATTCGCCCCATGTCTGAGTGGATTTTCTACCGGTGCTCCGGTTTCCTCCTACATATATATAGGTGAAGTGATTGGCCATGCTAAATTGACCCTGAGTGTCAGAGGGATTAGAAGAGTAAATACATAGGATTATGGGAAGCCAAGGTGGAATTGCTGTCGGTGGAGGCCGATTGGCCTTCTGCTGCATTGTAGGGATTCTATGATTCGGTAATTCTAAATTCTTTGAATGATTCGATTTCAGAAAGCTGTTTCCACATTTATTCCAATTTCCAATTTCTTCCAATTGCCAATTACTTACGCAATTTAGTTTATTTCCCAAGAATTAAAATGAGTTTTTGGTAGCGTCGGTTGAGGGATCAATGCTGGTCAGGACAATAGGAGAAGGTGAAATTTTTGGTTTAGCGTTGAGGAATATTCTTCATCCAACTGGACCAACAAGTGAGCATAAGAGCGGCATCTCTTTTGGAAATTTATCTGACCTCGTTTACGTTCTCTTTGAACGTTAGATGAGAACTAACAGTTTGCTGTAAGCTGACCAAATTCCTTCCAATGCATGCTTACAAAAGTCAAGGCAGCTTAATCCTAAAACCATCCCGTCGCTTGCCATCTTGCTCTGATGCCCACACGTCCATTCACGGCCTGATACAATGCTCCATTGATGCATAAGGCAAACTGAGGGAGTGACACCTCACCTTCCGATTAGGCACATTACAGCCTTCTTGACGCAACACTGAGTTCAACAACTTTAGACTGTGAACTTTCCCTTCCATCTTGACCCTCCTTTTCTTGGTTCCTGATGGCTTTTTGGCTCCCTTGGCCTGCGCCAACACGACTCCACTCCTTCCCCACATAGCCACTTGTCCCTTGTTAAGTTTTGTTTTCATTAACATATTCTCTTTTCTTACCTTTTGCCACCATTAGCACTTTTCAGTCCCTAATGGCACTATTGACATCCACTTAGTCTTATGTCCATGGCACTTTTGTCAATCTCGCCTTTGCTCTGACTTCTATCCTGTCCTTCTATTCTTCCTCACTTAATCCACCCCCTCTCAAACTGTATACTTCATCCCTTTTCCGCCTCTCTTCCGTTCTGTAGAAAGGTCACATGGACTCTGAACGATAACTCTCTTTACAGATGCTGTCAGACCTGCTGAGCTAATGCAGCATTTTCCGTTTGCATTTCAAATTTCCAGCATTCGCAGCATTTTGCGTGTATTAATCAAATCACAGACTGGTAACATACATTCATCGATTTAGATACGCATTGCCCATATCCATATTTCTGTCTGGTATCAACAAAGCAGAGGCTCAGTGCACTTCCCACCCTTGCACTCACCAAGTAGTGTTGCTAAAATCCCCACGATTCCAGTGCCCGATCCCAGTTCAAGCACTTTCTTCCCGCTAAAGATGATGTTTCTCTTCTCAAAATACCGGCAAAGAGCAACCCCCTGGAACGAGGGATAATATAGAGTTTAGGATTTCAAGAGATAATCTAACCATCGCCCCACGACATTCATTGATATTACCACGGTGGAATCAACATCCTGATGGTTTATCATTGATCAGAAAGGGAAGTCGCCTATTCAATTAAATACCATGGCTACAAGGGCAGGTCAGCCACTCGGCAATCCTTTGAATCATACAATCATAGAACCCTACAGTGCAGAAAGAGGCCCTGCGGCCCATCGAATCTGCACCAACCACAATCCCACGCAGGCCATACCCCCATATCCCTACACATTTACCCACTAATCCCTCTAACCTACACATCTCAGGACACTAAGGGGCAATTTTAGCATGGCCAATCAACCTAACCCGCACATCTTTGTTGAGTAACCCATCTCTTCACTCCACAAATCTTGTCCACTAGCTCCAAGGTATAAATCAGGAGTGTAACGGAATACTCTCCAATTGCCTGGAGGAGTGCAGCTCATACGACACGCAAACAGCTCCACATCATCCAGGACAAAGCCGTCTGCTTGACTGGCACCTCACCCACAAACATTCACTCCCTCCACCACCAGTACACAGTGGTAGCAACGTGTACCTTCTACAAGATGCACTGCAGGAACTAATCAAATCTCCTTAGGCAGCCCCTTCAAAATACACGACCACGCCCAATTAGAAGGATAAGGGCAACAGGCAGAAGGGAACACCACCACCTGGAAGTTCCCCTCCGAACCGCCAATCATCCTGACTTGGAAATATATTTCCATTCCTTCACCATTGCAGGATCAAAATCCTGGAATTCTCTCCCTAACAGCACTGTACAAGTGCCTACACCTCATGAAAATCAAGATGTTCAGAAAGTAAGTTTGCCACCATCTTCTCAAGGGCAATTAAGGATTGGCAATAAATGCTGACCTAACCAGGGAAGCCCACATCCCTTCAATGAATAAAAGAATGGCGAAGTAATTTAAAATTCTGGTTCCTGACACCTAATTTCAAACTTGGTGGATCTGCGTTCAAATGATGCGTTACAGAGATAAATGTAGGGCCCTCCGAACTACTGTCAGTCAAATAATGACCATGTAAGCCTCCAAGCCAGATTGGTATTGGCTGGGCTAATCACAGGTCACATATTTTAGGCAGAATCTTCCTGGGACGACGTAGCCTTCTGTCATACTTGCAAGGTCAAATGGAATAATAATGGAATTAGTAAAGAAATAAAAATGTACCTCGATGAGGTGTAAATTGTAAAGCATTGAAAGACTGTGGCCTGAAAGCAAAAACAATAGAGAATGCAAAAGTAAAACCAGCACCTGCAAAGATAAATGGGACAACACGGGGCCGATGTTAATTGAAGTCTTGCACTATCAACTCGTTCCCATTTATCTTCTCCTTCAAACCCCCGGCCTCTCTCTTAGTTCACTATCTTGGATGGTGGCCCAGTAGTATTATGACTGGACTAGTGATCTAGACACTCAGGGCGATAGTCTGTGGAGGCAGGTTCAAATTGGGATCCAATAAAAACTGGAATAAAAAGTCTAAAGATGACCTTGAAACCATTGTTGATTGTTGTAAAAACTCATCTGGTTCACTATTGTCCTTTAGGGATGGAAACCTGCCATCATACCTTGCCTGGCCTGTTTGTAACTCGAGGCCCACAACAATGTCTGACTCAACTGCCCTCTGAAATAACCACTCAGTTCAATGGCAATGGGCAACAAATGCTGGCACAGCCGGTGGCGCCCACATCCCACGAATAAATAATTATTTTTCTTCCTTTTACTGTTTAAAACCTAATATATTCCGAACCCTTCCCTAATTCAGATAATAAGCCATCAACATTTTTCTGCTTTGCTCAGGGCAGATGCGAACTAGCCTGTTTCAGCATTTCCCCGTTACTTCGGATTTCCAGGATCTGCAGTGTTTTACTTTAGAGCAGATAAGTGATCTAATTTGCCTCCCCACCGTCTCGCCCCGCATATAATTTAAGTGGGAGTCACTCCAAGTCCCTCAGCCAGCTACTCGGATCTCAGTCAAAGCTGCATCAATGACTCAGTGAAACTGCAGCATGCGGCGTGGTGCCACGAAAAATAAACACCTGGAATGTTCCAGTAACCCGCGTGGGCACTATCCAAAGACCCTAACCCTGAAGTTGCTAAACTGCGAAGACATGTTCAGCCTGTCCATAAATGCTCTGCCTGAGACCGCACGCTCGCAAGCTGAAGAAGTGGAAGATGATTGTGGCCAGCAGCACAGATCAACAGATCCTTGTGGGGAGAGAAAACACGCCACCCAGAACAGAGTGGACGATTTCATCAGCTTCACTGAATATCAAACGGGCATTGAAATCGCCGTTGGAGAATGAGTACGCGGGTGAAAACTGTGGGGTTCAGTTTCAAATGTGCTTGACAATTAAATGTTCCAGCCAGTCACACACCGGGCTGTGGACCAGATGTGCCAGACGGTGATCTATTCTAAAGCTTATTTCCCGAGTAAAAGAGGATAATTACAAACAAAATGTCAATGGGAACAGAGAGAGAAATTACAATTTATCTAATAAGTAAACTAGAGACAAAAGACTGGCTTTGCACTGACCAACGAACGCAGCGAACTTACAGCGTCCCAGACATACGCAGATACGCCCAGGTCAGAACCCAAAATCTGTGCGACCTTCAACTGATATCCGCAGAACTGGAAGTTGCTGTGAGTGATGTAGCAGCTTGGGCAATAGTTCTCCTCATCTGAGGCATCATTGCTGGTGTACTCAGGGGAGAGCGCTGTCGCCATCCTTTCCAATCTTCCTCCGGATTTCCCCTGATGGGCACTGGGCCGTTTGGAAATGGGGCCGTGACAGCGGCCCGAAACATCAACTTGCATTTATAAAGTGCCAGGCGCGCCCGCCGGAAGTCCCAAGAGCTCTTCACAACCAATCATTCTGCTTGCTATTGTTATGCAATAAAGCATGGTAGTCGACGTTGCAATCCGCTAGGTCGTCGCAACGGCCCTGAGACAAATGATTAACTAGTTAATAGTGAACGGAATATCGAGGGGTCTTTCTTTCTATTAAAGCTTCCAGGCAAGGAACCCACCGTCTTCTGTGCTAAGCCATGAGATTCATTCATTGTCCCCCCGCCTTAAATAATTAAATCTGAACTGTCTCTTCAGTCTCCCTCCTTGAGTTTCTATCCGCGTCCCTTGTGCACTCTGATTATGTGAAGCATGCTGATATTTCTCTTGGTATTTCCTATCCACACTGCTTCAATAAGCATACTTCTGAGCACCGCCCTTCTCCCAATCAATATATCATTAAATCATCGAATCCCAACAGAAGAGGCCATTCAGCCCTTCGAGTCTGCACCAACTCTCTGACAGCGTGTCTTACCCAAGTAATCTCCCCTGCCCTATCCCCGAAACCCCACACATTTACCATGGCTAACCAATCGAATCTACACTTCTTTGGACACTAAGGGGCTAAATAGCACGACCAATCCACCTAACCAGCACATCTTTGTATTGTGGGAGAAAATCGGAGTACCTGGAGGAAACCCAGACAGACATGGGGAGAATGTGCAAACTCCACGCAGACAGTCGGCAAAGGCCGGAATTGGACCTTGGTCCCTGGCGTTGTGAGGCAGTATTGGCATCACTGTGCCATCGCGTTTCAAGATTGGCTTTGTTTTGGCAGAGATTTCTCCAAATGCGAAACCACAGTCTTTTTACACGGGTTAATAATTAATAATAAAATAATAAGAAAGCCATAATATTCACATCCACTGCCCCTAGGAAACAGTGCTCGCCGTTACCTTCTGAATAATGTGGAAATGGAAATGGATTTCACTTCCAGCCCCTGGGCTGATACCGGAGTTGAGGGGATTGAGCTATGAGGAGAGGCTGAATAAACTAGGCTTGTACTCGTTAGAGTTTAGAAGAATGAGGGGAGATCTCATTGAGACGTATAAGATGATGAATGGGATGGATAGGATAGAGGTGGAGAGACTCTTCCCGCTCAAAAAAGACAGTAGGACTAGGGGGCACAGCCTCAAGATAAAGGGGAGGCGGTTTAGAACGGAGTTGAGGAGGAACTTCTTCACTCAAAGGGTGGTGAATCTCTGGAATTCTCTGCCCGTTGAAGTGGTGGAGGCTGCCTCGCTAAATATTTTTAAGAAGCGGGTTGATGGGTTCTTGATAAGAGAGGGGATTAAGGGTTATGGGGAGAGGGCGGGAAAGTGGAACTGAGCCACGACAGATCAGCCATGATCTTATTGAATGGCGGGGCAGGCTCGAAGGGCTAGATGGCCTAGTACTGCTCCTATTTCTTATGTTCTTATGTTCTTATGTTGCACTTATTCGCACTATCTTATCTCATTCCGGCTAATGGAAACTTAGCCGCAGGAAAATTAAATCGAAAAAGGAAAGGGCGGGAATGCGTGGGGGCCCGGGTGGGGCTGGGGTAGGATCGGGGGGTCGGGCTGGGATTGTGGTGAGTAATGTGTGGTCAAAGGGAGTATAAAAGAGTTTAAGAGAGTAAGTGAAACGAAGGTGACACAGTTGTCTGCATTTAAAACCTCGATGATTTCTAAATGCAGGGATGTGTTATTCATTCCATTCCACCGCGACGTCTCTGCAGGTGAATGATAAAGGGCCGGGACGGTATAAATTGCTGCAAACTCGAATCATCAGCGCCTGCGTGAGGCAACAGTGGCCAGCAGAACGCATTGTTATTCGCAAAGTGACACAGACGAGAAAAAATGTTTCCTTTATATCTGAGAGGTCACGGAGGAAGCAGAGTTTTTTTTGGGGGGGGGCGGGCAGAACTAGGTCGGTGCTTGATGAACAAGGAGGTGGAAGTTTAAGGGGGAAAGGCAGAGATGTAGGCTAAAGGTTACAGTGGGATCAGGCATGATCTTATTGAATGGCAGAGCAGGCTGGAGGGGCTGAGTGGCTTATTCCTGCTTCTAATTTGTATTATGTTCGTAAAATTCCATCCCACCTTCCAACCCTGTTGTAAGGAATAAAGAATATAGGGTAATTATTGCACCAATTTACAGGGTCTTTAACAAAGCAAAGACCAGAGGATTTCTGTGCAGGACTGTATGGATTATCAACCCAAGTTCCGACCCCCTCCCCCACGATCCAGAAACTAAACATTTGTATTAATAATAATTAAAAAGTGAACTTTTTGAGATCGATGTTTCAGGCGAGTTCTCCATCCTCGAAACATAGCACTGTAGAAAGAAGTTATTTCCTCGTTCTGATGAATCCTTATGGAAAAGGAACTAAACCAGGAATATGAAGAATAAATTGGGAGGATTATGTCTAAACTAGCCACTGTGAATTTACAGCACAAGCCTGCTACTGTTAACGTGGATAACGCCCGCAGATTGAGCTTTCATTCTGGATCAATTCTTCTGTTCAGCCTCTTTTGGCTGATGACTCCATTCCGATCGTTAGCGATGACAGGAAGTATATTGTCATGGAAGAATACTTCGGAACAATGTAGCGGATATCGCAACCAATCTTGCTGACTAGCGAATGCGGCTGTAACCAGCAAAATAATTACTCATGTTGCCCTATTATGGGGGGTGCACAAAGTTAGTTTATCAATAGCAGCAACTTCACTGCACAAGAACAAATTGAACTCATTTACTTTGGAAACTTAGAAGCTGGAACAATAAGTCCTGGAAGAACAGAGCATTTACTGAAGAGGACAGTACATAGTGACCTCAGCATGAAAAATTTCTCAATGCCCCACGTCATTTACAAAACACCAATGATACAAATAAGTAATTATTGTGCCAAAATGCAACAGATACTTCGGTCTCTCTTCCAGATAAGCCCTCCATTCGTTAATAAATCTGACAATATTAAATAACTCAAGTAACATTATTATTTAGGATCACATTTGGGATTGCGCCTGATGTATAAGTAATTATTTCTTACGGTCTCTGCATTATCGTCTAGTTAAAAAAACCCACCAATCTTTGGAAATCTACTTGCTAGTATCATATATGTAGTTCCGTTTCTCTTACCAATACAGACAAGGACTGTAGAAAATTATAACTTCTAAAGTACATATTTACTGCTACCAGTAAAATGGGCCATTCTCATTCAGTTAGCGCTCTGTATTCCAGCCCTTTGATTACATCCTAAAAACAATGAAGATTGTTTATCGTCAGATCCCCACTGGTGTGCGCCCTCACCCTTTGTAAAGTACTGTGACAGATTGACCACGGGGCAGCTGCAAATGTTATAGATCCTGACTTCATCATATTTTTTCAAAACCTAAGAACATAAGAAATACGAGCCCGAAGAGTCGATTCGGTCCCTCGAATCGTGTCCACAATCAGGACTAATCTTAAACTCAACTCCACTTTTATGTTCCCTTTTTACATTTCTAGATTCTCAGAGAGATTAAAAATCTTGAATACACTCAGCTATGGAACATCCACAACTTTCTGGGCTGGGAAACTGTACACCACAATCTGAATGAAGAAATTTCCTCTCATCTCAGTCCCCAGTGATGGAATCTTTTATTTTGGGGCTGTGCGACTCACATTCATTTTGCTTCGAATGGTTGCAGCACAGAATTAAGACATTTAGCCCGCCGAATCCGGGCCAGCAGTCTGGAACAATCTATTTATTAGTCATGAAATTATTTTTTCTAGCCTTACTCGTTCCTGATGCTCTTGCCCCTTTTACAACTGCATGAAGTCCTCCATTTCTCGGCTAAACAAATTGCAAGTATGACACATATATTAATCTTGAATAATAACTCATGTTTCAGATACAGCCAATTCCCAATATTGTGAATCACACACACTCACACTCGCACATACACACACGCACACAGACATACTCACAAACAAATACATAACAACGCGCACACACGCGCTCACTCGCACACACGCTCACTAACTCTCTCTCTCTCAGACACTCACGTCCACTCACTCACAACATACATACATACGCTCACACACATACACACACACTCACACGCATACACGCACAACACACACACGCACCCGCTCACACACGTACACAAATGCACTCAAACACACAGACACAATCGCAAATGACGCACACATTCAGATACACGCACATACATTCACACACACACGCACAGACACACACTCATACACATATGGCCACTCTCACACACACACTCGCACACACTGACACACACACTCACGCACGCACGGCCGTATACACTCTTTCTCTTTCTCATACACAGTTCCCCACAATGAATTCGGAAGAGTTGAGTTTGCATGGCTCCTCAATAGATTTATTTTAAAGTTTTGAATCTAGGGATGGTAAAAGTGAAAATAAACCAAGTTTTGATGCGATGTAAACCATTACTATGCCCCAGCAACTCATAAGTGGATCAAATGCATCTTGTTACATACACACGAACATACGGACATACGAACGTATGAATTAGGAGCAGTAGTAGGCACCTAATCCCGCTATTTAGTGCAATCGTGGCTGATCTGAATGGAACTTGAAATTCACATTCCTGTCTACATCCGATTACCTTTCAAATCTCTGCTTATCATGGATTTATCTACTTCTACCTTAAAAAGTATTCAAAGACGTTGGTTCCACCGCTTTTTGAGGAAGAATTCCAAAGACTCAGAATCCTCTGAGAGAAAACATTTCTCCTTATTCCTGTCTTAAACTGAAGCGCCCTAGTCCTGATGCTCCCACAAGAGGGAACATCTCTCCACATCTTCCTTATCTGATCCTCTAAGGCTGTATTACGTTTCAATCAAGTCACCTCTTACTCTTCTTAACTTCAATGAATACAAGCCTAGCCTGTCCGACTTTTCCTCATAAGTCAACCCGTCCATTCCAGGTATTAGTCTAGTAAACTTTCACTGAACTGTTTCCTACGGATTTACATCCTTCCTGAAATCAGGTGACCAATATTGTACACAGTACACCAGATGTGGTTTCACAAATGCGCTGGTTAACTGAAAGATAACCTCCTATCTTTTGTATTCAATTCCCCTCACAGTAAACAGTACTATTCGATTAGCTTTCCTAATATTTTTGCTGAACGGTGACTTCTGGGAAGTCATTGATTACTTTCGCGAATGAACATCAAACGGCCAGTCATTTAGTTTTAAGAAATGATATGTGGATAGGTAAATAAACAAGGTAAGAGGGAAGTCGGGATTGAACCAAAATACTCTGACCGCAGTCATATTCAACGAAGCTTTCAGGAAGCACTGGGATGCCACAAAGCATGCAAAAATTACTTCGATGAAGTGAAATCAATCGAAATGTCATGTGGACGAAGTGTGATGCTTTCATTATTTTGAAGTAACGTACAGGAAAAATTAACTCATTAAATGAAGTAATTGATGTCAGGTGTATTGACGCAGTAATAAATGAAGGAGTTTTGAGACTTTCCACGGCTCCGTTATCGCATCCATCTTTGAAGGTATTGGCGAAGTACATGGGTCAGATTGAGAAATCGCCGGTATAGAGCGTTAGGGAACTCAGTTATTGCATATTTCAGTAATATTATTTTACAGCATGATAGCGAACATTGACGGCTTACGGCTGTTCTTAAGATGCTTACCTGTTAGATGCTTACTGACTACGTATATCAGCGATTAACATTATTAGTGAACCCCTCATAGTTCAAAATGGAATTGCAAAATAATAAAACAGTGATGTGCAATAATAGCATTCCCGAACGATCTGAATTAGATAGCTCATTTACACCGGCGCCCCTTCAATATCCTGTAAACTAAATCAATACATCGCTTGTTAAATGTTAGTGTCCGAATTTTGAAGCTGGTTTGTTTACAATATAGGGGCAAACAGATGGCAATTATGATCAGATTTCTAGACACTTATCAGCAAATATTAGGGTGCACTTAAAACATATGGTATGCCAAATATGGAGACTACATCGCTATTCAGCTCAGTGCACTTTCAGTGCACTTCAGTTGTAATTATCTCAAATCAGCTCCGTTGCACAGAGAAGCATATTGACCCCTGTAATCCATCCCATGAAACTATCATCCACAAATGCTTCTCACCATAGAAACAAAACAAAGAAACAATGATGATTTGTTTTTGCAACTTATTTATTATTTAATCAGGAGATTTAAGACTACGGGAGCTATCATAACGTATATAAAATGAAACAGCAAGGAATTGGCCATTCAGCCCTTCATGTCAATCTGTGTATTTAATTGGGCTCACGAATTAATCGCATCTCATACATTTTTCCCCATACCTCTGTACATTTCTCCATTCAAATATGTTCCCAATAACCTTTAATTTTTTTCCTACTGAATCTGCTCCCACTAGCCTCTGAGCCAGTGCGTTCTAGGTCGCAACAACTCGCGATGTTGGTAAGAAAATGTTTCGTCATGTCTCACTCTGGTTCTTTGGCCGATCATCTTAAACCTGTTTCCTTCGGTTACCGACCAATTATATTGCATTTGCGCTAGTCCAAGAGTAATGATTGTGAACCGCCCTACCAAACTTGTTCTACCGGTGGCACAGTGGTTAGCACTGCTGCATTATAGCGCTAGGAACGCGGGTTCAGTTCCGGTCCTCGGGTCACTGTCTGTATGGAGTGTGCCTATTCTCCCTATGTCTGCGTGGGCTTCTTTCGGGCCTCCATTTTTCTCCCACAGTTCAAGATGTGCAGGTTAGGTTTATCCTTAATGTCAGGGTAAATTGTGTGAGGTCACGGGAATAGAGCCTAGGAGGGATGCAGACACGATGGATCGAATGGCCTCTTTCTGCACTGTAGGGATTCTATGAAAAAGATGACGATATCAATAAATGGAAAGCTAACCAAGGTATTTTTGTGAGGCGTCAAGATGAGAAAAGTCCTGGGGCAACAATTGCAGTTGAAGTATTTTACCGCTATTAGAGATTTAGGAATCGGATTTAATAGCAAACTCCGCGTAAAGCTTTTCTGAAATTGTGGAAATCAGAATGTGGATTAACTCTTACGGGAGCAGTTCCAATTAATTAGTGGGAGCGACCTGAACTTATTGGTTCCTTGCTCAGTAGCTGTACAGGAATCTCAAGGTTTAGTTGCACAATGTAACCATTCCCAGTCCCCGCTGTCATCTGGAGATTTAAAAATCGTGCCCGTTTTTAACTTGGCCGAGAGTTTTACCCAGCTAGGATAGAAGCACAAGTACACAACTCAATGCGGCAGTACACGTTTTAATGAGTTTGTAAGGGACAGAGTTGAAACAACGTGCGAAAAATTACTGCGGAGCCGGTGAGGCATCTTTAGGTGAGTTTACGTCTTGCTCATTCTTATTTATTTTCGAATGATATCCCCTCGCATGCCTACGTCCGGCACTGCTCTCTCTCAGGAATTCTTCGTTAACCGTTTGTCAAGCCATAGAAAGAGAGAAGCAAATAAAATAGGGGCAGCAGGAGATCATTCGGTCCTTCGATCCTGCTCAGCTATTCATCATGAACATAGCTGGTCATCAAATTAGATAGCCATCCCACCATATCCTTTCATGTCATTCGCCCCAAGAGCTATACGAACTGCTTAATGATTTGGCTTCAAATATTTTCTGACGTAGTGAATTCCACAGGCTTACCACCCTGTGAAAAAAATTCTCTTCATCTCAATCCTAAAAGGTTTACCTTGTATCTTTAGATTAGGACACCACCACCATCGGGAACATTCTTCCTGCATCTACTCTCTGTCTGGTCCTGTTAGAATTTTGTAGGTTTCTATGAGATCCCCAAATTTTAAATAAAAGGCATGAGGCATCTGGAGGCTGCGGTCCTGTTGAAATAATTGCTGTTAGTACCATCATTGGGTGGCACAGTCGTTAGCACTGCTGCTTCACAGCTCTAGGGTCCTGGGTTCGATCCTCGGCTTGGGTTACTGTCTGTGTGGAGTTTGTACATTCTCCTCGTGTCTGCGTGGGTTTCCTCCAGGTGCTCCGGTTTCCTCCCACACTCCAAAGATGTGCGGGTTAGGTTGATTGGCCGTGCTAAGAAATTGCCCCTTAGTGCCCAGTGATACGTAGGTTAGAGGGATTAGCGGGTATAATGTATAGGGATATGGGGTTAGGACCTGGGTGGGATTGTGTTCTGTGCAGACTCGATGGGCCTCTTTCTGCACTGTAGGATTCTATGATTAATAGCATTGCTTCAGAAGCTTTAACATCTTACGTTTGGAGAAATTATTTTAATAAAGTTAGGATTGAAAATAATTCATTGATAGGATTATCAGGATATATTAATAGCGTCAATAGTATTGAGGATATGTTTTATATTTAGAATTTAATTATTAGCATTATTTGGAGTTTACGTTTTATTCGTTGTATTGGATTAATAATAAAATTATTACTTTTTGCAAGATGGTTAGCTGACTCATAGTACTAAACTGAATCTTTTTCTAATTGCAGGTACTATTATTATTTGAATTAATAGTATCACTGTTGTTATTATTGACATAGTTATACATCTCAATTTCCTTCCTGTGCCTAATGTTTTCTTTTTGGGAATTCTCTTGCCTCAGGAGAAATCACTTCTTGACACTGCAGAGACTCGAAAAATATCTGAGATATTTCGGTATTCCATTTGTTTAATTAGAAGAAACCTGTTGTATACATTAGGATATTGTCATAATAATTAAGGCTAATTTATTGATGTTTTAGATGCAATTTTTAGTTTGGGGCAGATTATCGTTTAAGAGTATGGTAATTAAAATGGGGGACTTTAGAAACTGTAAGAACTCCTCAAGTAGTGACATCTCAAGCGGTCGCATGTTATAAGATCCGAAATAGGAGGATGAAAGCCATTGAACGGCATATGGCTTTCATTTAGCTGGGGACCCGCGGATTTAAGAGAATTGCTCTGACTTTATGGAAAAGAGCTAGAGTATGTTCACATCTTCAATAACATTAGGAACCCTGTCAGCAACGACAACAGTGCTAAGAAGGACATCTCGGCCTGGCTGAATATAGTTAGGGATGCATTTACCAGATTTTGAACCATCAGGAACTCCAAACAGTGCATCACAAGGTTAAAATCAGACTACACAACAGTAATGCAACGTCGGTCCTGCTGTACAGATCTGAATGCTGGAGGATAGCAAGGACATGGGCAAGGGCAACGCCTTTCGGAATAATTACCTATGTATGACCTGTAACATCAACTGATCAAATGCGTTTCTTAATGAGGACCTGTACAAGAAAACTGGTTACTACAGAATTACCATTGAGACCAAGAAGTACCTGGTAGGGTAGCTAAGGATGCTCAAAGAATACACAGCAAAGATTGATTTAAGATGGGCAGCAGCAAGGAAACTTAAATGGGGCAGGCCAAGACAACATGGTGTTGGACTGAGGTGACTGAACTGGAAGAGATGGGGCTTACATGGGGCGAGACACAAGCCACAGCACAAAGCAGGGCCCGATGAAGGAACGTTGTTGCGACCTTATGTCCTATCAAGATTATATGTGTAAAAGCAAGGTGATTAAAATGTTACGCTTCAGAAATTGCCAGAGCACCTCAAGTAGGGTCATTTCAAAGCGTCCCACGTGTCGTTATAAGGTCAGGGTTAGGAATATAAAAGCCATAAAACGGCAGGTGACTTTTTGGCGGTTGAAGTGCAGACGATAAGTCTTAGGAGACTTCCTCCGATTTTATTAGAAGTTTAACTTATCCACGCTGACCTCTGGGTCAAGACGTTTGGTTCCGAGATTACAAGTTAATTTAAGCAAATAGCTAGCCAACATTCCGATTAATCTCCTTTGCTATGCAGATGATTGATTCAGGTGAAGCCTTATTTGAAAATTATACGTCGGATGTTTCATGATGGCATTTTGGGTT
Source organism: Carcharhinus amblyrhynchos (assembly GCF_965287045.1). Classification (NCBI taxonomy): domain Eukaryota; kingdom Metazoa; phylum Chordata; class Chondrichthyes; order Carcharhiniformes; family Carcharhinidae; genus Carcharhinus; species Carcharhinus amblyrhynchos. The sequence goes on from NC_137337.1 coordinate 61,547,012, forward strand.
GGAGCATAAAGCGTCCAAGTTGTTGGTGTGAATTTTGATTTCAACAGGCAGAGAAAGAAAGGGTCTGATGACAGCTGAAAATAATATAAAATAAATATAGACGAAGCAAAAAGGCTATCAGCAATCAATCTATTTCTTGGGGAATGGCAGCAAACCAAGGTACAGTGAAGCCCACCCTTGAACTCGAGTGTCCACAATCGTGCGTTCTAAAGGGGCAGTGGATTTAGAGCCTAGTAGAGAAATCTCAAGAAATTTTAGCCATCGGAGGAACACAGAGGAGAACCAGAGTGAAATTGTGAATGCTGTGGCATGTTGGATTGTCCTTAGGAAGTTCAAAATAAATAGCTAAGATTTTTTGAGGGGAATCAAAGTAGAAAGGGAATGGCCCAATCGAGGAGTTCAGTTTTAAAGCACGTATGGTGTGTTCATTATTTTTTGAGTGTAAAGCGTAATCAATAACATAAGACAGTGTCTAATTGCTTTGCTTGACTTTCATATCGTAAAACAATTTGTTTAAATCATAGAATCTTTAGGTATTCATTCGGTGATTTCGAAGATTTCAAATTTCTCTTTAAATGTCTCTGATCTCTCCAGAGATGATAACATTATGTATATAAAAGAGAAGTATACAATTTACAACTTCTGTTTCAGTGATGGAAGGTAAACGTTTAAAATACGAAAATTTTGCAAAGCTTGTCTTCAGTGTCAGGATGCAAGTTATAAGTGAAGGGAAATGCTTTTGAATTAAGACAAGTGAGTAGATTATTACTGGGCCTGTTACTTGTACACAAGGCTGGGGCTCAAATCAGCAAATACAATTGGCGAATCCCGTCTGTACTTGTTAATTTGCCATAGCTGACTTAATCTGAGGCAAAAGATTGCTACAAAGTTCATTATAAACCAGTGGCCCACAACTGTAGCAATTATGATACACGAAGGAAAGGAGTTGATACTGATAATCATCTCAATAACATGAGCAAAGTATTGAGTCACCAGAGCCAAAATCGCTGCCTTTTCCATCAATTCCTCCGATTTGATTCAATTTCTAATGTTTATTTTCCCCTCACTATATCCAGACACAAATTGCAGTATTTGCATCTGGTTTATGACTTGGGCACAATTTCGGCGAGAGTAAGCTGCAAATTGGCTGTCGAGTATAAGTTGAGAGTTATACAGTTGGAACGCGAGGGATAACTGAAAGATGCTTTATTGCGCCGTGGCACAGTGGTTAGCATTGCTGCCTCACGCTACCAGTGACCAGGGTTCGATTCGATGCTTGGTTGACTTGTCTGCACATTCTCCCCTTGTCTTCGTGGGTTTCTTCCCGGTGCTCCAGTTTCCTCCCTGGGGCTGAAGGACGCGCTTGTGAGTTCCATTGACCATTCTTAATTCTCCGTCAGTGCGCCCGAGTGTGGTGACTAGGGGATTTTCAGAATAACTTCACTGCAGTGTTAACGTAGGCCTGCTTATGACACTAACAAACAAACATTGCTTTATGTAAACAAAATGAACACATCTTCCTCAGCTCCTTCTGAGGAGATTGGAATTTACTACAAAAAAAACATGCTGAAGAAATTAATAAGCATTAAGAGAGCATTCATATTGATTCCTATGATTTCTTCAAAAGATGCCAAACACCTAAACCTTGATTTGCTACCATAAGAGGTCTTTCTTGACACGAGAACCATCCTTCTGTGAAACACAATCACTTTTGCACTTTTATATTCCTATCACTAGATGGAAAATCATCCGCACGAAGAGATATGGTCCATTAAGCGCTACTTCCGGCGTAATAAAAAACTTTTGGATATAGTGAACATGATATTTAAGCCGGCGAAACTTTTACATACAAAGACATATCCCCACAACTCTTTCTAGAAATATTCTGAATTCACTTCAAAGCACACGATGAAAAAATGGAAACCATTATTAAAACTCCATTAAACAAGTTCTCTTGAGGAGTCATATTGGTTCTTCCAGTTCCAAAGGCTCACTGGCCAATTCAAACAATTTGAGACGCGAAGTCGCAAAATCTTAAGAACCCCATTATTCGGAATAGGAACAGTATAATATCGCAGGGCACTACCGCTTAACAGGGCGTCAAGTTTGTCTTCTGCATCAACGCCTCACTGCTGTAGGTTCGATGCTCATTGGCCGATTCTGATTTTTTTTTTGTTGACCTTTAGTTTCACAAACATGAACAGTTACGATGTTTCCAAATCTTATCCTGGACAACTAAAGGATGCTCTATTTCAGTAGAATCCTACTGTGCCTACATTGTTACTTTTTCAAAGAATCCAAATGTCAGGATCAGCAGTTATGTCAGATACTTATATGAAGCGGACGATGAGAGCATAACGGAAAATCCGTTGATATTTTATTTTCAAATTTCCCTTATTAGTTTGCCATGTCACTGTCTTTTTGAATAGTACTGCTTAATTTCCTCTGCTTGTAAGTTATCTCCACCTTTCTTCCCCCTCGGCTTTTCTCTTTCTCTTTGTTCTATTAACCCTTTAGTTTGGAAATTGGACTAGTTCCCCTCCAGTACTTTGCAAGACTACTTATTGACTTTTAGTCACAGATTTGATTTGGTACACAGAGCTATGTGGAGTGTGAAGATTAAGGTTTGCTACAGTTGTACCAAGTGTTTAATTTTGACACCAATTAAAAAAATAAAAGCGGCCGCAGTTGGGTTCATACTCAATTTTGCCGCTGATTATGAAAGTAAACCTTATGTTTTGCTAAAAGCCTTCTGCTATTTAAGATAACAATTTGCTGCGTTTTACATCATTTTCTAACCGTCTTTCTTTATTAGAAATAAGACTTGAAGTCTGCAGGTTGACAAGAAACTGATAGAAATACGCACCTGGGTCACAGGAGGAAACCTGTTTGGAGTTCGCACAAAGTCCGTTCCAGTTCAGAGAGAATGAGTAGCAGCTTGGATAGCAGTCCTTCCTTTGAGTTGGAGGAGAGCAGCTATGAGTTTAGTGGACACCACTTGAAGATCTCCATGTTTAAAGGAGCGTACCTTGGTGTTTCTGCTTTTGTCTGGGAACCCGTAAGTCTAGCCGCCTACTGCAATTTTTTTTTGCATTGAAGAGTAAGTTTACTACTTATGTTGCGATGTATTTGCTAGATACATTGACATGGATGTACAAAATACTTACAGACCAGTTGGGCCGACAGATTCATGCTCCACAGAAAATTCCTTCCATTCCTTTTCATTGAACGTATCAACATATCCTCTGACATTCTTCCCCTCGCATGCTTGTCTAGTTTCCGTTGCATGTACCTATGCTGCTTTTGGCCTTGCTTGCAAGTTGAAACTCTAGGCCCACCATGCTGGTTTTCTTCTTTGACCTTGTAGAGTTATATAGAAACATAGAACAGTACAGCACAGTCCAGACCCTTCGGCACTCAATATTGTGCCGAGCTATGCCCAAACCCAAGATCAAGCTATCCCACTCCCGATCATTCTAGTGTGGTCCATGTGCCTATCCAATAACCGCTTGAAAGTTCCTAAAGTGTCCGACTCCACGATCACAGCAGGCAATGTATTCCAAATCCCAACCACTCTTTGAGTGAAGAATCTGCCTCGGACATCCCTCCTATATCTCCCACCATGAACCTTATAGTTATGCCCCTAGTTACAGCTACATCCACCCGAGAAATAGTCTCGGAACGTCCAATCTATCCTCCTCATCATCTCTATTAAGTCGCCTCTCATCCTCCTTTGCTCAGAAGAGGAAAGCCCCAGCTCCCTCAACCTTTCTTCATAAGACCTACCCTCCAAACCAGACAGCATCCTGGTAAATCTCCTCTGCACTCTCTCCAATGTTGCATCGGCAAACTGCATTTTCACCCTGAGATTTCGTGTTCCTCTCCCCAATTTAGACGCGTATTTGTGAGGAAAATTTGTTTTTCTTTTCATATTCCTATTCTTCCTATCAAAATACTCAGACACTTATCTATATTGAAGTTCATTTGGAGATCAAGCGTCCATTTTGTAATTATATTAATGTCTTCCTGTACTTTCTCGAAGTTCTCCTCTGTAGAAAATGCGACACACAATTTGATGAATTCCAGAAATTAAAAAGTACCCTTCTGATTCCTGAATATACCATTTGTGTAAATAGTGAACATCTACTCATTACATTTCCATTATCTATATTTATTTTACGTCTTCAAGAAATTGAATGAAGTTGATCAAGGGTCACCTTTCATTTTGGAATTCTTGCGACATGCTCTGTCATATTTTCAGTTTCTAGTTATTTTCTGAATGATGAAGGATTGCACTGTCTTGCCTACAACCTGTCTAGTGTTAGCTGTTTCCTGATTTGTTCTGGTTTCCTTTTTGGAAAGTAGTTACATTAGCTAAATGCCAGTCTGCTAACACTGTTCCTTTCCATAATGAATGATGGTATATGTAATTATGCATCTGAATCTCAGAGAGCCATAGATTTTTACAGCACAGAAAGAAGCCTTTCGGCCCATCGTGTTTGTGCAGGTCAACACACACTAATTTATTCTAATCCAATTTCCAGCACTTGGCTCAAGGCCCTGTATGCGATGGCTTTACAAATGCTCATTTAAATATTTCGTTAATGTTGTGAGAGTTCCTGCTTCCACACCATTTTAGGAAGTTAGTTCCAGATGCACATCATCCTCTGAATTAAAGAGCTTTTCCTTAAACCCCCTTTAAATTTCCGGCTCCTTACCTTAAATCTATGTCCCCTAATAATTGGCCCACCTACTAAAGAGAAAAGCTTATTCCTAGCCAATCTATCTATGTCCCTCATAATTTTGCACACCTTGGCGACATCCCCCTGCACCTCTCTGCTCTAAGGAAAACAACCTCCAGCCGATCCAACCTCTCTTCATAGGTGACACGCCTCAACTGACGCTACATCTCGTCTCCACCTTCTCTAGTGCAATCACATCCTTCATATAGTCTGGCAACCAGAACTGCACACAGTACTCCAGCTGTGGCCTTATTGATCATACCTTTCCCCCCTCCCCACACATTGACGTCTAGATCATTAATGTACAAACAGCAAAGGGCCCAGCACTGATCATTGCGGTAAGCCACTGGGCACAAAAACAGCCTTCAACCATTAGTTTCTGCCTCCTACCACGAAGGCAATTTTGGATTCAATTTGCCAAATTGCCCTGGACCCCATGGGTTCTTACCTTCTTCATCATGATTTCATGTGGGACCTTATTAAAAGCCTTAATGAAGTCAATGTAAGCTACGTCTCTGCACTACCCTCATCTACACATTTAGTCATCTTCTCGAAAAATTTGTTCGGCATGATCTCCTCCTGACGAAGCCATGTTGACTCGCCTTGACTAATCCTTTCCTTTCCAAGTGGAGGTTAATTCTGTCCCTCGGAATGTTTTCTAATAATTTCCCTAACACTGAAGTTGATATCTTCCTTATCTTCTTTTAATATGTGGAGATGCGAAGGTATGTATCATTTTGCGTTTGATTAGTTTAGGAATTAAGCGGTTCTTCCTAAACCACAAAATAGTTTACAGTGTACAGCAGCTTCAATCTCGAACAGCCATTCAAACGTAATTAACAACAGCATAATGAATTAAATTACTGAGATCGAGTTCCAGAAGGAGGTATCAGGACTGATGGCCAAGAACTTGACAAATGAGGTACTTTGAAGGAGCATGAACAAGAAGAGAGAGGCCCAGAGGCAGAGACTCTGGTAGACCTGAACTGCTCATACAAAGGTCCCTGAATGGCCTTTTTGACCCCAACCATTTTTACGTCACTTCCCACATCGCCCTATTTTTTTTGTGAGCGTTATAAATCGATTAGTAATCTAGAGACCCAGAAAAATACTCTGGGGAACGGGGTACAAATCCCACCGTGGCAGATGTTGCCATTTGGATTCGATTAAAAATCTGGAATTAAAAATCTAATGATGAACTTGAAACTTATTGTTGTAAAAAATCCATGTGATTCACCGATGTGTTTTTGGGATGCAAAGCTACGGCCTTTATTTAACGTGGACTACATGCGCTCGAGACCTCAACCGCCTTCTGAAATGGCTACTCTATTCAACTGCAACAAATGCGAGCGACGGCCAGATGCCAAAATGAATAAAAAAAATTAACTTGGCTGTGTATTTCTTATAGGGCCTTGTTCTCTGTCGGTACTTTGAGAATGAGAACATTGATTTTATTGGGAAGAAGGTCCTTGAACTGGGGTCTGGCACAGGAATTGTCGGGATTTTAGCGGTGCTACTGGGTAAGTTGTCATTTTGAAATAAGGGGCAAAAAATTTTTGTCTTAGTATTAATGGTTTATCTTTATCTACCACGTCTTTTCCTGTTAATATATTAAAGAATTCAATCAGATAATCCGTTAACTTTCTAAATTCTCGGGAAAGCAGGTCGAGTTTGCATAATCTGTCATCAAAAGTTAAGCCTGGAGGTCCAAGTATTATTCTTGTAACCTACGCGGTACTCCCGCCAAGGCTAATATATCCTTCCTAAAGTGTGATGCCCAAATCTCCTCACAGTACTCCAAGTGGGGTCTAACCAGTGTTTTGTACAGCGGCAGCATAACTTCCTAACATTCCTTCGGAACACCCTGACCTTAGACTAGGCCCCCCAGTTCCAGAATTTCCAACCAATTTCGAGGTTTAAGTACCTTATCCTTGGTTATAGGCTCCAATAATTTCCCCATCACAGATGTTAGGCTAACTGGTCTTTGTGCCCCCATTTTCTTTTTCACCCTTCTTAAAAATTAAAGTGACATGAACAATTTCCCAATCCAGAGAGCATATCTACAATATGCTTTCTTTAACACCCTTGGATGGAAACCGTCAGGACCTGGGGATTTGTCACTTTTTTATTTCAATTATTTCCTTATTATCAATGTTTTACTTACGTTAATATGCTCTATCCTATTCCATTGGCAAACAATAATCTTAAACTTAAATTATGCCAAAGATTTGATATGAGGGGAGAATTGCTTAAGGTTAATGGGGTAAATAGACTAAAAGACGTGAAGATAAATAAACAAGGGGCAACATTTAAAGAAATAATTCTAAATGTTCAGCAAAAATACATTCCATTGAAAAACAAATAGTCAGCAAGGCGGACAAACCCTGGTGCACTCAAGAAGTTAAGGATAGTATTAAAAGAAAAGGCTTCCAATGTTGACGAGAAACAATACCAAGTCTGAGGGTCTGAAATGTTAAAAAAAAGGAAAGAGCCTCAAAAACTTGATTAAAAAGGGAAAAAATTTGATTAGAGTAAATTAGCCAGATACATAACAATAAGAACGTTTTGCAAAATGAGGAGAGAAAACCGAAAGTCCCTTAGGAGAAGTGACAAGATAAATTGTCTTAAGAAACTATGAAACTGCAGAAACAAATACATTAAGTCTGCCTTGACAGTAGGAGAAACACATTCCATAACAGAAATATACAGTATCGTCGGGGCTACAAAGAATGAGGAGATTAAGAAATGCAATATTCGCAGGAATAACGTACCAGGGATACATATGGAACTAAAATCCAAGAAATCCTTAAGACCTCAAGGCTTACAACATTGTGTTCTCAAAGAGATAGTCGCAGAGGTAATGGATGTATTGGCTATGCTTTTACAAAATTTCTCGGGTTCGTGAACGGTCCCACTTGATTAGCTTTGCCAAATGTTACACTGCTTTTCAATAAAAGGACAGAGGAAAGAATGAACCGTAGGTCAGGTATTCTCACATCAGTTGTTGGTAAGATGCTGGAATTTATTATTAATGAAGTCTTAACAATGCATTTAGGAAATGTTTAGACTAAATCAACATGGTTTTCTTAAAGATAAATTATTTTTGACAAATTTATTAGAGTTTTTTGAGGGTAAAAGGAGATAAACCCCAAGATCAGCCTAGATCGCATTAAATAGTGGCGCAGCTTCCAATATCATCGCCTCTCATTCCTCTAAACTCGATTCGATACCAACCCACTCCGGCCCTCGTAAGGTGACAACACTCCCTTACCCCATCTCCAAGTTATCAAACTAGTGAACCTGAACTGCTTCTAATGCCTTTATACCTCATCATAACTAAATACACCAAAGCTACACATAATTATCAAGATTACTGTTTAATATTCATGGTCGACACTGTTACGTTGGAAAATGAACAGTGGTCTCCACCGCCGGGATTAAAAGGCAATACTAATAAAAGGAGAATTGACCACTGGCTCTGAATTCTGCTTTGATACTCACTGGCCAGTGTGTGTTTCAACCCCGCAGCATCATGTAGCTTCTGGGAGCTATAAAACCTTCTGAAGTTATAGGGCTAATGACCATACCATTTGCATTGTTTATCATTTCAGTTACTGTTGTTGGTATTTACTTCTCCATTTGCACTTATTCATAGAACCTAACTATTTATTATTTGTAGTGCCTTGCATTCTACATATCACTTATAGTGTTTACCCCCTAGCTTCTACTTATGATCTATAGCCACAATTATGCGCGTTACTCTATTAGCTGCTATTAATACGAAACATCTCCATCCCTATAGTTGCCACAAACTGGATTTGCCAATTTAGTAACATAAAATACACAATCAAGGGTCGGCCAATCTACTACTCAACGTAATTATGACTGATCATCAGTAATTATTTCCCTATCTATTCCCTATATTGCATTCCCCAAGAAACCAAACACCTGTCTATCACAATGATGGCATGTTCGCAACCATCTGGAATGAAGAATCCAAAAATGCACAACTATTTGAAAGAGGGAATTTCTCCTTTCCTCGATCCTAAGTGATCAGCCCCTTATCCTGAGGCTGCTTTCTAGATTCCCCAGCCATGAGAAACAACAATGTCTTTTCTATTAAGTTCATTTAGAATATTACACTTTTCAATGAATGCACATTTCTTTCTACTGAAGTGCAGAGAACGTAGGCCCAATTTACTCAGTCTCACATTAAAGGGCAACATTATAACCTCAGAAACAAATGTCACAAACATTCACTGCACCAACTCCAATGGAACCATATTTTCTCTTAAATATGGAGGCTTAAAATGCAAACAGCACGCCAGTTGTGGTTTCAGTAAGTCTCTGTACAGTTGTAGCAATACTTATTTATTCTTGTACCCCAATTCCCATTGTAATATAAGTCAACATGCAAGTTATCTTTGGAATTGATTGTGGCGCACCTATACTAACATTTTAAGCTCCTTGTCTGAGTACAAGGATGCCACTGAATAGAACATCAAACTTTGCAAATTCCACGCTTTGAAAAATATTTTGATTTTCTATTCTTTTGACAAAAATGAATAACCTTACTCTCCCCCATCTTATATTCCTTGTGCTACCTTTTCTCCCTTTTCAGTTATCTTGTTAATACCACGTTGTATCTTCTTCATGTTTTCCTCACAGCTTACATCCCCACCTAGCTTTGAATCATCAGCAGAATAAAATCAATTATTTTCGATCTCTGCATCCGATCATTAATATGAATGGTAAATGGCTGAGGCCCATGTGCTGACATGGCTTGCTAATTTGAAAATGCTCAATTTATCTCTATTCTCTGCTTTATGTCCATAACCAATCCTCTATCCCCGATAAGATATTACCCCCTACTCTACGAGGCCTTATTTTGTATATGCATCTTTTGTTTGGTATCTTATTGACCGCCTTTAGGACATGGAAGTGTATTTATTGATTCTTTGGGTAAGTTACTTCAAAAACATTTGCCAAATTCCCTTTCATAAAATCATGTCGACTTTGATCATTTTATAATTTCTAAATATATTGTCAAAGCGTTCTTAATAAAACTTGAAAGCATGAATGGTTTCAGGCTAACTAGATTGTTGTGCATAAAGATTGCTACGCCCAAACCATGTTATTGCTGTCCAACTTCCTCACTCCTCCAGTTGCTTCACGTAGTGCCGAATCCTAAAATTTCTCTGCACGATGTTTGCCCCTGTTAAAAGTAAATATCCCTAGAATTATCATTCATGGCCGTTAATCTGATACTTCTCAAGTTTATTTTGTAATTATTACTAATTATATACATAATAGGTCACGGCCTATAATATATTTTCACATAACATGGATGTTCTAATTGTTGCGTACTCACATAATTCCTATCCGGATTGCATGCGCTTCTGGGTACTATTAGAGTGCATGTCCCTGTAAATCGTCTTCACCATGGTTTCCTCTACAATTAATATTCTTCGAGCTCACCGCTATGATTGTTATGTCTAGATGTAATATCTTATGGTTACTAATAAAAGTCATTTCCATATAATTATTTATTATCATTTGATTTTGACTATTGCGAACATTCATAATACTTTATTTTTAATATTCATAGTAATACCTACCTCTCGAATTAATACTAGGATATTGATTACTGTATAATTAACGTTCATGGTGCCTACACTTGTAATTATTATTCTAGTGCTAACCCTAACAGCTGCATTCATTATGTTGACCACCACCTTCTTTATATCTTTTTCACAGTCCTATGACTTCTTCAGTGTGAGTTCAGATGCAGAATTCATACCCGTGCAGTTATTATTCCGGGGTCTAATAGCTCAGTTGGCTAGAGTGTGATCCAGGGTGACATCAACTACGCGGGTTCAATCGCATACCGGCTGTGCTAGGTTAAGGAACTCGTAATTCAAAGTGAAATATCTGCTGTTATAAGAACATAAGAAATAGGAGCAGGAGTAGGCCATCTGGCCCTTCGAGCCTGCCCCGCCATTCAATAAGATCATGGCTGATCTGTCGTGGCTCAGTTCCACTTTCCCGCCCTCTCCCCATAACCCTTAATCCCCTCTCTTATCAAAAACCCATCAACCCGCTTCTTAAAAATATTTAGCGAGGCAGCCTCCACCACTTCAACGGGCAGAGAATTCCAGATATTCACCACCCTTTGAGTGAAGAAGTTCCTCCTCAACTCCGTTCTAAACCGCCCCCCCTTTATCTTGAGGCTGTGCCCCCTAGTCCTACTGTCTTTTTTGAGCGGGAAGAGTCTCTCCACCTCTATCCTATCCATCCCATTCATCATCTTATACGTCTCAATGAGATCTCCCCTCATTCTTCTAAACTCTAACGAGTACAAGCCTAGTTTATTCAGCCTCTCCTCATAGCTCAACCCCCTCAACTCCGGTATCAGCCTAGTAAACCTCCTCTGCACTCCCTCCAAGGCCAAAATATCCTTGCGCTGTTGATTTATATGATTCCCCACTTCGACTACAATCTTTCTATGACAACATTTTAAGCAGACAATGGGTCAGCTGTGGCCCTGTTGGTAGCATTCTCATCTCTGAGAATGTCCTGGGCCCAAGTCTCACTCCAGAACGAAGCTTAAGGCTAATGCATCAGTGCAGAATTGAGGAATCAGGATTCTGATGAAAGATCACGGACCCCTAACTTTGACTTTGCTTCTCTCCATAGATGCGGTTAAGATTTGCTGAGTATTTCCAGCAGTCTCTGAGTCTATTTCTTTCAGTTTCTAGTGTGCGCAATATTCTGATTTTCAATTAAGGGACATTGATATGTTATGTAATTTCAGATATGGGCTTTGGTCTTAAAATTGGCACTGGTCCTTGGCCGCTTTTGTCTCTAGAGTCAGTGAGGTTGAGTAGACTTGCAATGGCAGAGAGTTATACCATGAGGCACGCTGTAAAGTGCTCCCCAAATCAAAATATTCTCAAACAACTAAACCGATGGAGAAAATATACATGAAAGTGAGGCGAATTTTTGTTTGCTCGATGCAGTGATGCCTACATGAATAGGGAACATGTAGTACATGAGAGAAGAATGTCAAAGTTATATATGGAATGTGATTTTGGAAAGAACAGATTTCGGTTGCTCTTCTTATGAAACTTATATCGCAGCTCACACACAGAGAGCAGGTGCCTGTGGGCGTTCGCAGTTTACAAAATCCCACTCTGTGGATTGTTTCTTCCTGGCTCTTTGGTTCATGACCATTCGGCCCCCAATAGCTAAGTGAGAGAGAGCAAAACAAAAGTGGGAGTAAATGGATGTTTTTTCTGGTTGGCGATCAGTGACTGGCGGTGCACCTCAGGGGTCAGTGTTGGAACCGCAATTGTTGACAATTTACATAGATGATTTGGAGTTGGGGACCAAGTGTAGTGTGTCAAAGTTCACAGATGATACTATGATGAGTGGTAGAGAAAAGTGTGCAGAGGACAGTGAACGTCTGCAAATGAATATAGATAGTTTAAGTGAATGGGCAAGGATCTGGCAGAGGGAATACAATGGTGGCAAATGTGAGGTCATCCGTTTTGGTCTGAAGGACAGCAGAATTGACTTTTATTCAAAGGGTAAAAAATTGCTTCATGCTGCTGTGCAGCGGAACCTGGGTGTCCTTGTGGATGAATCACAAAAGTTTATTTGCAGGTGCAGCAGGTAATTAAGAAGGCAAATGGAATTTGCCCTTCATTGCTATAGGGATGGAGTTTAAAGGCAGGGAGGTTATTTTGCAGCTGTATAAGGTTCTGGCGAGGCTGCGTTTGGAGTACTGTCTACAGTTTTGGTCTGCTTACTTGAGAAACTGGCGCTAGAGGGGTTGCAGAGGAGATTCACTAGTTTGAGTCCAGAGTTAAGAAGGTTGGCTTATGCGGAGAGACTGAATAGACAGGGACTATACTCATTAGAATTTAGAAAACTCAGGTGCGGGGGGAGAGGGATCTTATAGAAACGTATGAAATGATGAAGAGAATAGGTAAGATAGAGGCAGGGAGTTGTTTCCACTGAAGGGTGAAATTAGAACTGGGGGCATAGCCTGAAAATAAGGAGGAGCAGACTGAGTTGAGGAGGAACTTCTTCGCCTAAAGGGTTGTGAATCTCTGGAATTCCCTGCCCAGTGAAGCAGTTAAAACTATCTTGTTGAATGTTTTTAAGGCTAAGATTGACATATTTTTGATTAGTAAAGGAATTAAGGGTTATGATGAGCGGGCGAGTAAATGGAGCTGAATCCACGAAAAGATCAACCATGATCTTACTGAATGGCGGAACAGGCTGGTGGGGTCAAATGGCCTACTCCTGCTCCTAGTTCTTATGTTCTTATGTTACAATTTCTTCAGCTAACTGAACTCTTGTTGCTCTACAGCGAGAAAAAAAGACGCACTGAACAATTCGCGCTTTGGTGAAATCATGAGATAATTGTGCTATATTTTTCTTTGTGCCAGGTGGAGATGTCACCTTGACGGACAGACCGTACGTTTTGAAGCAAATAGAATATAATGTACTTGCTAACATTCCACTCACCAGCCGACACCGTTCAAAAGTCCGTGCCCTTGCGTGGGGGGACGACCAGAATAACTTTTCAAACGACTTCGATTTCATTCTGGGTTCGGATATTGTGTACAACCCAACGCAATTTCAAGGTCTGTTACAGACGCTGTTGCATCTCTGCAGCGAGAAAACTATAGTTTACATGTCTTCTAACGTGACTGCCAGGGAGGGTTCCGTCAATTTTCACGAGCATCTCCTGCCACGGCAGTTCAACAGCGAGCTCCTTCATACAAGCGGAAGCAACTTTATCTACAAATTGACCAAAAAAGTTCCACATAGTTTCTGATAAGCCGGCGAGACAACGAATGATTTGTCACCTAACAGTGGTGGATACACTAAGCTCATTAACTTTTTGAGAAGCTGGTTCTAATAAAAAATCGCATTTTCAATTTATATCTCATAATTTTCCATGCGCTTTCCTTCGATATCTCAACACTTGGCAATTTATACGGACACATTATCATGCTTGACTTAAACGCTTTTCCGTACAAGATACACGATCCTTTCAGGATCGATATAAGGGCAGATCCGAAATGGAGTAACTTTGAGGCGTTACTGTTTTTGATGTCCAAAAGCTCTCACACTCATCTAAAAAGTGTGTAGTTAAAATGTTAATGTTATTGAGTTAAAGTAAAATATAAGATCCCAGAGGAGGAATTACGCTGTTCCATATCAGCACTGAACTGGCGATGGCTGTGGCAAAAAAAAAGTCTTTCGAACACTAAAATTGTAATTAACAGTTTGAAATGATTGAGACAAACTCCCTCGTTAAAAAGCACACAGGGGGATTTCATTCGGGGGAGGGGGAATTTATTTCTTATCAGTATTGCAAAGGATTCTTTAAACTTCTATGTACCCATTTCTACCTATTGGCGGAATCAGTAAGCTTCACGCTACTTCCACTGAACGAAATAAGACTTTTTATCTCTATTTCCATTTTACTTTGTGAATGTATGCCAACAGCCCTGATCTTCAATATCTCCACCATACTCCTCTGACGCTCACCAATCTGATGTTTCCCCTTCCCTTTGGCCTGAAGTGCAACTCTCGCGTTTCCTGCATTGAGAAATCGATTGCAAGGTGCTCAGTTCATCGGTACCAAGTCTCCAAGTACACTTACCGGCTCTCGTGACACTAATTCAATTCTTATCCACTGAATGGGGGCTAATGACTATTGATTTTACTGAATGATAACACCCGTGGTGCTCATTGCTGCTCTACACACTTGGTCTAATGAACATTTCAGTGCCCCGCGTGAAGGTACAATTGGAAAGTTAGCCCGGCGCCTGGAATAAAGGATCCCAAGTTAATTGACTAAGGATGCATCAGACGAAATGAAATAGGTGATTATCTTTTGAATAGTGCTATTCGATGAGCATGTTCCCTCTTCTTAGATAGAACCTGTGGAAAGGTTTAACTCTATAAAGGTGAATTTTCAAGCTCCCCCTGCAATAATCCTTATTGAATCATAAGAACTTGGATCAGGAGTAGGCAATTTAGCCACTCGAGCCTGTTCCGCAATTTAAGTAGATCATGGCTGATCTCATTTCGGCCTCAACTCCACTTTCCTGCCGTTTCATAGCCCTTCAGATTCTTACTAATTAAAAATCTGTCACCTCTTCGTTAAATTTACCGAATGTCCCAGCATCCACCACACTCTGATGTAATGAATTCCACAGACTCATGACGCTTTGAGAAAAGTAATTTCTCTTCATCTCTGTTTTAAATCTGCCCCCCTTATCACAAATCTATGACCTCTCGTTCTAGATTAACCTACAGGAGGAAACATTCCCACCACGTCAACTTCGTCAATATCCCTTATCATATTGTACACCTCAATTAGATCTCCTATCATTCTTCCAATCTCCAGTGAGTATAGGCCTAAATTGCCCAATCTCTCTTCGCAAAACAAACCTCTCATATATGGCATCTATTTAGCAAACCTCCTCCAAAGCAACAACATCTCTCCTGAAGTAAGGGAAGCAAAACAATACATAATATTCTAAATGGAGTCTCACTGATGCATTGTATTGTAGCATCAATATTTCACTAATTTTATATTTTATTCCTTAAATAATAAATGGCAAAAATTCCATTTGTCTTCCTTACTACCTGCTGAATATGCAGATTAGCTTTGTGTGATTAATGTACAAGGATACCCAGGTCTCTCTTTACTGAAGCACTCCAAAGTTTGCCTTCATCCAAATAAGAATTTGCCTTTTTGTTTTACTACCAAAACGAACAACTTCACACGTACCCAGCTTAAACTCCTGCTGCGAATTTTTGTCCCTTTTATTTAAGCTATCTATATCAATTTGTAAATTTCTTGTCACAACTTACTAATCTACCTATTTTAGTGTCCTCTGCAAATGTGGCTATAGTACCTGCTATCCTTGCATCCACGTCATGCGTTAGAATAGTTAGACCCAAGGACCAAACCCAGTGACACCTTAATAGTTGCATATTGCGACCAGTGAAAGACCCATTTATTCCGACCCTCTGGTTTTTGCTAGTTAGCCAATCCTCTACTCAAGCTAATACATTATTATTAATCCCATGTGAACTAACCGTGTATATTAACCTTTTGTGTGGCACTTTATCAAATGCCTCCTGGAGGTGCAGATATACGACATCTACAGGGTCACCATTATTCACCTTGCGTGTTACATCCTTGAAGAACTCAAGCAAATTAGTCAAACATGAATTACCTTTCGTAACACCATGCCGACCCTGATGGAATGCATTTTGACTTTCCAAATGTCCTGATATTACTTTCTTTATAATGGATTCTAACAATATTTCAATATTGGATGTTAAACTAATTGACCAATAGGTTCCAACATTTTGCTTCCTCTACTTTTCAATGCAGGTGTTATATTAACATTTTCCCAATCCACAGGATCCATTCCCACATCGAAGGTATTTTGGAATACTGTAACCAATGGATCTATTGTCTCCAATATCACTTCCTTTAAAATCCCAAGATATAGGCCGTTAGACCCTCGGGACTTGCCTACCTTTAATCCCAATAGTTTGCTCATTACTTTTGATAATGATGGTTCTAAGTTCGTCCCTTTCTATAACCTCTGCATTTTCTGTTGCTATTGGGATGATATTCGTGTCCTCTGCCGTGAAAACTGAGACAAAATATTGATTTAGTGTCTCAACTATTTCTGCATTCCTCATTATTAACTGCCCAGCCTCATCTTCTAAGTGACCAAAATTCACTTGAGCTACTCTCCTCTTGATTTACCTGTAGAAGATTTTGCTAATTTATTTTGTGACTGTGCTCATTTTCCCTTCATTGAATAAGTATCATTAGTTGCCATGACAAGAATGTTTTCTTTTAATGCATAGAAATAAATCACAGCGCAAGCAATGCGTCAGCAATGCAAATATTTAGACTATAAGATAGTAAAATTTAGTTACGCATCAGATGTTGGAAATGTTCGCACAGTTCCGGTCTTGTGCATATTGACATTGTAAGTATTAATTGTATGAGAGTAATAAAACGTTGATGACGCTTGAACTTGTTCCGTGTTTAAATGGGAACGGAAGTGCAGACTTAACACTCAAAACGCCGCCTTACTTTGACCACGAATCTCTGATTCCAAATTGAATCATTCGGTAACAAAACACGCATCATAATTAGCAAAAAACCCCCCGGAAAATGCTGGATAAACTCGGCAGTTCTGGCAGCATATGTGGAGCGAGAAACAGAATTAATGTTTCGAGTTCATATGACCATTTACAGTTCCGTTGAAGAGTGCCTCGAGTATCAATGCTGGTCTTCAGTTACGTACAATCTATATTAATGATTTGGATGAAGGGACAAAGTGCAATTTACCCACATTTGCTGATAATACAAAGATAAGTAGGGAAACAAGTTCTTCGGAGAACACAGATAGTTTAGGAAGGGATATAGACGAAGTAAGTGGACGAGAAATTGGCAGACGGGGTATAATATGGGAAAATATAAATTTTTCCATTCGACTGGGAAGAGCATTGTAGTGGAATGTGATTTAAAAGGGGAATCGGTGCTGTGATACAGAAGGATCTTGGATATGAGTCACAAAAGAAAGCATACGGAATCGGGAGGTCGAATGTAAGGCTTCCCTTTACTGCCAGGAGGATAAAACTTAAACGTTAGCAAGTCTTGTTACGACTGCACAGGACATGAACAATACTGCATAACATTGAGCCCTCCTTTTGTTGTAAACTGTTGTTCCCAAATGGAGGAGTGGGGCCTGCAATTCATTGGAACCTTTTTAATTTTTTTTATTCCATTCTTATAGTTACAAAGCCAATGTTCAGAATGGACCGGACAAATCCAAATCCAGTTCTAGCTTGTTCCAAAAACCAAATTGAAAATCCGATTGAATCCAATTCAAGCTCCCCACAAGGGAGACAAACACGATCCAGGCTGACTAGATGAGGCATTACACCCCATGTTGGGCTTAGTCAGATGCTTGATCTTAGCCAAAAGGCCGCGAAACTTGGGGTGTGGGAGGAAGCACTCTGGTTTCCTCCCACACCCCAAAGATGTGCTATTAGGCTGATTGGAGGTAATAAATCGTCCCTAAATTAGTTTCCCTCAATGTGGAATGCCATAAACAATAGATAAGGGTCACGGGTGGAGGGGGGACTGGTAATGTTAAAATGGTGGCGCGGGCTCGTTGGGCCGAAGGGCCTGTCTCTCGGGCTGTTTTTTGTTCTTTGTTCTTTGAAACATCACGACATGCAACCACTCAGTAAACAAGAACATGGATTCAAGTTTTCCCTGGAACGTAGTTTGAAATTGAAGACGTTTGAAGAAAACAGTGTAATCAAATGGGGGCCTTTACTCAAAGTATAGACAGTTCTGTACTTAATTTTATCCTCGCAAAAAAGTAATACATTGATATTAATTAATAGCATAAAACAGTAATGTTTTATGTTTCGAATTATTCGTTCTCCTACGATGTATGTGAGCGATGTTGAACCATAATGACTGTAAACTCCCCTTCCAGCTGAGTTTCCGGTCTCTTTCTCATTTTGCTCCTGTCTCCCACTATTTCCCCCATCTTCGTTGTTGATGTCTGCTTACCATCATTATCAAGCACTCTTCGTGCTTCTGCAAATCGTCATGTAAAATAGGACAGATTACATGAGAATCATTTCTACCGAACGGAAAACGGCGTATTTCTTGGCATTTTTACCGATTGAAATTTGTTTTTGCTATTTCATGAGATGAGGTCGTCACTGGCAAGGCCACCGTATTTTGTCAGTCCCTGGTTGCCTTTGAACTGTGTAGTTCCTAAGCCATTTCAAAAGAGATTTATGAGTCACTTAGCTGGGCTGTGAGTATGGGATCATTTGTTGACTACACCAGGTTTCATTCCTTATAGAGCATCAGAGAACTAAATGGAGTGTTATTATCACCATTGTCAAGGCTGACTTTTAATTGCAAATATAATTAACTGAATTTAAATTCCACCAGAATTTGAACCCATGTTCCCCAGGTCGGGGCACGGCAGTTGGTGAAATTTGAATTCAATAAAAATCTGGAATTAAAAGGTGCAAGATACCATGAAATCATTGTCGATTGCCGTAAAAATCAGTCTGGTTCACCGTCTGTTAGCGGGAGAGACTCTCAGAGAAATCACTCAATGCTCAGGCACCAAACGGTTTATTTTCACCGGCGGGGAGATGGCTTCTGTTAAACCCAGTTACTCTCTCTGACGAACAAAGGAAAAACATCCATTCTTATACATTTCTCAAACATCTACACAGCTCATCACGGCTGGACCTTGTCCAATAATATTGATTACAGATGATATTGAGTAGTCACATATCCAATAAAAAAGGCATTACGTAAGGTGGCTTGTGCATGATCAGCTCGTAGTTACGACTCATGGTACCTCAGGCAATATTATTTTTCTTTCTCCCATCTGGAGTCCTTGCGTGTACAATACTTGGGTGTCCAGGGGACCTCCTTATAATCTCCAATGACTGTCCAATGAAATATCGTTGGGCAGACTCTCCTATCATCTCCTAATCTCGTAACATGCAGACTCTCCAATGAAATAATCTCCAATCTCTTTATAATCTCCAATGACCGTCCTCCCTAATGCTCCGTGTCTGGTTTTCACCTGAGACCTCAGATCACAGACTGGTACCAGTCACCAGTATCTGTGGTCAATTGTGCATAAGCTTGTGCCAACTGGTGGGGCTCAGAAACGTGGCTAAAAGCTAGCACCCATCTTGTGTCGTTTTAGTATTCTGAGCTCCTGTTAACATGGTGGAGTTTTCATGCATGCCCTTTGTGATCGTATAATAGTAAATTCATACATATTTATTTTATACTATTTATCCCTACTGATATAAATTGCTATACAGGCATCTTTGAATATAAATTGTTTTGCAGGCACCTAGACCAAGGATATTGTTCCCCCCAAACTTATTCGTTAAATCTCCCTTCAACACCGTCCTTGCCATGATCCAGAGCAATGCAGCTGACTTTGAAATGGCCTGGTAAACAGCCATACTCACAGAATCATACTTTATGGCAACAGGTCAAACGTGGGCAAGGAGATCTGCTGATAATTACCACGTATGATTATGCCAGACTGTTGCTGGACTAAGTGAGCTTTGACTAAGGGTCATCCAGATTCGAAACGTTGGCTTTATTCTCTCTCCATAGGTGCTGTCATCCCTGGTGACATTTTCCAGCATTTTCTGTTTTTGTTGCTGCACTAATCTGTGAGACAGCTCTCCCAATTTTGTCCTCCCCACCCCCCGCACCACCCCCCCGCCGAAGATGTTCGGACCACCGCCTATAGGCTGATGAGTCACTACTCTTCCACGTTGAACATAATTTGGAGGAAATGTTGATTTTGGCAAGGGCACAGAATGGATGAGGGGCTTCAATGCCTATTTCCAAGAGTGGTTTTGTAGCCCCACTACAGAATGAGCTGGCCAAGTTCTAAGTGGCGTAGCTGCCAGACTGGGTATGTTGCGCGTGTTGAGAAAACCAACAAAAGACAAATACATACTTGACCTCATCCTCACCAAATGCCTGTTGCAGATGCAACTGTCTATAACAGTATTGCAGGGAGGGCCACCGCACAGTGGTAGTGGAGATGAAGTCTGGCCTTCACACTGAGGACACATCCATTGCGTTATGTGGTATTGCGACTGTGCTAAATGGGACAGAATTTGAAAAGATGTAGCAGCCCAAGAATGGGCACCCATGAGGCACAGTGTACCATCAGCAGCAGCAGAACTGAACCCAACCACAAACTATAACCTCACAACATATGTCAGCATATCCCCACTGTACCATGACCACCCTTCCAGGGGATCAACGTTGATTCGATAAAAAGTGCAGGAAGGTATGCCAGGAGCGAAACCAGACATAGAATGTCAATTCGGTGAATCTCCAGCACACAACAATTTGTGTGCCAAATAGCATAACTATCAAGTAATTGGCAGAGCAAAGTGATTCAAAAACTAACTGATCAAACCTAAGCTCTGCAGTCCTGACACATCCAGTAACGAATGCTGGTGGACAATTAACCAACACACTGGAGGAGGGGGGCTCCACAAATATCCCAATTTTCTATGATGGAGGAATCCAGTACAAAAAGAAAGGCTGAAGCAATGGCAATAATCACCAGAATTGCTGAGTAGATGATGCATCTTGACCTCCTCTGGAGTTCTCCTGCATCACAGATGCCAGTTTTTAGACAATTCCATTCAGTCCATATAGCAAGACATGGCTGAAGGCACTGGATACAGCAAACGCCATGGTTCCCGAAAATATTGCAGAAATGCTACTGAAGACATGTGCCCTAGAACTTTCAGCGCCTGAGCCAAGCTGTTGCAGCATAGCTATAGTTGCATATACGGCCGCATGGTAGCACAGTGGTTAATACTGCTGCTTCACAGCTCCAGGGACCTGGGTTCGATTCCCGGCTTGCGTCACTGTCTGTGTGGAGTTTGCACATTCTCCTCGTGTCTGCATGGGTTTCCTCTGGGCTTCGGTTTCCTCGCACAGTCCAAAGGTGTGCGGATCAGTTTCATTGGCCCAGCTAAAATTGCCCCTTAATGTTCTGAGATGTGTAGGTTAGAGGGATTAGCAAGTAAATCTGTAGGGATATGGGGGTAGGGAATGAGTAGGATTGTGGTCAGTGCAGACTCGATGGGCCAAATGGCCTCTTTCTACAGTGTCGTGTTTCGATGATTTCTAACAAGCTACAACACTGGCATCCATCTGGCAATGTGGAAAATTCCCCAGTTATGCCCTGTACACAAAAAGCAGGACAAGTCGAACCCATCAATTACCATCCTATCCGTTTATTCTCTATCATCAGAAAAGTGATGATAGGGGTCATAAACAGTACTGCCAAACAACACTTGCTTAGCCATAACCTGTTCGCTGATGCTCAGTTTGGGTTCTGAAGGTACTGAACTTATAACAGCGTTGGTTCAAACATCGGCAAAAGAGTTGAATTCCAGAGGTGAAATGAGAGTGCCCTTGACATCAAGGCAGCTTGTACGATCGATAGTGGCACCAACGAGCCCTATCAAAACTGGATCAAATGGGAAGTGGAGGGAAGAACATCACTTGTTGGGGTCATATTTGGCACAAAAGAAGTTGGTTGTGGTGTTTGGAAATCAATCACCCAGTTTCAGGATGTCCTAAGGGTAGTGTCCTAGGACCAACCCTCTTCAGTTGATTTATCAATGACCTCTCTTCCATCACAAGGTCAGAAGTGGGGTTCTTTGCTGATAATTACAAACATTCAGCACCATTCATGGCTCTTCAGCTACTGAAGTACTTCATATCTACATGTGGCAAAAATGGGCAATATCCAAGCTTGGGCCGACAATTGGCAATTAACATTCATGCCACACAAGTGGCAAGCTAGGCCATCACCAATAAGGGAAAATCTAACCATTAGTCCATGACATTCAGTTGCATTACCATTGTTGAATCACCCACTATCAACATCCTGGGGTCTATATGTTGACCAGAAAATAAATTGGACTACGCTCCCCGAAGTCTGTCCAGAAACTACGAGGCAAAAGTCTGGAGTATAATACACTCTCCACTCACCTAGATGAGTGCAGCTTCAACGACAATCAAGAAGCTCGACACCATCTGGGATAAAGCAGCCCACTTGACTGCTAACCTTTCCACAGGCATTCAGTCTCTCCATCACTGCTGAACAGTGGCAGCAGTGTATACATTCTGCAAGAGGCTGCAGGAACTCACCAATGCTTCTAAAACAGCACCTTCCAAACCCATGACCGTTACCATCTAGAATAACAAGGGCAACAGACACATGAGAACATCACCACCTTTTATGTTGTGGCTTTCTAGTATCATCAAGAAATTTTATTTTTTGTTAGGTAAAAGTTGTATTTATTGAATAAGAGAAACTTGGTATAGGGGTTTGCAGCCCTTGGCTGCCTTGAGCACAGCTTCCTTCTTTCCGGTCGCTGATTTTTCCTGAGGGCTCCACTCCTTAGGGTGATCACTCACTCTCAGTTCCCCATTGGTCTCTCCAGTCAGGTGACTCCCCGCTGCAGTACTGTCTTAAAGAAGTAGATACCACACACATCCTCAAAGTCATTCATCATAACTAGCTTCGAGATGTATCGCCCTTTCTTCGCTGACGACTGGTCAAAATCCTGGAATTTCCTCCCTAACAGCACCATGTATGCACCTATGACATGTGGACTGCAGCGATGCTAGATAGCAGATCACCGCCCCCTTCCCGAGGGCAATTGGGTGTGAGCAATAAATGCTGTAGCAGCCAGCGACGCCTACATCCCACATATAAATCTTGTCCTGTCACATCCAGAAAGTTATGTATGCGAACGTCTGGGTCTCTGTATTCCTGCAACACCTTAAAATTATGTTATTTCCTTTCCAGATTATCTCATAGTTAGTCCTTACACTATACACCATTTCATATTTCTCTGCACTAAAGCTAATCTCCTACGTTCCAACAATTTCACCACGCATTCCTTCATGAGGTCTTCTATTATTATCCTCAATACTTATTACTTTTCCAAGTTTAATTTCATTTGTAAACCTGAAATTGTGGCCTTAGGGGAAAAAAGAACACTGCGTAGATCTCAGCTGGAATATTGCGTCCAATTCTGAAACCACTTCAGCGGACTGGCATCAAATTCACTAATTTTTATCAAAACTTTTTAATTTGTGTGTGATCTCAATATAAGAAGGTCGTGAACTCCCCACATTTTGCACAAGAACTCCTAATCCTCCGACAAATCTAAAGGTTACGAGTTGTGCAGAAACGGACTTGACATTGATGCACTTCGCTGGATGATTATTCTGCCCCCATGTTACATTCCTATACATAATGGGGCGGTTTCTTCTTGTCACTGCATGCAAATTACCAGGCATGACTGGCTTTACTCCAGCTTCACATTGCTTTTAAGTTTGCCTTCAAGCTGCCTCCGTTTGTATATAGGGTACTTACATCTGGCATCCAAATCTGCTCTTACGTTCATGCGGGAATATCACGGTGTGCAAATATCAACATTGTTCTGAAGAAAAATAAAATGTTTTGCGAGGTACTGGTGGTGACCAGTTGTTTCCAAAGTACATCTTGTCCTGCCATGTATCCGCCCATTGTTCATAGGCCTTTGTGAATTCAGCTAGTGAGGTTGAGCTGTATTTCCCTGAACTCATGGAGTTATTATCTTAGGAAGTTGCGCGTCGTCCTCTTCCCTGTATTTTATGCTATCTACGAATTCTGAAATTTACCGTGCAAATCGCCCCGGTTTCAGAGTTCCTCAGCTGCAGTAAACAATCGACTTTAAGACACTCGGTGACTTCAGCCATGGGAAACGGGAGTTACATGTTCGTTCACGTTTCCGAATATATAGAATTGTGCCTTTTACAATCATGTCACTTGGCCACCATAGGCGGTGTAACCATTTGGTCATCAGCAGCTTTTCGGTATTCGAGTCACTGAGGATGAATTAGAAGTTAAACCATTGGAAAATAGATGCACGTGGTGGTAAAGGAACAAAAGTCAATTGGTTGAAAAATTTGGCGAAGTGATAGGTGATTTGCAGTAAACTGATATTATTCTAACAAGAAAATAATATGCAGTGCGTTTTACTGGTTGTCAATACTTCTTGTTTCTCATAAATGATCCGAAATTGAATATGGGGGCTTATATTTCGAATTTACTAATGGCACATAAATAGGAAACGTAGTAAATGCGCAAAATGTGGCTGATGAAATATTCAGGTGCAATTTAACGTGGGTGCCTGTGAAGTGATTCACTTTGGGAGAATAGACAATGGGGATAGTACAATTTCAATAGGAAGTACAAAACAAGGGAAAACCGGGCCCTTCACTTTCCTCCCACAAAGATGTGCTGCTTAGGCGGATTGGCCTTGGTAAATTGCACCGTAGTGTTGACAGATGTGTAGCTTAGCGGGATAAATGCGTGGGGCTACGGTGATAGGGCAAGGGTGGGCCTGGGTAAACTGGAGAACCAATGCACTACATTTTATAGCATAAATTTAAACATGAATGATAGAAATCCTAAAATGTGGCTCAATTTACATTTCTTCGCACAATATGACCGATCATAAAAATGTATTTTTTTTCAATTTCAAGGTAGATGTGTCGTCAGTGATTCATTCTTCGCCAATTTGAATAGAATTCTGAACCCAAAAAGACGCCAGCAACAGCTTGAAATACCATGATAGCTGTTTTGGATAATTTGGGGAAACTTATTTGTCTTTGACTTTCTGAGGAAGTTAATTGGTAATTTTGTGGGCACCTTGAATTATATGAAAGGTGACATTCAAAGGAAATATATATATACTTGAAAACTTGCAGTGCTACAATACTAACTGGGGAAAGGTCAATGGCTAGGAGTAATTGGATAACATTTAACAGCTGATACAGGTGGGATTGTGGAATGGTCCCTTTTGCGCTGTAGGCTCCTACAATAATTAAACATATTGTATAAACTTGGGATGGTTAACTGCTTGCAAGAGAAACTTAGAACGTACACCGTGGATTGTGCATTCTGCTTAAACTTGACGCACACACTGAGGTAATGCAATCATCTCAGGCTTATGAGTTACCAAATTTAAGTGAGCAAGGGCCCTAACAACAGGAGTAATTAATGCGGCCACTTAAAAAGCAAACTGTTAGTTGTCCCGAAATGGAGTGGAAAATCTCAGTACATCTGCTTTGAAAGGACCATCAATGAAGTCACGTTAATCGGTACTTAGTTCTGTTTGTTGGAATTTGGGGACTCCTGACGGAGGAGCAGCAAGCGCTCCCAAAGCTAGTGGCTTTTGCTACCAAATAGACCTGTTGGACTTTAACTTACTGTTGTGAGACTTCTTACTGTGTTTACCCCAGTCCAACGCCGGCATACCCAATCATGGCATTTGGGGATGCAGAATCAATTTGCCATTTTGATGCCCATGCCCACGAATGAATAAAAAATAGATAACGTTTGGGAGGATACTGCTGGGATGTGCGTTCTGGCCTGACCTGGTATAAACAGCAGGTTTCCTTCCCTAAAGACCCTTGGCGAACAACATGGGTTTTTTAAACCACAATCGAAGATAGCTTTGGTCACCTTTATTTTCAAGTTCGAATTTATTAATAGATTTGAAATCCCATTAGCTGTCATGGTGAAATTTGAACTTTAGCCCGGGCCTCTGGATTATTATAGAATCATAGGATCGCTACAGTGGAGAAGGAGGCCATTCGGCCCATCGAGTCTGCACCGAACTCAATCCCATGCAAACCCTATCCCCATAACCCCATATATTTACCCTACTAGTCCGTCTGATACTAAGTGCCAATTTAGCATGACCAATCAAACAACCTGCACATCTTTGGACTGTGGCAAGAAAGCAGAGCACCGGGAGGAAACCCACGCTGACACTGGGAGAACGTGCAAACTCCACACAGACAATGACCCCAAGCCGGGAATTACTAGTTCAGCGGCCCCACCTTTATGGTACCATTCTACCTTTTTAACTCATTTCCACTGTTGTGGATATATTGCAGTCCAAGTGCCATGCCATAATTCAAATCTGACCTAATCAGACAGAAATTGATAGAAAAAGCATTTCATAGACCCTTTTAGCACAATTTAGTCATCAAAGAAGAATTTCGCTGCCCAGGTAGAGCTATAATATATTGTTCCTTCTAATTAGCAGGCGTTATTCTTGCGCAACGAAGGGAATGATTATTTTTGATATTGGTGTCTTTGCAGTTCAGATGTAAAATCGAAGAAGGATCAGGTGGCAGCATTTGAAAATGAGCTGCGCAATTCTTCCAGTATCTGATCGTTGCCATTATGACTTTTTGTGTAACCTGATGGTACGCTACATACCATGAATTATGGCATGGCACTTGGACTGATGTAGCATTCATTGCCATATTTGTTAGTTAGATACGATTGGATATGCGGAGATTGGGAGCGGCCCGATGAGGCAGGAGAAGTTATGTAAGTACTGTTCCTGCTTCGCTACTGCAGTTCGAGCGAATTCCATTGCAGATCAAAAAGTGACCGTCGCACACAATTCTAAAGGTAGATCACAAAGATGACGACAACCCCATTCCTGGGCCCTTGCGGCGACTATGCGTCACTGCTGAAGATGCACCCTTCGACTTGCTTCATGAAGCAGAACAATTTTGAGTTCTGCGGATTCAAACTCAAGATTGCTAGAATTTTAGGCGCTGATCTGGGGGTGTCTTCCTACGTCTGGAGCAGTGTAAGTTCCCTGCGGTTGTCCAAAGAGCAATAGTCACTTTGTATTCGTATTCCAAGTTGCATTTGACTTACAATCGTCATAATTTTCTCAGAAACAAAACTACACTTTTATATGTATGCCCATTTAGCACAATTTGTCCATTCATGCTTGGCCTGAGGCATGTATTCCTCAGACACATGTTTGAAGTAAAACAATGTTCATTTCTCCTTCATCTTGGTTGCAAAACCTACTCTCACTGCTGCTGTTGGGATATTTTAAATTTCCATCCACTGGTATCCCCCACCGATTTTGAATTAAGCTGCCCATTCAAACGTAAGCCCCGGTGTATGCCTACGTGGCCATTATTTGTGCGTGCGGCCAGATACTGAGTGCTCAAACAGGAACTGGTGAGTGCGCTACTTTCCTGCACAGACGCACAACTAACTGTGAGTCCCTGGTTAATGATCATAAGGGCAAATATTCCAAGGCAGGTCAGGAATGAAACTGAGATCCTGCTAGTTACTTGAAATTCGGAATGGTGCTGTACCATCCACTGAATCATTGGTGAATTGCGCTCGCAACGAGCCACTGTGTTACCCCAGTTTGAGAATTTGCTTGTTGAAGTTATTTTACTTGATTGAGATTTGTAGATATCTAGGGATGTGTATATACGTACGGAACCAACTCGACAATAGTGACCTAAACACTTTGAAAAACATGCGAGATTGTCTGTCTTACAACTGTTTTACGCTGTTTATCGTTGGATGGAGTTATTCGCACCGATCCCACCTTTCATGAACAACTGTGGGATCTAGCTGTTCTTCATATGTTTCGGGATAGATTGATCCTAATGCATATGCTGTTTAACTTTTTAGGGGATTGCTCTTTGCCGGTACTTTGAGAAGGAAAAGATCAATTTTACTGGGAAGAAAGTGATTGAGCTGGGAGCAGGCACTGGAATCGTGGGAATATTGGCAGCCTTACTCGGTGAGTTACGGACGGAATTAAAAGGAAATATACGATTTTATCGAGGAGTAGGAGATAAACAGGAAAGAATGGATGCACCTGTCTATATCGATAAGGCAGTTTTTTAAAAGTTTATTTATTAGCGTTACAAGTAAACTTACTTTAACACTGCAATTACGTTACTATGAAAATCCCGTAGCCGCCACACTCTGACTCCTGTTCCGGTACACTGAGGGAGAAGTTAGCCTGACCAGTCCACCAAAGAAGCATGTCTTTCGGACTGTGGGAGGAAACTGGAGCACACGGAGGAAACCCACACAGACACGGGGAGAAGGTGCAGACGCCGCGCAGACAATGACCCAAACTGGGAATCGAACCCGGGTTCCTGGCGTTGTGAGGTAACAGTGCTGAAATCAGCACTGTGTCACCACGCCATGACAAAAATGCCCGGTAATAAAGGATGATTCGTTCCCCAACTTCCTGTAATACACGTGGTTTGTGAAGAATTGTATATCCCTAGTGTAAATATTCAGTTCTGCGAGCTTGTGTTTATTCGGAAATCCAAGTGATTGGGCATCACTCACTTCTATCGATGGTACACTTCAATCACTCATTTATACATTCTTTTTGTTTTTAATGTTTTACTCCAAATCACCAATTAAATTAAAGCCTTGATTTCCCGAGTCTCATTCAGTAACATTCTTCCAATGCCAGACAAGGCAACCTTATGAGCGGGATAGTTATTTACTGAAATGATTAACTAGGTAGAGATACCACAATAATGCGCTGGTTTCTTTAGATAGGAAGGGTCTGAAGTCTACGCGGGACACTTAGTGAGGACAATGGATAGGACGGCCGTTGTGGTATCCGGCAAGAAAGGATGCAGGCCTTGCTCCTGAAACTTAGTAATTGCTAATTATTATCTCAGAAAGACAATGGGTGATGCCAGATTTATTATATTGAGCAATGCCCTTTTTGCTCAATATTATTTTGTTAGTATCTGAAAGCGTCAAACAACTCAACTTGCAGAGAGATCTCTTTCGCAGATTGTCCAGACCATTTTCGGTCAGAGCCTTCTAGTTTGTGCTGTGTGAATGAGTCCACCCCCGAGTGAATGGTGAAGCATGCTACTATCCGGGATATTAACTGCCCACAGACCCTCAGACGTTTTTGGCTACTATTGCATTAGTTTCACACGATCACTAGTCTCTTATCGGCAGCAAACCCTTAATCTAGATTGACATTGCTCTTTTCTTTTTGTGAGGTGGAAATGTTACCATAACAGATAAGTTGGACATCCTGATGCAAATCAGAAACAACGTCACTATCAACGTGCCCTCAGCCTGCAGAAACCGGATAAAAGTTCTTCCGCTGGTTTGGGGTGAAGACCAATTTAGTTTTCCTACCGATTATGACTTCATTTTGGGAACAGATATCGTCTACGAAGTTGAGTCCTATGCCGGCTTAAGAGATACACTGTGCTATCTTTGTAGCGATCACACTACAATTTACCTCGTTACTGAATTTCGATGTCACAACTATTCTGAAACTTATCATAACGTAATATTAACTGAACATTTTAACTGCAACCCTGTTGAGGTTTCAAATGACAAAACTATTGTTGTGTATAAAATGAGCAAAATTAGTGCAAAAGCTCCCAAACTAGAGACAGACACGGTGTAGAAACACAGGCATCAGCCGACTTAATTGACCACAGTCAGTACGTCAAAGTGTTTCTGCTTTTTACAAGATAAAACGGCCCAAGATTCAAACAATTAAGGCTAAAGCAGGTTGAACAATTATGTTCGTCACCCATTAGCTACTGGCTATTTCAATACCAAATAAAGGAGATTTCACCAACAATGTCCCTGAAAACTTTAAATCTCCATCACTCAATCCTTGAGCAGAAAATAATGGGAAGGGATTTCCTTCGTCTACTCTTTTAAAACCTGTCATAATCCCGTGCACTTCTTTCACACCTCCCCTCAATTTTCTTTGCTTCAATGAGAGCAATTTCCAACGTTACGTTTTAGATTACACGCGCGGCTGGAAACATGCTGGCAAAACTCCTCTGCCCACTCACGACAGCCCTCACGTTTTCTCAAATTGTGGTGACTAGAACTGGATGCAATGTTCAGTGCCATTTATGGTTTAATCAGAACTTTCTGAAGGTTCACCATAACTTCTTTATTAATTAATCTTTACTAATTAAAACGCTTTACTGATTATTCGCTCAGTATCTCCTTCCTCCTTCAAAGATCCATACACAATAATTTGCAGGTCCCTCTGCTCCTGCACACTATGTCATCCTCTCGTCCTTCCCCCCTTCTGTCAAATAACA
Source organism: Carcharhinus amblyrhynchos (assembly GCF_965287045.1). NCBI lineage: Eukaryota > Metazoa > Chordata > Chondrichthyes > Carcharhiniformes > Carcharhinidae > Carcharhinus > Carcharhinus amblyrhynchos. Next base: position 61,577,381 of record NC_137337.1, read on the forward strand.
TCCGTTCACACCTAAAAAGTGGAAGGGTCATCTCGGCCTTCTGGGCCATAAGTAGCTGCGGCCGTCACCAAGCTGTTCCAATGCAGTTACAACGCAGGCATTTACCCAGCGATGTGGAAAACTGCCTACATGTCCTGTCCTCTACAAATCCATCCCAGCCAATGAATCTACAATGGTCATTAGTAAACGGATGGAAAGGGTCGTTAGCAGTGCCATTATGTGGAGCGTACTTAGAAGCAAGCTGCTCACTTTCGTTCATTTTGGGTTACACTAGAGCCACTCAGTTTCTGACCTCATTGCGGCCTTGGTGAAGACACATTTATCAATTATGTTTTCTTAGATCAGAGCTGAAATATTTTACTCGCAATGCAAAAACCCTCAAAAGAGTTTAGCGTATAATCCAATCACCTTGGTAAAATCGTGTGTAATGATCGCATTACATCCTTGGTGACGTGCAAGTAACTGGCTTTGAAATCAATGCAGTATTTGACCGAGTGTGTCATCAATGAGCACGGACAAAATTGGAATCGATGGGAATCAAGGGAAGATTAGAATCATACCTAATACAAAGTAAAATAGCTGCCGTTGTTGGACGTCAGTCATCTGAGATGCAGGACATCACTTTACGAGTTCCTGAGGGTAGTGTCTTGGGCCCAGCTATTTTCAGCTCTTCATCCAGACCTACCATCCATCATAATATTAGAAGTGGGAGTGTTCGCAGATGATTGCACAATGTTCAGCACCATTCCTGACTCTCCAGATACTGAAGCCCTTTGCGTCCAAATGCACCGAGGCCTGGGCTGATAACGATAAGTAGCATTCTCACCAATTGGCAGACATATTCGGTCTGCTAAATATGGCAGACCAATTTATCATATTGGTCTGGCATTACCAATATGCCAATTGTCTGGAATATTGGTTATGCCAGGCAGTGCCATAACCAATGAGACAGATTCCAACCATCTCCCCATGATATTCAATTCATTTCCATCAGTGAATCTCCCGCTATCAACATCCTGGGGGTTGTCATTGACTCGAAAATGAACTGGACTAGCTGTATAAACACTGCAACACGCCCTGGGCTGGGAAGAGCAAGTCTTGACTCCCCAAAGCTCTAGCGAAATTGATATTTAATGATTAGATTTAGTTTAGTTTTCCACGCGCAGTCGGAGTATGTCAATTCAATATGGTTTAATGCTGAATTCTGGGACACAGGCTCATTACTTGGTTTGATCTTTGCGCCACACTCAGAAGTGCCAAGGGAGGAAAAGTATATGGTCCCTGAAGCTACTGATGCAAGACTTCAAGGTTGAATAATTACTGAAGTGGAACTATCCACCTTCCTCGCAATTAAAATGATCAGTTCCATTCTCTAAAGTCAAAGTCTTATCACGCAAAGAGAAACAATTGTTAAAACGTCCAACCCTTTACATTAAATGTGCGCAGTTTAACTTGTGATTTTTAAGGGAAATCACTTTATTTCAAACTATTTAACCATTTTTGATTTTGTAAATTTATAATGAAGTTCTGTAATTAACTTTTGTAAGACTGTAGCTCTTTTAAATTGTAATATCTGTTACTTGAATATGTTGTGCTACATTTAGCACACCGAAGACTTTTGAGCATTAATGTGAATTTTACAGTGACTTCGTACAATTTTTGTAACTTTGTAAGTTTTACAAAGCTATTCTGTAAGGTTAGTTGACTGATACAAAGCATTGACAGATACAATAAAAATATAATACCTGTCTCAGCAAAACCGCCTTGTTAAGTGCCTGTTTTTAATGAAGCTATCTATAGGTCAATTAGACATCAAATGAATCCATGTTTACAGATATCGCATTCTGTGTTAGCTCAAATAAAAGCAGACATGAAAACTATTATCACATCTATTAGATACATAACACTATACAGTTCATATTATATTTTGTCTAGTATTTTTATTAATTTTATGTTTATGAGAAACGTTACGACTCTATTTTTTGTCTTAAAAGTGAAGTAACTCAACCCAAGAAACCACAGGTAGTAGTAATAGCAAGCATCGGATATCTCACACAGATCATAGAGCTTCTGATTGTGGTTCGATTTAATACTAATTTAATTAGGTTTTCAGAGCATGAGCTCAAGATATCAATCATGAAGCATGACAGTAACGTATTTCCACCATCCTGGCTAAATGACCAAGACATCATAAAACATTCTGTTTCTCTAACAGGGAGTAAGCTTTATTAAGAGGAATACTCTCTCAAGTATTGATATCTTAAGGACCAGTCAGGGACAAGACAATCGGAAATTACATTAATAGATGACCATCATCCTCGAGAAACCAATTAGAAACTGATGATGCCCACCACACATTGATCACACGCCCCTTAAGCCAATTAAGAATTAGCCTCGCCTCATTTAGACCAATGAGAATGCAATGTTGATCAGGCTATGAGTTGTGGCTGTGTTGGTGGAACAACGATCATGAAGGTGTTTTCCTGCCGGTCTTTTCGCTAAGATTAAATATCAGATCAGGTGCCACAAATTTTCTCGTCATTCTTCAATCTTGCGTGTCTCTCTTTTGGGGGCCATGATTTGGATTCAATTTAAATGTACATTGGTTTTTGGAGCAAGCAGGGAGATGGATTGAAGGTTTGCTCTGCCATTCTGCGTAAAGGTTTTGTAACTTTAAGAATTGAGTAAAATTCATGAAAGAAACTAAAAAGCAGCTTTGAGCAAGTGTCACAGCAAGTTTGGAACTAAAGTTTGTTTGTAAAGCCTGCTGTCCAGGTGCTGCGGAGATTACAGAGAGAGAACAGAGATAGTGTCAACTCGCGCTCAAGGCTGAACAGGAGAGTAAGGGCCGTAGTACGCTCGTCAAGTCTCGCCCTATCATTAACAGATATAAATTTACAACATATTGAAGACTTCTTGAGTTACTTTATCAAACTACTTCCTGTTGCCTATAATGTTGAAGTCTCAAATGAACAAGATTAGAATTTAAGTTCAAATAATACATAGAACTGAAACCATGTTTGCACCAAGGCTGTAATGAGATTACTTTAAAACGGTTTTATTAACAGAGCGCACAATTGGAGTTTTTAGATAGATGGGACAACATTTCATTTCTGGTCCGGAACAATTATAACTGTTTATTTTGTTTTCAGCAAGGAATTAGTCGCCTCAACTTGAACACAAACGTTTTGTTGGCATATGCCATCAGAAATTGCGAATTTTAAAGGCACATTGTAACACTTACTACTATGAAGAACATGGGATCAGGTACTTAATTCAAGATAATAGACCGCCACCGTGGAATAACAACAATAACCTAGATTTGTAATATTTCTTTAATATGATAAAACATAGAGAGACAATTCGCAAGATGACAGGCCGGATAACGAAACGCATGCAGGCTTAACCGAGTTTCTTGATGAAGGAAAATTAGGTATGGAGGTGGACGATGTTCCCGAATTTAGTGACCAAGCAACTGAAAATACGCCTCTCAATGGTGGAGCAATTGAAATACTCCAGCTGTCCGAATTGGAAGAACGCAGCTACCTGGGAAGGCTGTTGGAGTGGAGTTCCAAAATTAGGAAGAGGCATTGCATGAATGCGTTTGAAAACAAAATGAGAATTTTAAACCCACCATGTTGCTTGACTTGTCACCAACATAGGCGAGTGAGAACAGGGCTAATGCATGAAAGGGTCCTGGAGTGAATTAAATGAGAGCAGAAACCTTTAGAAATATTGCAAAAAGGTGTGGCCATTTGGCCCATCGAGCTAGCACCAACATTAATGTGATCAATGCTGATCTGCATCTCAATACCACAGTCTTGCTCTCTTTCCACACTCCTTGATGTCTGTTGTGTCCCGAAATCTATTTATTTCTTAAATTATACATTCAGCGACTTGGCCTCTACACATAGCCTTATATAGTGCAGATTTCCACAGTTCACCACCCTCCGAGTGAAGAAATTTCTCCTAATCTCTTCCCTAACTGGCCTTACCCCATATCCCAAGATTCTGAACCCCTTGTTATAGAAATTCCAGCCGGAGGAATCAACATACCTATATGATCTGCCCAGCTTTGGCAGAATTGTATACGTTTCAGTGAGATACCCTCTCAATTTTCACTGTGCTCCCTCTATGACAAGTATATATGTTCTTAGGTAAAGAGACCAAAACTGCACACACTACTCTAGGTATGGTCTCAATAAGATCATGTACGGTTGTGGTAAATCACCCTTGCTCCTGTACACAAATCTTCTTGCAATGAAGGCTAACACTTGCCTTCCTAAATGGTTGCTACACTTGCATGTTTGCTTTCAAAGTACAAGAACACCAAGACCACTTTGAACAGCAACAGTTCTTAATCAATTACCACTGAATAAATACTCTGCCATAGAGTTTTTCTTTCCACAGTAAATTACTTCACACTTATTCACATTATACGACATCAGTCATGTATGTGCCCACTCACTTAACTTGTCTAAATTGCCTTGAACCCTCTTTAGTTCCACATCACCATGCGCTGTCAGCAAACTTGGAACTATTTAATTAGATATCCTGATTCAAATCATTGATATACATTGTGAGAGGCTGGGGTCCAAGCATTGGTCCACTAATCACTGCCAGTTTGCCATCCACTCCAGATAAGACCCATTTGTTCCTACTCACTGTTTCCTGTCTGCTAACCAATTCTCAATCCATGCTAGGATATTACCTATTCTATTAGTTACGTCCTCAAAAAGGCTTCAGTAGGATTGTCAAACACGATTTTCCTTTCCTAATCCCATGTTGACTTTGTCCAATCCTGTTGATAATTTCCAAGTGTCCTGTTGTCAAATCATTTACAATAGACTCTAGTACTTCCTCTATTATTAATTTTAGGCTCAACAGTCTGTAATTCCCTCTCTACTCCCTTGCTATTTTCTAAGATGGTGTGATTACATTTGCCAACATTGACTGCCTGAGCTGTTCCATAATCTACAGAATTTTGGAAGACGGCAACCCATGCACCCACTGATTCCATCCCACCACGTTTAACCTCTGAGGTGTAGACTATGGCCCTAGGGGATTATGATCTCTAAGCCTATTCATACTACTAATCTCTATTTATACTACTAATACTAATTTACTTCAAGTCCACCTTCTCACTCGATCCTTGCATCCCTAGCACTTCTGGGAAGTTACATGCTTCTTCTGCGACGATAGAATTAAAGTGATTGTTTCATTGCACAACTTCCTTGTTTTCTTTTATTAATTCTTCCGTTTAAGATAGTAATAGATCAGTTGGTTGCACTAATCTTTTTGCTGTTACATACTTATAGAAGGGTTTACAGTCCTCTTTTATACTTCTTATAAGTGTATTTTCACTGTCTGTGCGCCGCTGCTTAAGGGCAGAGTAAGCATTGCATTGTCTGAGGTCACTGTCCATATCCCAGTGCTCGCACTGCACCATTCACACAGCATTCTCCCAATCGACTTCATTTCACGTAGCGCTCTGCATATCCCAACATCCACATTCCTCGGTACACACCATACTGTTCAGCCTCACTACCCACACCAGCCTCAACATTGCATTTTCAACACGGCGCTGCACAAACTATATTACGTGCATACCATACCCTTAATTCATCATTGACAATCAGTTTTCAACACCCGCCACTGAGTACTTTAACCTACTGCCAATACTCAACAACAGACAGCACACTGCCATCAAAACAGAGGTTAACAATTCCATGAAAGGTTCTATTGGATGTACCATCGATTTGCTCCTCAGATGCCAACAATGTAATTATTCAATTTGTTGCCTACTGCGGCATCCTACTCCCAACTCCTTCATAGAATGTCGTGCATTAACTTTCCTCTGACTTTAGACGTCTTTAGGAGTGTTCACAATCTACATGTCAAAGGAATTGCATTCCATGAACGAGGAATATATTTTCATCACCTTTAACCTATGCCTGATTCCCTGGTCACTCATATCACATCTTTGTTTTCAACAATCGCCATCACCCTTTATCAACAAAAATAGAAAGATGTAAGAATCCATAATGACGGACAGGTACTGTGTTTTGTAATCTTACTAGTGTTATCACTGAGGAAATCTGGTTCTAGAGCGAGAATAGTAACATAATGGTGACATGAGACAAGAACATAGAACATATAACATTACAAAGCAGTACAGGCCCTTCGGCCCTCGATGTTACGCCGACTTGTGAAACCAATCTAAAGCCCATTTAACCTACACTACTCCAATTTCATCCATACGTTTATCCAATGACCATTTAAATGTCCTTAATGTTGGCGAGTCCACTACTGTTGTAGGCAGGGCATTCCACACCCTTACTACTCTCTGAGTAAAGAACCTACCTCTGACATCTGTCCTATATCTATCACCTCTCAATTTAAAGCTATATCTCCTCGTGCTACCCATCTCCGTCTGAGAAAAAAGGCTCTCACTGTCCACCCTATTTAATCGTCTCATTATCTTATATGCCTCTATTGAGTCACCTCTTTACCTTCTTCTCTAACGAAAACAGCCTCAAGTCCCTCAGCCTTTCCTCATGATATCTTCCCACCATACCAGGCAACATTCTGGTAAATCTCCTCTGCACCCTTTCCAATGCTTCCACATCCTTCCCATAATGCGGCGACCAGAACTGTACGCAATACTCCAAGTGCGGACGCATTAGAGTTTTGTACAGCTGCAACATGACTTCATGGCTCTGAAATACAATCCCTCTACCAATAAAAGCTAACACACCGTACGCTTTCTTAACAACCTTATGAACCTCAGTGCCAACTTTCAGGGATCTATGCACATGGACGCTGAGATCTCTCTGCTCATCCACACTACCAAGTAACTTACCATTAGCCCAGTTCTCTGTATTCCTGTTCTCCAACGTGAATCACTTCACACTTTTCTGCATTAAACTCCATTTGCCACATCCCAGCCCAGTTCTGCAGCTTATCAGTTTGTCCCTCTGTAACCTGTGACATCCTCCTGCACTATCCACAACAAGAAGGACCCATAAATGCATTAAGCACCAAAGCTGCCCATGTTGCATTAATTGACACGACAGAGAGGTGATAATATATACATAAGGAATTTCAAATTTGAAAGATTCATAGTTCGCAAATTTGTGTAAAAGGCAGTGCTTTTTATCATTTGTATTGAATTAGAAATGCCCTTTCGTTTCAGAAGGCATGGGGATTTATTGGAGAAGCTCCATCATGATCGCCCCTGAATGATGCCCGTAGTAATGGAACTCTCCTTCAGTTGATGATCAAATCTGCTACTTAATCTACCTAGAACACAATGATCAAATATATCTAAGGAATAGGCCAGGAAGCAGTAGAGAGAGAGCAGAGAGAATGTACATGTGCTGAATTGGAGTGGATGAGACTAATATTACCCCTCAGGAATCTAAGGACTCTTACCCTGTATCCTTAGACTGTGACCTCTAGTTCAGGGCTCCCCTGTCATTGGAAACATCTTTTCCCTGCATCTACTTTGTCTAGTCCTGTTCGAATTTTCTAGTTCCTCATGAGATTCCTCCCCTCATTCTTCTAAATTCCGGTGAATATAATCCTAACGGACGCAATTTGCAATCCCAGGAATCAGACTGGTAAACATAACAAGGAAATCCCTCTTCAGCTAAGGTGATAAAAACTGCACACAATATTCCAGCTGTGGTCTCCTGCAAAACTGCAGCAAGACATCCTGCTCCGAATTGTCTTGCTGTGAAAGCCAACATACCACTTGTCTTCTTCACTGCCTGCTGCACCTGCATGCTTACTTTCAGTGACTGGTGTTCAAGGTCACCCAAGTCTCGTTGCACATTTCGCTTTCTCAACCTGTAGCCCTTCAGATAATAATCTGCCTTCCCGTTTTTGCTACCAAAGTGCGTTACCTCACATTTTTCTGCATTATACTGTACCTGCCATGCATTTGCTCACTCAGTCAGCTTGTCCAAATCACACCAAAATATCTCTGCATTCTCCTCAAAGCTTAACATACCACCCAGCTTTGCATCATCTGCAAATTTAGAGGTATTAAATTTAGTTCCCTTGTCTAAATCCTTAATATACAATGTGAATAGCTGGGTTCCAGCACTAATCCCTGTGTATAGTCAGTCCCTGACACTTAGGAAGAGACCCGTCTATTACAACTCTTTTCCTGTCTGCAAAACAGTTCTCAATGCATCTCAGTACACTACTCCAAATCCCATATACTTTGGTTTTGCACACCAAACTATTACAATGCAGCCTTGTTGAAAACCTTCTGAAGGTCCAAGTAAACAGCATCCACTAGCTCCCCCTTCTACTCTACTAGTTACACCCTCAAAGAATTCTGGTATATTTTTAAAGCATGATTTCCCTTCATAAATCCATGCTGATTCCGTCTGATCCTGTCACTGTTTTCCAAGTGCTCTGCTATTGTATCTTTTAAAACGTATTTTTTCATTTTCCCCACTACTAACTATTAAGAATCTGTATTTTTGTCACCAATCTTTTCCTGATCCCATACCTATAGAAGCTTTTGCAGTCAGTTTTTGTGTTCGCCACATTCTTACTCTTGTACTCTATTTCCTCCTTTGTCCCCGTTTGCTGAATTCTGCACTACTCCCCATCCTCAGACCTGCTGCTTTTCTTTCTGGAAAATCTGCATGCCTCTTCCTTGGTTCTAATAGTATCTCCAATTTCCTTTGTAAGCCATGGTTTGGCCAACTTTTCCGTTATATTTTTGCACCAGATAGGAATGAACAACTGTTGCCGTTCACCCATGCACTCTTTCGATGTTTTATGTTGCCTTTCCATTGTCATCTCTTTAAGTAATGTTCCCCAATCCATCATAACCAACTCGCACCTCACACCTTTGTACTTTCTTTTATTTAGAGTCAGGACCCTAGACTCAGTATCAACTACTGCAAATTGATGAAGAATTCTATGTTGCTGATTCCCAAGGAGCCTCACACAATTAGATTGCAAATTATTCTTTTCTTATTACACAAAACCCAACCTAAAATTGCCTGTTCTCAGGTAATTCCTCAATGCATTGGTTCAGAAATTCATCTTTCCAGGAATTCCTCCTCTGCAGTATTGTTATCAATTTGGTTTGTCCAATCGATATGCAGAATAAAGTCACTCATAATTATGCATGTTCCTTTTGATCACACGTCTCGAATTTCATGTTTCGTGCCATTGCCAACGTCAACAATACTGTTTGTGGGTCTATATACAGCCCCCACTAACGATTTATGTCTCTTGGTGTTTTGCAGCTCCACCCACACAGATTCCAGATGACTGGAGCTAACAGCCTTCCTCACTGTTGTGTTAATGTCCTCTTCAACCAGTAATGCGATCCCACTGCCATTTCCTTTCTGCCTGTCCTTCCTAAATACTAAATAGTTCAGTATTCAGGATGGCCAAGGTTCCCACCTATATCATGTTTCTGTAACCCCAATAATATCATACTCAATTTCATCTATTTGCATGATTAACCCATCCACTTTATTGTGAATGTTTCCATGCATTTAAGCATAAAGTCTTAAGCCTTCTCCCCTCAACATTTCTTGTCCCATTCTCATTATTTTAACTGTGGCCCTGTTTGATTCTAGTTCTTCATTTCTCTGCCTATCACTTTTCCTTTTCCCCTTTCTGCCTTTTGTTTTTGTTTCCCCCTCCCCTGACTGCTTGTTTAGGTTCCCACCCCCCTGTCATTTTAATTTAAACTCTCCCGAACCACTCTAGGAAATGCTACCCCGAGGACATCAGCCCAGATCCTGCTCTGGTCCGGTTTGTAGTGATTCTACCTCCCCTAGAACAGGACTAATGTCTCAAGAATCTGAAATCCTCTCCCTCACTCCATGTCTCCAGCCATATTTCATCTGATATATTCTGCTATGTCCGCTATGTCTGCTAAGTCCACATCATGCTCCGACTAGCACATGGCACCGGTAGTAACCCTGAAACTGCTACTTTGGAGGTTCTACATTTAGTTTACTTCCAGTTTCTTTTATTCTACTTTTAGAATCTCATTCCTTTTCTCCCATATGTGGTTTGTACTAATGTGCACCACCACCACTAGCTGTTCACTTACCCCTCCCACACCTCCTGTAGCTGATATGAATCATCTTTGACCCAAGCACCAGAGAGGCAATTTGCCATCCTGGAGTCTCGTTTGCGGCCACAACATTGCTTATTTATTCCACATTTAATCGAATTGGTTAGCACTGCTGCCTCACAGCTCCAGGGACTTGGGTTTGATTCCCAGCCTGGGTCACTGTCTGTATGGAGTATGCACGTTCTCCCCTCATCTGTGTAGGTTTCCTTTGGGTGCTCCGGTTTCCTGCCGCAGTTCAAAATTGTGCGGGTTAGGTGAATTGGCCGTGCTAAACTGCCCTTTAGTTTCGCAGGTGCGTTGGTTAGAGGGATAGAGCCGAGGTGGGATCGTTATTGGTGCAGACTCGATGGACCGAATGGCCTCCTGTATTGAAGGGATTCTATAATTCTATGAATCCCCCATAACTATTGCATTTCCACACTTCTTACACCTGTACTGTGCAGCAGAGCCAAGCGTAGTGCAACATATTTGGCTGCTGCTGCTTTCCGCAACAGTATCCAAAACTGTACATCTGCTTTGCAGGGAAATAACCGCGGCAGGTTCCTGCATTGCCTACTTAACCTTCCTGCCTTGCCTGGTGGTCACCTATTCCCTTCCTACCTATAAAATTTTAGCCTGTGGCATGACCAACTTTCTATACGCGTTATCCACCATACCCTCTACTTTGCAGATGCTCCAGAGCGTCCGCATCCGCCGCTACTCCAGCTCTAAAACCTGGGTTGAAATAGCTGCAGCCGGTGACACTTGCTCCTCCCAGTGCTAACCCCGAGCGTTGGAAATGTCCTCGGCTTCCCAGATACAGCAGAAAGAGCACACCATACCTTGGAGGTCTGCTACCATGACCTCCCCCTTTAAGTTAAACCTTTTGGAAGGTACTTTAGGTAATATTGATTCCTCTAGGGCCCTTCTTCCCTGGTCCCAGTCACTGCAGAATGTAATCCTGCAGCACTGCTGCCTCACAGCACCAGTGGACACTGTCTGTGTGGAGTCTGCGTGCGTTTCCAATGGGTGCTCTGGTTTCTTCCCGCAGCTCCAAAAGACATGCTTGTTATGCTGGGCATGCTAAATTCTCCCTCAGTGTATCTGAACAGTCGTCGGAGTGTGGAGACTAGGGGATTTTACAGTAACTTCATTGCAGTGTAATATAAGCCTACTTGTGATACTAATAAATGAATTTTACAAACTATGACCCACAAAATGGAGACCCTACACACTATAAGCTATTAAACTAATAAATACTTCCCCGACTGCACTCACCCAATCAACTTCTTTCACTTGCCCAGTCACTTTTGAATCTTGGCATCACCTCAAGAGCTTCAAACTCCAATCTAGCACACAGATTCCTCCCTGCACTCTCGTGCTGTTTTCAATTTCCCAATAATTAACTCTGTCACTTGTAGCCTGTATTCTAGCTCTGGTTGCTGCTACCTGCGTGTTCCCACGTCTTGTTGTCCTCCTCACACACTCTCCTCTAGGTACTGCATGTGTAAAGGGCCACACTTTTATTTTGCTGACCACGCCACTTTAGGTAGCATGGTAAATAGTATATATTCAAGCAGAAAGCTGACAAATGACAATGAGTTTGCAAAACTGAGGCAAATGTGTTATATATTGAGATATCTTCTTCTTGGAACCTGACAAATGCAGATCAGGGTATTTTCTAAATAGTAAATAACAATGCAATCTTACCATCTCACAACAGTCAAAAATCTTGACACGTAAGATGTAGTAGGAATAATACGTTTACGTGGATTCATTGAGTCATAATTGATGGAGGCATAAAACGTTGGATCGCACAAGCATAGAATCAGAAAATTGCAGAATCTAGATTGTCAAAATAGTCTTTCTTAGAATCATCTCAGTATCAGAGAATCATAGAACTGCAGAAACACACAAGCACTGAACTATATATTCCCATACTCATAGAATCGTAGGATATCAGAAGCATAGGACTATAGAAGCAGAGAATCATAGGTTCTTACAGGATGAGGTTATTCAGCCCACTGAGAATGTGACAGCTCTTGGAACATGCAGTTTCTAAGGCTTCACACACCTAGCCTTTCTTCATATTTATTATATAGGAAAAGTGAGAGGCATGGGAGTAAATTGCTGGAGCCTTGAGAGAAACCTTTGTATCCTCACTGGCTACAGGGAAGATCTTAGAAGATTGGAGGATAGCCAATGTTGTTCCTTTGTTTAAGAAGGATGGCAAGAATAATCCAGGTAATTACAGGCCGGCGAACCTTACATCAGTGGTAGGGAAATGATTGGAGAGGATTCTTTGGGACAGCATTTATTCCCAATTGGAAATAAGTGAAGGTATTAGCGAGAGGCAATATGGTTTTGTGAAGGGTAGGTCATATCTCATGAATTTGATTGAGGTTTTCAAGGAAGTGACGAAGATGGTTGGTGAGGGTAGGGCAGTGGATGTTGTCTACATGGACTTCAGTAAGGCCTTTGTCATGGTCCTCATGGCAGATGGTGCAGAAGGTGAAGTTGCATGGGATCAGAGGTGATCTGGCAAGGTGGATACAGAACTGGCTCAGTCATAGAAGACAAACAGTAGCAGTGGAAGGGTACATTTCTGAATGGTGGGTTGAGACAAGTGGCATTCCTCAGGAATCAGTACTGGAACCTTTGCTATTTGTCATATATATAAATGATTTGAAGGAAAATGTAAGTGGTTTAATTAATAAGGTTGCGGATGACACAAAGGTTGGTGGAGTGAGGATAGTCATGAAGACCACCAGAGGATACAGCAGGATGTAGATCAGTTGGAGACTTGGGTGGAGAGATGGCAGATGGAGTTTAATCTGAACAAACATGAGGCCATGCATTTCGGAAGGTCTAATACAAATAGGAAATATGCAGTAAATAGCAGATCCCTTAAAAGTACTGATAGGCAGAGGGATCTGGCTATATAGGTACACAGATCACTGAAATTGGCAACACAAGTGGAGAATGTAGTCAAGAAGGCATATTGGCATGCTTACCCTCATTGGGCGGGGCATTCTGTTTAAAAGTTGGCAAGACATGTTGCAGTTTTATAGAACCTTAGTTAGGCCGCACTTGGAATATAGTATTCAATTCTGGTCGCCACACAATCAGAAGGAGGTGGAAGCTTTGGAGAGGATGCAGAAAAGATTTACCAAGATTTTGCTTGGTATGGAGGGCATTAGCTATGACGAGAGATTGGAAAAAACTTGGTTTGTTCTCACTGGAAGGACAGAGGTTGAGAGATGACCTGATAGAAGTCTCCAAGATTATGAGAGCATGGAAAGAATGGATAGTCAGAAGTTTTTTCCCAGGGTGGAAGAGTCAATTGCTCAATTAGGCATAGGTTTAAGTTGCAAGGGGCGAGGTTTAAAGGAGATGTATGAGGCAGGTTTTTTACACAAAGGCTGGTGGGTGCCTGGAACTTGCTGCCAGGGGAGGTAGTGGAGGTGAATACAATAGCGACTTTTAAGGGGCGTCTTGACAAATACATGAATAGGATGGAAATGGAGGGATATAGTCCCTGGAAGGGCAGGGGGTTTTAGTTGAGTCAGACAGCATGCTCAGTGAAGGCTTAGAGGGCCAAACAACCTGTTCCTATGCTGTAATTTTCCTCGTTCTCTGTTCGTTAATGGTATTATTGCTAGACTATTAATCCAGAAACTTAATGTTCTGGGGACGTGGGTTCGAATCCTGTCACTGCATATCATGGGATTTGAATACAATAAAAAAGTATCTAGAATTAAGTATCTACCAATGATCATGAAACAATTGTTGGATAAATCTATCTGGTTCACTAATGTCATTTAGGAAGGAAATCTGTTGTCCTTACCCAGTCTGGCCTACATATCACTCCAGTGCCACAGCAATGTGGTTCACTCTCAAATCCTCTGAAATGACTTCGCAAGCTACTCAGCTTCAAGGGCAACTAGGGATGGGCATAAATGCTGGCCAACCAACACTTTCACCAATGAATAAAAGTTATTTTCTGATTTAAATATACATTTACTTCATTTTAGACACCAGTGGCCCAATTGTTCTGATGGCAAAATAATAGTGGTGTTCACTGCTTACCTCAAATAAATTTGCCCGCAAAGACAGAACATTTCTCTGGGGCGTGTGATCTTTCCCAATGTTAATTTGAATCTTGCACTAAGACAAAAGGATCTCCTTTGATCAATGATGTTGTGAGCGAGGTAAATAGCTAATCATATCGAAAAATTCTCTGGCCCATGATTTTGCTGGTTATCTTTAATTTTACCTTTTTTTTGCATAGAGGGAAATAATGATTGAGACACTGATAGTCACAGATGACAAATCACAAACTTCTTAAAATATTTTATTATAGCAAACACATTTTTATCATAGAAACATTTGTTAATAAGCAAAAGTAGATATCTTCTCCAAGTTTACAAATTTTTTCAGTAATAGTCATGACTTAATGTGCCATTAAATATCAAATTGTTTGGAGAGTGCAAGGGTGGTGGGTGGGGTGAGGTGAGGGGAATGGTGAATGATGTTTAACAGTGATCTTATGCCATAAAGGGGAGCGTTCTCATCAGCTCAAAGATTTGTAAATATTTCAGTGACTTCAATAGCTTAAATATAGGAAACGGTTGTGTATGTTGATTTTGTTGGGCTAATGCAGAGGCCTGAGTTCGGGTCCCACATTAGTTTAATAAATTTGCAATTGAAAAAATAGTGTCCACGAATTGGATGATCATAAAAACTTCAGAGTCTTGTATGTCCTTTGGAGAACACAATCTGTTGCACTTAGCTAGTCTAAACTACATGTCACCCCAGTCCCATATAATGTGGTTGACTTCTAACTGCCTCCTGAAATGGCCTTCAAGCAAATCAGTTGTACTAAACCGCTCCAGGAAAATCAGCTTGGATAAAATTGCATGGCTCGCCCTGAGTAGCTGATGTTGCAATGCCCTTCATGAAAATTCTATGAGCCTGAGCCATGATTGGGAGAACTGTCCTATCTGCTAGTCAGGCAACAGCCTGCCATAATCATACTCACAGAACCAAGTCTTACACCAATTTCCCAGACACCTCCAGTACTGGTCCACAGGACAGGCCGACCAGAAGTCGCCAACACTTGTGAGGAAGCTGCTGGGAGACCTCAGCATTGATTCCCATGGCATGGTGGCACAGTGGTTAGCAATGTCGCCACACAGCGCCAGGAATGAGGTTCAATTTCGGCTTTGGCTGAGTTTCTGTATTGAGAGTGCACGTTTTCCCCATGTCTGCATGGGGTTCCTTTGCATGCTCTGGTTTCCTTCCAGAGTGCAAGTATATGCAGGTTAGGTGGATTAGCCATGCTAAATTGCGCGTTAGTGTCTAAAAATGCAGATTAGGTTGATTTGCCATGGCAAATGTGCGGGGTTATGGAGATAGGGTGGGTAGGGTCGGCCTAGATATAATGCTCTTTTGGAGATTCTGTGCAGGCTCGTTAGGCTGAATGGCTTCTTCGGCACTATAGGGATTCTGTGGTTCCTTAGAAGGACTGGTGGCATCAGATGTCACTTGGCTAAACACCTGTCACCCTCCCTCAGTTGATG
The DNA here is from genome assembly GCF_965287045.1 of Carcharhinus amblyrhynchos. Taxonomy (NCBI): domain Eukaryota; kingdom Metazoa; phylum Chordata; class Chondrichthyes; order Carcharhiniformes; family Carcharhinidae; genus Carcharhinus; species Carcharhinus amblyrhynchos. The sequence goes on from NC_137337.1 coordinate 61,593,062, forward strand.
AATCTGAGCTCCTCTGTTGTACACCACTGAGAAGACGCACTGAAAGTATCAAGGGCACAAAATTTACTTTGAGTCAGTTCCTTCAAGATCGCCGAGTCCTGGAAGCCATAACTGTCAGATTGGACATGTGGGAGCTGGTTAGAGAACGAACAAAAGGGAAAACCGACCTGACCTCGCCCTCACCAACCAAAATGTTTCAGATTCATTGGATGAAGCTCTATTGGGCACATGAACTATAGCTTTTTTTTTATATTTTTATGTTATAAATAGAGCTACCTATAATTTTACCAGAATTCAGGCACGAATATTTCACCCTGAAATGACATACGTGAGTTCTGATCAATTTTACATTTCATCGATGGAATGTGTTTCTGAAACTGAAGAAGCAAAACATTCGGCATTTGATGTATCCAAATGTAATATTTTGTTCAAGGATAGGGCGTTCTTTGCTTTGTTCTGTTCCCACAGGAAAAAAAAGTATCACAACATTGATTTGAAACGATCTTTGTTCTGGCACGTATAATGTTTCAATGCGTTCGATGTCGCCATAACTTGCGTATGCAACATGTTGGAGCATCGTGAAAAACGATATTTATTACAAAATAATCCTTTTGTCTCTCTTCCCCCGGCCCTGCCTTTCTTTGTGTTCTTGCATGTCAATTACTGATGTCCGCATTTTATTACAGCTAGTACTGGTGCGAGTACTGAGGCATCATCAAGTTGTTATGTAAAGTAACATCGATTATTCTAAGCCCAGATCCAAAACGGTTAGGTCATCTGAGCTGCTGTTTCGGGATCCCAGATAATGTATGTGTTCTACAACCAAGCTCACAATTATATGGGGCGTTGTTGTGGGTGTGGGGAGGTTGGTGGGGCAACAGGACTACCACACATCTGGGTAAAAACTTTCAATATGTCACTAAATAGCCAATCGCCCAAGCCCTCAATCGAAATTGGTAGCCTGTGGTTTAACTGTAATTGGCTATATGGATTGTCCCGCTCTTTTCAGTGGAACAAATTCACTCTGGGGGAATGTACTTCTCTCAGATCTTGTTGAATTACAGATCAGAACAGAATAGAATAGAATAGAATCCCTAAATCACAGAAGGGGGCTGATCGGCCCATCGAGACTGCACCGACCCTCCAAAAGAGCATGAGGGACGGTCTGATTGAATCATATAGCATTGTTAGTGGGCTTGAGAAGTTAATTGTTAAAAGGTTGCTTCCACTGACTGTAGAGATTACAATAGAGGCCGTATTCTCAGGTTAAGGAGCTGCCTATTTAAGACTGAGACAAGGAGAAATGTATTTGCTCAAGTGGCTGTGAAACTTTGAAGATTTTTACTTAGCTGTTGAAGAATAGTTTATGGCATATTCAAGTCTAAAATCGATAGATCTTTGGACGCTAAGAGAATCAAGGGATAGGATAATAAGGCGAGGGGAGGAGAAGAACTATGATCTTATTGAATAATGGACACATTGTATGGGTATTCATAGTCGGCTCCTGTTCCTATTTCTTACTTGCGTGTTAATACCTGACTGGTGAGATACACCTCCACAAGTTTTTTTGAATAAAGATGCCCTCTGCTTATCAGGTCTCTCCCATCCACAACTTGACGATTACAGTTGGTAGAAGATACAGTCGCCCCCTCTTTATTCCAACTCATAACATGTAACTTAGATCAGCATTAGCGAACATGAATCAACTGTTTGGGGATAAAATTCACGTTGCTGCTAATTTGGGATTATTTATACATCAGAGCGAGAATACTCTTTAATTGTGGTTTGCGCTCTTTTGCCGCAAGTGGTCTTCGTTATCCCCTAAGTAACTCTGCAGCAGCCATTTACGATCGTCCATAATGGCATAAGATATCTGACATAAATGTGGACGAAATTTAAATGAACTACGCGTCTCCTAGTATTCGGAGAATAAGTGAGAGACTAGTTGTTTCCGAAGAGCCAGGGACGCTGTCAAATACATTTAAAATGCATGTGGGCTTCGCATTTGACATGCCAAGCAAAATTCGGTTAGCCTTATAATAATTGAACGAAAATCCCAAAAGATATTTTTGCACTCCTAATATTCAAGATGATAAAATTCAAGTACAGCGCCTAAAGGATTCGTAAGTTATAGATTCCACAAAAAAAGGTCGTAACTTCGAAGGGAACGGGTGAAGTCTTAGCTTAGACATCTCTCAAGCAGAAAGTAGTGAGTAGATCGAATGATCTGTCAAAGGAAGCACCAGGCGCAGAAATAGCCGAGAACTGTGGGATGAATATATTGATGAAATGTTAAAAGTTTGATATGAAAGGTTTTGGTCTGGTATAAGGACCGACGAAAAGAACGACCAAAGTCTCTTCCTTTCTGATAATCTCTAAATCACAATCTCAAATAAAGATTCAGCATTGAAATAGTTAGGCGCCTTTATAATTAGCCAATGTGAGATACTTAGAACTTTAAGGAAACCAATGGCAAAAATTATATGAGTACTTCATGATTCATTAAGATGTGTGAAATTGGAATTAAAATTAACTATTGGATCCAACAAGTAAGTATGATACCTCGGTCTCTGAACTGAGTGTTGTTGGCTCAGATTCAGACAGAACTCGAGCGGATAATCGAGATCAACTGGACACTTCAGTATACAGTGAATGTTGTTATTTTGTTCGGTTGGGGGATATTCATCCATTTTATTGGAGAAGGAACATCAGCACCACGATTTATCTGTTGGAAAACTGACCCATGGTGATACATGAATCTATGAGTAAGCTTTTTCAAATGATTAAATTTCTGTTGAGTATGTTCTATCTTTCTGTCAAACACAACATATACTGTGTCAGCCTCTGGGTGATTTTCTGTCGTTGGTGGCATTATCTTTAATGATCCTGGCACTTTGAAACAAAGGGCTCGCTCATTGAGTTAAAGGAAACAGTAGCATTAATTTTTGCACAAATAGTAGCTGCATTTTCTTTCAGTGCCAACATCCGAACACCAGGCTCACGACTTTATGGTTTTGTGGTGCACAAAATTGATAGAGTGTTTCATTGAATCGCAACCGTAATGATGCATGGTTGGCTATGACGAGATTAAGTACGTCCTAAACACGTGGTGAGAGGTGGGGTCGGGCTTTGCTGGAGATGTTAGGTGGAGCTTTATATAAATGCAAGACCCTGTTTCAATCGGGCGCCAGAAGCGAACCCCGTGGCGGATCACAGAACGTCCACTGGGAGACTTCCAGAGGTCGATAATGAGCAGCGCTACTTGCCAGGAGAACTCCGGCGACGATGCCACAAAAGACCCGAATCAGAATTCGATCTACTACATCAACCAGGACAACTTCGAGTTCTGCGGATACAACTTAAAGATCGCTCGAAGTACCAGCCCTAATCTCGGCGTGTCTGCTTATATCTGGGATGCAGTAAGTGCGCCGCATTAGTCAGATAAAACAACAACCTGTCTGTCACATGCATTAATCTTAATATATTAGCCATTCTTTCAGAAAAAAATACATCTTCGTCAGCTCTTTGTTACGGTGGGTTTGCAACTGTGCTCTATTTCTGCTCTTTCTTAAAATTTGGGATTTAAAAACAGGTCAACATAACACACTGAATCTTGTCTTTTCCCCGGAGACGACTTTGGTTTGCGGTGGCATTCAATTGGTCCAAGGATTCCGTGTGGAGGAGCCGCTACTTTCCTTCCTCCGACCCCATTAAGGACCTCATCCCGCCGTCCTTGATATTAAGCTAAAGGTGGCTAGAGTGGAAAACGTGGGCAGTGGGCGGCAGGGGAGAGGCCAGGCACGAGAAAGCGGAGGGATGCTCAGCGTGTGGGGAATCCCAACAGGCAAACCTTGGCGTATTTGTGTGTAGGGTCCCCGGGGTCTTTGGCTGAGAGTCACTCCGTGTCTGGTCACCGAACCTGGAGTCGGGAAGCGGGGACACAGAGAACCATCCTGTCCCTGCCCCCCATCTCCTTCCCCTGCGACACCTACCTCGTCATCACTCACCTGTACCTGGTCCCTCCACGGTCCGAGGCTTTGAATGGGTGTCACAGTGGCAGCAACGCAGCCTCCACACAGCTCTGCTGAATGCAGAAGGGCATCTGGCTTCTACATGGCCGGCAGCTCTCTGCAGCCGGGACTTCCAGCCCTTTGATCTTGGGAGAACGGCCCGGCTCTGGCCTGTTAAATGTCCGAGTGGCACGGGCGGCACGGTAGCGCAGTGGTTAGCACTGGGTTCCTGGGTTCGATTCCCGGCTCGGGTCACTGTCTGTGTGGAGTTTGCACATTCTCCTCGTGTCTGCGTGGGTTTCCTCCGGGTACTCCGGTTTCCTCCCATAGTCCAAAGATGTGTGCGTTAGGTTGATTGGCCATGCTCAGAAATTGCCCCTTTGTGTCCAGGGATGCGTAGGTTAGAGAGATTCGTGGGTAAAAGATGTAGGGATATGGGGGGATATGGGTCTGGGTGGGATTGTGTTCGGTGCAGACTCGATGGGACGAATGGCCTCTTTCTGCACTGTAGGGTTCTATGATTCAATGAGGATGAGCTGGGACTTCCAGAAAAGAGGTAAAATAGGGGTCTCGCTGGTTCTCCAGCCGGAGGCCAAGACCCCCGCACCGCCACAAATTCCCGGCCATCATTTCAATCTGTCACATGCCTGAAATTCCCCCACATATTGAATTTGAAGAAAGAACTTTCCACGGACTATCTGAGCCTCAGCCTTTCTCATAACGAATGTTAAACATTCTTGAAGCTCAATACATAACAGCAGGTGAAGCGATGGACGAATGGCATTGTCTCTAGTACTGATACTTGGACTAGTACTCCAGTGACCCAGGATATTTCTTTGGGGGCTAGGGTTCAGATTCCACCATGGTAGATGGTAAAATTTGAATTCAATTAAAATGAGGAACGATAATGATGATTATGAAACCATTGTCAATTGTTGGAGCAACCCCCTTGATTTACTAATGTCCTTTAGGGCAGAGAATCTACCATCCTTACCTAGTCTGGCCAACAAGTGATTCCAGACGTGGGTAACTCTTAAATGCTTTCTAAAAATCGCCTCACACACCATTCAGTTCAAGAACCATTAGCGATGGGTAATAAATGATGTTACAGTCAGCGACTCATGAATGAATAAAACATGCTATTTTCATAATGTTGACCCTTTAGGTCAGGATCCTTGGGTAATGTTCATGATGCTAAAGTAGTACACACTGATGGAACATTGTTATTTCTTTGGCTTTGAGATTGAGCACTGCAACAACATGTTGCATTGAGATCTCCATACAACTATGCTACAGTGTTGAAAATTGGCCGTGAAGGGTCGGTGGGTAGATATGCCGCCATTATATTTCATGACGGTTACCGTTACCAGATGAAAACATTTTTCACCGGCTTTTTAGTTTACCCCTGTGCAGGCACGTGTTCACACCCGTCACCCATACGAATCTGACAGCAGGCAATGGAACACAACTGCGAGGAATATAATCTTCCTAACGTGCCTATGTGTTCATTATTTTCAGGGAATTGCTCTTTGCCGATATTTGGAGAAAGAGAACATCAGTTTCACTGGGAAGAAAGTGCTTGAACTGGGATCGGGCACCGGAATTGTGGGAATCCTAGCGACACTACTAGGTGAGTAATAGATGGAGTCGAATGGAATTTCACAATTTTATTGATGTCAGAAAGGAGTGCGGGGGATAATGATACGCCTTGCAAAACAGTATCGTCAGCCTCTGAATGACGAACGATCCGAATAATTTTTATCTTCAACCACCCGCCTTCCGCGCGCCCCACCAATTAATACGGAGTTTGGGCAAAATCCCTCGCAAGTCATTAGTGTAAACTTGCATTTGTTATGTAGTAATTTCGAAATCGATGTCAATGTTTTACAAAGAGATTCAAAGTGACATTATCGCAAGGAAATAAAAACATTCCACTTATTTCAGCCCACATACCTGACATTGACCTGAGTGTCCGGGTTAGTGTATTTGAATGCGATAACCAGTACTAAATTTGTGTTTGGCAGTGGACGTTTGCATCCTCTGTAAATGCAAAGCATATAAACGACATCTAATAAAAGATATAGATACAGATCGGAAAGTATGATCAGACTATTAGAGGAAATAATTATTTGCCCCCTGGCTTCGGGAAATTCCATAAACGGTTTATTTTGGGGAAGTTAAGGAAGGTACTAAAACAGTGAAAGACGTTTAGGCCTAATGACAATGGCAATCCAATGTTTCAATGTTCCTAACCTCATGATTACCATCACAGACATAAAGACTTAGAAACGTCCGCGTCTCACCAGATCAGCTCAAAGACAGATGCCTCCCTCAACCAGCTTATCTGCGTCTTTGATGGCAATCTTCCAAAATCTTCCAGTTTATTTCAACCCAAAATGTGAAGGTTCAACGTTGAGTTTTTGTGGTCATAACGATGAACATAATAAATCTAGTTGACTATTCTCTCGAGTAATGTTAACTATCATGCCAAATTTTAAAGGAATGCAACAAGAGATCGATCCCATGGCTCACATATGTACATCTTTGGATGTAACAGTGCAAATTAAGAAAGCTGATAGAAAAGGTACAGAATAATTTCATTTGTGAATTAAGCAAAATACAAAATGAAGGAAATTATGATAAACATTTAAAGTTCAGTGACACGGGTTCAGTTAGGGCATTGTTCCAAATCTGGATACCACATTTCTGAAAAAATGTGAAGGCCTTGCATGGCTTCGATTGTGTTTTATCAGAGTTCGTGAGATGCAGGTATGGGGATGTTAGGGAAACCGAGATTGCTCCCCTGAGTGGCGGGAGCACTAAGGTTTACAGAGGATGCAAATATCCACTGCCAAATAGAAATTTAGCACTGATTATCACATTCCAATGAACTAACATTAATGATTTAATAAGGAATTGAAAATTCTGATTGCGAATTGATGGGAAACTTTGTTTCTGTTTGTACAAAGGTTACTCACCGAAGAACACAGATTTAAGATAATTGGCAAAACAAAATCCATGGGCTTATTTGGAACTGTTTAACTCAGAATATTATTGTCTTTTTTCCCCCAAAAGCTATGTGTGCCTCAAATTACGAGATTTGCAGGAATCCGAAGCAGTACCAGAAGAATAGATTTAAATGGGAAATTATTTCAAAGAATGGAAATGTGGACTGATTTCTGGGCTTTATGGCTTTACGCAATATAACAAAAATCTCTGTCGTTCAGGAACTATTTGTGGGAAAAGAGCGTTCGAATGGCCTCAAGTAATCGTATTTGATCGTGCATGTTAGTGAAAGTCAACTTTGAAGTTTGTCCCATACTTAGATTAATAATTAATCCACTAACCAAATCGCTTCCAAATGAAACATGCAGCCATTTGTCCTTGTAATGAATGATTTGCCAAAGGGCGAAGTCATTCCAGTAATTGGCATATGGTGGCGTCTGTCAGGAGGGGGCGAGTGTTATACTCTCGAGAGGCACATCACTTGGCTCACTGGCGATGTCACCTACATAAATAGGAAGAAACGACTTTCCAATAATCAATTATTTTGAAAAGTATTAGTAAAGCAAGCAATATCGATTGTCTTCTCTACGTACTTTAAAACAAGTCATACTTTTAAAAATATGTAGTTTTACGTTCACCTGTATCGTTCCCTATTTAGATCACTGAAAGCATATGTGTCCCCTAACATTTGGGTCAATGCCTTCCGGCCATATAGTGATCCCAGTTATATCTGTGATTGGACCATAGAGTCCGTCACTATCTCAGGCGATCCATACTTACAGGAACGCTCTTCTTTTCAAAACCGTTACCTTTTGAATCATAGAATCATATAATCTTTATAATACAGGAGAAGACCATTCAGCCCATCGAGCCTGCACTGACCACAATTCCACCCAGACCCCATTCCCACAACCCCATACATTTACCCTACTAATCTCCTGACTCTAGGGTCAATTTAGCAAGGCCAACCAACCTAACCCGCACATCTTTTGACTCTGGGAGGAAACTGGAGAACCCGGAGGAAACCCGCGCAGACACATGGAGAACGTGCAAAATCCACACAGATAGTGACCCGACGCCGGGATTGAACCCCGATCCCTGGCGCCATGAGGCAACAGTGCCACTGTGCCACAATGTCACCCTTTTGCCTCCATGTTCGCCAAAGATAATGAAACCATGCTGTCAAGGGCAAGTCATTAATGTGGATGGATAACCTTTCTCTCCTTTTTGGCAGGTGGAAATGTTACCTTGACAGATCAACCAAAAATATTGCATCAAATAGAATACAACATCACCATCAACATTCCTTCTGCTTGCAGGCATCGTTTGAATGTACGTCCCCTGATCTGGGGTGAAGATCACACCAACTTTTCTAAAGACTATGACTTCATCTTAGGTTCGGATCTTGTTTATAGCTCAGTTTATTACTCTTCACTGATAAGAACATTGCATTATCTTGCTAACCCAGACACCACAATTTATCTCTCTTCTGCATTGCGAAAAGGAAATGGCTCCCTTTCTTTCCATGAAGTTTTGCTACCTGAGTATTTTGACTGCCTGGTTGTTGATAGGTTAGTGGACAAGGATATAATTGTGTATAAAATGAAAAAAATTGGAAAAGGTTCTGATGATTGGTTCCTAGCATAAACATTAAAATTTGCTGATTAAAGGTGCTGACACTGGGGTACATGAATTGCACTCATTATATCTGTTTTTCAAAAGTCAGAATCAAAATTATTTAAGGTCATGTTTTACCCACCTGTTGCCCCATTCTATCACGTGGCGTGTAATCATTCATGTTCAGGGATTCTTTTGGTTTCTCTGTATAGCATCACTTGTCATATTTAAATTTCGAGAGGGCTAACAAATTACTTAAGTACGGGGATCCCAGAGCTGAGCTAAGTTCTGTGCACACTTAATAATGTAGTAATTGAACGATAGGTAGAAATGGAACACTTGGCTAACGTGTCTTTAACAATTCAACACACTATGACACAAGGTGTCGATTAGTTGGAGGATTGCGATATTATTTGCACAAAATTACTTGAATTGTTATTTCCTCATTTTAGCCAGACTGAACCAAGCTAGCGGGCACAAACAGGGGAAATAACCTACTCCTCCCCATTCTACCTGAGGAAAATCTATAATCGGTCACCAACTTACTCACTGGACCTTTAGTTAAGTAATATACAATAATATTAACAAGGCTACTGCTACTATTGATAATAATGATTATTATTTACATAATTTGGGCCATGACTGAAAAAATCATACGATAGCGGCTTGACAACCAAGTTCTAATTGAAAACAATTAAAAACATAATATTTATTTTCACTTGTCACAAACTGATAGGCTTTTTTTATGAATTCGTGGGACATGGATGTCACTGCTGGACTAAGATTTATTGCCCATCCCTAGTCACCCACAAATTTGAGTGGCTTGCTATGCCACTTTAGAGGATGGATAAGAGGTACTGTGGCCCTAGGATCACATTAGGCCAAACCGGGTAAGGGTGGCAGATTTCCTTTCCTAAAGGACATTAATGAACCAAAAGGGGTTTTCTGGCAATCGTTTCATGGTCATCAGCAGATTCTTAATTCCAGATTTAAAACATTGAATTCAAATTCCTGCTGTGGTGGGATTCGAGCTCAGGTGCCCAGAAAAGTAAACTTCCGGATTGATAATCTAGCGATAATACCACCAGGCCATAGCACCCCAATACGCCAGTGTTATTCACTCTTGCAAGCCTATAGTATATGAAAATTGGATCGCCATAATATTGCTAACAACACCGATGAAATTCACTTCAAACAATGGTCAGTAACATAGCCTAAATATGTCAAAATGTGTTTTCTACTTTTCCTCTCAGGGTAAAGTAACGTCGGCATTTAAAATTTTAGGACAACTTTGTTAGCACTTATATGTCGCTTTCTTGCATTACTGATCACATGGATACCTTTGCAGCCAAGGCACGAGACTAACAAAGAAAATTTGTGGGATATTTTCGCACTGTTCTTGTTGCAGACACCAACCAGCAAAGAATTAATTGGTCCGCTTGTGCACTTCATTTTTAACAATTCGCTCTTTAAGATTGCGAAAATCTCTGACAGATTGCACTTTCGTGCAAAAACAACTACATAACCACTGCACAGAACTTGGAGAAAGTCGCAGTAAAAATAAAGCGCAACGGCGCGTCAGTGTTAACCGCAGGGATGCTGACTAAACAGAGAACAGATGGCAAGCGAAGCCAATAGTGAAGTTCCAATTAAAATTGATGCAATTGTATTTTCAATAGGCATCAAAGTTGTACAGTTAATGCTCAACTATTTAGGTGCATACGACAACAAAAAACATTTTAACCACCGCATACTGATAAATGAAGTTGAAAACAACGATCACTGTTGTCATCCGTCCAGTTGTAATGCATGAGGCTCACCTATTTGATTCAAAATTTTCTTAATGATGAAATAAACTTGGGAGTTTTTACGTTGAATCCCGTTAATCTTGTGTCATTGCGATCCTAAAGCACGTTTTTCTGTTTCTGAATATTCCATTGACATACTAAGGGGCAGGTTAAATAAAGTCAAAATACAGAATTCAATAAATTTTTGATTCTCGAGTGCATGCTACTTTTAACGTGACAAAATAGATTATAAATCTGAAATAATAAAAAATTGCAAAATCACAGTTTGATCTCATGTATATCTGGGAACTCCTGGGTCTTTCAATTTGTCTTTTCGGCTTTTTTGTGATTAGCCTGGGGCTGAATGAAACATCAGATGGCACGGAGGGATATGAAGCCAGATCACTGAACGATTTCTGTTCCGAATATCAGCTTCAGTAGCAAGAAGAAAACAATATTATCATTCTTGTTCCTTGGTGTGAGGAATATCAGAATTATAGAATCTTGCAAACAGAAGAATGCCTGCGATGAAGACCATTGTCTCAGTGACGGTTTTTCGCTTGTGCTGTCCGATGTAACCTCAGAACCTAGTTTTGCAGCGTTGCAGATTAGTCTTGTTTAAGCAAATGTCCAATTATTGTTGAAAAATTTCAAGAAATGTGCTTCTACCATCCCTAAAGACAGTGCATTTCAAATGTTAAAAATCTTCTTGGGGCGTATTTATCCTTTTCTACCCCTTGCTAAAACCAATCATTTTGTGGTTAGCGACACAATTGCCAGAGAAAGGTTTCCGTCCAATGGCTTAATCCAAACTCCTCAGTGTTTTTGTATTTAGACCCCTATTTAAAAAGCAAGCACTACGTCCGTTTCGTTAGCTATCCTGTCAAATTTTTCCGCCATCTTAAAAGCTTTGCGACCGTCCACCTAGCATAATCTTGGGCCCCCTCCAAATTAGATAACTTCGACTGTACTATTTCTTCATGTTGTTCTTTATAAACGTTATAAGCTCATCTTCATGCATACTAACTCTCATGTGTCATTTGTCTGCCGAATTCAGCGATATGTCTCGTCCCTCCTTCCATTATTCCATACTCTTATTTGCTGCACTACCAAATTTTGCATCAGTCAAAAAAAATCGAATTTTTACTTCTAGATTATCAGACTACTTGTCCAACATCTAATAATAGTTGAGCAGAAATTTCCTCCAATTTATTGTTGGAAAGATGGCAGCAATCTTTTTTGGTCCCTTTTTCAAATCCCTTCCCTCGCTATTTATTCTATTCCTCCTGTCAACAGTCTAATATTAAACTGTTGTGTTTGTAAAGTTGGTGTAAAATGTGACATCGAGACGGGCTTCAGAGCATATATTCGCGCCATCATTAAGTCGGCCTATTTCTGCCCGTCTCAACCAACTTTGCTCCTATCTCAGCTGACAATGAGATGCTTATTCGTGCCGCTGCTACTTCGGTAATCGATAATTTTAATGCACTGCTGGCTGATCCACCACATTTTACCCTGTTTAAATCAGGTGCCATTTGTCTATCACCCTGTGCTCACTGGTGTGCATTGGCCTCCGATATGCAACATACACATTCACATCCCTATATGACATCGACCCTCCTCAACCATGTCGTCTCACCTAGCTCGAAAAAACTCCAAGATATTTGTGTTTTTCCAACTCCGATCTCTGCATCCCTGAAATTATTGGCCCATGTTTGCTAACAATTGGCAAGGCATCCACAATCTCCACCTGTACTTATCTCAGTATGCTTGGATGCATCATAACAGTACGTGTGATTTCTTAATTTTAAGGGTAGTTAGCCTAACTCATTACTCCTCCGTCGCCCTGATGCCAACTCTTTCTTGAAAAGGGCTGCAACATTTGCAATTGTTTTGTCCTCTGGTGTGATAAGTTACAGTCAGTTTATAATGCCTCCAGACTAACTTTAATCAGGAATCTATGCTTCGTGCTCACTGGGCTGTGTAACTTGATTTAAGTGATGCCCACCTGTTTAGTACTTGTTTTTTATTGTTGTACTTTCGAATATCACTACACGCTTCTCGCATATTAGGACATTAATTCAACACTTTTTTTGCGAAAACGGATGCAAAATTATTCATTCAATACTTCCGTTGTATCTGCCTTCGCAAGAGGATTCCCTTTTTGACCGTACCTTTTCACCATGACTTTCATTTATTGTTTAGTTTGTAGATGCTGATAACATTTATTGACTCCCCTATTCTGTAACTCACCAATCTTTTGTCATATTTCTCGAGACCGCCTTATGTCATTTTACACTTCGGTAGTCTGCCTTTTTAAAATGCTTCCTGGTATTCGTCATCAACCTCCCTTTTTTTATTCATATTCTCGTGGCCGTCTGGAAGGGTTTGTATGCGAAAATACATGCAATTTGAAAGCTTCCTATTGCTTATTTACCCATTATGCGTCACTTTTTTTGCTTTCTCCTTGCGACATATGTAAGGAAATTTGTACTCAATATGTAAGCATGTTAGTACTTAGAGAATTTGTACTGAACAATTGTACCTAAACTGGGTATGAATTACGGAATCACGGATAGTATTAGAGTGTCTTCCTGAAGTAGAATTGGGATGGGTAATTAAGTATAGCTGATTTGTAACCTAATATAATCAAGTGTAGCAAATGTGATCAGAGCAGGAGACCCAGAGAAGTAGTATAGCAGTTACTTATTAGCAAATGCAAACAGCAGTCACTTGGGGAGACAATGGGTACTATACAGCTGTCCAGCTTAATATATGATCGTAACAAGCAGGAAAGAATAAAGTGAGCATGTTTTTCTTCACATTCGGCCTAAGTCAGCTAAACCACTATTGTTGTACAAGCAGAGTCGTAAAGATAAGGGCAAAGGATGTAACTACCATGGTTTCGAGAGGAAAAGAGACGTAACAATGGGTGACCAATCTCAAGCAAGGTAAATAAGGGGTCAGTACAGAAACAATGGTGGCTAAACGAGGTCGCATTGTAAAAGCGAGATAAGAATCTTGAGATATGGAGCTGAAATGTGCATAAAAAGACTGTAAGCCGAGGGCTCTGTGGAATGCTCCGGACATCCCGGCTTTATTCTCTTGTACTGGAAAATAAAGTCTACTGCTTGGAAGATTACAACTCAGACTCTCTGTTTCAATCGGGCTACATAAGTTGTCGTCCTGGGGAACCACGACACATATCGCTTCTCAAGTGACTGAAATTAACTCTCCTTTATTGGCGTATTTTAAACTTCTACTTAGCTGTTGGTAACTTGCAGCACTTCAGTCTTTCAGATACAACTCTGATCTTCTTAGCTAACGCGTTGACAAGAACAAATCTGTAGCCATTGTCTACGATTGACACATCTATTCCAGTTTTGGAGGGTGTAACTAACGCAATAAACAAAAGAGGGCAAGTACTCGTTGTTCTTTGATTTTCAAAGACTTTTGATGTGGTATCACACCCAAAGCCGGTACACAAAAAACTTGTGCGACAAGGAGTGATATATTGGTAGTGATCAAGTATTGATTAACAGACAGAAATCAGGGTCAGGATGAATAGATTACGTCAAGATGGCATGTTGTAACTACTGCGGTGTCACAGAGCTATGAGCATATTCCAGCTAGTTATAATCCCAATGAGCGATTTAGGTGAGTTTACCAAATATGATCTATCTAAATTTCGTGTCGATAAAGAGCTAGGTGGGAAAATAAACAGTCAATGGGGCACAAAGAAGTGAAAATGGATATAGATCAGTTAAACTGACTGGGCAAGGTGATGGAGGATAGAGTATAGTGTAAGGTATTATCCATTTAGTATGAATAATGAAAAACAGCATATTTATTAAAAGTTGAGACAACCAAAGAAAGTATTCAGACACATTATCTATCCCTTTAAACGAATCATGGAAAAGTTACATGAAAGCAATTACAACTGAAAATTCTACTTTAGTCTGTAGTTCAATGGAATTAGAGCATATAAGTGAGGAGTCTAACTGCAATTGCATATAGAGTTAGTGAGTTTATATCTGGAATGCCATGTTTAGCGTTGGGCTCATTGCATGAATAAAACTACATTCCTTACGTGAAATGCAAGAGACGTTCATTAGATAGATTTCAGGGATGGAACGGTGAGACTGCATATTCTTCGGAGTTTAGAAGAAAGACAGGCGATCTCATTGAAACGTACGCAATTCTTAAGAAGTAATTCTTGACAGGACAGATATTGACTCCCTGTTTTTCCCAGCTCGAGTCTAAGCATGGTGTCAAGTAGGAATTCAGCCACGTGGGAGTGAAATGAAAAGTTTTTTTTCGCCAAGGGTGTTAGTATGAAGAATAAAAGTAGGTCATTCAGTCATCAGCTCCACCATTCAAGGCGATTATCTCATCTTGTACCTCGGCTATATTTCCCTACTTTATCCTGATATCCTTTGATTCCCTTGGCATCCTTTATCCTTGTCCCTCTAGCCACGGAAAACATTCTCGGTACATCCATCATGACAAAACTCTAAAGTTGATTGAGTTGTGATTTTTTGGAATTCTCAGCCCAAGAGAACTATGGATGCTGAGTGAATAACGAAGACTGAAATTGATGGCGTTTTGGACAATAAGCAGCTCAGCGGATATGTGGATCTAGCAGGGAAGTCAGCTCGCATCGACCGATAGAGCTACATGCTTCATCCCTACTTCCATTTACCTTGTGGTTATGTTCCTGTTGTATTGACCTGAGACAATATTTATTAGCAATAACTGTATGTTTCATCAATATTCTAAGGGTCAATAAAAACTCATTTTTAACAATACTGTGAAAATAGCCGAGGAATGCCTACTCGTATGCACTTCATTCTGTATGTTTGCAACCCTCCTGTATTGCTAGAGGCGCAATATTGCCGCGCACAATTCAGTGTAATAGGGGGGAAGAAAACAAGGATGATTCATTGCGCGGCAAGAGATCTGGAAGTGTAAAGTCTTTCTGACAAGAAACATACCAAGTGTTGGGGTTCGTAATTTGGCCAATATAAGCTGCCAGGACAACTGAGCTAATTGAGGTGTGCAAAATTATGAGGGTCATAGGTAGGAAGAAACGTTTTCCCTTAGTAGAGTGGTCAATAACCAGGGGTATCGATGTAAGGTAAGGTGCATTAGAATTAGAGGGGGGTTAGAGGAAAATCTTTTCACCCAGAGGGTGGTGAGTATCTAGAACTCTGCTTGGAAGTGTGATGGAGGTGGGAACTCTCATAACATTTAAGAAATATTTAGATGAGTATTTGAAATTCATAGCATCCAAGCCTATGGACCAAGTGCTGGGAAGTAGGATCAGAATAAATAGGTGCTTGATGGCCTGCGTAGGCACGATGGGTCGAATGGCTTCTTCTTGTGCTGTAAACCTTTATGACTCTATGGAGTTTCTTCTACTAACTCGCAAGGTTCCTTGGTAGTTGCTAAGATGCATACAACCTGAGGCTGCCTCATGTGTCTCAAATGTTCATACCAGTAGCGAGCCCCAGTGTGTGGCTTCTGGGTGAAGGGCTATCTAGAAAACGTGTGTCTTAGGATATTAGTTTGGAACGGTGGCATTGGAGCATTACCAGGCTACATTTGCTCCACGAGAGCAATCATATTACAGGCCAAGATGAGATTGTGGTGCTTTGTAAGTTCTGGGGGAAATCTCCAATGTGACGTTTCAATGGCCTCCTGCATTGTGGTGGTCTATTGTGAGTTGCACAATTAGCCAAAGAAGATAAGTCAGGAACTTCAGCCTCATGCTGGGGATGAATGCCCATCATTTGGCAGAGCGAGTGGGAGGAACAGAATGAAGTCAACCTAATGTTCTCAGTGAAGGAAACCTGCCGTTTTTATTTGGCCTGGTCTCCGTGTGACTTCGCACCCATGCAAACAATGTGTCTTACTTGCTCTCTGAAATGACGCAGCGATGTACTCAGTTGTAACAAACCACTAGAGAAGGACAAAATCGGTGCTAATCCAACCCTGGAACGCCCACCTTCCTAACAGTTGAGGTTTGTGCAAAAATTAGAAAAGGTATAGAAACACAGAATGTAGGAGCAAGCATAGATCATTTGGCTTTTCGATCCTGCACCAACATTCATTACGATATTAGCTGATCATCCAGCTCAGTAACCTGTTTTCCCCTCAAATCCCTCAATCCCATTAACCCCAAGAACTTTACCGAACTCCTTCTTTAAAACATATAATGTTTTGGCCTCAGTTGTTTTCTGTGGGTGAGAATTCCAAGGCTCATTACTCTGGAAGTGAAGAATTTTTTCCTATTCTGAGTCCTAAATGACCCCATATCCTTAGGTTTTGACCTGTGGTTCTAGATTCCCCCTGGTATCTGTAACATTCTTCCTGCATCTACCCTGTCGAGCCTGTTTACAATTTTATAGATCTCTATGAGATCCCCTCCCCCCGTTTTAAATCCTACCCGACTCTATCTCTCCTCATACACAGTTCTGCCATGTTAGGAATTAGTCTGGTAAACATTTGTTACATTCTGCGTAAGAATAAAATCATAACTCGGATCAAAAGACAAAACCTGCATACGATACCCCAGTTGTGGCCTCATCAAGGTCCTGCAAAATTGCAGCAAGATATGGAGGGCATAGTAGCATAGAGGGGTAGCACTGCTGCCTCACAACTCCAAGGATTCGGGTTCAATTCCAGCTTTGAATGACATTGTGGAATTTGGGCATTCTCCACATGTCTGAGTGGGTTTCCTTTGGGGTGCTGCGATTTGCTCCCACAGTCCAAAGATGGGCAGGTTAGGTGGATTGGCCAAGCTAAATTGTATCTTGGTGTCCAGAGATGTGTAGGTTAGAAGGATTAGCAAGATAAACCCGTGAGGTTACGAGGATAGAACAGGGGTGGATTTGGGTAAGATGGGTAAGATGCCGTGTCAGAAACTTGGAGCAGAATTGATGGGTCGAGTGGCCTTCTTCTGTGATGTGGGGATTCTATATTATGCTGTATCTGTATTGCCCATTTACTCAGCTTGTCCAAATCACACTGAAGCGTTTCTGTATCGAGCTCACAGCTGTCTCACTCCCCCCACGTTCGTGTCATCTGCAAAGTTAGCGATATTACATTTAATTCTCCCATCTATATCATTAATATATATTGCAAATAGTTGGGGTCCTAGCAATGATAAGTCACTGTCTACCATTTGGAAAAAGACACATCTTTGTTTCCTGTTTGCCAACTATTTTTCGATGCACCTAAATACACTGCCCCCAAGCTCCCATGCTTTAAATTTACACACCATTCGCCAATGTGGGATCTACCACAGACTCTCTTTGAAATTCAAA
This sequence comes from Carcharhinus amblyrhynchos, assembly GCF_965287045.1. Taxonomy (NCBI): domain Eukaryota; kingdom Metazoa; phylum Chordata; class Chondrichthyes; order Carcharhiniformes; family Carcharhinidae; genus Carcharhinus; species Carcharhinus amblyrhynchos. The sequence goes on from NC_137337.1 coordinate 61,610,810, forward strand.
TAATCGACGTCCCATGGCTCCCTCGCATCAATTATATTAGATGCATTCTGGAAGAATTCCAATAATTTTGTCAAGCATGATTTCCCTTTTGCAAACCCATGCTGCCTCTATGTGAAACTGCTAATGTTTTCAAGTGCTTTTCTATTAAATCTTTTTAAAAAAGCTAGTATTTCCCCACTACCGACGGCAGGCTGACTGGTCCATAGAGTTTTCTCTCTGCCTCCGTTATCTAAGAAAAACCAATCAGCATGTCTTAATAACTATCGGCCGGTGGCTCTAACATCCATCATTATGAAGTGCTTCAAAAGGCTAGTCACGGTATGAATCAATTCCAGCCTTCCAGACTACCTGGACCCTCTACAGTTTGCCTACTGCGGCAACAGGTCCACAGCAGATACCATCTCCCTGGCCCTCAACTCTGGAACACCTAGAAAACAAGAACATCTACGTCAGACTCCTATTCATTGACTATAATCAGCTTTCAACACTATTCCCACGAAACTCATCTCCAAACTCCATGGCCTGGGCCTCAGCACCTCCCTCTCTGGCTGGATCCTGAACTTCAGGAAGCGTATGGCGGAGGTGATAGTGGATGCCTTGGTGGTTATTTTCCAAATGTCGCTGGATTCCGGGGAAGTGCCGGAAGATTGGAAAACGGCTAATGTTACGCCGTTGTTTAAGAAGGGTGCCAGGCAAAAGGCGGGGAATTATAGGCCGGTTAGTTTAACGTCTGTGGTAGGTAAAATGTTAGAATCTGTCATTAAGGAGGAAATTGCGAGGCATCTTGAAGGGAATTGCTTGATAGAGCAGATGCAGCACGGTTTCATTAAAGGGTAGTCGTGTCTGACAAATTTACTGGAGTTCTATGAGGATGTGTCTAGGGCGGTGGATAGAGGAGAGCCGGTGGATGTGGTCTTTCTAGATTTTCAGAAGGCGTTTGACAAAGTGCCTCACAAGAAGTTATTGCAGAAGGTCGAGGGACATGTAGTTGGGGGTAGGGTGTTAGCATGGCTAGAGGATTGGTTGTCAAATAGGAGGCAGAGAGTGGGGGTCAATGGGTGCTATTCGGATTGGCGAATGGTGACTAGTGGAGTGCCCCAGGGGTCGGTGCTGGGGCCTCAGCTTTTTACCATTTATATAGATGATCTGGAGGAGGGAACCGAGTGTAGAGTGTCGAAATTTGCTGATGACACCAAGATTGGGGGAACGGCAAATTGTGCGGAGGGTGTGGAGAGTCTACAGAAGGATCTAGATAGGCTGGGCGAATGGGCCAGGAAATGGCAAATGGAATTTAATGTTGGCAAGTGTGAGGTGGTCCACTTTAGTAGGAAGAATGGTAGGAAGGACTATTACTTACGGGGCGAAAAACTGCAGCAGGCGACGGTGCAGAGGGACCTCGGGGCCCTTGTGCATGAGTCGCAAAAACCCAGCTTGCAGGTGCAGCAGGTGGTCAGGAAGGCGAATGGGATGCTGGCCTTCATAGCGAGGGGGATTGAATATAAAAGTAGGGAGGTCTTGCTGCAGCTGTATAGGGCATTGGTGAGGCCGCAGCTGGAGTACTGTGTGCAGTTTTGGGCGCCACACCTGCGCAAAGATATTTTGGCCTTGGAGGGAGTGCAGAGGAGGTTTACTAGGCTGATACCGGAGTTGAGGGGGTTGAGCTATGAGGAGAGGCTGAATAAACTGGGCTTGTACTCGTTAGAGTTTAGAAGAATGAGGGGAGATCTCATTGAGACGTATAACATGATGAATGGGATGGATAGGATAGAGGTGGAAAGACTCTTCCCGCTCAAAAAAGACAGTAGGACTAGGGGGCACAGCCTCAAGATAAAAGGGGGACGGTTTAGAACAGAGTTGAGGAGGAACTTCTTCACTCAAAGGGTGGTGAATCTCTGGAATTCTCTGCCCGTTGAAGTGGTGGAGGCTGCCTCGCTAAATATTTTTAAGACGCGGGTTGATGGGTTTTTGATAGGAGAGGGGATTAAGGGTTATGGGGAGAGGGCGGGAAAGTGGAACTGAGCAGCGACAGATCAGCCATGATCTTATTGAACGGCGGGGCAGGCTCGAAGGGCTGGATGGCCTACTCCTGCTCCTATTTCTTATGTTCTTATGTTCTTATAACATACCCCTGTCTACGTCAATGGGGACGAAGTAGAAAGGGTGGAAAGCTTCAAGTGTTTAGGTGTCCAGATTACAACAAACTGTTCTGCTCCCCTCCATGCCGGCGCTATAGTAAAGAAAGGTCACCGGCGCCTCTACTTTCTCAGAAGACTAAGGAAATTTGGCATGTCAGATACGACTCTCATCAATCTTTACATATGCACCATAGAAAGCATCCTTTCTGGGTGTATCATAGCTTGGTATGGCTCCTGCTCTGCCCAAGAACGCAAGGATTTACAAAAGGTCATGAATATAGCCCAATCCATCACACAAATCAGCCTCCCATCCATTGACTCTGCCTACACTTCCCACTGTCCCGGCAAAGCAGCCAGCATTACTAAGAACGTCCCTGACACTCTCTCTTTCACCTTCTTCTGTCAGGAAAAAGATACAAAAATCTGAGGTCACGTACCAATGGACTCAAGAAGATAGATGATCTGGAGGAGGGGGCTGTATGTAGGGTGATGAAATTTGCTGATGACACGAAGATGAGTGGAAAAGCAAATTGCGTGGAGGGTGTGGAGAGTCTGCAGAGAGACCTGGATTGGCTGAGCGAGTGGGCGAGGACCTGGCAGATGGAGTATAATGTTAGCAAGTGTGAGGTTATCCACTTTGGCAGAAATAATTGTAGGAGGGATTATTATTTAAAAGGCGAAAAGCTGCAACATGCTACGGTGCAGAGGGACCTGGGGGTCCTTGTGCACGAGTCGCAAAAACCCAGTCTGCGGGTGCAGCAGGTGATCAAGAAGGCAAATGGAGCATTGGCCTGTATAGTGAGGGGGATGCAATATAAAAGTAGGGAGGTCTTGCTGCAACTGTACAGGGTGCTGATGAGGCCGAGCTGGAGTACTGTGTGCAGTTTTGGTCACCGCACTTGCAGAAGGATACATTGGCATTGGAGGGAGTGCAGAGGAGGTTCACTAAGCTGATACCGGAGACTGGGTCTGTACTCGTTGGAGTTTAGAAGGCTGAGGGGGGATCTTATAGAGACGTATAAGATAATGAAGGGGCTGGATAGGGTAGAGGTAGAGAGATTCTTCCCGCTTAGAAAGGATAGCAGGACTTGAGGGCACAGCCTCAATATAAGTCGGGTGGGGGGGGGGGGGAAGGGGGTGCAGTTTAGATCAGAGTTGAGGAGGAACTTCTTCACTCCAAGGGTGGTGAATCTCTGGAATTCTCTGCCCGTTGAAGTGGTGGAGGCTACCTCGCTAAATATATTTAAGTCACGGGTAGATAGGTTTCTGATAGACAGGGGAATTAAGGGTTATGAGGAGAAAGCGGGAAAGTGGAACTGATTCAATTCAGATCAGCCATGATCTTATTGAATGGCGGGGCAGGCTCGAAGGGCTAGATGGCCTACTCCTGCTCCTATTTCTTATGTTCTTACGTTCTTATAAGAACAGCTTTGTCCCTGCTGCTGTCAGGCTTTTGCATTAAGTTGATCTTTCGCTATACCCTAGCTATGACTGTCACACTACATTCTGCACTCTCTCGTTTCCTTCTGTATGAACGGTATGCTCTGCCTGTATAGCGCACAAGAAACAATACTTTTCATTGTATGTGAATGCATGTGACAATAATAAATCAAATCAAATCAGTCGGCATTCCATTCTTTCCATTTCCCTAACGCCAGTTCCCTACTAATAGTTTTAGTTTTAAAATGTATTTATTAGTGCCTCAAAGGCTTACCTTATTGCAGTGAAGTTATTGTGAAGATCACCCAATCGCCACATTCAGGTGCATGTGCGGGTACACTGACTGAGAACTTAACGTGGCCAATGCACTAACTAGTGTGTCTTCCAGACTTTGGAAGAAAACCAGAGCACCTGGAGGAAACCCATGCAGGCACGGGGAGAACATGCAAACTCCACACTGTAAGCCAAAGCGAGGAATCGAAGCAGGATCCCTTAAATACTAATTTCCTTCAGTTCCTCCCTCTCACTAAATTCCTGTTCCCCAACATTTCTGGTGTGTTATTTATGTCCTCCATTATGAAGATAAAACCATAGTAAGCATCTGTTTAGTTTGTCAACTATTTCCCCATTATACATTTCTCTGTTTCTGACTGCAAGGGACTTTTGTTTTCACCCATCTTTTTCTCTTCACATAACAGTAAAGGCTTTTCCAATTAATTTTTATGTTCCCTAGACGATTACTCTCGTACCCTATTTTCACCTTCTTAATCAACCACTTGTCCTCTTTTGCTGAATTCTGAACTGCTCCAAATCCTCAGGTCTGCTGTTTCTTTGCCCAATCTGCAGACTATTCAAGCAACTGCGTGCATAACGCTAGTCATACTTTACAACCAACATTCCAGATGCCCCATCACCATGCCTGGGTGCGTTCTGTTTCATTAATAGGGCAGACCCATAAGATGATGACAACATTTTTATTTCATTCGTGGGACATGGGCACCGAATGGGGAGTATTCCATTACCCTCCTGTATATTGTTATACACAGTTAGTGGGGTGTTACTCTGGAAGCTCTCAACATTGACCTCCAACCACATGAAATCTCACGGCATCAGGCCAAATATCTGCAAAGAAATATGCTGCTGATTTTCACTTACCACTATCCCTACGTTGATAAATCAGTACTCCTCAATATTAAACACCATTTTGAAGAAGAACTGGAGTAGCAAGGGTACAGGATTTATTGGTGGTTGGAGGAAAGCAAAACTGTCACAATGGGTGGCTGGGCAGAGCCATTACTTAGTGCGATGGCCATGTCCTGAAGATATATTTGCCAGTTAGGGTTAGGGGTGATAGGAGGTTGATTTTCCATCAATGGACAAGTAAGATCAGGAGGCGTCAACTCATTACAGAGGTAATGACGTTGGGAAACAATGTAATGCTTATTCAAGGACACAAAGTTTTATATTTTGTTCTGTCGTCACTGAAAGAAATGTAGCCAAAATCTAACATCAGTGAAAAGAGCTTCGTGTAGTGTCTACAGTGTTGCAATGTATTCCATATTCTTTTATTTACGCATGCAAAGTTTTCTACCAACGTTAAAACTAAAATAGTTGCCAAATCGTGCTCTTTCGCCTTCTATCTTCCTCCATATTCCGTAGTCTTATTATTATCCAAACTTGGGTAAATTGTGGTGCTTATCACGGGGGTCTCTTCTAAAATATTGATGTTTATGTTTGCTATACTGTAAGGTCCATTCAAGAAAAATAGGATAACAGGACCCTTTTCTCATTTCCCCCAAGTAACCCCCCTACGATTACTGCAAATTTGTAGACCAACACAAGGTGGTAAAGTGAATAATAGTTTTTATATGGTTTAATGGAATGCGAGCACCGCTGGCAAGGGTAATATTTTATCGTCAATCCCCAGTATCCCATGAGAAGGACGTGGTTATCCGTGTTTGTGAACCGCAGCAGTCCATTCTGGTGTGGGTGCGCCCGTAGTGCTGTTAGGATGGAGTGCCGGGATTTTTTTGCTCAAGCGACAATGAAAAAAACATTGATATAATTTCAAGTTAGGACCGCGTGTGACTTGGAGAAGAACTTGCAGGTAGTGTTACCTTTTCACTTCCAAATCGGTAGAGAGGCAGGAATTGGAAGGTGCTTTGAAGGAGTTTTGGCTATCATTCAGGAAATGCCCGGGGACAAATGATCTTTTGAGAGTTTACATGAAAATAGTTATTGTAGTCAATTCACCCCAAACCCATGACAATGCAACATGGCTTCTTAGTTGAAGACTTTTCTCACCAGGAAACAGTTAACTTGTGCTGCTTTGGAGGTTAGCTTTAGTGGGAATGTTACTGGATTATTCAAGATCAATAAAGGGAATAGGCAAGATAGGCAATGTACCGTAATCGCAGCTTCTGCATCTAAAATGTAAATTATAACAATCAAGAGAGGTAGTTTGCAAAGATTGTTTAGGTTATCTTTAAATAGAACAGCAACCCTTACATTTATTCAATTATCATGATTCTCCAACTACTTTAACATTATTTTGTTGCAGAACAGTTTATGTTGTCCTGCAGGAAATGACAGACCAATTTTCACAAAGGAAGCTACCATGGGCAGCAACGAGGCAATGGTCAGCTGCTCTGTTATAGGTGTTAATTGAGAAATAATTATTAACCAGATCGTTTAGCATTTGGTTTGCCATTCAATAGAAGGCATCATGAACAGGGCAGCATTCCATGGTCTCCCAGATAGTATGGATGGAAATGGACGGAGAATCTTGGGAATACTAGGAAAGTGTACGAACACAGCATATGTCGCAACATAACAAAGTTCATAAAGGAAAGAAGTTCTAGGACAAGCAAGAACCATGTCATTAAAACGAAGGATACACCCTGAGTACAGAATTTGAGTCACAGCCCTACACTGCTCCTTATACTTCAAACCAACAGACAGAACACAGACAATTCTGTAAAAGTGAGTTCATCAGCTCCATATGACACGACTTAGGCAATGGGAAAGTGTGTTTGACATTTTGATTTACTGGTGAGTGGTGCAGAATAAAATTCAGTGCGGCATTGAGGCTAAATTTTGATAATATATACGTGATCATAAAATTGAGATGGGGCTTCAAGCACATCATTCTGGTTCTGGAGTGTTACCAACTGAATCACGCCTGAACGAATGGAGACAGTGGAACTGATTGCGTTAAAAATTCAACCAAACGCACTTTATATGGACCCCTGTGCGTCGGGATCATTCTCCGATATGTTATTAGACATTACTTAACTAATTACTCAGATCACTGCTGTTTGCAAAATTGACTGCTACATATGATTACATAAGACGTCATGACGACTTGAAACTTATATAAGCCCTTGTTCAGTTATTTCTTCAAACCAGAATTTGGCGACAAGTTCATTGCAAATCACTGCAAGGATTCTGCAGAAGAATGGAAAACATGACGACGACTAAGTATGAAACATATTCCAGCTCCCAAACTGCCACGAATGAGAATTCCACCTCGCCTATTTCAATCCGTAGGAGCAACTACGTATTTTGCGGATTTAATTTAAAGATCACTGGATTCATGGATGCTGAAATGGGCGTTTCTTCATATATCTGGGAGTCCGTAAGTCCACTGCGTTCGTCGGATAGAATAAAACAGAGGCTGAATCATGAGATGAGCACTTAAAGTAGTTACTTCCCCGTTCTCGGCTACATTTGATTCGAAGCTTTTTTTAAAAAGGAAATTAGCTTTGAAAATGTTTCAGGGATCAACTACAACTTACAAATGATATCACTTGCACAATCGCCATATGTTCATTAATGGAACGAATGCCTCGCATGTACTATCTTTTTGTGTGTTAAAAGTGCTTACTGATGCTGAGACAATATATATAACATATAGCGTTTCCAATATCCCCACTGCTGAAAACACTTATCTGTGCTGTCCATGATTACTGAGTGTGAACGACCAAAATGCGTGTTTGAACGTCACCGCTCAGTGACCTCATTTTGTCTCCTCCTATCCCCAATCCGATTCCATTGTCTTGCAATTTATCACAATGGTCAGTAATTAGCAATTAAGAACCAATAGATATACTGGTAACAGTATATCTATTAAAATGTGGAATTTTGGGGCTGCCTTGGGCTTTACAAAATGTATCGCATTTTCACACTGAGCGAATGTTTCCATGAACAGGCTCGCCCGGAGCTGCTCTGAACATATTTGGAAGTATTGAGAGTGTGCAATGAAAAATATACAGAACCTTTCTTTATCATGCAAGATGATTATAGAAATGATAGAAACCCCACAATGCAGAAGGAGGCCATTCAGCCTATAGAGTCTGCACCGAGCACAATCCCACCCAGGCCCTATTCCCGTCACCCGCCATATTTACCCTGCTAATCCCCCTGACACTAGGGTCAATTTAGCATGGCCAATCAACCTAACATGCATGCTTTTGAATTATGGGAGAAAATCAGAACACTGGGAGGAAACCCACGCAGACTCGGGGAGAGTGTGCAAACTCCACACAGACGGTGACTGCAGGTCGGAATTGAACTGGGTCCCTGGTGCTGTGAGGCAGCAGTGCCAACCACTGAGTCACCGTGCCGCCCATGTTCGAACACAATTTAGGTAGAAATCAGCGCTTGGTTACAAATGTTAATTTCTCAGTGGGTTAATCCGGCGGTACCTGTTTCTCATATATTTCAGGGGCTTGTGCTTTGTCAGTACTTCGAGAAAGCGAACATCAGTTTTACTGGGAAGAAAGTGATTGAGCTGGGGTCAGGCACGGGAATCGTGGGGATTTTAGCAGCCCTCCTTGGTAAGTAGCAGTATGGTACTGATGCAGAAAGATGCAATTTTACTGACGAGTGGAATAACTGAGAGTCTCATCTATGTCCAGTAAGGCGTTATATCACATCTGAAAGTAGGGAACGGTGTGATTAAGGGAGGACTATAAGAACAAGAAGCTGTACTAGGCCATTTGCCTGTTCAGGTCGGTTTCATCATTGAACCAGGCAGTGGCTGATCTTCTACCTCAATCCACTTCCATCTCTAATCCCGTTAATTTCCAAGAAAACTACCGATTTCGTCTTATTTTGCGAATATACTCAATGAGTTTAGAAGGGTGATGGGTGACTTGATTGATGTACATAAAATCCCGAATGTTCTTGAAAAAGGAGACGTGGGACGTATGTTTGCTCTTGAGAGTCCAAAACTAGAAGCTTGTAAATTAGGGGGTCGCTCTTTTAGCGCATAATGGAAGAGAATTATTTTGTCTCAGTGAGTTGTGCGACTTTGGAACCCTCTGCCTTAGAAGATAGTGGGGGCGGGGTCGTTAGATATAACAACGGCAGAGGTGGATAGATTCTTGTTAGGTTAGGGAATTAAAGGTTATTGGGCGTAAATAAGAATGTGGAATTTGAAACAGAAAGATCATGCATGATCTTAGTGAAAGGCGAAGCAAGCTCGAGGGGCTGAACGACCTATTTCTGCTCCTATTTTGCATATTCATATATTTTATTGTACGTCACCTGTCGCAATTTTTCCTAATGTCGCTTCGTGTTCGATTTTGTTTTATAAAGCTCGTGTGGCACATCTTGGGAATTTTTATGACATTATCATGATGTATGAATTCACGTCCAACAGTCCTTGAGAACTGTTCAAAAATCTAAGGAATCCTAGAAGACGAAAACTAATATAGACGTTATCTTTGTGGCTATCACCTTAAAAAGACAGGGTATAGGTTGTCAAGTCCACTGAATTTGTCATCACTTATTCTCACTAATACCTCCAGTACTATGTATTTGCTTATGTTGATCTGAATTCCCCATTCTTTCGGTATCTTTGGTTCCCAGTTATTTTCACTGCTATATGCGCCTTCAACCCTGAAAGCATATACGAAGAATTTGGTTAATATTTAGCACGTTCCTTATTTCTCATTATTATTTCACCTTTCTCTGGTTTTAATGGCTCTCCGTTTGCTTGTACGAATCCTTTTCTGTTTACGAACCTTCAAAAATGTGTTTTTTTGTCACTTGTTGGTCTATTTCATATTTTCTTTTCTCCTTCTTTGCATGTTCCTTGGCTATCTGGGGCTGGGCAAGGCGCTCTTTAGGAGCTCCGAGAGTTAACCAACACTTTGTAATGTTCCATAATTATAGGTTTTTGAACGCTTGTTAGTCCAGTCAACTGTCAGTTCACGTTCCAATGTGACTATGAACAAATGAGGTAAAGGCTGAACCAGCCAAGAAGTGAACCAATAAACCGGAATACGAGGCTATTTCTGTTTCAGTAGTTGAAACTTCAACTGTGAGTAACTCATAAATATTTAAGCAGGGTCTGCTAGCATCTATACTAAATAGAAATTGTACTCACGACAAAGGAAACAAAGAATATTCCTCGATTCCAAGGCTAATTTTCTCATAATCGGATTGCGGAACATCAGCAAATTGTAAGATTTATGAATCGAATCCTAAATTGCTTCTGTTTCTTACGAGCATACGAGTTAGAAGCAGCAGAAGGCCATTGGGCTCCCCAAGGTTGCTCCAACACTCAATGAGATCATGGGTGATCTGACTGGCTTCAATTCCATATCCGGCTACCCCAATAACCATTGACCCCATTATGAGTCAATGATCTTTCTAACTCTGTCTTTATAAATATTCACTACTGCTCTCTGGAGAATAGAAAAAAGAGTAAAGAAAATTACAGCACAGGAACAGGCCTTTTGGCCCTTCAAGCCTGCACTGACCAAACTGCTCTTTCTGGGGATCATATCCCTCTGTTCCCATCCTATTGGTATATTTATCCAGACACCCCTTACAACTCATTATTGTATCTGCTTCCACTACCTCCCCTGCGGTGAGTTCTAGGCACCCGCCACCCTCTGTGCAAAAAACTTGCTTCGAACATCTCCTTTAAACCTTGCTCCTCGCACCTTAAACCTACGCCCCCAAGTAATTGACTCTTCCACCCCGAGAAAAAAGCTTCTGACTATCCACTCTGTCCATGCCCCTCATAATCTTGTAGATTTCTATCAGGTCGCCCCTGAACCTCCGTCCTTCCAGTGAGAACAAACCAAGTTTCTCCAACCTCTCCTCATAGCTAATGCCTTCCATACGAGGTAACACCCCGGTAAATCTTTTCTGTACACTCTCCAAAGCCTCCACATCTCTCTGGTAGTGTGGCGACCAGACTTGAACACTATATTTCAAGCGCAGCCTAACAAACGTTTTGTAAAGCTGCAACATGACTTGCCAGTTTTTAAACTCAATGCCCTGGCTGATGAAGGTAAGCATGCCGTATGCCTTCTTGACTACTTCTTCCAGCTGCATTGCCACATTCAGTGACCTGTGTACCTGTGCACCCAGGTCCCTCTGCCTATCAATACTCTTAAGGGTTCTGCCATTTATGCATAGCATTCCCAAGATTCACGATTTTCTGAGACAAAGAAATCTTCAAAGATGTGCAGGTTAGATGGATTGGCCACGTTAAATTGTCCCTCAGTGTGCCACAATATGTGGGTTAGGGGGTTTAGCGGGGTAAATACGTGGGCTACGGGGATAGGGCCTGGGTGGTGTGTTCTGTTGGAGAGTCACTGCAGGCTCAATGGGTCGAATGGCTTCCTTCTGCACCATAGGTGTTCTATGTTTCTATGATTCTATTCTGTGATCTTCTCATCTCCGTCTTCAATGGGAGATCCCTTATTTTCAAACGGTGTCCCTTAGTTCGAGTGTTGTGAATTTGTTCAACTTTCTAAATTTTGCTGAATCGTTTGCACAAAATGTTGCAGCTGTTAAATGGTGTTGGCGGGTTCGGTAGGGACTTACAGGGATGAGTTTAGGCTTTATTGCTGCTGGCTCTGTTTAGTCAATATGTTTTTGGTGCAAATGACTGATTACACATAACTTACATTAACCTTAGTGTTCTTGAGGTTCTTCATGCCGAACATTTGAAGCTGACGGTCGCTGTTATACACAGTAAAAAGTCTCACAACACCAGGTTAAAGTCCAACCAGTTTATTTGCTAGTAAACCCACAAGCTTTCGGAAACACTGTTCCTTTGTCAGGCGTGTGGAAGGTTCTGATCAGAGAAGGGCATATAGAGGCAAACACAGTTTACAGAATACTGATTAGAATGCGAGTCTTTACAGCTAATCTGCTATTCAAGTCTTAAAGATGCAGACAGTGTGAGTGGAGATTGCATTAGGCATAGGGTAAAGAGGTATGTATTGTCTCCAGACAGGACAGTAAGTGAGATGTTGCAATTTCAGGCAAGTCATGGGGATTACAGATAGTGTGACATGAACCCAAGGTCCCAATTGAGGCCGTCCTCATGTGTGCGGAACTTGGCTATCAGTCGATGTTATAACCATTATTGTATCCTAAATTTGTCGTATTTGAACAGACTGGAATATCAAGTGATGGATGAGCGCAACAAATAGACTCAGTCTTAAAACTAAAGACACGCTGGAGTATTACTGGAGTAAAAGAGTTCTTATGGGTTTGAGCACACAGGTTCTCTGTCTCTGGGCTTAGACAGAGTAAATTCGACTCGTAGTCACTGTTTAGAAGATATCGGTTGAGGATAGAACGAGTGTCGGTGGAGATCTCGACTGATTCCAAAGAACCACAAAGCAGTCGGGTGCTTCGGCACTTGAGAAGACCTTGCAATAAGATAGCTTCTAGGACATCTTATTTAAAATCGATATCACTTTCAGCATCGCCTGATAGTTTAATTACTATTCAGTCTTTGTGGCGACTTATTTCACATTATTCATTTTGCAGTTATCAGTGCCTTCTCAGGCTTTGCGCATCGGTTTGAATCAGTTTTGCATCAGCTGTGTTTTGGATGAGTTGTTCAGAAAACTTAGCGCTACCCGGGGAGATACTCTGTAAACATAATGTGAGATCAAACAGTTAAGGGCAATTCATGAATAAAGCATCCGTGTGTTTTCTTGTTCTCAGGTGGAACAGTTACCATGACAGACCTACCAGAAATTCTGAAGCAAATAAACAACAACATCGCCATTAACATCCCCTTTGCCTGCAGGCACCGGTTAAAGGTCCGTGCACTGACCTGGGGTGAAGACCATGCTAATTTTGATAACGACTATGATGTCGTCTTGGGTTCGGATCTTGTTTATTCCTCATCTTCCTATCCAGCGCTCGTTGATACTCTGCGATACTTCTGCCACCGAGGGGCTACAATTTATCTCTCTTCCGAGTTTCGAAACGGAAATGGGTCCCTTCTTTTCCATGAAGTGATGCTGCCAACCCATTTTAACTGCCAGATTGTTGACAGATCAGATGCTAAATACATAGCTGTGTACAAATTGACCAAACTTGATTCAGAAACCAGTAAGAATTAAATGAGCTTCCCCACGCCGCTAATAGCCGCTCCAAAAGCTGCAATGTTTAAAACAAACCGACCAAATTATCGCTACAGGTTTATGCAACATAGAGCTTTAAAGATAGTTTTGAATTTTAATCGGCAGTGATGAATGAAAACGGAGAGACCTTAGGTCATTTGTTTTCCTGACGTGGGTTGTATAATCTTTGACAACGATTCATTCATTAGTCATAGTGAGGGTTTTGTTTATGAACAAGAAACACGTTAAGAAAAATCATTCAAGCAATCACCTAGCAGGATATCTAAATTGAACAATTATATTTGCATCGCTTTAATGAGAATAATATATTAACGAGGATTGGTGGATGGATACATCAGCTGAAGTGTTTAAGCTATTGATTGGTTTTGTCAAATTAGACTATTCAGTTGCACTATTTGTCTTTGTATTAAAGTCGGTGTGAAATGGAATCAATGTTCTGATTATTACTCTACAATCACCAGGGAAACACTGCACAAGATCAAGTTATGATGAATGTAAAGGTATAGTTTAATGGATCATAAAATTGATTTGGCGGAGAAGGAGGCCATTCGGCCCATTGAGTCTGTACTGACCACAATTCCTATCCTCATGCATTTACCCTAGCTAGTCCTCCTGACACGAAGGGCACGGTCAATCCCCTTAACCCGTAGAATCTTTGGACTGTGGGAAGAAACCGGAGCACCAGAAGGAAACCCACGCAGACACGGGAAGAATGCGTAAGCTCCACACAGTGACCCAAACCGGGAATCAAACCCGAGTCCCTGGCACTGTGAGTCAGCAGTGCTAACGATTGTGCCACCCACCTCAACGCATCTGAACGGTTGCACATGACCATGCTCATCATCTGGGGCGTTTGATAGGGTGCTGGTGGGCCCGCTGATGATCTACGTCCAGTAGGTTCTGCTGAAAATAGGGCAGGATATGACAATTGAGTTTTGGATGAGTTCTTGCGTTCGGATTGCCATTCCTTGCATTTTTATTTCCGCTTTTGATATACAATTGCTTATGAAGGAGGTTGCGCTTCTTTTTATTTTGTTTGGTCTGATGCAGAGATCCTGAACGAGTTTCTTCCAGATGTTAAAGTCCCTATCAAAATTTCGAAGTGAAACCTTCACAGTTTCTTCCATTGACCGACATGAGAGCACATTTCAGACTCAGATTTCCAGAGAAGATTCGTTTTAGTTAGCGGCTGTCAAGTATTCTGGCTACATGATCCGCCCAACCCAGAACTAATCTGTCTCATGTTCCAAACATAATATTTCGATTCATTTGGCTTCTACTCAAACAGCTGCAACCAGCATCTGAGCAGGCTCTCCAAGTTATAAGTTAAATGCTACAGATGCGTAATTTCCATTCCAAAAGTTAACATTGAGGTTAAAATCTAGCAATTATTGTCGCGCCATATACTGTCGTAAAATTAGAACTACATCAACCTAATCTTCTGTGATAAACTCTTAGAATACTGAAATGAACGTGGGTCACGTTACACGGTAATGTTGTAAGTGTTGTGCTATCGGGATTCTATTCCTACGTTTTATTTTTCGGGTTCTTACCATTCCGTTGACGAATGGGTACACAGCTATAATAAAATAACGATATACAAGTGAGTGAATTAGTTCTGACTCAGCATGTGTTTCTGTTAAGTCGAGCAAATAAATAACGACACTTGAATTATAAATGCGATTAAAACGCTGTGGTCTATTTAGCTGAATATCTAGGCGCTCCGATGACTTTTGATTTGGCTTTTTGGGATATGACTACACGAGGACTAAATGGTGCATCACAAGGGACGCGAACAGCCAACATCAGATTTGCAATCCATTCGTGTCTTAAAGAAAACACATTAGAAATATCAACATTTATGTAGAGCGAAATAGCTTTGCCACCCGTGGGCCGAGGTAGTGTTTCACTCTGCCATCCCTGTCTACCGCGTGGATTCATCATTTTAGGGCAAAATACGTACAGAAAACAGCATAGACTACTGGTAGAGCGGACTTGCGGCGACTTCCGTCGCCTCAATTATTCTAGGCTGCTTTGCAGCATAGTTTTAATCTATCATGGGCAATATCCAGCCTTCCAAATTCTCCTTAGTGAAATATGAGCGTAAAGTCCGACAAACATGATGAAGGTTATGAAGATGAATACGCAGATGGAGGTGATGGTATGGCGCAGACGGGATATGTTTTACAAGCTTGGATCGGTATGTCCTATCTTGTGCAGCAAATTGTATTAAGTGAATTTAAGTGCTGGAAATGCTAAACATGTCTGGCAACATCTGTGCAAAAAGAAAACAATGTTAACATTTCACGGTTCTTCCTGGAGCAGAGAAAGTAAAGAGCAGATTTGATAGAGGTCCTCAGGGTCAGGATAGAGAAGATAGAGAGAAACTATTGTCATTGGAGGAAGGATTGAGGACCAGAGGGCGCGGATAAGGTAATTGGCAAATGAAGCAAGAGAAACAAGAAGATGTATCTTTTTGACGCAGCGAGGATTAGGATCTCGAATGCACCCTAAGAATGTGCAGGCGCGTTTAATCGTGGCATTCAGAAAGAGGAATTTGCAGAGCTGAAGGGGGTAAGGAAAGGAGGCAGAGTGACAACCGAATGGCAGAAAAGCAGCATAGACAACAGGGGCCGAATAACCTCCTTCTGTGCTGTAAGCATGATATGATTCTAAACCCATGCTGCAGTTCTTGACATTCTTTAAGTGATGCGACTTGCACGTATTCAATATAACAATCGATTCGGAATTAAGTGATGTATGTTACTAAATGTATGCTCATACTAAGTCATCAGGCATGTGCATATTCTATTCGTATTTTTCATCTCTGCGGATCGTTGCCGGGTGCAGGCAACTCCATTAATGCATACGGTAAAAGAACACATACAATCTAAATCCCATTATTTATTCTCATGAATGTAGATGTTCAGTCTCTGATCAAGCATTTGATTTCAGGGCTGTATGCAAATACAAATTGTACGCTGATTACCCTGTGGCCCCGTGCTTTTGTATCACCATAATTCTCTTTGAGCGGAAATATTTTTCCTTCATATAGAGGGCTCATGGGCGGACTCTCCCCATCGGCCTCGGGATTTGTGCTTCAAGCGACGGCGCCTCCTGCTGACAGGAATCGCTTGATGCGCTTTTTGCTTATTCATCTTTGTGCAGACCAAAGGACTTCCGCTGTACAAGCTTGCCAGAAGGTAGACAAGTCCATCAAATCTGTCCAAGACTATTAGGAACAAAAAATGCACCTTGACGCCTAGTTTCACTCACATTTGAGGCCACGTTACTGTTGATTGGCGCTGCTGTTATAAGGAGTTCTGCGGTCAACGGTAAATTGCACCCGTCCGTGTGGCTCAATCCTCACACATGCACTGCAACCATTCTGTAAGATCCGCCATCCACCTATGTCTATGAGGTGCATTCCTCTTTCTGCAGCCCTTCGCTTTGTTTAAAAAAACTCTGTAGTTCCCAGCTCTGATTAAATAGCCGAAATACTGACACTTTTTTCCAGGGTGTCACTTATACGTTATTTTTACTCCTGCAACAGAAAACATCTTATGGTCTGCATCTGGTTTTCATTTAGCATACACATTGCGCCTGATTTTACCAACGAGTTGCACCTGTTTTCGGGCGCAAAAACTTTACCAGGTCGGGTGTGAGACAAGCAGCTCGATCCATGACCGCCTGTTCCCCCTCTACCAAGCGGCTAAAATGGCTGTGATCGGCACCGCACCCGAAACGGGCAGGACATCAATTTAAATGCTTTTGCATGAATTTAAATTGACGTAATGGGCTGAACGGCCAAATTTACCTGCACTTCCCCCTTTACCCTGCGCTCATTCGTCCAGATATGGCGCGAAACAGATATGGTCCGCAAAGGTCTATTTCAGGCCCTCCACCTTCTGAGGAGGTAAGTTCAGAGCTTCCAGCGGCTCTCTGACTCAAGCGGGGATGGTGGGGGGAGGCAGGCAGGCCAAATCGATCTCTGGTAGGGGTGGGGGCGGGAGGTGAAGGTGAGTCAGATCGTTCTCTGGTGGGGTGGGGGATAGCGGGGCAGAGGCAGGGAGGGGCCGCTGCCACTTGCGCCGACGATCGGCGGGGGGAAGTGGGTCAGGAGACAGCAATTGGTCTGGGTAGCAGAGAGTGGGTGGATAAGGGGGGCAATTATGTTGTGGGGTCGGGGCAATATCTTCTGGGGCCACTGTTCCCTTACCGATTTATGCTTTTTGTAGCCCGGGAGCGATGTGGCAGGGGAGCATTTTTCAATTATTTTGTACTGTGCACACAATTGAAGGTTCTGATCGGAACAGCAGTGTTTCCAGCTCGATAAGCCCCATCTACAGGCTTCTGCAGCACGATTCAGAATCACTGATATTTTTTCAGGCAGAGTGCTTATGGGGGCACCTGAGAACAGGTTTACAAGTCCCAAATGGATTTGGATCACTCCCAGATTCAGCACTTAGAAACAAAATGGTAAAATCGAGCCCATTTTAGAGGCTTTTTCCCCAAAAGCCTTTACACTGTCATCACCCTAGATCCAGGAAATATCAAGAAGTGAAGATTTTGTAAAGCTTGAGGACCTATTGGAGGTACAGGTCCACGGGGCTCCTATGGGACAACTGATATTTCCGTGTTCCGGGCAGGCGTGTTTCCCGCGGGAGGGGTGGGGCATGTAAGATGGCATGGGTGCCCATTCCTTACTTTCCCACCCACTCCCGGACTCACCTCATAATAGGGGCGGGGCAACGCTGGGCGAGTGCGGACTGCCTGCCCGCATTGAAATGACAAGCCTATTGACCCAAACAATAAGTTGCCCACATCACAATACGTGCAGGGAGGGAGACGGAAGCCTTTTTTTTAGCTAAATGGTTAAAGGGCAGGGAGGAAGTGGATTCTGCTCTCCAGGACTGCCTTTTGCCAAACGCAAGGTGCCCCCGACCTCCCCAAGGCTGAATTTCCCCGTCTTTAACATCTCTCCACCTTCCCCATCCCAAAACTCTACTTCCCCTGTCTCTGTCATGAACACACATTCATTGGGCTTCACTTCTCACCTGTAGTCCCAGTAACTGCTACTGACAACTTTCCAGTGCAGCCAGGACTTCTGGAGCCGTTAGCCAATCGATGTGGCCGGTAGTTCCAGAGGGCAGGATTTTTGCCCCAATGAGGGGCAGAAGACCCGCTTGGCCCTTGTTATTCAGCACTTAACGTTTTGTTGTTGCAGGGCTGCTCAGAGAGTAGCCGGGTGGCTTCCAGCCAATGTGCTTTCTGGTGTGGAGTGGAGCCCTCGGTGGGCGCTGCGACCCATCGCCTCGCTATAGTATTCATCCGCGGGACCTGAGTTGTACACTTCGACACCGGTAGGTATCTAGGCGGGATGTATGAAATACCAAGGAGTGGATTCTCTCTGGTTTCTCACTGGTGTAACCACACGCAATTTTACACTGGGGGAAGCCGCCTTTTAATAGCTACTTAGTAATAATTTTACGCTCAGTTTCACATTTTAGGCTGATGGGAACATTGAATTCCTTCTGACTGGCACGCTTTCTGCTTGAGATTTGATGACCTCCGAGTCTCTCCCCCTCCCCGCCTCTTCGCCGTGAACCCAATCAACCCTATCCCGATGCCACTTTCTTCTCCTGTGGCTCATGCATGTTGGCTCAGGCAGGCTGGTGTAGTTCCTCTTATGTCCACTGCAGCGCTATCCGGACTGGAGAGCGACCGGCCAATCAGATTGGCTGATAGCTGTCAAAGGCGGGACTGCCTCACAATGAGGGGCGGAAGTCCTGTCTGCAGCCAATCAACACTCACTGGAGAGTAAATTGGCGGCGGTGCAGGAGTGTGAGGGGATGCATTCCGCAAATTCATCCGATGGTGGATGCGACATCAGAGCACCACCTGTAACCTGTTAGTTTTAGCCACTAAGTCATAGGCCTAAGGCAGTGCTTTGAAATTTCAGGTTCTAAAACTCACAATGGTAGATCATTGCATTTGATTCCTGAAATCAGCCGGCCATCCAAAAAACTATAGACCCTGGGTAAAACATGATCCACAGAGACTATGAGGTAAATACCCAGTACCCCACCAGTCTTTTGTATACTATTATATTCATCACAGCAAGGAAAACATCAAGTTTTTGGAACTATTGCCTCGAACCATTGGAATTAGGAGGTTATTCCAAATATTGATAACTCATAGAATAAAGAAACACCTCCCGAAATCTAACCTAGTCCGACATTTAGATACTTTGGACAATTTGTCCTCATAATCTTGCTCTAGTTCCTTGACAATATGATTTTTTTTTCCAAATCCTAATGTTTCTAAGTCTAACTTTACTAAAAGCTTTTAAATTATGTGTCGCACTAATGGGACTCTTACGAATCTTTTCCACGCATTTCAATATAACCCACTAGATGACGGGCACACCCATAGTGGTATCACAGCACAGCTATTATAGTCATGGGATAGTAAGCGAGTTAGTCTGGCCTGGTCCATGTGAGTTCAAATTCCAATAATGACAATTGTGATTTTTAATTTAGTTAATGAAAATGATTTGGAATAAAAAGCTAGCATCGGATTCGGACTGGACAAATTCATAACAGTTTCGTGTAAGTTGCAAAGCTGCAAGTTTCAGGAGAACATCGCCACATATTGGATTTTAAATGTTACGTACTCTCCAGTTCCGCAATCAATGTAACAATCGATGAGGAGCTGCTTGCTGGTTTCCATCCTTCAGGTTTGAAGTATTTATTCGTGATCAGTGTCAAAGAAACGTTTACAATAGAGAAGGAGGCCGTTTGGCCCATTGCGTCCATGCCGGTTGTCTGTAAACAGTGCAGTAAGTTCCATTCTCTCGTTCTATTCTGTAACCCTAAACGTTTATCGCTATCAAATGTTCGGCCCAATTTCTTTTAAAATAACTGACCGTATCTTAAAAGATATAAACAAAACTTAACGCGTGCGGACGTGATTCCCCAGTACATATTTACTTTGAATAATGGGATCATTCATGAGGATCTAGAGTGAAACTTCCTATAAGTAAGATTTCATTGATCACGGAATTTCTCGCCGCCTCCCCACTCCCAATCCAAACTCCTCCTGAAGGGCTGTGCAGAAGTTTATACGTTAATTTAACGTTTTTGTTTATTTTGTTTAAAGTTTTATTTACTCGGAGAAGCATTGATTGACCGAGATGTGAATGCCGCCCCACACTCGGAAGGAAGTCTGTCTACCAATCAGATTAGCTGATTAGCTGATTAGTCTCAGAGGCGCAGTAGGGCGAGTGGCCAGGATTCGGACTACAAACCATCCCCAGATTCTGAATCCTGCAACCCAGGACTAGTGGTCTCACACCGAGCAAGAAATTTGAAGCCTGGGGGTGGGAAAAGTCATTGAGTTATAATGTCAAACAATGCAAAAGAGGCTCTTCGGCCAATCGAGACGGTAGGAACAAGAATAAACTACATTACATTTACACGAATCCCGCTTTCCAGCCCTTTCCAGCCTTGGCCCACAAACTTGAACGTTTTGACATTTTGACCTTTGCTCATTCATTTATTTTATCCAGCTGTCAGGTTTCCCACGGGCGGACGTAGCCTTAGACAGTGCCTTCCAGACTCCCATCACCCACCGAGTGAAAAACTCTATCCTAAAATCCCCTCTAAACCTCCTGCCCCTCACCTTAAAAGTTATCGACACTTCATTAACGAGGACAGTTGCTTCTCTATCTACCTTCTTCATACCTCTCATAATCTTATACACCTCCGACTTCTCCCCCCACCCTCCATACCCACCCCTCAGTCTCTCAGCTCTAAAGAAAACAATCGGAGCCTCTACAGCATCTCTTTATAGCTCAAATGTTCCATTGCACCCAACATTCTGGTGAATCTTCTCTGCACCCTCTCCATTGCGATCCCATCCTTCCTATACCGGGGCGACCAGAGCTGCACACAGTGCTCTAACTGTGGCCTAACCAAAGTTTTGTACAACTATAGCATAACGTCCCTGCTCTTATGAAATACGTTCTGCATGCTTTCCTAACTACCTTATTAACCTGTCCTGCCGCCTTCCAGGATCTGTGGAGAGGTGGTGGGGGTTTTGATGTCGAGGCTGGGAAAGGGAGCTACAATAGGCCTTGTCGACAGCGAGTTCTCGATATGGAACTAAAGCAATTGAAGGAAGAGGTGCGCCCCTACCCCCCATTGTCCCCTCCTTATCCACCAAACCCCGCACCCTCTCATTCCAGGCCTGAGAAACCTAAATTTCTGGCATTTCCTCTTGCTTCTGAACTCCTCCTGCCGGCCTCAAATTGGAGCTTGGCGCAAACGCCCCTTTACTGGTTATTAATTGCCAAACGACTGGCCCTGAACGGGCAAGGGCGGATGGCCGGGCTTCGCCTCATTAATTCTACCTCAAAGGGCCGACATTTTGGGGCGGTGGTAAGGTCATCCTTGGAGTTTTACGTCCCTCCTACTGCGAACATAGCTGCCTTGACAGAGTTGCTTTGGAGATTTGGTAAGATCTTAAGTGTATTGATTAAAATTCAGATGGAGTATCGGGTTTGATCCTCATACTAGAACGTCAGGAACCTGCTGGCTGCTTGGGTGACATTTAGGACAGAACTTAAAGACTAAGCTGAGAGGACTTTTTTTTTCTCCGAGATACAACAGAACTCAAATTTAGGTTAAGCTTTTCATTTGATGGTGCACAAAATCTAAACGTAAAGTACAAAGATTTATGACCGGTTCCCACCACTTAAGATCAAACTGTGTCAAATAGAAGAATTAGCTGCCAGCCAGTACTCCTGGCGATCTACACTTGTCACTGACTATTCTGGAGTATGATCCGCTTGATGACAGGCGGCTACCCTGCAGATGTTCATCAACTGAACATTTCATTATATTAGTAGTTGGTTAATAATTCTGGTGTGCTTTATTGTGCGTTAGTCCAGAACATCAGGTTTCATCAGGAAACAAGTGGAGTGTAAGGAACAAACTGAATGGGTTGCAGGCACAGATTCAAATCTGTAACTATGATGCAGTAGCCATTGCTGAGACATGGCTGCAGAATAATGAGGACTGGGAACTAAACATAACAAGTTATATTGTAAAGGAGGAATAGAAAAAACTGCAGGGGTGGAGTAGAAATTCAGATCAATAACAGAATCAATTCTATGGTGAAGAAGGATGTAATTAGAGAAGGCATTCAGTAGAGATGCAATGAGTGGAACTGCGGAACCATAAAGGAGTCAAAACCACAATAGATGTCATATATAGAACACCTAGTAGTAGCCCAGAAGTTCTAGACAGTATTAATTCTGAAAGTAGACAAGTGTGTAGTAAATGCAGAGTAGTACTAATGAATGTTTTCAATCTTGACATGGACTGGAATGGACAGGCAGAGGGCTGCCAGAAAAATTATGAATTTCTGGAGTGTGTCCAGGATAGTTTCCTACGGCAGTAAGTCTTGGATGCAGCATGGCGCCAAGCATTACTGCACCTACTACTGAACAGTGAAACTGATTTAATTAGTGACCCGGTTGTTCGAGAGCAGTTGTCAAACAGCGATCATGATACGATTAAGTTGAGTGTAGCATTTGTAAAAGATGCGTAAAGATCAGACAGTAAAAGTTTGGATTTGAGCAAGGCAAACCTAAACAGGGTGAGTCAAAGGCTGTCCACAACAGACTGGGAAACTATGTTAATGGGTCAAACAACCAAGGAACAGTGGAGGGCATTCGAAGAAACATCTAATGCTATTCGGAAGCATTTGTGCCCATGAGAAGGAAAAGTTCTGTGTCACAAAAGAAAAACATCCATGGACTTCTAAGAGTGTGAGGTAGAGCATGAAATTAAAAGAGAAGTCTTACAGGAATGCAAAGAATAGTACAAATCTCACAGAATGAGGCAAACACAAAAACCAAGGGCCACAAAGTGGTTTATAACAGCAGCAAAAAAGAATTAAGAAAGAAAAGTTGCACGGACATAAATGACAATTAGAAGATAATTTAGTTATAAAAAGAGGAAGCAACAGGCTAAAAACACTATTGGCCAACCGAAAACTGAGGGTGGGAATGCTGTCAATGACTATGGGGAAATGGAAGACTTGCAAACGAGTATTTTGCTTCAGTATTCACTGTAGGAATGGGGATAGCATGGCCAGAAGTCCCAAGGAAACTTACAGAGAATCAGGGACAAGGTTTAAATAGAATTAGTTTAAATGAATCATCAATAATGGGGAAACTAATAGAATTGAAGAGTGACAAATCCCCAGGACATGTTGTTAAAGGAGATAGGAGAACACATTGCTGTTTCCTAACCAGCTTTCAGAGTTCCCTAGATTAAGGAGTCGTACTTCTGGGCTGGAAATTGGCTCATGTCACTCCACTATTTAAGAAGGGTGAGAAAGGGAGGCTAGAGAATTACAGATAAGGTAGCCTAGTGTCGGTGCTGGGGAAATTGTTGGAGTCATTACTCAAGTATAGGGCAACTGATCACCTCGATAAATTTCAACTAATCAGGAAGAGTCAACATGGATTCATGAAGGGCAGGTCATGCCTGACAAATCTCATAGAATGCTTTGCAGAGGTGACAAAGACGATGGACAGAGGCAAGTTGATGGATGTCATTTACATAGACTTACAGAGGCTTTTGATAAAATCCTACTCATGAGATTGCTAGCTAAGACGAAAGCCCATGGAATTTAAGGTACATTGCTGATATGATAGGAAATTAGTTGAACAACAGAAACAGAGAATTGTAGTAATGCGTAAATACTCAACTTTGGAGGATGCTCCATGGGGATCTGTCTTAGGGCCTTAATTATTCATAATATTTGTTACCGACTTAAATAATGGCATGAAAAGTCAAATATCCAAATTTGCAGACAACACGATATTGGGCAGTATTGTACAAAAAGTTGAAGGCAGCTCAAAACTACAACAGGACATTTATAGATTGGGTGAATGGGCCAAGCCATGCAAATAGATTTTCTATAAATAAGTGTGAGGTTATCCATTTCAGGTCAAAAAAGGTTAGATCATGGTATTTTCTAGATTGCACAAAGTTAAATTCAATGGATTGTAGAAAAATAGATAATCAGCCATGGATATCGAAGGAAATAAAGAATGGCATCAAATTGAAAGAAAATGCATACGAAGTGGTAAAGATTAGTGGGGAACCAGAGGTTTGGGAAATCTTTAAAGGTCAACAGAAAGCCACGAAAAAGGCTATAATGAAAAGTAAGATGGATTATGAGAGTGGACTAACTCAGAATATAAAAACAGATGACAAAAGTTTCTACAATACATAAAACAAAAAAGAGTGGCTAAAGTAAACATTGGTATTTTAGAAGGTGAGAAGAAGGATGTAATAACTGGAAATGAGGAAATGGCTGAGGTATTGAACAGGTATTTTGTGTCAGTTTTTACAGTGTAAGACACAAATAACATGCCAAAAATTGATGATGAGAAGGCTATGGCAGGTGAGGACCTAGAAACTATCATTATCACGGAAGTGGTAGTATTGGGCAAGCTAATGGGGCTAAAAAGTGGACATGTCTCCTAGCCCTGATGGAATGCATGCCAGGGTACTAAAAGAGAAAGTGAGGGAAATAGCAAATGTACTGGTGGTATTTTACCAAAATTCACTGGACCCTGGGATGGTTCCACAGATTGGAAAACAACAAATGCGATGCCATTGTTTAAAAAAGTAGATAGACAAATGATGGGTAACTATAGGCTGGTTAGTTTAACTTCTTAAGGAATATGCTTGAATCTATCATCAAGGAAGAAATAGTGAGGCATCTGGATATAAATTGCCCCATTGGGAAGACACAGCATGGCTTCATGAAGGCAGGTCACGTTTGACTAATTTGGTAGAATTCTTTCAGAACATTACATGTGCAGTGGACAATGGGGAACCTGTGGATGTGGTGTATCTGGATTTCCAGAAGGCATTTGACACAGTGCCAAAACAAAGGCTGCTGCTTAAGATAAAGGTGCATGGTGTTACAGGTAACGTATTAGCATGGATAGAAGATTGGTTAACCAGCAGAAAACAAGAGTGGGGGTAAGTGGGTGTTTCTTTGGTTGGCGATCAGTGACTAGTGCCTCAGGGATCAAGGTTGAGACTGCAATTGTTTATGATTTACATAGATGATTTGAAGTTGGGGCCAAGTGTAGTGTGTCAAAATATGCAGATGACACCAAGATGAGCAGCAGAGCAAAGTATGCGGAGGGTTTTGAAAGTCTGCAAAGGGATATAGATAGTCTAAGTGAGTGGGCAAGGATCTGGGAAATGGAGTACAATGTTGGTAAATGTGAGGTCGTCTATTTTGGTAGGAATAATAGCAAAATTGACTATTATTTAAATGGGTAAAAAAAATTGCAGCATGCTGCTGTGCAGACGGATCTGGGTGTCCTTGTGCATGAATCACCAAATGTTGGTTTGCAGGTGCAGCAGGTAGTTAAGAAGGCAAGTAGATTTTGTCCTTCATTGCTAGAGGGATGGAGTTTGAAAACAGCGAGGTTATGCTTCAGCTGTATAAGGTGCTGGTGAAGCTGCACCTGGAGCACCGTGTACAGTTTTGGTCTCCTTACCTGAGAAAGGATATACTAGCCCCAGAAAGGGTACACTGGAGTTGAGAGGGTTGGTTATGAGGAAAGGCCTAGTAGACTGGGGCTACACTCATTGGAATTCAGAAGAATGAGGGGATATCTTATAGAAACATATAAGATTATGAAAGGAATAGATAAGATCGAAGCAGGGAAGTTGTTTCCACTGGCGGGTGAAAGCAGAATTAGAGGGCATGGCCTTAAAATAAGGAGGAGAAGATTTAGGACTGAGTTGAAGAGGAACTTCTTCACATGAAGGATTGTGGATCTGTGGAATTTCCTGCCCAGTGAAGTAGTTGACGCTACTCATTGAATGTTTTTAAGGCAAGGATAGATACATTTTTGAACAGCAAAGGAATTAAGGGTTATGGTGAATGGGCAGTTAAGTGGGGCTGAGTCCACAAAAAACTTAGCCATGATCTTATTGAATAGTGGAGCAGACTCGAAGGGCCAGGTGGCCTACTGCTGCTCCTATTTCTTATGTTTTTATGTTCTTACGATGTCCAACGAGATTTGGGGATTCAGATGCATAGCGCCTTAACATGCCATAAACATTTGCAGGAAATAGTCAGGGAGGCCAACGGAATGCTGGCCATCATATCTAAAGGGCTGGTGTATAGGGATGCAGATGTTATGCTGCAATTGTACAAAAGCCTATCTGGACTCCACTTATAGTATTGTGACCTGGTATGGGCAACACATTTTAGGAGGGATGTTCTGGCCCTGGAGAGAGTTCAGCGCCAGTTTACAAGCCGGTTTACTTGGACTTCAGTGTTAAGTTACGAGAAGAGATTAGAGGAATTAGGCCTTTATTCTCTCGAATTCGGAAGGTTGCGGGGTGCTTTGATAGACGTCTATGACTACTTACAGGGGAGGACAAGGCGGATAGGATGAATCGTTTCCGCTAGTTCGAGGCTCTAGAACAAGGGGCAATAATCTAAGAAAATATGGCCAAGTCGTTCAGGAGAGGTGTTAGAAAACACTTCTCCACGCAGAGAGTGGTGGAGGTTTGGAATTCTCTTCCTCAAACGGCGTTAGATGCTCGTACATTTGTTAGGTTAGGTCTAAGATAGACATATTTTTACTGAGCAGGGGTGTCAAGGGAGCCTCGAGCAGGTTCATGGAGTTGGGTCACAAGTCGGCCATGATCTTATTGAATGGCGGATCGGGCTCAAGAGGACAAATGGCCAACTTGGGTTCCTATGTTCCTATGTTTTTATATGCAGGCGTGCCGTCACCCTACACCTGATAAGGAAACTTGTGGACTTGAAGTGAATAGTGCTGGAAGTGTGAGGAAGACGAGGGTGATGAGAACACAAGATCACACAATCCATTTAGGTACTGCAATTTATTTCCAGAGAGCTAATGGCTCGTAGTAAAATTGCACGCCTCCAACTGTATTTGCTTGTAAGCACTCATGCACAAGTGTTTGTTCTTGACAGAGGAATTGGAATTTAAAGCATGCAAGGAAGATTATAAACCTGACTCTGCCGATCTGAGATAACAGCAGAAACTGTTGCAAATACTCAGCAGGAGAGTTTCTTTCCTTCACTATAGATGTTGCTTAACCTGTTTAGTATTTCCAAGATTTCTGTTTTAACTTCAGATGCTTTTGGTACTGCCATCTGCCTGGATCCGGGTTCCCTCCGGGTTCATTACGCTCTACGTTTTGCGCATGTGAATTATAAACAGATATTTACATTCGCAAAACCATGTGTGCGCGAGTCCTCTCAGTTCATACTCCTGTATGGGTCCTCTTACTGACTTAATTAAAACTTCTGGAGGCAACACAATATAAGTTGTCAGATCATGAAACTTTGAAATGGGCCAGAGGCGTCGGAAGTATGTGTTAACGACTGCGTGTTAAGTTACAGCGAACAAAATGACCAACTATGTTGCCTTATGCTATGGGATGTTAAGTGAATACTTTATCGACTAAGGACAAGTTGGACAGAAGCACTGTGCAAACGAGGACATGGAACAGCAAGTGCTGAAAGCACAGATTATTCACTGACACCAACAGTATTTAGTGACCTCGGTGTCAAAAATTGCCCAATACATCTGTATTGCTGAAAAAAAAATACGGAAATACTAAAAACGAGGGATACTACAATATGTGACTGACCTTTAGGTCACTGGCCCAGTTCAATCGATCATTTGTTAAATATGCTGATAGCATTAAAAGCTAAAGTCAGTTTTTAAATTAGTATTAGAGTGTAACACCGTGTGATAAGGAGAAATCTATTGTTCTATCCTGGATCGGCAATCGAGATGTGAAGCTTAAAATGTTGATTACTGGGGACCTGCTTTCAATATTATGATTTCATTCTGATTGACAAAGCATGATAGCAATCAGTAGAACCTATTTGCACTGCTATTATAGATTTGCTTTTGCCCAGTGCCTCATCCGGACCATATGAAGAAGCTGTACTCTTCGTGACAGTATGGCCAGAGATCATAGAATCATGAAATCTTACAGTGCAGAAAGAGGCCATTCGGGCCATCGAGTCTGCACCGACCACAATCCCATCCTCATAACTACATGCATTTACCCTCGCTAGTCCCCCGGAAACTAAAGGGCAATTTAGCACGGCCAATACACCTAACCAGCACATCTTTGGACTGTGGGAGGAAACTAGAGGATACGAAGGAAACCCACACGGACACTGGGAGAATGTGCAAGCTCCACATAGACCGTGATCCACGCCGGAATCGAACGCGAGTTCAATTCTGGCCTCGGGTCACTATGTCTGTGGAGTCTGCAGTTTTTCCCCTGTCTGCTGGGTTTCTTATGAGTGCTTCGGTTTCCTCCCACACTCCAAAGATGTGTGGGTTAGGTTGATTGGCCATGATAAATTGACTCTGAATTGATTATCAGTGTAAATGTGTGGAGTTACGAGAATAGGGCCTGGGTGGCATTGTGGTGGGACTCAATGGGCCGAATGATACCCTTCTATGATTCTATGACCAAGTAATGGCTTTTTACCAAGATGTGAGCTTCAAATCTACAACTGACGCGTGAAAAGGTTGAATGGGAGAATTTCTGAAACAACTACCCTCAAAAGATTGGCAAGTTTTTCACTCTTCAATTTTGGCACCATAATTGGTACTGCAATAGGCAACATGGTTAGGGTCTTTCTGAGAGTTAATCAGTGTCACTATGTGTGCAGAATCGACATACACGGCCAACACGGTGACACAGCGGTTAGCAGTGCTACACAGGAACCCGAGATCGATCCCGACCTTGGGTGACTGTGTAGAGTTTGCACGTTCTCCTTGTATCTGCGTGGGTTTTTTCTTGGTGCTCTGGTTTCCGCTAAAGATCCAGGGATGTGCAGGTTATGTTGATTGGCCACACCAAATTGCCCCTTAATGTCCAAAAATGTGTAGGTTAGGTGGGTTAGCAATGGAAATGCGCGGAATTACGGGGATGGGGTGGAGGGAGAAGCCTGGGTGGGATGGTCTTCCCGAGAATCTGTGCAGACTCAATGGGCTAATGACTTTTTTTTTGCAGGGATCCTACAATTCTATACTTAGAACAAGGGTTAATTCATGGGGATTTGCTGGTGAATACACAGGAAGATAGTAAAGATCTATGGAGAAAAGCTTAATGATATTGCTGGGAAAACGTAGAGGTTCTGATTGCAGATTTTTTTCAAAGCCTCGAGTTATTGGCGGATAAAAGGGTTCCAAACGACTGCAGAATTTCAGGACCATTGTAAGAAGTCTGGTGGTTTTAGCCTTTACTCAAATGCACCGGAATCCTAATTCTGGTTAGATTTTCCAGTTCATGCACACAGCAGAACAAGGTTTCCAAGCTCAATGTTCGCCACCTGACGCCAAAAATAAAGTTGGTGTTTAGCTTAAGGAGGAATCAGTAGTCGGGAGTTTCACCCCAAACTCTATGTAGCCAAAACTGAGTGCCCTGGAGGGCAATCTTCTTCTTAGCCACCGCACAACTTTGTGAAGTTCGTTAGTTGAAAATTTGAAATAAGACGCTGTCGATCAATGAGGTTGGCATGCAATGATAAATATTATCTAGAACATGAAGCTTTGCTACGAAACAAGTGGCAATGGGGAGATAGTTTCATTACCGTTGAGGTGGAAATCTATCAGACCTGACTTTAAAACAAAATCCTTTGTCACTTGGGATGAATGAAAGGTTCTAATTGGACGGCAATTGTGAGAACAAATGCTCATATTTTCGGACAAATGTTGCCTTGTATTCCCAGAAAGCAAGCAGCTTCTGCTGGAACTATACACGTCCAACACCATTTTCTCGTAATCGCCAATGAAAGCAAATTCTTTAGAATAAAAATGGAAGTTTGGCACTTTAAACATTCCACTGCGTTTTCCCATTGAGGAGAACGTGTAGCAATGTACATGTTTCCAAGTATTGTGTGTTCATGCAAATTTACAAATATAGTTGATTACAAGGCCAGAGAATCGTATTTTGATGATTACGGAAGCATTTAGCTGAGAAAAGGAAACAATTCAACCTAACATTACGCAAATAAAAATTTGTCGTTATCATCTGAGGGGTGTGCTCAATAGCCGATTCTAACTCTCTTACCAAATACGTAATGAACAGGCATGTCTTCAACATATATTACACTGAATAAAGCCAAAAAGATCTATTACAATTTTATTGCGAATTACCATTGTTTTATTTAATCAGTGGATTGACGAAAACAGGAATTATTGTAACGTTTTTTAGGATGAGAAAACTCTTGGGATGACGATGGCAGTTGAAATATTCTGAGGTTGGCACAGAGCGGTGGGTCTCCAATTTAAAAACAAATTTCAAATATAACTATTGGAATTTTGATACGTTTTCTACCATCTTAAAATAAAAGTCTGGGCGCGAATTAACATTAGTCAGCCCTTCTAGTTCGTCACTTGCGAAGCCTGAAGTGGCTGGATATAAATTCTAGAGATAGATTTGAGGAAAATTTATTCAGTTCCACGGCCACCTCAAAGAAATGACATCACTTATTTGCCAGCGTTTATGCTTACTTCCCCTTCATTGGTCAACGGACGTAATCTTGCGATGATGAACCCAATTTTAAATTTTGGCGAGATTTTAAGAGGTTAAAACCGGAGAACATGATCATTGTGCGCTGCGCCGGTGGACTTCTGCTTAGTACGCATAAAACACCGGGACTGAAACCGAGGAAGCGAAAATCACTCCGGGGAGTGTCAGTGAAGCATCTTGAAGTGAGTTTTACAACTTCTTTACTGTTGCTTGAGTTGGAATGGTAACATTTATCTACCTTTCCCTTGCGCTGTTGCTTCTTTGAGGAACTCAATAAAAGCGATTTATTTAACAATCATCTTGAGAGAAACCCGAGGCTCCTTTGCTGACATATGCCAACACGATTAATGGACTGATAAAGTTCAATATTATAACAAAGACGAATTCCAAATACGCTCACAAATAGATTAAAACACTAAAAGCAAAATTAGAAAACGAGTGTCCCGAATTCTTATCCGCTCCTCCATGCAGATGCATAATCCCATTTGTGTTTATAATAAAGACTCATGTTAAACAATATACCACTTGCTGCATTGCCCGTCTGTAGCCTGGAACATGGCTGCAAATGTGTGACTGAGAAACGGAGGGATAAAGGAGGCGGCCAATCGACTCAAGGGTCCTAGCGCAGACCGGTTGAAGACCATAATGAATGGAGCAAAAGACAGCCCTGGTCGTCTTCTTACAGATTGTTCTAAAAACTCAGTCCACATCTTTTCCCGTGGCTAACTTCAGGACTGCATTTATATTTTTTCTCAAGTGTGTGCATTTGTCTTCAGATCCTCATACTTTATTATGTAACAGTTTGTTCGGATACCTAATGGTGTCATGGATTTAGAAGATGCTGTTCCTCATTGGTTTCAATGGCCAAAGTAGGTTCACGCTGAATTTTGTAAGGTATTTTAGTTGACATTTGTGGTCACTTTAAAGTGATGGGGGATGTCGTGAGTTTTGCCCGCCGTCCTTCATGCGATAGTCCGAGCTTAAAGCACCTTGCGATGGTGCGGCATTTCTATATCAGAGTTGGAGTCATCTTTGATGATATTTTTAAAATCTTAGGTGGATTGGAAGGTGGAACAGAAACAGATACATAAAAAACACTCCCAGGACTGAACAGAAGTTGGTTGGAGATCGGGAAGAGTCCATTCGAAGTGATAAGGAATGAGCAGCGCCGAAAATATCGATCCCTTAATGGAGGAACAGGAGCATGAATTTTGTGGTCACACTTTAAAGCTCGCGATGTTTAAAGGAGCTTGTTTAGGTGTATCTGCGTACATCTGGGGTCCCGTAAGTCCAATGCCAGTTATACATCTATTGCTTACGTTTGAAACTGCATTCGTGATCTATGATAGCAATTTTATCTGTGCAATTTAGCTGCACTCGCCTGGATTAGAGATTGCAGTAGGAGGATATAGATCTGCAGAGTCAGCTCTTCGTCTGACTAGGAGTCAATATGCTATCAGCGCCTTCATGGACACTAAGGTACCGCCACTTGGCATAGCAGAACGGATGTATTGGGCATTGAATAATATTCCAAAAGGCTGATATTTCTAAACTGGCAGCCTTTCATCATCTGTGCAAACCCAGTCGTTGTTAATGTGTATCTCCTTTAAGCAGGTGATCTGCGGCAGCACATCTCCGGCATCCTAAATGCCCTCCAAGACAGCTTCCCCGTTCTGACATGATTGTGTTATTGGACATTTTACCTCAACCCCTGAGTGAAGCAACAGCCCGAATTTCAAAGCAAAGCCTGATGATAATATAACATCCCAGTACGCTTCTTTTTTCCCCCCAAATACCTCGTTGCTCGTTCGTACAACCTCTTCCAAACCTACCATCCCTTGTGCTTTTTGCGCTCCGCCATTCTGGCCTCTTGCACATTTCCAATTTTAATGCTGCACCATTGACCGCCGTGCCTTACGTCTTTAAAGTGAAGTCTAAAATTTCCGTCCTAAATTTCTCCTCCTGGATAACTTCCTTCAAAATGCACCTAAAAGTGTCTTAATTTTGAATACATTTTCGACAGCTCTTCGAAACATAGGAAATAGAAGCAGGAGTAGGCTATTCGGCCCTTCGAGTTACGCCTCCATTCAATGTGATTACGGCTGATCATATACCTCAATAGCATGGCCACCTCCCCCATATCATTTGATACCCTTCGCCCCAAGAGCTGAATCTAACTCCTTTTTGAAAATATACAATGTTTTGACCTTAACTGCTTACTGTGGTAGCGGATTCCACAGACTTTCCACTCCCTCGGTGAAGAAATTTCTTCTCGAAAAGTTTACCCCATATACTTAGGCTGTCAGTCCTGGTTCTGGATGCCTCTACCATCGGGAACATTTTTTCTACATATACTCTGTCTAGCTCTGTTAGAATTTAGAATTGTAAAGGTGTTCCCCCTGCCACCCCCCACGACCCTCTCCCCTGCCCCCATCACCATCTTCTAAACTCTAACGAATATAATTCTAACTGACTCAACTGTCTTCACACATCAGTCTAGTCAGCTCAGAAATCAGTGTGGTAAACCTTCTCTGCACTCCCTCTATAGCAAAAATACCCTTCGTCAGATAAGGATTACAACACTGCACACGACATTCTAGTTGTGGTCTCACCAAGGCCTTGCATTCACTCGAATCCTGTCGCTATGAAGGCCAACAAACCACTTGCCTTTACCGCCTGCCGCCTTTTCGTGTTTTCCCTGCAGCGATTGGTGTACGAGGACAAAAAAGAAAATGCTAGAAAATCTCAGCAGGTCTGACAGCATCTATAAGGAGAGAAAAGAGCTGACGTTTTGGGTCCAGATGACCCTTTGTCAAAGCTGAAAGGCATAGAAAGTGGGAGATATTTATACTGCAGGGTCAGGCAGTAAAAGATGAGTCATTGCAACAGAAACCACGGGAAAAAGCTGCTAATGGCAAGCCATAGAATGAATGAAAGGTGTGAATGGCCAAACTGCACAGAAGCTGAAGTCAAGAGGGTAAGCTGTGGGGGAGGGAGGTGGGGGAGTGAGTGGGAGAGAGATATAATTAGGGAAAAGGGAAAGGGGAAGCAACGGGGGAGAAAAGTAAGGAAAGGGGGATAAATTGGGGGAAAGACTGGCGGAAGAAAAATGAAGACAAGAAAACAAAAGGTAGAGAATGTAAAAAATTAAATAAAATGAAAACAAAGGGGTCGAGGCGGGGTAGATCTAATCATTGTTGAATTCAATGTTGAGACCGGAAGGCTGTAAAGTGCCTAGCTGGAAGAGGAGATGCTGTTCCTCCAGTTTGCGTTGAACTTCACTGGAACATTGCAGCAGGCCAAGGACACACATGTGTGCATGGGAGCAGAATAGCAAGCAAATGGAAATTCAGGGTCCTGATTGTGCACAGACCGAAGGTGCTCAGCAAAACAATCACCCAGTCTACTCTTCGTCTCTCCAATGTAGAGGAGATCACATTGGGATCAACTAATGCAATAGCCAAATTGAGAGAGGTGCAAGTGAAACGCTGCTTAACCTGGAATGATTGCTTTGAACTTTGGATGGTGAGCAAGGAAGAAGTAAAGAGGCAGGTGTTACACTGCCTGCGATTGTCTGGGAAGGTGCCATCAGTGATGGGAGAGGTGTTGGGTATAGTGGAGGAGTGGACTAAGTTGTCCTGGAGGGAACAGTCTCTGTGGAATGCTGACAGAGGGAGTGAAGGGAAGGTGTGTTTGGTCGGGACATCACGCTGGAGTAGGCAAAAATGGCCATTCATACCCTTTATTCTCTCTATGGACTGCCATTAGCAGCCTTTTCTCTGGTTTCTATGGTTATGACTTATCTTCCATTCTCTCACCGTGCAATCTCCCACTTTCCATGCCTTTCAGCTTTGACAAAGGGTCATCAGGACTCAAAACGTCAGCTCTTTCATCTTACATATGCTGCGAGACCTGCTGAGATTTTCCAGCATTTTCTCTTTTGGCTTCAGATTCCAGCATCCACAGTAATTTGTTCTTATCCAGGGTAAGAGGGCACCCTGGTCTGGCTGCATAATCCGCCCTCTACATTTATAGCCATAAAAATCTTCTGGGATGTTTTGCTATATTGAATGTGCCGTGTAAATGCATGAAGTTGTTTTTGTAGCTGTGGTATCAGCTTGTGTTTAATGTTGAAACCTTGGAGAGGGTCTTCAACTTATGACTAGCTGCCTGAGGGAGAACATAGCCTTTATCACTGAGCCAAGAGCGGCATTTCCTTAATGGATCCTAACGTGTACTAGTCATGTTCCAGAAACTGGAGTAGGGATACAGAAATATGTGCTAAAAGCACACAGAGTGCTTTGCGTTTCTATCCAGTTTCCACTGAAAACATCTGGAAATGCTGAGCAGAAAATTGGCCGCCCTGATATGATCTGGCCTGGATGTGAGTCAAGCCCGCAGCCACGATTTTGAATCTTAATGGTCCTTGAAGTTGCTTGCTTGAAAAGCCTCTTAGGTTTACTTAATTGTTTCAAAAGGAAACTCACTTTTTACAGTAGCTTCATTGCAGTGTTAATGTAAACCACTTGCGCCACTAATAAATAAACTTAAAGAAGTGGCGATGTGACGTAGATGCTGGCGTCTCTGACTGCACCCACACTTTAAAAGTGAATCGAATGCTACTATTGGCACCAAGCACATAACACGCAGGAAAATAAACTCTTGTAGAATTCTACGCTTAGAATCCTACAATAATCCTTGCAAAATCCATTCAAATCGGTCCCTTTACTTCCTATTCTGAGTTTGGAATCTGCAAAGCCGTCTAATTCCAACCGATGCTTTCCTTGGAGCAGTATACTCTTTTTCTCGTGAATCTAACTGCGAAAAGTGAACAATATTACAGTCCTCGCATGCAACTTGTAATTTTTAAAAATACATTTCATTCCCAATGATTGACTCAGAGAATTACTAGACAATGTTTCACATTTTAATACGTCAACTATAACAAACTAACTGAAATCAACATAGAGTAAACATTACTTGGTAGGCAACTAATACATTAAGCAACACAAAAGTAGTCTCCGTAACCACCAAACACAACCAAAAATCCCACATCACATCTGTATGTTATTCCACATTCTGCAGAATAAGTCCTCACAGGAACAAGTCCGAAGTTACCCAAGCTTCCAACAGGCTTACGTGCTCCCGTTTTACTGAGGTGCAGCGTCCAATGGCCCTCCGAAATAATTTCCCTTTGTCTCTTGAGAATCCTGAGACTGATTCCCGGCAGCAAGGCCCAGTCCAGCAATTCTCTTACCCAGTTATACCAGGGCCAACCTTTCAGTGTCCCGAAAACTCCACAGATGGATCACTTCCACCAGAGAATGACCACAAGAATCTTGCCAAAGAGAGACAGCCTATTTCCACTGTTCAAAGCATTTGCTGTTTCCCTGTCCTCCTCTTCGGGACTCTCTCCCTGAGTTAGTAAACCTTCACACAGCATCACCAGCTGCTCCTTTCCTTGTGTCCAGTTGTGAAAGCTGACATTTAAGTTTTATTTGTACTTGCTTATTGTCAGGCAGAATTAGATGGAGGTCACGTGGTCCTCTCCACCTTGAATTAGAAGACAGTCTAAAACATATCCAGACTAACAACAACGCATGATTTGTACTTACAGAATGAGTCGAACACTCTGATTTTCATTATATTTTCTTTATGTTTTCCTTAGCTTTCCTCACCTCCACTGAAAACATTACATTCAGAAGCCAACTTGCGTGCATGACTCTGCCTAGATTGCTCTGATCCACCCACATGAAGATGTCTGAGGAACCTTTCAAAAGCTTCTCTACTTCAGAAATCATAGTTTACTCCCCTTTACCACATTGTACATGTGATGATGCATATATGTTGCAAATCAATTAGTGTAATTGAGTGTTTTTGTTTCAGGGGCTTGTACTTTGTCAGTACTTTCAGGATCAGAAGTTTGATTTTACTGGGAAGAAGGTGCTTGAACTGGGATCTGGCACTGGGATTGTGGGAATTTTGACTGTACTTCTGGGTAAGTTAATTCATGGAATCATAAAATGGTTACAGCACAGGAGAAGGCCGTACAACCTGCGCTGTTTGTGTTGGCATTCTGAAAAAGCACTTCACCTTGGGTCACCTATTGCTTTTCCTTGAGCTTTACTCTTTTATTTTGAAAATGAACTAATTTCTTCTTAAACACTCCATCACACCTTCAGGCAGTTCCTTTCATATCGGAATAAATGTACTTTCCATCATGCTTCTTTTGCCAATTAGTTTAAATCGTTGTCGTTTGGTTCAGGATCCTTCCATCAATGTATACAGTTTCTTTCAGTATACTTTATCCAGAATACCTGTATCATTACACCTCTCAACATTCTCTTCTCAACTTGCTATGGCCTTTCAAAATTTTACGAAATCCTTCCAGTGATTCACAATACTTCAGGTTGTGTATCGTATGCAAGTCTTTTAGTTACGCTCTGTACACCATATCAATAGCATTAATATATATCAGGAATAGACCTCACAAACCTTGAAAGCTTCACTGTAAATTTCTTCCAGTCCAGAAGTTAATCACTACCACTTGTGTGCTGTCACTCAACCGATTTCGCATACGTATTGTTACTGTCCATTTTATTCCCTGACTGGTGATTTTGCTCAGAGGCACTACACCTAATACCTTCGACAAGTTCAGGTATACCACGTCAACAGTATAATCTTCATCAGCCTTTTCTGCCATCTTATCAAAAAACTCAACCAAGCCAGTTAAATACCATTTGCCTTTAACAGATCAGTGCTTGTCCTTAAAAGCTCGCATTTTCCCAAAGTGACTCCTACGTTTGTTCTGAATTATTGTTTCTACAAGCTTTCCCAACAACGATGTTAAAATGTGGATGTAGATACTGAGCTTACCTTTATACTGTGTTTTGAGCCAAGTTGTAACATTTGCAATTCTTCAGTCCTCTGCAACCACTCCTCAGTCTATGCAAGAATGGAAATAAGCAGTGCTTCGGCAGTTTCAATTTTTACTTCCTTCAGTATACCTGGATGCACTTTACCCTGCCCTGGTGCCTCGTGAAATGTAGGCACAACCAACTTATCTAATACATCATCCTTATTGATTTAAACCGTTCAAGGATCTGACTACCTACTGTTGCATTGTGATTTGACCAGCATTTTCTTCCTTGGTAATGGCAGAAGAGGGAGTTAATATAATTCTTTTGCCATGCTCCCTTCCTCCGTGCATAAATCCCCTCTTTGATCCCTAATCGCATCCCCCCTCTTGTTACCACAATTTTAGTATTCATATGCCTACAGAAGGCCTCTGGATGTTATGCTAACCTTCACTCTTCTCAGTTCCTTATTCGCTTTTCCAGTTCCCTTTTCAACCTTCTATATTCAGCCTGGCTCCCAACTGTATTGCTCAAATGACTGGCCATAAGCATACTTTTCTCTGCTTCATCCTCATCTCTCTGCCTTTCGTCATTCAGTGAGATCTGGGGGATTTTTTTGTCCTACCTTCTCCTGTCGTGAAAATATACCTTAACTGCACTTGAACCATCTCTGTTTCAAAGAATGCCAATTGTCCAGTTGCAGTTTTGCTTCGTTAAGTGATTCTTACCCAATTAAAATTGGCTTTTCCTCAGCTAATCGTTCTTGCTGTGGATTGTTTTTTGTCCTTTTCCACAGCCAATCGAAACTTTATAAAACAACGGGCACTTCCACGAAATAATCCCTCTGAA
This sequence comes from Carcharhinus amblyrhynchos, assembly GCF_965287045.1. NCBI lineage: Eukaryota > Metazoa > Chordata > Chondrichthyes > Carcharhiniformes > Carcharhinidae > Carcharhinus > Carcharhinus amblyrhynchos. The sequence goes on from NC_137337.1 coordinate 61,649,152, forward strand.
TTTTCCCAACGAACTGGTAACTTATAGACTACACCAAGCCATGTAACTGCACAGTGTTTTGTTCCTTAGCTTCAGCCAACTAGATTCGGTACTTGTTCCCCTGGATCATTCTCTCTCTCTCCCACAATGCAACGTTTTCCATAATCAATACTTTCCAACCGTTCCTGAGCACCTTGTTTATAAATATATTTAATATTTAGCCCTGCCCTTTGTAGAGGTATCTGTTATTGCCACAACATCTTATGTCCAAGTGGCTATCTGCGTCTACAGCACGTATCTTACTTCCCACACTCCTCCTCTTACCACAATTTTAGTATCCATGTGCTTATAGAAGACTTGAAGTCTTCTTATATCCTCGCTTTGCTTCTGTTGCTCGCTTTCTCAATTCCCCTTTGAACCTGCTATATTCAGCTTGTATTGTATTGGACAATTGTATTGTCCAACGGACAGCTGTCACAAGCGCACATTTAAATGCATGCACTGTAACCATAATTTAACCTATTATTCTATGCTTAGGCTCACGCCATCAAATAATTTGTTATTTCATTCGCCAGTATTATCTGTCAGTAATCTGCCCACCTTTGTATTCCAATCTCGCATACTTCTTGGTTCCCACCCAGCTGCCGTGTTAGATTATGCCTTTCTTTATTATGTTTTGCATTCCTACAAGGAAAAACTTCAAAACAAGGTCTGCAACGATTGTAAGTCGATTTCAGAGATTTGAAGTTACCATATTGATGCACATTTTTCTAAACTTCATATCGCCTCTCAGGGTTTAAAATACAACTTTTCCTCTTGGTTGTGATCGGAAGCAGAAAGACAGACAGTTTCTGCTAGTTAACAACTAACCACAAAAATGAGTTTAAAAGATATCTCTCCGTAAGATCCTGCAGCCGACCAGCTTTGGGAAGATATGGAAATCTTAACAGTTCTTATTGTAAGAACCACACTATTTGAAAAGATTAGTAACTTATCTTGCAGTTTTGAAAATTCCTAACATAATAATTTAAATATCAGTGCTTAGTCTTCTATTTACTGTTGATCGGTTTCATCTCTACAGTTACTATTGAGGGCGAATATTACTATAGACATTAATGTTTATGCATATTCCAATGCTTACAAGCCACAGTATTTTCCTTCTTTGTGCCATATAGAGAGCATATGACTATTTCTAAAATCATTTGCGCAGCTGCTGTCCACTGTCATTACGTAAACGGCTTCTGTCTGCAGAAACGATGTAAAAACCGTCTGATTACTAGTTAAGCTATTTATTGCAATAACTCGAAACCATTGTACTTAGCAGAATTAGTACAATTCACAGTGCGTGTCTGTTTGCTTATTATTCATTGTGATTAATCTTCCGATCTCTGCTCCCAGACGCAATTCTGTAGATTGTATACGATGCTTACCATAATAGTTACTTTTTAAGTTACAGCCACCTACACTTAATATTAATTGTGCTTACGCCTACAGGAACAATCTATAGTGCAAATCACTATGATTATTATCCATTCTGCAAGTCACAAATAACAACAGCGCATATTTCGTACACCTAATTAACCTAGCTACGACAAAAACAGAAAATGCTGCATAATCTTAGCAGGTCTAACAGTATCTGCGGGGAGGGAATAGAGACAATGTTTTGAGTCTGAATGACTATTCGTCAGCAACGTTGGCTCTATTCTTTTCCCACAGATGCAGTCAGGCCTGCTGAGATTTTCCAGCATTGTCTAGTTACCCTTGCTTGTGTCATCAGCAAATTTACTGACCCAGCCTTCAGCCCCTCCTCCAAGTCATTGATAGAAATCACATATAGCAGGGGGCCCAGCACTAATCCCTGTGGTACACCGCTAGTAACTGGTCTCCAGTCTGAAAATATTCCATCCACTACCACCCTCTGTCTTCTATGAGATAGCTAGTTATTTATCCAATCAGCCAAATTTCCTTCTACCCCACACCTCCTTACTTTCTTCGTGAGCTTACCATGACACTTGTTTTCTCATCTTTATATACATTTCCTTTTTCCTCTTGACAAGACATTCAATCTCTTTTGTGAACCATGGTTCCCTCACTCGGCCATTTCCTCCCTGCCTGACAGGGACATACCTATCAAGGACACACAGTATTTGTTCCTTGAACAAGCTCCACTTCCCATTTGTGCCTTTCCCTGACAGTTTCTGTTCCCATCTTATGCTCCTTAATTCTTGCCTAATTGCATCATAATTATCCGTCCCCCAATTATAAACCTTGACCTGCCGTATGGCCCTATCCCTCTCCACTGCAATAATGAAAGACACCAAACTGTGGTCACTGTCTCCAAAGTGCTCTCCCACACAAACAAATCTAACACTTGGCCCAGTTCATTACCCAGTGCTAAGGCCAATGTGGCCCCACCTCTTGTCGGCCTATCCACATAATGCGTCAAGAAACCCTCCAACACACACCACAAAAACTGCCCCATCCGAATTATTCGACATATAAAGGTTCTAATCAATATTTGGAAAGTTAAAGTCGCCCATGACAACTACCCTGTGACCTCCGCATCTATCCATAATCTGCTTTGCAATTTCTTCCTCCACATCTCTATTACTAATTGGGGGCCTATAGAAAACTCCTAAGAACATGACCTTTCCTTTCCTATTTCTAACTTCAGCCCATATTACCTCAGTAGGCAGATCCTCTTCAAACTGCCTTTCAGCAGCCGTTAAAATATCCTTGATTAATAATGCTACACCTCTTTTACCACCTCCACCTCCCTACTCTTACTGAAACATCTGTACCCTGGAACTTCCAACAACCATTCCTGTCCCTGTTCTAACCATGTCTCCGTAATGGCACAACATTATAGTCCCAAGTACCAATCCACGCTCCAAGTTCACCTACCTTATACTGGATGCTTCTTGCATTGAAGTAGACACACTTCAACCCACCTTTCTGCGACCTTGATCCCTCCTCAGTACCTCGCTACACTCAACACAGGCTTCTGGACTACAGCTCATTTTCCCATTCCCCTGACAAATTAATTTAACCACCCCCCCTCCTTCCGAAGGGCCGTAGCAAATTTCGCTCCCAGGATATTGGAGCCCCTCTGGTTCCGGTGCAAACCGTCTTGTTAGTATAGGTCCCACCTTCCCCAGAATATGATCCAATTACCCATCTAACTGAAACCCTCCACCCTACACCATCCCTGCAGACGTGTTTATCTGCACTCTCTCCCTGTTCCTCTATATACTTTATTTCTATTTATAGCACCGATTCCTGCAATTGTGCTGTGTTGTCCTTGCTGTTAAGTATTTACTCTTATAATAAGATGTAGCCTTCATTGTGCAAGCACTACTTCGTTGAGCAGATGTCTTCTCCCTGTATAGCAGATCCTTTCACGTGTTCAGAATTGTCCTTCCATTCCGTTTGCCCTCTTAGTCATGTTCACTGAGAATTGTTGCCATGACACTGTCCGTTTCAATTGTAATGCTCCCTGCTGTTACTCTAAAATATTTCTCTCTGAACTTGCAGCATTCGATTCTCTCAGAGCTGAAGAGAGATTGAAGTGTGGCGAATTATATAGTTTGGCCGGGGAGGTGGGGAAGGGAGGGGACGGCGGAGAGAGAGGAAAGAAGAGAGAGAATAAGGAGAGGCAGAATGGAACATCAGGGATGGGTCGAAGTTCAGGGTTGTGTTAAAATGCTGTTTGAATGACTGTAGGCTGATACCCAGTGGCATACCACAAGGATCAGCAATGGGTCCTTTACTGTTTGTTACATCTACAAATGATATAGATGATAATGTGGGGGGAAAATAAGCAAGCTTGCTGATGACGCCAAGATTGGTAGGGTGGGTAATAATGAAGATGAAGATCATAGGTTTCAGGAAGATATAAATGGATTGGTCAGATGGGCAGAGCAGTGGCAGATGATATTTAACCTTGATAAATGCAAGATGATGCACTTTGAAAGAAGCATCAAGACAAACGATACTTAATGAATGGCAGAAAATTAGGAAGCTCAGATGAACTGATAGATTTTGGGGTACTTATTCACAGATCCCCGAAGAAGGCAGAGCAGGTGAATATGGTAGCTCAGAAAGAAATGGGACATTTGCTTTTATCAGTCATGCATCCAGCTTAAAGGCAAGGAGGTAATGTTGAAGCTATACAAAACGTTGATTAGACTACAGCTGCGGTACTGTGTGCAGTGCTGGTCACCTCACTATAGGAAGGATGTGATTGCATTGGAGGGGTACAGAAGAGATTCACCAGCATGTTGCCTGGGATGGAGCATTTCAATTACTAGGAAGGTCTGGATAAGCTTGGATTATTTTCTTTACAGCAGAGAAGGCTGAGAGAGGAACATAATTGAGGTGTATAGATTATGAGGGTTGTGGACAGGGTGAATAGGAAGCAACTGTTCCCTTAGTTTCAGGGGTCAATCATGATGTGCACAGTTTTAGGTTGAGAGGGCAGGCGATTCATAGGGGATGTAAGAAAAAAACCACTCAAAGGGTGGTGAGAATTTGGAATGCACTGTGTGGGAAGGTTGTGGAGGATGGAAACATTAAATCTTTAACATGTATTTGGATGAGCACTTGAAATATCATAACATTCAAGGATATGGGACAAATGCTGGAAAATGGGATCAGTGTGACTTTAGTGGAAGTTACTGTTGGTGCAGACATGATGGGCTGAAGGGCCTTTTCTGTGCTGTACAATTCTCTGACTCAATTATTCTATGACTAAGGAGAAAGATGACAAGGACATAAAATAAAGGGATTGCTAATGGTGGTATTAAGGGCTGAAATGTGCTAATAATGGCATTATGATGAGATAGAAGAATATGAGAACAAAGGTCAGTGCTCAGTGAAAGCAAAACTGGTCAGCAAGTGACAGATGGCCATGTGTCAATCTTTCCTCAGCTTCAACCTGATCTTCCATTCTCCAACTATATAATTAATCATATTTCCATCACTCTTCAGTTGAGTAGAAAGGAAATATGGACTCGAAATGTTAGCTCTGCCTCTCTCTCCACACTTGCTGCCAGGCCTGCAGAGCTTATCCAACATTTTCTATTTTTATTTCAGATTTACAGCATCCGTCGTGTTTGCTTTTATTTGTTAGGTTAAAGATTCAGACCTGGAACCGGTCGATCGAATAGAATCAGGAGTTGCTGCTCCCTTCTGGATGCCCCTGGCAACTTGCGCTCCGGCAAATGTCATTAAATTTTAATCCTGGCTGTCTATTTCCAAATTCAGAATAGTTGAAACATCGATTCAAGTATCTTAATAACTTTGCCGCTGCTTTTTTAGAAGCTCCTTCAATTCAATGATGTTATGGAGAATGCACATACACATTGTTCGATTCATTTTCTGTTCTTCGCACTATGTTAAATTCATTAAAACGATTTGATTAGGCAAATCTCAGCTTAGCTGGGCAACTGTTATCACCACAACACCTCCCCCCCCCCCCGCCACACCTACACACACTCCATTCCAAAATACAGAACAAGGTATCGTTTTGTGCAGCAATGCTCTACCAATTGCTTTGAGTCGGCCTGTGATGACAAGCTGTTGAAATTCTTATAACACTCTTTGCTAATTTCTCGGTCAACTGAATGCATCAGGCACAGTAAAAAAAAGACTACAGGAACCAAAATATTTATTTTCACCTCGCCTGCCTGAAAAGGAACCGGCGTATGTGGTTGGCCAAGGATTGCTGTTCCTTTTCATTTTTAAAAAAAATCTGAAGTGGCTTTGGAAAGATTTGCTTTCACATGATCTTCTCTGATTCCTACATTTGCACCAACGGATGTTCAGCAGGAACGACTGGCTGTACAGTTCTAGTCACCCTATTAGAGAAAGGATATTATTAAACTAGAAAGGCTGCAGAAAAGATTTACAAGGATGCTACTGAGACTTGATGGTTTGAGTTATAAGGAGAGGCTGACTAGACACAAACTCTTTTCTCTGGAGCGTTGGAAGCTTAGGTGCGATGTTATAGAAGTCTATAAAAATGAGGGGCAGAGATTAGCTAGATAGACGATACCTTTTCCAAAAGGTAAGCGAGTCTAACACTAGACAGCATAGGTTTAAGGTGAGAAGGGAGAGATATGAAAGGATCCTGAGGAGCAGGGTGGTGTGTGTCTGGAACAACCTGCCAGAGGTAGTAGTACAAGCTGGTACAATTTTGTCTTTAAAAAGCATTTAGACAATCACATAGGTAAGATGGCTATAGAGGGATATGGGCCAAACGGGGGCAATTGGGACTAGCCTAGGGGTTAAAAAAAGAGGCGGCATGGACAAGTTGGGCCGAAGGGCTTGTTTCATGCTGTGAACCTCTATGACTCTATAATTCCATCTCAGTTTACAAAGTCCTCTGCAAGACATGCGTTCAGTAATTTTCTGCCAAGTTATTTAGCTCAAAGCTTGGGAGTCCGTTAGCTCAGTTGCTGGAGAGCTGTTTCGTGATGCAGAGCGATACTATCAGCGTGGTTTCCACCCTCTTTACAGGCTGAGGTTATTTATGAAGGCTCCATTTTCTCAACCTTGTACCTCGCCTGAGGTGATGGTGACCATCAGGTTAAAGCGCCACCAATATAGCAGCATCTGGCCGTCTTCATCCATGCCGAATGGTCGAGCGAATTACAACGTCTTTCTCGAATTTGATCGTTGTACCTCTTCTAGTGGTTATAATACATGTTGTAACTTCTGTTTTATAGAATGGCAAGGTAACTGTGATTTGATTCCTTTTGCCAGGTGGAGATGTCACCATGACGGACAGACCTAAAATTTTACAGCAAATACAATACAACGTCGAGGCCAACATTCCAGCCACGGCCAGAAACCGTTCGAAAATCAGTGCCCTTGTCTGGGGTCAGGATCAGGACAAATATCCAACTGACTACGACATCATTCTGGGCTCAGATATTGTTTACAGCCCATCACAATTTCCAGGCCTTATACAGACACTGCAGTATTTCTGCCGCGATAATACCATCATTTACATGAGTTCTAACCTAAACGCCAGAATGGGAGCCCATGATTTCCACAGTGACCTCTTACCAAAGCTGTTCAACAGCGAGTTCCTTCATCAAAGCGGGGGGGATTACATTTATAAAGTGACCAAAAAAACATCTCAGGAGTCGAGCGCTTGTGTCTGACGCGGGGGTGGCAGAGAGCATCTCCCTTTCATTTCACACCACTGTGGAAATTGACGATATTTCCTAACTTTTCCAAAAATCAAATTGATTAAACTTTATTCTCCCCTCCTTTCCTTCCCTTTCCTTACAATTTCCTGACTTTTCCAAATATTGATTATCCATATTTGCATTCTAAGTGTTTAACATGCACACTCTCTCTTCGTTGATAGTTCGGTTTAATAATGCTAACAAGCTGTTTATAAATGAAAGACCATAAGTAAAATTACTTTGAGGCGTTGTTTCTTCTGGAAAACAAATCATTCGTTCTCATACCCGGAGAGGCGCACTGTTTAAATGACGATGTTATCAAACCACAGCAATGAATAGAGTCCCATGATCTAACGTATGTTCTTGTATCCCACTTGTGAACGTATGGGTGCATTGGTATGGAATGCAGGCCTTATAACTTTAATAAAGGAATTGTCCAAATGTGCAAAGAGTTCATTGGGGAATTTCACGGGGTATAAGGGATGAAGAGAAACCCTGGCAGGATTAGAACATAGAACATTACAGCACAGTACAGGCCCTTCGGCCCTCGATGTTGCGCCGACCAGTGGAACCAATCTAATGACCCTCTAACCTAAACTATTCCAATGTTATCCATATGCCTATCCACTGACCATTTGAACGCCCTTAAAGTTGGCGAGTCCACAACTGCTGCAGGCAGGATATTCCACGCCCTTACGACCCTCTGAGTAAAGAATCTACCTCTGACATCCGTCCTATAATTACCACCCCTTAATTTAAAGCTATGTCCCCTCGTGTTAGCCATCTCCATCCCGAGGAAAAAGGCTCTCATTGTCCACCCTATCTAACCCGCTGATCACCTTGTATGCTTCAATCACCTCTTAACCTTCTCTCTAACGATTAGGTCATTTGGTTCATCGCGCCTCTCCAGCCATTGAATAAAGTCGTGGCTGTTCTGCTTGCTGTTTTACCTTCACGTTCCTCTTCTGCCTATCATCTTTTACTCACTTGTACATGAAATACTTAGTCATGGAGCCTTAGAGCAAAGTGAGGGAGGGAGAACAATAAAGGGGAGAGAAAGGGAGAGTTGGTAACAATTGGGGTGAGGTCAGTCCATGGTAAAGGAGGTGAAAATGGGAAGTAATAGGTTAATGGATTAAGAGGGATTAGGGTCAGTCAATAGCTAGTCACTTGGTGAACCTGTGCCCGATCGGAGGTTTCGCGCTTCTTTAAACTTCTTCTTGATCTCGCGTCTATGGCTTTCGTCATTCGCCCTGCTTCAACGTCCGCTCCACTTTGATGAAGCAGGTTTGATAGCATCCGATGTCCAGTACGTTCTCTTTTTGGCTCTTGAGGTCAACACCATTCTTCTTAAGTAAGATTTCAGGGTATATTTGAAACGTTTTTGTTGACTGCCCTGCCATATATAACAACTTATGATGTGGAGATGCCTGACAAGTTGCCCGCTGAGAATAAGTCAGGCATTTCGGAAGGCAAATGTTCCGTGTTCTAATGCGGTGGCCTCTGATTTGATTTATTTATTGTTGTTACATTTATTAGCATATAGTGAAATGTATTGTTTCTTGCGCGCCATATAGACAAAGCATACCATTCTCCACCACTCTGCAGTGTTTGGTATTTGACAATGGTCGCCTCATGCTTTCCTGGTGGAGACTATTGTCTGCACAGGTGACTGACAGGGAGGATTTTCCGGAGGCAGTGCTGCTATAACTTGCTCAGTTGCTGGCGATAGGTCTCCCAGCTTCTAAACGATATTGAATTGTCAAAATGACGATTCAACGTCCACTGCTTTCAGTGGAATAACATTCCAAAGTCTAATGATCCCCTGAGAGAAACAAAAATCCTTGTCATCTGAATCTTAAATGAGAGACTTTTTAAAAATTGTGTCCCGGTATTTCCATGAAGGAAACCATTTACTCAGCATCTATTCACACAGTCCCCTCCTTAGCAGCTCTACCACCCCCAGAATATTGCATGCTTCAATGAGATTACCTCTTATTCTTCTGAACACAACTGAGTGCAAGCCTAACTTGTCCAACCTCTCATCAGAAGACAACTTGGCCGCCCAGGATGCAACTTAACTACCCCTCTCTGAACTGCTTCCAGTGCGGAGCAAATCCAACATTAGGGAACATTAAATATATCACACAGCTAGCAATGCCCGTTCACGGAAAATAATGGAGTTCAAACTCCAAAGAACGCCACGGAATTACCACAAACATTCGGAAGTTTCCCGATTGAGGAGTGAACAGTTCACATCTCTCCAATTTCACGCTTTTTAATAATATGTTCTGCTTTTCTAATGACGAAAAAAAAATAGCTTCACACATCCCCACATTATGATCCGTATGTCATCTTGCTGCCCATTCACTTAATCTGCCTATATCTCTTAACAGCCTCCCTATCCTCCTCACAGCTTGCATTCCCATCAATTCACGGGAATACATTTGTGTGATTATTTTGCTCACCGTGAACTATGCGGGAGTTAGCAAGTGGTTTATTCTCTTGGGCAGCATTGGACTTGATTGATGCTCGTGAACAAAGCAATCTCAAGATCTCATTATTTAATTCATGCCAACTAGACATAATGAAAAGCATAATTTAGTAGAACATTTCTCGGAGTAGGGCTGAATATCTTATTGAAACATATAATATCTTGAGGGGATTTGACAAGATTGGTGCTGAAAGGATGTTTCCTTCCGCCTTGTGGGAGAGACTAAAACTAGGGGGTAATAAAAGTGGAGTCTCCCATTTAAAACGGAGATTAGATTTTTTTCTCTCTCAGAGGGCCGCAACTTTTTCCACAGATAGAAGTGGAGGAAGTGGTATTGAAAGTTTTTAAGGCCCAGGTAGATAGATTTTTGACTAACAACGGAGTCAAAGGCTTTGGTGGTAAATGGGGTGTGGAGTTGAGGTCACCGCCTGATCATCTATGATCTTATTTAGTGGCGGAGCAAAATCGAGGGGCCGAGTGGCCTACACCTGCACTAAATTCGTATCTCCGGTACGTACGCATGCTTCGTTGATTCCAAGGCAACCGAAGCTTGATAACTTGAGCAATGTGTTGAACTGAACAGTTTGTTTGTCAACATCTTACGTTCTATGTTATACGCGTAGGTTTTGCATGTTACTAAACACACTGCTAATATTGTAACTCCTTTCACAATTGCAATAAACACAAATTTTGAAACAAACACCCTATGGTCTCGAACTACAGAGTTGCCTCTCGTCTGCAGGCTTCATATTGGGCAGTTAGTTGATTGTAGGATCGTTTAGTAAACTTATTGAAAATCCTACTGTTGACATTTGCAGACATGTTGTTGCCCGGAGCCAATACTCAGGAACATGGTGATAGAAGAGCTCTAACCAGGTAAATTTTGGAAGCCCGAAACAGCTTTTCAGACACCTGGAGCGGCCTGGAATAGAACTGACAGAGTGGCACAGGAAACATATTGTCTGATTTCTTCTAGTTAACATCATCATTCGACGAATCTTGAGGATAGAACAATTGGGGATGGGCAATAACGGATGGTCTTGGCAGCGACAGTCACATCCCAAGAATGAATAAAAAAGAAAGAAGTTGTTGTCCTGGTTACGATAACAAATAGAAATCGGGAACTGAGATACGATATTAGGAGGAAGCATAAAACAGGATAGAAAAAAATAGTTGGAAGCTAATATTGCTTTAACAATTTTGCAAGACATTGCATACGTAAGTCATATAGTATCGATTAATCTTACAAACAGAAAATAAGTTTTTAAATAAATTTTATGTTGCTACAGTGGGCGGCACAGTAGCATCGTGGTTAGCGCTACGGGCCTGGGTTCGATTCCGCTTGGGTCACTGTTTATATGGCGTTTGTACTTTCTCCCCGTGTCTGCATAGGTTTCTGCTAGGTGTTCTGGTTTCCTCCTGCATTCTGAAAGATGAGCTTGTTAGCTGCATTGATCTGAACAGGGGCAAGACTAAAGGCTATTAGGGGAATTTCACAGTACTTCATTGCAGTGTTGATGTAAGCCTTACTTGTGGCTAATAAATAAACTTCAAAACATAGCGAGGATAACACTAAGTAACAAACAGCTACATTTCATTGCATTATGTCCACAACCACTTTGCCAGTACTAACCAATCGTCAACTTGCTGTTCCATGAAGCACAAATCTAACTATAAATCACAAGTCTCATTATTCACCGAAGGACGGTGTCTGGACCCTCAAATTACAACCCCATTTCTCGATTGGCAACAATATCTCATTTTAAATTTATGCTGTTGAGGGTGCTTTTCATTATAATCAACATGCAGTTTATCTATTGAAACCACAGTAAGAAGTCTCACAACACCAGATTAAAGTACAGCAGGTTTATTTGGTAGCACGAGCTTTTGGAGCGTTGCTCCTTCTTCGGGTGAGTGAAGAGTTGCGTTCACAAACAGGGCTTCGAAAGCTTGTGCTACCAAATAAACCTGTTGGAATTTAACCTGGTGTTGTGAGACTTCTTATTGTGCTTACTCCAGTCCAACGCCGGCATCTCCACATCATGTATCGAAATCACCTTGTCTGCAATTTGGGGCATTGTGTGGAATAGCTTCAGGCTCTTGATTGACTTCGAAGCAAAGCTCTCACTAAACAATGGGTCATGTATCTGACCACTGCCTTCCATTATTCAGAGGTGTAAGTAAACTGCAAACTTCGAACAGTGGAGGTGTTCACTGGAATTCTGTTGGTAAGCAAGCTGATATTTTATCTAAACAAACATTTATTGTGTCAATAGTCACACAATATTATGTCGATTAGCAGCGGTTTAAGAAAAAAATACAGTACAAATTAATATTCTATCTAGATTACCACAAGCACATGATGTCAATGAAATGCGGCTCAGGCTACTGGCGGAATTGCAAATAAGATTGCCAAGAATTGAATGAATACTCCCTGTGGAATGCTGGAGCTAGTTCAAGTCAATTGTATAGAAACTATCGTTTCTTTCAGGAATAGTAAGAGACATTGGCCTTTAAGATAGCAACTCCTGATGCCCTTGCTGACTTGGGTTGATAATTTACACACTCATTACTGGTATCAGATTCAGGCGATAGTTACACGCTCATTACCTGTGTCAGATTCAGGCTAAGTGTAGCTTGTAGATATCACTTGCAAATGCGAAACCGCCCAGTCTGCATGCTCCTGGACATCTGCTGGGATGTTCACTCAGCAAAGGGTTTCCACCCAACGTATTAAATTTCAGTTTGGAATTTATATAAACTAATTAATTATGAATCGATTTTCAGAGATTTGTATCAAAGGAAAATGTTGAGTCAGATTAGCCCAGCCAAGCAAATCCTATCTCAAATAAACATTTCCCTGTCTATCCTCTCCGTAAGAAGTCTCACAACACCAGGTTAAAGTCCAACAGGTTTATTTGGCAGAACAAGCTTTTGGAGCGCTGCTCCTTCATCAGGTAAGTGAGGACTTGTATTCACAAACAGGGCATAAACAGACACAAACTCAATTTATAAGATAGTGGTTGGAATGCAAGTCTTTACAGGTAATCACACTATTTGTAACCCCCATGACTTGCCTCACTAACTGTCCTGGCTGGAGAGAATACATACTCCTTTAACTTGTTCTTGGCCCTCTTCCACTCACATTGCCCGTACCTTTAAGACTTGATTACCTGTAAAGACTCACATTCCAACTACCAGTGACATCAGATCTGCAAAGCTCTCTTTCTATACATGAGCTTTAACAAACTGCAAAGACTTAATCAAAAGGGACAAGAATTGCAGGGAGAGGGATGACAGGGTCCAAGGAATTTGATCGAAGTACAAACTAGTGTACCAATTTATTCAAATCAAGATGTCAATCAATATTGAGAATAAAGTGAAGTTCATTTATTAGCCACAAGTAGGCTTACATTAACATTGCAATGAAGTTAGCGTGAAAATCCCCTAGTCGCCAAAATCCAGTGCCTGTACAGGTATACTGAGGGAGAATTTAGCATGGCCAGTTCACCTAACCTGTACATCTTTAGACTGTGGGAGGAAACTGGAGCACCCAGAGGAGGCCTACACACACATAGGGAGAACATGCAAATTCCACACAGACTGTGATCCAAGCCCGGAATCAAACCCAGGTCCCTGATGCTGCGAGGCAGCAGTACTAACCACTGTGCCACCATGCCACCCTTAATAATTAACTGCTAATAAGGTGGCACGGTAGCATTGTGGTTAGCACTGCTGCCTTACAGTGCCAGGGATCCAGGTTCGATTCCTGGCTTGGATCATTATTTGTTGGTGTCTGCATGTTCTTCCCGTGTCTGCATGGGTTTCCTCCAGGTGCTCCGGTTTTCTCCGACAGTCCAAAAGACACACTGGCTGGGTGCATTGGCCATGCTAAATTCTCCCTCAGTGTATCCAGACAGACGCCAGAGGATTTTCACTGTAACTTCATTGCAGTGTTAATGTAAGCCGACTTGTGACACTGATAAATGAACTTTAAAAATATAAAAGTTAATACATCTGTGGTCGAAGCAAAAAAATATATAATCCAGACTTCAAGTTATTCAGTTTATGTAGAAATAATTTGCTGCTACCTATTAAAGTGCAATTAATGGCAACAGAGTGTAAGTTAGGATTGCAGTACGTGGAAGCTTGGAGACACTGAAATTGTCGCAGTTTGTCATACTTGCCGGAGATTGCCATTTTTGACCGAGGGCGCACTGGCTTGGTCATTCATCTGAAGTGGGAATAAACACACTGACGCATGGATAAGGGGAAATAATGAGTGGAAAGTTTTCTCCAGACTACTCACGCCCCAGTCACAGACCGAGTGAAGCGAGGTGAATATTTGCCTGCTTGTTAGATGTGGTATGGAAATGCAGTGGAGGTTCCACTGTCAGTCGTACCTTCCAACAAATGTGAGGTATATGCTACTTGGTTTGTACTCTCAGAGATGCGAACATGGTTGGAAAGGCAAATATTTGTGTCCCATTCCTAATTTCTCTTAAGAATGTTCAACTACCTTTTTGAATCATTGCAGTCAATGTGGCATAGCCTACGGTGCTGTTCAACAGGATGTTCAAATGTATGACCCAATGGCGGTGAGGGAGTGACCATATATTTTCAAGGCAGTAATGATATGTGCAGAAGTCAGTTGATGATGTTTTCTCATATGTGTTACGTTCTTGTTCCTCGAGGTGGTAGAAAGTGGTCAGGACCTGGACGGTGCTGTTAAAGTAATTTTATTGAGTTACAGAGTACGGCTTGCATATGGCGCACACTACTGGCACTGTGCAGTGGCTGTGGAGAAGGTGAATGTTTGAGGAAGTGGATGGTCTATCCAGCATGCTGGCTGTTTTATCTGGGTGTTGCTGTGTTTCTTGAGTACTATTGAAACTGCTCTCATGCAAGTCAGTAGGGACATTCCATCACATAGCTGACTTGTCCAATGTAAATGATGGACAAGATTTGGGCAGTCTGGAAATGAGTCACTCATCACAGAATTCTGAGCCTCTGACTACCTCGTGTAGCCGCCTTGTCACAGATGCCAGTGTTGTAGCTGGACCCAAAAGGGTCGTCTAGGATCGCAGTGAGTTCTGGAGCGCAGGTTTTCAGTACTACGTCAATTTTTGTCAGGGCCTATAGCGTTTTCTGCACCTAGGCCTTCTGGTTGTTTCTTGATATCAGGTGGATTGCATCTGATACCTGAAGACAGTGAAGCTGGGGGCATCTCAAAAGAAGGCCAGAATGGATCATTCACTCGGCACTTCTGGCTGATTATAGTTGTAAATGCATCAGTTTTGCCTTTTGCACTAAAAGTGCTGGGATCCACAATCAGTAAGAATGAACCTGTTGGTGGAGCATTCTCTGCCGTTTATTGTTTAACTGTCGGCCGCCATTTACAACTGGATATGTCAGACATGCAGAAGTTTGATCTGACCTATTGGATCTATAATCACTTCAATTTGTTTATCATGTACTGCGTTCAGCGCTTCGCATGCATTTTGCCCTGTATTGTAGTTTGACCAGGCTAACATACCAGCTTTATGTATGGTTAATGTTGCTGCTGCTGCTGGCATGTTCCCTTTTTTTTTAATTAATCCAGGCTGATTCCCTGGCTTGACAGTAATGATAGAGCGAGGTACATCCCAGGTTACTGATCTTAGTTGAATGCAATTCCACTAGTCCTTATCTGATTTTTGCGTTTTTGCTTTCAGACAGATCTGTTCATTGTGCTTTGTTTCTTTACCACACCTTTGTCTTTTTCTTCATGACCTTTACCTTTCATCTACCTACCCATTCCTTTTCAACACTGTAAAACCCAACAAACCTCTACCTCCCTTCAGTCTGAAGAAGAGTACCATTGGACTCGAAACATTAATTTTTACGCTTTCCACAGATGCTGCCAGAACTACTGTGTTTTCCAGAATGTTTTGTTTGTATTTTGTATTTGCAACATCTCCATTATTTTTCTTTGATGCAGAAAAGTATAGCTTTTACTTAATAATTGTAATTTGATTTAATAAAAGTAAAATGTTAAGTTTTTCTCCCCATAGATGCTGTAAGGCCTGCTGCTTATTTTCTATCCGTTTCTCTTCCCTGAAATGCACACAAGTGCAGACAAGCTACAGTGTCACACAAATGCTCGAAGATTGGCTTTGCTGCTCACATTATAAGGTCGAAAAGGATTGGCAGGGTGTGCCCTTGTCCTTCTCATTACCTATCTCGATGTCAGGTGGCACACGCTATTATATTCCTTTGTTCTGTCATGGTTTGGTGCAAATGAATAGCTTGCTAGGGCTAGAGTGTAGTTAAGAGATGGCAACGTTGCTCTTGGCCAGGCTCAATAAAGATGGCAGATTTCCCCTCAAGGGTATTCTAACTCAGATAGCTTTTATTGCAGTCTGGTCTTAGTTTTATATTGAGATATTTTTGTCAGTTTATTGAGCTTGTGGTGAAACCCCTCTTTATCTGCAGACAATGGCAATAATATGTTCATTTGTCAAAGTTCCACTGATGTCAACATCAGTCCAGAATTTGCTACAATTGTCAACTTTAAATTCATCTTCAAATTACTCCTCTTTCGTTCTAGCTCTTTTGGGAACACATTTGTGCAATCTTGCTTTCCTTTCAGCTTCTGGCAGAAGGGAAACATCGACTGGCATCATATTAATTTTTTTAGCCTCCTTGTATGGAATATTGATAGTGGACCCATCAGGTTGAACCACCGAAACAGGATACAGCCTGACATAGACTTGCCTTCCAAAGCAAACTACTAAAATTGTATTGGAATTGTTCCGCCTGGGTACGCTGACATAGGATACACAGCAGGAAGCAATCCTTCAGAAAGCACAAACCGCCACAGCCACGCGCTCCAGCCCAGGGCCCAGGCACACTGCCTCCAATTTTTTTCGAACCGTGCATGCGCAGTTCAGAGATCCGAACGGTCCGACAGTGCTAAGCCCTGTCTATAGTGTGGACTGAATCGGAGCCAGCCAGAAGCGTAGAGGCGCACTGGAATGAGGATTCCGGGCTCGGATGCATATTACACCCGGATCCGGCCCTTAGGCTCTGATTGGTAAAATCGGGCCCATAAAGTCAGGCTTTAAAATCCAGATTTCATGAATTGAATTGAAATTTTACCAGCCATCTTGGAGGGACTTGACCCCGAGCCCCAACGGATTAGTCTGGGCCTCAGGATTCCAAGCCCAGTGACATCACCTGTGTGCCACCATTTGCTACTATTGATCCCAGCTCTGCCTGGTTTCTCCTTCAAGGCAGCATACAGAAAAAACCAGATGGGACATGGAGAGATTTATGTTTTTACATTGTTGTATTTCACATCAGATGAAGAATCAGAGGATACTTTAGGAAGAGGCACCTAGACATTGGGTTACCATCCGAAAATGAGGTCACACAAACATGGGCTGATGGCTTGCCCTCCTGTTAAGACTGTACCCACACTGGCACAAAAGGCTAAGCAGCATTGGTGTGGTTCATGCCTTGTTTGTACTTCTGTCTTCCTCTCTGAACATTATCATTATGATCTTTATGACATTGGTAAACATTATTAAAGTGAAAGTTCCATGAAAAAGAAATTCTCTCATTGGTTCTGATCTCTGCATTGGTGATCTGCTACTGAGGCCAATTATAAATGTCACCAATTATAAATATCTGCACACTAATAGGGAACAGGCATCCACACCCCGCTGGGGGGAACACAAGGCATTGAGGCTCCCCAGAAGGTCATGGGCAAGGGAGACATTTTCCTTGGGCAGTGCCAGTCCAACAGTGTCAGCCTGTCACCCTGGCACTGCCCCAGCAGGATACTTTGGCACTACCCACCAGGCACTAGGCAGTGCCAAAATGGCAGAGCCAGAGGGGGTGGGGAATATCGGGGGCAGGGCCTATTTGGGCCGATCGGTGGGGGACCCTGTGCCACTCTGGAAGCTGAATCGGTGGGAAGAGGAGAGAGGAGCTAATTGGGGCAGGCCATTGGGGGGTATGAGGTCTGGTTATGGGAACCATCAGGCCTGGTCATCAGGTTGGGGGGAGATCAGGGCTGGCCAAGGTGGGCGCAGATTGAGGCAGGTGGTGAATAAGGTAGGTCAGTTAAAGTTTATTTATTTAGTAGTCACAAGTAAGGCTTCCATTAACACTGCAATGAAGTTACTGTGAAATTCCCCTGGTAGTCCAGCACCTGTTCGGGTTAGTACACCCAACCAGCACGTCTTTCAGACTGTGGGAGGAAACTGGAGCACCCGGAGGAAACCTATGCAGAGAGAACATACAAACTCCACACAGACAGCGTCTTAAGCTGGGAATTGAACACAGACCCCTGGTGCTGTGAGGCAGCAGTGCTAACCACTTGCTACTGTGCTACCCCTAAATTGGGGGGTGGAGGTGGTGTTTTGGGAGGGTCAACAATTGAGGGGGGGGTGTCCAGGGAAGGTCAGCAGATAAGAGGCCTGAGATGGGGGGACCAGTGCTCATGCACAGATATCTGCTCTCACAGATTGGTGCATTCGCAGTGGCCTATTCAATACTGTCCTGCTGGTCTCTCAAGTGGGAATAGGTCCCACTCCCTCCTTTTCAGAGTGAATCATGCTGAGGCCCTTTGCATTGCACAGAGTGTTGAAGATTTGTTCAGATATGAATGCCCATCAAATGGGCCGGAAATACTTCTGTTGGGCACTTCATTTTGTTTTGGGAGAATCCCAGCCAACATTTTCACCAAGTACAGAAAAGGCACAGATGTTCATATTTATATGATTATAATTACATGTTGATACGCATTGTGTAAATGTTATGAATATATACTTGATGTAACAATGTTTTTGCTGGAATATGGGATCACCTTAATTTTCAAGAGCTAAATTGAAGTCATGCTGGAACATACTTTTGGAAGCACCAGCTCAAAATGCCAAATTCATGGAAATTGTTTTCATTTAGCAACAATTTTATCTGTTGCACTTCACCATCAAAAGAAAGCACTCGAAAGGCACATCTGACACAATGGCCACTACTTTACCATTTTCATTCTAAATACAGGGCGGACTTGAAACTGGGAATTTTTCAGATATGGCTTTTAGGCCCATTTTGAGGTGCTCCCATACGCATTCTGCCTGCAAAAATATCAGTGATTCCGAATCTTGCTGCAGAAGCTTGTGGGTGGGGTTTAACACGCTCAAAGCCCTGCAGCTCAAATTGGAGCCTTCAACTGCACATGCGAGAAGTGGGGAATCGATCGCAGACAGTGCAGGAAGTGGGGAATCAAGAGTAGACAGTGTGGGAAATGGGGAATCGATAGCTGACAGTGCAGGAAGTGCTCCCCTGCCACATCCCTCCCAGACCGGATAATGCCTTCCCCTGACCCCCAGATATTGCCCCACCCCAACATTACTGACCCTCTTGCCCCCCCACATCCCCGCCACCCAGACCAATCACAGTGCCTTTACACCACAATAATATCAGGTGGAATGGCAGTGGCCCCCCCCGCATTCCCTTTCGCTAATCACAGACAGAGTGACAGCAGCCCCTTCCCTCCCTCCCCCAATGATCTCAGGCAGAATGGCACCGGTCCCCTCTTCCCCCATAATTATCTCAGGCAGAGTGGCAGTGGCCCCCTCTTCCTCCCAATTGATCACAGACAGAGTGGCAAAGCACCCCCCCCCCCCGACTTCTCAGGCAGAATGATGTCCCCCTCCTCCTCACTCATCTCAGGCAGAGTGGCCCCCCTCCCCTCCCCCCCTCCCACCCCAGACCCTCCTGCACATTTCCCTGACTCCAATGGCTGCATGACACCTCCCTCTCTTTCCCCTGTCCCCAATCATCCTGGAGGCACTGATCCCACCACCCTCTACCATCAGCACACCTGCAAGTTCTCGCTTGCCTTCCCCTCAATGCTAACAGGCAAACTGCACGTAGTTTGATGGAGTGCTCTGCCAAACTGCTTGCAGTTGATCTGCCCGAACGAGAGGCAGCTCCATAAAAACCCTAAGGATAGACAGGCAGTGCAGTGCAGACCCAGAAGAGGTTGGGGGGGAGGGCGGGGGTTGGTGCTGATGGCAATGTGGCCTGGAAGGCAGTTGTAGCTTCCATCAGTGCCATAGCACTGGCCCCCAGAACAGGAAAGCAGTGCCGCAAGAAGGTCAATGACCTCATCAGAGCAGTAAGGGTGAGTGCTTAACCCCCATTTAGTATCTTTCCCCAAATCACCTTCAGATTTTCCCACCCTCAACACCGTGCATGCTTCCAGCCTCTGACCCCAAAGTATCTCCTTCCTACCCCACCCCCCACAAAAGTAGCACTGTGCTTGTCCTCTGAGGGCCACCCCTGGATATTCTGCAGGAGTCAAGCCATAGTTTCTTTTATGGCTCCTTCTGTCCCCAGTGGAGAAGACCAACCATAACACCTGAGAAAGGGTGAAGACAGGAATGGTGAACCAAACCTTCAGGTCCTCACCACCAACCCCTCCCCCCCACCCCACCCAGTGCAGGCGCTGGAGTTGTCCAGGGAACGGGCAATGTGAGCTGTCAGTGACAGCATGGTGAAACTGGAGCCAAGAAGTGAGCACCTGTCAATCCTCCACTCAATTTGAGGCAATTTTTAGGGGGTTTTGGGTGCGAGGGGCAAAGTTTAAAGCAAATGTATGAGGCATGTTTACTTACAAGGGAGGGTGGTGGGTGCCTGGAACTCATAAATACGAGAGTGAACTTTAAAGGGTGCCTTTCAGCTACCTGAATGGGATGGGAGTAGAGGCATTTGGTCCCCAGAAGGATAGAGGGTTACAATTTAGATGAGCAGCCTGGTTGCTGCAGGCTTTGAAGCCCAAAGGGCCTGTTCCTGTGATGTAATCTTCTTTGTGCTTTGTCTCTCCCTTGCATTTAACCTTGTGTGCTGTGTTGTAGGAATGGATACAGACGCCTCGGGGGCCTTCTGACATTGTGGCTCCCACGCTGGTCCCACCAATCCTGCTCTAGACAGCACGGATGAGTCCTCAGAGGATATTGTTGAAGGGTTTTCTGAGGGTGGTTTCAGCATCAGCTTCCGCCACAAAGTTCACCACCCCAGATATTGACACATCGGTGGGTCCAGTTAGTGGTGAGGATTCTGGGTCACTCTCTGGTGATGTACATCAGGTGAAGGGAATGTTCAAGGCCTCTAGCACGCGGGGGCCTGCCGGGGGTGAGGATTCAGCCAGCCCCAGGCTACATGCTGGGCCTCTGAGACCACTCCTCCCTCAGCTGCTGGAGATGAAGCAACAGAGCCAGGGAGGGGCTGATGACCACACTGGACCAAGTATGAGGCTATTGGGAAAAGTCCCAAAGCTTTCAGGTCTCTCTTGTGTGGTTCCCAGGCCAACACTGCAAGGGTGGCATCTGCAGTGGAATGCCTGGGGCAGGCAATCCTCACCATGAGTGCCAGGCACCAAGAGTCAGAGCAGAGTCCCAGAGGTCACAGCTGAGGGACTGAACAGGGTACTCAAGGTTCTGCAGCCCAAGACTCGAGAGCTTGCATGAGACAGCTCTGAGACACAGCAGGTTATGCCAGCAAGCCCTAAGAGCGTGGCCCATTTGCAGAGGGCCATGGCTGAGGGGCTACAGATAATGACCCAGCCTTAGAGGGGACTTGCTGCAGCCATTGACAGGTGGTCCCTGACTCAGGTGGCTATTGCTGAGGGCTTGACCATCATGGGTAGGAAGCAGGCGGTTCTCCAGGACTGTCAGGGCCAGGTGACACCAGAACTTCTGCAGCTCACTGGCTACACCTTCTGACTCCCCCCCTTCCTCACACCGGGGCATCTCAGGGGCAGCGGGATGAAGAAGATGTCATGGAAACGTCCCAAACACCTGGAAGCCGGCCCAGGCCCTCAAAGCCCAGGGCCTCTAGTGGCCCACCAAAGGCATCACAAGCAAAAGGACGAGCTAGGCAGCTGACCCCCTCCACCTCTGATGTACATTCTGGGAAGATACGTAAGATTACAAAGTTATAACCAGATGTACCGGTAGGCCACGTCAGGTTAGGAAGTTATAATTGTATGATAATGGCACGGGTGAAGAGCTGCACTAGTTAAATAGATCTTTAAGCACTTTGACATTTTCTGTTCACACATTTTTATGCTAGAACTTATTATTTAAACACTTTTATTGTAATCATTAAATGTTTTTTCACCACCCACCTCTGACTAATTTGTCTCGAACAGGCATCCTCTTCCATTGATGGAAGCTGGAGGGATGTTGATGTCAGCTGGGGAGGATCCTCAATGTGTGACACTGAAAAAATGAAGCCATTGGTTCCACAAAGCTCACAGGTGATTCCCTCCCCTCCCCACCATCCTGGGGCTTTGCAAGGGGGTTTTCAGATCCCTTACCCTCTATACAGACATGGGCCCAGGTGCCAGCGTGCATGCAGAGCACAGATAAGAATCAGACTAGTTTGTAGCAGAGCATCATCAAATTGATGCTTGGTGAGTTGTCATCACCATCCTGCTTGCCAAAGCAACTTCCTAACGCACCGTACCCAGGCTCACTACTCTGGTGTGACGATGCTGTAGGAGACAGAAGGACTTTTGGGGGTGGTATAGAATCCATGTGCACAGACACAGGTCTCTAGTTAGTGAAGCATGTGATGATCAGGGCCTCCCTAGCCAGCCTCATGTGCCTCATTGTAGCTGCCAGCCCTCCAATGCCTGGGTGGCATTGCTTGGCGTGTTCCTCCTTCTCTTCCTCCTCCTCTTTCTGTTCCTCCTGCTGGGTGGCCTCCTCCCCAGTGACAACCAGCTGGTTGGTCTTCACGTCCTCCTCCTCCTTCATAAGTCCTCCTCCTCCTCTCTTCAGTGCCAGGTTGAGCAGGGCACAGCACACCACCACAGTGCGGGAAGCGATCAGGGGGCTGTATTGTGGGGCCCCTCCAGAGTGGTCTAGGCACCAGAATCACATTTTCAGGAGTCTTATGCACTTCTTCACTATCGAGCAAGTGGCTACATGAGCCTCATTTTAGTTGGTTTTTGCCTCAGTCAGAGGGCTCCGCATTGACATCATCAGCCGTGTCCAAAGCAGGTAACCCATGTCATTCACGAGCCACTCCTGCAGCCAGGGCTCCTCCTCAAAGAGCTCTGGTAAGTCAGAGGTCCTGAGAATGAGGCTGCCATGCATGCTGCAGGGCATCTCGTGCGGAAGTGCATAATGTTCATATTGCGGTCACAAACCAGTTGGACATTTAGGAAGTGAATCCCCTTTCTGTTGACGAATCTTTGTAGATTCTGCAGTGGGACCTTGAGGGTGATGTGGGTGCAGTTGATGGCCCCCCTGTACATTTGGCATCCTCCCCAGTGGCCATGAACTCTGCAGCCCGGGCTTCCTACTGGGCCTGGTCCAGGTTAAATTTGATGAACTGCCCAGCCCAGGCATACAGGGCTTCTGTGACCTGTTTGACACAGGCGTGGCAGAACTGATTGGAAAATGCCATGTATATCTCCGCTAGAGGTCTGGAAGGAGCCAGTGGCATTAAAGTTCAGAGCGGCCGTCAGCTGGATAGCCATTGAGAGTGGTTGCCTCCCCCTGCCATGAGGTGCCAGGTCCTGCAACAGGTGGCACAGGTGTTGCACTGTTTCCTTACAGAGCTGGTGCCATTGGCAGTGCGCAGTGTTCGATATCTGTATTGATCTGTGCTGATACCTGTGCACGGAACTGCCGCGGTCTCTGCTCCCTCCTTCTCTTGCCCCCTCCTCTAACAAGAGAATGGCAGGCCTCCTTCAGGATTAGAGGGAGACCTGCTTCTGGTCTCCCTCTCCACCTGCAAGTGGTAAGGCCTGGGCCCCCTGTACCCGCAATTCTTCCTCCTGCTCCTCCTCCTCAACTCCAGCAGCAACCAAAAGAACAGCATGGTCAATCGTTTCCATCACTTTAAGGTGGGGGCGAGGGGGTTGGAGAAGGAGAGAAACACATGTAGTGGTTAAGGAACACTGTTTGCCCCTAGCCATACTGCCATATTGCCCATTCCCCCACTCACAGGCCCTCTAGCATCACAGACCCTCCAATTCCCTACCCACATGACTCCCAGCAACACAGACCCCACCATCCCACATCCACATGCACCCCAGCATCACAGACCTCCCCAGTCCCTACGCACATGCCCCACAGCATTACAGACCCCACCAATCCCCACCCACATGCCCTCCAGCATCATATCTCCTTGAAAAGTTGCGAGGCTGCAGCAGTGCAATTTCCAAGGGCTTTGTGCACATCCTTCAGCTGTAAGAGTGTTGAGTACACTAGGACCCATCAGCATCCATAAGACCCAAGGGCAGTGCTGAGACCCGGGTTCATGCTGCCAATGAATCCCAGGGAGTCAGAAACACCAAGAGAGGTTAGCAAAGTGCTCTCTATTTAGAATCTTTGCGTGAAAATGTTTTCTTTAGTAAATGAACCACCTTTTATCAAGAAGTCTAAAACAATTTGCAACTGAATTGTGGTAACTAATTAACAGAAACCCACTTTTGTCCTCCAAACGATCTACATCGTGGTCTGCAGTGGACAATTTCAAATTTTTTGAATGACACAAAACTTGGATGCATTGTAGCATGTGAGGATAGTATCGAACTTCAAAGGTTCATAGACAGATGGAGTGGGCAGCAAGGTGACATATGAAGTTCAGCGTGGAGAAATGTGAGGTGATGCATGTTGGTAAGAGCATGGACAGGTAGTATAAACTGAGAGATACAATTCTTACAGGGGCGCAGGAGCAAAGGGGCCTGGGTGTATATGTGCATAGACCATTGAATGTAGCAGTGCAGGTGGAAAGAACAGTAACTCAAACGTACAGTATCCTTGGCTTTATTAATGGAAGCATTGAGTATAAGAGCAAGGAGGTTATGCTGAGCCTATACAAGACACTAGTTAGACCTCAGCTGGAGTATTGTGTACAGTTCTGGGTGCCACATTATAGAAAGGATATGAATGCATTGGAGAGCGTGCAAGAGAGGGTTACAAGAATAGATCCAGGGATGAGAAATTTCAATTGTGAGGATAGTTTAGAAGGGGTTGTAACAGTTCACCTTGCGGAGAAGAAGCCTGAGAGGAGATTTGACAGAGGTGTTCAAAACCATGAGGGGGTTGGACAGACTAGATAGGGAGTAACTGTTTCCACTTATAACGGGATCGAGAATGAGAGGCATGGGTTAAAAATGATTTGCAAAAGAAGCAAATGTGTTGAGAAGAAAAGCTATTTTCACATGATGAGGGTTTGGGTGTGGAATGCATTGCCAGGAAGTCTGGTAGGAATGAGAAGATAAGAAATCACTTATGGTGAGTTCTTTACAGGTCCCCTAACTGTTACCACGTAAAGCACAGGATGCGCAGGAATAAAGGGGGAGGGGGGGGTGGTGGTGGTGGGCAGCTGTGAGAAAAGGTACAGTTATAATCATAGGTGAAGTTAATCTACACAGATGGGATAAATCAGATTGGCAAAGGTAGTTCATAATATTTTCAGAACAGTTTCTTGGAGCTGCATGTTTTAGCACCAACCAGAGAGCAGATTTTGCAAATCTGGTAATGTAAAATGAGACAAGATTAAATATTGACCTCAGCGAAAATACCTCCAGTAGCAGTGAGCATATGATGGAACAGAGGAGCAGGAGTAGGCCATTCACAGCATTGTGCCTGCTTCAGCATTCAATTTGATATTTCATTTAGACACCTTTTCCCCACACCTTTTATGTCATTGATATTTAAAAAGCTGTCAATCTCTTCTTCAAACTACTCAGTTACTAATTTTCCAAAGCCCTCTGGGATGGAGAATTCCAAAGATTTACGCCCTCTGGCTAAAGATAAACTTGTCATCGTGGTGCTAAGTGGTTTTTCCCTCATTTTATAATTGTGTCCTCCTTGCAAGAAACATAAAGACAGACTGTAAAAACCTCTACAAATCTGTGAAAGGAAAAAAAAGATTAGCTAAGACAAATATATGTTCCTTACAGTGTGAAACACTTTTACAGTATGAAACAAGAGAATTTACAATGGAATACAAGAAAGTGGCAGACCAATTAAATGCAAATAGCTCCCCACTATACTCCCAGGGTATCACGGATCTAGTGAGAAGGATGTAAGGAGTCATGGGAATTCATTTAAGAATCTCACTTAGATCCAAAGCCACATTCTTGTTGCAAGAAGAGTGAGTCATAATGGAAAATAAATTACAAAAACACTATTTATTGAATAATGATTATAATAATGAGATGACATTTATAATTGGTAAGAAGAAAACAAAGAGAAGGAAATGTAACTTTATTGAAATGAAAAAAATTACATATACATTAGCGTTGCCATCACTGAATCCCCCACTGTCAACATCCTTGGGGTTACCATTGATCAGAAACTCAACTGGATTCACCACATTAACACAGTGGCTACAAGAGCAAGTCAGGGGCTAGGAATGCTGCGGCGAGTAACTCACCTCTTGACTCCCCAAAGTCCTTTCCCCCTCCCCCCTTTATTTCTTCCTGCGTTCCCTGTCCTAGTATGTGCTTACTGTTGGGGGCCCATAAAGAACCCAAGACAAGTGATTTCTTACCTTTGCATCCCTACCAGATTTCCTGGCAATGCATTCCAGACCCAAACCCTCATCGTGTGAAAATGACTTTTCTTCTCAAAACACATTTGCTTCTTTTGCAAATCATTTTAAACCTGTGCCTCTCATTCTTGATCCTGTTATAAGCGGGAAAAGTTTCTCCCTATCTACTCAGTCCAATCCCCTCATGATTTTGATCACCTCAATCAAGCCTCCTCTTAGGCTTCTCCTCCCCAAGGTGAACTGTTACAACTCCTCTAAACTATCCTCATAACTGAAATTTTTCATCTTGTAATCAACCATTCTTGTACTCCTCTCCTGCATGCTCTCCAATGCATTCACATCTTTCTATAGTGTGGCACTCAGAACTGTACTCCAGATGAAGTCTACCTGTCTTGTATAGGTTCAGCATAACCTCCTTGCTCTTATACTCAATGCCTCTATTAATAAATCCATCACCTACAAGGCACAAGTCAGAAGCGTGATGGAATACTCCTGACTTGCCTGCATGGGTTCAGCTCCAACAACACTCAAGAAGCTTGACATCATCCAGGACAAAGCAGTCCACTTGACTGGCACCACATCTACAAACATCCACTCCCTTCACCACCAATGCTCAATAGCAGCAGTGTATACTATTTACAAGAGGCACTGCAGCAATTCATCAAGAGGCAATGCAGCATATATGGGAACACCACTAACTGCAAGTTCCCCTCCAACTCACTATCATGACTTGGAAATATATCACTGTTTCTTTGCTATCGCTGGGTCAAAATCTTTGAATTCCCTCCCTAATGGCATTATGGGCCAACCCACAGCACATGGACTGCAGCAATTCAAGGAGGCAGCTCACCATTATCTTCTCAAGGGTAACTAGGGGTGGGCAATAAATGCTGGCCAGCCAGTGATGTCCATGTCCCACAAATGAATTTAAAAAAATACCAGAAGACGAGAAAGGCAGATTTCTGTTAAAGCACAAACAATATTTAGTTGGCTCCATGACAGCTCCCCAAAATTGATACAAATGTTACCATCCTCTTGTTACATACTTACTAAGCTGCTGAGTCACCATAACTAGTAGGCGCTATGATCAGTCATTCTGCTCCTGTTTCTTGCTCTTGCCTTTCAGCGGATGACAATTCCACTATGGCTTCAGCACTGGAACCCTGAAGCAGTGTCTCTTTTAAGCTGAATTTCTGGCTGCATTCCAGCCTCTAAGTCTGCTATAGTCTTTCATAAAACAAATCTCAGCTCTCGCAGGGGCCACGAGGCTAAGCAGACTTTGCTGCACTGCAGCTGTTGCTGTAGCTCCTGATAATGTTTTCTCATCTGCCATTAATCAGTTGTTATGCCCATCAACTAAACTTCATCTTCTAATGCTTTAGGTGGCCCCACCAGATAACATTACTCAGCAGTGGTTAGTAGTCCAAGGGTCACAGACTGCAGTAGAACAGTCGGTCTAATCACAAGAAAAAATAACTTATTTTAGTATTTTAGTGGGAAACAAATCTTTCGCCTAAACAACGACTTGCTGGCCAGTACAGAGGAAAAAACAAGGTCTAGATAAACATATCACTACTGATTACTTTTGATTAATTAATTAATGCAAAATCATAATTGGGTTAAATTCAATGTCTCCAAAGTGAGAAAATACAAAATGACTTTGAACATTCAAAGTCAAAGCACAGCAGAAATAAAATGCAAAATTGCAAAACATAAATGCCTACAGGCCTCAAGCCTACAAAGAGGAATTGAAGGAAATTAGCATGACTGAAAAAAGCTGGAGATATTAATGGGACTCCTTTATTACCTTGTGATGTAGATTATCAGGCCATGGAAATAGTGGATGCATTCATTGTCATCTTCCAAATTTCTGTAGATTCTGAAATAGTCCCAGCAGATTGGAGAGTGGCAAATGTAACCTTCATTTTAAAAAGGGAGGATGGGAGAAAACAGGAACTAGAGACCAGCTGGCCTAACATCAGTAGTGGAGAAATACTAGAGTCTGTTATAAAGGATGCTTTATAAAGTACTTGGAAAATATGACAAAATGAATATGGATCTATAGAAAGGAATATTCTTCCAGCAGAGCAGGCAGAGAAGGGAGTGATTCTTGTGAGGAGAGCTGGAAAGTAAGAGTGTTTGATTTTTAACTTACTTTTTTTGGAGTTTTTTCCAGAGCAGCAGGAAACCGGAAGTAGGCCGTGGAGAGACCTGGGAAGGTTTTTGTATTTTTCTTTAAAAGGTACTTACCTTCGAGGTTTTGACCTCATTCTTCCAGTGGAACAGACAGCGAGGAGAGCAATTGTTGTGAGGAGAGCTGGAAGGTAAGAGTGTTTCATAGATCATAGAAACCTGCAGCACAGAAAGATGCCATTCAGCCCATCGAATCCTCACCGACCACAATCCCACAAAGGCCCCTCCCCCCATATCCTACCCACTAATCCTTCTAACCTACACATCTCAGGACACTAAGGGGCAATTTTTTAGCATAGCCAATCAACTTAACCCGCACACCTTTGGACTGTGGGAGAAAACCGGAGCACCCGGAGGAAACCCACACAGACACGAGGAGAATGTGCAAACTCCACACAGACAGTGACCCAAGCCGGGAATCGAACCCAGGTCCCTGGCACTGTGAAGCAGTAGTGCTAACCACTGTGCTACTGTGTTGCCTCTAAGTTTGATTTTTAACTTACTTTTTTCAGAGTTCTTTTCCAGAGCAGCAGGAAACTGGAAGTAGGTTGTGGAGTGTCCTGGGAAGGTTTTTGTAATGCCTAATATATTTGAACATTGAGGAAACCTAAGGCACTACACGTCCAATGTCTCCCACCCTCCCTCCTCCTCTAACCTAAAAAGAAGACTCGGTGTGAGAGCAGGTAAGCTTTTTTCTTTTCTTCTTTTCTGTTCTGTTTCTTAGGAAGGGAAGTTAACAGGGATGGCTGTGCAGACAGAGCAATGTTCCTTCTGTGGGACTTTTGAGGTGAGGGACACCATTAGTGTCCCAGCTGAGTACACCTGCAGGAAGTGCACCCTATTCCAGCTCCTTGAAGACCATGTTAGGTAACTGGAGCTGGAACTGGATGAACTCAAGATCATTCAGGAGGCAGAGACAGTTATAGATAAAAGCTACAGGGAGGTAGTTACTCCTAGAAAATGAAGATACTTGGGTGACTGTTAGAAGGGGTCAGAAGCAGTCAGTGCGGCGATCCCCTGAGACCATTCCTCTGTATAACAAGTATACCATTTTGGATACGGTTGGGGGGGACAAACACCAGAGGTAAGCCATGGGGTACAGGTCTCTGGCACAGTGCCTGTCTCTGTTGCTCAGATGGGAAGGGAGGAGAGGAGTAGAGAATTAGTCATCGGGGATGCCATAGCTAGGGGGACAGATAGGAGATTCTGTGGGAACGAGAGAGACTTGCGGTTGGTGTATTGCCTCCCAGGTGCCAGGGTCCGTGATGTCTCGGATCATGTTTTCGGGATCCTTAAGTGAGAGGGGGACCAGCCCCAAGTTGTGGTCCACATAGGCACCAAAGACATTGATAGGAAAAGGGATGGGGACGTGAGGCAGAAATTCAGGGAGTTAGGGTGGAAGCTTAGAGCTAGAACAAACAGAGTTGTTATCTGTGGTTAGTTACCCCTGCCACGTGCTAGTGAGGTGAGGAATATGGAGAGACAGTAGTTGAACACGTCGCGACAGGGATGATGCAGGAGGGAGAGATTCAAGTACCTGGATAATTGGGGCTCATTCTGGGGTAGGAGGGGCCTGTACAAATGGGATGGTTTACACCTGAACCAGAGGAGTACCAATATCCTGGGGGGGAGCGGGGGAGGATTTGCTAATGTTCTTTGGGAGGGTTTAAACTGATTCAGCAGGGGGATAGGAACCTGAATTGTAGCTCCAGTGTATAGGAGGTTGAGAGTAGTAAGGTCATGAATAAGATTTCAAGGTCGCAGGAGTGTACCAACAGGCAGGTAGAGGGTTTGAAGTGTGTCTACTTCAACACCAGGAGCATCCGGAATAAAGTGGATGAACTTGCAGTATGGGTTGGTATCTGGGACTTCGATGTTGTGGCCATTTCAGAGACATGGATAGAGCAGGGACAGGAATGGTTGTTGCAGGTTCCGGGGTTTAGATGTTTCAGTAAGAACAGGGAAGGTGGTAAAAGGAGAGGTGTGACATTGTTAGTCAAGGACAGTATTACGGTGGCAGAAAGGACGTTTAATGAGGACTTGTCTACTGAGGTAATATGAACTGAGGTTAGAAGCAGGAAAGAAAAAGTTACCCTGTTGGGAGTTTTCTATAGACCTCCAAAAAGTTCCAGAGATGTAGAGGTAAGGATTGCAAAGATGATTCTGGATAGGAGCGAAAGTAACAGGGTAGTTGTTATGGGGGACTTTAACTTTACAATTATTGACTGGAAAAGCCATAGTTTGAGTACTTTAGATGGGCCAGTTTTTGTCCAATGTGTGCAGGAGGGTTTTCTGACTCACTATGTAGATTGGCCAACAAGAGGTGAGGCCACACTGGATTTGATACTGGGTAATGAATCAGGCCAGATGTTAAATTTGAAGGTAGGTGAGCACTTTGGTGATAGTGACCACAATTTGGTTACATTTACTTTAGCGATGGGAAGGGATAGGTGTATACCACAGAACAAGAGTTAGAGCTGGGGGGAAGGAAATTACGATGCGATTAGGCGAGATTTAGGATGCATAGGATGTGGAAGGAAACTGCAGGGGATGGACACAATTGAAATGTGGAGCTTGTTCAAGGAACAGCTACTGCATGTCCTTGATAAGTATGTACCTGTCAGGCAGGGAGGAAATGGTAGAGTAAGGGAACCATGGTTTGCTAAAGAAGTTGAATCTCTTGTGAAGAGGAAGAAGGAGACTTCCGCAAAGATGAGACATGCAGGCTCAGTCAGTGCACTTGAGAGTTACAAATTAGTCAGGAAGGACCTAAAGAGAGAGCTAAAAAGAGCCAGGAGGAGACATGAGAAGTCTTTGGCAGGTAGGATCAAGTAAATCCCTAAACTTTCTATAGATATGTCAGGAATAACAGAATGACTAGGGTAAGTTTCGGGCCTGTCAAGGGCAATAATGGGAAGTTGTGCATGGAGTCCGACAAGATAGGAGAGGCGCTAAATGAATATTTTTCATCAGTATTCACACAGGAAAAAGACAATGTTGTTGAGGAGAATACTGAGATACAGGCTATTTTACTAGATGGGATTGAGATTCATAATGAGGAGGTGTTAGCAATTCTGGAAAGTGTGAAATGGATAAGTCCCCTGGGCCGGATGGGATTTATCCTAGGATTCTCTTGGAAGCTAGGGAAGAGATTGCAGAGCCTTTGGCTTTGATTTTTATGTCATCATTGTCTTCAGGAATAGTGCCAGAAGACTGGAGGATAGCAAATGTTGTCCCCCTGTTCAAGAAGGAGAGTAGAGACAACCCTGGTAATTATAGACCAACAAGCCTTACTTCTGTTGTGGGCAAAGGCTTGGAAAGGATTATAAGAGATGGGATTTCTAATCATCTAGAAAGGAATAATTTGATTGGGGAAAGTCATCATGGTTTTCTGAAGGGTAGGTCATGCATCACAAACCTTATTGGGTTGTTTGAGAAGGTGACAAAAGAGGTGGATGAGATAAAACAGTTGATGTGGTGTATATGGATTTCAGTAAAGCGTTTGATAAGGTTCGCCACCATAGGCTATTGCAGAAAATACGGAGGCATGGGATTGAGGGTGATTTAGCGGTTTGGATTGGAAATTGGCTACTGTAAGAAGACAGAGGGTGGTGGTTGATGGGAAATGTTCATCCTGGAGTTCAGTCACTAGTAATGTACTGCAAGGATCTGTTTTGGGGTCACTTCTGGTGTCATTTTTATAAATGACCTGGATGACAGCATAAAAGGATGGATTAGTAAATTTGTGGATGACACTAAAGTTAGTGGAGTTGTGGACAGTGCGGAAGGTTGTTGCAGGTTACAGAGGGACATAGATAAGCTGCAGAGCTGGGCTGAGAGGTGGTAAATGGAGTTTAATGTGGAAAAGTGTGAGGTGATTTACTTTGGAAGGAGTAACAGGAATACAGAGTGCTGGGCTAATGGTAAGATACTTGGTAGTGTGGATGAGCAAAGAGATCTTGATATCCATGTGCATAGATCCCTGAAAGTTGGCACACAGGTTGATAGGGTTCTTAAGAAGGTGTATGGTGTGTTAGCTTTTATTGGTAGAGTGATTGAGTTTCAGAGCCATGAGGTCATGTTATAGCTGTACAAAACTCTGGTGCGGCCGCACTTGGATTATTGCGTACAGTTCTGGTCGCACATTATAGGAAGGATATGGAAGCATTGGAAAGGATGCAGAGGAGATTTACCAGGATGTTGCTTGTATGGTGGGAAGATCTTATGAGGAATGGCTGAGGGACTTGAGGCTGTTTTCGTTAGACAGAAGGTTAAA
The DNA here is from genome assembly GCF_965287045.1 of Carcharhinus amblyrhynchos. Taxonomy (NCBI): domain Eukaryota; kingdom Metazoa; phylum Chordata; class Chondrichthyes; order Carcharhiniformes; family Carcharhinidae; genus Carcharhinus; species Carcharhinus amblyrhynchos. The sequence goes on from NC_137337.1 coordinate 61,681,859, forward strand.
AGGTGACTTAATAGAGGCATACAAGATGATCAGAAGATTAGATAGGGTGGACAGTGAGAGCTTTTTTTCTTCAGATGGTGATGGCTAGCATGAAGAGATATAGCTTTAAATTGAGAGGTGATAGATATAGGACGGATATCAGAGGTAGGTTCTTTACTCAGAGAGTAGTAAGGGCGTAGAATGCCCTGCCTGCAACAGTAGTGGACTCACCAAAATTAAGGGCATTTAAATGGCCATTGGATAAACATATGGATGATATTGGAGTAGAGTAGGTTAGATGGGCTTTAGATTGGTTTCACAGGTCGGCGCAACATCGAGGACCAAAGGGCCTGTACTGCGATGTAATGTTCTATGTTCTATGTTCTAATATGGATTTTTGAAAAGGCATGTTTGACCAACCTACTGAAGATTTGTGGATGTAACTCATAGAATAGATAAAGGAGAGCCAATGGATGTGGTGTATTTTTATTTACAGAAAACATTTGCTAAAATGTCACATAAAAGATATTTTTTAAAGTTTCTATAATTTATTGATTTACTATGAAAACAATATACAGAGGTAATCAGTATGGCAAAAAGCATGAGCCTAGAAGCAAATTTGCTTTACAGCCTACCTGTACACAATTTCTTGCAAACACTTGGGCAGCATAGTAGCACAGTGGTTAGCCCTGTTGCCTCACAATGCCAGGGACCTGGGTTCAATTCTGGCCTTGGGTGACTGTCAGTTTGGAGTTTGCACTGTCTCCCTGCGTCTGTGTGAGTTTCCTCCAGTTTCCTCCCACTTCCAAAGATGTGCAGGTTAAATGGATTGGCCATGGTAAAATTGCTCCTTAGTGTCCCAAGATGTGTAGGTGGGTGGATTAATCTTGGTAAATGTGTTGGATTATGGGAATAAGGTGGGAGGGGGCTGGGATAAAATATTCTGTCGAGTTATGACCTGTGGGGGAGGCATTGGCCTAGTGGCATTATTGCTAGACCAGAAATTCAGCTCATGTTCTGGGGACTCAGGTTCAAATCCTGCCATGGCAGGTGGCGGAATTTGAATTTCATAAAAAAATCTGGAATTACAAATTTTTTGATGACTGTGAAACTATTGCTAATTTTTGGAAAAACCCAACTAGCTCACTAATATCCTTTAGGGAAGGAAATCTGCTGTCCTTACCTGGTCTGGACTACAAGTGATTCCAGAGCCACAACAATATGGTTGACTCTCAAGTGTCCTCCAAGGGCAACTAAGGATAGGTGATAAATGCTAGCCAATTTATTCAATATTCCATGAATGAATAAAAATGAGTTGGAGTGGATTCAATGGGCCAAATGACTTCCTTCTGCACTGTAGACATCCTCTGATTAATCTCGTTTTCAGTCCATTTGTGATGTTACTGCCAGGAGACAAGTTCCATATGAGCCTGGTCTGCATTGTTACATAAATCCAGGCACAGCACAGAATGTTAATCCCCCCAGAAGGGTAACACACTTGTCTGAAAGTCAGGATCAGTTTTATGCTGAGCTTGTCATGTTGCAATTTGGCAAATGCTCCTAGTGGACAGGGAGAGCAGGCACCATCGCTATCATCTTTCCCCCTTCAGGAAACAACGGTTAGTCCATGAAATTAAGACAGAGGAATAAAATTTGATATAGATTGAGAATTGATTAGCAGGCGTGAAACAGAGAGCAGGAATAAATGGACCTTTTCCAGAGTGGCAGGCAGGAACTTGTAGGTTAGTGCAGGGGTCCGTTGTTGGCTCCAGCTATTCGCAATTTACCAATGATCTGGATGAGGGAACCAAATATAATATTTTCAAACTTGCTGATGAAACTAAACTTGGTGGGAATGGGAATGGTGAGGAGGATGTTAAGAGGCTTCAAGGTGATTTAGACAAATTGAATAACTGAGCAAATACTTGACAGATGATGTATCAATTGGATAACTGTGAGGTTTTCCACCTCAGTAAGAGAAATTGAATAGCAGAATATTATATAAACAATGATGGACTGGGAAATGTTGATGCACAAAGGGATCTGTGTGTCCTAGAACACAAATCATTGCAAGCAAGCACGGAGGTGCAGTGAACAATTAAGAAAGCAAATTGTATGTTGCCTTTCATTGGATCGGTGGAAAGGCAAGGGGTGAGCATGACAAAAAGTCTACAGAGGAATATAGACAGGTTAAGTAAATGGGTAAAAGCTTGGCAGAGAAAATATAGTGTTGCAAAGTGTGAAGTTATGCACTTTGATAGGAATAATAAAGGAGCTGAGTATTATTTAAATAGGGAAAATGCATCAGAGAGGGATTTGAAGCTCCAAAATATTACAAAAAACTAGCATGCAAGTTCAACAGGTGGTAAGGAAGGAAAATGGAATGTTCACCTTTATTACAAAGGAAATTGATTAAAGAAATGTGAAAGTCTTGTTAAAACTATGCAAGGAACTAGTTAGAACACACCTGGAATACTGTGAACAGTATAGGTCCCCTTATCTAAGGAAAAATATACTGGCATTGGAGGCAGTCCAGAGAAGGTACATTAGGTTGATCCAAGGTATGAAGGGATTTTCTTGTGAGGACTGGTTCTGTAAGTTGGACTTGTACTCACTGGAGTTTTGAAGAAGGCAATCTTATGAAGGCATGCAGGATTCTCATGTAGCTTGACAGGCTAGATTCTGAGAGGTTGTTTCCCCTTGAGGGAGAGCCTAGGACAAGAGAACATAATCTCAGAGTAAAGGGTCACCCATTAAGACAAATGAGGAAGAATCTCTTCTTGCACAGGGCGGTGAATCTGAGGAATTCTTTCCTGCAGAGGGCTGTAGTTGTCCAGTAGTTACATATGTTGAAGGCTGAGATAGACAGATTTTTAATCAGTAAATGAATCAAGGGTTATGGGGATAAGGTGGAAAGTGGAGTTGAGGATTATCACATTAGATCAGCCATAATCTAATTTAATGGTAGAATAAACTCAATGGGCCAAATGCCCCACATTTGCCCCTATGTTTTGTGATCTTACTGCATTATGACTCAAGTACAAGAGGAAGGTTATCTTACTGTAGATGAACAGGGCCTTGGGGAGACCACATCTGAGATATTGTGTGCAGTTTTTCTCCTTACCCAAGAAAGATATACTCGCCTTGGAAAAAATACAGCAAAGTTTTACTAGACTGATTCCTGGGATGGCACGATTGTCGAAATATGGAGAGATTGGGTCAACTGTGCCTGTATTCACTGGAAGTTGAAGGGACCTCAGTCAAATGTATAATATTCTGACAGGGCTGTACAAGACTGGATGCAGAGTGATGCTTCCTCTAGCTGGGCATTTTAGATAAGTGGGTCATAGTCTCAGAATACAGAGTAGGCCATTTAGATGAGGAGAAATATCTTCGGAACCTGTGGAATTCTGTACTAGAGAAGGCTGTAGTGACTATACTCAAGAAGGAAATAAATAGATTTCCAGAAACTAAAGATATCAGAGATGTGGTGGGAGTGCAGGAGGATGATGGTGAGATGAATGATCAGCTGTGATCATATTGAATGGTGGACTAATCTACTCCTGTTCCTATTTTTCATGTTTCCAGACCCTCCCCACCCAGGGAAAATATCTTATCTGCATCTACTCTCTCTTGCGGTTTTTGTAGTTTCCAATGAGATCATTTTTAATTCTGAAACTTTAGAGAATACAAGCCAAGCTTCCACAATCTCTCTTCGCAGGACAGTCCCACCATGCCAGGAACAAACCTGGTGTAACTTTGTATTTATGGAAGTATCCTTCCCAATGTAAGTGGAAAAAATGTTATTGGATCGAACTGCACACAGACTTCAAAGCAAGACTTAACTGCTCCTGTACTCAAACGTTTTTGCGATAAAGGCTAACACACATCTTGCTAATTCCTTGCTGCACCTACATGTTAGTTTTCGGTGAATTTTCGACAAGCACATTTGGTTCCCTTTACACATCCATACATTCTAATCACTTATCATTTAAAAAATACCCTGCAAATCTGTTCCTCTTGTCAAATTGGATAACTTCACATTTTCCATGGCATATTCCATTTGCTACGTTCTTACCCACTCCCTGGCCAGGATTTCACAGCCCCCTCTCATCTGGCAGGATATTATGTTCCTACCAAAGAAAGTGACAATTTAAAAGGCTTGTCATAACTTCCAGTGGAGGAAACTGGAGAGAACCATAAAATCCTACACTACCACCATACTGCCTACACCCCAAGCTTTCCAAATCCCCTTGAAGCCATTTTGAATGTTCCTAACAACATATGTTCTCATATAGCATTCTTACATTCTCAGTGAATTTAATAGATATCCCATTTGGTCCTCACATCAAAATCATTGATATTTATTGTGAACAGTGGGGACACAATCACTGATCCTTGAGCTACTCACAGCCTGTTAACACGAGAATTACCCATTTATTCCTACACGCTGTTTTCCACCTGTTAATTAATCCTAAATCCATGCCAGCATATTATCTCCAATCCTAATTAGTTTAAATTTACTAACTAACCTCTTGTGGAGAAATTTTTCAAAGGTCTTTGGAAAATGCAAGTATGCTACATCCACCGACTCCCCTTCATCAATTATTAATAACATCCTCAGAACCAGTCCAAACATGTGCAGGTTAAGTGAACTGGCCATGCTAAATTGCCTCTTAGTACCCAAAGATATGTGGGTTGGGTGGATTATAGTATAATAAAACACCAACAGATTCATTGAAAATGTTTTCCCATTCATAATCCACTTCGACAATGCTCAGACAGATCATTACTATCAAAGCATCTATTTATCACATCCTTTATTTTAGATTCTACATTCCCTACTACTGATGTAAGGCTAACAAGTCTGTAGTTCCCCATTATCTCTATCCCCATCACTCCTCTCCCCATCTCTCCCACTAATCAACCCCACTCGCCAAAAAACTTCTTGAAAAATGAGAAGACATTTCCTACCTTCTGATCTGGAGAAACCGTTCCAGGATCTACAGAATTTTGGGCGATGATCACCAATGCTTTCATTATCTTAGCAGCTATGTCTTTCAAAAGTCTGGAATGTAGAATATCAGGTTCTGGATTTATCAATGTTCAGCCCCATTTATTTTTCCAATGAAATCTTTGTACTGATACTAATTTCCTTCAATTCCTTATTCTCCCTAGTCCCTTGGACCTCTAATTCTGGAGATACTTGGTGAGTCTTCATTGAGGAAGAATCTAACCATTTCCCATTGACATTTAATAGCATTAACATTGCTGAAATTCCCAATGTCAACATCTTGGGTTTTACCATTGACCAGAGACTCGATTGAACTAATGATTTAAAAAAAAGGGATGTAGGCATCATTAGCTAGGCCATCATTTATTGACCATCCCTAGTTGCCCTTCAGAAAGTAGTGGTGATGCCTTCTTGAACTGCTGCAGTCCCTGAGCTATAGATACTTTTACAGTGCTGTTAGGGAAGAGATTCAGGATTTTGACCCAGCGCCAGTGAAGGAACTATATTTCCAAGTTAGGATGGTGAGTAACTTTGAGGGGAATATGCGATCGTAATGGACTCAAAGCCCCAATCACCTCCTGAGGAGCAGAGGACCCATTCAGTAAACAAATGAAACTGCCACAGCTGTTGTCCATAGAAGAAGAATAGAGGAAAGAAAGGACTTAAGAGAAGGAAATGAGAACTGTAACAGGCCACAGATAAAATTGTGAAACTTTATATCTTTACAATATAGAAATGGAAATCAGAGGCTTGGGGGAAAATGTAAGTGCAATAGATTAATTCTAATTGCTCAATAAGTTAACTATATAATGCTTACATCAAGGTGATGCAATGTCACATGAATTGTACTCTCTGGTGCAACCTTGTGCAAGATGTAGCCAATAAAATTCAATAGTTTCAATAAAGTTCATGTTTTATGTAACTCCACAGGCTCAGTAAATATTCTGTATTAATTAAACAACTCAAGAATATTATGGCCTGTATCTGAAGCATCTCTTCCTTAAAGAATCTTTATCGCCCTATCTTTATGGCCTTTATCGCGAGGGGGATAGAATATAAAAGTAGGGAGGCCTTGCTGCAACTGTACAAGGCACTGGTGAGGCCGCAGTTGGAGTACTGTGTGCAGTTTTGGTCCCCTACTTGCGTAAGGATACATTGGCCTTGGAGGGAGTGCAGAGAAGGTTCACTAGGCTGATACCAGAGATGAGGGGGTCAGCTTATGAGGAGAGATTAAATAGACTGGGCCTGCACTCGTTGGAGTTTAGAAGGCTGAGGGGGGATCTTTTAGAGATTTACAAGATGATGAAGGGCTGGATAGGGTAGAGGTAGAGAGATTCTTTCCACTTAGAAAGGAAAACAGAACTAGCGGGCACAGCCTCAAGATAAGGGAGCAGGGGGAGGGGATTAGTTTAGAACGGAGTTGAGGAGGAACTTCTTCATTCAAAGGGTGGTGAATCTCTGGAATTCTCTGCCCATTGAAGTGGTGGAGGCTACCTTGTTGAATATGTTTAAGTCATGGGTAGATAGATTTCTGATAGACAAGGGAATTAAGGGTTATGGGGAGAAAGCGGGAAAGTGGAACTGATCCACTTCAGATCAGCCATGATCTTATTGAATGGCAGGACAGGCTCGAAGGGCTAGATGGCCTACTCCTGCTCCTATTTCTTATGTTCTTATGTTCTTGTGAAATACAAATTCTTCTGTTACAGTTTCTCCATTTTATCTTGACTGGATCCTTTCCTGCCATTAAAATTAGTTCTCTTCCAATTTAGATGTTCTACTTCAGATTCTTCCTCGTCTTTTGCATTTGCAATTGAAACATTTTGATATGACAATAATAGTCATGTAAGTGTCCTCCTGCAGATGCTTGGGGTGAAATTTTATGGCCTGCCATACCAATGAGATCTCCCAGCCCTGCAAAAGTCAATGGAGTTTTGTACAGCTTGCTGCATTTTACAGTCCTGTCCCTGCCACAGTGGAGCTGTAAAATTGCACCCTTTTTCCTTTTAGTTATGAAGAGAGATTAGATAAACTGGGGTTGATTTCCTTGGAGCCTGAGGCAAGGAAACTAAGAGGGAACAAGATTGAGATCTATAAAATTATGAGGAGTGTAGATAGACTAGACAGGAATTAACTTTTCTCCTTTGTGGTGGGATTTGTGACAAGGGGCAGGAAGTTTAGAGGGATTGTGAGGTAAACCTTCTTCACCCAGAGGTTGGTAGGAATCTGGAACTCATTGCCTGAAAGGGTAGTGAAAGACATTTTCTGTGCTGTATGTCTCTATAGCTTGGGGGCAGATAGTCAAGCTGGAATATGGTAGGTCAGATCAGGTCGGGGGGGGGGGGGGGGTCCAGAAAGGTAGGTCTTGTCTGGCATATGGGAGGGAGTTTGGGTTAGGTCAGAGGGCTCAGGTCCAGAGGTGATGACTGACCATTTTGGGAAGGGGGTGGAGGTGCCAGCCTACAGTGGGGATTGGGGATGGTGGGGTGGAGCCTCAGTAGAGTTGGGTTAGGGTTAGGAGTTGGAGACCAATTTGTTTGGGGGAATCCCATGGGGCATTGGGACTATAGAACATTGTATGAGTGACAGGCAAGGGTTGTGGTTATTCAGGAATCTGGGGGGAGTCCCTGGTGGATAGAGTGCATGTGGCAGTCCAGTGGGGAATCTATTTGGGTTTTTATAATGTTAACCAGAAGTCAGAAGGGGCTTTAATCCTTCTAACCTTTTCTGAGCAACTATTAATGAAGTTTAAAATTTATATCTTATTTTTGTACAACAATTGTCCAGAGGATGTTTGTTCTATTCAGTAATTTCCTTGCAAATCTAAATCTGTGATGTTGAGTAGCTTTGGGGTACCCCTAAATCAGATGCTGAGGTGCCCAGAAGCTCCAGGCCATTCTCACCCCATCACCTTCCCAGATGGTTATTTGTGCTTGTAACTCACCCACCTGATTAACCATACTTCATGCATTTACATACATGCACTGTAATCCTGTTGCTCCATTCCTCATTGTAATTCTTTGTCTCTTGCTATCTAACTTAAAACCCCTTATTTCTCTAGTTCTGTCCAATGCTCTCAATTCATATGTGCCATTTCATTTTTATATATTGGTGTCCTTCTTCTCTCTATTTAGTTTAAACTCTTCCAGCCATGCTTCTGAACCTCCCTTTGAGAAAATAAGTCCCAGTATATTTGAGATGCAGTCTATTCTTTTCGAAATCTGTTAGCCCTAGAAATACTCCCAATGCCCAAGAATCTGATGTTCTCCATTTGGCACAACACCTCAATCTGTACACTGATTCTTCCTTTTTCTTATTTCTACTCCTGCTAGCACAACACAATGGGAATAATTTAGAGATTATTGACATTGATTTTCAACTTTGAAACCTTCCTCTCTAGCTCCTGCCAAATCTGATCTTAGGACCTCAAAACCTGCTGTCTCTTTGTCACTGGATTAACATGTATCACAACATCAGGCTCAATCTCTCTCCACTGTAGGTAATTCTGCAACTTCTCCTTCACCGTGGCACCAGGGAGGAAATGTACCATGCACAATAATGCTTACAGAAATGCTTGTTTGTCCCAGACTATGGAATATCCTCTAACAACTGCACTTCTTTTTTGTCCCCCATCCTGTCCCTAACCTTACGTTCGGTTCATGTTCTGGACTGGATCCCATCAAGATGTCATCATTTCCAACAGTCGCCAGTGTTGAGTACCTGTTTGAGAGCAGCAAATATCCAAGAAACCCCTGGAGTTCCTGCCTCTTCCTGATGGTCACCTAGCTATTACCCTGAGCTCTTACTGCCTGTGGGTGGCTACTTCCTGGAACATATGATCCAGGAAGCATTAAATATTGGACCTGGAGATAGTGCAACAAGGATGAAGCTTTGAAAGACTCACATTCTGCCCTTGGGGATACTTACAGGAAGTTTTGTGGTAGATTTTCTGAAAGGCTGCATAGAAATCAAAAAGGATGATGAAAAACAGTGCACCATAGTGATACAGTTAAGTATAGGTAAATTATACCTTTGATAATGGTTGTCCCGTGATGTGGCATAGGCGGAGATCTGATTGTAGTGATTCAAAGTTACCTTTCTGAAATATAGCACTGTGTATTTGTATTTCAGGCTGATCCTGAAATAGGGAACAATTTTGCCAGGGGAAAATAGGGCAAATGGATGCTTGACCTTGTCCATCCACATCTGGTGATAAATGACTTCACCCAGTTCCGCTGAAAAGTGATGCTTTTCGCCCAGACTATTGTTGGATCTTGAAACTCGCTGCCAGAAAGGTCAATCGTGGCGGAAGAACTCATCGCATAAAAAAGACTTGATAATTCACTTGCGACAAGTGGGATAAATCTATTTTTTGGGGGCTAGCACGATGAGCCGTATGGCCTCCTTCAGTGCCGTAATTTCTCTAGTTTTTTTAAAAAAATGTTTCTATTTAATATGAATATAACCGTTACAACTTGTTTGAACAAGGGTAACTGGAATCAAATATCTTTCTGATAAATTGCATGAATTTGACTTCAAGCTGTCAATTTAACTAATTGCCCTACAATAAAATCCAGTTCAAGTTAAATGAATGTTCGAATTAAGTGTTACTTACTAAAAAGAAGTTAATATCTTACCTTTTTGGACTTCTTGATAAATTTCCCCTTCAAAGAACTTAGCAGTCAGTACCTGGAGTAATCCGCTTGCGACCCCTTATTGACTTCAACGCAATGTTTAATAAAAATCCTGGAAGAATTGTAAGTCACCTTGATTGCAAGAACAGAAAACTCACCTCACTCACGGCCTGTCATATATAGGGTAAACGCCACCTTCACAAAGCAACAAATAACCTAAATAGGAAAATAATAAATATCGCACGAGAAGGTCGGTTCACGGTCACATATTTAAGCGAGAAGCAAAATTATTAATGTTTTCCTTTTTAAGTCCACTTGTTACTCGGAATATATTTGCCTTCAGGCAGGAGTCTCTTTGGAGTGTGCGCTGCTTTCTCGCCTGCACCGCGAAACCTAATTTGGTTCTGAAGGAGCCAAAAATAAACTGTCTAAAAAAAACCTGAGTACGAGCTTAGATGCCCATGTGCGTAAACTGTAGCAGTGCACTAACATTGTCTGTTTTCTGATTCTAAAGGGAATACGTACAGGACAAGACACAATTTACTGTGTTACATAGATCTCCTTTCTTCCAATCCGTCTCCTCACCTGTTTCGAAATTACAATAGCACTGAGGTCAGTTTAAAGTTTTAGCTGAATGCAATCTCATTCAACTGTGTGTGCTTGACAAGAGTTGCCTTTTGTAGTCTCTTTCTGAACAATCGGATCTTTACTTTTATAACCCGGATAATCATTTTAAAAAGTCAAAGGGAGCTTGTTGCAAGGAAGATGTTTAAGTTCCTACCTGCAGTGTAGTCCTCTTTGGAATATGGTGCCAACTTTTTATCTTCTTTCCCCTACTAGCTGAAGATGAGTTGCAAAGGTGGACGTATTGTAATTGGAGGCTACATTAATACGTACACCAGATGTTCTACTTTGCTCAAGTCCTAGCTCAACTTTATACAAAATAAATGCCCAAGTACAACGAAAAGAAAATCAAGCCGGCTGGCCAATCCATTTGAGCTCCTACCGATAGTCTCTGGGGTATTCAGAAGTTGGGGAGTGGTATATATTCGTAACACAGAGGAAGATCCCAAGAGGAACTAGGTAAACATTTCTATCCATTTGTGTGCAAGATTTAGTCAGAAGGAGAGGGTGGCATAGTGGTGATGCCATTGGAAGAGAAATCCAGAGGTTGAGACAATGTGTACATGAGTTCATATCTAAGCTGGTAGAGTTTAAGGTCACTTAGGAGTTAAAAACGAGTTTCAGTAATATTGAGATTAGTGGTTCATTAAGTAGGAAATCTACTGTGCTTATCTGCTGTGACTTCAGCCCGACAACAATGTGGTTGACCTCGAGAAAGGCAATCCACACAAAAGTCCACACAGCAATGCACACATCCCAGTAGAAACAGTCAAAAATGGTCAGAAGGTTGTTCAATGATAAGAAGGCTGTGGGCGATTGTGGTTGTAATAGAGCTTTGGATATTCCTCGAGGCAGTTCAGCATGGATTCATTTGGGCATGGCACGGGTTGTAAAGGGTTATTTTGCAAAACTCTCTGGCACCACTGGCAAAGCTTGTTTTCTATTCGATATGTTGATGTCAATATCATCAAAGAACAAGGACCAGATCAGGTGTCTGCTCCAGATGGTGTTCACGGAGGCGACTGAGAGAAATTGTATCTGTACTAAGTGAGACCCTTGTTTGTATATTAAATAGCTGCATGAAGTCTCGGATTATTCTGTTGACCGGAGGAAAGCTCATGTTTCATCAATATTCATAAATAACTGAGGAATGATATGCCTATTCTATTGACGTCAATTGTAGGCAAGTTGTTGGAGGGCAGAAGGGATTATTATTAGGCTCTTGGTAAACAACTGATGTGTTGTGAACTTGTTTCATTTTTTCTGAGAGCTTAGTAGTTTGATTAACAAAGTTAGCGCTGCAAAAAATAGTATCTGTGGCATGTGAGATGTATAATGTGATTATAAAATAGAGAGCCCAGTGATGTCCCGGAGAGGCACGTCAGGGCTGTTGCATTTTAATGATGTGTTTAAGGCGTTCTGGGGTCTGCCCCCCCCCCACCGGCTCCCCCAATCCCCGCCCCATTTGTTGATGGCATAGATTTTTGTTTCAGCGTCCGAATTTGGATCTGAGAAGAAAGTTTGCAAGCAGATCTAGATGCAAAGGGAGAAAAGGTTTGCTTTGAGTGTTGACGTTTAATATAGTTAATTGCAACTTTATGCAGAGTGGTGAGGTTAATTTCAACTCAGCTATGCTTGCCACAGGACGATTTCTCATCCACTGTGGTGGGATTGGAGCTTGGAACCCCAGGGTTTATGATTTATATTGGTTTAAAACCAATTCACCAATTAAACGAAAGCAAATAAACTGAGAGATAAATAAAAGAGGCAGCCCATTAAAGGGATGCCCCCATTAAACAAAAACAAATAATAAATGAAACTTAAAACATCAAACTGAAAGGTGATTAAGGGAGCCAATAAGGCATTCCAGTCCCCGTGGGTGCTCATCTGGCATGGAAGACCTTGACAGTGCCAATGGACTTTGTGCGCTCCCTCTCCAGGGACACCTGGCCATGAATGTAGCCATGACAAAGGGGCAGATAGTCAGCGAGGATCGCTCCCTCAGTCAGACATTGCCTGGACCTGTTGACGGCATATTTGGCCAAGCTCAAGAGCAGGTTCATGAGAAGATCCTCCTCCTATCCTACAAGTGCCCACAGATCAAGAGCATGGGGCTAAAGTGCAAACAGATCTGTAACAAAAGGTTATTTAAAATAACCAAAAAGGGAACGTGGTCTAAAGCAATCTGCATAGGCATGGTCCACGGACCAAAAAAGACCACAAAAAGAGCTGACATCTAGGGACTCCCTGAGGTTATGCAAACTACAGTTGTATGGGATTGCTGCATGCAACATCCTTCACCCCAGGTCCCCTATGTTAAAGGGAAGGATGCATCCACAGAGCGATGTCCTTCACGGATGCACCATAGTGTTTCCTTGCAATAAAAGAGGGCAAGGAAGTGACGGGTATGCAGCAGCTTCCCGTAGCTGAAAAACACCACACAGTATGAAAGGGCACAGATAGCATTTCTGTGAGGCACCTCTCCCCCCACCCTAGTTAAGGCCAATATGAAATTCCATCCGTGCAGGGGTACACCCAGGTGGGAATTCACCACACATTGCTCCTCAGAACAGGAATGTCATGCCATCAAGTCATGAATGGCTGGTTCAAGGTCACGGATGGCTTTGGCCATGAGCTGGACGTCAACAACCTTGTTATGACTTGTCATCCAGTCCACTTTTCTACCACCCAGCTCCATCCCAGGCAACATCCTGGTGAATCTCCTCTGCACCCTCTCCACGACAATCTCATCTTCCCTGTAGTGAGGTGACCAGAACTGTACACAGTATTCCAGTTATGGCCTAACTCAAGTTTTGTACAGCTCCAACATAGCCTCCCTGATCGATAATCAGCCGTGACTGATAAAGGCAAATGTCCTGTATGCCTTCTTAACTACCCTATTAAATTTTCCTGCTGCCTTCAGGGATCTGTGGACAAGCACCCCCAGATCCCTCTGTTACTCTGAGTTCCCTAGTGTGCCACCATTCATTGAATACTCCGTTGTCTTGTTACTCATTCCAAGGTGTATCACCTCACCCTTTTCAGGGATAAGTGTCATCTGCCCATCTGACAAACCCATCTATATCCTCCTGCAACCCAAGACCTTCTTCCTCACTATTAACTATCAGTGCACTCTTTGTATCATTCACAAACACACTTATCATACCCCACACATTTTCATCTATATTGTTCACACATATGAACAATAGGAATCTAGGAATGATACTTGCGGTATGTCACTGGACACCAGTCTCTGGCCACCACCCTTTGTTTCCCACCACTAAGCCGGTTTTGGACCCATCTTACCAAGTAAGCCCGGGTCCCATGTGCTTTTACCTTCTTTATCAGTCTCCCATGCTCATATAAAGTACATCAGCTGCACTAACCTAATTCATGATCTGGTCACCCCCTTGTAAAATTCAACCAAATTCGTTAGGCATTACCTCCCTCTGACAAAGCCATGCTGATTTTCCCTGATCAAATATTTCCTCTCCAAATGGAGATTCATTTTCTCCTTCAGAATTTTCTCCAGTAGTTTCCCTACCACTAATGTGAGACTCACTGCAATTCCCTTGTTTATTGTTACCATGCTTCTTGAAAATTTGAACCACATTAGCTGTCATCCAATCCTCTGACACACCCCTTGTAGTCAGAGGTGGATTAAAACTTTGAGTCAGAGTAGCTGTACTTTCCTCACTTGCCTTCCTCAGCAGCCTGGAATGTAATTTATTTGATCATGTACATTTTTCGAATTTCAAGCACACCAAACTGTTCTAGAACTTTACCATCCCCGTGTACCTACATCCTCCTCGTCCTGAATGAAGGCGAATGTGAAGTATTCATTTAACACCCTACCAATGTCTTCCAGCTCCATACACAGATTTCTTGCTTCATCCCTAATGGGTCCCAGTCTTCACCTAGTTATCCTCTTCCCATTAATATTCTTATAGAATATGTTGAGATACTGCCTAATCCTACTTGCAAGTGATATTTCATGCCCTCTCTTTGCTTTCCTAATTATTTTCTGAAGTTCCCTCTTGCTCTTTATATACTCCACCAAGATCTCCACTGACGTATTAACTTTGAACCTGCTGAAAGCTTCGCTTTTCTTTCTTTTCTTTCTTATTGATTATTAAATATTACTAGACATCCAGGTTTTCTGAGTTTGTTTCTTCTAAATTTCACCTAAAGGGAACATGTTGGACGTGTACTCTCCTGTTTGGGACCAATTCAGAAACTCCAAGGTATACGATTAAGTTAGTCTAGAGTGCAGCCATATTTGACTTTGGCATGAATGTGAACATAGGGGGTTTCAGCCCAGGTATGATTCTATTAACCCACTAGGAAACTTTTATCAAAACAAGCTTCATTTAACAAGATGGTTTAACTATATCAAAAATAATTAGCATAATCGTTATCAACTGAAATACTTAAACAAGACAAGATATAATTCTTAATTCCTAGCCTATTGTTTCCAATTGAAGCACTATTCCTCATAGGCATAAACCCCTCTTCAAAATTAGTTAGCAGAAAACAGGCTTACATGCTAGTACGTGAGCTACTCACCCTCCAGCACCTGGGAAACCTCTGGAGAGAGACATCTATTCCCTAGCAGGTCCACAATTGGTGTCCCCAGACAGAAAAAGAGAGAAAGAAAAGAGTTTTACTCCTTGCGGATCCAAACAGAAATTACCTGCTTTATCTCTGAAAAATTTGCACTGCCCATTCACATGATTCTCTCTTGTCAATCAATCTAATTAGACCCTACTCTAAAACCCAGGGAGATGAAACAAATAATATAAACAAAACTACATTATGTCAGATTAAAACAAACAGTTCATAAGAACATAAGAACATAAGAAATAGGAGCAGGAGTAGGCCATCTGGCCCTTCGAGCCTGCCCCGCCATTCAATAAGATCATGGCTGATCTGTCGTGGCTCAGTTCCACTTTCCGGCCCTCTCCCCATAACCCTTAATCCCCTCTCTTATCAAAAACCCATCAACCCGCTTCTTGAAAATATTTAGCGAGGCAGCCTCCACCACTTCAACGGGTAGAGAATTCCAGAGATTCACCACCCTTTGAGTGAAGAAGTTCCTCCTCAACTCCGTTCTAAAATGCCCCCCCTTTATCTTGAGGCTGTGCCCCCTAGTCCTACTGTCTTTTTTGAGCGGGAAGAGTCTTTCCACCTCTATCCTATCCATCCCATTCATCATCTTATACGTCTCAATGAGATCTCCCCTCATTCTTCTAAACTCCAACGAGTACAAGCCTAGTTTATTCAGCCTCTCCTCATAGCTCAACTCCGGTATCAGCCTCGTAAACCTCCTCTGCACTCCCTCCAAGGCCAAAATATCTTTGCGCAGGTGCGGCGCCCAAAACTGCACACAGTACTCCAGCTGCGGCCTCACCAATGCCCTATACAGCTGCAGCAAGACCTCCCTACTTTTATATTCAATCCCCTTCGCTATGATGGCCAGCATCCCATTCGCCTTCCTGACCACCTGCTGCACCTGCAAGCTGGGTTTTTGCGACTCATGCACAAGGACCCCAAGGTCCCTCTGCACCGTCGCCTGCTGCAGTTTTTCGCCACGTAAGTAATAGTCCTTCCTACCATTCTTCCTACCAAAGTGGACCACCTCACACTTGCCAACATTAAATTCCATTTGCCATTTCCTGGCCCATTCGCCCAGCCTATCTCGATCCTTCTGCAGACTCTCCACACCCTCCGCACAATTTGCCGTTCCCCCAATCTTGGTGTCATCAGCAAATTTCGACACCCTACACTCGGTTCCCTCCTCCAGATGATCTATATAAATGGTAAAAAGCTGAGGCCCCAGCATCTAGGATCAATTATGCTTCTGCTTTCTCAGCAGGTGGGCTGCCTGGAGCAGACAAATCAGCGCCATAATCAGAGCTGAGGTTTAAAACATTCCCTTCACTAGAACTACAATATGAATATATTTATTAAAGGCACAGTATCATCACATTCCTCATTTCTTTTTTGAAAATGACCCCTTGCCCCTCATCTTTGCTCTGCTGTAGCTTTTCCCATAAAAAATGGTTCCCAGTCTGTTTTAGCCAGGTTCTCCCTTACTCTAATTAAATCTGCGTTTCTCAATTCAAAACCATTTTTGCAGTCTCCTTTCCAAACAAACTTGAATCATATTGTGTTGTGATTGCTGTCACTAAAATACTCCCCTCATTGCCACATCGAACACCTTCTGACTTTATTCCCCAGAATTACTTCTCAGCTAATATTGTGAAACAAAGCTTGAAGCTGCTGGAAGGTTGACATTAGCCTGGCAATTCAACATTGTTGTGCATTTCAGATACTCCCAAGCACAAATTTGCGCTACCAAAGTTGCCAGAAAGGGCTAATGTCAGTCTTTCAGCAGCTTCAAGCTTTGTTTCATAATATTAACTAAGAAGTAATGCCGGGGCATAAAGTCAGACAGGTGTTTGATGTGGCAGTGGGGGGAGTATTTTAGTAATAGCAATCACAACACAATACGATTCAAGTTTGTTAGGAAAAGGAAAAGATGGACTGCAAAAACGGTTTTGTATTGAGAAACGCAGATTTAATTAGAATAAGGGAGGATCTGGCCAAAGTGGAAAAGCCCTGTCGACCTGGACAGCCAGCTCCAGGAATCTGGCCTTTAGTTCCTTTGAGTTCAAAACCGTTTAAAGGATTCACGTGACTTTGGTACTATCTTTGTCCTTGTTATGGTCGCTAATAAAGGGTAGCGCGGTACAGAAAATGAAGGCAACTTGGGATTCACAGCAAAGCAATATCTCCTGGTACTTAACATCTATCGATCCGGTATGTTTCTCGCTGAATTTCATGATCAATTTCAATTATAGGCAGTCCCAATGCTTGCTGGTGTTATTCAAAATCTTTCTGCACCATTTCCAGACCAGACATGTAGCCATTAAGGATTATGCTGCTCTTTGTTTTGCTAACAGTATAATGTGGACAGTTGTGTGCCTCGTGGAGAGTGGAGTGGACAATAGGCTATGCGGTGAGCATTGTACTATATGGACGGTGTGGTACGGACAGTGACGCGTGGATAGTGTGCTATGAATAGCGTAGAACAGACAATCTAAATCGACAAAAATGTAGGGAGTGATGTGTGAACATTATGATGTTGACAGCAGGCTGTCGATACTGCATTGTGAAGAGTGGAATGAGGGACAGAGTCCTATGGGCTGTGGAGTGCAGACAGAGCTATGCAGACAGTGAAGTGGGCATTGCGTTGTGGTTAGTGAGCGGTTAACAGCTGTGGACAGTCAGGTATTGGAAGAGAGCTGTGGACTGTGAGGTGTAGATAGTGGGGTGAGGTGAGTGGAATATGGACAGTGGTCTGTGGACAGTGGGATGTGGATAATGAGATGTAAACAGTGCAGCAATGATAGTGCGGTGTGGATAGTGGGATTTTGTCAGGAGAACGACCACGCCTCTGGACTATACGGTGATCACTGATACTCCTAGTTACCCTGATTCTGGCCCTCGGTTCCTACAGTGTCTGATTTTTTTTTTCACTTGAAACCTATTTTTCTTTCATTTCTTCCACTAACTGCCAAGCACCGGTCAGAGAAAATGAATATAAAATAAACGTGTGTTAAGGGATGAAAAACCATTCTATAAAAACAGAGAAGACAGCGTTAAATGTCCGAGAAACTAGACACAAATAAACGCGACAGCAGCTGAAGTTATCATAAGCAAAACAAGCAAACGATATAGAGATCGAAGGTCAAGGCTGTTTTGCCTTGTAACTCTAGTTGGCTATAAACTGAGCTCTGCGTACGCATTCTGCCTTGAGAGATTCACGTACCGATCCTAGGATCAGTATTCCTAACATGTGCAATGATCATTAACAAGCGGCTTGGCTCAGCTACTGTTACATACGCGCGTTCTTCGGGCCCTTGAGCTCAGCAATTCTTCGCATGGCATAACTTCACGGTCGGAGGCCGGAAGGGAACAGCTTACATTAACTTGGCGTTGCTAAAGAAGTATTTATTGTCAACCCTGAGTGAACCTGACAAAGAAGGCGGCTTCTGCAACCACCTGTCTCCCTCTGCTGAACACTAGAATATTAGGACTAGGAGCAGGAATAGGCCATCTGGTCCCTCAAACCTACCCCGCCATTCAATAAGACCATGGCTGATCTTTTCGTGTACTCAGCTCTACTTACCTCCTCCCTCACCATAACCCTTGATTTTTTCACTGTTCAAAAATCTATCTTTGCCTTAAAAACACTCCTTTAGCCATAAGCTAAATTCTCTCAACCCTTCGTCAGTTCACAGGTGGTTTGGATAGTAATTCAGAGATTATAACCCTTGACAGCCTGTTCTTTAATTTAATTCCTAGTGTTTGGTAATTCCCAAACAGATCCTCTTTCCTAGTCTTGCCTATATTGTTTGTGCCAACTTGGACCACAACAATTGGATCCTCCCCTTCCCGCTCCAATGTCCTTTCAAACCGTTCAGAGATGTCTGGCACCAGGCAGGCAACACACCATTCAATAAAACTTTAACCTAGCCATGCCAAAAAAAGACGCCTTTCAATTTATGATGGTGACTGAGAGGAGGGGAACGTGTAGGCTTATTTACCTTTTTCCCTGCCCAGAAGGACTGACGAGTTACATAAGAACATAAGAACATAAGAAATAGGAGCAGGAGTAGGCCATCTAGCCCTTCGAGCCTGCCCCGCCATTCAATAAGATCATGGCTGATCTGTCGTGGCTCAGTTCCACTTTCCCGCCCTCTCCCCATAACCCTTAATCCCCTCTCTTATCAAGAACCCATCAACCCGCTTCTTAAAAATATTTAGCGAGGCAGCCTCCACCACTTCAACGGGCAGAGAATTCCAGAGATTCACCAGCCTTTGAGTGAAGAAGTTCCTCCTCAACTCCGTTCTAAACCGCCTCCCCTTTATCTTGAGGCTGTGCCCCCTAGTCCTACTGTCTTTTTTGAGCGGGAATCAGAATGGAACACAAGGGCGCTCACCCGCAGAACGGAAAATCCCTCCTGAAATCAATGGACCTTTGCATGGTCCCCCCACCCCCCGGCCCCGTTCGCTACGATTCCGTTGGCGAGCAGGACGGGAAAATTCCAGATTGAAATCCTTTTCAGCCACAGTCATAGGAATTGTGGTATGTTTGGTTTGGGACCGACTTCATTTCTTAAATTGACTGAAGACTAAAATGTTTATTAAGCAGGTGAGAATAGCAAAACTAGAAAGCGACCGTTCACTGCATTAAATACCGTCCAAATATGCAACACATCATGAGTTATGATGCTCATGGCGGATTTTATGGTCCCGCCAATGTCAGTGGACTTTTGAATGCATCGTCGCCCCAGCTCCCTCACAGTCTCCCCCCACCCGTGCTCCAAGTCCCACCAAGCTAAATAAGCAAACATCGTAGGACACAAGGATGTTCCACAGGCAGATGTTATTCCTTGGTGTTCAGACCCAAAATGTTTGTAGCAAAGGCAGCCGATACGCATAGATTGCAAGGTTCCCCTGGTGAATCGTACATGGCTTTCTTCAAGTAGCTTACACAACGGGACAGAATTTTCCCATGCCTGTGACTTGGTTGGGGCAAGTCTGAAGTGACATGCTATGATGGCTATGAGTTTCAAGGGAGATGTCAGGGAATAAAAGCTGGGGGGCAGGGGGTAGGCCGGTGGGGCTGGGTGGGTGTTGGGGGCTGGGGGTGAGGCAGCAATTTCATATCTTCTGTTTAGACCAATAATGGAATTTGACAGCAGGAAGTTTTCCTTCAGCCAGGGATTAATAATTTCTCAAACAAATGTTCAATGGTAATGGAGGATGAAGGGAACTGTGTGAGATTCGCAAATTATACAGCCCATCAATAATTGTCAAAGATCGTATATATTGTCAGTACGACGGGACAACGTCATTGTATGGAGCTCTAAGTAAATACGAAGTGAGAACAAGTTGCTTAATTGTCTAGTCCACATGTCCTTACAATATTTGAGTTTTCACATGAACTGGGAAGTTATTATTCAATATGAAATGATGTGCTGAATAATGGCAACAACTAGCAGTCTTTTGTGTTTAACAAATAACGTCATCTTCTAGAAGCATGAAATATGAAATTTAGCCAACCAAATGCCAATATTGCAAATGTCTGCAATCGCTATCAACTTGCCCTCAATCTACATGGAGTAATGAGGTGAGGTTGTGGGGGAGTGCTGCATTGCCGGAATTACCGCCTGATTGAATTGAGGGCCTATTCTTCCTGTTCTTCCAAAAAGATCGCACGGGGATAACCCCAATATTGGTCCCACAACCAACATCACTAAAACAGATTATCAGGCCACGTGTCTTGATTGTCAGATTGTGCTGTTTGCAGAACCCCTGTCAAATTCGCTACAAATGAAGAGCAAACACTTTTCGGAAGTAATTGACTGTAAATAATCCTGTAATGCCCTATATCTAACCCTGATAGTTTCAGAAACATGTTTATTTGTATTCAGTCAGTGACTATTAATCCTTAGAAAGCACATGGATACTAAGTAAATTTAAAATGTACCAGAAATGTTAGACATATATTAGCCTGTTATGACTAGGAGGGAAAGATTGAACTGGTTCCCTCTATTCAACCTCCTGGCTCTGCCACAATAAATGTTTAAGTTTCTCTTTCATGAAGGATGTGCCATTTACAAATCAAAATATATTAAACTATTTATACAGCAAACAAGAAGAAGCCAATCAAACATGATTTTCTTGAATTAAAGAAAATCAAATTTATTAAACATCAAACTCAAAAAAAAAGCAACGTCACAATCAGGTATAGAAATAAGGGAAGTACATTAGTAAAAGATGGGTAAGTGTGCTTTGATTTTCCTTAAGGTTTGCTTTGCAGCCAATTTGGATTAGCTGGTTTCATGCATGCGGTCAGCTGGACAAGGTGTTGCAATTATTACAAGATCCCAGTCCGCTGGTAGATTTTTGATAGCTGAATTCTTGATCTGAGTGACACACTTTTCCTAAAAGAAAGAGATGGAAAGAGGACAGCTCTTCAGTCTGCTCCCTCTGCTGAAATGTTTACTGACACTTACTTTGTCACCTGTAACCTCCCTGCACTGGCTGCAACCATTGCATGTCCCCACACGGTTTTGGGCGAGTCTGTCTGTGGCAGTCATTGTTTCACTACTCAGCACTTTGCATTTTACTGTCCCTTTCTTAGACAGTGATGAGTTTTGATGTTTTTTTTAACCTTCACTTTGGAATGTAGTTTGGTCTGTCTCTATTCAAATTGCAAAGTTTGAAATCGCAATTCTACACTGGAACTTGCCAGATGCTCATCAATTGGCAAGACCAGACATCAAGTGTCTTGTAGCAACCATCTTTAGTCAGTGAAGTTTCTTGTCTTTTAAACATTGTTCTTAAACAGTTGGACATGTTTAGTCAGCCAGTGGAATTGCAGATTTATCTCTTGTCAACATGTCATATAATAATGGCAGGAGTGAAAGTGACAATAATCAATCCAGAAACTTGGGTATATTGGAAATGTCACTGATCTAGTATTCCACAGTGCCAGGTTAATACTCTGTGGAATAAACAAAAAGCGCTGGAAAATTCAACAGGTCAGGCAGCATCTGCAGAAGGAAGCAGAGTAAATGTTTTTGAGTTGAATATGTCATTTAAGAATTCTTCCAGCACTTGCTGGTTTTATTTCAGATGCCCAACATCCCATAGTATGTTTGCTTTCATTTTATTAAGTGGAACTTAAATTCACTTAATAAAACCTGGTATTGAAAACCAATCTGCATAATGGCTGCTATGAACTTATCATCAATTGTCATAAAATCCATCTGGTTCATGAATGTCCTTTAGGCAAGGGAATCTTAACATCCTTATTAGGTCTGTTCTTACACCTATAGGGGACTCCAGAACTTGGCAATGTGGTTAACTCTTAACTGTCCTTTGTAAATGGCCTTGCAAACCACTCAGTTGAATGGCAATCCAGGATGAATGACAAATGCTTGCTTTGCCAGTGATGCCTATATACCATCATTTTTTAAAAAATACCATCGGAGTATTTGCACTCTCACTGCGCATCGAGCATTATCTCTTTTCTCCTCATTGAATGATTAAAATTTGGATTTACTTGAAGTGACTGAGATCAAATTCAATCAAAAGTTCCATAATGAATCTACATATAATACAGCACAGATAAAAACTTATTTTGTTAGTTATAACAACTGTGTTAAAAATGGCACAGCTCAAGCAAGTGGAGTGAGTTAACTATTAAATTGCAGTTACAATAGTCAATATATAAGAACATAAGAACATAAAAAATAGGAGCAGGAGTAGGCCATCTAGCCCTTCGAGCCTGCCCCACCATTCAATAAGATCATGGCTGAACTGTCGTGGCTCAGTTCCACATTCCCACCCTCTCCCCATAACCCTTAATCCCCTCTCTTATTAAAAACCCATCAACCCGCGTCTTAAAAATATTTAGCGAGGTAGCCTCCACCACTTCAACGGGCAGAGAATTCCAGAGATTCACCACCCTTTGAGTGAAGAAGTTCCTCCTCAACTCCGTTCTAAAACGCCCCTCCTTTATTTTGAGGCTGTGCCCCCTAGTCCTACTATCCTTTCTGAGTGGGAAAAGTCTCTCCACCTCTATCCTATCCATCCCATTCATCATCTTATACGTCTCAATGAGATCCCCCCTCATTCTTCTAAATTCTAATGAGTACAAGCCTAGTTTATTCAGCCTCTCCTCATAGCTCAACCCCCTCAACTCCGGCATCAGCCTAGTAAACCTCCTCTGCACTCCCTCCTAGGCCAAAATATCCTTGCGTAAGTACGGCGCCCAAAACTGCACACAGTACTCCAGCTGCGGCCTCACCAATGCCCTATACAGCTGCAGCAAGACCTCCCTACTTTTATATTCAATCCCCCTCGCTATGAAGGCCAGCATCCCATTCGCCTTCCTGACCACCTGCTGCACCTGCAAGCTGGGTTTTTGCGACTCATGCACAAGGACCCCAAGGTCCCTCTGCACCGTCGCCTGCTGCAGTTTTTCTCCACGTAAGTAATAATCCTTCCTACCATTATTCCTACCAAAGTGGACCACCTCGCACTTGCCAACATTAAATTCCATTTGCCATTTCCTGGCCCATTCGCCCAGCCTATCTAGATCCTTCTGTAGACTCTGCACACCCTCCGCACAATTTGCCGTTCCACCAATCTTGGTGTCATCAGCAAATTTCGACACCATACACACGGTTCCCTCCTCCAGATCATCTATATAAATGGTAAATAGCTGAGGCCCCACCACCGACCCCTGGGGCACTCCACTAGTCACCATCCGCCAATCCGAATAGCACCCATTGACCCCCACTCTCTGCCTCCTATTTGACAACCAATCCTCTATCCATGCTAACACCCTACCCCAAACTCCATGTCCCCTGACCTTCTGCAATAACCTCTTGTGAGGTACCTTCTCAAACGCCTTCTGAAAATCCAGAAAGACCACATCCACCGGCTCTCCTCTATCCACCGCCCTAGACACATCCTCATAGAACTCCAGTAAATTTGTCAGACACGACTTCCCTTTAACAAAACCGTGCTGCGTCTGCTCTATCAAGCAATTCCCCTCAAGATGCCTCGCTATTTCCTCCTTGATGACGGATTCTAACATTTTACCTACAACAGACGTTAAACTAACCGGTCTACAATTCCCTGCCTTTTGCCTGGCACCCTTCTTAAACAACGGCGTAACATTAGCCGTTTTCCAATCTTCCGGCACTTCCCCGGAATCCAGCGACGTCTGGAAAATAACCACCAAGGCATCCACTATCACCTCCGCCATTTCTTTCAGAACCCTCGGATGCATTCCATCCGGTCCTGGCGACTTGACCACAATCAGCCCCTCCAGTCTGTCGAGCACCGCCTCTCTAGTAACAGTAATGTCATTAAGACCCTCCAGTCCTACCACCTTTCCATCTCTAACACCCGGCAAATTATTCACGTCCTCCTCCGTGAAGACAGAAACAAAAAAGTTATTCAAGACCTCAGCCATATCCCCATCCCCTACCACTAAGTCCCCCTTCTCATCCTCTAAGGGACCAACGTTCACCCTAGCCAGCCTCTTCCTTTTTATATATTTATAAAAACTCTTGCTATCCTTTTTTATATTAAGCGCTAGCCCAGCTTCATAGTTTCTCCCTACCCTTCTTTATCAACTTCTTTGTCAATCTTTGTTGACATTTAAACCTCTCCCAATCCTCTTCTCGCCCACTACTCTTAGCTACTCTAAACGCCTCCGCTTTTAATTTAACACTTTCCTTCACCTCCTTCGTTATCCACGGCTTCTTACCTCTCCTCCTACGGTCCTTTTTGACCATCGGAATAAATTTCTGCTGAGCACCAAGAAAGATCTCCTTAAAGATCCTCCACTGCTCCTCAGCAGACCTACCTTCCAACATGCTCCCCCAGTCCACATTCGCCAATTCTTCTCTCATCCTACCGTACTCCCCTCTGTTCAAACAAAGGACGCGCGTCCGGGAACCCACTTTCTCCTCCTCCATCTGCACCAGAAACTCCACCATACAATGATCACTCTCCCCAAGAGGATCCTTCACCGCAAGGTCCCTAATTCTACCCACCTCATTACATAACACCAGATCCAAGATAGCTCGCTCCCTCGTCGGCTCCAACACACACTGTTCCAGGAAACTATCCCGGCAGCATTCCAAGAACATGTTGGCTCAGTTCAATTAACACACAGGAGACAGAGGACTATTTATTCTATTTCACTAGATTTCTACATTTATTGGTTAATGAAAACAGAAAAAAAATGTTTTCGGCATGTCAGTGATCCCACTGTATAAATAGGACTGAATAAAACTTGGCTGAAGCAAATGTCAATGCCACAGCCATTGAACTATGCTACATATCGTGCTACCATGCCAACCAGTTGGGCGGCATGGTAGCACAATGTTTAGCACTGCTGCTTCACAGCTCCAGGGACCTGGATTCGATTCCCGGCTTGGGTTACTCCAACATTCTCCTCATGTCTGTGTGGGCTTTTTTCCGGGTACTCCAGTTTCCTCCCACAGTCCAAAGATGTGCAGGCTAGGTAGATTGGCCGTGCTTAAAAATTGCCCTTAGTGTCCTGAGATGCATAGGTTAGAGGGATTAGTGGGTAAATATGTTGGGATATGGGGGTAGGGCCTGGGTAGAACTGTGGTTGGTGCAGACTCGATGGGCTGAATGGACTCTTTCTGTACTGTAATGTTTCTATGAACGTTTTCCAATCACATTTACTGGAGCTATATTGGCCGCTTTCAATGTCACAAAACTACATTTTGAAGGTAACATTTCATCCGTAGGTTTTTGGCAGCACTTGAGAATTTGTTTCCCTTTGCCTTGTTGTCTTCCTTGTTGTGGGAAGCTATGGCACATTCATCTACATACAGAAGCTCACTGATTACTTCCTTTGTGTTTTGTGGAGGCATGCAACCTGGGGAGATTGAAACATTTCCCTGAATTGATGCTGACTTGATGCTTGCAGACTTGTCACTGGTAGAGTCCTTATGCATTGCAGAAGAGAAGGCTTGAAGAGTTGAGGAGCCATGCTCCATCCTAGTGTTAGGCTGCTGATTACTGCAGAGGCATTGGACATTTCTGCATGGGCACATGCAAGTACGAAGATTCCATCATGTAGTCAGCACATAATTTTGACAAACATTTTGGAAATTCAGATTTGGAGAGCAAGTATTATACATCAGTGTACTTAAGGAAGTGGCAATGGAAATAGCAGATCTACTGGTGGTTATTTTCCAAAATTCTTTGGACTCTGGGCTGGTCGTAGCAGGTTGAAGGGCAACTAATATAATCCGCTATTCAAAAAGAGAGGTTGAGAGAAAATAGGGAACTATAGACAGTGAGCTAAACCATCTGTACTGAGAAAATTGTTAGTGTCCATTAACAAGGATTTTGTAACTCAGCATTTGGAAGGCAGTAGTACAATCAAACAAAGTCAGCATGGATGTATAATGGGGAAATCATGCTTGGTGATTGGAATTTTTTGAGGATGTAATTAATAGGATTGACCAAGGAGAAGTGGTAGATGTGGTTTACTTAGATTTTCAGAAGACTTTTGACAAGGTCTCACATAACAGACTACTATGTAAAATTAAAGTGCATGGGATTGCAAGTAATGTCTTGACAAGGATAGAAAGCTGGTTAGCAGATAAAAAGAGTTGCCATAAATGAATATTTTTTCTGATTGACAATTTGTGATTGCAGGGATCTGTGCTAGGACCCCAACTGTTCACAGTACATATTAATGATTTGGAAGAGGAAACTAAATGTATTGTCTCCAAATTTGCAGATGAATCAAAGTTGGGTGGGAAGGGAGCTGTGAGAGATGCAGAGATGTTTCAGCCTGATGTGGACAGGCTGATTGTGTGGGCATATACATGCCAGATGTAGTGTAATGTGAATAACTGTGAGGTTATTCACTTTGGTAGTAATAATAGGAAGACAAATTATTATTTGAATGGATGTAAATTGGGAGAGTTTGACATGCAGCGAGACCTTGGTGTATTTGTATATCAGCCAGCGAAAGTAAGCATGCAGATACAGCAGGCAATAAAGAAGCCAAATAGTATATTGGCCTTCACAGCGAGAGGATTTGAGTATAGGGATAGGATGTTGGTGAAGCCATGCCTGGGGTATTGTGTGCAATTTTGGTGTCATTATCTAAGGAAGAATGTCCTTGCTATAGAGGGAGTACAGCAAAGGTGTACCAGGCTGATTTTTGGGATGGTCATATGAGGAGAGACTAAATTGGTTAGGATATATTAATAGGGAATTAGAAGAGTGAGAGGGGATCTCATAGAAACTTACAAAGTTCTAACAGGGTAAGACTTGATATATTATAGTGGGGAAGTTCAGAACTAGGTGCCACAGTTTGAGGATGCTGAAATGAGGAGAAATTTCTTCACCCAAAGGGTGGTTAATATGTGAATTTCACTGCCACAGAAAGAGTTGAGGCCCAAACGCTATTTCATTTCAGGGAGAAATAAGATGTAGATCTTGAAGATAAAGGGATCAAGGGATATGGGCGGTGGGGGGGGGGGGGGGGGGGCGACGGGGGAATCAGGATATTGAATTTGATGATCAGCCATGATCAAAGTGAACAGTGGCGCACATTCAAAGGGCCGAATGGCCTACTCCTGCTTCTAGTTTCTATACTTCTATTAGGGTGACTCATGCTGCCAATAGCTTTCTTTAGCTGTGTGGCTAGCATATGTCGTACTTGATGTTGTTCTCTGCATTTTTTTGCCGCTGTACTGCTGCCGCCACCATGTCGGTTGTCCTACTTTTAGCAGTCGAATCACACTGTGCTACCAGGAGGTTTCTTTCACGAGGTTCTCTAGTAGACGGTTTAATATCCCTCAGAGTTGCCACATACATTTTTTGGGGGAAATTTTTGCATCTTTAGATGCTACGTTGGCACCCTTGATGTCCTGTGCCCCCTACCCCTTCCCAAATACCCTGAAAATGACTGTAAGGTTATTTACAAAAACTGTTTCTAATACACTCTCAACTCTGATGGAATGCCGTCTAAGCCAGGGTCTTTGATTGTTTTTTTCGCCACTTCCGTGGAGGTAGGAAGAGAGAGACTTTTGATGCAGAGGATCTGTTAACATGTGGAAGTCTCTGTTGACAAGCTCGGCGAGGTGCTGACTCCGCCATTCTACACAGCTGCTGAATCAGTGATTACACCATTCCCATCAACTGTTAGGATAGGAACAAAGGTTGTGATAGACGGGCCACATACAGTCATCGTCACTTTGTATAGAACAAGACGATTTTTCTAGGTTAGATATTTGGTTGTCTATGTGACGCCCTAGGAGACTTGTTTTGTTTCAGAAGATTCGCAATATTGTCAATATTCTCTTCAAAACAGCTTTGATGCTTGCATTTGCAGTATCCCAGGATTTCTACTGAAGTCTGAAAAGTTCGTGATAGAGCAGTTTCCATTCAACTTCAAATTCATTTTGGTGTGGGTGAGGCTGGGGAGTACAGACTAAGCTGTAGAGTCGCCTCCGGTTGAATAGGAGGACCTCAGTCAATAGAACATTTCTTAAGGTGTTTGGTACCTAGCTTTGGCCATGGTAATTTACAATGTTTCGGCTGGATCATTAGCTTCAGCTTGTTGCAAATCAATCGGTGGTCTGCCCAGCAGTCAGTTGTGTGTGAGGCATGAGTTATCGCGCAGTCAGCTCTTTCCTTCTTTTTGGCAAACACACGTTCCAGTGGATGCCAGAAATTAGGTATTGTTGGGTTGTCTCGTATTTTCCTTTTAGGCAGAATATGGTATTGGCCGCACTTGGCACACGATGAAAATAGGGAGTTGGCTTTGAGTATTGCATTTCAAAACCATGTTGACCTGGGTGCCTGCCCATATGATGTGATCATGTCTGACTCGAGCACTGAAATAATTCAAAGGAAAATTTTGTCTTCTTTAGGGATTGATAGTAGGAGGTAGGCCAGATCACCATGAAAGCTGTCCTTTACACTTTGATCACTGTGGGAGACAACGCATTTATGGCTGATTTTTGTCTCCTGTGTTGTTGCAGGTGAAGATATATGCTTATTAGGCGTTTGTCCACGATTTTGGGAAGATTTTTCAGGTCCTTTGTAATTTCTCTCCTGGCTTCTCTACATTCTGTAGGAGGTAGACCACTCCATCAGATAGTGCATCCTGCTTCTATCTTTTCAAATTGGCCTTCTGTTAGTCTTGCCTCGCTAACAACATCTATGCCTGCACCATGCTACGTTCACGGACTATTGGAGCTGAATGAAGTTCAGGTACTGCTGGTTTTATGATCAAATAGGGTGCGGACAATCGAGCTTGCCACTGCCATGGTTGGATATTCGAGTTTGTCGTTGCTTTCTTCGGTAACTCCTTGCCGCTCGACTGAGTTGGTCCCAGCCGCAGTATGCTGGGCAGTAATGTACAAGCAAACGATATTAAGGCGTCCTTCTGTGACAACTGACCAGCTATGCTTCCTTAAGTGGGGCAGCAGGGCCCTCGCATGGCACTATTATATCCCTTTTGGGTTACATCTAGTAGCCAATGACCATCTATGGAGCACTTACATACACATGAGTAATAGGACTTCCATTGTGACTGTTCTTGTCGTTTCACACACTTCAGTGACTATCGGACATGATTATATGAGACGTCTTTGAGTGAGATAGACATCAAGCAGTTAGGTAAATTAATTAACATTTGAAAACTGCATATGACAGAACCAATCAGAGTTGACAACCCGATATGGATCCTGAAATCCATTCACCCAGTCACTGACCTTATTGATTACGTTCATAGACTTCCCTCCTCCTTTGGCTCAGCGTTTATGTCTGACTTTTCTTCAGCGAAGAGTTTTGGGATGTATTTCTACATTTAAGGTGCTATGTTACTATTGTTGTATATCGTAATCGCTTTTCTTGTCGACAGAGCATTAATTTTCATTAATTTTGAGAATGTCACGTGAATCCAAGTTGTTGTTTTTCTCGATCCGACTTGTAAATTGAGCTCTTGGGCAGGTTGCAAGTGACCATTATCAATGGATTTGTAATCAGAGTGTGAATCAACGTTCTCAGGGAGATAATTGGGAGGAACTGTGTAAGATGTTCTTTTCTGATTACGAGTTGGTATCAGGTTTTGACCTTGTACAAAACGGTTCCAACATATAAAGGAAGCCCACTCACTGCGTAAAGCCATGAAGGTTTCTATACTCAGACTTCTGTAGGAGTTGCATGACTTTTAGCCGGACACACTCTCTTGAATTTTGGGTCAAATTTCCAACAATGACAACTTGCATTTAAAAAGGGCCTTTAACATAAGAAAATCATAGGCTTTTCTCCATAATGTAATTTGATTTAATTTGAGATTTTAAAAAAGAATTAGGGAGGTCCTTTTTTGGTCAAAATGTAAAACAGTTTTCAAATGGATACAATGCAGACATGCCTGTTTGAAAGTGTTGGGAGTAGCGCAGAATTTTTTTGTCCTATTGGTGATCACCATGACGTGAACTGTCCTAAACGTGCTAATTAGGCACTTGAAGTATTAATACTCAAGAGCTGATTTTTGTGGAATGGTATATGCGGGTTCCTTGCGCTCATCTCCAGTGAAGATGTGGCACTTTGCACAATGGCTGGGGATCTAAGATAGGGGGTACACGTACTCGAAAGTCTGTGGGGGCGAAGGTCCAGATGAAGAAGGATGTTGTGTGCCACAGAAGACAAGGTTGTCACATTCCACCCCCCCCCCCCACCCCACCCCCACTCCCAGCCCTCTGTCTTGCAGCAGCTGATGCGACTCTGCCTCACCTCATATCCTCCTTCTATGCTGCATGCAGACTAACGGGGACCCTTGGCAAGATGCTCATGACCAAGTATGCCCATTCTCCTGGTGACTCCAAACAGATGCATGTAAAGCTAGAGAAGCATGGCATTTACTCTTTTAAGAGAACACCTCGTAGAATTTCTGGAATAAAAGTTGACCACGTGCTGGCAAAATGTCCCAGAAAGTCTCCCGACTTTCACAGCCCTCATAATAGCTATAACATCAACCATCAGCAGGTGGTGACTATCCATTAAAGTGGTGAATATCCCTTTACTTTGTATGATTGAAATCAACATCAATGTCATGTTTACTCCCAAACACTTCAGTATATTGCATTAAGGCATCATTTCGAAACCTGGTAACCTTTATTTATAAATAGTGTGTACTAAACCTTATCCCTCTTCCTATTATGGACCAGGAGCATGGCAGATTTATAGCAAACAGGACTCAGACTGGACAGCAAGCTACGTGACCTCAATGTCCCTGGACTAAATATTGATGAGAATCTGTTCCTGCTATTTGTCATTTTCTGGTGACCCTAGCTGAAAATGTTTCTTTTGTGGTCAAATAGGAACTGAAGAGCATGAGACTATGGTGTTAGTTGTACTTGAACATCAGACTCACACTTGCCCTTGTTCAGGTGAGACGGCAATGATTTTGAGTACTTGTTTTACCGAGTATTAGAAGTGGAAGATTTGGAGTGGTGAAGTTTGGATACGGAGCCAACAGGAGCTGGTAGACGTGTTTGATACACCCTCAATATCTTATGGAAGGAAAGAACAGCAACCGTAGCAGTGAAATTTTCCATGTGCGGCCCACCATTTGGCCGATTGTGCAATCTGCCTCCAGGATTCAACTGAGCAAATGTAGAAACTGCAGGAACCCATAGTCGCCGGAACTTCACTGACATGATCACACTGGGCAATGACCATTTACCTGTTATTTACGTGGGAAATGATTCAGTTGCTCATCGTGTGAAGGCATCAGAGTATTTGCACTGACCAGAAATCAGTTAAGTGCTCAGACTGCAGCATAATCTTTAAAAGTTCAGAAAAACTGGTTCAGCAGCTGAAGAGTGAATTTTGAAATGTTCTGCGTTTAGAAAGTAATTCACCCGTTCAACACACTGGCTAAATCACCAGTGCACAAATACTGATGAGAAACAGTTTTCCTGTACTGAAAATGGGAGGACGTTTACACAGCCATCCAACCTGCTCATTAAATAGCGCATTCACACAGGAGTGAAGCTGTTTAAGCGATCAGCATGTGGAAAGGGGTTATTTCAGATGCCCTCTCTGCTGACACACCAACATATTCTCATTGGAGACAGACTGCCAAGAGAGAAAGTAGGAGAACTTGAGAAGTGACTGGTACTGGTCCAGACTGGTCTTGTATACCTTAAATGGAACTCCAGTTTGGATATGTACCGTTAACTTCCAAGCTTTACTGTTTTTTTCCCTTCTGGGATATATGTTTACTGACCACCTTCTAACACAAGTGGATTCACATAGGAGAGAGTCATTTAAGTGGTTGGCCTGTGAAAAAGATTTCGCTCACTAATCCTCCCTAATGAGCCAAGGACACATTCTGCCTCGGTGTATGGTCCAGGAATGGCAATTGTTTCTCGCTCCACAGATGCTGCCAGACCTGCTGAGCTTTTTCCCATTTTCTGTTTTTATTTCAGATTTCCAGCATCCGCAGTATTTTGCTTTTATTCGTACTGAGCTGCAGTTGATGCTGTGAACTGTGGTCAGGATGGAACCTTGTTACGGCTGTGACGCTTATTTATTTTGACCTTAATAACCACTAGGTTTGGGCTGACATTTAATATATTTATTTCTAAGGTAAATCAAATTTACTATAATGGTATGCTGTGTTAAAAAAACGCAGAATTTGTATTTATAAGGCTTCTTTCATAACAAAGAACAAAGAGAACAAAGAACAACACAGCGCAGGAAACAGGCCCTTTGGCCCAACAAGCCCGCACTGCCATTTTAACATTCAGTGAACGCCTCATTCCAATCCCTCTTCTTTTGACTTCTATGACTTTTGCCTACGCCTCTAGGATTCCACAATAAAGGTGTGCAAATTTACAGAATTATATATGTGTGCCAGATTGAGGGAGGTCTAACATCAGGACTTTGCAGCCAATGCAGCATTTCTTTGAAGTTTGGTTGTTGTCAAGTTGTTGAGTCCTCTTAAGATATTGCACAAAGTAACCTGGAGGCTCTGTACTTACCTGTTAAAAATTCTTGTGTGTGATTGATTCCATTGCTTCAATTAGTCAGCAGAAATTAATCCACTAAAACAAAAAAATCCCAAATCAATTCCTGGTGTGCAATCACATGTTGATATGTACATTCCAAAAAATTGGCAAGTATTAAATGACAATTATCGTGATTAGCAGAGCACACCAGCTCTGGTTCACATTATCTATCAACTAGGGAGGTGGGGGGGGGGAGGTGGGAGTGATGTTTTTTGGTGTTTTATCAAGAATCCTTCAAATTTGTTCCCGTGTCTGGTGATCGGTTTTTGTTACTGGGATGCCTCCATAAGATTGCACTTCAGACTTTGAATTAAGTAATGTAGTGATGTGGAGATGCCGGCGTTGGACTGGGGTAAACACGGGACAAACCCTGAAAGCTTGTGAGTTTACTATTAAATAAATTGATTGGACTCTAACCTGGTGTTGTGAGACTTCTTACTTAGGTAATGTAACACATTGAGTCATATTGAAGGCAAAATACTGCAGAACCTAGGGTCATAAACAAAAATAGAAAATGTTGGAAAATCTCAGCAGGTCTGACACAGATTTCCCAGCATTTTCTGTTTTTCTGACATTGAATCATGTATTTGGCTTAACATATCAACTGAGTCCATTTGACTTTGGACACCATCAGAAGCATACATCATAGAAGGAGGCCATTAGACCAATTGTGCCTGTGTCAGGCACCTCACTGAGATCTATCAACTCAACCAGTTTCTCTGCCTTATATAACAGTGCAGCTTCTTACTTTTAAGAAGGTATCTAATTTGCTGTTGAAATTTTTGTTGAAAGTGTTTCATAAATATTTCAGGCAGTGTGTTCCACATCATAATTCACTGAGCAAAAAAAACCCTCTCTCCTCTCTGGATATTTTTGAAATCATTTAAACTCGGTGTCTATAAGTAACAGACGCTCTAGCCAGAGTGACCGTCAAAACATCAAGATTAGCTAAGTTGAAATGATAAAACAAATAATGTAACAGATACAGTGAAAGAGTCACAACTCAAAAAAAAGTTTTACCAAATAAAGACTTTTAAATAAACGCCCATTATCCTTTATGCCAGAAAATTTCAGGTATGTTAATACTTTTCAAACTATCATTGGTTGATTTTGATTTTTGGAGGTTAAAAACAGCATTTTGTAGGTAAAATGTTAGAATCCGTCATCAAGGAGGAAATAGCGAGGCATCTTGAGAGGAACTGCTTGATAGAGCAGACGCAGCACGGTTTCGTTAAAGGGAAGTCGTGTCTGACAAATTTACTGGAGTTCTATGAGGATGTGTCTAGGGCGGTGGATAGAGGAGAGCCGGTGGATGTGGTCTTTCTGGATTTTCAGAAGGCGTTTGACAAGGTACCTCACAGGAGGTTATTGCAGAAGGTAAGGGGGCATGGAGTTGGGGGTAGGGTGTTAGCGTGGATAGAGGATTGGTTGTCAAATAGGAGGCAGAGAGTGGGGGTCAATGGGTGCTATTCGGATTGGCGGATGGTGACTAGTGGAGTGCCTCAGGGGTCAGTGCTGGGGCCTCAGCTATTTACCATTTATATAGGTGATCTGGAGGAGGGAACCGAGTGTAGGGTGTCGAAATTTGCTGATGACACCAAGATTGGAGGAAAGGCAAATTGTGCGGAGGGTGTGGAGAATCTGCAGAAGGATCTAGATAGGCTGGGCGAATGGACCAGGAAATGGCAAATGGAATTTAATGTTGGCAAGTATGAGGTGGTCCACTTTGGTAGGAATAATGGTAGGAAGGATTATCACTTACGTGGAGAAAAACTGCAGCAGGCGACGGTGCAGAGGGACCTTGGGGTCCTTGTGCATGAGTCGCAAAAACCCAGCTTGCAGGTGCAGCAGGTGGTCAGGAAGGCGAATGGGATGCTGGCCTTCATAGCGAGGGGGATTGAATATAAAAGTAGGGAGGTCTTGCTGCAGCTGTATAGGGCATTGGTGAGGCCGCAGCTGGAGTACTGTGTGCAGTTTTTGGCGCCGTACTTACGCAAGGATATTTTGGCCTTGGAGGGACTGCAGAGGAGGTTTACTAGGCTGATGCCGGGGTTGAGGGGGTTGAGCTATGAGGAGAGGCTGAATAAACTAGGCTTGTACTCGTTAGAGTTTAGAAGAATGAGGGGAGATCTCATTGAGATGTATAAGATGATGAATGGGATAGATAGGATAGAGGTGGAGAGACTCTTCCCACTCAGAAAGGATAATAGGACTAGGGGGCACAGCCTCAAGATAAAGGGGGGGGTGCGGTTTAGAACGGAGTTGAGGAGGAACTTCTTCACTCAAAGGGTGGTGAATCTCTGGAATTCTCTGCCCGTTGAAGTGGTGGAGGCTACCTCGCTAAATATTTTTAAGACGCGGGTTGATGGGTTTTTGATAAGAGAGGGGATTAAGGGTTATGGGGAGAGGGCGGGAATGTGGAACTGAGCCACGACAGATCAGCTATGATCTTATTGAATGGCGGGGCAGGCTCGAAGGGCTAGATGGCCTACTCCTGCTCCTATTTCTTATG
The DNA here is from genome assembly GCF_965287045.1 of Carcharhinus amblyrhynchos. Taxonomy (NCBI): domain Eukaryota; kingdom Metazoa; phylum Chordata; class Chondrichthyes; order Carcharhiniformes; family Carcharhinidae; genus Carcharhinus; species Carcharhinus amblyrhynchos. The sequence goes on from NC_137337.1 coordinate 61,717,301, forward strand.
TTCTTATGTTCATTGACTAGGTTTGAGTTATGTCTTTTCAACTTCAATGGGAATGCAGTAGTATATAACAGACAGTTTCTCACAGTATTTTTGCCCAATGTTGATCTTTTAAACCCCAAACTAAGTTGTGTTACTGATATGAGGGCAACTGATTTATATAAATGTGGTTCACTTGCATTGAACAAAGACATAGCCCTAGCCAATCTCCGAGTGTTTAGGTTAAACTTATTCTTGCAAAGCATGAGGTTGGTGTTTTTGTTGTTTTCTCAGAAGTCTGGGATATTCTGTATCCAGCCTGGTCATGTACTTCAACTTGAGAAATGATGCTTTAAGTGGTCAGTCGAAGATGAGCTGTCCAGTTCACACTGCCCACATTTCCTTTCTATTGAATTCAAGACCACAAAAATACACATCTCTGCCCCTTCTATCCAACTTTTATGCATTGTGGTTGCTGAGTTTACCTGTGTTAACAGTGGCTGCGTTCAATTGTAATCCATTGATTCGAAAAAAAAGAAATGTTTTGAACATGTAGATAAGAAGTTTAATTCTGATTTAACCTGGAATCAAGAGCCAATGAACGTCAATGAGGGCAGAGGTGATGGGAATAATATTTTGAAGGTATCCATAAGACCATAAAATGTAAGAGTGCAAATAGGTCATTTGGCCCATTAAGTCTTCTCCACCATTCAGTGAGATCATGATTGATCTAATATGTTAATCCTCAACGCCACTTTCCTGCTTTCCACCCATAATCCTTGATCCCTCTACTGTTTAAAAATCTATCTATCTCAGTCTTGGATCTCGTTAATAACTTAGCCTCCACGGCTGTCTGCGGTAAAAAATCCCACATACTGACTACCCTCTGTGAGAAGAAATTCCTCCTAATCTGTTTTAAATGGGTGACCTCTTACTCTGAGATTACACCTTCTGATCCTTATACTCTCCGACAGAATCTACCCTGAATCTACCCTTTCAGAATCTACCCTGCCAAGTCCTCTGAGAATCCTATATGTCTCAATGAAATCGCGTCTCATTTTTCCAAACTCCAATGTGCACAGGCCAAACCTACTTAACCTCTCCTCATAAGAAATTCCCTCCGTATCCGGGATCAACCTCATGAATCTTTTCTGGACTTCCTTCAGTGGCCGTATATCTTTCCTCAGATAAAGGGGACCAAAACTGTTCGCAGTATTCACAGATTTTCTGGGATTGAAAGCAGAATTAAATTGCGCCATGTCTTTAGGCATCAGAATCTTCGTTAACTGTTTTTTGTTCCTAGATAAAGATAAACTTGGAGTGGACGACTGGACTGTGTGGGACTGAAAGGAATCTGCTGGATAATTTGATAGAGTCCATTTGAAACTTCAAAGGATGAGCAAAACCAAAGATAACGATATCTCGGTGGAGAAGTATAACTTTTGTGGACACACTTTATCGATTACGATGTTTAAAGGATCTTCGTTAGGCCTTTCTGCTTATGTCTGGGGACCTGTAAGTCTAGTATTTTCCAACGCATTTATTCATTTCTGCAATGTCGGTCACACTGGCTTGGATTAAAAACCGGTTTCATTGGGTGTGTAGCTGCAGAGTCAGTTCCCAGTCTGATTCAGACACAAAATGGCACAAGCTCCAAAATGGAGAGGAATGTTTAGCGACTTGGATTGTCACCGTGGATTTCCGAAACACTGCATATTGTTATAATAGTTTGGGATTTCTGCATTGGCGTTCTTTCCATGATTGCGCAAATCTTTTAGTAATTGTGAAGCATCAGCAGGCGACTATGACCTACGGCTGCGCATGGTAGATACTATCCAACACGGTTCACGGTGTTTGTGGTTGAATAGTGTTACGAGACCGTTTACATCAACCCAGAGGATTGGGTGGCGTCGATTTGACAGTTCAACTCCATGATAATGCCTTCCTCTAGACTTTTCACTGTTGCGTTCAAACCCCAGCATGGCCCTGCTTCTCTTCGTCTCTTGTAGCCTCCTCCAGCTCTCTAAACCGCCCTGACTTCTGTACTCCTCTATCCAGGCCTCTTGTGCAATCCTGATTTCAAAGCCCTGCTTTCTGCTACCAAAGCCACGAGGTCTATAATTTCATCGCTAAACTTTTCCAGTTCCTGTTCCTCTGTTCAGATGTACGTGGAAACCAACTTTTTGTACCTCAGCTGCCCCAATATTTCCTTGCAAGTCTGTTGATCGAGAGTTAATTGAGATCATTCCAGTGAAACGCTTTAATACATTGAAGACGCTATGTAAATACGTTTTTTTGTTGTTGAACTTACCAGCTGTTGATGCAGAGGTACCACTGAATTAAGACTGACGTTTCTTTAAATGATTTTTGTTATGTTATAGAAACTGTTGGAATAATCCAGAAAATACCGTATTCAAATGACTCCAAGAGCGTTTGAGAACATATACCAGTCCCAGTTGTGACCTGGCCTATATTTGACTCCTCCCCCAAATACTGTCGGAGGTGGTTTGCATGGGAAGCCATTTAAGACTGCTCACCTATTTAAGAAGGTGGCACAGTGGTTAGCACTGCTGCTTCACAGTGCCAGGGACCGGGGTTTGATTCCCAGCTTGGGTCACTATCTGCATGGAATTGTCCCTATGTCTGTGTGGGGTTTCCTTCAGGTGCTCCTGTTCCCCCCACCCCCGGTCCGAAGATGCGTAGGTTAGATGCGTTGGTCATGCTAAATCCTCCCTCAGTGTACGCGAACAGGCACCAGATTGTAGCGACTAGGAGATTTGCACAGTAACTTCATTGCAGTGTGAATGAAACTGACTTGTGACTAACAAATAAACTTTAACTTTAAGATCTTGCCGCTAGTTACTTGGAGAAGTGACGATGTGAATTATACTCCTCTCTCCAGCTGCATTCGTATTTTGAAACTAAATAGAATGCGATTGTTGTCATTGAGCTTTATTAACCACTTCCATTTTGTATCAAGTAAACTTTTAATATCCAATTTAATAATTTAACTTCCGGCTGCAAATGCTGTGGGCAAACTATGTCACTCGGTTTTGTATCCCTTCATGAAAGGTGTTTGATTGAAGCCAGTGTTCTACTTTATTTTGCTTGGCAGTCAGAGTAAAGAACCATTTGCCTCAGACAGGCAATGCAATGTGAATGCAGCCCATACATTTATTTTAAATTCTGACCCAATTAAAGTATTGTATCCCTCCATTCCTTTCACAGTAAACCCAGCTGTCAAAGATCAATAATTTGTGCACAGGAAGAAGGAGAGGAATAGTGGCAAGAAGTGTGATTGGAGTAACTCAGTTTTCATTATATTTTCCTTCATGATTTTTCTTAGATCCTGAACGCACCCCTGAAACAGTAGGTTTGGTCACGACTTATCTGCTTGATTCTTTCAAAGCTCCTTGGCCTACCCACACAAATTTGTTTAGGCGATCTTTTGACATCCTCCCCACTACCTAGTCCCTACAATCATCCTTTTCTTCCTCTTCCCACATTGTCCTCGTTCTCTGTATACTTTGTCAAATTGCTCAACAATAATGAGTGCTTCTCTCATCAGGCAGTTGTACTTTGTAAGTACTTCCAAGATCAGAAGATTGATTTTACTGGGAAGAAGGTCCTTGAACTAGGTTCTGGTACTGGACTGGTGGGAATTTTGGTGGCGCTTCTGGGTAAGTTAACTCATCTTTCACTTTTGAAGTAAGAAAAACAAATCTGCAATAATAATAAACGTATAAAATAATGGTGTAAATGCAGGTTTACACACCAGCGGCCTATGGGCAAGATGTTGTCTCCGAAACAAGAACAACAAATGATGGAAAATCTCGGCAGGTCTGATGGCATCTGTGGCAAGAGAACAGAGTCAACATTTAGAATCTGAATATTTCTTTATTAGAGCTAAAGAGAACTGGAAATAGGAGGAGAATTATGCTGCTGTGGGGATGGGCGTGGGGAGTGGGGGGCTAGAACAAAGTGTGTCAAAGGACAACCTGGAAGAGCTAGCAGATGGGTCTAGTGGGATGGGCCATTCAATGTGGTCCCCAGAGACAGTTTTCAAAATCGTAGCCAAGCAGCTATGTTGAAGTGTAAGATCCTACAAAGAGCTAGGCAATGGCCTAGTGTTATTACCATTAGTTTATTAATCCAGAAACTCAGCTAATGTTCTGGGGACCTGGGTTTTAATCCCATCATGGCAGATGATGGAATTTGAATTCAATAAAAAAATCTGAAATTAAGAATCTATTGATCATCACGAAACCATTGTTGATTGTTGGAAAAACCAGCTGGTTCATTTATGTGCTTCAGGGAAGGAAACCTGCTATACCTTCCCTAGTCTGGTCTACATGTGACTCCAAAGTCACAGCAATGTGTTGACTCTCAATTGCCCTTGGGCCACTAGGGATGGACAATAAATGGTGGCCAGCCAGCGACGCCCATGTCTCACGAATGAATAGAAAAAAAAGTTGTTTCTCCAATCATCAGCTGTACCTCTCCAATGATTACTGCTGATGGACTCATAATCAGCAGCAAATGTGCTAGAAAAGTAAACTCTGATTAGAGGAGCAGTGAAGGCCAGCAGCAGTGATTTTGCTGGATAGAGGTTTTCTTTTGGGGGAGGTGGGGGAAAATGAGTGCCAAGGTCCAGGGAACGAGAAGACAAGTTTTGGGCCCAGTAATTGGAAAGACACATGCCAGCTCTGGCATTGGAGAACCAGAATGCTAAAGGCTTGGAAAGGCGGTTTTGGTATATGGCCTGGGAGTGAGATACTGCAGAGACTGAGATCAAAAGAGGCTGCCTGTGAGTGACTTGAGAGAGTGCTGGTGTGCAAATGTGTGTGTGGATGTTTCTATTCTTTTTAATTTAACAATGCATTGCTATTAGAATTTTTTTTTTGCTCAGTTGTATTTTTCTTTACTTTTTTATTTGAAATTCAGTTTAAGGTTCTGCCAAATCTTTCCAAAATTTGGTCATTCACCCTGTGCGCAGGAAAATACTGAAAATGTGTCCTCGCCCAACAAAAAAGGTTGGACAGGCCTGACATAATGTGAAACTAATGCTTTCCTACTGGTAATTTTTGATTTTGTTTAACATTCCATTTACTATTGTTCTGACCTCTACAGTTACTTTTCAGAGTGAATATTCTCATAGATATTAATCCATATTTTTATGTCACTATTCACAGTACTTTCATTGTTGTCATATATAGTGCCTATAGCTAATCCACTGTTCAAAATGCTTATACCAATCATTACTATGTCCTGTACACTACTTAACCATTATGCAAAGCTCCTATGCTTTGGTTATTCATACTCTTTGCTCTGCAGTAATGATGCACCGTATTTAATCATCTAGCCATGGGGCATAATTTAGCACATGATTGTAGTCATAATCCATTGCATTTACAATGATGTTTGCAAATTGTACTATTTATCTCTGAATTTTCACTTCATTTTGGTAATCCTTCTAATCTTTGCTTCAAGCATTACCTTTCTATAAGCACTGTTGCAGTCTCCATAGAGATGGATAACTTTTAAAAGGTAATTTGAACTTTCAGTTACTGATTGAAAGACTAGCAGGGCAAGATGTAAGGTTGAAAAACTGTTACTGTAACAAATGACTAAAAACTCTATTTGCAAAACCTTATTTTCTTTTAGAAGCTAATTTACATATTGAACTATATAAAGGAATATTCCCCTGGAATTCTCATCATACCATACTCCCTTGGCAATTCCAGTCTGTATACCAAAAAGTTCACAGTTGCTCCCAAGTTTCAAGGGATTCACATATCCCTACCTCAGTGAGTAGTAACTTTGAGTGATTATAGCAATTTTCCTCTGCTTTCAGATAATATTTTAAACCAAGGAACAGCAGTGAAGGCTGATCTGATTGTTTCTCTAACCTCGGCGATGTCAGCAACAAATCACGCACAATCCCTTTTGGCTGCAGGATGCGGCTCTTTAAGTAGAAACCATCTCCTTCCTGCCTTTAGATGTGGAAGCTTGCAAAACAAAGCAGCCTTTTCTCTCAAACTAAAGACATGTAACCTCCAACAACAGGGTATGTCTGGGCAATGACTGGGTCAGTAGATAGGCAGGGAAAATGCCAAAATCCTTTTCCTGTTATGGCTCTACCTCCTAGATCTGGGGAAACTGCTGCCTTGGGTCATTTCTGATGAGCAATTTAACCCTGTCTACAGGTAAATATGGACAATCCATACAATTACAATTACCAGCACACACATGTCACACTGCAGCTGCACCCAAAACAAAAGTGTGAGCATTTACTTTCCCCCAATACTGCTCACTAAAATCTTGGCCTTTTCACAAGAACAGATTTGTCTGGGTGGCTGTTGTATCCATAAGTATGGCCATTGGTTTACATGCCTCACCATGTAGGATGCCACTTTTCCTTTAGGTAAGAAATCCTGAGAACCCTCAGATGTCCTGTTTACTTTACTTCCACAGTGATGACTTTTATTGCTGCAGTCAGAAAAATAACTGCTGTCATGGCCATGACTTCTTCTGCACTGACCTGGAATACCCTGACAAATCCTTTCCACTCATTTCCTGTAATAAACACAAATATATCTGACCTGTTGCAATGGAACCATATGAGCTTCCAATCGACATGCCTACTCTTAGCACCTTCCTGTTTGGCATGGGATCTTTGCATTAGCAGCATCCAGCTGTTGTGAACCATTTCATTTACTTTTCTAATTGTTCACATCAAATGAAAAATGCCTCTACGCTCCTCTCCACATGTTTTGGACTTGCTTGGGCAAGTTTAAGCAAATCAGAACCTGGCTCCAAGTTGTGTGCATGTTCCATCCTACTGGTACCTTCTGTGGGTCCACGGACAGTCTTCCCTCTCAGTTCAAAATGTTTGAATTGAAATTCTCTTTTCTCTCCAGTCCTGGCTCTCTATCTTCTCTTCTTTTCTGCCTCTATCTTTCTGCTTTTCTTTCTTCATTCTCTCTTTTTCTCACCTGGAATTCTAACTCCAGCCTCTTCTGCTCCAACTGCATTTTTGTCTTTTTCTGTTTTTTATGCATATTCCTGGCTCTTCATAATCAGTTTCAGAGTTCCTGGCAACCAATGTTATTTTACCGTCTTGTTTTCTCACTTTCAGTTTAAATTCTGAACTGAGTAATACAATGCATTTCTGTCAGTGAACACAACTGACATGAAACATAATCATCCACATATATTAAAATCAGAAAACTGAGCAGCGGTGTAGCCATACTATGTTTTCATTTATAGATGGCTAAGACAAGGGAGTGAGTGGTGAGGCAGGGAAAAAGGTTCAGAATGGCCCTACGTTTTAGTAATGACTCTCTCCATGCCCTTCACCAGATTTTGTCCACCAAGCATCAGATCCTGATGCTAGCTGACAGGAAGAGGAGATCATGCTCCCTGCCCGGGTGGATGGAGGTGGCCACAGTGGTCAGCAGCCATGGAGGCAATATGAAGTGGCTAAATGCCCTCCTGACTTGACAAGTCTGCACACTGGGTATTTGCGTGCAAGGAAGACACAGGGAAGGCTCAAAAATGCTTGAGCTTTGAGAGACCCTCTGAGGTCTAAGGCACTATTATGCATCACCATCGCTGTTCATGGTCCCCGTGTGTCTGTGGTAGTGTGATTTAATTCAGGGGTCAGGGTGAGGTGAATGATGCTTTCAACCTGAGGAAGGTACACAGCATAATGACTGTCATTCATTTAGAGTCTGCATTTCCCTCTGAGCTTCAACAAGTACTGAATATAAGTTGCCGTAGTGTTATATATTTAAGTTGTTGCATGATTGCTTTAAGAGTCAGTTAGATGATTTGATGGTGATGACATTAGATGCATAAGCTGCTGTTTAGTTTCAGTTAGTGCTCTGTGCAGAGAAAACCTCTTTCAATAAACCTGTTATGTTTTACTTTGAATCTACGTGTGAAAATCACATCTTTTCTTTTTCTTAAAAGCTTAAAACTCTTAACATAGTTAGGACATTACAAAACAAAAATTGGCATTGAGGATTGGACTTTGTTTTACAAAGAATATCAAGAAAAGATCTTAAGTTTCAAAAAAACATTTCGGTCCTCACGCTTTGAATATTAACAGGCTGGGGAAAAGCAACAAATAGGATGAAGATTGAAATGTGAGTGGAGGAAGACTGTGTACAATTAAAAAGCATGGAAGCTGTTGGCATGATTTCAAAAGAGGGTATTTTTCAGAGAAGAGATTCCAGACAATATTTGACATATTACGAGCTATGGGCCCTTTCAGTGAAGAAAACAAATCATGGAATTACTCCATTGAGTATTTTCAGAACTTTGTAACAAGTGAATAAAATTTGCAAACAAGTTGTACATGCCAGCTTTTCTCAGTACAATAGGAAGTAAACCTTCAATTTGTTCCAAAATTTGGTTCATTTAGCAAAGCCAGAATTCTACAGAACTAATTTGGAGGGTGGCACAGTGGTGCAGTGGTTAGCACTGGTCAATGCCAAAATAGACTGACAGCACCTTCTGAATAAGTGCCAGAGTGTATTCAAAGAGACACTTGACTCAGAGAAGGGACTTCAAGTGCATCTCAAGGTAAAGCCTAATAGTCAACCAAGAAATCTCAAAGCAAGAACAGTGCCATATGCAATTTGTCCCATAGTTGAACAAGAATTAGCACATAGTTATCATTGTTGGCACGGTTTGGATGCTCAGATCGAAGAAAAAGTGGGACACTGTCAGTCCTGTGCACATATAAAAAATATACCACCATTGTCTGCTTTACATCCTTCAAAGTAGCCTAAAATGTCATGGCAACTAATACATGTAGATTTTGCTGGACAAGTTGAGAGTTAGATGTTCTAATTCATAATTGATGCACACTCGAAGTGGCCATACATTTTTATAATGAGATTTGTAGAACTGAACAAACTATTGAAAAACTTGACAAAATTTTTGCAAATTTTGGTAAACCAGAACAGATTGGTAGCAATAATAGTTCACAGTTTACTTCATGAGAATTTGAGGATTGTTGCAAAATAAATGCTTTTCAGTATATAAAATCCACACCTTATCATCCATCACCAATGAATTATCTGAAAGATTCATACAATCCTTGAAACATTCTTTAAAACATTCAAAAGAGCATTTTTTTTATCATGTCATGTGAATTATCTTTTGGCATCTTATGGAAACACTACTCATGGAATTACCCAAAGTTCATGCGCATACTCTTAAGGAGGAAGCTGAGAACTACATTTGATTTGTTATTACCTTTAGAACTTCAGAGATAGTAGGACGCCAACATCAGTCTGAATGTCAGGAGAGACATGAGGGCAAAACAATGCTTGTTTCATCAGGAAGATTGAGTGTTAGTGCATAATTGTGCCACAAGTCAGAAATGGATACCATCCATAGGTTTGGCAATAACTGGTCCAATTTCTTTGATGGTTCAAACCAAAGATGAACTAGTTTGATGCTGAAATGCTGACCAATTATTGTCAACTTGAAAGTATTTCTTAGATTCATCTCAAGAAATACCAACTTCTTTAGTCCCTAGTGTTGTGAATACTACTACAAAAAAACTTAGTTGAATCTGAATTGTCCAATGATTGTCTTAATTTCTATACCACATGAGAATCTTGCAGAATTAGCTCCAAGTGAAGAAGAGTTTATTGAAGTTCCAGATCATACTTCTAGGATCAAGGACAGCCAAATTCAAGAGCATCATACACAAACAAAGAAGAATAGACATCTTCTTGATTGGCTTTCTGATTGACTGTGTGTAATGATTAATGACACATAGTACTGTGTCTAGGTTATTATTGATCCTATGTGTAACATTGTTGTAATTTATTGTCATAAACACTGAAGTACAGGGGGAGGAGTGTTATATATTTAAGTAGTGGCATGATTGCTTTAACACACACATGCTGCTGTTTAGTTTCAGTTTGTACTCTGTTCAGAGAACATCTCTTTCAATAAACCTGTTATGTGTTACTTTGAACCCATATGTGAAAACCGTGTTTTTTTTTCTTTTTAAACCCAGAACCCCTAACATAGTTAGAACATTGCATTGAGAATAACCATTGCAATTGATACCTCATTTCATGAGAAGTGGGCCCACAATGTCTGTGGATGAAAGAGGACTGGAGGTGTGGCATGTCCATGCTGGCAATCCCCATGCTGCTGGAGGAAAAAATTCTCCTGCTGTCCTTGATGGAAGACACTGTTCCATTTACAGAGGAGAAGTTGGAGAGAGGCCTGGACTGGTGAGAGTGCAAGAAATGTAAGTAGGTTGATTTATTTGAAGTAAGGTTTATCGGGCTCATGCAATAACTACCGCAATACCTCCCCCCCCATCCCATTGTAATCACACCTGCTTCTAGAGACTTAACCTTGTTGAGAAAGCACACTTTAAATGATGAATTCAAAACATTTATCAAAAATTAAAAAGGTAACAAGATAGATAGAAAACTGATTGACAGACAGGAAACAGAGTAGGAATAAATAGGTCTTTTACCATGTTGCAGGCAGTGACTAATGGGATACCACAGGAATCGTGCTATGACCCCAGCTATTCACAATGCGTATTCAAGATTGAGATGAGAAAACCAAATTTGCAGATGATGCAAAGCTGGGTGGGAGGGTAAGCTGTGAGGGGGATGCAGAAATACTTCAGTGTGATTTGGACAGTTTGAGTGAGTGGGCAAATACATGGCAGCTGCAGTATAATGCGAATAAATGTAAGGTTATCCATATAGGTAGCAAAAACAGGAAGGCAGATTCTTATCTGAATGGCTGTAAATTGAGAGTGGGGAATGTGTGACAGGACCAGGATGCCCTTGTGCACCAGTGACTGAAGGGAAGCGTGCAGGTGCAGCAGTCAGTAAAGAAGGCAAATGGTAGAGTGGCCTTCATCACAGGAGCATTCGAGTAGAGGAGTAGAGATGTCTTGCTGCAATTACATAGGGTCTTGGTGAGGCCACACCTGGAATATTGTGTGCAGTTTTAGCCTCCTGATCTAAAGAAGAATATTCTTATTATAGAGGGAACACAGTGAAAATTTACCAGACTGATTCTTGGGATGGCCGGGCTGATGTATGAAGAGAGATTGAGTTGGTTAGGATTTTAGTCACAGGAGTTCAGAAGAATGGGAGGGGGGGAGGGCATAATCTCATAGAAACCCATAAAACTCTAACAAGACCAGACGCAGACTCGATGCAGGAATGATGTTCACAATGACAGGGGCTCCTGAACTAGGGGTGAGTATTTATGGGTACAGGCTAACCCTTTTAGGACTGAGATGAGAAATGTTTTCACCTAGAGAATGGTGAGCCTGTGGAATTAGCTACCATATGAAATAGCTGAGCACAAAACTTCAAATGTTTTCAAGAAGGAGTTTGATGTAGCTCTTTGGGGTAAAGGGATCAAAGGGTATGCGCTGGATGATCACTTGTAATCACAAAGAATGACAGAGGGGTCTCAAAAGGCCGAATAGTCTTCTCCTGCTACTATTTTCCATTCTTTCTACAACTCTCTCAACATTTGTCTCTCTCAAGTTTCTCGAGATCCTTTCTTTTATTCTTAAAAATATAGAAAGCTCAATGTGATGACTTCAGCCAGGCTAATGAAGTTAGCTTGTTAGATATGAGCTATCTGATGAGTCCTAATTGATGGTTAAATCAGGGCACATCATGCTTCTTATTTAAAGCTGGTGTGTCAGACTCTGAGCAACTAGAGAGCTGGCTGTATACAGATGTATAGTGCAAATAAAGCAACTAATGATGGAACTTTTGCCTCCATGGAGTCATTACAGTGGTGACAAGGGAAAAGGAGTGAACTGAAGGAACTTGCTGAACCACCACACATATTGAGAGTAAGCCATTGTTGAGAAAACATGCTGCTGTTTGGGAAATTGGACTCTTCTAACCACACAGTGGAGGACTGGACCCAATATGTGGAAGGGATGAAGTATTTCTTCAGGGCAAACAGCATAGCCTCAAATGAGAAGCAAAGGGTTATCCTGCTGACTGGACCTGATGTGGAGATGCCAGCGTTGGACTGGGGTAAAAACAGAAAGAAGTCTCACAACACCAGCTTAAAGTCCAACAGGTTTATTTGTGTGTAGACCAGCAGCTTTTGCGATTATGCATAGTTTAACGTTCCCCAAGGCACCGGACATAAAGTCCTTCCAAGAGTTTTCAAAGTTAGTTCAAGAATATTATGACCCCTAGTCGCCTCTGTTCCTGCGGAGGTACCATTTTTACTCCACATTTAGAGAAGCGGGGGAGTAAATCACCAATTTCCTAACAAGGCTAAGATGCCTGGTGGTGGCTTGCTAATTCAGGGGGATGCTAAATGAGATGCTCTGAGACTCACTGGTGTGCAGAATTAATGATATGTCTATACAGAAATGCCTTTTGGCGGAGGACCAGCTGGATTGTAAGCAGACATTACAGCTGGCCTTGTCATTTGAAAAAGCAGCAAGCAGAGCATCAGTATCCCAATGGAGGTAGAGGCCAACTCCAGGGATACTGGGTTAGGGGACTTCCACTATGGGGCAGGCCACTACATAGCGGCCTTCTGGAAGGATTCAGATACAAGGGAGCCCAAGTCTGCCTATAGCACCTCACCTGGACAAAGTCAAGTTAAACCCAGAGTGACAGCAGTTCCTGTAGAACCTCACCAGATGCGACACTGCTATGGTTGCCAGTGTCAGGTTGCAGAGGAAAAGCAAGTCTCCTGAACCAACACAACTAAAAAGAACATGTAGTCTGAGGGACAGGAGAATGCACAACTTGGAAACTCCCCCTACCTCTGACGAGGAACAGCTACTCTGCAGAGCGATGACAAAATCAGAATCCATCAAATTGTCGGTGAGACCGAGTGGATATCCAATTTTAATGGAGGCCGACACAGGTACAGCCATATCGGTCAAAGGGGAGAAAGTGTTTAACATGATATTCACTGGATTCCAATCCTTAGCCCTGACCAAAACTTTGGCAAAGCTGAGGACCTATACAGGGGAACCACTGAAAGTGATGGGCACAACCCATGTGCCAGTTACTTCTGGGAAACAATTCATTAGGCCCCCATTAATGGTAGTGGAAGGTTCAGGGCTGAGCCTATTAGGGTGAAATTGGCTAAAAGAGATCCAGCTAGATTGCACAGATATCTTCCAGCTGGAAAACAGTCGCCTGAGTGAGGCCCTGAGCAAATATCCAGAGGTTTTTCGGGAAGGCTTAGGGACAATCAGAGGTGTCAAGGCAAAATTGCATGTTGACCTGGAGGCGGTCCTATAGTTGTCTAACCAGCTCCATCAGGATACCTTGGAGCTCATGTGCTCTGCTAACTGCTTTTTCTGACAACAAGGCCAGCTGTCCCAAAACCCGACCAGTACCATTTGTGTTAATGGAAAAGGTTGATGTGGAAATCAGAAGATTACTGCACGAAGGAATAATAAAACCGGTCCAGTTCGTGGAATGGGTGGCACTGTGGTTCCTAGATTAAACACAGTAAGAAGTCTCACAACACCAGGTTGAAGTCCAACAGGTTTATTTGATAGTAATCCCACAAGCTTTCGGAAACAGTGTTCCTTCATCAGGTGTGTGGAAGGTTCTGATCAGAGAAGGGCATATAAAGTCACACGCTTCTTACTGTGTTTACCCCAGTCCAACGCCAGCATCTCTACATCATTCCTATCTTAAAGCCAGGTGTGCCTTTGCGACGATTTCAAACAGACGATAAATCATTTCTCTCAGCTAGACAAATACTCAATTCCCAGGATTGAGGACACGTACGCAAAGTTGGCCAGAGGGCTCCTATTCACAAAACTGGACATGAGCCACATACACCTGCAACTACGAGGCTGGATGAGGATTTGGAAAAATTCACCATAATAAATACGCTGAAAGGCCTCTCCAGTATAAAAGATTGCCCTTTGGGGTTTTGTCAGCTTGTACCATATTCCAAAGGACCATGGAGAGCATCCTACAGGGGTTACCAAAGGTTGCCATTTACCTAGATGATGTCCTCATTACGGGTAAAACAAGGGCAGAACATCTGCAGAATCGGGAGGAAATCCTCAGGAGATTTTCAGCAGTAGGAGTGTGTCTGAAAAGGGAGAAATGCATCTTTTCAACACCACAAGTAATCTACCTTAGATACAAAGTGGATAAATTGAGCCTACATCCTCTGGAGGATCGGTTGTGAGTAATAAAGGACATCCCAGCTCCCACAGCCATCCAGAAGCTACAGTCATTTTTAGGACTGGTGACATACTATGTGAAACTCATTCAGAATAGGGCCTCCATTCTGGATCCCCTCCACCAACTGCTAACAAAGGGACAAACTTGGGAATAGTTGGCCCACCAGGACAGGGCCTTCAAAAAAATTTAACAGCAACTCTCATCCCAAAATGTATTGGCACATTATGACCCCAAGAAGGAATTGGTACTCACCTGTGATACTTCCCCATATGGAGTGGGCACAGTCCTGGCACACAGGTGGCAGAACGTACAAGAGTGGTCAATAGTGTATACCTCCAGAACCCCGGCAATGGCAAAGCAAAGATATGCCCAGATTGAAAAGGAAGGACTCGCAGCAATCTTAGCAGTCATAAAATTTCACCAGTATTAATACGGGCGAAAATTTACGACTTAACAGATCATAAACACTTGCTGGGCCTACTGAAGGAAGACAAAGCAGTGTCGCTGATAGTGTCAGCCTGGATCCAACATGGGACATTGTTGCTGGCAGCATATCAGTATCGATTGGAGCACCGACCAGGGACTAGAGTGCAAAATGCCGATGCCTTAAGCCGACTACCGTTACTGGACACACACCATTGGTACCTAGAATGGAGGAGACCGTGATGATGTTAAATTTTATGGATACCCTCCCGGTTGATGCACACAATATACACTAGTGGAAGCAGAAAGACCCTATATTGGCAAAGGTGAAGCACCTGGTGCTAACAGGGCAGCTGGAAAGACCGGTCCATCCACAGTTCTACCCATACTGGAGCAGGAAGGAGCAGATTACGGTGGAAGATAGGATACTGCTGTGGGGAGCACGGGTCATCATCCAAAGGCAGGGCTGTCGGGCCATACTAGCCAAACTACACCATGGGCAGCCTAGAGTATCAAGAATGAAGCTGGCCAGGAGCTACATCTGGTGGCCAGGTCTGGAAGCAGACATAGCGAAACTGGTAGGACTGTGCCAGAAGTGCCAACAGGGGCAGAAGGCACCACTGGCAGCCCCACTGCACCCATGGGAATGGCCAGGCAGACCATGGTCGTGATACCATGTCAATTTTGCTGGCCCATATACAGGGTCCATGTTTCTAGTGATAATAGATGCCCATTCCAAGTAGTTAGATATCTATAAACTATAACCTAAACTCAACAAACCATTGAGAAACTGAGCACCTCATTCACAATGCATGGGATCCCAGAGGTATTAGTTTCCAATAATGGCTCAGTGTTCACCAGCTTTGAGTTTACAAAATTTATGAAATAAAATGGGATCTGGTACATTAAGATGACATCTTATCACCTGGCATCAAATGGGCAAGCATAGAGAGCAGTCCAGACGTTAAAGGTCAGGTTGAAAAAACAGCCAGCAGCCTCATTAGAGACAAAACTCTCAAAGTGGTTATTTGACTAAAGGATCACTCCACACGCCACCACCGGAACTATGCCAGCAGAGTTACTGATGGGCAGACGGCCTCACACCAGACTCAACCTGTTGTTGCCAAACCTGGAGGAAACGTGGAAAGATATCAGGAAGCCCAATGCAGGCTTCATAACAACACTCACCGAGAGAGGCACTTTGAAATAGGGGGCGAGAGTTTGGGTCAGAACCTGGGTAACCGGAACAGTCGTGTCCCAGTCTGGACTGGTATCCTACCGAGTATGTGTAGGCGAGGCAGCGGTAAGGAAACACCTGGCCCAAGTCTGGGTCTCAGGCTCTTCACCCGTTCCGGAGCCGAATCCACCCTGCAGCCTTAGGATGAGCAGAGTCCCCCTCAACAAGCCAGTACCGCCTCCCCTGCACCCTTGACGTGGGTCTGAAATGGACAGCAGGGATGAAGCTGCAGCGATTCCCCAACCACCTGAAGTGGACGAGGAACCAGACCTCTGGTGTTCGCACCAGAAGAAACGGGTGTCCAACCGTTACACATCGCCGACATCCTGACCTGGTGCTCAAGTGGAGGAGAAGACCCCTGAGGGAAGCAAACTCGGATTCCTCGGATTTTGTTGTGGGGGGGAGGAGTGTGATGACTTCAGCCAGGCTAATGAGGTCGGCTTGCTAGAGTGTGAGCTACATGATGAATTTTAATTGATGTTTAAATCAGGGAGCCTCATGCTCCCTATTTAAAGCAGATATATCAGATTCCCAGCCTGATTTCAGCAGGGAGCAACTAGAGAGCTGACTGTGTACCAATGTATGGTGTAAATAAAGTAACTTGGTGATCAGACTTTCACCTCCATGGAGTTATTACATCCACCATATCCAATTGCTGGAAAATAGCCAATTGATCAATAACTTTTCAATAATGAGATAAGTATTAGCCCATTGATTTTTACCCAATTACGCATCTTGTCTCAGCTTTGAAGACAATGTGCTATGACTATGAGCAATATCTTACTAAAAATTGGCACTGTTTCAGGATCAAACTGAAAACCATTTTGGTGCTCTCCAGAGAAACAGACAGGTTTTCTTTCCAGATTTTAGGACACATTGTCAGCAAAAAACAGGGAAACATGTTTCACGTCATCATGTTGAGAGGTTAGGCCTAAAGATGCCGGCAAAACTGATTCCAAAGAGTTTGGCACTGTATCAACCTGGCAGTGCCAACCTGTGCCAGGTGGCAGTGCCAGGGACAGTGGCAGGGGAAAGTGCCTGGCATGTCTCTCTCCCTTTGGAGTTATTTCCATGACAGGTTCACATCTGGATAATCCTGTTGTAAACCATTTGAAACTAAGGCAAGGGGATAAAGTATAGCAGTGGCCTGATCATTCAAATAGAATATATGTAAATACATTAAAATTATTCTCTCACCCCTTGTGCGTGTTAACCTCATGGCATCACTGATGAGGGACAGGGAAAATTGTGCATTGCAATCTCTCTGGAGCTTCCTGACTCTATCTAGATCTTAGCTCATGGCGCTGTTCGCAAACACAGACTGAAAGTCACCTCCTCTATCTCTTAACTTGAGGTGGACTGAGTGTTGACCAATAAATGGTTAATATAGTTTTCTGTTATTTAAAATTGAGGCATCTAAATCAGGAGCTGATTCAGTCCCTCCAGTCAAGATTAATAAGTCATGTTATTTTTTTTCCCAGAGAAGGGCATGTGCTTATTATTCCCGCAGCATTATAAGAATTTGTATTAATAATCATGTACTAATAATATGTTCATAATTATAAATGTTATAAATTACTGTGTTCCCATTGACATTTCCAGCCTTTCGAACATACCTCATAATGAATTACTCATTCTGTAATTGTCTCACAATTAAGGCTGTCCACTTAATTGATCTGGCTGATTTCTAATACCCTGGTTTAGTTATTGTTTTACAAATGGCTTCTATAAATTTTAGCATTCAATGTTCAAGGACAAATTAACTCCCACTACAAAATGATAGTCACACTAAACTAATTATTTTGGAATGACCAACAGGGTATTTAACTGAATCTGCAGAGAGGGTTATGGGGTTGGTTACTGAGGCTTATCATGTTTACATATTTATGCCTTCAAAGGCTGTGAGGCTCTCTGGTGCAAGCATTGTGAGTTTGCCATAGGTGTGGTTTCATGTTTGCTTGTTTGGTATCACATGTTGCTAATAGTAATTAACATTGTAAACTCACATCCCACGAAGGCTGTGAAAAGTCAATTAACACTTTGTGTTTTGTGTATCCTGCACAGGTGAAACTTCCTCTGTTGACACTGCCAAGCTCGAGGAACCCAATATTAGCCTCCGAGGAGGAAGAGGAAGCCTCAGAGATGCAGCATCACATACTCACCCTCCACCAAGCACCAGCACAGATACTGGCAATTCAGCAGGAATTAGCATGGGAGGCAAGGGGTGGCACGATGGCATAATGGTTAACACTACTGCCTACAGCATCAGGGACTCGGGTTCAATTTGGGCCTCCGATGACTGTCTGTGTGGAGTTTGCATGTTCCCCTCGTGCCTGTGTGAGTTTCCTCCAGGTGCTTTGGTTTCTTCCCACAGTCCAAAGATGTGCAGGTTAGGTTGATTGGCCATGTTAAATTGCCCTGTAGTGTCAGGCAGATCAGTGGGGTAAGTATGTGGGGTTACGGGGATTGGGCCAGGGTGAGATTGCTGTAGGTGCAGGTTCAATGGGCTGAATGGCCTCTTTCTGCACTGTATGGGTTCTATGGTTCTATGAAGCACAATTTGAGGGCATTTCCTTTTGCAGGTGCAGCTGCCAAAGAGTGTGGAGCTGTATGCCTCTGTCAGTTGAAGGAATATCCAAGCTGGTCCAGAGATTGAAACTCTGGAGTTATCCATGAGGTAGAAGATGCTGGATGTTCAATGTGAGGTGCTTGGGGATTTGTTGAATGTACCAGAGAGGTTTTGTGCTATGACACAGAATTTGACATGTCCATCTGGGCTGCGTGCAATGTGATCACCCAATTTGCATTGCACCAAGCTTCATCCATGGGCAAACTGGTGATTGTATTGGGGGGGGAGGGTAGCGGTGGCAAACCCATAATACTAGAGACACATTCATGGGTATGTGTTCTGACCATCACCCTGGCTCTGTACTCAGGAGCTCAAAGCCACTGAGGAGGATCGGAATCCTAGACATTGATTCAGTTCCAGAGACTGCACAGGAAGACACAGAGGACCGATCCCTCCTGACAGCAGAAGAAGAGAAGCTGCCACTATCTGGGAGCACCTTCTGTCATTTGCACAGTCCTCCTCAAATTGCAACTGTGGCAGAAGCTCCTCTTGTGACTCAGTGGGGTATTCTAATGAGTTGAGGGCCTCAAGGTCTCAGCCCCACATAGGACACCTGACAAAATTATCCATGGCACCAGGACAATCTGATCAGCACCATCTCTCCAGTACAATAGCCAATGAGGGGGGTGCAGTGTGCCACAGCACAGGAAAAAGAGTCACATCCGACACTATTCTGATGCATTTTGTATGTGCCGTCATCAGATTGGCCAATGTCAATATGTTAATAAAGCTTCAATTTATCATCTCTCATGCAGAGGTTTACTGAATCTGTGACCAGTATCAGAAATTACATGGAGAAATGACTCATGAATTGTCAGCACTGAATTTTGGTCTAGGTGCAACAATGCCTTGGCAATCGAGAAGGTGAAAGTGCTGATAGAACTTTCTCAGTGAGTGCATTGCGACACAGGCAGTGCATACATCTGTGGCCAACAATGCCAGACCTACTGGCACCCTTGTCTTATCAAGGCCTCTCGTGTATCATGGGCACCCTTCTTCCTCCCTTTTTCCTCCTCACAGGAGGAAGCATCTGTCAAAGTGACTATTATCCCTATGTTATACAACTAAACATGTTAAGATACAGTCAAAATGCACTGCTCTGCAGGCTAAATGACACCTCAGAACAGCAAAGGTATCTCCTGGAAGCAGCTTCCAGTATCAAATGTGCAAATAGCACTCACGGCATTCTGAATTGCTGATATCAAGTTGGTGACTTTTAACCTGTGCTTTTAATCTTACAGTGAAAATGAAACAAGACTCTCATGAGGTGTGATTCATACTTTCTATGCAGTTAAAGTTGCCAGCACGTATAATCCAGGTAATTGTCACATTAACAAGTTTAATGTGTCAAGAAGTCTATGTCCAAATGCAACATAATTTGGATAGCATTCAGGCTTTGCTTGACAAGTGGCAAGTAGAATTTGCACTACATGAATGCCAAGCAATTAACATCTCCAACAAGCGAAGGACAAGGGCAGCAGACACATGGGAGTGCCACCACCTGGAATTTCTCCCCCAGGTCACTCACCATCCTGGTGTGGAAACAATTGCCGTTTCTTCATTATTGCTGGGTCAAAATCCTGGAACACCCTACCTAACAGCACTGTGGGTGAGTGTACCTATACCACAGGGGCTGCAGCAGTTTAAGACTACAAATAAAAGAATAAAATGCTGGATAAAGTAAGCAGGTCTGGCTGCGTATGCAGAGAAACAGAGTTAGCATTTTGAGTCTAAGGCCGGAATCTTACCACCCTTTACATTGATGGGATTTTTCCATACCGCTACAGTGAATGGAGATTTGTACTCTGAGATTGTGCTGCCAAAATCTCCCACCTCGCTGCAGTGGGAGCATGACATGAATAGCAAATAAGACTGCACCATTTATGACTCATTCCAAGCTGGGATGGACAATAATTGCTGGTCTTAGCAGTGATACTCATGTCCTGTGAATCAATAAACTAAGCAATTAAATTGAATTTAAGTAAGATGGGCAGGCTGGCAATTTCTAGCCCTATGAAATAGGTGGATATGGCCAAATTAAAAGCAGGATGTAAATCTGACCCACTGTTACGACCTTCCCCGTTCATTTAATTGAATACTTTCTCTGTACAGTTCAAATTTACTGACTTTCCCTCCTCTTTCCAATCATGAATTTCCCTTTATTTTACTCTTTTCAATGAATTCAAGTTTAAATATTTCTCTTCACATCTAGAATTCACTTTCAAATTTTCTCCATCACATTCAGTATCAAATATTCTTCATTCTTGTATCCATTTCCAGTTGATGCATTTGCAGCTGTATCTTAGCCAAGTCATCCTGCATTTAATCAAATTCACCTTTTCATTCCTCAAAGTTCAAGCCATGAGCCAACATTGGAACTATTTCTGACTTTTGAACACTCAACTTTTAACTTGATTTCTAACTTATTTGCCATTGCTTTAAAATTAAAGTTGTTACCTGTTGCAAGGTACATAAAGACAAGTATTGCAGCATGGTGACACAGTGGTTGGAACAGCATAGTGGCACAAAGAACAACAAAGAACGAAGAACAGTACAGCATACGAACAGACCCTTCGGCCCTCCAAGCCTGCGCCGCTCATGCGCCCAACGAGACCATTCAGTGGGTAGTACTGCTGCCTGACAGCACCAGGGACCCAGGATCAATTCTAGCCTCAGGTCATTGTCTGGCTGGAGTTTGCACATTTTCCCTGTACTGCTTGGGTTTTTTCTGGGTGCTCCAATTTCTTCCCATTGCCTAAAGATGTGTGGGTTAGGTGCATTGATCATGCTAAAAGTGTCAGGGGATTAGCAGGGTAAATATGTTGAGCTATGGGAATAGGGTCTGGGTGAGATTGTGGTCGGTGCAGATTAGATGGTTTGAGTGGCCTCCTTCTTTACTGTAGGGATTCTACGATCTGATGCTATAAGGTATGCAGAAATACACAGAGCCTGTGACTCAGCAGGCTAATTGTCATCAGACAACACCTCATTTTGAAACATAGTGGCAGAATCAATTCAACAGATATTCTGTGGATTTCTCCTCAAATTCCCCTACCCCACGTAATCTGATCTCAAAAATGAGTTCCTCTCCCCTCTTCCCAATGGCAACAGAAGACCATAAAAATATGAATGAGTAGACCATTGAGCCCTTCGAACCTGCTTTGCCATTTAATAAAATCAAGGCTGATCTATCATTCATTAAGTCCACTTTCCCACCTTATCTGTGCAGCCCTTAATTCACCTACTAATTCACCTGAAACTTACAATTTCAGCTTTGAACATGTTCAAGGACTCAGTCTCCACTTCTTCCTGAGGTAAAAAATTCCAAAGACTCACCACTCTTCCCCAAGAAGAAGGGGTAAACAAGAAGGTAGATGAGGGCAGTGCAGTTCATGTTGTCCACATGGACTTTAGCAAGGCCTTTGACAAGGTACCTCACGGTAGATTGTTGTATAAGGTTAAATCTCACGGGATCCAGGGTCAGGTATCTAAATGGATACTAAATGACAGAAGCCAGAGGGTGATTGTAGAGGATTGTTTTTCAAACTAGAAGTCTGTGATCAGTGGTGTGCCCCAGGGATCAGTGCTAGGTCCATTGTTATTTGTCATTTATATTAGTGATTTGGATGAGATATAGGAGGCATGTTTAATAAGTTTGCAGAAGATACCAAGATTGATGGCATCGTGGACACTGAAGAAAGTTATCTCCGATTACAATGGGATCTTGATCAATTGGGCCAGTGGATTGACGAATGGCAAATGGAGTTTAATTTAGACAAATTCGAGGTGATGCATTTTGGTAGAATTACAGAAAAAAGAGATCTAGGAGTACATGTTCATAGTTCCTTGAAAGTGGAGTCACAGGCGGACAGAATGGTGAAGAAGGCATTCAGCATGCTTGGTTTCATTGATCAGAACATTGAATACAGGAGTTGGGAGGTCTTGCTGAAGTTGTACAAGACATTGAAAAGGCCACACTTAGAGTACAGTTGGGTGTACAGTTCTGGTCACCCTATTAAGAAAGGACATCATTAAACTAGAAAGAGTGCAGAAAAGATTTACTAGGATGCTACCAGAACTTGATGGTTTGAGTTATAAGGAGAAGCTGGATAGACTGGGACTTTTTCCTCTGGAGCATAGAAGGCTGAGGGATGATCTTATAGAGGTCTATAAAATAATGAGGGGCAGAGATCAGCTGTGTAGTCATTGCCTTTTCCTAAAGGCAGGGGAGTCTAAAACTAGAGGGCATGCATTTAAAGTGAGAGGGGAGACATACAAAAGTGTCCAGAGGGGCAATTTTTTTACACAGAGGGTGGTGAGTGCCTGGAACAAGCTGCCAGAGGTAGTAGCAGAGACGGGTACAATTTTGTCTTTTAAAAAGCGTTTAGACAGTTACATGGGTAAGATGGGTATGGAGGGATATGGGCCAAATGCAGCCAATTGGGATTAGCTTAGGGGTTTAAAAAAGGGCAGCATGGACAAGTTGGGCTGAAGGGCCTATATCCATGTTGTAAACCTCTATGACTCTATAACAATATGATTCTAAGAGAAACATCCTCAAATCCATCATAAATGACCACCCCCTTATTAGGTGACTATGCCCTCTGGTCCTACACTCTCCAATGAGCAAAAACATCCTCCCAACATTTACCCTATCTAATACTCTTAGAATCGTATATGTTCCAATCATGTCACACAAAATGGTGAGGTCTTAAGTCAGTGTTCCCTCTCCATGTGATTGGTGGTGGGGGCTCAATATCTGGTGGAAGCCAGAAGTTGGAAATCTCACCAGCAAGATTGCACCTTCTGATTTTTACCACTCTCATGGTTGCATGGATTTTCCTAATTCCACTCTGAAAAATATACACTTTAAAATCTGCTTCCACGTGATGTTTTCCCTCAGTTATTTTAGCAAGAATCCACCTCCAGGTTTTTGAACTGTGCTTTCAAACATGGTTCTCAGCTATTTCAGCATGGATCCTCCTCCAGGATTTCCAACTCTCACTTCAGTATTCCTTTGGGAGTGATCTTATGAAAATATTTCTAAGTGCTGAAGAAGTGAGAAAATAAGAGAGAATCACACTTTTTTTTGGGAGAGCTGCATGTCACTATCTTATGGCATTTAGTGCAAAAAAAGTACCAGGAGGCAATTCTCTTCAGCAAGATGGGGAGTGGGGTGGTGTGTCAAACCAGAGCTCACTAATGAAGCTGGCTCCAGAGCTCTTGGAGCACAATTGGTTAGGTGTCCTGATCTCCCAGAGGTCTCCTGCCACCTCCCCCCACCAGCCTTGCAGACATGGAGTCTCCACTCTACTTTGATCACTTCCAGTACCAGTTTACCCACAGACATCAGACCCTCCCCCACCCATCCCATGGACATTGGATCTTCTGCCAGTTGCCCCGTCTGCATAGTTCCCACTTCCTGCCACTAATCACCTTGTCTGCAGAGTTCATTCCCTCCTCAATCATCACCCCTGCAGAGATTTTGCCCTCCCCATCTTGATTACCACCCATGCAGAGTTCCCTCTCTCCCCCAATCTTGATCACCATCCATAGAATTTCCTCCCTTCCTCCCACACCAATCACCTCCATGTACAGAGTTCCTTTCTTCCTTGATTGCCTCCCCTCAGGATTCCTTCCATCCCCATCTTGATTGCTGCCCCTGCAGCTTGTCCCAGACACTCACCACCCTCTGTGTAAAAAAATTCACCCTCTGGACACTTTTGTATCTCTCCCCTCTCACTTTAAATGTATGCCCTCTAGTTTTAGACTCCCCTGCCTTTAGGAAAAGACAATGACTACACAGCTGAACTCTGCCCCTCGTTATTTTGTAGACCTCTATAAGATCATTCCACAATCTCAATGACAATCTATGTGCAGTTTCCTCCCTCCCACCCTAATTACCCCCAAGTGCACTTCCTCCTTGATTGCCACTCCTGCAAAGTTCCTTCCCTAGATCCCACCTAGGTTGCCACCCCTGTAGAGTTCCCATTCTCCCTCCCATCCTGATCACCCCCATTTGCAAAGTTCGTCCCTCCCTCCCCGATCACCACTCATCATAGAATCATAGAAACCCTACAGTGCAGAAGAAGGCCATTTGGCCCATTGAGTCTGCACTGAAAACAATCCCACCCAGGCCCTATCCCCATAATTCCACATGTTTACTCTGCTAATCCCACTAACCTACACATCCCAGAACACAAAGGGGTAATTTAGCAGCGAATCCACCTAACCCACACATCTTTGGACTGTTGGGGGGAAAGTGGAGCACCCAGAGGAAACCCAGCCAGATGTGGGGAAAATGTGCAAACTCCGCTCACACAGTAATGCCAGCTGGGACTCGAATCCAAGTCCCTGGAGTTGTGGGGAAGCTAACCACAATGCCATCATGCCGCCCACCTGGTAGAATTTCTTTCATCCCCTTCAACCCTATTTGCCACCCCAGCAGAGTTCCTTCCCTCCATTCCACCCCAATTGCCCTCATCTCCAGAGTTCCTTCCCTGATCATATCTTGGCAGATTCCCTTCTCTCACTCCCTCCCATTCCAGTCACTCCTGTCTGCAGAGATCCTTCCCTGCTTCACTCCCTGATCGCCACCCCAGCAGAGTTCCTCCCCTCCCTTCCACCCCAATTGCCTCCATCTCCAGAGTTCCTTCCCTGATCATATCTTGGCAGATTCCCTTCTCTCACTCCCTCCCATTCCAGTCACTCCTGTCTGCAGAGATCCTTCCCTGCTTCACTCCCTGATCGCCACCCCAGCAGAGTTCCTTCCCTCCATTCCACCCCAATTGCCTCCATCTCCAGAGTTCCTTCCCTGAACATAACCTGGCAGATTCCCTTCTCTCGCTCCCTCCCAGACCAGTCACTCCTGTCTGCAGAGTTCCTTTCCTGCTTCCCTCCATGATCACCACACCAGCAGAGTTCCTTCCCTCCCTCCCACAGCAATTGCCACCCTTTCAGAATTCCTTCCTTCCCTCCACCCAACAGCCACCCATTCCTTCCCCCCTGTCATAACTCTACCCCCACGTGCTCTGCCTCCACTCTGCACCCAAACCCTTAATACTGCCCTGGCACAGTTATGGTGCCAGTGGGCAATGCAATTGTGGCTGTTGGGCACTGTCAGGGTGCCCAGTGTGCACTGCCCAGCCTTGTCCCCAACCACACAGGGGCTTCAATGGCCCTGGCAAAGCCATCATGTCAGGTCTCCTTTGCTGGAGACCACCTATGAATCTCATCGGTGAGGAGCTCAATCAGGAAAATGGTTCAGGTAAGTAAGCCTGGACAATTGTGACAATTTAAATAGTAATATTAATATTTAAATTGGCTTCAAGCCAAAGTGCTGATTCAGTTAGGGGAGATGAGATACTGAGCTCATTTCTTGTCTTTTGCCTCTCACCAGTGTTACTGGGACGATGGCGTAAGATTGCGTCTTTTCTCTTTTTTTTACCTTTTCAATGGTAATGGTACCGCAAATAATTTTAGATTCTCAGAGTCCTGATGACCATTACTGCTGAAAGCTGTGTGCCTTGCAGATTGGACAAGCTGCCAAAGTCCAGCAGTTTTAGCATCTCCATTGTAGTTGGGTTCACCTCAATCATCTCTTGATCCAGAGTGGAAACCTCTGGGCCATGGTTTTACCTCCTCTCCTGCTCTTCTTCCTGATATTTGTTGGAGATGCCTTTGACAGGCCCACAATAAGTATGCTTCTATAGTATCTCACATATCCTGCAATTATTTTGCAAAGTTTCTTGCTAGAGATGATGGCAATCTCCTCACAGACTCCCTTGTCAGTGTAGAAGTCATTGCCATGGCAAGTGTAATATTTTTCAATGATCACTCAGGCTGCTTTCTTTACCGCCTGAGTCCTGACATTAAAAAAATGCTGGATCCAACCAAGAGAGTGAAGGCTGAGGAGAACAGTTCTGTGAGGACCTAAGCTTTCACACAAACTCTGAGAGATTCAGCCATTAATTGCTCCATTATTGCTTCAACAATCACTTCATAGGCTGTGGTAAAATATCACTAATCTTAGGAGTGCTTTAGATATCTTTGGCTTCTTACTAGTTAACTTCTTCTCAGCTCTGTCTGTGACTTCAATGAATAGTACTTTGTTCCCATTCCAGTTGCTGTTTGTTCATTTGACATCAAAATTCCTGGAACATCTCTTTTCATCCTCGTTTCCAGAACTAGCTGTTCTTTAGTTTCTGGTGTGTGCTTTTTGTGATGTCTTCTTTTTTGTAACTCCCTTGTCCTGCTTTTGCTTCTGACAGAACTGACAGACTGTTCTCTCCATCTGCTATGAATTCAGCTCAGACAGTCTCTCTCTCCTGAAGTGGCCACTGACTGCTAAAGAACATCTCATTCTTTCCCCAAGCCCACATTGACTTTTTCCATCATATTGTCTCTCAGCATAATAGAATCAGAGTTGGAACTGGAAGCAAAAATCCCCGTACATGCCAACACCTTGGTCTAACATGAACCTAACTAGAATATCCTTTCCTATATAGAAAAACTAAAGTAAACGCAGTTTAATCTTATTTCAAATATCCTACAATACTAATGTAGTGGCACTGCTGCTTCACAGAGCCAGGGATCGGGGTTCAATTGTGGCTTCGGGTTACTATCAGTGTGGAGTTTGCACAACCTCCCTGCATCTGAGTGGGTTTCCTCCGGGTGCTCCGGTTTCCTCCCACAGTCCAAAGTTGTGCAGGTTAGGTTGATTGGCCATGCTAAATTGTCCCTTGGTGTCAGGGGGACTAGCAAATTTAATACGTGGGATTACGGGGATAGGAATGGGTGGCAATGTTGTCCACGCAGGCTCGATGGGTCGAATGGCCTCCTTCTGCATTGTAGCGATTCTAAAACTATCTCTGCTTTTCAATGATCACTCAGGCTGCTTTCTTTACCGCCTGAGTCTTGACGTTAGAAAAAACTGTTGGATCCAACCAAGAGAGTGATGGCAGAGGACGACAGTTCTGTCAGCACCTAAGCTTTCACACAAACTCTGAGAAAATTAGCCACTAATTGCTCAATTAATATTCATATTATTATACTCCTGTACTCGTGTAACAACTTTCCATACTGCGAACACCCGATAAATAATATTCACTATGCTATCCACCTATAGTCATTGTTTATCATTCGAACTGGTTACTCAAAATGCCTTTTAAACTATTGCTCACCCGCACGCCAACCATTAACATTCTTAGTTATGTGGTTATGTCTGTAGTTATCCATATTGCTACTCCTTTGATTGTGATTTATAATGCTTACCACTATCTCGCTATTTGTAGCGTTAACCCCTAAAGTTGCGCTTCATGGACGCAAATCTTCCGATTAGTGTCTCTTCAATCTATCCTCGATCAGACAGAAAACTGCGCACTTCCCTCGTTACGTTTGAAAAGGCCAAAACATCCAATTCAGTATGGAGAAAAAAATCCCTCCCTGCAGAAATCGATGCAAAGATTTGCGAAGAGATACATCGCAAAAGTCACTTCCCAATTTGTACAGCACTTGGCTGTCATATTTTGGTAAGTATTTAAGAGCCTTTTAATGAATTACAACGTACCAGTGAAGTGTTGAGGGGACGGGTGTGTGGATGCTTTGGGAAGGGGGTGGGTAAGTTTGTGAGTGAATGAGGAGCTGGTAGATGGGGAGGCGGGTCAGGTCGGGTCTGAATTGGGCGTAGTTTTGTCGGAGGTGTGGGGGTATGATCGGCTGGCCTAGGGACTGTGGCAGCCGGGTCAGTTCGAGGATGCAGTCTGCTTGTCGAGTAATTGGAAAATCGGCACTGGTTAAGAGATAGTTCGTTGCTCGGTGGGTACCTGAATAGTGGGTGGGATTCGGCGTGATGAGGAGGTCGTTCAGACGTGGAGTTACTATCAGCCTACGTCCCGTGGATTTGTCTGAAGTCTCCGATCCACAAAATCAGAGACATTGGGAAAGAGTCTTAGGCAGAAGGAGAGTTGCCCACTGGAATTGTGAACTTCCCAAGAATTCCAATGTAAGTCGGTATGTCATGTCTTCTGCAAGATCCTGACATACCTTCGGCATCTTGGGAGAGAGGTCAGGTCTCTGACAATCTGGAAACCGGAAGATTTGGGTCTGTGTTCACGAATGTCATCATTCGAGTTTGCACTTATAAGGACAACGTGTAGCCATTGATGATGTTGACATTACTTTTTCTTGTATACCTGGCTACAATCGCTATTCCAAAACTCCTTCTACAAGTCATGCGCAATCAGTAGATTTACTTCTTTCGGGGCGGCACGGTGGTACAGTGTTCAACTAAGAAACTCTCTCTAGCAGTGCTGCCTCACTGCACCAAGGACCCAGGTTCAATTTCAGTCTCGGGTGACTATCTGTGTGGAGTTTGCACGTTCTCCCCGTGTTTGCGTGGGTTTCCTCCTGACCCAACTGTCTACCCCTGACCAAACTCGACCAGTCCTGATCGACTGAATAGCCGATCCTGATCTTCTGACCAAACCTTCAACCTGAACCGATTCCTCTCTTGATCAAACCGCATCCCAACCATTCTGACCAGAGCTGACTAGACGCCGACCTGACTACAAGTCACACCCGACTACCTAGAGGTGAGGGGAGTAATTAAAGTTGTAGTATTCTCTGTGAGTAAATTTTCGCAGACCACCTCACCCACATGTCACCCTAAATACTCAGAATTCACCAATTTGCCACCTCAATCAACTGCCATCCTATTCAACTACCAGCTCATTCACCTACCACCTTACCCACCTACCAATTCAGTCACAAATATGTCTGCCTACCAATTCATCCCTTGCCACCCGCTCACGCCACCCACCACCTCCCCCCCCACCCCCACTCGCTGCTGTCAAGGAGATTAGTGAACATGAGCCCTTTTACAACTTCATTGTAAAAAGCCCTGAAAATGTCACAGCTAGCTTGCTGAATGAGTTCCAGTTGGGTTTGTTATAGGACAATAAGTTCATAAATACTGATAAACAACCTGACTGTAGCTGCAAAAATATGCTTATGTAATGTTAATGTCTTCATTATGATAAATGTTCAGATGTTTTTAAGGTAGTGGCCCAAATCTTCCTTTCTCCTGAATGTAAAGGGACTATTATCCATTGTTGGGAGTCGGGACTTTGCAGAAGTCAGGGTGTTCAGACATATGTGAGAATTGCCCAGGAACTTTAAATATTTGATGGACTGACTCCCTGCCGCCGACTGGGATCCACCATGAATATTTCTGACCTGAGCTCAGGGTGGAGACTTGGTTACATATGTGTTACTTCCCTGGATACTCACCCAGGAATTGTTATCATAGCATAGGATCATAGAATCCCTATAATGGAGACGGAGGCCATTTGACCCATTGGGTCTGCACCAACCACAATCCCACCCAGCCCTATCCCCATAACCCCACATATTTACCCTGCTGATCTCCCGGACAGTAAGGGGCAATTTATCATGTCCAATCCACCTAGCTAGTACATCTTTGGACTGTGGGAGAAAAGCAGAGCACCTGGAGGAAACCCAAACATGGGAGAGCATGTAGACTCCATACAGACAGTGATCCAAGCTGGGAATTGAACCTGGGTCCCTGATGCTGTCAGGCAGCAGTGTTAACCATTGTGCCACCATGCCACCGTCACCCATTATGCAGGTTAATATTGATCAAATAGCTAACAGTACAACTCCATTCCCCCCACCCCTGTCCCCCATGTACCCTATCACACTGCTACCACATAACTACATTCCAGACCCGACACGGCTACCGCCTGACCTGACCCTGCTAACACCATCACGACTACCTCAAACAACTTTGAACAAACTTGACTATCCCCGTCCCAATTAACTTCCAACCGTCTGGCTACTCCTACCCCAACCTGACCACTCGACTAAATCTAATCTGACACCCAGCCTAGGCACCTCATCCGACACCCACTTATCTATCTCACTACCTCTCCACTCCACCCAGCTATCCAACTGCCTACTTTAATCACCTGCACACCTCAGCCAACTCTCACCCAGTTACCCATTTCACCCACTGCCTACCTCACGGAGTAACGCATCTCACCCATTAATCCACTCACCTATTTGTTCGCCCATTCAGTAACCTACATTCCTTCATTAAAAGATTTGGACCTTTAAAAACTGACCTCAATTCAAATATCATTGGGTTGGTAAAAACTTCAGGGGCACTGGCAATGCACCCGGCATTGTCACTGAATGGAAGATCTCGGCCAGTATATTATATTTTTTACTGATGTATTGGTTTCTACCTTACTCCAATATGCATGTCTCAATTATCAAACATGCTCTGGAAACTTATCACTGAAATGGAAAGAACCAGTCAGTTACAGGTACTCAGTCGCCCACCAATGCCTTTTGGGTCAACACCGGCCAAAAACCTAATTGGATCATCCATATAAATACCTTGTCCGCAAGAGTAACCCACCTCCTGATTCATCCAAAGTTTGGCTTTCAGCAAGTCTGAAATCGGGAATGTTATCGAATGCTCTCCATTTGCCTGGATGAGTGCAGCTCCGAAAACATGCGGTCCAGGATAAAGCAGATTGGTTTATTGGCACCTAATCACCAGGTTAGCCATTTACTGCTTTTACGACTGACACATAGTGACACCACGTGGACTGCAGTAAGGTGGGTTAACAAAACATTCTTGATGGTAATCTTAGGAGCGAGCAGCTGGTATCCTGTGAGCTAATAAAAGAAAACACTCTGGTCTGCTGAGTACAAAACTGCTTCAATGTGTTGGAATACTTAACCTTCTTGATGACCTCTGAACCTATGGCTTCGTTCTAGGTCAAACTGATGTCCAGGAACGGGAAATTCAGATCGCAGAAAGTATAAGACCTTAGTGGGCAACTTGCTTCCACTTCAGCGGTGAAAACAGTCGCCTGGCCTCTGCCCATGAAACCTGGGCCAATATAATTGTTTTTTTTTAAGAAGCTATATTAAGCAAACTATGTTAATGGGAATACGAATGCAGATAGAAACATAGAAAATGGAAGCAGGAGAAGGCCATTCGGTCCATCTAGCCTGCGCCGCCATTCTTTATGATCATGGCTGATCATCACATTAAATACCCTGATCCCGCCTTCCCCCATATTGCTCGATCCTTTTTAGCCCCTAGAGCTGTATCTAATTTCTACTTGAAATCACACAACAATGTTGACTCATTTACCGTCATTGCATTATCTTGGCTTCATAAAGGACGATTTTATTATTTAAGGTTAATGTATCAAAGGTGCTTAAAAGCAGAACCCTGTTTTCCTTATTACGGAAGATGACATTGCGTGATATTCGAAGGGAAGGTGCACACAGCACTACCCAATTGCTGATATCGAATGACAATTTACTGATCAGTTTTGGTCGGTCGTCAATGGCATACTTCTCTAACTTTAATATGATAATGTTGTTTCAAGTGTTCCTAGATACTTTATTCATATAATCAGGCACTGGGGAATAGTGATGGTAAAATAACGAGGGCATACCCTAACACCCCTGCATGAAAGAACGCAGAAAGACTGCAGCTTCCTCTGAACTTTTAAATTGAATATGCTTTCGAGTTTACTTGAATTCAATCTATATTGCAGCCAGAGCAGGCGGGTGTGAGTTACCGGAACCGTTTCACTGCATGTGCACTTGTTCTTCCTGCCCATGCGCTCTGATTCGAATGACCAAGAGTTACAATTATTCTTTTACTTCCGGTGACCACCGATGCATGTCGCAACTTGTGCTTGGTAGAATCATTAGGTACTGAAATTATTTCATTCTTTTTGCCCAGGTGGACATGTCACCATTACGGACGTATCGGAAACTCTGGAGCAGATAGAATACAACGTTGATGCTAACATTCCAGTCACCTCCAAGCACCGTTCAAAAGTGCGTGCCCTTTATTGGGGCACTGATCACCATGACTATCCATCCGACTTTGATTTCATTCTGGGATCCGATATTGTTTACAGCCCACCGCAATTTCCAAATATTGTAGAGACACTTCTGCATTGCTCCAACGAAAACACCACTATTTTCTTCTGCACTAATATGGTCGCCAGAATGGGGGCTCGGGATTTCCACGATGAGGTTATACCAAAGAAATTTGATAGCGACCACGTTTTTACTGACGGGGCGATTTCTATTTACAAAATAACCAGAAAATGCGCCAGCTAAGCACCAATTCCTGGCGGTTGGCAGCACAAAACTTGAGTATTGCTGAGAAAGAAGCATTATTCATGGAAGCTTTCGGCCTTGCACTCATCTGGACAATTCGCAAAAATGGCAATGTCAGGGAGAATAACATGGATGCTGCATCAACTGCATTATTCACGGGCGCCTTTACCAATCAGAGCCCATTTGACAACCAATCAATATCTCCTCTCGTGTAGGATAAATTGGTATTTTCTTGCGAATTATTCGGATAAATGCAAGACCGAAAGCTTCCACAAAAAAATCGTTTTTCAGCAATGCTAGTTTCTGATGCCGGGATGAGATGGGAGAGAACCAGCAATTTTTCATTTTACATCGTTTTGGAGGTTAATACGGTTTGCCAACCATTTCGAATGTCATTTTGAATACACTTATCTCATTTTCCATCCCTTTTCAAGCTCCTCCCCTTGCTCTGCCAAATGTTTTTTTTTTGCTATCCATAATGCATAGCATTTAACATACAGCTCTCTTCTAGTGAAAGCCAAGACACGTTAACGCTTCCAACTCGCAGCAACCAAGAACATAACGATCCAAAGGTTTCATCATTCTGCACTATTCCAGTGATGATCGGTATGGAATGCAGGCTTTATATTATTTAATAGATGATTTAAGGCGTTTATGATAATGAGGTTAACGTTCTCAGTAAACTGCGCAAGGGGGACTTTTATATAGTAAATCAACCCGTTCGCATCCTTTAGCGGAACTTAACAGAAAGTCCCACTCCTGCTCCAGTTAACGGCGATCTTATCTTCGCTCTTTGCTCTCATTCTAAATCTAACTATCCTATTTGTTTCACCGCGGAATTTGATTCCTAAATCTGATGTTACAGCTGCTAACACCTCAGATAACCTCAACAACTCTCCTATCTCTTGTGCTAAAATAGTTGACGATTGAGTCCATTACATTATCACCCACAAGTTATAACGTGCTTTTTATTCTCGCTTGAAATTATGGCAATTTGAATATACATAAGGGCAATTGAAAACTCACTAATGTAAAAGTTTAAAAAAACTACAATTTATTTCTTTTCCGAAGGTCGGAAAGACGTGGTGGTTGGGTGCATTGGCCACGCTAAATTCTCCCTCAGTGTATCCGAACAGGCGCTGGAGTGTAGCGACTCATTGTAACTTCATTGCAGTGTTAATGTAAGCCTAATTGTGACACTAATAAATACACTTTAAAAATTAAACTTTCCAGAAATTCAGAGTTTTGAGCATGAGCGTCTTAAAGGAGAAACATCCGTATGTTTCAAGTAAGCTAGTGTAAGTGATGGTCAAAGGTGTCTTTGTATTTTTCTTCCCCCTTTACTTTGTTCAGGCAAGTATTGCTAACTGCAGTAGATACATTTGCCAACTATTGGTTGTATTCATTTAAATTACAACGAGCAAAATTGCTACCCAAATCTGAAAAGATGCCAAATCTATTGTCCACAACAGGGTATAACTTAATTGTACCTCGACAATTGAAAAAATCGGTGCATTCCTGGTATTATGTATAATCATATTGGTGGCAAAGCTTGAACTTGTTTCAGTATCTGAATGGAATTTGTGATGCAAAATGCATAATTGCTGATTAACTTTTGTTTTCTTTACTCTATACCAGACACTTTCAATTATAACCATCATGTAACACTAATGAGAACAAAAATAAAACAAGTTTGCCAATTTTCATCCTGAAATTAAATCTGTGGCATTTTTGCAGTATTTACTGAGGTGATTGAAATAATGACTGTAAAAATGAAGTAAGTGCCATACAAAGAACAAAGAACAACACAGCACAGGAAACAGGCCCTTCAGCCCAACAAGCCCGCGCTGCCATTTTAACATTGTGTGTGCCCTCTTCTACCTATGGCCTTTGTCGACGCCTATTGGACTCCACAATAAAGGGACCATAACCAGATTGAGGGATGACTAATTTAGGGACAATTTGTTAACACCAATCAGCCTAAGAGCACGTTTTTGGGGTGTGGGAGGAAGCCAGAGCACCCAGAGAAAACCCACACCATACTGTATAAGGTAAGAAACTAAACATCATCATACACCAATTTATTAAAAACATCATTGCAGAATGAGCGAGGCAAAATAGCCCAAAATTCTCAGAATCTTGTTCTCTACAGCATTTTTATCAGCTCATTATTGTTGGTGTGATCGGGTTTTTTAAATAATCAACAGCCTAAGACATCAGTCACAACAGGCACATCACAGCCTTTCACACACCTGATGTCCAGGTATCCTTTCTGATTTAAATGAAATATATTGTCACCATTTTCCTACAGTTCAAGTGTTAGCAAGTTTGGGATAGCGCAGCAGCCCTGTCAACACAGTTATTCCTAGGCTTCACCATTTAAATGTCATCAACTCTTCGGTCTCGTTCTAATCAAAGAGGTGGGATTGTTTTTCTTTCAACAGACATTGCCATCCATGTATCAGGGTCAGAGACAACATCAGACAGGGGTACAAGCATTGCGAGAAGAAGATTAGGTTGTACCTTCTGTCCGAGGAATAATGAAGTATTATAATTCCTAGAGTAAGGTTTATTTAATAGTCACAAGTAAGCTTACATTCACACAGCAATGAAGTTACTGTGAAAATCCCCTAGTTGCCACACTCAGGCGCCTGTTTGGGTACACTGAAGGAGAATTTAGCATGGATAATCCACCTACCCTGTACATCTTTGGACTGTGAGAGGAAACTGGAAGAAATCCACGCAGACATGGGGAGAATGTGCAAACTCCACACAGAGAGTGACCCAATCCAGAATCAAAACAGGTATCTTGTGCTGTGAGGCAGCAAAGCTAACCACTCTGCCACCATATCGCCCAGCTTACACTTCCTTGTAAGTTGCAGCTCTAGATATATTTTGTAAGATCTTATTCACTTGGAAGATTAAGAAATTTAAGGCAGCACCCACCCAGTAACGCTGATATGTCTCATATTTTCTCTAATTGAACAACAGCTGTTTCCAACAACAAATGCACCTGTAAATTTAGTTTTCATGATGCTTCTGCTTTATATTAAGAAACAAAGGACATATTTTCATTACTATTTTTCCAGTTTGTTTCCACAATGATTACCTTGCTTTCCAAATAAAACACATGCCTCATTTGCATTAAGTTAAATTATGATTAGATAAACACTTTAACTTTCTGTGTCAAACAAAATACCTTGGATGCTGGAATTTTTTAAAAAAAAGCATAAAGTGCTTGAAAAACTCATCAAAACTAGCAGCATCTGTGGAAAGAGAAAGAGACCTGACATTTCCAGTCCATTCTGACTCTTCTTCAGATCAAGAGAGAGGTGGAAACATGATGGATTTTATTCTGTGGAAGAAAAGGGTTGTGCAGAAAGAACAAAGAGGAAGCTCAAGGATAGGTTAGAGAGCAGGAGAGATTAAATAACAAAGGTCATTGATCAAAAGGCAAAAGGCATCATAATGATTGTAGTAAACTAACATAACATTGGTCCAAAGCAAGTATTAATGGCAGACCACAGTGCATTTTGATCTCAAAGCAAAGACATGAAAACAAGATACAGACTGACAATTGGCAAAATAAAATTAATCAAAATGGAGGACAAAGTTCGTGGTCTGAAGCTGTTTAACTCAATGTTCAATGCAGAAAGCTGCAGCATGCCCAATCAGAAGATAAAGTGCTATTCCTCATCCTTAACTTGGGCTTCAATGAAACATTGCAGCAGGCCGAGGACATAAATGTGAGCATGAGAGCACATTGGTGAACTAAAATGTCA